>NC_140579.1:589120757-590320757 GCF_964204655.1 Triturus cristatus
GGTCAAGACTGATTTGCATATAGCTGGGTCCATACTGGAATGGCATGATGAGAAAAAAAACGATGGAATTAGGCCCAGATCTCTGTACTGGGGTGAATGTATGACATTGTTCTGCATTCTGTCCATCAATAGTTCCTTTTGCATTTGTCACCCCGAGTGGGACAGGTATGCTCAGACGTGAGTCCCATGCTCTCCATGCCACTGGAATCAAGCTACCCTGGCTGAAGAGGGGTGAAACCCCGAAACCAGTCCAAGGAGGCTTGTTTCCAGTCCAGGGAGGACCTGACCTGGCAGTTCAGGCTGGACTGTTCCCATTGGGCACAGGGTCAAGACTGATTTGCATATGGCTGGGTCCAAACTGAAATGGCATGGTGAGCAAAAATACGATTGAATTAGGCCCAGATCTCTGTACTGGGGTGAATGTATGACATTGTTCTGCATTATGTCCATCAATAGTTCCTTTCGCATTTGTCACCCCGAGTGGGACAGGTATGCTCAGACGTGAGTCCCGTGCTCTCCATGCCACTGGAATCAAGCTACCCTGGCTGAAGAGGGGTGAAACCCCAAAACAGGTCTTAGGATGCTTGTTTCCAGTCCAGGAAGGACCTGGCCTAACAGTTCGGGCTGGACTGTTCCCATTGGGCACAGGGTCAAGACTGATTTGCATATAGCTGGGTCCAAACTGGAGTGGCATGGCGAGCAAAAAAACGATGGAATTAGGCCCAGATCTCTGTACTGGGGTGAATGTATGATATTGTTCTGCATTCTCTCCATCAATAGTTCTTTTTGCATTTGTCACCCCGAGTGGGACGGGTATGCTCAGACGGGAGTCCCATGCTCTCCATGCCACTGGAATCAAGTTACCCTGGCTGAAGAGGGGTGAAACACCGAAACCGGTCCTAGGATGCTTGTTTCCAGTCCAGGGAGGATCTGGCCTGGCAGTTTGGGCTGGACTGTTCCCATTGGGCCCAGGGTCAAGACTGATTTGCATATGGCTGGGTCCAAACTGGAATGGCATGGTGAGTAAAACAACGATGGAATTAGGCCCAGATCTCTGTACTGGGGTGAATGTATAACATTGTTCTGCATTCTGTCCATCAATAGTTCTTTTTGCATTTGTCACCCCGAGTGGGACGGGTATGCTCAGACGAGAGTCCCGTGCTCTCCATGCCACTGGAATCAAGCTACCCTGGCTGAAGAAGGGTGAAACCCCGAAACCGGTCCTAGGATGCATGTTTCCAGTCCGGGGGGACCTGGCCTGGCAGATCCGGCTGGACTGTTCCCATTGGGCACAGGGTCAAGACTGATTTGCATATAGCTGGGTCCAAACTGGAATGGCATGGTGAGCAAAACAACGATGGAATTAGGCCCAGATCTCTGTACTGGGGTGAATGTATGACATTGTTCTGCATTCTGTCCATCAATAGTTCATTTTGCATTTGTCACCCCGAGTGGGACGGTATGCTCAGACTAGAGTCCCATGCTCTCCATGCCACTGGAATCAAGCCACACTGGCTGAAGAGGGGTGAAACCTCAAAACCGGTCCTAGGTTGCTTGTTTGCCGTCCAGGGAGGACCTGACCTGGCAGTTCAGGCTGGACTGTTCCCATTGGGCACAGGGTCAAGACTGATTTGCATATGGCTGGGTCCAAACTGGAATGGCATGGTGAGCAGAAATACGATGGAATTAGGCCCAGATCTCTGTACTGGGGTGAATGTATGACATTGTTCTGCATTCTGTCCATCAATAGTTCTTTTTGCATTTGTCACCCTGAGTGGTACGGGTATGCTCAGACGTGAGTCCCGTGCTCTCCATGCCACTGGAATCAAGCTACCCTGGCTGAAGAAGGGTGAAACCCCGAAACCGGTCCTAGGATGCTTGTTTCCAGTCCGGGGGGGACCTGGCCTGGCAGATCGGGCTGGACCGGTCCCATTGGGCACAGGGTCAAGACTGATTTGCATATGGCTGGGTCCAAACTGGAATGGCATGGTGAGCAAAAAAATGATGGAATTAGGCCCAGATCTCTGTCCTGGGGTGAATGTATGACATTGTTCTGCATTCTGTCCCTCAATAGTTCTTTTTGCATTTGTCACCCCGAGTGGGACGGGTATGCTCAGACGTGAGTCCCGTGCTCTCCATGCCACTGGAATCAAGCTACCCTGGCTGAAGAGGGGTGAAACCCCGAAACCGGTCCTAGGATGCTTGTTTCCAGTCCAGGGAGGACCTGGCCTGGCAGTTCAGGCTGGACTGTTCCCATTGGGCACAGGGTCAAGCTTGATTTGCATATGGCTGGGTCCAAACTGGAGTGGCATGGCGAGCAAAAAAACGATGGAATTAGGCCCACATCTCTGTACTGGGATGAATGTATGACATTGTTCTGCATTCTTTCCATCAATAGTTCTTTTTGCATTTGTCACCCTGAGTGGGACGGGTATGCTCAGACGTGGGTCCCATGCTCTCCATGCCACTGGAATCAAGATAACCAGGCTGAAGAGGGGTGAAACCCCGAAACCGGTCCTAGGTTGCTTGTTTCCAGTCCAGGGAGGATCTGACCTGGCAGTTCAGGCTGGACTGTTCCCATTGGGCACAGGGTCAAGACTGATTTGCATATGGCTGGGTCCAAACTGGAATGGCATGGTGAGCAAAAATACGATGGAATTAGGCCCAGATCTCTGTACTGGGGTGAATGTATGACATTGTTCTGCATTCTGTCCATCAATAGTTCTTTTTGCATTTGTCACCCCGAGTGGGACGGGTATGCTCAAACGTGAGTCCCGTGCTCTCCATGCCACTGGAATCAAGCTACCCTGGCTGAAGAGGGCTGAAACCCCGAAACCGGTCCTAGGATGCTTGTTTCCAGTCCAGGGAGGACCTGGCCTGGCAGTTTGGGCTGGACTGTTCCCATTGGGACAGGGTCAAGACAGATTTGCATATGGCTGTCTCCAAATTGGAATGGCATGGTGAGCAAAAAACCGATTGAATTAGGCCCTGATCTCTGTACTGGGGTGAATGTATGACAGTGTTCTGCATTCTGTCCATCAATAGTTCTTTTTGCATTTGTCACCCCGAGTGGGACGGGTATGCTCAGACGTGAGTCCTGTGCTCTCCATGCCACTGGAATTAAGCTACCCTGGCTGAAGAGGGGTGAAACCCCGAAACCGGTCCTAGGATGCTTGTTTCCAGTCCAGGGAGGACCTGGCCTGGCAGTTCGGGCTGGACTGTTCCCATTGGGCACAGGGTCAAGACTGATTTGCATATGGCTTGGTCCAAACTGGAATGGAATGGTGAGCAAAAAAACGATGGAATTAGGCCCAGAACTCTGTACTGGGGTGAATGTATGACATTGTTCTGCATTCTGTCCATCAATAGTTCTTTTTGCATTTGTCACCCCGAGTGGGACGGGTATGCTCAGACGTGAGTCCCGTGCTCTCCATGCCACTGGAATCAAGCTACCCTGGCTGAAGAGGGGTGAAACCCCGAAACAGGTCTTAGGATGCTTGTTTCCAGTCCAGGAAGGACCTGGCCTAACAGTTCGGGCTGGACTGTTCCCATTGGGCACAGGGTCAAGACTGATTTGCATATAGCTGGGTCCAAACTGGAGTGGCATGGCGAGCAAAACAACGATGGAATTAGGCCCAGATCTCTGTACTGGGGTGAATGTATGATATTGTTCTGCATTCTCTCCATCAATAGTTCTTTTTGCATTTGTCACCCCGAGTGGGACGGGTATGCTCAGACGGGAGTCCCATGCTCTCCATGCCACTGGAATCAAGTTACCCTGGCTGAAGAGGGGTGAAACACCGAAACCGGTCCTAGGATGCTTGTTTCCAGTCCAGGGAGGATCTGGCCTGGCAGTTTGGGCTGGACTGTTCCCATTGGGCCCAGGGTCAAGACTGATTTGCATATGGCTGGGTCCAAACTGGAATGGCATGGTGAGCAAAACAACGATGGAATTAGGCCCAGATCTCTGTACTGGGGTGAATGTATGACATTGTTCTGCATTCTGTCCATCAATAGTTCATTTTGCATTTGTCACCCCGAGTGGGACGGGTATGCTCAGACGTGAGTCCCATGCTCTCCATGCCACTGGAATCAAGCCACACTGGCTGAAGAGGGGTGAAACCCCAAAACCGGTCCTAGGTTGCTTGTTTCCAGTCCAGGGAGGACCTGACCTGGCAGTTCAGGCTGGACTGTTCCCATTGGGCACAGGGTCAAGACTGATTTGCATATGGCTGGGTCCAAACTGAAATGGCATGGTGAGCAAAAATACAATTGAATTAGGCCCAGATCTCTGTACTGGGGTGAATGTATGACATTGTTCTGCATTATGTCCATCAATAGTTCCTTTCGCATTTGTCACCCCGAGTGGGACAGGTATGCTCAGACGTGAGTCCCATGCTCTCCATGCCACTGGAATCAAGCTACCCTGGCTGAAGAGGGGTGAAACCCCGAAACCAGTCCAAGGAGGCTTGTTTCCAGTCCAGGGAGGACCTGGCCTGTCAGTTTCGGCTGTACTTTTTCCATTGGGTACAGGGTCAAGACTGATTTGCATATTGCTGGGTCCAAACTGAAATGGCATAGTGAGCAAAAAAAGGATGGAATTAGGCCCAGATCTCTGTACTGGGGTGAATGTATGACATTGTTCTGCATTATGCCCATCAATAGTTCTTTTTGCATTTGTCACCCCGAATGGGACAGGTATGCTCAGACGTGAGTCCTGTGCTCTCCAAACCACTGGAATCAAGCTACCCTGGCTGAAGAGGGGTGAAACCCCAAAACCAGTCCTAGGATGCTTCTTTCCAGTCCAGGGAGGACCTGGCCTGGCAGTTCGGGCTGGACTGTTCCCATTGGGCAAAGGGTCAAGACTGATTTGCATATAGCTGGGTCCATACTGGAATGGCATGATGAGAAAAAAAACGATGGAATTAGGCCCAGATCTCTGTACTGGGGTGAATGTATGACATTGTTCTGCATTCTGTCCATCAATAGTTCCTTTTGCATTTGTCACCCCGAGTGGGACAGGTATGCTCAGACGTGAGTCCCATGCTCTCCATGCCACTGGAATCAAGCTACCCTGGCTGAAGAGGGGTGAAACCCCGAAACCAGTCCAAGGAGGCTTGTTTCCAGTCCAGGGAGGACCTGACCTGGCAGTTCAGGCTGGACTGTTCCCATTGGGCACAGGGTCAAGACTGATTTGCATATGGCTGGGTCCAAACTGAAATGGCATGGTGAGCAAAAATACGATTGAATTAGGCCCAGATCTCTGTACTGGGGTGAATGTATGACATTGTTCTGCATTATGTCCATCAATAGTTCCTTTCGCATTTGTCACCCCGAGTGGGACAGGTATGCTCAGACGTGAGTCCCATGCTCTCCATGCCACTGGAATCAAGCTACCCTGGCTGAAGAGGGGTGAAACCCCGAAACCAGTCCAAGGAGGCTTGTTTCCAGTCCAGGGAGGACCTGGCCTGTCAGTTTCGGCTGTACTTTTTCCATTGGGTACAGGGTCAAGACTGATTTGCATATTGCTGGGTCCAAACTGAAATGGCATAGTGAGCAAAAATAGGATGGAATTAGGCCCAGATCTCTGTACTGGGGTGAATGTATGACATTGTTCTGCATTATGCCCATCAATAGTTCTTTTTGCATTTGTCACCCCGAGTGGGACAGGTATGCTCAGACGTGAGTCCTGTGCTCTCCAAACCACTGGAATCAAGCTACCCTGGCTGAAGAGGGGTGAAACCCCAAAACCAGTCCTAGGATGCTTCTTTCCAGTCCAGGGAGGACCTGGCCTGGCAGTTCGGGCTGGACTGTTCCCATTGGGCAAAGGGTCAAGACTGATTTGCATATAGCTGGGTCCATACTGGAATGGCATGATGAGAAAAAAAACGATGGAATTAGGCCCAGATCTCTGTACTGGGGTGAATGTATGACATTGTTCAGCATTCTGTCCATCAATAGTTCCTTTCGCATTTGTCACCCCGAGTGGGACAGGTATGCTCAGACGTGAGTCCCATGCTCTCCATGCCACTGGAATCAAGCTACCCTGGCTGAAGAGGGGTGAAACCCCGAAACCAGTCCAAGGAGGCTTGTTTCCAGTCCAGGGAGGACCTGGCCTGGCAGTTCGGGCTGGACTGTTCCCATTGGGCAAAGCTCAAGACTGATTTGCATATAGCTGGGTCCAAACTGAAATGGCATGGTGAGCAAAAATACGAGTGAATTAGGCCCAGATCTCTGTACTGGGGTGAATGTATGACATTGTTCTGCATTATGTCCATCAATAGTTCCTTTTGCATTTGTCATCCCGAGTGGGACGGGTATGCTCAGACGTGAGCCTCATGCTCTCCATGCCACTGGAATCAAGCTAACCAGGTTGAAGAGGGGTGAAACCCCGAAACGGTCCTAGGATGCTTGTTTCCAGTCCGGGGAGGACATGGCCTGGCAGTTTGGGCTGCAGTTTTCCCATTGGGTACAGGGTCAAGGCTGATTTGCATATAGCTGGGTCCAAACTGGAATGGCATGGTGAGCAAAAAAACGATGGAATTAGGCCCAGATCTCTGTACTGGGGTTAATGTATGACATTGTTCTGCATTCTGTCCATCAATAGTTCTTTTTGCATTTGTCACCCCGAGTGGGACGGGTATGCTCAGACGTGAGTCCCGTGCCCTCCATGACACTGTAATCAAGCTACCCTGGCTGAAGAGGGGTGAAACCCCGAAACCGGTCCTAGGATGATTGTTTCCAGTCCAGGGAGGACCGGACCTGGCAGTTCAGGCTGGACTGTTCCCATTGGGCACAGGGTCAAGACTGATTTGCATATGGCTGGGTCCAAACTGGAATGGCAAGGTGAAAAAAAATACGATGGAATTAGGCCCAGATCTCTGTACTGGGGTGAATGTATGACATTGTTCTGCATTATGTCCATCAATAGTTCCTTTTGCATTTGTCACCCCGAGTGGGACAGGTATGCTCAGACGTGAGTCCCATGCTCTCCATGCCACTGGAATCAAGCTACCCTGGCTGAAGAGGGGTGAAACCCCGAAACCGGTCCAAGGATGCTTGTTTCCAGTCCATGGAAGACCTGGCCTGGCAGTTTGGGCTGGACTGTTCCCATTGGGCACAGGGTCAATACTGATTTGCATTTGGCTGTGTACAAACTAGAATGGCATAGTGAGCAAAAAAAGGATGGAATTAGGCCCAGATCTCTGTACTGGGGTGAATGTATGACATTGTTCTGCATTCTGTCCATCAATAGTTCTTTTTGCATTTGTCACCCTGAGTGGTACGGGTATGCTCAGACGTGAGTCCCGTGCTCTCCAAGCCACTGGAATCAAGCTACCCTGGCTGAAGAAGGGTGAAACCCCGAAACCGGTCCTAGGATGCTTGTTTCCAGTCCGGGGGGGACCTGGCCTGGCAGATCGGGCTGGACTGTTCCCATTGGGCACAGGGTCAAGACTGATTTGCATATGGCTGGGTCCAAACTGGAATGGCATGGTGAGCAAAAAAACGATGGAATTATGCCCAGATCTCTGTCCTGGGGTAAATGTATGACATTGTTCTGCATTCTGTCCATCAATAGTTCTTTTTGCATTTGTCACCCCGAGTGGGACGGGTATGCTCAGACGTGGGTCCCATGCTCTCCATGCCACTGGAATCAAGCTAACCAGGCAGAAGAGGGGTGAAACCCCGAAACCGGTCCTAGGTTGCTTGTTTCCAGTCCAGGGAGGACCAGACCTGGCAGTTCAGGCTGGACTGTTTCCATTGGGCACAGGGTCAAGACTGATTTGCATATGGCTGGGTCCAAACTGGAATGGCATGGTGAGCAAAAATACGATGGAATTAGGCCCAGATATCTGTACTGGGGTGAATGTATGACATTGTTCTACATTCTGTCCATCAATAGTTCTTTTTGCATTTGTCACCCCGAGTGGGACGGCTATGCTCAAACGTGAGTCCCGTGCTCTCCATGCCACTGGTATCAAGCTACCCTGGCTGAAGAGGGCTGAAACCCCGAAACCAGTCCTAGGATGCTTGTTTCCAGTCTAGGGAGGACCTGGCCTGGCAGTTTGGGCTGGACTGTTCCCATTGGGACACGGTCAAGACAGATTTGCATATGGCTGTGTCCAAATTGGAATGGCATGGTGAGCAAAAAATCGATTGAATTAGGCCCTGATCTCTGTACTGGGGTGAATGTATGACATTGTTCTGCATTATGTCCATCAATAGTTCTATTTGCATTTGTCACCCCGAGTGGGACGAGTATGCTCAGACGTGAGTCCCGTGCTCTCCATGCCACTGGAATTAAGCTACCCTGGCTGAAGAGGGGTGAAACCCCGAAACCGGTCCTAGGATGCTTGTTTCCAGTCCAGGGAGGACCTGGCCTGGCAGTTCGGGCTGGACTGTTCCCATTGGGCACAGGGTCAAGACTGATTTGCATATGGCTTGGTCCAAACTGGAATGGAATGGTGAGCAAAAAAACGATGGAATTAGGCCCAGAACTCTGTACTGGGGTGAATGTATGACATTGTTCTGCATTCTGTCCATCAATAGTTCTTTTTGCATTTGTCACCCCGAGTGGGACGGGTATGCTCAGACGTGAGTCCCGTGCTCTCATTGCCACTGGAATCAAGCTACCCTGGCTGAAGAGGGGTGAAACCCCGAAACAGGTCTTAGGATGCTTGTTTGCAGTCCAGGAAGGACCTGGCCTAGCAGTTCGGGTTGGACTGTTCCCATTGGGCACAGGGTCAAGACTGATTTGCATATAGCTGGGTCCAAACTGGAGTGGCGTGGCGAGCAAAAAAACGATGGAATTAGGCCCAGATCTCTGTACTGGGGTGAATGTATGATATTGTTCTGCATTCTGTCCAGCAATAGTTCTTTTTGCATTTGTCACCCCGACTGGGACGGGTATGCTCAGACGGGAGTCTCATGCTCTCCATGCCACTGGAATCAAGTTACCCTGGCTGAAGAGGGGTGAAACAAAGAAACCGGTCCTAGGATGCTTGTTTCCAGTCCAGGGAGGATCTGGCCTGGCAGTTTGGGCTGGACTGTTCCCATTGGGCACAGGGTCAAGACTGATTTGCATATGGCTGGGTCCAAACTGGAATGGCAAGCAAAAAAACGCTGGATTAAGGCCCAGATCTCTGTACTGGGGAGAATGTATGACATTGTTCTGCATTCTGTCCATCAATAGTTCTTTTTGCATTTGTCACCCCGAGTGGGACGGGTATGCTCAGACGTGAGTCCCATGCTCTCCATGCCACTGGAATCAAGCCACACTGGCTGAAGAGGGGTGAAACCCCAAAACCGGTCCTAGGTTGCTTGTTTCCAGTCCAGGGAGGACCTGACCTGGCAGTTCAGGCTGGACTGTTCCCATTGGGCACAGGGTCAAGACTGATTTGCATTTGGCTGTGTACAAACTGGAATGGCATGGTGAGCAAAACAACGATGGAATTAGGCCCAGATCTCTGTACTGGGGTGAATGTATGACATTGTTCTGCATTCTGTCCATCTATAGTTCATTTTGCATTTGTCACCCCGAGTGAGACGGGTATGCTTAGACGTGAGTCCCATGCTCTCCATGCCACTGGAATCAAGCTATCCTGGCTGAAGAGGGGTGAAACCCCGAAACCGGTCCAAGGATGCTTGTTTCCAGGCCAGGGAGGACCTGGCCTGGCAGTTTGGGCTGGACTGATCCCATTGGGCACAGGGTCAAGACTGATTTGCATATGGCTGGGTCCAAACTGGAATGGCATGGTGAGCAAAAATACGATGGAATTAGGCCCAGATCTCTGTACTGGGGTGAATGTATGACATTGTTCTGCATTCTGTCCATCAATGGATCTTTTTGCATTTGTCACCCCGAGTGGGACGGGTATGCTCAGACGTGAGTCCCGTGCTCTCCATGCCACTGGAATCAAGCTAGCCTGGTCGAAGAGGGGTGAAACCCCGATACCGGTCCTAGGATGATTGTTTCCAGTCCAGGGAGGACCTGACCTGGCGGTTCAGGCTGGACTGTTCCCATTGGGCACAGGGTCAAGACTGATTTGCATATGGCTGGGTCCAAACTGGAATGGCATGGTGAGCAAAAATACGATGGAATTAGGCCCAGGTCTCTGTACTGGGGTGAATGTATGACATTGTTCTGCATTCTGTCCATCAATAGTTCTTTTTGCATTTGTCACCCCGAATGGGACGGGTATGCTCAGACGTGAGTCCCGTGCTCTCCAAACCACTAGAATCAAGCTACCCTGGCTGAAGAGGGGTGAAACCCCGAAACCAGTCCTAGGATGCTTGTTTCCAGTCCAGGGAGGACCTGGCCTGGCAGTTCGGGCTGGACTGTTCCCATTGGGCAAAGGGTCAAGACTGATTTGCATATAGCTGGGTCCATACTGGAATGGCATGATGAGAAAAAAAACGATGGAATTAGGCCCAGATCTCTGTACTGGGGTGAATTTATGACATTGTTCTGCATTCTGTCCATCAATAGTTCTTTTTGCATTTGTCACCCCGAGTGGGACGGGTATGCTCAGACGTGAGTCCCGTGATCTCCATGCCACTGGAATCAAGCTACCCTGGCTGAAGAAGGGTGAAACCCCGAAACCGGTCCTAGGATGCTTGTTTCCAGTCCAGGGAGGACCTGACCTGGCAGTTCAGGCTGGACTGTTCCCGTTGGGCACAGGGTCAAGACTGATTTTCATATGGCTGGGTCCAAACTGGAATGGCATGGTGAGCAAAAATACGATGGAATTAGGCCCAGATCTCTGTACTGGGGTTTAATGTATGACATTGTTCTGCATTCTGTCCATCAATAGTTCTTTTTGCATTTGTCACCCCGAGTGGGACGGGTATGCTCAGATGTGAGTCCCGTGCTAACCATGCCACTGGAATCAAGCTACCCTGGCTGAAGAGGGGTGAAACCACGAAACCAGTCCTAGGATGCTTGTTTCCAGTCCAGGGAGAACATGGCCTGGCAGTTTGGGCTGGACTGTTCCCATTGGGTACAGGGTCAAGACTGATTTGCATTTGGCTGTGTACAAACTGGAATGGCATAGTGAGCAAAAAACGGATGGAATTAGGCCCAGATCTCTGTACTGGGGTGAATGTATGACATTGTTCTGCATTATGTCCATCAATAGTTCCTTTTGCATTTGTCATCCCGAGTGGGACGGGTATGCTCAGACGTGAGCCTCATGCTCTCCATGCCACTGGAATCAAGCTAACCCGGTTGAAGAGGGGTGAAACCCCGAAACCGGTCCTAAGATGCTTGTTTCCAGTCCGGGGAGGACATGGCCTGGCAGTTTGGGCTGCAGTTTTCCCATTGGGTACAGGTTCAAGGCTGATTTGCATATGGCTGGGTCCAAACTGGAATGGCGAGCAAAAAAACGATGGAATTAGGCCCAGATCTCTGTACTGGGGTTAATGTATGACATTGTTCTGCATTCTATCCATCAATAGTTCTTTTTGCATTTGTCACCCCGAGTGGGACGGGTATGCTCAGACGTGAGTCCCGTGCTCTCCATGCCACTGGAATCAAGCTACCCTGGCTGAAGAGGGGTGAAACCCCGAAACCGGTCCTAGGATGCTTGTTTCCAGTACAGGGAGGACCGGACCTGGCAGTTCAGGCTGGACTGTTCCCATTGGGCACAGGGTCAAGACTGATTTGCATATGGCTGGGTCCAAACTGGAATGGCATGGTGAGCAAAAATACGATAGAATTAGGCCCAGATCTCTGTATTGGGGTGAATGTATGACATTGTTCTGCATTCTGTTCATCAATAGTTCTTTTTGCATTTGTCACCCCGAGTGGGACGGGTATGCTCAGACGTGAGTCTCATGCCCTCCATGCCACGGGAATTAATCTACCCTGGCTGAAGAGGGCTGAAACCCCGAAACCGGTCCTAGGATGCTTGTTTCCAGTCCAGGGAGGACCTGGCCTGGCAGTTTGGGCTGGACTGTTCCCATTGGGCACAGGGTTAAGACTGATTTGCATATGTCTGGGTCCAAACTGGAATGGCATGGTGAGCAAAAAAACGATGGAATTAGGCCCAGATCTCTGTACTGGGGTGAATGTATAACATTGTTCTGCATTCTGTCCATCAATAGTTCTTTTTGCATTTGTCACCCCGAGTGGGACGGGTATGCTCAGACGTGAGTCCCGTGCTCTCCATGCCACTGGAATCAAGCTACCCTGGCTGAAGAAGGGTGAAACCCCGAAACCAGTCCTAGGATGCATGTTTCCAGTCCGGGGGGACCTGGCCTGGCAGATCCGGCTGGACTGTTCCCATTGGGCACAGGGTCAAGACTGATTTGCATATAGCTGGGTCCAAACTGGAATGGCATGGTGAGCAAAACAAAGATGGAATTAGGCCCAGATCTCTGTACTGGGGTGAATGTATGACATTGTTCTGCATTCTGTCCATCAATAGTTCATTTTGCATTTGTCACCCCGAGTGGGACGGTATGCTCAGACTAGAGTCCCATGCTCTCCATGCCACTGGAATCAAGCCACACTGGCTGAAGAGGGGTGAAACCCCAAAACCGGTCCTAGGTTGCTTGTTTCCAGTCCAGGGAGGACCTGACCTGGCAGTTCAGGCTGGACTGTTCCCATTGGGCACAGGGTCAAGACTGATTTGCATATGGCTGGGTCCAAACTTGAATGGCATGGTGAGCAAAAATACGATGGAATTAGGCCCAGATCTCTGTACTGGGGTGAATGTATGACATTGTTCTGCATTATGTCCATCAATAGTTCCTTTTGCATTTGTCACCCCGAGTGGGACAGGTATGCTCAGACGTGAGTCCCATGCTCTCCATGCAACTGGAATCAAGCTACCCTGGCTGAAGAGGGGTGAAACCCCGAAACCAGTCCAAGGATGCTTGTTTCCAGTCCAGGGAAGACCTGGCCTGGCAGTTTGGGCTGGACTGTTCCCATTGGGCACAGGGTCAAGACTGATTTGCATTTGGCTGTGTCCAAATTGGAATGGCATGGTGAGCAAAAAATCGATTGAATTAGGCCCACATCTCTGTACTGGGGTGAATGTATGACATTGTTCTGCATTCTGTCCATCAATAGTTCTTTTTGCATTTGTCACCCCGAGTGGGACGGGTATGCTCAGACGTGGGTCCCATGCTCTCCATGCCACTTGAATCAAGCTAACCAGGCTGAAGAGGGCTGAAACCCCGAAACCGGTCCTAGGTTGCTTGTTTCCAGTCCAGGGAGGACCTGACCTGGCAGTTCAGGCTGGACTGTTCCCATTGGGCACAGGGTCAAGACTGATTTGCATATGGCTGGGTCCAAACTGGAATGGCATGGTGAGCAAAAATACGATGGAATTAGGCCCAGATCTTTGTACTGGGGTGAATGTATGACATTGTTCTGCATTCTGTCCATCAATAGTTCTTTTTGCATTTGTCACCCCGAGTGGGACGGGTATGCTCAAACGTGAGTCCCGTGCTCTCTATGCCACTGGTATCAAGCTACCCTGGCTGAAGAGGGCTGAAACCCCGAAACCAGTCCTAGGATGCTTGTTTCCAGTCCAGGGAGGACCTGGCCTGGCAGTTTGGGCTGGACTGTTCCCATTGGGACACGGTCAAGACAGATTTGCATATGGCTGTGTCCAAATTGGAATGGCATGGTGAGCAAAAAATCGATTGAATTAGGCCCTGATCTCTGTACTGGGGTGAATGTATGACATTGTTCTGCATTATGTCCATCAATAGTTCTTTTTGCATTTGTCACCCCGAGTGGGACGAGTATGCTCAGACGTGAGTCCCGTGCTCTCCATGCCACTGGAATTAAGCTACCCTGGCTGAAGAGGGGTGAAACCCCGAAACCGGTCCTAGGATGCTTGTTTCCAGTCCAGGGAGGACCTGGCCTGGCAGTTCGGGCTGGACTGTTCCCATTGGGCACAGGGTCAAGACTGATTTGCATATGGCTTGGTCCAAACTGGAATGGAATGGTGAGCAAAAAAACGATGGAATTAGGCCCAGAACTCTGTACTGGGGTGAATGTATGACATTGTTCTGCATTCTGTCCATCAATAGTTCTTTTTGCATTTGTCACCAAGAGTGGGACGGGTATGCTCAGACGTGAGTCCCGTGCTCTCCATGCCACTGGAATCAAGCTACCCTGGCTGAAGAGGGGTGAAACCACGAAACAGGTCTTAGGATGCTTGTTTGCAGTCCAGGAAGGACCTGGCCTAGCAGTTCGGGTTGGACTGTTCCCATTGGGCACAGGGTCAAGACTGATTTGCATATAGCTGGGTCCAAACTGGAGTGGCGTGGCGAGCAAAAAAACGATGGAATTAGGCCCAGATCTCTGTACTGGGGTGAATGTATGATATTGTTCTGCATTCTGTCCATCAATAGTTCTTTTTGCATTTGTCACCCCGAGTGGGACGGGTATGCTCAGACGGGAGTCCTATGCTCTCCATGCCACTGGAATCAAGTTACCCTGGCTGAAGAGGGGTGAAACAAAGAAACCGGTCCTAGGATGCTTGTTTCCAGTCCAGGGAGGATCTGGCCTGGCAGTTTGGGCTGGACTGTTCCCATTGGGCACAGGGTCAAGACTGATTTGCATATGGCTGGGTCCAAACTGGAATGGCAAGCAAAAAAACGCTGGATTAAGGCCCAGATCTCTGTACTGGGGAGAATGTATGACATTGTTCTGCATTCTGTCCATCAATAGTTCTTTTTGCATTTGTCACCCCGAGTGGGACGGGTATGCTCAGACGTGAGTCCCATGCTCTCCATGCCACTGGAATCAAGCCACACTGGCTGAAGAGGGGTGAAACCCCAAAACCGGTCCTAGGTTGCTTGTTTCCAGTCCAGGGAGGACCTGACCTGGCAGTTCAGGCTGGACTGTTCCCATTGGGCACAGGGTCAAGACTGATTTGCATATGGCTGGGTCCAAACTGGAATGGCATGGTGAGCAAAAATATGATGGAATTAGGCCCAGATCTCAGTACTGGGGTGAATGTATGACATTGTTCTGCATTATGTCCATCAATAGTTCTTTTTGCATTTGTCACCCCGAGTGGGACAGGTATGCTTAGACGTGAGTCCCATGCTCTCCATGCCACTGGAATCAAGCTATCCTGGCTGAAGAGGGGTGAAACCCCGAAACCGGTCCAAGGATGCTTGTTTCCAGGCCAGGGAGGACCTGGCCTGGCAGTTTGGGCTGGACTGATCCCATTGGGCACAGGGTCAAGACTGATTTGCATTTGGCTGTGTACAAACTGGAATGGCATAGTGAGCAAAAAAAGGATGGAATTAGGCCCATATCTCTGTACTGGGGTGAATGTATGACATTGTTCTGCATTATGTCCATCAATAGTTCCTTTTGCATTTGTCACCCCGAGTGGGACGGGTATGCTCAGACGTGAGTCCCATGCTCTCCATGCCACTGGAATCAAGCTAACCAGGTTGAAGAGGGGTGAAACCCCGAAATCGGTCCTAGGATGCTTTATTGCAGTCCAGGGAGGATATGGCCTGGCAGTTCGGGCTGTACTTTTCCCATTGGGCACAGGGTCAGGACTGATTTGCATATGGCTGGGTCCAAACTGGAATGGCATGTTGAGCAAAAAAACGATGGAAATAGGCCCAGATCTCAGTACTGGGGTTAATGTATGACATTGTTCTGCATTCTGTCCATCAATAGTTCTTTTTGCATTTGTCACCCCGAGTGCGACAGGTATGCTAAGACGTGAGTCCCGTGCTCTCCATGCACTGGAATCAAGCTAGCCTGGCTGAAGAGGGGTGAAACCCCGATACCGGTCCTAGGATGATTGTTTCCAGTCCAGGGAGGACCTGACCTGGCAGTTCAGGCTGGACTGTTCCCATTGGGCACAGGGTCAAGACTGATTTGCATATAGCTGGGTCCAAACTGGAATGGCATGGTGAGCAAAACAACGATGGAATTAGGCCCAGATCTCTGTACTGGGGTGAATGTATGACATTGTTCTGCATTCTGTCCATCTATAGTTCATTTTGCATTTGTCACCCCGAGTGAGACGGGTATGCTCAGACGTGAGTCCCATGCTCTCCATGCCACTGGAATCAAGCCACACTGTCTGAAGAGGGGTGAAACCCCGAAACCGGTCCAAGGATGCTTGTTTCCAGTCCAGGGAGGACCTGGCCTGGCAGTTTCGGCTGGACTGTTCCCATTGGGCACAGGGTCAAGACTGATTTGCATTTGGCTGTGTACAAACTGAAATGGCATAGTGAGCAAAAAAAGGATGGAATTAGGCCCAATCTCTGTACTGGGGTGAATGTATGACATTGTTCTGCATTCTGTCCATCAATAGTTCCTTTTGCATTTGTCACCCCGAGTGGGACGGGTATGCTCAGACGTGAGTCCCATGCTCTCCATGCCACTGGAATCAAGCTAACCAGGCTGAAGAGGGGTGAAACCCCGAAACCGGTCCAAGGATGCTTGTTTCCAGTCCAGGGAGGATATGGCCTGGCAGTTCGGGCAGTACTTTTTCCATTGGGCACAGGGTCAACACTGATTTGCATATGGCTGGGTCCAAACTGGAATGGCATGTTGAGCAAAAAAACAATGGAAATAGGCCCAGATCTCTGTACTGGGGTTAATGTATGACATTGTTCTGCATTCTGTCCGTCAATAGTTCTTTTTGCATTTGTCACCCCGAGTGGGACGGGTATGCTCAGACGGGAGTCCCGTGCTCTCCATGCCACTGGAATCAAGCTAGCCTGGCTGAAGAGGGGTGAAACCCCGATATCGGTCCTAGGATGATTGTTTCCAGTCCAGGGAGGACCTGACCTGGCAGTTCAGGCTGGACTGTTCCCATTGGGCACAGGGTCAAGACTGATTTGCATATGGCTGGGTCCAAACTGGAATGGCATGGTGAGCAAAAATACGATGGAATTAGGCCCAGATCTCTGTACTGGGGTGAATGTATGACATTGTTCTGCATTCTGTCAATCAATGGATCTTTTTGCATTTGTCACCCCGAGTGGGACAGGTATGCTCAGACGTGAGTCCCGTGCTCTCCATGCCACTGGAATCAAGCTAGCCTGGTCGAAGAGGGGTAAAACCCCGATACCGGTCCTAGGATGATTGTTTCCAGTCCAGGGAGGACCTGACCTGGCAGTTCAGGCTGGACTGTTCCCATTGGGCACAGGGTCAAGACTGATTTGCATATGGCTGGGTCCAAACTGGAATGGCATGGTGAGCAAAAATACGCTGGAATTAGGCCCAGGTCTCTGTACTGGGGTGAATGTATGACATTGTTCTGCATTCTGTCCATCAATAGTTCTTTTTGCATTTGTCACCCCGAATGGGACGGGTATGCTCAGACGTGAGTCCTGTGCTCTCGAAACCACTAGAATCAAGCTACCCTGGCTGAAGAGGGGTGAAACCCCGAAACCGGTCCTAGGATGCTTGTTTCCAGTCCAGGGAGGACCTGGCCTGGCATTTCGGGCTGGACTGTTCCCATTGGGCAAAGGGTCAAGACTGATTTGCATATAGCTGGGTCCATACTGGAATGGCATGATGAGAAAAAAAACGATGGAATTAGGCCCAGATCTCTGTACTGGGGTGAATTTATGACATTGTTCTGCATTCTGTCCATCAATAGTTCTTTTTGCATTTGTCACCCCGAGTGGGACGGGTATGCTCAGACGTGAGTCCCGTGATCTCCATGCCACTGGAATCAAGCTACCCTGGCTGAAGAAGGGTGAAACCCCGAAACCGGTCCTAGGATGCTTGTTTCCAGTCCAGGGAGGACCTGACCTGGCAGTTCAGGCTGGACTGTTGCCGTTGGGCACAGGGTCAAGACTGATTTTCATATGGCTGGGTCCAAACTGGAATGGCATGGTGTGCAAAAATACGATGGAATTAGGCCCAGATCTCTGTACTGGGGTTTAATGTATGACATTGTTCTGCATTCTGTCCATTAATAGTTCTTTTTGCATTTGTCACCCCGAGTGGGACGGGTATGCTCAGATGTGAGTCCCGTGCTAACCATGCCACTGGAATCAAGCTACCCTGGCTGAAGAGGGGTGAAACCACGAAACTGGTCCTAGGATGCTTGTTTCCAGTCCAGGGAGTACATGGCCTGGCAGTTTGGGCTGGACTGTTCCCATTGGGCACAGGGTCAAGACTGATTTGCATTTGGCTGTGTACAAACTGGAATGGCATAGTGAGCAAAAAACGGATGGAATTAGGCCCAGATCTCTGTACTGGGGTGAATGTATGACATTGTTCTGCATTATGTCCATCAATAGTTCCTTTTGCATTTGTCATCCCGAGTGGGACGGGTATGCTCAGACAAGAGCCTCATGCTCTCCATGCCACTGGAATCAAGCTAACCCGGTTGAAGAGGGGTGAAACCCCGAAACCCGTCCTAGGATGCTTGTTTCCAGTCCGGGGAGGACATGGCCTGGCAGTTTGGGCTGCAGTTTTCCCATTGGGTACAGGGTCAAGGCTGATTTGCATATGGCTGGGTCCAAACTGGAATGGCGAGCAAAAAAACGATGGAATTAGGCCCAGATCTCTGTACTGGGGTTGATGTATGACATTGTTCTGCATTCTGTCCATCAATAGTTCTTTTTGCATTTGTCACCCCGAGTGGGACGGGTATGCTCAGACGTGAGTCCCGTGCTCTCCATGCCACTGGAATCAAGCTACCCTGGCTGAAGAGGGGTGAAACCCCGAAACCGGTCCTAGGATGATTGTTTCCAGTCCAGGGAGGACCGGACCTGGCAGTTCAGGCTGGACTGTTCCCATTGGGCACAGGGTCAAGACTGATTTGCATATGGCTGGGTCCAAACTGGAATGGCATGGTGAGCAAAAATACGATAGAATTAGGCCCAGATCTCTGTACTGGGGTGAATGTATGACATTGTTCTGCATTCTGTTCATCAATATTTCTTTTTGCATTTGTCACCCCGAGTGGGACGGGTATGCTCAGACGTGAGTCTCATGCCCTCCATGCCACTGGAATTAATCTACCCTGGCTGAAGAGGGCTGAAACCCCGAAACCGGTCCTAGGATGCTTGTTTCCAGTCCAGGGAGGACCTGGCCTGGCAGTTTGGGCTGGACTGTTCCCATTGGGCACAGGGTCAAGACTGATTTGCATATGTCTGGGTCCAAACTGGAATGGCATGGTGAGCAAAAAAACAATGGAATTAGGCCCAGATCTCTGTACTGGGGTGAATGTATAACATTATTCTGCATTCTGTCCATCAATAGTTCTTTTTGCATTTGTCACCCCGAGTGGGACGGGTATGCTCAGACGTGAGTCCCGTGCTCTCCATGCCACTGGAATCAAGCTACCCTGGCTGAAGAAGGGTGAATCCCCGAAACCGGTCCTAGGATGCATGTTTCCAGTCCGGGGGGACCTGGCCTGGCAGATCCGGCTGGACTGTTCCCATTGGGCACAGGGTCAAGACTGATTTGCATATAGCTGGGTCCAAACTGGAATGGCATGGTGAGCAAAACAAAGATGGAATTAGGCCGGCCCAGATCTCTGTACTGGGGTGAATGTATGACATTGTTCTGCATTCTGTCCATCAATAGTTCATTTTGCATTTGTCACCCCGAGTGGGACGGTATGCTCAGACTAGAGTCCCATGCTCTCCATGCCACTGGAATCAAGCCACACTGGCTGAAGAGGGGTGAAACCCCAAAACCGGTCCTAGGTTGCTTGTTTCCAGTCCAGGGAGGACCTGACCTGGCAGTTCAGGCTGGACTGTTCCCATTGGGCACAGGGTCAAGACTGATTTGCATATGGCTGGGTCCAAACTGGAATGGCATGGTGAGCAAAAATACGATGGAATTAGGCCCAGATCTCTGTACTGGGGTGAATGTATGACATTGTTCTGCATTATGTCCATCAATAGTTCCTTTTGCATTTGTCACCCCGAGTGGGACAGGTATGCTCAGACGTGAGTCCCATGCTCTCCATGCCACTGGAATCAAGCTACCCTGGCTGAAGAGGGGTGAAACCCCGAAACCGGTCCAAGGATGCTTGTTTCCAGTCCAGGGAAGACCTGGCCTGGCAGTTTGGGCTGGACTGTTCCCATTGGGCACAGGGTCAAGACTGATTTGCATTTGGCTGTGTACAAACTGGAATGGCATAGTGAGCAAAAAAAGGATGAAATTAGGCCCAGATCTCTGTACTGGGGTGAATGTATGACATTGTTCTGCATTCTGTCCATCAATAGTTCTTTTTGAATTTGTCACACCGAGTGGGACGGGTATGCTCAGACGTGAGTCCCGTGCTCTCCATGCCACTGGAATCAAGCTACCCTGGCTGAAGAGGGGTGAAACCCCGAAACCGGTCCTAGGATGCTTGTTTCCAGTCCAGGAAGGACCTGGCCTGGCAGTTCAGGCTGGACTGATCCCATTGGGCACAGGGTCAAGACTGATTTGCATATGGCTGGGTCCAAACTGGAATGGCATGGTGAGCAAAAATACGATGGAATTAGGCCCAGATCTCTGTACTGGGGTGAATGTATGACATTGTTCTGCATTCTGTCCATCAATAGTTCTTTTTGCATTTGTTACCCCGAGTGGGACGGGTATGCTCAAACGTGAGTCCCGTGCTCTCCATGCCACTGGAATCAAGCTACCCTGGCTGAAGAGGGCTGAAACCCCGAAACCGGTCCTAGGATGCTTGTTTCCAGTCCAGGGAGGACCTGGCCTGGCAGTTTGGGCTGGACTGTTCCCATTGGGACAGGGTCAAGACAGATTTGCATATGGCTGTCTCCAAATTGGAATGGCATGGTGAGCAAAAAACCGATTGAATTAGGCCCTGATCTCTGTACTGGGGTGAATGTATGACAGTGTTCTGCATTCTGTCCATCAATAGTTCTTTTTGCATTTGTCACCCCGAGTGGGACGGGTATGCTCAGACGTGAGTCCCGTGATCTCCATGCCACTCGAATCAAGCTACCCTGGCTGAAGAAGGGTGAAACCCCGAAACCGGTCCTAGGATGCATGTTTCCAGTCCGGGGGGACCTGGCCTGGCAGATCCGGCTGGACTGTTCCCATTGGGCACAGGGTCAAGACTGATTTGCATATAGCTGGGTCCAAACTGGAATGGCATGGTGAGCAAAACAAAGATGGAAATAGGCCCAGATCTCTGTACTGGGGTGAATGTATGACATTGTTCTGCATTATGTCCATCAATAGTTCCTTTTGCATTTGTCACCCCGAGTGGGACAGGTATGCTCAGACATGAGTCCCATGCTCTCCATGCCACTGGAATCAAGCTACCCTGGCTGAAGAGGGGTGAAACCCCGAAACCGGTCCAAGGATGCTTGTTTCCAGTCCAGGGAAGACCTGGCCTGGCAGTTTGGGCTGGACTGTTCCCATTGGGCACAGGGTCAAGACTGATTTGCATTTGGCTGTGTACAAACTGGAATGGCATAGTGAGCAAAAAAAGGATGAAATTAGGCCCAGATCTCTGTACTGGGGTGAATGTATGATATTGTTCTGCATTCTGTCCATCAATAGTTCTTTTTGAATTTGTCACCCCGAGTGGGACGGGTATGCTCAGACGTGAGTCCCGTGCTCTCCATGCCACTGGAATCAAGCTACCCTGGCTGAAGAGGGGTGAAACCCCGAAACCGGTCCTAGGATGCTTGTTTCCAGTCCAGGAAGGACCTGGCCTGGCAGTTCAGGCTGGACTGATCCCATTGGGCACAGGGTCAAGACTGATTTGCATATGGCTGGGTCCAAACTGGAATGGCATGGTGAGCAAAAATACGATGGAATTAGGCCCAGATCTCTGTACTGGGGTGAATGTATGACATTGTTCTGCATTCTGTCCATCAATAGTTCTTTTTGCATTTGTTACCCCGAGTGGGACGGGTATGCTCAAACGTGAGTCCCGTGCTCTCCATGCCACTGGAATCAAGCTACCCTGGCTGAAGAGGGCTGAAACCCCGAAACCGGTCCTAGGATGCTTGTTTCCAGTCCAGGGAGGACCTGGCCTGGCAGTTTGGGCTGGACTGTTCCCATTGGGACAGGGTCAAGACAGATTTGCATATGGCTGTCTCCAAATTGGAATGGCATGGTGAGCAAAAAACCGATTGAATTAGGCCCTGATCTCTGTACTGGGGTGAATGTATGACAGTGTTCTGCATTCTGTCCATCAATAGTTCTTTTTGCATTTGTCACCCCGAGTGGGACGGGTATGCTCAGACGTGAGTCCCGTGATCTCCATGCCACTGGAATCAAGCTACCCTGGCTGAAGAAGGGTGAAACCCCGAAACCGGTCCTAGGATGCTTGTTTCCAGTCCAGGGAGGACCTGACCTGGCAGTTCAGGCTGGACTGTTCCCGTTGGGCACAGGGTCAAGACTGATTTTCATATGGCTGGGTCTAAACTGGAATGGCATGGTGAGCAAAAATACGATGGAATTAGGCCCAGATCTCTGTACTGGGGTTTAATGTATGACATTGTTCTGCATTCTGTCCATCAATAGTTCTTTTTGCATTTGTCACCCCGAGTGGGACGGGTATGCTCAGATGTGAGTCCCGTGCTAACCATGCCACTGGAATCAAGCTACCCTGGCTGAAGAGGGGTGAAACCACGAAACTGGTCCTAGGATGCTTGTTTCCAGTCCAGGGAGTACATGGCCTGGCAGTTTGGGCTGGACTGTTCCCATTGGGCACAGGGTCAAGACTGATTTGCATTTGGCTGTGTACAAACTGGAATGGCATAGTGAGCAAAAAACGGATGGAATTAGGCCCAGATCTCTGTACTGGGGTGAATGTATGACATTGTTCTGCATTATGTCCATCAATAGTTCCTTTTGCATTTGTCATCCCGAGTGGGACGGGTATGCTCAGACGTGAGCCTCATGCTCTCCATGCCACTGGAATCAAGCTAACCCGGTTGAAGAGGGGTGAAACCCCGAAACCGGTCCTAGGATGCTTGTTTCCAGTCCGGGGAGGACATGGCCTGGCAGTTTGGGCTGCAGTTTTCCCATTGGGTACAGGGTCAAGGCTGATTTGCATATGGCTGGGTCCAAACTGGAATGGCGAGCAAAAAAACGATGGAATTAGGCCCAGATCTCTGTACTGGGGTTAATGTATGACATTGTTCTGCATTCTGTCCATCAATAGTTCTTTTTGCATTTGTCACCCCGAGTGGGACGGGTATGCTCAGACGTGAGTCCCGTGCTCTCCATGCCACTGGAATCAAGCTACCCTGGCTGAAGAGGGGTGAAACTCCGAAACCGGTCCTAGGATGATTGTTTCCAGTCCAGGGAGGACCGGACCTGGCAGTTCAGGCTGGACTGTTGCCATTGGGCACAGGGTCAAGACTGATTTGCATATGGCTGGGTCCAAACTGGAATGGCATGGTGAGCAAAAATACGATAGAATTAGGCCCAGATCTCTGTACTGGGGTGAATGTATGACATTGTTCTGCATTCTGTTCATCAATATTTCTTTTTGCATTTGTCACCCCGAGTGGGACGGGTATGCTCAGACGTGAGTCTCATGCCCTCCATGCCACTGGAATTAATCTACCCTGGCTGAAGAGGGCTGAAACCCCGAAACCGGTCCTAGGATGCTTGTTTCCAGTCCAGGGAGGACCTGGCCTGGCAGTTTGGGCTGGACTGTTCCCATTCGGCACAGGGTCAAGACTGATTTGCATATGTCTGGGTCCAAACTGGAATGGCATGGTGAGCAAAAAAACGATGGAATTAGGCCCAGATCTCTGTACTGGGGTGAATGTATAACATTGTTCTGCATTCTGTCCATCAATAGTTCTTTTTGCATTTGTCACCCCGAGTGGGACGGGTATGCTCAGACGTGAGTCCCGTGCTCTCCATGCCACTGGAATCAAGCTACCCTGGCTGAAGAAGGGTGAAACCCCGAAACCGGTCCTAGGATGCATGTTTCCAGTCTGGGGGGACCTGGCCTGGCAGATCCGGCTGGACTGTTCCCATTGGGCACAGGGTCAAGACTGATTTGCATATAGCTGGGTCCAAACTGGAATGGCATGGTGAGCAAAACAAAGATGGAATTAGGCCCAGATCTCTGTACTGGGGTGAATGTATGACATTGTTCTGCATTCTGTCCATCAATAGTTCATTTTGCATTTGTCACCCCGAGTGGGACGGTATGCTCAGACTAGAGTCCCATGCTCTCCATGCCACTGGAATCAAGCCACACTGGCTGAAGAGGGGTGAAACCCCAAAACCGGTCCTAGGTTGCTTGTTTCCAGTCCAGGGAGGACCTGACCTGGCAGTTCAGGCTGGACTGTTCCCATTGGGCACAGGGTCAAGACTGATTTGCATATGGCTGGGTCCAAACTGGAATGGCATGGTGAGCAAAAATACGATGAAATTAGGCCCAGATCTCTGTACTGGGGTGAATGTATGACATTGTTCTGCATTATGTCCATCAATAGTTCCTTTTGCATTTATCACCCCGAGTGGGACAGGTATGCTCAGACGTGAGTCCCATGCTCTCCATGCCACTGGAATCAAGCTACCCTGGCTGAAGAGGGGTGAAACCCCGAAACCGGTCCAAGGATGCTTGTTTCCAGTCCAGGGAAGACCTGGCCTGGCAGTTTGGGCTGGACTGTTCCCATTGGGCACAGGGTCAAGACTGATTTGCATTTGGCTGTGTACAAACTGGAATGGCATAGTGAGCAAAAAAAGGATGAAATTAGGCCCAGATCTCTGTACTGGGGTGAATGTATGACATTGTTCTGCATTCTGTCCATCAATAGTTCTTTTTGAATTTGTCACCCCGAGTGGGACGGGTATGCTCAGACGTGAGTCCCGTGCTCTCCATGCCACTGGAATCAAGCTACCCTGGCTGAAGAGGGCTGAAACCCCGAAACCGGTCCTAGGATGCTTGTTTCCAGTCCAGGGAGGACCTGGCCTGGCAGTTTGGGCTGGACTGTTCCCATTGGGACAGGGTCAAGACAGATTTGCATATGGCTGTCTCCAAATTGGAATGGCATGGTGAGCAAAAAACCGATTGAATTAGGCCCTGATCTCTGTACTGGGGTGAATGTATGACAGTGTTCTGCATTCTGTCCATCAATAGTTCTTTTTGCATTTGTCACCCCGAGTGGGACGGGTATGCTCAGACGTGAGTCCCGTGCTCTCCATGCCACTGGAATTAAGCTACCCTGGCTGAAGAGGGGTGAAACCCCGAAACCGGTCCTAGGATGCTTGTTTCCAGTCCAGGGAGGACCTGGCCTGGCAGTTCGGGCTGGACTGTTCCCATTGGGCACAGGGTCAAGACTGATTTGCATATTGCTGGGTCCAAACTGAAATGGCATAGTGAGCAAAAAAAGGATGGAATTAGGCCCAGATCTCTGTACTGGGGTGAATGTATGACATTGTTCTGCATTATGCCCATCAATAGTTCTTTTTGCATTTGTCACCCCGAGTGGGACAGGTATGCTCAGACCTGAGTCCCGTGCTCTCCAAACCACTGGAATCAAGCTACCCTGGCTGAAGAGGGGTGAAACCCCAAAACCAGTCCTAGGATGCTTCTTTCCAGTCCAGGGAGGACGTGGCCTGGCAGTTCGGGCTGGACTGTTCCCATTGGGCAAAGGGTCAAGACTGATTTGCATATAGCTGGGTCCATACTGGAATGGCATGATGAGAGAAAAAACGATGGAATTAGGCCCAGATCTCTGTACTGGGGTGAATGTATGATATTGTTCTGCATTCTGTCCATCAATAGTTCCTTTCGCATTTGTCACCCCGAGTGGGGCAGGTATGCTCAGACGTGAGTCCCATGCTCTCCATGCCACTGGAATCAAGCTACCCTGGCTGAAGAGGGGTGAAACCCCGAAACCCGTCCAAGGAGGCTTGTTTCCAGTCCAGGGAGGACCTGGCCTGGCAGTTCGGGCTGGACTGTTCCCATTGGGCAAAGGGTCAAGACTGATTTGTATATAGCTGGGTCCAAACTGAAATGGCATGGTGAGCAAAAATACGATTGAATTAGGCCCAGATCTCTGTACTGCGGTGAATGTATGACATTGTTCTGCATTATGTCCATCAATAGTTCCTTTCGCATTTGTCACCCCGAGTGGGACAGGTATGCTCAGACGTGAGTCCCATGCTCTCCATGCCACTGGAATCAAGCTACCCTGGCTGAAGAGGGGTGAAACCCCGAAACCAGTCCAAGGAGGATTGTTTCCAGTCCAGGGAGGACCTGGCCTGTCAGTTTCGGCTGTACTTTTTCCATTGGGTACAGGGTCAAGACTGATTTGCATATGGCTGGGTCCAAACTGAAATGGCATAGTGAGCAAAAAAAGGATGGGATTAGGCCCAGATCTCTGTACTGGGTTGAATGTATGACATTGTTCTGCATTATGCCCATCAATAGTTCTTTTTGCATTTGTCACCCCGAGTGGGACAGGTATGCTCAGACGTGAGTCCCGTGCTCTCCAAACCACTGGAATCAAGCTACCCTGGCTGAAGAGGGGTGAAACCCCAAAACCAGTCCTAGGATGCTTCTTTCCAGTCCAGGGAGGACCTGGCCTGGCAGTTCGGGCTGGACTGTTCCCATTGGGCAAAGGGTCAAGACTGATTTGCATATAGCTGGGTCCATACTGGAATGGCATGATGAGAAAAAAAACGATGGAATTAGGCCCAGATCTCTGTACTGGGGTGAATGTATGACATTGTTCTGCATTCTGTCCATCAATAGTTCTTTTTGCATTTGTCACCCCGAGTGGGACGGGTATGCTCAGACGTGAGTCCCGTGCTCTCCATGCCACTGGAAACAAGCTACCCAGGCTGAAGAGGGGTGAAACCCCAAAACCAGTCCTAGGAAGCTTGTTTCCAGTCCAGGGAGGACCTGGCCTGGCAGTTTGGGCTGGACTGTTCCCATTGGGCACAGGGTCAAGACTGATTTGCATTTGGCTGTGTACAAACTGGAATGGCATAGTGAGAAAAAAACGATGGAATTAGGCCCAGATCTCTGTACTGGGGTGAATGTATGACATTGTTCTGCATTCTGTCCATCAATAGTTCTTTTTGCAATTCTCACCCCGAGTGGGACAGGTATGCTCAAACGTGAGTCCCGTGCTCTCCATGCCACTGGAATCAAGCTACCCTGGCTGAAGAGGGGTGAAACCCCGAAACCGGTCTTAGGATGCTTGTTTCCAGTCCAGGGAGGACCTGGCCTGGCAGTTCGGGCTGGACTGTTCCCATTGGGCACAGGGTCAATACTGATTTGCATATGGCTGAGTCCAAACTGGAATGGCATGGTGAGCAAAAAAACGATGGAATTAGGCCCAGATCTCTGTACTGGGGTGAATGTATGACATTGTTCTGCATTCTGTCCATCAATAGTTCTTTTTGCAATTCTCACCCCGAGTGGGACGGGTATGCTCAGACGTGAGTCCCGTGCTCTCCATGCCACTGGAATCCAGCTACCCTGGCTGAAGAGGGGTGAAACCCCGAAACCGGTCCTAGGATGCTTGTTTCCAGTCCAGGGAGGACCTGGCCTGGCAGTTCAGGCTGAACTGTTCCCATTGGGCACAGGGTCAAGACTGATTTGCATATGGCTGGGTCCAAACTGGAATGGCATGGTGAGCAAAAATATGATGGAATTAGGCCCAGATCTCTGTACTGGGGTGAATGTATGACATTGTTCTGCATTATGTCCATCAATAGTTCCTTTTGCATTTGTCACCCCGAGTGGGACAGGTATGCTCAGACGTGAGTCCCATGCTCTATATGCCACTGGAATCAAGCTACCCTGGCAGAAGAGGGGTGAAACCCCGAAACCGGTCCAAGGATGCTTGTATCCAGTCCAGGGAGGATATGGCCTGGCAGTTTCGGCTGGACTGTTCCCATTGGGCACAGGGTCAAGACTGATTTGCATTTGGCTGTGTACAAACTGAAATGGCATAGTGAGCAAAAAAAGGATGGAATTAGGCCCAGATCTCTGTACTGGGGTGAATGTATGACATTGTTCTGCATTATGCCCATCAATAGTTCCTTTTGCATTTGTCACCCCGAGTGGGACGGGTATGCTCAGACTTGAGTCCCATGCTCTCCATGCCACTGGAATCAAGCTAACCAGGCTGAAGAGGGGTGAAACCCCGAAACCGGTCCTAGGATGCTTGTTTCCAGTCCAGGGAGGATATGGCCTGGCAGTTCGGGTTGTACTTTTTCCATTGGGCACAGGGTCAACACTGATTTGCATATGGCTGGGTCCAAACTGAAATGGCATGGTGAGCAAAAATACGATGGAATTAGGCCCAGATCTCTGTACTGGGGTGAATGTAAGACATTGTTCTGCATTCTGTCCATCAATAGTTCTTTTTGCATTTGTCACCCCGAGTGGGACGGGTATGCTCAAACGTGAGTCCCGTGCTCTCCATGCCACTGGAATCAAGCTACCCTGGCTGAAGAGGGCTGAAACCCCGAAACCGGTCCTAGGATGCTTGTTTCCAGTCCAGGGAGGACCTGGCCTGGCAGTTTGGGCTGGACTGTTCCCATTGGGACAGGGTCAAGACAGATTTGCATATGGCTGTCTCCAAATTGGAATGGCATGGTGAGCAAAAAACCGATTGAATTAGGCCCTGATCTCTGTACTGGGGTGAATGTATGACAGTGTTCTGCATTCTGTCCATCAATAGTTCTTTTTGCATTTGTCACCCCGAGTGGGACGGGTATGCTCAGACGTGAGTCCCGTGATCTCCATGCCACTGGAATCAAGCTACCCTGGCTGAAGAAGGGTGAAACCCCGAAACCGGTCCTAGGATGCTTGTTTCCAGTCCAGGGAGGACCTGACCTGGCAGTTCAGGCTGGACTGTTCCCGTTGGGCACAGGGTCAAGACTGATTTTCATATGGCTGGGTCCAAACTGGAATGGCATGGTGAGCAAAAATACGATGGAATTAGGCCCAGATCTCTGTACTGGGGTTTAATGTATGACATTGTTCTGCATTCTGTCCATCAATAGTTCTTTTTGCATTTGTCACCCCGAGTGGGACGGGTATGCTCAGATGTGAGTCCCGTGCTAACCATGCCACTGGAATCAAGCTACCCTGGCTGAAGAGGGGTGAAACCACGAAACTGGTCCTAGGATGCTTGTTTCCAGTCCAGGGAGTACATGGCCTGGCAGTTTGGGCTGGACTGTTCCCATTGGGCACAGGGTCAAGACTGATTTGCATTTGGCTGTGTACAAACTGGAATGGCATAGTGAGCAAAAAACGGATGGAATTAGGCCCAGATCTCTGTACTGGGGTGAATGTATGACATTGTTCTGCATTATGTCCATCAATAGTTCCTTTTGCATTTGTCATCCCGAGTGGGACGGGTATGCTCAGACGTGAGCCTCATGCTCTCCATGCCACTGGAATCAAGCTAACCCGGTTGAAGAGGGGTGAAACCCCGAAACCGGTCCTAGGATGCTTGTTTCCAGTCCGGGGAGGACATGGCCTGGCAGTTTGGGCTGCAGTTTTCCCATTGGGTACAGGGTCAAGGCTGATTTGCATATGGCTGGGTCCAAACTGGAATGGCGAGCAAAAAAACGATGGAATTAGGCCCAGATCTCTGTACTGGGGTTAATGTATGACATTGTTCTGCATTCTGTCCATCAATAGTTCTTTTTGCATTTGTCACCCCGAGTGGGACGGGTATGCTCAGACGTGAGTCCCGTGCTCTCCATGCCACTGGAATCAAGCTACCCTGGCTGAAGAGGGGTGAAACCCCGAAACCGGTCCTAGGATGATTGTTTCCAGTCCAGGGAGGACCGGACCTGGCAGTTCAGGCTGGACTGTTCCCATTGGGCACAGGGTCAAGACTGATTTGCATATGGCTGGGTCCAAACTGGAATGGCATGGTGAGCAAAAATACGATAGAATTAGGCCCAGATCTCTGTACTGGGGTGAATGTATGACATTGTTCTGCATTCTGTTCATCAATATTTCTTTTTGCATTTGTCACCCCGAGTGGGACGGGTATGCTCAGACGTGAG
This sequence comes from Triturus cristatus, assembly GCF_964204655.1. Lineage (NCBI taxonomy): Eukaryota > Metazoa > Chordata > Amphibia > Caudata > Salamandridae > Triturus > Triturus cristatus. The sequence continues at coordinate 589,150,705 of NC_140579.1, forward strand.
TCTCATGCCCTCCATGCCACTGGAATTAATCTACCCTGGCTGAAGAGGGCTGAAACCCCGAAACCGGTCCTAGGATGCTTGTTTCCAGTCCAGGGAGGACCTGGCCTGGCAGTTTGGGCTGGACTGTTCCCACTGGGCACAGGGTCAAGACTGCTTTGCATATGTCTGGGTCCAAACTGGAATGGCATGGTGAGCAAAAAAACGATGGAATTAGGCCCAGATCTCTGTACTGGGGTGAATGTATAACATTGTTCTGCATTCTGTCCATCAATAGTTCTTTTTGCATTTGTCACCCCGAGTGGGACGGGTATGCTCAGACGTGAGTCCCGTGCTCTCCATGCCACTGGAATCAAGCTACCCTGGCTGAAGAAGGGTGAAACCCCGAAACCGGTCCTAGGATGCATGTTTCCAGTCCGGGGGGACCTGGCCTGGCAGATCCGGCTGGACTGTTCCCATTGGGCACAGGGTCAAGACTGATTTGCATATAGCTGGGTCCAAACTGGAATGGCATGGTGAGCAAAACAAAGATGGAATTAGGCCCAGATCTCTGTACTGGGGAGAATGTATGACATTGTTCTGCATTCTGTCCATCAATAGTTCTTTTTGCATTTGTCACCCCGAGTGGGACGGGTATGCTCAGATGTGAGTCCCGTGCTAACCATGCCACTGGAATCAAGCTACCCTGGCTGAAGAGGGGTGAAACCACGAAACTGGTCCTAGGATGCTTGTTTCCAGTCCAGGGAGTACATGGCCTGGCAGTTTGGGCTGAACTGTTCCCATTGGGCACAGGGTCAAGACTGATTTGCATTTGGCTGTGTACAAACTGGAATGGCATAGTGAGCAAAAAACGGATGGAATTAGGCCCAGATCTCTGTACTGGGGTGAATGTATGACATTGTTCTGCATTATGTCCATCAATAGTTCCTTTTGCATTTGTCATCCCGAGTGGGACGGGTATGCTCAGACGTGAGCCTCATGCTCTCCATGCCACTGGAATCAAGCTAACCCGGTTGAAGAGGGGTGAAACCCCGAAACCGGTCCTAGGATGCTTGTTTCCAGTCCGGGGAGGACATGGCCTGGCAGTTTGGGCTGCAGTTTTCCCATTGGGTACAGGGTCAAGACTGATTTGCATATGGCTGGGTCCAAACTGGAATGGCGAGCAAAAAAACGATGGAATTAGGCCCAGATCTCTGTACTGGGGTTAATGTATGACATTGTTCTGCATTCTGTCCATCAATAGTTCTTTTTGCATTTGTCACCCCGAGTGGGACGGGTATGCTCAGACGTGAGTCCCGTGCTCTCCATGCCACTGGAATCAAGCTACCCTGGCTGAAGAGGGGTGAAACCCCGAAACCGGTCCTAGGATGATTGTTTCCAGTCCAGGGAGGACCGGACCTGGCAGTTCAGGCTGGACTGTTCCCATTGGGCACAGGGTCAAGACTGATTTGCATATGGCTGGGTCCAAACTGGAATGGCATGGTGAGCAAAAATACGATAGAATTAGGCCCAGATCTCTGTACTGGGGTGAATGTATGACATTGTTCTGCATTCTGTTCATCAATATTTCTTTTTGCATTTGTCACCCCGAGTGGGACGGGTATGCTCAGACGTGAGTCTCATGCCCTCCATGCCACTGGAATTAATCTACCCTGGCTGAAGAGGGCTGAAACCCCGAAACCGGTCCTAGGATGCTTGTTTCCAGTCCAGGGAGGACCTGGCCTGGCAGTTTGGGCTGGACTGTTCCCACTGGGCACAGGGTCAAGACTGCTTTGCATATGTCTGGGTCCAAACTGGAATGGCATGGTGAGCAAAAAAACGATGGAATTAGGCCCAGATCTCTGTACTGGGGTGAATGTATAACATTGTTCTGCATTCTGTCCATCAATAGTTCTTTTTGCATTTGTCACCCCGAGTGGGACGGGTATGCTCAGACGTGAGTCCCGTGCTCTCCATGCCACTGGAATCAAGCTACCCTGGCTGAAGAAGGGTGAAACCCCGAAACCGGTCCTAGGATGCATGTTTCCAGTCCGGGGGGACCTGGCCTGGCAGATCCGGCTGGACTGTTCCCATTGGGCACAGGGTCAAGACTGATTTGCATATAGCTGGGTCCAAACTGGAATGGCATGGTGAGCAAAACAAAGATGGAATTAGGCCCAGATCTCTGTACTGGGGAGAATGTATGACATTGTTCTGCATTCTGTCCATCAATAGTTCATTTTGCATTTGTCACCCCGAGTGGGACGGTATGCTCAGACTAGAGTCCCATGCTCTCCATGCCACTGGAATCAAGCCACACTGGCTGAAGAGGGGTGAAACCCCAAAACCGGTCCTAGGTTGCTTGTTTCCAGTCCAGGGAGGACCTGACCTGGCAGTTCAGGCTGGACTGTTCCCATTGGGCACAGGGTCAAGACTGATTTGCATATGGCTGGGTCCAAACTGGAATGGCATGGTGAGCAAAAATACGATGGAATTAGGCCCAGATCTCTGTACTGGGGTGAATGTATGACATTGTTCTGCATTATGTCCATCAATAGTTCCTTTTGCATTTGTCACCCCGAGTGGGACAGGTATGCTCAGACGTGAGTCCCATGCTCTCCATGCCACTGGAATCAAGCTACCCTGGCTGAAGAGGGGTGAAACCCCGAAACCGGTCCAAGGATGCTTGTTTCCAGTCCAGGGAAGACCTGGCCTGGCAGTTTGGGCTGGACTGTTCCCATTGGGCACAGGGTCAAGACTGATTTGCATTTGGCTGTGTACAAACTGGAATGGCATAGTGAGCAAAAAAAGGATGAAATTAGGCCCAGATCTCTGTACTGGGGTGAATGTATGACATTGTTCTGCATTCTGTCCATCAATAGTTCTTTTTGCATGTGTCACCCCGAGTGGGACGGGTATGCTCAAACGTGAGTCCCGTGCTCTCCATGCCACTGGAATCAAGCTACCCTGGCTGAAGAGGGCTGAAACCCCGAAACCGGTCCTAGGATGCTTGTTTCCAGTCCAGGGAGGACCTGGCCTGGCAGTTTCGGCTGGACTGTTCCCATTGGGACAGGGTCAAGACAGATTTGCATATGGCTGTCTCCAAATTGGAATGGCATGGTGAGCAAAAAACCGATTGAATTAGGCCCTGATCTCTGTACTGGGGTGAATGTATGACAGTGTTCTGCATTCTGTCCATCAATAGTTCTTTTTGCATTTGTCACCCCGAGTGGGACGGGTATGCTGAGACGTGAGTCCCGTGCTCTCCATGCCACTGGAATTAAGCTACCCTGGCTGAAGAGGGGTGAAACCCCGAAACCGGTCCTAGGATGCTTGTTTCCAGTCCAGGGAGGACCTGGCCTGGCAGTTCGGGCTGGACTGTTCCCATTGGGCACAGGGTCAAGACTGATGTGCATATGGCTTGGTCCAAACTGGAATGGAATGGTGAGCAAAAAAACGATGGAATTAGGCCCAGAACTCTGTACTGGGGTGAATGTATGACATTGTTCTGCATTCTGTCCCTCAATAGTTCTTTTTGCATTTGTCACCCCGAGTGGGACGGGTATGCTCAGACGTGAGTCCCGTGCTCTCCATGCCACTGGAATCAAGCTACCCTGGCTGAAGAGGGGTGAAACCCCGAAACCGGTCCAAGGATGCTTGTTTCCAGTCCAGGGAAGACCTGGCCTGGCAGTTTGGGCTGGACTGTTCCCATTGGGCACAGGGTCAAGACTGATTTGCATTTGGCTGTGTACAAACTGGAATGGCATAGTGAGCAAAAAAAGGATGAAATTAGGCCCAGATCTCTGTACTGGGGTGAATGTATGACATTGTTCTGCATTCTGTCCATCAATAGTTCTTTTTGAATTTGTCACCCCGAGTGGGACTGGTATGCTCAGACGTGAGTCCCGTGCTCTCCATGCCACTGGAATCAAGCTACCCCGGCTGAAGAGGGGTGAAACCCCGAAACCGGTCCTAGGATGCTTGTTTACAGTCCAGGAAGGACCTGGCCTGGCAGTTCGGGCTGGACTGATCCCATTGGGCACAGGGTCAAGCTTGATTTGCATATGGCTGGGTCCAAACTGGAGTGGCATGGCGAGCAAAAAAACGATGGAATTAGGCCCACATCTCTGTACTGGGGTGAATGTATGACATTGTTCTGCATTCTGTCCATCAATAGTTCTTTTTGCATTTGTCACCCCGAGTGGGACGGGTATGCTCAGACGTGGGTCCCATGCTCTCCATGCCACTGGAATCAAGCTAACCAGGCTGAAGAGGGGTGAAACCCCGAAACCGGTCCTAGGTTGCTTGTTTCCAGTCCAGGGAGGATCTGACCTGGCAGTTCAGGCTGGACTGTTCCCATTGGGCACAGGGTCAAGACTGATTTGCATATGGCTGGGTCCAAACTGGAATGGCATGGTGAGCAAAAATACGATGGAATTAGGCCCAGATCTCTGTACTGGGGTGAATGTATGACATTGTTCTGCATTCTGTCCATCAATAGTTCTTTTTGCATTTGTCACCGCGAGTGGGACGGGTATGCTCAAACGTGAGTCCCGTGCTCTCCATGCCACTGGAATCAAGCTACCCTGGCTGAAGAGGGCTGAAACCCCGAAACCGGTCCTAGGATGCTTGTTTCCAGTCCAGGGAGGACCTGGCCTGGCAGTTCGGGCTGGACTGTTCCCATTGGGACAGGGTCAAGACAGATTTGCATATGGCTGTCTCCAAATTGGAATGGCATGGTGAGCAAAAAAACGATTGAATTAGGCCCTGATCTCTGTACTGGGGTGAATGTATGACAGTGTTCTGCATTCTGTCCATCAATAGTTCTTTTTGCATTTGTCACCCCGAGTGGGACGGGTATGCTCAGACGTGAGTCCCGTGCTCTCCATGCCACTGGAATTAAGCTACCCTGGCTGAAGAGGGGTGAAACCCCGAAACCGGTCCTAGGATGCTTGTTTCCAGTCCAGGGAGGACCTGGCCTGGCAGTTCGGGCTGGACTGTTCCCATTGGGCACAGGGTCAAGACTGATTGCATATGGCTTGGTCCAAACTGGAATGGAATGGTGAGCAAAAAAACGATGGAATTAGGCCCAGAACTCTGTACTGGGGTGAATGTATGACATTGTTCTGCATTCTGTCCATCAATAGTTCTTTTTGCATTTGTCACCCCGAGTGGGACGGGTATGCTCAGACGTGAGTCCCGTGCTCTCCATGCCACTGGAATCAAGCTACCCTGGCTGAAGAGGGGTGAAACCCCGAAACAGGTCTTAGGATGCTTGTTTCCAGTCCAGGAAGGACCTGGCCTAGCAGTTCGGGCTGGACTGTTCCCATTGGGCACAGGGTCAAGACTGATTTGCATATAGCTGGGTCCAAACTGGAGTGGCATGGCGAGCAAAAAAACGATGGAATTAGGCCCAGATCTCTGTACTGGGGTGAATGTATGATATTGTTCTGCATTCTGTCCATCAATAGTTCTTTTTGCATTTGTCACCCCGAGTGGGACGGGTATGCTCAGACGGGAGTCCCATGCTCTCCATGCCACTGGAATCAAGTTACCCTGGCTGAAGAGGGGTGAAACACCGAAACCGGTCCTAGGATGCTTGTTTCCAGTCCAGGGAGGATCTGGCCTGGCAGTTTGGGCTGGACTGTTCCCATTGGGCCCAGGGTCAAGACTGATTTGCATATGGCTGGGTCCAAACTGAAATGGCATGGTGAGCAAAAATACGATTGAATTAGGCCCAGATCTCTGTACTGGGGTGAATGTATGACATTGTTCTGCATTATGTCCATCAATAGTTCCTTTCGCATTTGTCACCCCGAGTGGGACAGGTATGCTCAGACGTGAGTCCCATGCTCTCCATGCCACTGGAATCAAGCTACCCTGGCTGAAGAGGGGTGAAACCCCGAAACCAGTCCAAGGAGGCTTGTTTCCAGTCCAGGGAGGACCTGGCCTGTCCGTTTTGGCTGTACTTTTTCCATTGGGTACAGGGTCAAGACTGATTTGCATATTGCTGGGTCCAAACTGAAATGGCATAGTGAGCAAAAAAAGGATGGAATTAGGCCCAGATCTCTGTACTGGGGTGAATGTATGACATTGTTCTGCATTATGCCCATCAATAGTTCTTTTTGCATTTGTCACCCCGAGTGGGACAGGTATGCTCAGACCTGAGTCCCGTGCTCTCCAAACCACTGGAATCAAGCTACCCTGGCTGAAGAGGGGTGAAACCCCAAAACCAGTCCTAGGATGCTTCTTTCCAGTCCAGGGAGGACGTGGCCTGGCAGTTCGGGCTGGACTGTTCCCATTGGGCAAAGGGTCAAGACTGATTTGCATATAGCTGGGTCCATACTGGAATGGCATGATGAGAAAAAAAACGATGGAATTAGGCCCAGATCTCTGTACTGGGGTGAATGTATGACATTGTTCTGCATTCTGTCCATCAATAGTTCCTTTCGCATTTGTCACCCCGAGTGGGGCAGGTATGCTCAGACGTGAGCCCCATGCTCTCCATGCCACTGGAATCAAGCTACCCTGGCTGAAGAGGGGTGAAACCCCGAAACCCGTCCAAGGAGGCTTGTTTCCAGTCCAGGGAGGACCTGGCCTGGCAGTTCGGGCTGGACTGTTCCCATTGGGCAAAGGGTCAAGACTGATTTGTATATAGCTGGGTCCAAACTGAAATGGCATGGTGAGCAAAAATACGATTGAATTAGGCCCAGATCTCTGTACTGGGGTGAATGTATGACATTGTTCTGCATTATGTCCATCAATAGTTCCTTTCGCATTTGTCACCCCGAGTGGGACAGGTATGCTCAGACGTGAGTCCCATGCTCTCCATGCCACTGGAATCAAGCTACCCTGGCTGAAGAGGGGTGAAACCACGAAACCAGTCCAAGGAGGATTGTTTCCAGTCCAGGGAGGACCTGGCCTGTCAGTTTCGGCTGTACTTTTTCCATTGGGTACAGGGTCAAGACTGATTTGCATATGGCTGGGTCCAAACTGAAATGGCATAGTGAGCAAAAAAAGGATGGGATTAGGCCCAGATCTCTGTACTGGGTTGAATGTATGACATTGTTCTGCATTATGCCCATCAATAGTTCTTTTTGCATTTGTCACCCCGAGTGGGACAGGTATGCTCAGACGTGAGTCCCGTGCTCTCCAAACCACTGGAATCAAGCTACCCTGGCTGAAGAGGGGTGAAACCCCAAAACCAGTCCTAGGATGCTTCTTTCCAGTCCAGGGAGGACCTGGCCTGGCAGTTCGGGCTGGACTGTTCCCATTGGGCAAAGGGTCAAGACTGATTTGCATATAGCTGGGTCCATACTGGAATGGCATGATGAGAAAAAAAACGATGGAATTAGGCCCAGATCTCTGTACTGGGGTGAATGTATGACATTGTTCTGCATTCTGTCCATCAATAGTTCTTTTTGCATTTGTCACCCCGAGTGGGACGGGTATGCTCAGACGTGAGTCCCGTGCTCTCCATGCCACTGGAATCAAGCTACCCCGGCTGAAGAGGGGTGAAACCCCGAAACCGGTCCTAGGATGCTTGTTTACAGTCCAGGAAGGACCTGGCCTGGCAGTTCGGGCTGGACTGATCCCATTGGGCACAGGGTCAAGCTTGATTTGCATATGGCTGGGTCCAAACTGGAGTGGCATGGCGAGCAAAAAAACGATGGAATTAGGCCCACATCTCTGTACTGGGGTGAATGTATGACATTGTTCTGCATTCTGTCCATCAACTGTAGGTTTTGCATTTGTCACCCCGAGTGTGATGGGTATGCCTAGATGTAGGTCCCGTGCTCTGCATGCCACTGGAATCAAGCTACCCTGGCTGAAGAAGGGTGAAACCCCGAAACCGGTCCTAGGATGCCTGTTTCCAGTCCGGGGGGACCTGGCCTGGCAGATCCGGCTGGACTGTTCCCATTGGGCACAGGGTCAAGACTGATTTGCATATAGCTGGGTCCAAACTGGAATGGCATGGTGAGCAAAACAAAGATGGAATTAGGCCCAGATCTCTGTACTGGGGAGAATGTATGACATTGTTCTGCATTCTGTCCATCAATAGTTCATTTTGCATTTGTCACCCCGAGTGGGACGGTATGCTCAGACTAGAGTCCCATGCTCTCCATGCCACTGGAATCAAGCCACACTGGCTGAAGAGGGGTGAAACCCCAAAACCGGTCCTAGGTTGCTTGTTTCCAGTCCAGGGAGGACCTGACCTGGCAGTTCAGGCTGGACTGTTCCCATTGGGCACAGGGTCAAGACTGATTTGCATATGGCTGGGTCCAAACTGGAATGGCATGGTGAGCAAAAATACGATGGAATTAGGCCCAGATCTCTGTACTGGGGTGAATGTATGACATTGTTCTGCATTATGTCCATCAATAGTTCCTTTTGCATTTGTCACCCCGAGTGGGACAGGTATGCTCAGACGTGAGTCCCATGCTCTCCATGCCACTGGAATCAAGCTACCCTGGCTGAAGAGGGGTGAAACCCCGAAACCGGTCCAAGGATGCTTGTTTCCAGTCCAGGGAAGACCTGGCCTGGCAGTTTGGGCTGGACTGTTCCCATTGGGCACAGGGTCAAGACTGATTTGCATTTGGCTGTGTACAAACTGGAATGGCATAGTGAGCAAAAAAAGGATGAAATTAGGCCCAGATCTCTGTACTGGGGTGAATGTATGACATTGTTCTGCATTCTGTCCATCAATAGTTCTTTTTGCATGTGTCACCCCGAGTGGGACGGGTATGCTCAAACGTGAGTCCCGTGCTCTCCATGCCACTGGAATCAAGCTACCCTGGCTGAAGAGGGCTGAAACCCCGAAACCGGTCCTAGGATGCTTGTTTCCAGTCCAGGGAGGACCTGGCCTGGCAGTTTCGGCTGGACTGTTCCCATTGGGACAGGGTCAAGACAGATTTGCGTATGGCTGTCTCCAAATTGGAATGGCATGGTGAGCAAAAAACCGATTGAATTAGGCCCTGATCTCTGTACTGGGGTGAATGTATGACAGTGTTCTGCATTCTGTCCATCAATAGTTCTTTTTGCATTTGTCACCCCGAGTGGGACGGGTATGCTGAGACGTGAGTCCCGTGCTCTCCATGCCACTGGAATTAAGCTACCCTGGCTGAAGAGGGGTGAAACCCCGAAACCGGTCCTAGGATGCTTGTTTCCAGTCCAGGGAGGACCTGGCCTGGCAGTTCGGGCTGGACTGTTCCCATTGGGCACAGGGTCAAGACTGATGTGCATATGGCTTGGTCCAAACTGGAATGGAATGGTGAGCAAAAAAACGATGGAATTAGGCCCAGAACTCTGTACTGGGGTGAATGTATGACATTGTTCTGCATTCTGTCCCTCAATAGTTCTTTTTGCATTTGTCACCCCGAGTGGGACGGGTATGCTCAGACGTGAGTCCCGTGCTCTCCATGCCACTGGAATCAAGCTACCCTGGCTGAAGAGGGGTGAAACCCCGAAACCGGTCCAAGGATGCTTGTTTCCAGTCCAGGGAAGACCTGGCCTGGCAGTTTGGGCTGGACTGTTCCCATTGGGCACAGGGTCAAGACTGATTTGCATTTGGCTGTGTACAAACTGGAATGGCATAGTGAGCAAAAAAAGGATGAAATTAGGCCCAGATCTCTGTACTGGGGTGAATGTATGACATTGTTCTGCATTCTGTCCATCAATAGTTCTTTTTGAATTTGTCACCCCGAGTGGGACTGGTATGCTCAGACGTAAGTCCCGTGCTCTCCATGCCACTGGAATCAAGCTACCCCGGCTGAAGAGGGGTGAAACCCCGAAACCGGTCCTAGGATGCTTGTTTACAGTCCAGGAAGGACCTGGCCTGGCAGTTCGGGCTGGACTGATCCCATTGGGCACAGGGTCAAGCTTGATTTGCATATGGCTGGGTCCAAACTGGAGTGGCATGGCGAGCAAAAAAACGATGGAATTAGGCCCACATCTCTGTACTGGGGTGAATGTATGACATTGTTCTGCATTCTGTCCATCAATAGTTCTTTTTGCATTTGTCACCCCGAGTGGGACGGGTATGCTCAGACGTGGGTCCCATGCTCTCCATGCCACTGGAATCAAGCTAACCAGGCTGAAGAGGGGTGAAACCCCGAAACCGGTCCTAGGTTGCTTGTTTCCAGTCCAGGGAGGATCTGACCTGGCAGTTCAGGCTGGACTGTTCCCATTGGGCACAGGGTCAAGACTGATTTGCATATGGCTGGGTCCAAACTGGAATGGCATGGTGAGCAAAAATACGATGGAATTAGGCCCAGATCTCTGTACTGGGGTGAATGTATGACATTGTTCTGCATTCTGTCCATCAATAGTTCTTTTTGCATTTGTCACCGCGAGTGGGACGGGTATGCTCAAACGTGAGTCCCGTGCTCTCCATGCCACTGGAATCAAGCTACCCTGGCTGAAGAGGGCTGAAACCCCGAAACCGGTCCTAGGATGCTTGTTTCCAGTCCAGGGAGGACCTGGCCTGGCAGTTCGGGCTGGACTGTTCCCATTGGGACAGGGTCAAGACAGATTTGCATATGGCTGTCTCCAAATTGGAATGGCATGGTGAGCAAAAAAACGATTGAATTAGGCCCTGATCTCTGTACTGGGGTGAATGTATGACAGTGTTCTGCATTCTGTCCATCAATAGTTCTTTTTGCATTTGTCACCCCGAGTGGGACGGGTATGCTCAGACGTGAGTCCCGTGCTCTCCATGCCACTGGAATTAAGCTACCCTGGCTGAAGAGGGGTGAAACCCCGAAACCGGTCCTAGGATGCTTGTTTCCAGTCCAGGGAGGACCTGGCCTGGCAGTTCGGGCTGGACTGTTCCCATTGGGCACAGGGTCAAGACTGATTGCATATGGCTTGGTCCAAACTGGAATGGAATGGTGAGCAAAAAAACGATGGAATTAGGCCCAGAACTCTGTACTGGGGTGAATGTATGACATTGTTCTGCATTCTGTCCATCAATAGTTCTTTTTGCATTTGTCACCCCGAGTGGGACGGGTATGCTCAGACGTGAGTCCCGTGCTCTCCATGCCACTGGAATCAAGCTACCCTGGCTGAAGAGGGGTGAAACCCCGAAACAGGTCTTAGGATGCTTGTTTCCAGTCCAGGAAGGACCTGGCCTAGCAGTTCGGGCTGGACTGTTCCCATTGGGCACAGGGTCAAGACTGATTTGCATATAGCTGGGTCCAAACTGGAGTGGCATGGCGAGCAAAAAAACGATGGAATTAGGCCCAGATCTCTGTACTGGGGTGAATGTATGATATTGTTCTGCATTCTGTCCATCAATAGTTCTTTTTGCATTTGTCACCCCGAGTGGGACGGGTATGCTCAGACGGGAGTCCCATGCTCTCCATGCCACTGGAATCAAGTTACCCTGGCTGAAGAGGGGTGAAACACCGAAACCGGTCCTAGGATGCTTGTTTCCAGTCCAGGGAGGATCTGGCCTGGCAGTTTGGGCTGGACTGTTCCCATTGGGCCCAGGGTCAAGACTGATTTGCATATGGCTGGGTCCAAACTGAAATGGCATGGTGAGCAAAAATACGATTGAATTAGGCCCAGATCTCTGTACTGGGGTGAATGTATGACATTGTTCTGCATTATGTCCATCAATAGTTCCTTTCGCATTTGTCACCCCGAGTGGGACAGGTATGCTCAGACGTGAGTCCCATGCTCTCCATGCCACTGGAATCAAGCTACCCTGGCTGAAGAGGGGTGAAACCCCGAAACCAGTCCAAGGAGGCTTGTTTCCAGTCCAGGGAGGACCTGGCCTGTCCGTTTTGGCTGTACTTTTTCCATTGGGTACAGGGTCAAGACTGATTTGCATATTGCTGGGTCCAAACTGAAATGGCATAGTGAGCAAAAAAAGGATGGAATTAGGCCCAGATCTCTGTACTGGGGTGAATGTATGACATTGTTCTGCATTATGCCCATCAATAGTTCTTTTTGCATTTGTCACCCCGAGTGGGACAGGTATGCTCAGACCTGAGTCCCGTGCTCTCCAAACCACTGGAATCAAGCTACCCTGGCTGAAGAGGGGTGAAACCCCAAAACCAGTCCTAGGATGCTTCTTTCCAGTCCAGGGAGGACGTGGCCTGGCAGTTCGGGCTGGACTGTTCCCATTGGGCAAAGGGTCAAGACTGATTTGCATATAGCTGGGTCCATACTGGAATGGCATGATGAGAAAAAAAACGATGGAATTAGGCCCAGATCTCTGTACTGGGGTGAATGTATGACATTGTTCTGCATTCTGTCCATCAATAGTTCCTTTCGCATTTGTCACCCCGAGTGGGGCAGGTATGCTCAGACGTGAGCCCCATGCTCTCCATGCCACTGGAATCAAGCTACCCTGGCTGAAGAGGGGTGAAACCCCGAAACCCGTCCAAGGAGGCTTGTTTCCAGTCCAGGGAGGACCTGGCCTGGCAGTTCGGGCTGGACTGTTCCCATTGGGCAAAGGGTCAAGACTGATTTGTATATAGCTGGGTCCAAACTGAAATGGCATGGTGAGCAAAAATACGATTGAATTAGGCCCAGATCTCTGTACTGGGGTGAATGTATGACATTGTTCTGCATTATGTCCATCAATAGTTCCTTTCGCATTTGTCACCCCGAGTGGGACAGGTATGCTCAGACGTGAGTCCCATGCTCTCCATGCCACTGGAATCAAGCTACCCTGGCTGAAGAGGGGTGAAACCACGAAACCAGTCCAAGGAGGATTGTTTCCAGTCCAGGGAGGACCTGGCCTGTCAGTTTCGGCTGTACTTTTTCCATTGGGTACAGGGTCAAGACTGATTTGCATATGGCTGGGTCCAAACTGAAATGGCATAGTGAGCAAAAAAAGGATGGGATTAGGCCCAGATCTCTGTACTGGGTTGAATGTATGACATTGTTCTGCATTATGCCCATCAATAGTTCTTTTTGCATTTGTCACCCCGAGTGGGACAGGTATGCTCAGACGTGAGTCCCGTGCTCTCCAAACCACTGGAATCAAGCTACCCTGGCTGAAGAGGGGTGAAACCCCAAAACCAGTCCTAGGATGCTTCTTTCCAGTCCAGGGAGGACCTGGCCTGGCAGTTCGGGCTGGACTGTTCCCATTGGGCAAAGGGTCAAGACTGATTTGCATATAGCTGGGTCCATACTGGAATGGCATGATGAGAAAAAAAACGATGGAATTAGGCCCAGATCTCTGTACTGGGGTGAATGTATGACATTGTTCTGCATTCTGTCCATCAATAGCTCTTTTTGCATTTGTCACCCCGAGTGGGACGGGTATGCTCAGACGTGAGTCCCGTGCTCTCCATGCCACTGGAATCAAGCTACCCCGGCTGAAGAGGGGTGAAACCCCGAAACCGGTCCTAGGATGCTTGTTTACAGTCCAGGAAGGACCTGGCCTGGCAGTTCGGGCTGGACTGATCCCATTGGGCACAGGGTCAAGCTTGATTTGCATATGGCTGGGTCCAAACTGGAGTGGCATGGCGAGCAAAAAAACGATGGAATTAGGCCCACATCTCTGTACTGGGGTGAATGTATGACATTGTTCTGCATTCTGTCCATCAATAGTTCTTTTTGCATTTGTCACCCCGAGTGGGACGGGTATGCTCAGACGTGGGTCCCATGCTCTCCATGCCACTGGAATCAAGCTAACCAGGCTGAAGAGGGGTGAAACCCCGAAACCGGTCCTAGGTTGCTTGTTTCCAGTCCAGGGAGGATCTGACCTGGCAGTTCAGGCTGGACTGTTCCCATTGGGCACAGGGTCAAGACTGATTTGCATATGGCTGGGTCCAAACTGGAATGGCATGGTGAGCAAAAATACGATGGAATTAGGCCCAGATCTCTGTACTGGGGTGAATGTATGACATTGTTCTGCATTCTGTCCATCAATAGTTCTTTTTGCATTTGTCACCGCGAGTGGGACGGGTATGCTCAAACGTGAGTCCCGTGCTCTCCATGCCACTGGAATCAAGCTACCCTGGCTGAAGAGGGCTGAAACCCCGAAACCGGTCCTAGGATGCTTGTTTCCAGTCCAGGGAGGACCTGGCCTGGCAGTTCGGGCTGGACTGTTCCCATTGGGACAGGGTCAAGACAGATTTGCATATGGCTGTCTCCAAATTGGAATGGCATGGTGAGCAAAAAAACGATTGAATTAGGCCCTGATCTCTGTACTGGGGTGAATGTATGACAGTGTTCTGCATTCTGTCCATCAATAGTTCTTTTTGCATTTGTCACCCCGAGTGGGACGGGTATGCTCAGACGTGAGTCCCGTGCTCTCCATGCCACTGGAATTAAGCTACCCTGGCTGAAGAGGGGTGAAACCCCGAAACCGGTCCTAGGATGCTTGTTTCCAGTCCAGGGAGGACCTGGCCTGGCAGTTCGGGCTGGACTGTTCCCATTGGGCACAGGGTCAAGACTGATTGCATATGGCTTGGTCCAAACTGGAATGGAATGGTGAGCAAAAAAACGATGGAATTAGGCCCAGAACTCTGTACTGGGGTGAATGTATGACATTGTTCTGCATTCTGTCCATCAATAGTTCTTTTTGCATTTGTCACCCCGAGTGGGACGGGTATGCTCAGACGTGAGTCCCGTGCTCTCCATGCCACTGGAATCAAGCTACCCTGGCTGAAGAGGGGTGAAACCCCGAAACAGGTCTTAGGATGCTTGTTTCCAGTCCAGGAAGGACCTGGCCTAGCAGTTCGGGCTGGACTGTTCCCATTGGGCACAGGGTCAAGACTGATTTGCATATAGCTGGGTCCAAACTGGAGTGGCATGGCGAGCAAAAAAACGATGGAATTAGGCCCAGATCTCTGTACTGGGGTGAATGTATGATATTGTTCTGCATTCTGTCCATCAATAGTTCTTTTTGCATTTGTCACCCCGAGTGGGACGGGTATGCTCAGACGGGAGTCCCATGCTCTCCATGCCACTGGAATCAAGTTACCCTGGCTGAAGAGGGGTGAAACACCGAAACCGGTCCTAGGATGCTTGTTTCCAGTCCAGGGAGGATCTGGCCTGGCAGTTTGGGCTGGACTGTTCCCATTGGGCCCAGGGTCAAGACTGATTTGCATATGGCTGGGTCCAAACTGAAATGGCATGGTGAGCAAAAATACGATTGAATTAGGCCCAGATCTCTGTACTGGGGTGAATGTATGACATTGTTCTGCATTATGTCCATCAATAGTTCCTTTCGCATTTGTCACCCCGAGTGGGACAGGTATGCTCAGACGTGAGTCCCATGCTCTCCATGCCACTGGAATCAAGCTACCCTGGCTGAAGAGGGGTGAAACCCCGAAACCAGTCCAAGGAGGCTTGTTTCCAGTCCAGGGAGGACCTGGCCTGTCCGTTTTGGCTGTACTTTTTCCATTGGGTACAGGGTCAAGACTGATTTGCATATTGCTGGGTCCAAACTGAAATGGCATAGTGAGCAAAAAAAGGATGGAATTAGGCCCAGATCTCTGTACTGGGGTGAATGTATGACATTGTTCTGCATTATGCCCATCAATAGTTCTTTTTGCATTTGTCACCCCGAGTGGGACAGGTATGCTCAGACCTGAGTCCCGTGCTCTCCAAACCACTGGAATCAAGCTACCCTGGCTGAAGAGGGGTGAAACCCCAAAACCAGTCCTAGGATGCTTCTTTCCAGTCCAGGGAGGACGTGGCCTGGCAGTTCGGGCTGGACTGTTCCCATTGGGCAAAGGGTCAAGACTGATTTGCATATAGCTGGGTCCATACTGGAATGGCATGATGAGAAAAAAAACGATGGAATTAGGCCCAGATCTCTGTACTGGGGTGAATGTATGACATTGTTCTGCATTCTGTCCATCAATAGTTCCTTTCGCATTTGTCACCCCGAGTGGGGCAGGTATGCTCAGACGTGAGCCCCATGCTCTCCATGCCACTGGAATCAAGCTACCCTGGCTGAAGAGGGGTGAAACCCCGAAACCCGTCCAAGGAGGCTTGTTTCCAGTCCAGGGAGGACCTGGCCTGGCAGTTCGGGCTGGACTGTTCCCATTGGGCAAAGGGTCAAGACTGATTTGTATATAGCTGGGTCCAAACTGAAATGGCATGGTGAGCAAAAATACGATTGAATTAGGCCCAGATCTCTGTACTGGGGTGAATGTATGACATTGTTCTGCATTATGTCCATCAATAGTTCCTTTCGCATTTGTCACCCCGAGTGGGACAGGTATGCTCAGACGTGAGTCCCATGCTCTCCATGCCACTGGAATCAAGCTACCCTGGCTGAAGAGGGGTGAAACCACGAAACCAGTCCAAGGAGGATTGTTTCCAGTCCAGGGAGGACCTGGCCTGTCAGTTTCGGCTGTACTTTTTCCATTGGGTACAGGGTCAAGACTGATTTGCATATGGCTGGGTCCAAACTGAAATGGCATAGTGAGCAAAAAAAGGATGGGATTAGGCCCAGATCTCTGTACTGGGTTGAATGTATGACATTGTTCTGCATTATGCCCATCAATAGTTCTTTTTGCATTTGTCACCCCGAGTGGGACAGGTATGCTCAGACGTGAGTCCCGTGCTCTCCAAACCACTGGAATCAAGCTACCCTGGCTGAAGAGGGGTGAAACCCCAAAACCAGTCCTAGGATGCTTCTTTCCAGTCCAGGGAGGACCTGGCCTGGCAGTTCGGGCTGGACTGTTCCCATTGGGCAAAGGGTCAAGACTGATTTGCATATAGCTGGGTCCATACTGGAATGGCATGATGAGAAAAAAAACGATGGAATTAGGCCCAGATCTCTGTACTGGGGTGAATGTATGACATTGTTCTGCATTCTGTCCATCAATAGTTCTTTTTGCATTTGTCACCCCGAGTGGGACGGGTATGCTCAGACGTGAGTCCCGTGCTCTCCATGCCACTGGAAACAAGCTACCCAGGCTGAAGAGGGGTGAAACCCCAAAACCAGTCCTAGGAAGCTTGTTTCCAGTCCAGGGAGGACCTGGCCTGGCAGTTTGGGCTGGACTGTTCCCATTGGGCACAGGGTCAAGACTGATTTGCATTTGGCTGTGTACAAACTGGAATGGCATAGTGAGAAAAAAACAGGATGGAATTAGGCCCAGATCTGTGTACTGGGTTGAATGTATGACATTGTTCTGCATTATGTCCATCAATAGTTCTTTTTGCATTTGTCACCCCGAGTGGGACAGGTATGCTCAAACGTGAGTCCCGTGCTCTCCATGCCACTGGAATCAAGCTACCCTGGCTGAAGAGGGGTGAAACCCCGAAACCGGTCCTAGGATGCTTGTTTCCAGTCCAGGGAGGACCTGGCCTGGCAGTTCGGGCTGGACTGTTCCCATTGGGCACAGGGTCAAGACTGATTTGCATATGGCTGAGTCCAAACTGGAATGGCATGGTGAGCAAAAAAACGATGGAATTAGGCCCAGATCTCTGTACTGGGGTGAATGTATGACATTGTTCTGCATTCTGTCCATCAATAGTTCTTTTTGCAATTCTCACCCCGAGTGGGACGGGTATGCTCAGACGTGAGTCCCGTGCTCTCCATGCCACTGGAATCCAGCTACCCTGGCTGAAGAGGGGTGAAACCCCGAAACCGGTCCTAGGATGCTTGTTTCCAGTCCAGGGAGGACCTGGCCTGGCAGTTCAGGCTGAACTGTTCCCATTGGGCACAGGGTCAAGACTGATTTGCATATGGCTGGGTCCAAACTGGAATGGCATGGTGAGCAAAAATACAATGGAATTAGGCCCAGATCTCTGTACTGGGGTGAATGTATGACATTGTTCTGCATTATGTCCATCAATAGTTCCTTTTGCATTTGTCACCCCGAGTGGGACAGGTATGCTCAGACGTGAGTCCCATGCTCTCCATGCCACTGGAATCAAGCTACCCTGGCAGAAGAGGGGTGAAACCCCGAAACCGGTCCAAGGATGCTTGTTTGCAGTCCAGGGAGGACCTGGCCTGGCAGTTTCGGCTGGACTGTTCCCATTGGGCACAGGGTCAAGACTGATTTGCATTTGGCTGTGTACAAACTGAAATGGCATAGTGAGCAAAAAAAGGATGGAATTAGGCCCAGATCTCTGTACTGGGGTGAATGTATGACATTGTTCTGCATTATGCCCATCAATAGTTCCTTTTGCATTTGTCACCCCGAGTGGGACGGGTATGCTCAGACTTGAGTCCCATGCTCTCCATGCCACTGGAATCAAGCTAACCAGGCTGAAGAGGGGTGAAACCCCGAAACCGGTCCTAGGATGCTTGTTTCCAGTCCAGGGAGGATATGGCCTGGCAGTTCGGGCTGTACTTTTTCCATTGGGCACAGGGTCAACACTGATTTGCATATGGCTGGGTCCAAACTGGAATGGCAAGTTGAGCAAAAAAACGATGGAAATAGGCCCAGATCTCTGTACTGGGGTTAATGTATGAGATTGTTCTGCATTCTGTCCGTCAATAGTTCTTTTTGCATTTGTCATCCCGAGTGGGACGGGTATGCTTAGACGGGAGTCCCGTGCTCTCCATGCCACTGGAATCAAGCTAGCCTGGCTGAAGAGGGGTGAAACCCCGATACCGGTCCTAGGATGATTGTTTCCAGTCCAGGGAGGACCTGACCTGGCAGTTCAGGCTGGACTGTTACCATTGGGCAAAGGGTCAAGACTGATTTGCATATGGCTGGTTCCAAACTGGAATGGCATGGTGAGCAAAAATACGATGGAATTAGGCCCAGATCTCTGTACTGGGGTGAATGTATGACATTGTTCTGCATTATGTCCATCAATAGTTCCTTTTGCATTTGTCACCCCGAGTGGGACAGGTATGCTCAGACGTGAGTCCCATGCTCTCCATGCCACTGGAATCAAGCTACCCTGGCTGAAGAGGGTTGAAACACCGAACCCGGTCCACGGATGCTTGTTTCCAGTCCAGGGAAGACCTGGCCTGGCAGTTTGGGCTGGACTGTTCCCATTGGGCACATGGTCAAGACTGATTTGCATTTGGCTGTGTACAAACTGGAATGGCATAGTGAGCAAAAAAAGGATGGAATTAGGCCCAGATCTGTGTGATCTGGATGAATGTATGACATTGTTCTGCATTGTGTCCATCAATAGTTCTTTTTGCATTTGTCACCCCGAGTGGGACGGGTATGCTCAAACTGAGTCCCATGCTCTCCATGCCACTGGAATCAAGCTACCCTGGCTGAAGAGGGGTGAAACCCCGAAACCGATCCTAGGATGCTTGTTTCCAGTCCGGGGGGGACCTGGCCTGGCAGATCGGGCTGGACTGTTCCCATTGGGCTCAGGGTCAAGACTGATTTGCATATGGCTGGGTCCAAACTGGAATGGCATGGTGAGCAAAAAAATGATGGAATTAGGCCCAGATCTCTGTACTGGGGTGAATGTATGACATTGTTCTGCATTCTGTCCATCAATAGTTCTTTTTGCATTTGTCACCCCGAGTGGGACGGGTATGCTCAGACGTGAGTCCCGTGCTCTCCATGACACTGGAATCAAGCTACCCTGGCTGAAGAAGGGTGAAACCCCGAAACCGGTCCTAGGATGCTTGTTTCCAGTCCGGGGGGGACCTGGCCTGGCAGATCGGGCTGGACTGTTCCCATTGGGCACAGGGTCAAGACTGATTTGCATATGGCTGGGTCCAAACTGGAATGGCATGGTGAGCAAAAAAACGATGGAATTAGGCCCAGATCTCTGTACTGGGGTGAATTTATGACATTGTTCTGCATTATGTCCATCAATAGTTCTTTTTGCATTTGTCACCCCGAGTGGGATGGGTATGCTCAGACGTGAGTCCCATGCTCTCCATGCCACTGGAATCAAGCTACCCTGGATGAAGAAGGGTGAAACCCCGAATCCGGTCCTAGGATGCTTGTTTCCAGTCCAGGGAGGACCTGGCCTGGCAGTTCGGGCTGGACTGTTCCCATTGGGCACAGTGTCAAGCTTGATTTGCATATGGCTGGGTCCAAACTGGAGTGGCATGGCGAGAAAAAAAAAATGGAATTAGGCCCACATCTCTGTACTGGGGTGAATGTATGACATTGTTCTGCATTCTGTCCATCAATAGTTCTTTTTGCATTTGTCACCCCGAGTGGGAGGGGTATGCTCAGATGTGGGTCCCATGCTCTCCATGCCACTGGAATCAAGCTAACCAGGCTGAAGAGGGGTGAAACCCCGAAACCGGTCCTAGGTTTCTTGTTTCCAGTCCAGGGAGGACCTGGCCTGGCCGTTCAGGCTGGACTGTTCCCATTGGGCACAGAGTCAAGCTTGATTTGCATATGGCTGGGTCCAAACTGGAGTGGCATGGCGAGCAAAAAAACGATGGAATTAGGCCCACATCTCTGTACTGGGGTGAATGTATGACATTGTTCTGCATTCTGTACATCAATAGTTCTTTTTGCATTTGTCACCCCGAGTGGGACGGGTATGCTCAGACGTGGGTCCCATGCTCTCCATGCCACTGGAATCAAGCTAACCAGGCTGAAGAGGGGTGAAACCCCGAAACCGGTCCTAGGTTGCTTGTTTCCAGTCCAGGGAGGACCTGACCTGGCAGTTCAGGCTGGACTGTTCCCATTGGGCACAGGGTCAAGACTGATTTGCATATGGCTGGGTCCAAACTGGAATGGCATGGTGAGCAAAAATACGATGGAATTAGGCCCAGATCTCTGTACTGGGGTGAATGTATGACATTGTTCTGCATTCTGTCCATCAATAGTTCTTTTTGCATTTGTCACCCTGAGTGGGACGGGTATGCTCAAACGTGAGTCCCGTGCTCTCCATGCCACTGGAATCAAGCTACCCTGGCTGAAGAGGGCTGAATCCCCGAAACCGGTCCTAGGATGCTTGTTTCCAGTCCAGGGAGGACCTGGCCTGGCAGTTTGGGCTGGACTGTTCCCATTGGGACAGGGTCAAGACAGATTTGCATTTGGCTGTGTCCAAATTGGAATGGCATGGTGAGCAAAAAACCGATTGAATTAGGCCCTGATCTCTGTACTGGGGTGAATGTATGACAGTGTTCTGCATTCTGTCCATCAATAGTTCTTTTTGCATTGGTCACCCCGAGTGGGACGGGTATGCTCAGACGTGAGTCCCGTGCTCTCCATGCCACTGGAATTAAGCAACCATTCCTGAAGAGGGGTGAAACCCCGAAACCGGTCCTATGATGCTTGTTTCCAGTCCAGGGAGGACCTGGCCTGGCAGTTCGGGCTGGACTGTTCCCATTGGGCACAGGGTCAAGACTGATTTGCATATGGCTTGGTCCAAACTGGAATGGAATGGTGAGCAAAAAAACGATGGAATTAGGCCCATAACTCTGTACTTGGGTGAATGTATGACATTGTTCTGCATTCTGTCCATCAATAGTTCTTTTTGCATTTGTCACCCCGAGTGGGACGGGAATGCTCAGACGTGAGTCCCGTGCTCTCCATGCCACTGGAATCAAGCTATCCTCGCTGAAGAGGGGTGAAACCCCGAAACAGGTCTTAGGATGCTTGTTTCCAGTCCAGGAAGGACCTGGCCTAGCAGTTCGGGCTGGACTGTTCCCATTGGGCACAGGGTCAAGACTGATTTGCATATGGCTGGGTCCAAACTGGAATGGCATGGCGAGCAAAAAAACGATGGAATTAGGCCCAGATCTCTGTACTGGGGTGAATGTATGATATTGTTCTGCATTCTCCTCCATCAATAGTTCTTTTTGCATTTGTCACCCTGAGTGGTACGGGTATGCTCAGACGTGAGTCCCGTGCTGTCCATGCCACTGGAATCAAGCTACCCTGGCTGAAGAGGGGTGAAACCCCGAAACCGGTCCTAGGATGCTTGTTTCCAGTCCGGGGGGGACCTGGCCTGGCAGATCGGGCTGGACTGTTCCCATTGGGCACAGGGTCAAGACTGATTTGCATATGGCTGGGTCCAAACTGGAATGGCATGGTGAGCAAAAAAACGATGGAATTAGGCCCAGATCTCTGTCCTGGGGTGAATGTATGACATTGTTCTGCATTCTGTCCATCAATAGTTCTTTTTGCATTTCTCACCCCGAGTGGGACGGGTATGCTCAGACGTGAGTCCCGTGCTCTCCATGCCACTGGAATCAAGCTACCCTGGCTGAAGAGGGGTGAAACCCCGAAACCGGTCCTAGGATGCTTGTGTCCAGTCCAGGGAGGACCTGGCCTGGCAGTTCGGGCTGGACTGTTCCCATTGGGCACAGGGTCAAGCTTGATTTGCATATGGCTGGGTCCAAACTGGAGTGGCATGGCGAGCAAAAAAACGATGGAATTAGGCCCACATCTCTGTACTGGAGTGAATGTATGATATTGTTCTGCATTATGTCCATCAATAGTTCTTTTTGCATTTGTCACCCTGAGTGGTACGGGTATGCTCAGACGTGAGTCCCGTGCTCTCCATGCTACTGGAATCAAGCTACCCTGGCTGAAGAAGGGCGAAACCCCGAAACCGGTCCTAGGATGCTTGTTTCCAGTCCGGGGGGGACCTGGCCTGGCAGATCGGGCTGGACTGTTCCCATTGGGCACAGGGTCAAGACTGATTTGCATATGGCTGGGTCCAAACTGGAATGGCATGGTGAGCAAATAAACGATGGAATTAGGCCCAGATCTCTGTACTGGGGTGAATTTATGACATTTTTCTGCATTCTGTCCATCAATAGTTCTTTTTGCATTTGTCACCCCGAGTGGGATGGGTATGCTCAGACGTGAGTCCCATGCTCTCCATGCCACTGGAATCAAGCTACCCTGGATGAAGAAGGGTAAAACCCCGAAACCGGTCCTAGGATGCTTGTTTCCAGTCCAGGGAGGACCTGGCCTGGCAGTTCGGGCTGGACTGTTCCCATTAAGCACAGTGTCAAGCTTGATTTGCATATGGCTGGGTCCAAACTGGAGTGGCATGGCGAGAAAAAAAAAATGGAATTAGGCCCACATCTCTGTACTGGGGTGAATGTATGACATTGTTCTGCATTCTGTCCATCAATAGTTCTTTTTGCATTTGTCACCCCGAGTGGGAGGGGTATGCTCAGATGTGGGTCCCATGCTCTCCATGCCACTGGAATCAAGCTAACTAGGCTGAAGAGGGGTGAAACCCCGAAACCGGTCCTAGGTTTCTTGTTTCCAGTCCAGGGAGGACCTGGCCTGGCAGTTCGGGCTGGACTGTTCCCATTGGGCACAGAGTCAAGCTTGATTTGCATATGGCTGGGTCCAAACTGGAGTGGCATGGCGAGCAAAAAAACGATGGAATTAGGCCCACATCTCTGTACTGGGGTGAATGTATGACATTGTTCTGCATTCTGTCATTCAATAGTTCTTTTTGCATTTGTCACCCCGAGTGGGACGGGTATGCTCAGACGTGAGTCCCGTGCTCTCCATGCCACTGGAATTAAGCTACCCTGGCTGAAGAGGGGTGAAACCCCGAAACCGGTCCTAGGATGCTTGTTTCCAGTCCAGGGAGGACCTGGCCTGGCAGTTCCGGCTGGACTGTTCCCATTGGGCACAGGGTCAAGACTGATTTGCATATGGCTTGGTCCAAACTGGAATGGAATGGTGAGCAAAAAAACGATGGAATTAGGCCCAGAACTCTGTACTGGGGTGAATGTATGACATTGTTCTGCATTCTGTCCATCAATAGTTCTTTTTGCATTTGTCACCCCGAGTGGGACGGGTATGCTCAGACGGGAGTCCCATGCTCTCCATGCCACTGGAATCAAGTTACCCTGGCTGAAGAGGGGTGAAAAACCGAAACCGGTCCTAGGATGCTTGTTTCCACTCCAGGGAGGATCTGGCCTGGCAGTTTGGGCTGGACTGTTCCCATTGGGCCCAGGGTCAAGACTGATTTGCATATGGCTGGGTCCAAACTGAAATGGCATGGTGAGCAAAAATACGATTGAATTAGGCCCAGATCTCTGTACTGGGGTGAATGTATGACATTGTTCTGCATTATGTCCATCAATAGTTCCTTTCGCATTTGTCACCCCGAGTGGGACAGGTATGCTCAGACGTGAGTCCCATGCTCTCCATGCCACTGGAATCAAGCTACCCTGGCTGAAGAGGGGTGAAACCCCGAAACCAGTCCAAGGAGGCTTGTTTCCAGTCCAGGGAGGACCTGGCCTGTCAGTTTCGGCTGTACTTTTTCCATTGGAAACAGGGTCAAGACTGATTTGCATATTGCTGGGTCCAAACTGAAATGGCATAGTGAGCAAAAAAAGGATGGAATTAGGCCCAGATCTCTGTACTGAGGTGAATGTATGACATTGTTCTGCATTATGCCCATCAATAGTTCTTTTTGCATTTGTCACCCCGAGTGGGACAGGTATGCTCAGACCTGAGTCCCGTGCTCTCCAAACCACTGGAATCAAGCTACCCTGGCTGTAGAGGGGTGAAACCCCAAAACCAGTCCTAGGATGCTTCTTTCCAGTCCAGGGAGGACCTGGCCTGGCAGTTCGGGCTGGACTGTTCCCATTGGGCAAAGGGTCAAGACTGATTTGCATATAGCTGGGTCCATACTGGAATGGCATGATGAGAAAAAAACCGATGGAATTAGGCCCAGAACTCTGTACTGGGGTGAATGTATGACATTGTTCTGCATTCTGTCCATCAATAGTTCCTTTCGCATTTGTCACCCCGAGTGGGGCAGGTATGCTCAGGCGTGAGTCCCATGCTCTCCATGCCACTGGAATCAAGCTACCCTGGCTGAAGAGGGGTGAAACCCCGAAACCCGTCCAAGGAGGCTTGTTTCCAGTCCAGGGAGGACCTGGCCTGGCAGTTCGGGCTGGACTGTTCCCATTGGGCAAAGGGTCAAGACTGATTTGCATATAGCTGGGTCCAAACTGAAATGGCATGGTGAGCAAAAATACGATTGAATTAGGCCCAGATCTCTGTACTGGGGTGAATGTATGACATTGTTCTGCATTATGTCCATCAATAGTTCCTTTCGCATTTGTCACCCCGAGTGGGACAGGTATGCTCAGACGTGAGTCCCATGCTCTCCATGCCACTGGAATCAAGCTACCCTGGCTGAAGAGGGGTGAAACCCCGAAACCAGTCCAAGGAGGATTGTTTCCAGTCCAGGGAGGACCTGGCCTGTCAGTTTCGGCTGTACTTTTTCCATTGGGTACAGGGTCAAGACTGATTTGCATATGGCTGGGTCCAAACTGAAATGGCATAGTGAGCAAAAAAAGGATGGGATTAGGCCCAGATCTCTGTACTGGGTTGAATGTATGACATTGTTCTGCATTATGCCCATCAATAGTTCTTTTTGCATTTGTCACCCCGAGTGGGACAGGTATGCTCAGACGTGAGTCCCGTGCTCTCCAAACCACTGGAATCAAGCTACCCTGGCTGAAGAGGGGTGAAACCCCAAAACCAGTCCTAGGATGCTTCTTTCCAGTCCAGGGAGGACCTGGCCTGGCAGTTCGGGCTGGACTGTTCCCATTGGGCAAAGGGTCAAGACTGATTTGCATATAGCTGGGTCCATACTGGAATGGCATGATGAGAAAAAAAACGATGGAATTAGGCCCAGATCTCTGTACTGGGGTGAATGTATGACATTGTTCTGCATTCTGTCCATCAATAGTTCTTTTTGCATTTGTCACCCCGAGTGGGACGGGTATGCTCAGACGTGAGTCCCGTGCTCTCCATGCCACTGGAAACAAGCTACATAGGCTGAAGAGGGGTGAAACCCCAAAACCAGTCCTAGGAAGCTTGTTTCCAGTCCAGGGAGGACCTGGCCTGGCAGTTTGGGCTGGACTGTTCCCATTGGGCACAGGGTCAAGACTGATTTGCATATGGCTGAGTCCAAACTGGAATGGCATGGTGAGCAAAAAAACGATGGAATTAGGCCCAGATCTCTGTACTGGGATGAATGTATGACATTGTTCTGCATTCTGTCCATCAATAGTTCTTTTTGCAATTCTCACCCCGAGTGGGACAGGTATGCTCAGATGTGAGTCCCGTGCTCTCCATGCCACTGGAATCCAGCTACCCTGGCTGAAGAGGGGTGAAACCCCGAAACCGGTCCTAGGATGCTTGTTTCCAGTCCAGGGAGGACCTGGCCTGGCAGTTCAGGCTCAACTGTTCCCATTGGGCACAGGGTCAAGACTGATTTGCATATGGCTGGGTCCAAACTGGAATGGCATGGTGAGCAAAAATACGATGGAATTAGGCCCAGATCTCTGTACTGGGGTGAATGTATGACATTGTTCTGCATTATGTCCATCAATAGTTCCTTTTGCATTTGTCACCCCGAGTGGGACAGGTATGCTCAGACGTGAGTCCCATGCTCTCCATGCCACTGGAATCAAGCTACCCTGGCAGAAGAGGGGTGAAACCCCGAAACCGGTCCAAGGATGCTTGTTTCCAGTCCAGGGAGGACCTGGCCTGGCAGTTTCGGCTGGACTGTTCCCATTGGGCACAGGGTCAAGACTGATTTGCATTTGGCTGTGTACAAACTGAAATGGCATAGTGAGCAAAAAAAGGATGGAATTAGGCCCAGATCTCTGTACTGGGGTGAATGTATGACATTGTTCTGCATTATGCCCATCAATAGTTCCTTTTGCATTTGTCACCCCGAGTGGGACGGGTATGCTCAGACTTGAGTCCCATGCTCTCCATGCCACTGGAATCAAGCTAACCAGGCTGAAGAGGGGTGAAACCCCGAAACCGGTCCTAGGATGCTTGTTTCCAATCCAGGGAGGATATGGCCTGGCAGTTCGGGCTGTACTTTTCCCATTGGGCACAGGGTCAACACTGATTTGCATATGGCTGGGTCCAAACTGGAATGGCATGTTGAGCAAAAAAACGATGGAAATAGGCCCAGATCTCTGAACTGGGGTTAATGTATGACATTGTTCTGCATTCTGTCCGTCAATAGTTCTTTTTGCATTTGTCACCCCGAGTGGGACGGGTATGCTCAGACGGGAGTCCTGTGCTCTCCATGCCACTGGAATCAAGCTAGCCTGGCTGAAGAGAGGTGAAACCCCGATACCGGTCCTAGGATGATTGTTTCCAGTCCAGGGAGGACCTGACCTGGCAGTTCAGGCTGGACTGTTACCATTGGGCACAGGGTCAAGACTGATTTGCATATGGCTGGTTCCAAACTGGAATGGCATGGTGAGCAAAAATACGATGGAATTAGGCCCAGATCTCTGTACTGGGGTGAATGTATGACATTGTTCTGCATTATGTCCATCAATAGTTCCTTTTGCATTTGTCACCCCGAGTGGGACAGGTATGCTCAGACGTGAGTCCCATGCTCTCCATGCCACTGGAATCAAGCTACCCTGGCTGAAGGGGGGTGAAACACCGAACCCGGTCCACGGATGCTTGTTTCCAGTCCAGGGAAGACCTGGCCTGGCAGTTTGGGCTGGACTGTTCCCATTGGGCACATGGTCAAGACTGATTTGCATTTGGCTGTGTACAAACTGGAATGGCATAGTGAGCAAAAAAAGGATGGAATTAGGCCCAGATCTGTGTACTGGGGTGAATGTATGACATTGTTCTGCATTGTGTCCATCAATAGTTCTTTTTGCATTTGTCACCCCGAGTGGGACGGGTATGCTCAAACTGAGTCCCATGCTCTCCATGCCACTGGAATCAAGCTACCCTGGCTGAAGAGGGGTGAAACCCCGAAACCGATCCTAGGATGCTTGTTTCCAGTCCGGGGGGGACCTGGCCTGGCAGACCGGGCTGGACTTTTCCCATTGGGCACAGGGTCAAGACTGATTTGCTTATGGCTGGGTCCAAATTGGAATGGCATGGTGAGCAAAAAAATGATGGAATTAGGCCCAGATCTCTGTACTGGGGTGAATGTATGACATTGTTCTGCATTCTGTCCATCAATAGTTCTTTTTGCATTTGTCACCCCGAGTGGGACGGGTATGCTCAGACGTGAGTCCCGTGCTCTCCATGACAGTGGAATCAAGCTACCCTGGCTGAAGAGGGGTGAAACCCCGAAACCGGTCCTAGGATGCTTGTTTCCAGTCCGGGGGGGACCTGGCCTGGCAGATCGGGCTGGACTGTTCCCATTGGGCACAGGGTCAAGACTGATTTGCATATGGCTGGGTCCAAACTGGAATGGCATGGTGAGCAAAAAAACGATGGAATTAGGCCCAGATCTCTGTACTGGGGTGAATTTATGACATTGTTCTGCATTATGTCCATCAATAGTTCTTTTTGCATTTGTCACCCCGAGTGGGATGGGTATGCTCAGACGTGAGTCCCATGCTCTCCATGCCACTGGAATCAAGCTAACCAGGCTGAAGAGGGGCGAAACCCCGAAACCGGTCCTAGGTTTCTTGTTTCCAGTCCAGGGAGGACCTGGCCTGGCAGTTCGGGCTGGACTGTTCCCATTGGGCACAGAGTCAAGCTTGATTTGCATATGGCTGGGTCCAAACTGGAGTGGCATGGCGAGCAAAAAAACGATGGAATTAGGCCCACATCTCTGTACTGGGGTGAATGTATAACATTGTTCTGCATTCTGTCCATCAATAGTTCTTTTTGCATTTGTCACCCCGAGTGGGACGGGTATGCTCAGACGTGGGTCCCATGCTCTCCATGCCACTGGAATCAAGCTAACCAGGCTGAAGTGGGGTGAAACCCCGAAACCGGTCCTAGGTTGCTTGTTTCCAGTCCAGGGAGGACCTGACCTGGCAGTTCAGGCTGGACTGTTCCCATTGGGCACAGGGTCAAGACTGATTTGCATATGGCTGGGTCCAAACTGGAATGGCATGGTGAGCAAAAATACGATGGAATTAGGCCCAGATCTCTGTACTGGGGTGAATGTATGACATTGTTCTGCATTCTGTCCATCAATAGTTCTTTTTGCATTTGTCACCCCGAGTGGGACGGGTATGCTCAAACGTGAGTCCCGTGCTCTCCATGCCACTGGAATCAAGCTACCCTGGCTGAAGAGGGCTGAATCCCC
This sequence comes from Triturus cristatus, assembly GCF_964204655.1. NCBI lineage: Eukaryota > Metazoa > Chordata > Amphibia > Caudata > Salamandridae > Triturus > Triturus cristatus. The sequence continues at coordinate 589,179,580 of NC_140579.1, forward strand.
GAAACCGGTCCTAGGATGCTTGTTTCCAGTCCAGGGAGGACCTGGCCTGGCAGTTTGGGCTGGACTGTTCCCATTGGGACAGGGTCAAGACAGATTTGCATTTGGCTGTGTCCAAATTGGAATGGCATGGTGAGCAAAAAACCGATTGAATTAGGCCCTGATCTCTGTACTGGGGTGAATGTATGACAGTGTTCTGCATTCTGTCCATCAATAGTTCTTTTTGCATTTGTCACCCCGAGTGGGACGGGTATGCTCAGACGTGAGTCCCGTGCTCTCCATGCCACTGGAATTAAGCAACCATTCCTGAAGAGGGGTGAAACCCCGAAACCGGTCCCAGGATGCTTGTTTCCAGTCCAGGGAGGACCTGGCCTGGCAGTTCGGGCTGGACTGTTCCCATTGGGCACAGGGTCAAGACTGATTTGCATATGGCTTGGTCCAAACTGGAATGGAATGGTGAGCAAAAAAACGATGGAATTAGGCCCAGAACTCTGTACTTGGGTGAATGTATGACATTGTTCTGCATTCTGTCCATCAATAGTTCTTTTTGCATTTGTCACCCCGAGTGGGACGGGTATGCTCAGACGTGAGTCCCGTGGTCTCCATGCCACTGGAATCAAGCTACCCTCGCTGAAGAGGGGTGAAACCCCGAAACAGGTCTTAGGATGCTTGTTTCCAGTCCAGGAAGGACCTGGCCTAGCAGTTCGGGCTGGACTGTTCCCATTGGGCACAGGGTCACGACTGATTTGCATATGGCTGGGTCCAAACTGGAGTGGCATGGCGAGCAAAAAAACGATGGAATTAGGCCCAGATCTCTGTACTGGGGTGAATGTATGATATTGTTCTGCATTCTGTCCATCAATAGTTCTTTTTGCATTTGTCACCCTGAGTGGTATGGGTATGCTCAGACGTGAGTCCCGTGCTCTCCATGCCACTGGAATCAAGCTACCCTGGCTGAAGAAGGGTGAAACCCCGAAACCGGTCCTAGGATGCTTGTTTCCAGTCCGGGGGGGGCCTGGCCTGGCAGATCGGGCTGGACTGTTCCCATTGGGCACAGGGTCAAGACTGATTTGCATATGGCTGGGTCCAAACTGGAATGGCATGGTGAGCAAAAAAACGATGGAATTAGGCCCAGATCTCTGTCCTGGGGTGAATGTATGACATTGTTCTGCATTCTGTCCATCAATAGTTCTTTTTGCATTTGTCACCCCGAGTGGGACGGGTATGCTCAGACGTGAGTCCCGTGCTCTCCATGCCACTGGAATCAAGCTACCCTGGCTGAAGAGGGGTGAAACCCCGAAACCGGTCCTAGGATGCTTGTTTCCAGTCCAGGGAGGACCTGGCCTGGCAGTTCGAGCTGGACTGTTCCCATTGGGCACAGGGTCAAGCTTGATTTGCATATGGCTGGGTCCAAACTGGAGTGGCATGGCGAGCAAAAAAACGATGGAATTAGGCCCACATCTCTGTACTGGGGTGAATGTCTGACATTGTTCTGCATTCTGTCCATCAATAGTTCTTTTTGCATTTGTCACCCTGAGTGGTACGGGTATGCTCAGACGTGAGTCCCGTGCTCTCCATGCCACTGGAATCAAGCTACCCTGGCTGAAGAAGGGTGAAACCCCGAAACCGGTCCTAGGATGCTTGTTTCCAGTCCGGGGGGGACCTGGCCTGGCAGATCGGGCTGGATTGTTCCCATTGGGCACAGGGTCAAGACTGATTTGCATATGGCTGGGTCCAAACTGGAATGGCATGGTGAGCAAAAAAACGATGGAATTAGGCCCAGATCTCTGTACTGGGGTGAATTTATTACATTGTTCTGCATTTTGTCCATCAATAGTTCTTTTTGCATTTGTCACCCCGAGTGGGATGGGTATGCTCAGACGTGAGTCCCATGCTCTCCATGCCACTGGAATCAAGCTACCCTGGATGAAGAAGGGTGAAACCCCGAAACCGGTCCTAGGATGCTTGTTTCCAGTCCAGGGAGGACCTGGCCTGGCAGTTCGGGCTGGACTGTTCCCATTGGGCACAGTGTCAAGCTTGATTTGCATATGGCTGGGTCCAAACTGGAGTGGCATGGCGAGAAAAAAAAAATGGAATTAGGCCCACATCTCTGTACTGGGGTGAATGTATGACATTGTTCTGCATTCTGTCCATCAATAGTTCTTTTTGCATTTGTCACCCCGAGTGGGAGGGGTATGCTCAGACGTGGGTCCCATGCTCTCCATGCCACTGGAATCAAGCTAACCAGGCTGGAGAGGGGTGAAACCCCGAAACCGGTCCTAGGTTGCTTGTTTCCAGTCCAGGGAGGACCTGACCTGGCAGTTCAGGCTGGACTGTTCCCATTGGGCACAGGGTCAAGACTGATTTGCATATGGCTGGGTCCAAACTGGAATGGCATGGTGAGCAAAAATACGATGGAATTAGGCCCAGATCTCTGTACTGGGGTGAATGTATGACATTGTTCTGCATTCTGTCCATCAATAGTTCTTTTTGCATTTGTCACCCCGAGTGGGACGGGTACGCTCAAACGTGAGTCCCGTGCTCTCCATGCCACTGGAATCAAGCTACCCTGGCTGAAGAGGGGTAAAACCCCGAAACCAGTCCAAGGAGGCTTGTTTCCAGTCCAGGGAGGACCTGGCCTGTCAGTTTCGGCTGTACTTTTTCCATTGGGTACAGGGTCAAGACTGATTTGCATATTGCTGGGTCCAAATTGTAATGGCATAGTGAGCAAAAAAAGGATGGAATTAGGCCCAGATCTCTGTACTGGGGTGAATGTATGACATTGTTCTGCATTATGCCCATCAATAGTTCTTTTTGCATTTGTCACCCCGAGTGGGACAGGTATGCTCAGACCTGAGTCCCGTGCTCTCCAAACCACTGGAATCAAGCTACCCTGGCTGAAGAGGGGTGAAACCCCAAAACCAGTCCTAGGATGCTTCTTTCCAGTCCAGGGAGGACCTGGCCTGGCAGTTCGGGCTGGACTGTTCCCATTGGGCAAAGGGTCAAGACTGATTTGCATATAGCTGGGTCCATACTGGAATGGCATGATGAGAAAAAAAACGATGGAATTAGGCCCAGATCTCTGTACTGGGGTGAATGTATGACATTGTTCTGCATTCTGTCCATCAATAGTTCCTTTCGCATTTGTCACCCCGAGTGGGAGGGGTATGCTCAGATGTGGGTCCCATGCTCTCCATGCCACTGGAATCAAGCTAACCAGGCTGAAGAGGGGTGAAACCCCGAAACCGGTCCTAGGTTTCTTGTTTCCAGTCCAGGGAGGACCTGGCCTGGCAGTTCGGGCTGGACTGTTCCCATTGGGCACAGAGTCAAGCTTGATTTGCATATGGCTGGGTCCAAACTGGAGTGGCATGGCGAGCAAAAAAACGATGGAATTAGGCCCACATCTCTGTACTGGGGTGAATGTATGACATTGTTCTGCATTCTGTCCATCAATAGTTCTTTTTGCATTTGTCACCCCGAGTGGGACGGGTATGCTCAGACGTGGGTCCCATGCTCTCCATGCCACTGGAATCAAGCTAACCAGGCTGAAGAGGGGTGAAACCCCAAAACCGGTCCTAGGTTGCTTGTTTCCAGTCCAGGGAGGACCTGACCTGGCAGTTCAGGCTGGACTGTTCCCATTGGGCACAGGGTCAAGACTGATTTGCATATGGCTGGGTCCAAACTGGAATGGCATGGTGAGCAAAAATACGATGGAATTAGGCCCAGATCTCTGTACTGGGGTGAATGTATGACATTGTTCTGCATTCTGTCCATCAATAGTTCTTTTTGCATTTGTCACCCCGAGTGGGACGGGTATGCTCAAACGTGAGTCCTGTGCTCTCCATGCCACTGGAATCAAGTTACCCTGGCTGAAGAGGGGTGAAACACCGAAACCGGTCCTAGGATGCTTGTTTCCAGTCCATGGAGGATCTGGCCTGGCAGTTTGGGCTGGACTGTTCCCATTGGGCCCAGGGTCAAGACTGATTTGCATATGGCTGGGTCCAAACTGAAATGGCATGGTGAGCAAAAATACGATTGAATTAGGCCCAGATCTCTGTACTGGGGTGAATGTATGACATTGTTCTGCATTATGTCCATCAATAGTTCCTTTCGCATTTGTCACCCCGAGTGGGACAGGTATGCTCAGACGTGAGTCCCATGCTCTTCATGCCACTGGAATCAAGCTACCCTGGCTGAAGAGGGGTAAAACCCCGAAACCAGTCCAAGGAGGCTTGTTTCCAGTCCAGGGAGGACCTGGCCTGTCAGTTTCGGCTGTACTTTTTCCATTGGGTACAGGGTCAAGACTGATTTGCATATTGCTGGGTCCAAATTGAAATGGCATAGTGAGCAAAAAAAGGATGGAATTAGGCCCAGATCTCTGTACTGGGGTGAATGTATGACATTGTTCTGCATTATGCCCATCAATAGTTCTTTTTGCATTTGTCACCCCGAGTGGGACAGGTATGCTCAGACCTGAGTCCCGTGCTCTCCAAACCACTGGAATCAAGCTACCCTGGCTGAAGAGGGGTGAAACCCCAAAACCAGTCCTAGGATGCTTCTTTCCAGTCCAGGGAGGACCTGGCCTGGCAGTTCGGGCTGGACTGTTCCCATTGGGCAAAGGGTCAAGACTGATTTGCATATAGCTGGGTCCATACTGGAATGGCATGATGAGAAAAAAAACGATGGAATTAGGCCCACATCTCTGTACTGGGGTGAATGTATGACATTGTTCTGCATTCTGTCCATCAATAGTTCTTTTTGCATTTGTCACCCCGAGTGGGACGGGTATGCTCAGACGTGGGTCCCATGCTCTCCATGCCACTGGAATCAAGCTAACCAGGCTGAAGAGGGGTGAAACCCCGAAACCGGTCCTAGGTTGCTTGTTTCCAGTCCAGGGAGGATCTGACCTGGCAGTTCAGGCTGGACTGTTCCCATTGGGCACAGGGTCAAGACTGATTTGCATATGGCTGGGTCCAAACTGGAATGGCATGGTGAGCAAAAATACGATGGAATTAGGCCCAGATCTCTGTACTGGGGTGAATGTATGACATTGTTCTGCATTCTGTCCATCAATAGTTCTTTTTGCATTTGTCACCGCGAGTGGGACGGGTATGCTCAAACGTGAGTCCCGTGCTCTCCATGCCACTGGAATCAAGCTACCCTGGCTGAAGAGGGCTGAAACCCCGAAACCGGTCCTAGGATGCTTGTTTCCAGTCCAGGGAGGACCTGGCCTGGCAGTTCGGGCTGGACTGTTCCCATTGGGACAGGGTCAAGACAGATTTGCATATGGCTGTCTCCAAATTGGAATGGCATGGTGAGCAAAAAACCGATTGAATTAGGCCCTGATCTCTGTACTGGGGTGAATGTATGACAGTGTTCTGCATTCTGTCCATCAATAGTTCTTTTTGCATTTGTCACCCCGAGTGGGACGGGTATGCTCAGACGTGAGTCCCGTGCTCTCCATGCCACTGGAATTAAGCTACCCTGGCTGAAGAGGGGTGAAACCCCGAAACCGGTCCTAGGATGCTTGTTTCCAGTCCAGGGAGGACCTGGCCTGGCAGTTCGGGCTGGACTGTTCCCATTGGGCACAGGGTCAAGACTGATTGCATATGGCTTGGTCCAAACTGGAATGGAATGGTGAGCAAAAAAACGATGGAATTAGGCCCAGAACTCTGTACTGGGGTGAATGTATGACATTGTTCTGCATTCTGTCCATCAATAGTTCTTTTTGCATTTGTCACCCCGAGTAGGACGGGTATGCTCAGACGTGAGTCCCGTGCTCTCCATGCCACTGGAATCAAGCTACCCTGGCTGAAGAGGGGTGAAACCCCGAAACAGGTCTTAGGATGCTTGTTTCCAGTCCAGGAAGGACCTGGCCTAGCAGTTCGGGCTGGACTGTTCCCATTGGGCACAGGGTCAAGACTGATTTGCATATAGCTGGGTCCAAACTGGAGTGGCATGGCGAGCAAAAAAACGATGGAATTAGGCCCAGATCTCTGTACTGGGGTGAATGTATGATATTGTTCTGCATTCTGTCCATCAATAGTTCTTTTTGCATTTGTCACCCCGAGTGGGACGGGTATGCTCAGACGGGAGTCCCATGCTCTCCATGCCACTGGAATCAAGTTACCCTGGCTGAAGAGGGGTGAAACACCGAAACCGGTCCTAGGATGCTTGTTTCCAGTCCAGGGAGGATCTGGCCTGGCAGTTTGGGCTGGACTGTTCCCATTGGGCCCAGGGTCAAGACTGATTTGCATATGGCTGGGTCCAAACTGAAATGGCATGGTGAGCAAAAATACGATTGAATTAGGCCCAGATCTCTGTACTGGGGTGAATGTATGACATTGTTCTGCATTATGTCCATCAATAGTTCCTTTCGCATTTGTCACCCCGAGTGGGACAGGTATGCTCAGACGTGAGTCCCATGCTCTCCATGCCACTGGAATCAAGCTACCCTGGCTGAAGAGGGGTGAAACCCCGAAACCAGTCCAAGGAGGCTTGTTTCCAGTCCAGGGAGGACCTGGCCTGTCAGTTTTGGCTGTACTTTTTCCATTGGGTACAGGGTCAAGACTGATTTGCATATTGCTGGGTCCAAACTGAAATGGCATAGTGAGCAAAAAAAGGATGGAATTAGGCCCAGATCTCTGTACTGGGGTGAATGTATGACATTGTTCTGCATTATGCCCATCAATAGTTCTTTTTGCATTTGTCACCCCGAGTGGGACAGGTATGCTCAGACCTGAGTCCCGTGCTCTCCAAACCACTGGAATCAAGCTACCCTGGCTGAAGAGGGGTGAAACCCCAAAACCAGTCCTAGGATGCTTCTTTCCAGTCCAGGGAGGACGTGGCCTGGCAGTTCGGGCTGGACTGTTCCCATTGGGCAAAGGGTCAAGACTGATTTGCATATAGCTGGGTCCATACTGGAATGGCATGATGAGAAAAAAAACGATGGAATTAGGCCCAGATCTCTGTACTGGGGTGAATGTATGACATTGTTCTGCATTCTGTCCATCAATAGTTCCTTTCGCATTTGTCACCCCGAGTGGGGCAGGTATGCTCAGACGTGAGCCCCATGCTCTCCATGCCACTGGAATCAAGCTACCCTGGCTGAAGAGGGGTGAAACCCCGAAACCCGTCCAAGGAGGCTTGTTTCCAGTCCAGGGAGGACCTGGCCTGGCAGTTCGGGCTGGACTGTTCCCATTGGGCAAAGGGTCAAGACTGATTTGTATATAGCTGGGTCCAAACTGAAATGGCATGGTGAGCAAAAATACGATTGAATTAGGCCCAGATCTCTGTACTGGGGTGAATGTATGACATTGTTCTGCATTATGTCCATCAATAGTTCCTTTCGCATTTGTCACCCCGAGTGGGACAGGTATGCTCAGACGTGAGTCCCATGCTCTCCATGCCACTGGAAACAAGCTACCCAGGCTGAAGAGGGGTGAAACCCCAAAACCAGTCCTAGGAAGCTTGTTTCCAGTCCAGGGAGGACCTGGCCTGGCAGTTTGGGCTGGACTGTTCCCATTGGGCACAGGGTCAAGACTGATTTGCATTTGGCTGTGTACAAACTGGAATGGCATAGTGAGAAAAAAACAGGATGGAATTAGGCCCAGATCTGTGCACTGGGTTGAATGTATGACATTGTTCTGCATTATGTCCATCAATAGTTCTTTTTGCATTTGTCACCCCGAGTGGGACAGGTATGCTCAAACGTGAGTCCCGTGCTCTCCATGCCACTGGAATCAAGCTACCCTGGCTGAAGAGGGGTGAAACCCCGAAACCGGTCCTAGGATGCTTGTTTCCAGTCCAGGGAGGACCTGGCCTGGCAGTTCGGGCTGGACTGTTCCCATTGGGCACAGGGTCAAGACTGATTTGCATATGGCTGAGTCCAAACTGGAATGGCATGGTGAGCAAAAAAACGATGGAATTAGGCCCAGATCTCTGTACTGGGGTGAATGTATGACATTGTTCTGCATTCTGTCCATCAATAGTTCTTTTTGCAATTCTCACCCCGAGTGGGACGGGTATGCTCAGACGTGAGTCCCGTGCTCTCCATGCCACTGGAATCCAGCTACCCTGGCTGAAGAGGGGTGAAACCCCGAAACCGGTCCTAGGATGCTTGTTTCCAGTCCAGGGAGGACCTGGCCTGGCAGTTCAGGCTGAACTGTTCCCATTGGGCACAGGGTCAAGACTGATTTGCATATGGCTGGGTCCAAACTGGAATGGCATGGTGAGCAAAAATACGATGGAATTAGGCCCAGATCTCTGTACTGGGGTGAATGTATGACATTGTTCTGCATTATGTCCATCAATAGTTCCTTTTGCATTTGTCACCCCGAGTGGGACAGGTATGCTCAGACGTGAGTCCCATGCTCTCCATGCCACTGGAATCAAGCTACCCTGGCAGAAGAGGGGTGAAACCCCGAAACCGGTCCAAGGATGCTTGTTTCCAGTCCAGGGAGGACCTGGCCTGGCAGTTTCGGCTGGACTGTTCCCATTGGGCACAGGGTCAAGACTGATTTGCATTTGGCTGTGTACAAACTGAAATGGCATAGTGAGCAAAAAAAGGATGGAATTAGGCCCAGATCTCTGTACTGGGGTGAATGTATGACATTGTTCTGCATTATGCCCATCAATAGTTCCTTTTGCATTTGTCACCCCGAGTGGGACGGGTATGCTCAGACTTGAGTCCCATGCTCTCCATGCCAATGGAATCAAGCTAACCAGGCTGAAGAGGGGTGAAACCCCGAAACCGGTCCTAGGATGCTTGTTTCCAGTCCAGGGAGGATATGGCCTGGCAGTTCGGGCTGTACTTTTTCCATTGGGCACAGGGTCAACACTGATTTGCATATGGCTGGGTCCAAACTGGAATGGCATGTTGAGCAAAAAAACGATGGAAATAGGCCCAGATCTCTGTACTGGGGTTAATGTATGAGATTGTTCTGCATTCTGTCCGTCAATAGTTCTTTTTGCATTTGTCATCCCGAGTGGGACGGGTATGCTTAGACGGGAGTCCCGTGCTCTCCATGCCACTGGAATCAAGCTAGCCTGGCTGAAGAGGGGTGAAACCCCGATACCGGTCCTAGGATGATTGTTTCCAGTCCAGGGAGGACCTGGCCTGTCAGTTTCGGCTTTACTTTTTCCATTGGGTACAGGGTCAAGACTGATTTGCATATGGCTGGGTCCAAACTGAAATGGCATAGTGAGCAAAAAAAGGATGGGATTAGGCCCAGATCTCTGTACTGGGTTGAATGTATGACATTGTTCTGCATTATGCCCATCAATAGTTCTTTTTGCATTTGTCACCCCGAGTGGGACAGGTATGCTCAGACGTGAGTCCCGTGCTCTCCAAACCACTGGAATCAAGCTACCCTGGCTGAAGAGGGGTGAAACCCCAAAACCAGTCCTAGGATGCTTCTTTCCAGTCCAGGGAGGACCTGGCCTGGCAGTTCGGGCTGGACTGTTCCCATTGGGCAAAGGGTCAAGACTGATTTGCATATAGCTGGGTCCATACTGGAATGGCATGATGAGAAAAAAAACGATGGAATTAGGCCCAGATCTCTGTACTGGGGTGAATGTATGACATTGTTCTGCATTCTGTCCATCAATAGTTCTTTTTGCATTTGTCACCCCGAGTGGGACGGGTATGCTCAGACGTGAGTCCCGTGCTCTCCATGCCACTGGAAACAAGCTACATAGGCTGAAGAGGGGTGAAACCCCAAAACCAGTCCTAGGAAGCTTGTTTCCAGTCCAGGGAGGACCTGGCCTGGCAGTTTGGGCTGGACTGTTCCCATTGGGCACAGGGTCAAGACTGATTTGCATTTGGCTGTGTACAAACTGGAATGGCATAGTGAGAAAAAAACAGGATGGAATTAGGCCCAGATCTGTGTACTGGGGTGAATGTATGACATTGTTCTGCATTATGTCCATCAATAGTTCTTTTTGCATTTGTCACCCCGAGTGGGACAGGTATGCTCAAACGTGAGTCCCGTGCTCTCCATGCCACTGGAATCAAGCTACCCTGGCTGAAGAGGGGTGAAACCCCGAAACTGGTCCTAGGATGCTTGTTTCCAGTCCAGGGAGGACCTGGCCTGGCAGTTCGGGCTGGACTGTTCCCATTGGGCACAGGGTCAAGACTGATTTGCATATGGCTGAGTCCAAACTGGAATGGCATGGTGAGCAAAAAAACGATGGAATTAGGCCCAGATCTCTGTACTGGGATGAATGTATGACATTGTTCTGCATTCTGTCCATCAATAGTTCTTTTTGCAATTCTCACCCCGAGTGGGACAGGTATGCTCAGATGTGAGTCCCGTGCTCTCCATGCCACTGGAATCCAGCTACCCTGGCTGAAGAGGGGTGAAACCCCGAAATCGGTCCTAGGATGCTTGTTTCCAGTCCAGGGAGGACCTGGCCTGGCAGTTCAGGCTCAACTGTTCCCATTGGGCACAGGGTCAAGACTGATTTGCATATGGCTGGGTCCAAACTGGAATGGCATGGTGAGCAAAAATACGATGGAATTAGGCCCAGATCTCTGTACTGGGGTGAATGTATGACATTGTTCTGCATTATGTCCATCAATAGTTCCTTTTGCATTTGTCACCCCGAGTGGGACAGGTATGCTCAGACGTGAGTCCCATGCTCTCCATGCCACTGGAATCAAGCTACCCTGGCAGAAGAGGGGTGAAACCCCGAAACCGGTCCAAGGATGCTTGTTTCCAGTCCAGGGAGGACCTGGCCTGGCAGTTTCGGCTGGACTGTTCCCATTGGGCACAGGGTCAAGACTGATTTGCATTTGGCTGTGTACAAACTGAAATGGCATAGTGAGCAAAAAAAGGATGGAATTAGGCCCAGATCTCTGTACTGGGGTGAATGTATGACATTGTTCTGCATTATGCCCATCAATAGTTCCTTTTGCATTTGTCACCCCGAGTGGGACGGGTATGCTCAGACTTGAGTCCCATGCTCTCCATGCCACTGGAATCAAGCTAACCAGGCTGAAGAGGGGTGAAACCCCGAAACCGGTCCTAGGATGCTTGTTTCCAATCCAGGGAGGATATGGCCTGGCAGTTCGGGCTGTACTTTTTCCATTGGGCACAGGGTCAACACTGATTTGCATATGGCTGGGTCCAAACTGGAATGGCATGTTGAGCAAAAAAACGATGGAAATAGGCCCAGATCTCTGTACTGGGGTTAATGTATGACATTGTTCTGCATTCTGTCCGTCAATAGTTCTTTTTGCATTTGTCACCCCGAGTGGGACGGGTATGCTCAGACGGGAGTCCTGTGCTCTCCATGCCACTGGAATCAAGCTAGCCTGGCTGAAGAGAGGTGAAACCCCGATACCGGTCCTAGGATGATTGTTTCCAGTCCAGGGAGGACCTGACCTGGCAGTTCAGGCTGGACTGTTACCATTGGGCACAGGGTCAAGACTGATTTGCATATGGCTGGTTCCAAACTGGAATGGCATGGTGAGCAAAAATACGATGGAATTAGGCCCAGATCTCTGTACTGGGGTGAATGTATGACATTGTTCTGCATTATGTCCATCAATAGTTCCTTTTGCATTTGTCACCCCGAGTGGGACAGGTATGCTCAGACGTGAGTCCCATGCTCTCCATGCCACTGGAATCAAGCTACCCTGGCTGAAGAGGGGTGAAACACCGAACCCGGTCCACGGATGCTTGTTTCCAGTCCAGGGAAGACCTGGCATGGCAGTTTGGGCTGGACTGTTCCCATTGGGCACATGGTCAAGACTGATTTGCATTTGGCTGTGTACAAACTGGAATGGCATAGTGAGCAAAAAAAGGATGGAATTAGGCCCAGATCTGTGTACTGGGGTGAATGTATGACATTGTTCTGCATTGTGTCCATCAATAGTTCTTTTTGCATTTGTCACCCCGAGTGGGACGGGTATGCTCAAACTGAGTCCCATGCTCTCCATGCCACTGGAATCAAGCTACCCTGGCTGAAGAGGGGTGAAACCCCGAAACCGATCCTAGGATGCTTGTTTCCAGTCCGGGGGGGACCTGGCCTGGCAGACCGGGCTGGACTTTTCCCATTGGGCACAGGGTCAAGACTGATTTGCTTATGGCTGGGTCCAAATTGGAATGGCATGGTGAGCAAAAAAATGATGGAATTAGGCCCAGATCTCTGTACTGGGGTGAATGTATGACATTGTTCTGCATTCTGTCCATCAATAGTTCTTTTTGCATTTGTCACCCCGAGTGGGACGGGTATGCTCAGACGTGAGTCCCGTGCTCTCCATGACACTGGAATCAAGCTACCCTGGCTGAAGAGGGGTGAAACCCCGAAACCGGTCCTAGGATGCTTGTTTCCAGTCCGGGGGGGACCTGGCCTGGCAGATCGGGCTGGACTGTTCCCATTGGGCACAGGGTCAAGACTGATTTGCATATGGCTGGGTCCAAACTGGAATGGCATGGTGAGCAAAAAAACGATGGAATTAGGCCCAGATCTCTGTACTGGGGTGAATTTATGACATTGTTCTGCATTATGTCCATCAATAGTTCTTTTTGCATTTGTCACCCCGAGTGGGATGGGTATGCTCAGACGTGAGTCCCATGCTCTCCATGCCACTGGAATCAAGCTAACCAGGCTGAAGAGGGGTGAAACCCCGAAACCGGTCCTAGGTTTCTTGTTTCCAGTCCAGGGAGGACCTGGCCTGGCAGTTCGGGCTGGACTGTTCCCATTGGGCACAGAGTCAAGCTTGATTTGCATATGGCTGGGTCCAAACTGGAGTGGCATGGCGAGCAAAAAAACGATGGAATTAGGCCCACATCTCTGTACTGGGGTGAATGTATAACATTGTTCTGCATTCTGTCCATCAATAGTTCTTTTTGCATTTGTCACCCCGAGTGGGACGGGTATGCTCAGACGTGGGTCCCATGCTCTCCATGCCACTGGAATCAAGCTAACCAGGCTGAAGTGGGGTGAAACCCCGAAACCGGTCCTAGGTTGCTTGTTTCCAGTCCAGGGAGGACCTGACCTGGCAGTTCAGGCTGGACTGTTCCCATTGGGCACAGGGTCAAGACTGATTTGCATATGGCTGGGTCCAAACTGGAATGGCATGGTGAGCAAAAATACGATGGAATTAGGCCCAGATCTCTGTACTGGGGTGAATGTATGACATTGTTCTGCATTCTGTCCATCAATAGTTCTTTTTGCATTTGTCACCCCGAGTGGGACGGGTATGCTCAAACGTGAGTCCCGTGCTCTCCATGCCACTGGAATCAAGCTACCCTGGCTGAAGAGGGCTGAATCCCCGAAACCGGTCCTAGGATGCTTGTTTCCAGTCCAGGGAGGACCTGGCCTGGCAGTTTGGGCTGGACTGTTCCCATTGGGACAGGGTCAAGACAGATTTGCATTTGGCTGTGTCCAAATTGGAATGGCATGGTGAGCAAAAAACCGATTGAATTAGGCCCTGATCTCTGTACTGGGGTGAATGTATGACAGTGTTCTGCATTCTGTCCATCAATAGTTCTTTTTGCATTTGTCACCCCGAGTGGGACGGGTATGCTCAGACGTGAGTCCCGTGCTCTCCATGCCACTGGAATTAAGCAACCATTCCTGAAGAGGGGTGAAACCCCGAAACCGGTCCCAGGATGCTTGTTTCCAGTCCAGGGAGGACCTGGCCTGGCAGTTCGGGCTGGACTGTTCCCATTGGGCACAGGGTCAAGACTGATTTGCATATGGCTTGGTCCAAACTGGAATGGAATGGTGAGCAAAAAAACGATGGAATTAGGCCCAGAACTCTGTACTTGGGTGAATGTATGACATTGTTCTGCATTCTGTCCATCAATAGTTCTTTTTGCATTTGTCACCCCGAGTGGGACGGGTATGCTCAGACGTGAGTCCCGTGGTCTCCATGCCACTGGAATCAAGCTACCCTCGCTGAAGAGGGGTGAAACCCCGAAACAGGTCTTAGGATGCTTGTTTCCAGTCCAGGAAGGACCTGGCCTAGCAGTTCGGGCTGGACTGTTCCCATTGGGCACAGGGTCACGACTGATTTGCATATGGCTGGGTCCAAACTGGAGTGGCATGGCGAGCAAAAAAACGATGGAATTAGGCCCAGATCTCTGTACTGGGGTGAATGTATGATATTGTTCTGCATTCTGTCCATCAATAGTTCTTTTTGCATTTGTCACCCTGAGTGGTATGGGTATGCTCAGACGTGAGTCCCGTGCTCTCCATGCCACTGGAATCAAGCTACCCTGGCTGAAGAAGGGTGAAACCCCGAAACCGGTCCTAGGATGCTTGTTTCCAGTCCGGGGGGGGCCTGGCCTGGCAGATCGGGCTGGACTGTTCCCATTGGGCACAGGGTCAAGACTGATTTGCATATGGCTGGGTCCAAACTGGAATGGCATGGTGAGCAAAAAAACGATGGAATTAGGCCCAGATCTCTGTCCTGGGGTGAATGTATGACATTGTTCTGCATTCTGTCCATCAATAGTTCTTTTTGCATTTGTCACCCCGAGTGGGACGGGTATGCTCAGACGTGAGTCCCGTGCTCTCCATGCCACTGGAATCAAGCTACCCTGGCTGAAGAGGGGTGAAACCCCGAAACCGGTCCTAGGATGCTTGTTTCCAGTCCAGGGAGGACCTGGCCTGGCAGTTCGAGCTGGACTGTTCCCATTGGGCACAGGGTCAAGCTTGATTTGCATATGGCTGGGTCCAAACTGGAGTGGCATGGCGAGCAAAAAAACGATGGAATTAGGCCCACATCTCTGTACTGGGGTGAATGTCTGACATTGTTCTGCATTCTGTCCATCAATAGTTCTTTTTGCATTTGTCACCCTGAGTGGTACGGGTATGCTCAGACGTGAGTCCCGTGCTCTCCATGCCACTGGAATCAAGCTACCCTGGCTGAAGAAGGGTGAAACCCCGAAACCGGTCCTAGGATGCTTGTTTCCAGTCCGGGGGGGACCTGGCCTGGCAGATCGGGCTGGACTGTTCCCATTGGGCACAGGGTCAAGACTGATTTGCATATGGCTGGGTCCAAACTGGAATGGCATGGTGAGCAAAAAAACGATGGAATTAGGCCCAGATCTCTGTACTGGGGTGAATTTATGACATTGTTCTGCATTTTGTCCATCAATAGTTCTTTTTGCATTTGTCACCCCGAGTGGGATGGGTATGCTCAGACGTGAGTCCCATGCTCTCCATGCCACTGGAATCAAGCTACCCTGGATGAAGAAGGGTGAAACCCCGAAACCGGTCCTAGGATGCTTGTTTCCAGTCCAGGGAGGACCTGGCCTGGCAGTTCGGGCTGGACTGTTCCCATTGGGCACAGTGTCAAGCTTGATTTGCATATGGCTGGGTCCAAACTGGAGTGGCATGGCGAGAAAAAAAAAATGGAATTAGGCCCACATCTCTGTACTGGGGTGAATGTATGACATTGTTCTGCATTCTGTCCATCAATAGTTCTTTTTGCATTTGTCACCCCGAGTGGGAGGGGTATGCTCAGACGTGGGTCCCATGCTCTCCATGCCACTGGAATCAAGCTAACCAGGCTGGAGAGGGGTGAAACCCCGAAACCGGTCCTAGGTTGCTTGTTTCCAGTCCAGGGAGGACCTGACCTGGCAGTTCAGGCTGGACTGTTCCCATTGGGCACAGGGTCAAGACTGATTTGCATATGGCTGGGTCCAAACTGGAATGGCGAGCAAAAATACGATGGAATTAGGCCCAGATCTCTGTACTGGGGTGAATGTATGACATTGTTCTGCATTCTGTCCATCAATAGTTCTTTTTGCATTTGTCACCCCGAGTGGGACGGGTATGCTCAAACGTGAGTCCCGTGCTCTCCATGCCACTGGAATCAAGCTACCCTGGCTGAAGAGGGCTGAAACCCCGAAACCGGTCCTAGGATGCTTGTTTTCAGTCCAGGGAGGACCTGGCCTAGCAGTTCGGGCTGGACTGTTCCCATTGGGCACAGGGTCAAGACTGATTTGCATATGGCTGGGTCCAAACTGAAATGGCATGGTGAGCAAAAATACGATTGAATTAGGCCCAGATCTCTGTACTGGGGTGAATGTATGACATTGTTCTGCATTATGTCCATCAATAGTTCCTTTCGCATTTGTCACCCCGAGTGGGACAGGTATGCTCAGACGTGAGTCCCCTGCTCTCCATGCCACTGGAATCAAGCTACCCTGGCTGAAGAGGGGTAAAACCCCGAAACCAGTCCAAGGAGGCTTGTTTCCAGTCCAGGGAGGACCTGGCCTGTCAGTTTCGGCTGTACTTTTTCCATTGGGTACAGGGTCAAGACTGATTTGCATATTGCTGGGTCCAAATTGTAATGGCATAGTGAGCAAAAAAAGGATGGAATTAGGCCCAGATCTCTGTACTGGGGTGAATGTATGACATTGTTCTGCATTATGCCCATCAATAGTTCTTTTTGCATTTGTCACCCCGAGTGGGACAGGTATGCTCAGACCTGAGTCCCGTGCTCTCCAAACCACTGGAATCAAGCTACCCTGGCTGAAGAGGGGTGAAACCCCAAAACCAGTCCTAGGATGCTTCTTTCCAGTCCAGGGAGGACCTGGCCTGGCAGTTCGGGCTGGACTGTTCCCATTGGGCAAAGGGTCAAGACTGATTTGCATATAGCTGGGTCCATACTGGAATGGCATGATGAGAAAAAAAACGATGGAATTAGGCCCAGATCTCTGTACTGGGGTGAATGTATGACATTGTTCTGCATTCTGTCCATCAATAGTTCCTTTCGCATTTGTCACCCCGAGTGGGAGGGGTATGCTCAGATGTGGGTCCCATGCTCTCCATGCCACTGGAATCAAGCTAACCAGGCTGAAGAGGGGTGAAACCCCGAAACCGGTCCTAGGTTTCTTGTTTCCAGTCCAGGGAGGACCTGGCCTGGCAGTTCGGGCTGGACTGTTCCCATTGGGCACAGAGTCAAGCTTGATTTGCATATGGCTGGGTCCAAACTGGAGTGGCATGGCGAGCAAAAAAACGATGGAATTAGGCCCACATCTCTGTACTGGGGTGAATGTATGACATTGTTCTGCATTCTGTCCATCAATAGTTCTTTTTGCATTTGTCACCCCGAGTGGGACGGGTATGCTCAGACGTGGGTCCCATGCTCTCCATGCCACTGGAATCAAGCTAACCAGGCTGAAGAGGGGTGAAACCCCAAAACCGGTCCTAGGTTGCTTGTTTCCAGTCCAGGGAGGACCTGACCTGGCAGTTCAGGCTGGACTGTTCCCATTGGGCACAGGGTCAAGACTGATTTGCATATGGCTGGGTCCAAACTGGAATGGCATGGTGAGCAAAAATACGATGGAATTAGGCCCAGATCTCTGTACTGGGGTGAATGTATGACATTGTTCTGCATTCTGTCCATCAATAGTTCTTTTTGCATTTGTCACCCCGAGTGGGACGGGTATGCTCAAACGTGAGTCCCGTGCTCTCCATGCCACTGGAATCAAGCTACCCTGGCTGAAGAGGGCTGAAACCCCGAAACCGGTCCTAGGATGCTTGTTTCCAGTCCAGGGAGGACCTGGCCTAGCAGTTCGGGCTGGACTGTTCCCATTGGGCACAGGGTCAAGACTGATTTGCATATAGCTGGGTCCAAACTGGAGTGGCATGGCGAGCAAAAAAACGATGGAATTAGGCCCAGATCTCTGTACTGGGGTGAATGTATGATATTGTTCTGCATTCTGTCCATCAATAGTTCTTTTTGCATTTGTCACCCCGAGTGGGACGGGTATGCTCAGACGGGAGTCCCATGCTCTCCATGCCACTGGAATCAAGTTACCCTGGCTGAAGAGGGGTGAAACACCGAAACCGGTCCTAGGATGCTTGTTTCCAGTCCATGGAGGATCTGGCCTGGCAGTTTGGGCTGGACTGTTCCCATTGGGCCCAGGGTCAAGACTGATTTGCATATGGCTGGGTCCAAACTGAAATGGCATGGTGAGCAAAAATACGATTGAATTAGGCCCAGATCTCTGTACTGGGGTGAATGTATGACATTGTTCTGCATTATGTCCATCAATAGTTCCTTTCGCATTTGTCACCCCGAGTGGGACAGGTATGCTCAGACGTGAGTCCCATGCTCTCCATGCCACTGGAATCAAGCTACCCTGGCTGAAGAGGGGTAAAACCCCGAAACCAGTCCAAGGAGGCTTGTTTCCAGTCCAGGGAGGACCTGGCCTGTCAGTTTCGGCTGTACTTTTTCCATTGGGTACAGGGTCAAGACTGATTTGCATATTGCTGGGTCCAAATTGAAATGGCATAGTGAGCAAAAAAAGGATGGAATTAGGCCCAGATCTCTGTACTGGGGTGAATGTATGACATTGTTCTGCATTATGCCCATCAATAGTTCTTTTTGCATTTGTCACCCCGAGTGGGACAGGTATGCTCAGACCTGAGTCCCGTGCTCTCCAAACCACTGGAATCAAGCTACCCTGGCTGAAGAGGGGTGAAACCCCAAAACCAGTCCTAGGATGCTTCTTTCCAGTCCAGGGAGGACCTGGCCTGGCAGTTCGGGCTGGACTGTTCCCATTGGGCAAAGGGTCAAGACTGATTTGCATATAGCTGGGTCCATACTGGAATGGCATGATGAGAAAAAAAACGATGGAATTAGGCCCACATCTCTGTACTGGGGTGAATGTATGACATTGTTCTGCATTCTGTCCATCAATAGTTCTTTTTGCATTTGTCACCCCGAGTGGGACGGGTATGCTCAGACGTAGGTCCCATGCTCTCCATGCCACTGGAATCAAGCTAACCAGGCTGAAGAGGGGTGAAACCCCGAAACCGGTCCTAGGTTGCTTGTTTCCAGTCCAGGGAGGATCTGACCTGGCAGTTCAGGCTGGACTGTTCCCATTGGGCACAGGGTCAAGACTGATTTGCATATGGCTGGGTCCAAACTGGAATGGCATGGTGAGCAAAAATACGATGGAATTAGGCCCAGATCTCTGTACTGGGGTGAATGTATGACATTGTTCTGCATTCTGTCCATCAATAGTTCTTTTTGCATTTGTCACCGCGAGTGGGACGGGTATGCTCAAACGTGAGTCCCGTGCTCTCCATGCCACTGGAATCAAGCTACCCTGGCTGAAGAGGGCTGAAACCCCGAAACCGGTCCTAGGATGCTTGTTTCCAGTCCAGGGAGGACCTGGCCTGGCAGTTCGGGCTGGACTGTTCCCATTGGGACAGGGTCAAGACAGATTTGCATATGGCTGTCTCCAAATTGGAATGGCATGGTGAGCAAAAAACCGATTGAATTAGGCCCTGATCTCTGTACTGGGGTGAATGTATGACAGTGTTCTGCATTCTGTCCATCAATAGTTCTTTTTGCATTTGTCACCCCGAGTGGGACGGGTATGCTCAGACGTGAGTCCCGTGCTCTCCATGCCACTGGAATTAAGCTACCCTGGCTGAAGAGGGGTGAAACCCCGAAACCGGTCCTAGGATGCTTGTTTCCAGTCCAGGGAGGACCTGGCCTGGCAGTTCGGGCTGGACTGTTCCCATTGGGCACAGGGTCAAGACTGATTGCATATGGCTTGGTCCAAACTGGAATGGAATGGTGAGCAAAAAAACGATGGAATTAGGCCCAGAACTCTGTACTGGGGTGAATGTATGACATTGTTCTGCATTCTGTCCATCAATAGTTCTTTTTGCATTTGTCACCCCGAGTGGGACGGGTATGCTCAGACGTGAGTCCCGTGCTCTCCATGCCACTGGAATCAAGCTACCCTGGCTGAAGAGGGGTGAAACCCCGAAACAGGTCTTAGGATGCTTGTTTCCAGTCCAGGAAGGACCTGGCCTAGCAGTTCGGGCTGGACTGTTCCCATTGGGCACAGGGTCAAGACTGATTTGCATATAGCTGGGTCCAAACTGGAGTGGCATGGCGAGCAAAAAAACGATGGAATTAGGCCCAGATCTCTGTACTGGGGTGAATGTATGATATTGTTCTGCATTCTGTCCATCAATAGTTCTTTTTGCATTTGTCACCCCGAGTGGGACGGGTATGCTCAGACGGGAGTCCCATGCTCTCCATGCCACTGGAATCAAGTTACCCTGGCTGAAGAGGGGTGAAACACCGAAACCGGTCCTAGGATGCTTGTTTCCAGTCCAGGGAGGATCTGGCCTGGCAGTTTGGGCTGGACTGTTCCCATTGGGCCCAGGGTCAAGACTGATTTGCATATGGCTGGGTCCAAACTGAAATGGCATGGTGAGCAAAAATACGATTGAATTAGGCCCAGATCTCTGTACTGGGGTGAATGTATGACATTGTTCTGCATTATGTCCATCAATAGTTCCTTTCGCATTTGTCACCCCGAGTGGGACAGGTATGCTCAGACGTGAGTCCCATGCTCTCCATGCCACTGGAATCAAGCTACCCTGGCTGAAGAGGGGTGAAACCCCGAAACCAGTCCAAGGAGGCTTGTTTCCAGTCCAGGGAGGACCTGGCCTGTCAGTTTTGGCTGTACTTTTTCCATTGGGTACAGGGTCAAGACTGATTTGCATATTGCTGGGTCCAAACTGAAATGGCATAGTGAGCAAAAAAAGGATGGAATTAGGCCCAGATCTCTGTACTGGGGTGAATGTATGACATTGTTCTGCATTATGCCCATCAATAGTTCTTTTTGCATTTGTCACCCCGAGTGGGACAGGTATGCTCAGACCTGAGTCCCGTGCTCTCCAAACCACTGGAATCAAGCTACCCTGGCTGAAGAGGGGTGAAACCCCAAAACCAGTCCTAGGATG
This sequence comes from Triturus cristatus, assembly GCF_964204655.1. Taxonomy (NCBI): domain Eukaryota; kingdom Metazoa; phylum Chordata; class Amphibia; order Caudata; family Salamandridae; genus Triturus; species Triturus cristatus. Next base: position 589,200,322 of record NC_140579.1, read on the forward strand.
CTTCTTTCCAGTCCAGGGAGGACGTGGCCTGGCAGTTCGGGCTGGACTGTTCCCATTGGGCAAAGGGTCAAGACTGATTTGCATATAGCTGGGTCCATACTGGAATGGCATGATGAGAAAAAAAACGATGGAATTAGGCCCAGATCTCTGTACTGGGGTGAATGTATGACATTGTTCTGCATTCTGTCCATCAATAGTTCCTTTCGCATTTGTCACCCCGAGTGGGGCAGGTATGCTCAGACGTGAGCCCCATGCTCTCCATGCCACTGGAATCAAGCTACCCTGGCTGAAGAGGGGTGAAACCCCGAAACCCGTCCAAGGAGGCTTGTTTCCAGTCCAGGGAGGACCTGGCCTGGCAGTTCGGGCTGGACTGTTCCCATTGGGCAAAGGGTCAAGACTGATTTGTATATAGCTGGGTCCAAACTGAAATGGCATGGTGAGCAAAAATACGATTGAATTAGGCCCAGATCTCTGTACTGGGGTGAATGTATGACATTGTTCTGCATTATGTCCATCAATAGTTCCTTTCGCATTTGTCACCCCGAGTGGGACAGGTATGCTCAGACGTGAGTCCCATGCTCTCCATGCCACTGGAAACAAGCTACCCAGGCTGAAGAGGGGTGAAACCCCAAAACCAGTCCTAGGAAGCTTGTTTCCAGTCCAGGGAGGACCTGGCCTGGCAGTTTGGGCTGGACTGTTCCCATTGGGCACAGGGTCAAGACTGATTTGCATTTGGCTGTGTACAAACTGGAATGGCATAGTGAGAAAAAAACAGGATGGAATTAGGCCCAGATCTGTGTACTGGGTTGAATGTATGACATTGTTCTGCATTATGTCCATCAATAGTTCTTTTTGCATTTGTCACCCCGAGTGGGACAGGTATGCTCAAACGTGAGTCCTGTGCTCTCCATGCCACTGGAATCAAGCTACCCTGGCTGAAGAGGGGTGAAACCCCGAAACCGGTCCTAGGATGCTTGTTTCCAGTCCAGGGAGGACCTGGCCTGGCAGTTCGGGCTGGACTGTTCCCATTGGGCACAGGGTCAAGACTGATTTGCATATGGCTGAGTCCAAACTGGAATGGCATGGTGAGCAAAAAAACGATGGAATTAGGCCCAGATCTCTGTACTGGGGTGAATGTATGACATTGTTCTGCATTCTGTCCATCAATAGTTCTTTTTGCAATTCTCACCCCGAGTGGGACGGGTATGCTCAGACGTGAGTCCCGTGCTCTCCATGCCACTGGAATCCAGCTACCCTGGCTGAAGAGGGGTGAAACCCCGAAACCGGTCCTAGGATGCTTGTTTCCAGTCCAGGGAGGACCTGGCCTGGCAGTTCAGGCTGAACTGTTCCCATTGGGCACAGGGTCAAGACTGATTTGCATATGGCTGGGTCCAAACTGGAATGGCATGGTGAGCAAAAATACGATGGAATTAGGCCCAGATCTCTGTACTGGGGTGAATGTATGACATTGTTCTGCATTATGTCCATCAATAGTTCCTTTTGCATTTGTCACCCCGAGTGGGACAGGTATGCTCAGACGTGAGTCCCATGCTCTCCATGCCACTGGAATCAAGCTACCCTGGCAGAAGAGGGGTGAAACCCCGAAACCGGTCCAAGGATGCTTGTTTCCAGTCCAGGGAGGACCTGGCCTGGCAGTTTCGGCTGGACTGTTCCCATTGGGCACAGGGTCAAGACTGATTTGCATTTGGCTGTGTACAAACTGAAATGGCATAGTGAGCAAAAAAAGGATGGAATTAGGCCCAGATCTCTGTACTGGGGTGAATGTATGACATTGTTCTGCATTATGCCCATCAATAGTTCCTTTTGCATTTGTCACCCCGAGTGGGACGGGTATGCTCAGACTTGAGTCCCATGCTCTCCATGCCAATGGAATCAAGCTAACCAGGCTGAAGAGGGGTGAAACCCCGAAACCGGTCCTAGGATGCTTGTTTCCAGTCCAGGGAGGATATGGCCTGGCAGTTCGGGCTGTACTTTTTCCATTGGGCACAGGGTCAACACTGATTTGCATATGGCTGGGTCCAAACTGGAATGGCATGTTGAGCAAAAAAACGATGGAAATAGGCCCAGATCTCTGTACTGGGGTTAATGTATGAGATTGTTCTGCATTCTGTCCGTCAATAGTTCTTTTTGCATTTGTCATCCCGAGTGGGACGGGTATGCTTAGACGGGAGTCCCGTGCTCTCCATGCCACTGGAATCAAGCTAGCCTGGCTGAAGAGGGGTGAAACCCCGATACCGGTCCTAGGATGATTGTTTCCAGTCCAGGGAGGACCTGACCTGGCAGTTCAGGCTGGACTGTTACCATTGGGCAAAGGGTCAAGACTGATTTGCATATGGCTGGTTCCAGACTGGAATGGCATGGTGAGCAAAAATACGATGGAATTAGGCCCAGATCTCTGTACTGGGGTGAATGTATGACATTGTTCTGCATTATGTCCATCAATAGTTCCTTTTGCATTTGTCACCCCGAGTGGGACAGGTATGCTCAGACGTGAGTCCCATGCTCTCCATGCCACTGGAATCAAGCTACCCTGGCTGAAGAGGGTTGAAACACCGAACCCGGTCCACGGATGCTTGTTTCCAGTCCAGGGAAGACCTGGCCTGGCAGTTTGGGCTGGACTGTTCCCATTGGGCACATGGTCAAGACTGATTTGCATTTGGCTGTGTACAAACTGGAATGGCATAGTGAGCAAAAAAAGGATGGAATTAGGCCCAGATCTGTGCGATCTGGATGAATGTATGACATTGTTCTGCATTGTGTCCATCAATAGTTCTTTTTGCATTTGTCACCCCGAGTGGGACGGGTATGCTCAAACTGAGTCCCATGCTCTCCATGCCACTGGAATCAAGCTACCCTGGCTGAAGAGGGGTGAAACCCCGAAACCGATCCTAGGATGCTTGTTTCCAGTCCGGGGGGGACCTGGCCTGGCAGATCGGGCTGGACTGTTCCCATTGGGCTCAGGGTCAAGACTGATTTGCATATGGCTGGGTCCAAACTGGAATGGCATGGTGAGCAAAAAAATGATGGAATTAGGCCCAGATCTCTGTACTGGGGTGAATGTATGACATTGTTCTGCATTCTGTCCATCAATAGTTCTTTTTGCATTTGTCACCCCGAGTGGGACGGGTATGCTCAGACGTGAGTCCCGTGCTCTCCATGACACTGGAATCAAGCTACCCTGGCTGAAGAAGGGTGAAACCCCGAAACCGGTCCTAGGATGCTTGTTTCCAGTCCGGGGGGGACCTGGCCTGGCAGATCGGGCTGGACTGTTCCCATTGGGCACAGGGTCAAGACTGATTTGCATATGGCTGGGTCCAAACTGGAATGGCATGGTGAGCAAAAAAACGATGGAATTAGGCCCAGATCTCTGTACTGGGGTGAATTTATGACATTGTTCTGCATTATGTCCATCAATAGTTCTTTTTGCATTTGTCACCCCGAGTGGGATGGGTATGCTCAGACGTGAGTCCCATGCTCTCCATGCCACTGGAATCAAGCTACCCTGGATGAAGAAGGGTGAAACCCCGAATCCGGTCCTAGGATGCTTGTTTCCAGTCCAGGGAGGACCTGGCCTGGCAGTTCGGGCTGGACTGTTCCCATTGGGCACAGTGTCAAGCTTGATTTGCATATGGCTGGGTCCAAACTGGAGTGGCATGGCGAGAAAAAAAAAATGGAATTAGGCCCACATCTCTGTACTGGGGTGAAAGTATGACATTGTTCTGCATTCTGTCCATCAATAGTTCTTTTTGCATTTGTCACCCCGAGTGGGAGGGGTATGCTCAGATGTGGGTCCCATGCTCTCCATGCCACTGGAATCAAGCTAACCAGGCTGAAGAGGGGTGAAACCCCGAAACCGGTCCTAGGTTTCTTGTTTCCAGTCCAGGGAGGACCTGGCCTGGCCGTTCGGGCTGGACTGTTCCCATTGGGCACAGAGTCAAGCTTGATTTGCATATGGCTGGGTCCAAACTGGAGTGGCATGGCGAGCAAAAAAACGATGGAATTAGGCCCACATCTCTGTACTGGGGTGAATGTATGACATTGTTCTGCATTCTGTACATCAATAGTTCTTTTTGCATTTGTCACCCCGAGTGGGACGGGTATGCTCAGACGTGGGTCCCATGCTCTCCATGCCACTGGAATCAAGCTAACCAGGCTGAAGAGGGGTGAAACCCCGAAACCGGTCCTAGGTTGCTTGTTTCCAGTCCAGGGAGGACCTGACCTGGCAGTTCAGGCTGGACTGTTCCCATTGGGCACAGGGTCAAGACTGATTTGCATATGGCTGGGTCCAAACTGGAATGGCATGGTGAGCAAAAATACGATGGAATTAGGCCCAGATCTCTGTACTGGGGTGAATGTATGACATTGTTCTGCATTCTGTCCATCAATAGTTCTTTTTGCATTTGTCACCCTGAGTGGGACGGGTATGCTCAAACGTGAGTCCCGTGTTCTCCATGCCACTGGAATCAAGCTACCCTGGCTGAAGAGGGCTGAATCCCCGAAACCGGTCCTAGGATGCTTGTTTCCAGTCCAGGGAGGACCTGGCCTGGCAGTTTGGGCTGGACTGTTCCCATTGGGACAGGGTCAAGACAGATTTGCATTTGGCTGTGTCCAAATTGGAATGGCATGGTGAGCAAAAAACCGATTGAATTAGGCCCTGATCTCTGTACTGGGGTGAATGTATGACAGTGTTCTGCATTCTGTCCATCAATAGTTCTTTTTGCATTGGTCACCCCGAGTGGGACGGGTATGCTCAGACGTGAGTCCCGTGCTCTCCATGCCACTGGAATTAAGCAACCATTCCTGAAGAGGGGTGAAACCCCGAAACCGGTCCTAGGATGCTTGTTTCCAGTCCAGGGAGGACCTGGCCTGGCAGTTCGGGCTGGACTGTTCCCATTGGGCACAGGGTCAAGACTGATTTGCATATGGCTTGGTCCAAACTGGAATGGAATGGTGAGCAAAAAAACGATGGAATTAGGCCCATAACTCTGTACTTGGGTGAATGTATGACATTGTTCTGCATTCTGTCCATCAATAGTTCTTTTTGCATTTGTCACCCCGAGTGGGACGGGAATGCTCAGACGTGAGTCCCGTGCTCTCCATGCCACTGGAATCAAGCTATCCTCGCTGAAGAGGGGTGAAACCCCGAAACAGGTCTTAGGATGCTTGTTTCCAGTCCAGGAAGGACCTGGCCTAGCAGTTCGGGCTGGACTGTTCCCATTGGGCACAGGGTCAAGACTGATTTGCATATGGCTGGGTCCAAACTGGAATGGCATGGCGAGCAAAAAAACGATGGAATTAGGCCCAGATCTCTGTACTGGGGTGAATGTATGATATTGTTCTGCATTCTCCTCCATCAATAGTTCTTTTTGCATTTGTCACCCTGAGTGGTACGGGTATGCTCAGACGTGAGTCCCGTGCTGTCCATGCCACTGGAATCAAGCTACCCTGGCTGAAGAAGGGTGAAACCCCGAAACCGGTCCTAGGATGCTTGTTTCCAGTTAGGGGGGACCTGGCCTGGCAGATCGGGCTGGACTGTTCCCATTGGGCACAGGGTCAAGACTGATTTGCATATGGCTGGGTCCAAACTGGAATGGCATGGTGAGCAAAAAAACGATGGAATTAGGCCCAGATCTCTGTCCTGGGGTGAATGTATGACATTGTTCTGCATTCTGTCCATCAATAGTTCTTTTTGCATTTGTCACCCCGAGTGGGACGGGTATGCTCAGACGTGAGTCCCGTGCTCTCCATGCCACTGGAATCAAGCTACCCTGGCTGAAGAGGGGTGAAACCCCGAAACCGGTCCTAGGATGCTTGTGTCCAGTCCAGGGAGGACCTGGCCTGGCAGTTCGGGCTGGACTGTTCCCATTGGGCACAGGGTCAAGCTTGATTTGCATATGGCTGGGTCCAAACTGGAGTGGCATGGCGAGCAAAAAAACGATGGAATTAGGCCCACATCTCTGTACTGGGGTGAATGTATGATATTGTTCTGCATTCTGTCCATCAATAGTTCTTTTTGCATTTGTCACCCTGAGTGGTACGGGTATGCTCAGACGTGAGTCCCGTGCTCTCCATGCTACTGGAATCAAGCTACCCTGGCTGAAGAAGGGCGAAACCCCGAAACCGGTCCTAGGATGCTTGTTTCCAGTCCGGGGGGGACCTGGCCTGGCAGATCGGGCTGGACTGTTCCCATTGGGCACAGGGTCAAGACTGATTTGCATATGGCTGGGTCCAAACTGGAATGGCATGGTGAGCAAATAAACGATGGAATTAGGCCCAGATCTCTGTACTGGGGTGAATTTATGACATTGTTCTGCATTCTGTCCATCAATAGTTCTTTTTGCATTTGTCACCCCGAGTGGGATGGGTATGCTCAGACGTGAGTCCCATGCTCTCCATGCCACTGGAATCAAGCTACCCTGGATGAAGAAGGGTAAAACCCCGAAACCGGTCCTAGGATGCTTGTTTCCAGTCCAGGGAGGACCTGGCCTGGCAGTTCGGGCTGGACTGTTCCCATTAAGCACAGTGTCAAGCTTGTTTTGCATATGGCTGGGTCCAAACTGGAGTGGCATGGCGAGAAAAAAAAATGGAATTAGGCTCACATCTCTGTACTGGGGTGAATGTATGACATTGTTCTGCATTCTGTCCATCAATAGTTCTTTTTGCATTTGTCACCCCGAGTGGGAGGGGTATGCTCAGATGTGGGTCCCATGCTCTCCATGCCACTGGAATCAAGCTAACTAGGCTGAAGAGGGGTGAAACCCCGAAACCGGTCCTAGGTTTCTTGTTTCCAGTCCAGGGAGGACCTGGCCTGGCAGTTCGGGCTGGACTGTTCCCATTGGGCACAGAGTCAAGCTTGATTTGCATATGGCTGGGTCCAAACTGGAGTGGCATGGCGAGCAAAAAAACGATGGAATTAGGCCCACATCTCTGTACTGGGGTGAATGTATGACATTGTTCTGCATTCTGTCCATCAATAGTTCTTTTTGCATTTGTCACCCCGAGTGGGACGGGTATGCTCAGACGTGGGTCCCATGCTCTCCATGCCACTGGAATCAAGCTAACCAGGCTGAAGAGGGGTGAAACCCCGAAACCGGTCCTAGGTTGCTTGTTTCCAGTCCAGGGAGGACCTGACCTGGCAGTTCAGGCTGGACTGTTCCCATTGGGCACAGGGTCAAGACTGATTTGCATATGGCTGGGTCCAAACTGGAATGGCATGGTGAGCAAAAATACGATGGAATTAGGCCCAGATCTCTGTACTGGGGTGAATGTATGACATTGTTTTGCATTCTGTCCATCAATAGTTCTTTTTGCATTTGTCACCCCGATTGGGACGGGTATGCTCAAACGTGAGTCCCGTGCTCTCCATGCCACTGGAATCAAGCTACCCTGGCTGAAGAGGGCTGAAACCCCGAAACCGGTCCTAGGATGCTTGTTTCCAGTCCAGGGAGGACCTGGCCTGGCAGTTTGGGCTGGACTGTTCCCATTGGGACAGGGTCAAGACAGATTTGCATATGGCTGTCTCCAAATTGGAATGGCATGGTGAGCAAAAAACCGATTGAAATAGGCCCTGATCTCTGTACTGGGGTGAATGTATGACAGTGTTCTGCATTCTGTCCATCAATAGTTCTTTTTGCATTTGTCACCCCGAGTGGGACGGGTATGCTCAGACGTGAGTCCCGTGCTCTCCATGCCACTGGAATTAAGCTACCCTGGCTGAAGAGGGGTGAAACCCCGAAACCGGTCCTAGGATGCTTGTTTCCAGTCCAGGGAGGACCTGGCCTGGCAGTTCCGGCTGGACTGTTCCCATTGGGCACAGGGTCAAGACTGATTTGCATATGGCTTGGTCCAAACTGGAATGGAATGGTGAGCAAAAAAACGATGGAATTAGGCCCAGAACTCTGTACTGGGGTGAATGTATGACATTGTTCTGCATTCTGTCCATCAATAGTTCTTTTTGCATTTGTCACCCCGAGTGGGACGGGTATGCTCAGACGTGAGTCCCGTGCTCTCCATGCCACTGGAATCAAGCTACCCTGGCTGAAGAGGGGTGAAACCCCGAAACAGGTCTTAGGATGCTTGTTTCCAGTCCAGGGAGGACCTGACCTGGCAGTTCAGGCTGGACTGTTCTCATTGGGCACAGGGTCAAGACTGATTTGCATATGGCTGGGTCCAAACTGGAATGGCATGGTGAGCAAAAATACGATAGAATTAGGCCCAGATCTCTGTACTGGGGTGAATGTATGACATTGTTTTGCATTCTGTCCATCAATAGTTCTTTTTGCATTTGTCACCCCGATTGGGACGGGTATGCTCAAACGTGAGTCCCGTGCTCTCCATGCCACTGGAATCAAGCTACCCTGGCTGAAGAGGGCTGAAACCCCGAAACCGGTCCTAGGATGCTTGTTTCCAGTCCAGGGAGGACCTGGCCTGGCAGTTTGGGCTGGACTGTTCCCATTGGGACAGGGTCAAGACAGATTTGCATATGGCTGTCTCCAAATTGGAATGGCATGGTGAGCAAAAAACCGATTGAAATAGGCCCTGATCTCTGTACTGGGGTGAATGTATGACAGTGTTCTGCATTCTGTCCATCAATAGTTCTTTTTGCATTTGTCACCCCGAGTGGGACGGGTATGCTCAGACGTGAGTCCCGTGCTCTCCATGCCACTGGAATTAAGCTACCCTGGCTGAAGAGGGGTGAAACCCCGAAACCGGTCCTAGGATGCTTGTTTCCAGTCCAGGGAGGACCTGGCCTGGCAGTTCCGGCTGGACTGTTCCCATTGGGCACAGGGTCAAGACTGATTTGCATATGGCTTGGTCCAAACTGGAATGGAATGGTGAGCAAAAAAACGATGGAATTAGGCCCAGAACTCTGTACTGGGGTGAATGTATGACATTGTTCTGCATTCTGTCCATCAATAGTTCTTTTTGCATTTGTCACCCCGAGTGGGACGGGTATGCTAAGACGTGAGTCCCGTGCTCTCCATGCCACTGGAATCAAGCTACCCTGGCTGAAGAGGGGTGAAACCCCGAAACAGGTCTTAGGATGCTTGTTTCCAGTCCAGGAAGGACCTGGCCTAGCAGTTCGGGCTGGACTGTTCCCATTGGGCACAGGGTCAAGACTGATTTGCATATAGCTGGGTCCAAACTGGAGTGGCATGGCGAGCAAAAAAACGATGGAATTAGGCCCAGATCTCTGTACTGGGGTGAATGTATGATATTGTTCTGCATTCTGTCCATCAATAGTTCTTTTTGCATTTGTCACCTCGAGTGGGACGGGTATGCTCAGACGGGAGTCCCATGCTCTCCATGCCACTGGAATCAAGTTACCCTGGCTGAAGAGGGGTGAAAAACCGAAACCGGTCCTAGGATGCTTGTTTCCAGTCCAGGGAGGATCTGGCCTGGCAGTTTGGGCTGGACTGTTCCCATTGGGCCCAGGGTCAAGACTGATTTGCATATGGCTGGGTCCAAACTGAAATGGCATGGTGAGCAAAAATACGATTGAATTAGGCCCAGATCTCTGTACTGGGGTGAATGTATGACATTGTTCTGCATTATGTCCATCAATAGTTCCTTTCGCATTTGTCACCCCGAGTGGGACAGGTATGCTCAGACGTGAGTCCCATGCTCTCCATGCCACTGGAATCAAGCTACCCTGGCTGAAGAGGGGTGAAACCCCGAAACCAGTCCAAGGAGGCTTGTTTCCAGTCCAGGGAGGACCTGGCCTGTCAGTTTCGGCTGTACTTTTTCCATTGGGTACAGGGTCAAGACTGATTTGCATATTGCTGGGTCCAAACTGAAATGGCATAGTGAGCAAAAAAAGGATGGAATTAGGCCCAGATCTCTGTACTGAGGTGAATGTATGACATTGTTCTGCATTATGCCCATCAATAGTTCTTTTTGCATTTGTCACCCCGAGTGGGACAGGTATGCTCAGACCTGAGTCTCGTGCTCTCCAAACCACTGGAATCAAGCTACCCTGGCTGTAGAGGGGTGAAACCCCAAAACCAGTCCTAGGATGCTTCTTTCCAGTCCAGGGAGGACCTGGCCTGGCAGTTCGGGCTGGACTGTTCCCATTGGGCAAAGGGTCAAGACTGATTTGCATATAGCTGGGTCCATACTGGAATGGCATGATGAGAAAAAAAACGATGGAATTAGGCCCAGATCTCTGTACTGGGGTGAATGTATGACATTGTTCTGCATTCTGTCCATCAATAGTTCCTTTCGCATTTGTCACCCCGAGTGGGGCAGGTATGCTCAGGCGTGAGTCCCATGCTCTCCATGCCACTGGAATCAAGCTACCCTGGCTGAAGAGGGGTGAAACCCCGAAACCCGTCCAAGGAGGCTTGTTTCCAGTCCAGGGAGGACCTGGCCTGGCATGTTCGGGCTGGACTGTTCCCATTGGGCAAAGGGTCAAGACTGATTTGCATATAGCTGGGTCCAAACTGAAATGGCATGGTGAGCAAAAATACGATTGAATTAGGCCCAGATCTCTGTACTGGGGTGAATGTATGACATTGTTCTGCATTATGTCCATCAATAGTTCCTTTCGCATTTGTCACCCCGAGTGGGACAGGTATGCTCAGACGTGAGTCCCATGCTCTCCATGCCACTGGAATCAAGCTACCCTGGCTGAAGAGGGGTGAAACCCCGAAACCAGTCCAAGGAGGATTGTTTCCAGTCCAGGGAGGACCTGGCCTGTCAGTTTCGGCTGTACTTTTTCCATTGGGTACAGGGTCAAGACTGATTTGCATATGGCTGGGTCCAAACTGAAATGGCATAGTGAGCAAAAAAAGGATGGGATTAGGCCCAGATCTCTGTACTGGGTTGAATGTATGACATTGTTCTGCATTATGCCCATCAATAGTTCTTTTTGCATTTGTCACCCCGAGTGGGACAGGTATGCTCAGACGTGAGTCCCGTGCTCTCCAAACCACTGGAATCAAGCTACCCTGGCTGAAGAGGGGTGAAACCCCAAAACCAGTCCTAGGATGCTTCTTTCCAGTCCAGGGAGGACCTGGCCTGGCAGTTCGGGCTGGACTGTTCCCATTGGGCAAAGGGTCAAGACTGATTTGCATATAGCTGGGTCCATACTGGAATGGCATGATGAGAAAAAAAACGATGGAATTAGGCCCAGATCTCTGTACTGGGGTGAATGTATGACATTGTTCTGCATTCTGTCCATCAATAGTTCTTTTTGCATTTGTCACCCCCAGTGGGACGGGTATGCTCAGACGTGAGTCCCGTGCTCTCCATGCCACTGGAAACAAGCTACATAGGCTGAAGAGGGGTGAAACCCCAAAACCAGTCCTAGGAAGCTTGTTTCCAGTCCAGGGAGGACCTGGCCTGGCAGTTTGGGCTGGACTGTTCCCATTGGGCACAGGGTCAAGACTGATTTGCATTTGGCTGTGTACAAACTGGAATGGCATAGTGAGAAAAAAACAGGATGGAATTAGGCCCAGATCTGTGTACTGGGGTGAATGTATGACATTGTTCTGCATTATGTCCATCAATAGTTCTTTTTGCATTTGTCACCCCGAGTGGGACAGGTATGCTCAAACGTGAGTCCCATGCTCTCCATGCCACTGGAATCAAGCTACCCTGGCTGAAGAGGGGTGAAACCCGGAAACCGGTCCTAGGATGCTTGTTTCCAGTCCAGGGAGGACCTGGCCTGGCAGTTCGGGCTGGACTGTTCCCATTGGGCACAGGGTCAAGACTGATTTGCATATGGCTGAGTCCAAACTGGAATGGCATGGTGAGCAAAAAAACGATGGAATTAGGCCCAGATCTCTGTACTGGGATGAATGTATGACATTGTTCTGCATTCTGTCCATCAATAGTTCTTTTTGCAATTCTCACCCCGAGTGGGACAGGTATGCTCAGATGTGAGTCCCGTGCTCTCCATGCCACTGGAATCCAGCTACCCTGGCTGAAGAGGGGTGAAACCCCGAAACCGGTCCTAGGATGCTTGTTTCCAGTCCAGGGAGGACCTGGCCTGGCAGTTCAGGCTCAACTGTTCCCATTGGGCACAGGGTCAAGACTGATTTGCATATGGCTGGGTCCAAACTGGAATGGCATGGTGAGCAAAAATACGATGGAATTAGGCCCAGATCTCTGTACTGGGGTGAATGTATGACATTGTTCTGCATTATGTCCATCAATAGTTCCTTTTGCATTTGTCACCCCGAGTGGGACAGGTATGCTCAGACGTGAGTCCCATGCTCTCCATGCCACTGGAATCAAGCTACCCTGGCAGAAGAGGGGTGAAACCCCGAAACCGGTCCAAGGATGCTTGTTTCCAGTCCAGGGAGGACCTGGCCTGGCAGTTTCGGCTGGACTGTTCCCATTGGGCACAGGGTCAAGACTGATTTGCATTTGGCTGTGTACAAACTGAAATGGCATAGTGAGCAAAAAAAGGATGGAATTAGGCCCAGATCTCTGTACTGGGGTGAATGTATGACATTGTTCTGCATTATGCCCATCAATAGTTCCTTTTGCATTTGTCACCCCGAGTGGGACGGGTATGCTCAGACTTGAGTCCCATGCTCTCCATGCCACTGGAATCAAGCTAACCAGGCTGAAGAGGGGTGAAACCCCGAAACCGGTCCTAGGATGCTTGTTTCCAATCCAGGGAGGATATGGCCTGGCAGTTCGGGCTGTACTTTTTCCATTGGGCACAGGGTCAACACTGATTTGCATATGGCTGGGTCCAAACTGGAATGGCATGTTGAGCAAAAAAACGATGGAAATAGGCCCAGATCTCTGTACTGGGGTTAATGTATGACATTGTTCTGCATTCTGTCCGTCAATAGTTCTTTTTGCATTTGTCACCCCGAGTGGGACGGGTATGCTCAGACGGGAGTCCTGTGCTCTCCATGCCACTGGAATCAAGCTAGCCTGGCTGAAGAGAGGTGAAACCCCGATACCGGTCCTAGGATGATTGTTTCCAGTCCAGGGAGGACCTGACCTGGCAGTTCAGGCTGGACTGTTACCATTGGGCACAGGGTCAAGACTGATTTGCATATGGCTGGTTCCAAACTGGAATGGCATGGTGAGCAAAAATACGATGGAATTAGGCCCAGATCTCTGTACTGGGGTGAATGTATGACATTGTTCTGCATTATGTCCATCAATAGTTCCTTTTGCATTTGTCACCCCGAGTGGGACAGGTATGCTCAGACGTGAGTCCCATGCTCTCCATGCCACTGGAATCAAGCTACCCTGGCTGAAGAGGGGTGAAACACCGAACCCGGTCCACGGATGCTTGTTTCCAGTCCAGGGAAGACCTGGCCTGGCAGTTTGGGCTGGACTGTTCCCATTGGGCACATGGTCAAGACTGATTTGCATTTGGCTGTGTACAAACTGGAATGGCATAGTGAGCAAAAAAAGGATGGAATTAGGCCCAGATCTGTGTACTGGGGTGAATGTATGACATTGTTCTGCATTGTGTCCATCAATAGTTCTTTTTGCATTTGTCACCCCGAGTGGGACGGGTATGCTCAAACTGAGTCCCATGCTCTCCATGCCACTGGAATCAAGCTACCCTGGCTGAAGAGGGGTGAAACCCCGAAACCGATCCTAGGATGCTTGTTTCCAGTCCGGGGGGGACCTGGCCTGGCAGACCGGGCTGGACTTTTCCCATTGGGCACAGGGTCAAGACTGATTTGCTTATGGCTGGGTCCAAATTGGAATGGCATGGTGAGCAAAAAAATGATGGAATTAGGCCCAGATCTCTGTACTGGGGTGAATGTATGACATTGTTCTGCATTCTGTCCATCAATAGTTCTTTTTGCATTTGTCACCCCGAGTGGGACGGGTATGCTCAGACGTGAGTCCCGTGCTCTCCATGACACTGGAATCAAGCTACCCTGGCTGAAGAAGGGTGAAACCCCGAAACCGGTCCTAGGATGCTTGTTTCCAGTCCGGGGGGGACCTGGCCTGGCAGATCGGGCTGGACTGTTCCCATTGGGCACAGGGTCAAGACTGATTTGCATATGGCTGGGTCCAAACTGGAATGGCATGGTGAGCAAAAAAACGATGGAATTAGGCCCAGATCTCTGTACTGGGGTGAATTTATGACATTGTTCTGCATTATGTCCATCAATAGTTCTTTTTGCATTTGTCACCCCGAGTGGGATGGGTATGCTCAGACGTGAGTCTCATGCTCTCCATGCCACTGGAATCAAGCTAACCAGGCTGAAGAGGGGTGAAACCCCGAAACCGGTCCTAGGTTTCTTGTTTCCAGTCCAGGGAGGACCTGGCCTGGCAGTTCAGGCTGGACTGTTCCCATTGGGCACAGAGTCAAGCTTGATTTGCATATGGCTGGGTCCAAACTGGAGTGGCATGGCGAGCAAAAAAACGATGGAATTAGGCCCACATCTCTGTACTGGGGTGAATGTATAACATTGTTCTGCATTCTGTCCATCAATAGTTCTTTTTGCATTTGTCACCCCGAGTGGGACGGGTATGCTCAGACGTGGGTCCCATGCTCTCCATGCCACTGGAATCAAGCTAACCAGGCTAAAGTGGGGTGAAACCCCGAAACCGGTCCTAGGTTGCTTGTTTCCAGTCCAGGGAGGACCTGACCTGGCAGTTCAGGCTGGACTGTTCCCATTGGGCACAGGGTCAAGACTGATTTGCATATGGCTGGGTCCAAACTGGAATGGCATGGTGAGCAAAAATACGATGGAATTAGGCCCAGATCTCTGTACTGGGGTGAATGTATGACATTGTTCTGCATTCTGTCCATCAATAGTTCTTTTTGCATTTGTCACCCCGAGTGGGACGGGTATGCTCAAACGTGAGTCCCGTGCTCTCCATGCCACTGGAATCAAGCTACCCTGGCTGAAGAGGGCTGAATCCCCGAAACCGGTCCTAGGATGCTTGTTTCCAGTCCAGGGAGGACCTGGCCTGGCAGTTTGGGCTGGACTGTTCCCATTGGGACAGGGTCAAGACAGATTTGCATTTGGCTGTGTCCAAATTGGAATGGCATGGTGAGCAAAAAACCGATTGAATTAGGCCCTGATCTCTGTACTGGGGTGAATGTATGACAGTGTTCTGCATTCTGTCCATCAATAGTTCTTTTTGCATTTGTCACCCCGAGTGGGACGGGTATGCTCAGACGTGAGTCCCGTGCTCTCCATGCCACTGGAATTAAGCAACCATTCCTGAAGAGGGGTGAAACCCCGAAACCGGTCCCAGGATGCTTGTTACCAGTCCAGGGAGGACCTGGCCTGGCAGTTCGGGCTGGACTGTTCCCATTGGGCACAGGGTCAAGACTGATTTGCATATGGCTTGGTCCAAACTGGAATGGAATGGTGAGCAAAAAAACGATGGAATTAGGCCCAGAACTCTGTACTTGGGCGAATGTATGACATTGTTCTGCATTCTGTCCATCAATAGTTCTTTTTGCATTTGTCACCCCGAGTGGGACGGGTATGCTCAGACGTGAGTCCCGTGCTCTCCATGCCACTGGAATCAAGCTACCCTCGCTGAAGAGGGGTGAAACCCCGAAACAGGTCTTAGGATGCTTGTTTCCAGTCCAGGAAGGACCTGGCCTAGCAGTTCGGGCTGGACTGTTCCCATTGGGCACAGGGTCACGACTGATTTGCATATGGCTGGGTCCAAACTGGAGTGGCATGGCGAGCAAAAAAACGATGGAATTAGGCCCAGATCTCTGTACTGGGGTGAATGTATGATATTGTTCTGCATTCTGTCCATCAATAGTTCTTTTTGCATTTGTCACCCTGAGTGGTATGGGTATGCTCAGACGTGAGTCCCGTGCTCTCCATGCCACTGGAATCAAGCTACCCTGGCTGAAGAAGGGTGAAACCCCGAAACCGGTCCTAGGATGCTTGTTTCCAGTCCGGGGGGGACCTGGCCTGGCAGATCGGGCTGGACTGTTCCCATTGGGCACAGGGTCAAGACTGATTTGCATATGGCTGGGTCCAAACTGGAATGGCATGGTGAGCAAAAAAACGATGGAATTAGGCCCAGATCTCTGTCCTGGGGTGAATGTATGACATTGTTCTGCATTCTGTCCATCAATAGTTCTTTTTGCATTTGTCACCCCGAGTGGGACGGGTATGCTCAGACGTGAGTCCCGTGCTCTCCATGCCACTGGAATCAAGCTACCCTGGCTGAAGAGGGGTGAAACCCCGAAACCGGTCCTAGGATGCTTGTTTCCAGTCCAGGGAGGACCTGGCCTGGCAGTTCGAGCTGGACTGTTCCCATTGGGCACAGGGTCAAGCTTGATTTGCATATGGCTGGGTCCAAACTGGAGTGGCATGGCGAGCAAAAAAACGATGGAATTAGGCCCACATCTCTGTACTGGGGTGAATGTCTGACATTGTTCTGCATTCTGTCCATCAATAGTTCTTTTTGCATTTGTCACCCTGAGTGGTACGGGTATGCTCAGACGTGAGTCCCGTGCTCTCCATGCCACTGGAATCAAGCTACCCTGGCTGAAGAAGGTTGAAACCCCGAAACCGGTCCTAGGATGCTTGTTTCCAGTCCGGGGGGGACCTGGCCTGGCAGATCGGGCTGGACTGTTCCCATTGGGCACAGGGTCAAGACTGATTTGCATATGGCTGGGTCCAAACTGGAATGGCATGGTGAGCAAAAAAACGATGGAATTAGGCCCAGATCTCTGTACTGGGGTGAATTTATGACATTGTTCTGCATTTTGTCCATCAATAGTTCTTTTTGCATTTGTCACCCCGAGTGGGATGGGTATGCTCAGACGTGAGTCCCATGCTCTCCATGCCACTGGAATCAAGCTACCCTGGATGAAGAAGGGTGAAACCCCGAAACCGGTCCTAGGATGCTTGTTTCCAGTCCAGGGAGGACCTGGCCTGGCAGTTCGGGCTGGACTGTTCCCATTGGGCACAGTGTCAAGCTTGATTTGCATATGGCTGGGTCCAAACTGGAGTGGCATGGCGAGAAAAAAAAAATGGAATTAGGCCCACATCTCTGTACTGGGGTGAATGTATGACATTGTTCTGCATTCTGTCCATCAATAGTTCTTTTTGCATTTGTCACCCCGAGTGGGTGGGGTATGCTCAGACGTGGGTCCCATGCTCTCCATGCCACTGGAATCAAGCTAACCAGGCTGGAGAGGGGTGAAACCCCGAAACCGGTCCTAGGTTGCTTGTTTCCAGTCCAGGGAGGACCTGACCTGGCAGTTCAGGCTGGACTGTTCCCATTGGGCACAGGGTCAAGACTGATTTGCATATGGCTGGGTCCAAACTGGAATGGCATGGTGAGCAAAAATACGATGGAATTAGGCCCAGATCTCTGTACTGGGGTGAATGTATGACATTGTTCTGCATTCTGTCCATCAATAGTTCTTTTTGCATTTGTCACCCCGAGTGGGACGGGTATGCTCAAACGTGAGTCCCGTGCTCTCCATGCCACTGGAATCAAGCTACCCTGGCTGAAGAGGGCTGAAACCCCGAAACCGGTCCTAGGATGCTTGTTTTCAGTCCAGGGAGGACCTGGCCTAGCAGTTCGGGCTGGACTGTTCCCATTGGGCACAGGGTCAAGACTGATTTGCATATGGCTGGGTCCAAACTGAAATGGCATGGTGAGCAAAAATACGATTGAATTAGGCCCAGATCTCTGTACTGGGGTGAATGTATGACATTGTTCTGCATTATGTCCATCAATAGTTCCTTTCGCATTTGTCACCCCGAGTGGGACAGGTATGCTCAGACGTGAGTCCCATGCTCTCCATGCCACTGGAATCAAGCTACCCTGGCTGAAGAGGGGTAAAACCCCGAAACCAGTCCAAGGAGGCTTGTTTCCAGTCCAGGGAGGACCTGGCCTGTCAGTTTCGGCTGTACTTTTTCCATTGGGTACAGGGTCAAGACTGATTTGCATATTGCTGGGTCCAAATTGTAATGGCATAGTGAGCAAAAAAAGGATGGAATTAGGCCCAGATCTCTGTACTGGGGTGAATGTATGACATTGTTCTGCATTCTGTCCATCAATAGTTCTTTTTGCATTTGTCACCCCGAGTGGGACGGGTATGCTCAGACGTGGGTCCCATGCTCTCCATGCCACTGGAATCAAGCTAACCAGGCTGAAGAGGGGTGAAACCCCAAAACCGGTCCTAGGTTGCTTGTTTCCAGTCCAGGGAGGACCTGACCTGGCAGTTCAGGCTGGACTGTTCCCATTGGGCATAGGGTCAAGACTGATTTGCATATGGCTGGGTCCAAACTGGAATGGCATGGTGAGCAAAAATACGATGGAATTAGGCCCAGATCTCTGTACTGGGGTGAATGTATGACATTGTTCTGCATTCTGTCCATCAATAGTTCTTTTTGCATTTGTCACCCCGAGTGGGACGGGTATGCTCAAACGTGAGTCCCGTGCTCTCCATGCCACTGGAATCAAGCTACCCTGGCTGAAGAGGGCTGAAACCCCGAAACCGGTCCTAGGATGCTTGTTTCCAGTCCAGGGAGGACCTGGCCTAGCAGTTCGGGCTGGACTGTTCCCATTGGGCACAGGGTCAAGACTGATTTGCATATAGCTGGGTCCAAACTGGAGTGGCATGGCGAGCAAAAAAACGATGGAATTAGGCCCAGATCTCTGTACTGGGGTGAATGTATGATATTGTTCTGCATTCTGTCCATCAATAGTTCTTTTTGCATTTGTCACCCCGAGTGGGACGGGTATGCTCAGACGGGAGTCCCATGCTCTCCATGCCACTGGAATCAAGTTACCCTGGCTGAAGAGGGGTGAAACACCGAAACCGGTCCTAGGATGCTTGTTTCCAGTCCAGGGAGGATCTGGCCTGGCAGTTTGGGCTGGACTGTTCCCATTGGGCCCAGGGTCAAGACTGATTTGCATATGGCTGGGTCCAAACTGAAATGGCATGGTGAGCAAAAATACGATTGAATTAGGCCCAGATCTCTGTACTGGGGTGAATGTATGACATTGTTCTGCATTATGTCCATCAATAGTTCCTTTCGCATTTGTCACCCCGAGTGGGACAGGTATGCTCAGACGTGAGTCCCATGCTCTCCATGCCACTGGAATCAAGCTACCCTGGCTGAAGAGGGGTAAAACCCCGAAACCAGTCCAAGGAGGCTTGTTTCCAGTCCAGGGAGGACCTGGCCTGTCAGTTTCGGCTGTACTTTTTCCATTGGGTACAGGGTCAAGACTGATTTGCATATTGCTGGGTCCAAATTGAAATGGCATAGTGAGCAAAAAAAGGATGGAATTAGGCCCAGATCTCTGTACTGGGGTGAATGTATAACATTGTTCTGCATTATGCCCATCAATAGTTCTTTTTGCATTTGTCACCCCGAGTGGGACAGGTATGCTCAGACCTGAGTCCCGTGCTCTCCAAACCACTGGAATCAAGCTACCCTGGCTGAAGAGGGGTGAAACCCCAAAACCAGTCCTAGGATGCTTCTTTCCAGTCCAGGGAGGACCTGGCCTGGCAGTTCGGGCTGGACTGTTCCCATTGGGCAAAGGGTCAAGACTGATTTGCATATAGCTGGGTCCATACTGGAATGGCATGATGAGAAAAAAAACGATGGAATTAGGCCCAGATCTCTGTACTGGGGTGAATGTATGACATTGTTCTGCATTCTGTCCATCAATAGTTCCTTTCGCATTTGTCACTCCGAGTGGGGCAGTTATGCTCAGACGTGAGTCCCATGCTCTCCATGCCACTGGAATCAAGCTACCCTGGCTGAAGAGGGGTGAAACCCCGAAACCCGTCCAAGGAGGCTTGTTTCCAGTCCAGGGAGGACCTGGCCTGGCAGTTCGGGCTGGACTGTTCCCATTGGGCAAAGGGTCAAGACTGATTTGCATATAGCTGGGTCCAAACTGAAATGGCATGGTGAGCAAAAATACGATTGAATTAGGCCCAGATCTCTGTACTGGGGTGAATGTATGACATTGTTCTGCATTATGTCCATCAATAGTTCCTTTCGCATTTGTCACCCCGAGTGGGACAGGTATGCTCAGACGTGAGTCCCATGCTCTCCATGCCACTGGAATCAAGCTACCCTGGCTGAAGAGGGGTGAAACCCCGAAACCAGTCCAAGGAGGATTGTTTCCAGTCCAGGAGGACCTGGCCTTTCAGTTTCAGCTGCACTTTTTCCATTGGGTACAGGGTCAAGACTGATTTGCATATGGCTGGGTCCAAACTGAAATGGCATAGTGAGCAAAAAAAGGATGGGATTAGGCCCAGATCTCTGTACTGGGTTGAATGTATGACATTGTTCTGCATTATGCCCATCAATAGTTCTTTTTGCATTTGTCACCCCGAGTGGGACAGGTATGCTCAGACGTGAGTCCCGTGCTCTCCAAACCACTGGAATCAAGCTACCCTGGCTGAAGAGGGGTGAAACCCCAAAACCAGTCCTAGGATGCTTCTTTCCAGTCCAGGGAGGACCTGGCCTGGCAGTTCGGGCTGGACTGTTCCCATTGGGCAAAGGGTCAAGACTGATTTGCATATAGCTGGGTCCATACTGGAATGGCATGATGAGAAAAAAAACGATGGAATTAGGCCCAGATCTCTGTACTGGGGTGAATGTATGACATTGTTCTGCATTCTGTCCATCAATAGTTCTTTTTGCATTTGTCACCCCGAGTGGGACGGGTATGCTCAGACGTGAGTCCCGTGCTCTCCATGCCACTGGAAACAAGCTACCCAGGCTGAAGAGGGGTGAAACCCCAAAACCAGTCCTAGGAAGCTTGTTTCCAGTCCAGGGAGGACCTGGCCTGGCAGTTTGGGCTGGACTGTTCCCATTGGGCACAGGGTCAAGACTGATTTGCATTTGTCTGTGTACAAACTGGAATGGCATAGTGAGAAAAAAACAGGATGGAATTAGGCCCAGATCTGTGTACTGGGGTGAATGTATGACATTGTTCTGCATTATGTCCATCAATAGTTCTTTTTGCATTTGTCACCCCGAGTGGGACAGGTATGCTCAAACGTGAGTCCCGTGCTCTCCATGCCACTGGAATCAAGCTACCCTGGCTGAAGAGGGGTGAAACCCCGAAACCGGTCCTAGGATGCTTGTTTCCAGTCCAGGGAGGACCTGGCCTGGCAGTTCGGGCTGGACTGTTCCCATTGGGCATAGGGTCAAGACTGATTTGCATATGGCTGAGTCCAAACTGGAATGGCATGGTGAGCAAAAAAACGATGGAATTAGGCCCAGATCTCTGTACTGGGGTGAATGTATGACATTGTTCTGCATTCTGTCCATCAATAGTTCTTTTTGCAATTCTCACCCCGAGTGGGACGGGTATGCTCAGACGGGAGTCCCATGCTCTCCATGCCACTGGAATCAAGTTACCCTGGCTGAAGAGGGGTGAAACCCCAAAACCAGTCCTAGGATGCTTCTTTCCAGTCCAGGGAGGACCTGGCCTGGCAGTTTCGGCTGGACTGTTCCCATTGGGCACAGGGTCAAGACTGATTTGCATATGGCTGGGTCCAAACTGGAATGGCATGGTGAGCAAAAATACGATGGAATTAGGCCCAGATCTCTGTACTGGGGTGAATGTATGACATTGTTCTGCATTATGCCCATCAATAGTTCTTTTTGCATTTGTCACCCCGAGTGGGACAGGTATGCTCAGACGTGAGTCCCGTGCTCTCCAAACCACTGGAATCAAGCTACCCTGGCTGAAGAGGGGTGAAACCCCAAAACCAGTCCTAGGATGCTTCTTTCCAGTCCAGGGAGGACCTGGCCTGGCAGTTCGGGCTGGACTGTTCCCATTGGGCAAAGGGTCAAGACTGATTTGCATATAGCTGGGTCCATACTGGAATGGCATGATGAGCAAAAATACGATGGAATTAGGCCCAGATCTCTGTACTGGGGTGAATGTATGACATTGTTCTGCATTATGTCCATCAATAGTTCCTTTTGCATTTGTCACCCCGAGTGGGACAGGTATGCTCAGACGTAAGTCCCATGCTCTCCATGCCACTGGAATCAAGCTACCCTGGCAGAAGAGGGGTGAAACCCCGAAACCGGTCCAAGGATGCTTGTTTCCAGTCGAGGGAGGACCTGGCCTGGCAGTTTCGGCTGGACTGTTCCCATTGGGCACAGGGTCAAGACTGATTTGCATTTGGCTGTGTACAAACTGAAATGGCATAGTGAGCAAAAAAAGGATGGAATTAGGCCCAGATCTCTGTACTGGGGTGAATGTATGACATTGTTCTGCATTATGCCCATCAATAGTTCCTTTTGCATTTGTCACCCCGAGTGGGACGGGTATGCTCAGACTTGAGTCCCATGCTCTCCATGCCACTGGAATCAAGCTAACCAGGCTGAAGAGGGGTGAAACCCCGAAACCGGTCCTAGGATGCTTGTTTCCAGTCCAGGGAGGATATGGCCTGGCAGTTCGGGCTGTACTTTTTCCATTGGGCACAGGGTCAACACTGATTTGCATATGGCTGGGTCCAAACTGGAATGGCATGTTGAGCAAAAAAAAGATGGAAATAGGCCCAGATCTCTGTACTGGGGTTAATGTATGACATTGTTCTGCATTCTGTCCGTCAATAGTTCTTTTTGCATTTGTCACCCCGAGTGGGACGGGTATACTCAGACGGGAGTCCCGTGCTCTCCATGCCACTGGAATCAAGCTAGCCTGGCTGAAGAGGGGTGAAACCCCGATACCGGTCCTATGATGATTGTTTCCAGTCCAGGGAGGACCTGACCTGGCAGTTCAGGCTGGACTGTTACCATTGGGCACAGGGTCAAGACTGATTTGCATATGGCTGGTTCCAAACTGGAATGGCATGGTGAGCAAAAATACGATGGAATTAGGCCCAGATCTCTGTACTGGGGTGAATGTATGACATTGTTCTGCATTATGTCCATCAATAGTTCCTTTTGCATTTGTCACCCCGAGTGGGACAGGTATGCTCAGACGTGAGTCCCATGCTCTCCATGCCACTGGAATCAAGCTACCCTGGCTGAAGAGGGGTGAAACACCGAACCCGGTCCACGGATGCTTGTTTCCAGTCCAGGGAAGACCTGGCCTGGCAGTTTGGGCTGGACTGTTCCCATTGGGCACATGGTCAAGACTGATTTGCATTTGGCTGTGTACAAACTGGAATGGCATAGTGAGCAAAAAAAAGATGGAATTAGGCCCAGATATGTGTACTGGGGTGAATGTATGACATTGTTCGGCATTGTGTCCATCAATAGTTCTTTTTGCATTTGTCACCCCGAGTGGGACGGGTATGCTCAAACTGAGTCCCATGCTCTCCATGCCACTGGAATCAAGCTACCCTGGCTGAAGAGGGGTGAAACCCCGAAACCGATCCTAGGATGCTTGTTTCCAGTCCGGGGGGGACCTGGCCTGGCAGATCGGGCTGGACTGTTCCCATTGGGCACAGGGTCAAGACTGATTTGCATATGGCTGGGTCCAAACTGGAATGGCATGGTGAGCAAAAAAATTATGGAATTAGGCCCAGATCTCTGTACTGGGGTGAATGTATGACATTGTTTTGCATTCTGTCCATCAATAGTTCTTTTTGCATTTGTCACCCCGAGTGGGACGGGTATGCTCAGACGTGAGTCCCGTGCTCTCCATGCCACTGGAATTAAGCTACCCTGGCTGAAGAGGGGTGAAACCCCGAAACCGGTCCTAGGATGCTTGTTTCCAGTCCAGGGAGGACCTGGCCTGGCAGTTCCGGCTGGACTGTTCCCATTGGGCACAGGGTCAAGACTGATTTGCATATGGCTTGGTCCAAACTGGAATGGAATGGTGAGCAAAAAAACGATGGAATTAGGCCCAGAACTCTGTACTGGGGTGAATGTATGACATTGTTCTGCATTCTGTCCATCAATAGTTCTTTTTGCATTTGTCACCCCGAGTGGGACGGGTATGCTCAGACGTGAGTCCCGTGCTCTCCATGCCACTGGAATCAAGCTACCCTGGCTGAAGAGGGGTGAAACCCCGAAACAGGTCTTAGGATGCTTGTTTCCAGTCCAGGGAGGACCTGACCTGGCAGTTCAGGCTGGACTGTTCTCATTGGGCACAGGGTCAAGACTGATTTGCATATGGCTGGGTCCAAACTGGAATGGCATGGTGAGCAAAAATACGATAGAATTAGGCCCAGATCTCTGTACTGGGGTGAATGTATGACATTGTTTTGCATTCTGTCCATCAATAGTTCTTTTTGCATTTGTCACCCCGATTGGGACGGGTATGCTCAAACGTGAGTCCCGTGCTCTCCATGCCACTGGAATCAAGCTACCCTGGCTGAAGAGGGCTGAAACCCCGAAACCGGTCCTAGGATGCTTGTTTCCAGTCCAGGGAGGACCTGGCCTGGCAGTTTGGGCTGGACTGTTCCCATTGGGACAGGGTCAAGACAGATTTGCATATGGCTGTCTCCAAATTGGAATGGCATGGTGAGCAAAAAACCGATTGAAATAGGCCCTGATCTCTGTACTGGGGTGAATGTATGACAGTGTTCTGCATTCTGTCCATCAATAGTTCTTTTTGCATTTGTCACCCCGAGTGGGACGGGTATGCTCAGACGTGAGTCCCGTGCTCTCCATGCCACTGGAATTAAGCTACCCTGGCTGAAGAGGGGTGAAACCCCGAAACCGGTCCTAGGATGCTTGTTTCCAGTCCAGGGAGGACCTGGCCTGGCAGTTCCGGCTGGACTGTTCCCATTGGGCACAGGGTCAAGACTGATTTGCATATGGCTTGGTCCAAACTGGAATGGAATGGTGAGCAAAAAAACGATGGAATTAGGCCCAGAACTCTGTACTGGGGTGAATGTATGACATTGTTCTGCATTCTGTCCATCAATAGTTCTTTTTGCATTTGTCACCCCGAGTGGGACGGGTATGCTAAGACGTGAGTCCCGTGCTCTCCATGCCACTGGAATCAAGCTACCCTGGCTGAAGAGGGGTGAAACCCCGAAACAGGTCTTAGGATGCTTGTTTCCAGTCCAGGAAGGACCTGGCCTAGCAGTTCGGGCTGGACTGTTCCCATTGGGCACAGGGTCAAGACTGATTTGCATATAGCTGGGTCCAAACTGGAGTGGCATGGCGAGCAAAAAAACGATGGAATTAGGCCCAGATCTCTGTACTGGGGTGAATGTATGATATTGTTCTGCATTCTGTCCATCAATAGTTCTTTTTGCATTTGTCACCTCGAGTGGGACGGGTATGCTCAGACGGGAGTCCCATGCTCTCCATGCCACTGGAATCAAGTTACCCTGGCTGAAGAGGGGTGAAAAACCGAAACCGGTCCTAGGATGCTTGTTTCCAGTCCAGGGAGGATCTGGCCTGGCAGTTTGGGCTGGACTGTTCCCATTGGGCCCAGGGTCAAGACTGATTTGCATATGGCTGGGTCCAAACTGAAATGGCATGGTGAGCAAAAATACGATTGAATTAGGCCCAGATCTCTGTACTGGGGTGAATGTATGACATTGTTCTGCATTATGTCCATCAATAGTTCCTTTCGCATTTGTCACCCCGAGTGGGACAGGTATGCTCAGACGTGAGTCCCATGCTCTCCATGCCACTGGAATCAAGCTACCCTGGCTGAAGAGGGGTGAAACCCCGAAACCAGTCCAAGGAGGCTTGTTTCCAGTCCAGGGAGGACCTGGCCTGTCAGTTTCGGCTGTACTTTTTCCATTGGGTACAGGGTCAAGACTGATTTGCATATTGCTGGGTCCAAACTGAAATGGCATAGTGAGCAAAAAAAGGATGGAATTAGGCCCAGATCTCTGTACTGAGGTGAATGTATGACATTGTTCTGCATTATGCCCATCAATAGTTCTTTTTGCATTTGTCACCCCGAGTGGGACAGGTATGCTCAGACCTGAGTCTCGTGCTCTCCAAACCACTGGAATCAAGCTACCCTGGCTGTAGAGGGGTGAAACCCCAAAACCAGTCCTAGGATGCTTCTTTCCAGTCCAGGGAGGACCTGGCCTGGCAGTTCGGGCTGGACTGTTCCCATTGGGCAAAGGGTCAAGACTGATTTGCATATAGCTGGGTCCATACTGGAATGGCATGATGAGAAAAAAAACGATGGAATTAGGCCCAGATCTCTGTACTGGGGTGAATGTATGACATTGTTCTGCATTCTGTCCATCAATAGTTCCTTTCGCATTTGTCACCCCGAGTGGGGCAGGTATGCTCAGGCGTGAGTCCCATGCTCTCCATGCCACTGGAATCAAGCTACCCTGGCTGAAGAGGGGTGAAACCCCGAAACCCGTCCAAGGAGGCTTGTTTCCAGTCCAGGGAGGACCTGGCCTGGCATGTTCGGGCTGGACTGTTCCCATTGGGCAAAGGGTCAAGACTGATTTGCATATAGCTGGGTCCAAACTGAAATGGCATGGTGAGCAAAAATACGATTGAATTAGGCCCAGATCTCTGTACTGGGGTGAATGTATGACATTGTTCTGCATTATGTCCATCAATAGTTCCTTTCGCATTTGTCACCCCGAGTGGGACAGGTATGCTCAGACGTGAGTCCCATGCTCTCCATGCCACTGGAATCAAGCTACCCTGGCTGAAGAGGGGTGAAACCCCGAAACCAGTCCAAGGAGGATTGTTTCCAGTCCAGGGAGGACCTGGCCTGTCAGTTTCGGCTGTACTTTTTCCATTGGGTACAGGGTCAAGACTGATTTGCATATGGCTGGGTCCAAACTGAAATGGCATAGTGAGCAAAAAAAGGATGGGATTAGGCCCAGATCTCTGTACTGGGTTGAATGTATGACATTGTTCTGCATTATGCCCATCAATAGTTCTTTTTGCATTTGTCACCCCGAGTGGGACAGGTATGCTCAGACGTGAGTCCCGTGCTCTCCAAACCACTGGAATCAAGCTACCCTGGCTGAAGAGGGGTGAAACCCCAAAACCAGTCCTAGGATGCTTCTTTCCAGTCCAGGGAGGACCTGGCCTGGCAGTTCGGGCTGGACTGTTCCCATTGGGCAAAGGGTCAAGACTGATTTGCATATAGCTGGGTCCATACTGGAATGGCATGATGAGAAAAAAAACGATGGAATTAGGCCCAGATCTCTGTACTGGGGTGAATGTATGACATTGTTCTGCATTCTGTCCATCAATAGTTCTTTTTGCATTTGTCACCCCCAGTGGGACGGGTATGCTCAGACGTGAGTCCCGTGCTCTCCATGCCACTGGAAACAAGCTACATAGGCTGAAGAGGGGTGAAACCCCAAAACCAGTCCTAGGAAGCTTGTTTCCAGTCCAGGGAGGACCTGGCCTGGCAGTTTGGGCTGGACTGTTCCCATTGGGCACAGGGTCAAGACTGATTTGCATTTGGCTGTGTACAAACTGGAATGGCATAGTGAGAAAAAAACAGGATGGAATTAGGCCCAGATCTGTGTACTGGGGTGAATGTATGACATTGTTCTGCATTATGTCCATCAATAGTTCTTTTTGCATTTGTCACCCCGAGTGGGACAGGTATGCTCAAACGTGAGTCCCATGCTCTCCATGCCACTGGAATCAAGCTACCCTGGCTGAAGAGGGGTGAAACCCGGAAACCGGTCCTAGGATGCTTGTTTCCAGTCCAGGGAGGACCTGGCCTGGCAGTTCGGGCTGGACTGTTCCCATTGGGCACAGGGTCAAGACTGATTTGCATATGGCTGAGTCCAAACTGGAATGGCATGGTGAGCAAAAAAACGATGGAATTAGGCCCAGATCTCTGTACTGGGATGAATGTATGACATTGTTCTGCATTCTGTCCATCAATAGTTCTTTTTGCAATTCTCACCCCGAGTGGGACAGGTATGCTCAGATGTGAGTCCCGTGCTCTCCATGCCACTGGAATCCAGCTACCCTGGCTGAAGAGGGGTGAAACCCCGAAACCGGTCCTAGGATGCTTGTTTCCAGTCCAGGGAGGACCTGGCCTGGCAGTTCAGGCTCAACTGTTCCCATTGGGCACAGGGTCAAGACTGATTTGCATATGGCTGGGTCCAAACTGGAATGGCATGGTGAGCAAAAATACGATGGAATTAGGCCCAGATCTCTGTACTGGGGTGAATGTATGACATTGTTCTGCATTATGTCCATCAATAGTTCCTTTTGCATTTGTCACCCCGAGTGGGACAGGTATGCTCAGACGTGAGTCCCATGCTCTCCATGCCACTGGAATCAAGCTACCCTGGCAGAAGAGGGGTGAAACCCCGAAACCGGTCCAAGGATGCTTGTTTCCAGTCCAGGGAGGACCTGGCCTGGCAGTTTCGGCTGGACTGTTCCCATTGGGCACAGGGTCAAGACTGATTTGCATTTGGCTGTGTACAAACTGAAATGGCATAGTGAGCAAAAAAAGGATGGAATTAGGCCCAGATCTCTGTACTGGGGTGAATGTATGACATTGTTCTGCATTATGCCCATCAATAGTTCCTTTTGCATTTGTCACCCCGAGTGGGACGGGTATGCTCAGACTTGAGTCCCATGCTCTCCATGCCACTGGAATCAAGCTAACCAGGCTGAAGAGGGGTGAAACCCCGAAACCGGTCCTAGGATGCTTGTTTCCAATCCAGGGAGGATATGGCCTGGCAGTTCGGGCTGTACTTTTTCCATTGGGCACAGGGTCAACACTGATTTGCATATGGCTGGGTCCAAACTGGAATGGCATGTTGAGCAAAAAAACGATGGAAATAGGCCCAGATCTCTGTACTGGGGTTAATGTATGACATTGTTCTGCATTCTGTCCGTCAATAGTTCTTTTTGCATTTGTCACCCCGAGTGGGACGGGTATGCTCAGACGGGAGTCCTGTGCTCTCCATGCCACTGGAATCAAGCTAGCCTGGCTGAAGAGAGGTGAAACCCCGATACCGGTCCTAGGATGATTGTTTCCAGTCCAGGGAGGACCTGACCTGGCAGTTCAGGCTGGACTGTTACCATTGGGCACAGGGTCAAGACTGATTTGCATATGGCTGGTTCCAAACTGGAATGGCATGGTGAGCAAAAATACGATGGAATTAGGCCCAGATCTCTGTACTGGGGTGAATGTATGACATTGTTCTGCATTATGTCCATCAATAGTTCCTTTTGCATTTGTCACCCCGAGTGGGACAGGTATGCTCAGACGTGAGTCCCATGCTCTCCATGCCACTGGAATCAAGCTACCCTGGCTGAAGAGGGGTGAAACACCGAACCCGGTCCACGGATGCTTGTTTCCAGTCCAGGGAAGACCTGGCCTGGCAGTTTGGGCTGGACTGTTCCCATTGGGCACATGGTCAAGACTGATTTGCATTTGGCTGTGTACAAACTGGAATGGCATAGTGAGCAAAAAAAGGATGGAATTAGGCCCAGATCTGTGTACTGGGGTGAATGTATGACATTGTTCTGCATTGTGTCCATCAATAGTTCTTTTTGCATTTGTCACCCCGAGTGGGACGGGTATGCTCAAACTGAGTCCCATGCTCTCCATGCCACTGGAATCAAGCTACCCTGGCTGAAGAGGGGTGAAACCCCGAAACCGATCCTAGGATGCTTGTTTCCAGTCCGGGGGGGACCTGGCCTGGCAGACCGGGCTGGACTTTTCCCATTGGGCACAGGGTCAAGACTGATTTGCTTATGGCTGGGTCCAAATTGGAATGGCATGGTGAGCAAAAAAATGATGGAATTAGGCCCAGATCTCTGTACTGGGGTGAATGTATGACATTGTTCTGCATTCTGTCCATCAATAGTTCTTTTTGCATTTGTCACCCCGAGTGGGACGGGTATGCTCAGACGTGAGTCCCGTGCTCTCCATGACACTGGAATCAAGCTACCCTGGCTGAAGAAGGGTGAAACCCCGAAACCGGTCCTAGGATGCTTGTTTCCAGTCCGGGGGGGACCTGGCCTGGCAGATCGGGCTGGACTGTTCCCATTGGGCACAGGGTCAAGACTGATTTGCATATGGCTGGGTCCAAACTGGAATGGCATGGTGAGCAAAAAAACGATGGAATTAGGCCCAGATCTCTGTACTGGGGTGAATTTATGACATTGTTCTGCATTATGTCCATCAATAGTTCTTTTTGCATTTGTCACCCCGAGTGGGATGGGTATGCTCAGACGTGAGTCTCATGCTCTCCATGCCACTGGAATCAAGCTAACCAGGCTGAAGAGGGGTGAAACCCCGAAACCGGTCCTAGGTTTCTTGTTTCCAGTCCAGGGAGGACCTGGCCTGGCAGTTCAGGCTGGACTGTTCCCATTGGGCACAGAGTCAAGCTTGATTTGCATATGGCTGGGTCCAAACTGGAGTGGCATGGCGAGCAAAAAAACGATGGAATTAGGCCCACATCTCTGTACTGGGGTGAATGTATAACATTGTTCTGCATTCTGTCCATCAATAGTTCTTTTTGCATTTGTCACCCCGAGTGGGACGGGTATGCTCAGACGTGGGTCCCATGCTCTCCATGCCACTGGAATCAAGCTAACCAGGCTAAAGTGGGGTGAAACCCCGAAACCGGTCCTAGGTTGCTTGTTTCCAGTCCAGGGAGGACCTGACCTGGCAGTTCAGGCTGGACTGTTCCCATTGGGCACAGGGTCAAGACTGATTTGCATATGGCTGGGTCCAAACTGGAATGGCATGGTGAGCAAAAATACGATGGAATTAGGCCCAGATCTCTGTACTGGGGTGAATGTATGACATTGTTCTGCATTCTGTCCATCAATAGTTCTTTTTGCATTTGTCACCCCGAGTGGGACGGGTATGCTCAAACGTGAGTCCCGTGCTCTCCATGCCACTGGAATCAAGCTACCCTGGCTGAAGAGGGCTGAATCCCCGAAACCGGTCCTAGGATGCTTGTTTCCAGTCCAGGGAGGACCTGGCCTGGCAGTTTGGGCTGGACTGTTCCCATTGGGACAGGGTCAAGACAGATTTGCATTTGGCTGTGTCCAAATTGGAATGGCATGGTGAGCAAAAAACCGATTGAATTAGGCCCTGATCTCTGTACTGGGGTGAATGTATGACAGTGTTCTGCATTCTGTCCATCAATAGTTCTTTTTGCATTTGTCACCCCGAGTGGGACGGGTATGCTCAGACGTGAGTCCCGTGCTCTCCATGCCACTGGAATTAAGCAACCATTCCTGAAGAGGGGTGAAACCCCGAAACCGGTCCCAGGATGCTTGTTACCAGTCCAGGGAGGACCTGGCCTGGCAGTTCGGGCTGGACTGTTCCCATTGGGCACAGGGTCAAGACTGATTTGCATATGGCTTGGTCCAAACTGGAATGGAATGGTGAGCAAAAAAACGATGGAATTAGGCCCAGAACTCTGTACTTGGGCGAATGTATGACATTGTTCTGCATTCTGTCCATCAATAGTTCTTTTTGCATTTGTCACCCCGAGTGGGACGGGTATGCTCAGACGTGAGTCCCGTGCTCTCCATGCCACTGGAATCAAGCTACCCTCGCTGAAGAGGGGTGAAACCCCGAAACAGGTCTTAGGATGCTTGTTTCCAGTCCAGGAAGGACCTGGCCTAGCAGTTCGGGCTGGACTGTTCCCATTGGGCACAGGGTCACGACTGATTTGCATATGGCTGGGTCCAAACTGGAGTGGCATGGCGAGCAAAAAAACGATGGAATTAGGCCCAGATCTCTGTACTGGGGTGAATGTATGATATTGTTCTGCATTCTGTCCATCAATAGTTCTTTTTGCATTTGTCACCCTGAGTGGTATGGGTATGCTCAGACGTGAGTCCCGTGCTCTCCATGCCACTGGAATCAAGCTACCCTGGCTGAAGAAGGGTGAAACCCCGAAACCGGTCCTAGGATGCTTGTTTCCAGTCCGGGGGGGACCTGGCCTGGCAGATCGGGCTGGACTGTTCCCATTGGGCACAGGGTCAAGACTGATTTGCATATGGCTGGGTCCAAACTGGAATGGCATGGTGAGCAAAAAAACGATGGAATTAGGCCCAGATCTCTGTCCTGGGGTGAATGTATGACATTGTTCTGCATTCTGTCCATCAATAGTTCTTTTTGCATTTGTCACCCCGAGTGGGACGGGTATGCTCAGACGTGAGTCCCGTGCTCTCCATGCCACTGGAATCAAGCTACCCTGGCTGAAGAGGGGTGAAACCCCGAAACCGGTCCTAGGATGCTTGTTTCCAGTCCAGGGAGGACCTGGCCTGGCAGTTCGAGCTGGACTGTTCCCATTGGGCACAGGGTCAAGCTTGATTTGCATATGGCTGGGTCCAAACTGGAGTGGCATGGCGAGCAAAAAAACGATGGAATTAGGCCCACATCTCTGTACTGGGGTGAATGTCTGACATTGTTCTGCATTCTGTCCATCAATAGTTCTTTTTGCATTTGTCACCCTGAGTGGTACGGGTATGCTCAGACGTGAGTCCCGTGCTCTCCATGCCACTGGAATCAAGCTACCCTGGCTGAAGAAGGTTGAAACCCCGAAACCGGTCCTAGGATGCTTGTTTCCAGTCCGGGGGGGACCTGGCCTGGCAGATCGGGCTGGACTGTTCCCATTGGGCACAGGGTCAAGACTGATTTGCATATGGCTGGGTCCAAACTGGAATGGCATGGTGAGCAAAAAAACGATGGAATTAGGCCCAGATCTCTGTACTGGGGTGAATTTATGACATTGTTCTGCATTTTGTCCATCAATAGTTCTTTTTGCATTTGTCACCCCGAGTGGGATGGGTATGCTCAGACGTGAGTCCCATGCTCTCCATGCCACTGGAATCAAGCTACCCTGGATGAAGAAGGGTGAAACCCCGAAACCGGTCCTAGGATGCTTGTTTCCAGTCCAGGGAGGACCTGGCCTGGCAGTTCGGGCTGGACTGTTCCCATTGGGCACAGTGTCAAGCTTGATTTGCATATGGCTGGGTCCAAACTGGAGTGGCATGGCGAGAAAAAAAAAATGGAATTAGGCCCACATCTCTGTACTGGGGTGAATGTATGACATTGTTCTGCATTCTGTCCATCAATAGTTCTTTTTGCATTTGTCACCCCGAGTGGGTGGGGTATGCTCAGACGTGGGTCCCATGCTCTCCATGCCACTGGAATCAAGCTAACCAGGCTGGAGAGGGGTGAAACCCCGAAACCGGTCCTAGGTTGCTTGTTTCCAGTCCAGGGAGGACCTGACCTGGCAGTTCAGGCTGGACTGTTCCCATTGGGCACAGGGTCAAGACTGATTTGCATATGGCTGGGTCCAAACTGGAATGGCATGGTGAGCAAAAATACGATGGAATTAGGCCCAGATCTCTGTACTGGGGTGAATGTATGACATTGTTCTGCATTCTGTCCATCAATAGTTCTTTTTGCATTTGTCACCCCGAGTGGGACGGGTATGCTCAAACGTGAGTCCCGTGCTCTCCATGCCACTGGAATCAAGCTACCCTGGCTGAAGAGGGCTGAAACCCCGAAACCGGTCCTAGGATGCTTGTTTTCAGTCCAGGGAGGACCTGGCCTAGCAGTTCGGGCTGGACTGTTCCCATTGGGCACAGGGTCAAGACTGATTTGCATATGGCTGGGTCCAAACTGAAATGGCATGGTGAGCAAAAATACGATTGAATTAGGCCCAGATCTCTGTACTGGGGTGAATGTATGACATTGTTCTGCATTATGTCCATCAATAGTTCCTTTCGCATTTGTCACCCCGAGTGGGACAGGTATGCTCAGACGTGAGTCCCATGCTCTCCATGCCACTGGAATCAAGCTACCCTGGCTGAAGAGGGGTAAAACCCCGAAACCAGTCCAAGGAGGCTTGTTTCCAGTCCAGGGAGGACCTGGCCTGTCAGTTTCGGCTGTACTTTTTCCATTGGGTACAGGGTCAAGACTGATTTGCATATTGCTGGGTCCAAATTGTAATGGCATAGTGAGCAAAAAAAGGATGGAATTAGGCCCAGATCTCTGTACTGGGGTGAATGTATGACATTGTTCTGCATTCTGTCCATCAATAGTTCTTTTTGCATTTGTCACCCCGAGTGGGACGGGTATGCTCAGACGTGGGTCCCATGCTCTCCATGCCACTGGAATCAAGCTAACCAGGCTGAAGAGGGGTGAAACCCCAAAACCGGTCCTAGGTTGCTTGTTTCCAGTCCAGGGAGGACCTGACCTGGCAGTTCAGGCTGGACTGTTCCCATTGGGCATAGGGTCAAGACTGATTTGCATATGGCTGGGTCCAAACTGGAATGGCATGGTGAGCAAAAATACGATGGAATTAGGCCCAGATCTCTGTACTGGGGTGAATGTATGACATTGTTCTGCATTCTGTCCATCAATAGTTCTTTTTGCATTTGTCACCCCGAGTGGGACGGGTATGCTCAAACGTGAGTCCCGTGCTCTCCATGCCACTGGAATCAAGCTACCCTGGCTGAAGAGGGCTGAAACCCCGAAACCGGTCCTAGGATGCTTGTTTCCAGTCCAGGGAGGACCTGGCCTAGCAGTTCGGGCTGGACTGTTCCCATTGGGCACAGGGTCAAGACTGATTTGCATATAGCTGGGTCCAAACTGGAGTGGCATGGCGAGCAAAAAAACGATGGAATTAGGCCCAGATCTCTGTACTGGGGTGAATGTATGATATTGTTCTGCATTCTGTCCATCAATAGTTCTTTTTGCATTTGTCACCCCGAGTGGGACGGGTATGCTCAGACGGGAGTCCCATGCTCTCCATGCCACTGGAATCAAGTTACCCTGGCTGAAGAGGGGTGAAACACCGAAACCGGTCCTAGGATGCTTGTTTCCAGTCCAGGGAGGATCTGGCCTGGCAGTTTGGGCTGGACTGTTCCCATTGGGCCCAGGGTCAAGACTGATTTGCATATGGCTGGGTCCAAACTGAAATGGCATGGTGAGCAAAAATACGATTGAATTAGGCCCAGATCTCTGTACTGGGGTGAATGTATGACATTGTTCTGCATTATGTCCATCAATAGTTCCTTTCGCATTTGTCACCCCGAGTGGGACAGGTATGCTCAGACGTGAGTCCCATGCTCTCCATGCCACTGGAATCAAGCTACCCTGGCTGAAGAGGGGTAAAACCCCGAAACCAGTCCAAGGAGGCTTGTTTCCAGTCCAGGGAGGACCTGGCCTGTCAGTTTCGGCTGTACTTTTTCCATTGGGTACAGGGTCAAGACTGATTTGCATATTGCTGGGTCCAAATTGAAATGGCATAGTGAGCAAAAAAAGGATGGAATTAGGCCCAGATCTCTGTACTGGGGTGAATGTATAACATTGTTCTGCATTATGCCCATCAATAGTTCTTTTTGCATTTGTCACCCCGAGTGGGACAGGTATGCTCAGACCTGAGTCCCGTGCTCTCCAAACCACTGGAATCAAGCTACCCTGGCTGAAGAGGGGTGAAACCCCAAAACCAGTCCTAGGATGCTTCTTTCCAGTCCAGGGAGGACCTGGCCTGGCAGTTCGGGCTGGACTGTTCCCATTGGGCAAAGGGTCAAGACTGATTTGCATATAGCTGGGTCCATACTGGAATGGCATGATGAGAAAAAAAACGATGGAATTAGGCCCAGATCTCTGTACTGGGGTGAATGTATGACATTGTTCTGCATTCTGTCCATCAATAGTTCCTTTCGCATTTGTCACTCCGAGTGGGGCAGTTATGCTCAGACGTGAGTCCCATGCTCTCCATGCCACTGGAATCAAGCTACCCTGGCTGAAGAGGGGTGAAACCCCGAAACCCGTCCAAGGAGGCTTGTTTCCAGTCCAGGGAGGACCTGGCCTGGCAGTTCGGGCTGGACTGTTCCCATTGGGCAAAGGGTCAAGACTGATTTGCATATAGCTGGGTCCAAACTGAAATGGCATGGTGAGCAAAAATACGATTGAATTAGGCCCAGATCTCTGTACTGGGGTGAATGTATGACATTGTTCTGCATTATGTCCATCAATAGTTCCTTTCGCATTTGTCACCCCGAGTGGGACAGGTATGCTCAGACGTGAGTCCCATGCTCTCCATGCCACTGGAATCAAGCTACCCTGGCTGAAGAGGGGTGAAACCCCGAAACCAGTCCAAGGAGGATTGTTTCCAGTCCAGGAGGACCTGGCCTTTCAGTTTCAGCTGCACTTTTTCCATTGGGTACAGGGTCAAGACTGATTTGCATATGGCTGGGTCCAAACTGAAATGGCATAGTGAGCAAAAAAAGGATGGGATTAGGCCCAGATCTCTGTACTGGGTTGAATGTATGACATTGTTCTGCATTATGCCCATCAATAGTTCTTTTTGCATTTGTCACCCCGAGTGGGACAGGTATGCTCAGACGTGAGTCCCGTGCTCTCCAAACCACTGGAATCAAGCTACCCTGGCTGAAGAGGGGTGAAACCCCAAAACCAGTCCTAGGATGCTTCTTTCCAGTCCAGGGAGGACCTGGCCTGGCAGTTCGGGCTGGACTGTTCCCATTGGGCAAAGGGTCAAGACTGATTTGCATATAGCTGGGTCCATACTGGAATGGCATGATGAGAAAAAAAACGATGGAATTAGGCCCAGATCTCTGTACTGGGGTGAATGTATGACATTGTTCTGCATTCTGTCCATCAATAGTTCTTTTTGCATTTGTCACCCCGAGTGGGACGGGTATGCTCAGACGTGAGTCCCGTGCTCTCCATGCCACTGGAAACAAGCTACCCAGGCTGAAGAGGGGTGAAACCCCAAAACCAGTCCTAGGAAGCTTGTTTCCAGTCCAGGGAGGACCTGGCCTGGCAGTTTGGGCTGGACTGTTCCCATTGGGCACAGGGTCAAGACTGATTTGCATTTGTCTGTGTACAAACTGGAATGGCATAGTGAGAAAAAAACAGGATGGAATTAGGCCCAGATCTGTGTACTGGGGTGAATGTATGACATTGTTCTGCATTATGTCCATCAATAGTTCTTTTTGCATTTGTCACCCCGAGTGGGACAGGTATGCTCAAACGTGAGTCCCGTGCTCTCCATGCCACTGGAATCAAGCTACCCTGGCTGAAGAGGGGTGAAACCCCGAAACCGGTCCTAGGATGCTTGTTTCCAGTCCAGGGAGGACCTGGCCTGGCAGTTCGGGCTGGACTGTTCCCATTGGGCATAGGGTCAAGACTGATTTGCATATGGCTGAGTCCAAACTGGAATGGCATGGTGAGCAAAAAAACGATGGAATTAGGCCCAGATCTCTGTACTGGGGTGAATGTATGACATTGTTCTGCATTCTGTCCATCAATAGTTCTTTTTGCAATTCTCACCCCGAGTGGGACGGGTATGCTCAGACGGGAGTCCCATGCTCTCCATGCCACTGGAATCAAGTTACCCTGGCTGAAGAGGGGTGAAACCCCAAAACCAGTCCTAGGATGCTTCTTTCCAGTCCAGGGAGGACCTGGCCTGGCAGTTTCGGCTGGACTGTTCCCATTGGGCACAGGGTCAAGACTGATTTGCATATGGCTGGGTCCAAACTGGAATGGCATGGTGAGCAAAAATACGATGGAATTAGGCCCAGATCTCTGTACTGGGGTGAATGTATGACATTGTTCTGCATTATGCCCATCAATAGTTCTTTTTGCATTTGTCACCCCGAGTGGGACAGGTATGCTCAGACGTGAGTCCCGTGCTCTCCAAACCACTGGAATCAAGCTACCCTGGCTGAAGAGGGGTGAAACCCCAAAACCAGTCCTAGGATGCTTCTTTCCAGTCCAGGGAGGACCTGGCCTGGCAGTTCGGGCTGGACTGTTCCCATTGGGCAAAGGGTCAAGACTGATTTGCATATAGCTGGGTCCATACTGGAATGGCATGATGAGCAAAAATACGATGGAATTAGGCCCAGATCTCTGTACTGGGGTGAATGTATGACATTGTTCTGCATTATGTCCATCAATAGTTCCTTTTGCATTTGTCACCCCGAGTGGGACAGGTATGCTCAGACGTAAGTCCCATGCTCTCCATGCCACTGGAATCAAGCTACCCTGGCAGAAGAGGGGTGAAACCCCGAAACCGGTCCAAGGATGCTTGTTTCCAGTCGAGGGAGGACCTGGCCTGGCAGTTTCGGCTGGACTGTTCCCATTGGGCACAGGGTCAAGACTGATTTGCATTTGGCTGTGTACAAACTGAAATGGCATAGTGAGCAAAAAAAGGATGGAATTAGGCCCAGATCTCTGTACTGGGGTGAATGTATGACATTGTTCTGCATTATGCCCATCAATAGTTCCTTTTGCATTTGTCACCCCGAGTGGGACGGGTATGCTCAGACTTGAGTCCCATGCTCTCCATGCCACTGGAATCAAGCTAACCAGGCTGAAGAGGGGTGAAACCCCGAAACCGGTCCTAGGATGCTTGTTTCCAGTCCAGGGAGGATATGGCCTGGCAGTTCGGGCTGTACTTTTTCCATTGGGCACAGGGTCAACACTGATTTGCATATGGCTGGGTCCAAACTGGAATGGCATGTTGAGCAAAAAAAAGATGGAAATAGGCCCAGATCTCTGTACTGGGGTTAATGTATGACATTGTTCTGCATTCTGTCCGTCAATAGTTCTTTTTGCATTTGTCACCCCGAGTGGGACGGGTATACTCAGACGGGAGTCCCGTGCTCTCCATGCCACTGGAATCAAGCTAGCCTGGCTGAAGAGGGGTGAAACCCCGATACCGGTCCTATGATGATTGTTTCCAGTCCAGGGAGGACCTGACCTGGCAGTTCAGGCTGGACTGTTACCATTGGGCACAGGGTCAAGACTGATTTGCATATGGCTGGTTCCAAACTGGAATGGCATGGTGAGCAAAAATACGATGGAATTAGGCCCAGATCTCTGTACTGGGGTGAATGTATGACATTGTTCTGCATTATGTCCATCAATAGTTCCTTTTGCATTTGTCACCCCGAGTGGGACAGGTATGCTCAGACGTGAGTCCCATGCTCTCCATGCCACTGGAATCAAGCTACCCTGGCTGAAGAGGGGTGAAACACCGAACCCGGTCCACGGATGCTTGTTTCCAGTCCAGGGAAGACCTGGCCTGGCAGTTTGGGCTGGACTGTTCCCATTGGGCACATGGTCAAGACTGATTTGCATTTGGCTGTGTACAAACTGGAATGGCATAGTGAGCAAAAAAAAGATGGAATTAGGCCCAGATATGTGTACTGGGGTGAATGTATGACATTGTTCGGCATTGTGTCCATCAATAGTTCTTTTTGCATTTGTCACCCCGAGTGGGACGGGTATGCTCAAACTGAGTCCCATGCTCTCCATGCCACTGGAATCAAGCTACCCTGGCTGAAGAGGGGTGAAACCCCGAAACCGATCCTAGGATGCTTGTTTCCAGTCCGGGGGGGACCTGGCCTGGCAGATCGGGCTGGACTGTTCCCATTGGGCACAGGGTCAAGACTGATTTGCATATGGCTGGGTCCAAACTGGAATGGCATGGTGAGCAAAAAAATTATGGAATTAGGCCCAGATCTCTGTACTGGGGTGAATGTATGACATTGTTTTGCATTCTGTCCATCAATAGTTCTTTTTGCATTTGTCACCCCGAGTGGGACGGGTATGCTCAGACGTGAGTCCCGTGCTCTCCATGACACTGGAATCAAGCTACCCTGGCTGAAGAAGGGTGAAACCCCGAAACCGGTCCTAGGATGCTTGTTTCCAGTCCGGGGGGAACCTGGCCTGGCAGATCGGGCTGGACTGTTCCCATTGGGCACAGGGTCAAGACTGATTTGCATATGGCTGGGTCCAAACTGGAATGGCATGGTGAGCAAAAAAACGATGGAATTAGGCCCAGATCTCTGTACTGGGGTGAATTTATGACATTGTTCTGCATTATGTCCATCAATAGTTCTTTTTGCATTTGTCACCCCGAGTGGGATGGGTATGCTCAGACGTGAGTCCCATGCTCTCCATGCCACTGGAATCAAGCTACCCTGGATGAAGAAGGGTGAAACCCCGAAACCGGTCCTAGGATGCTTGTTTCCAGTCCAGGGAGGACCTGGCCTGGCAGTTCGGGCTGGACTGTTCCCATTGGGCACAGTGTCAAGCTTGATTTGCATATGGCTGGGTCCAAACTGGAGTGGCATGGCGAGAAAAAAAAAATGGAATTAGGCCCACATCTCTGTACTGGGGTGAATGTATGACATTGTTCTGCATTCTGTCCATCAATAGTTCTTTTTGCATTTGTCACCCCGAGTGGGAGGGGTATGCTCAGATGTGGGTCCCATGCTCTCCATGCCACTGGAATCAAGCTAACCAGGCTGAAGAGGGGTGAAACCCCGAAACCGGTCCTAGGTTTCTTGTTTCCAGTCCAGGGAGGACCTGGCCTGGCAGTTCGGGCTGGACTGTTCCCATTGGGCACAGAGTCAAGCTTGATTTGCATATGGCTGGGTCCAAACTGGAGTGGCATGGCGAGCAAAAAAACGATGGAATTAGGCCCACATCTCTGTACTGGGGTGAATGTATGACATTGTTCTGCATTCTGTCCATCAATAGTTCTTTTTGCATTTGTCACCCCGAGTGGGACGGGTATGCTCAGACGTGAGTCCCGTGCTCTCCATGCCACTGGAAACAAGCTACCCTGGCTGAAGAGGAGTGAAACCCCGAAACCGGTCCTAGGATGCTTGTTTCCAGTCCAGGGAGGACCTGGCCTGGCAGTTCAGGCTGAACTGTTCCCATTGGGCACAGGGTCAAGACTGATTTGCATATGGCTGGGTCCAAACTGGAATGGCATGGTGAGCAAAAATACGATGGAATTAGGCCCAGATCTCTGTACTGGGGTGAATGTATGACATTGTTCTGCATTATGTCCATCAATAGTTCCTTTTGCATTTGTCACCCCGAGTGGGACAGGTATGCTCAGACGTGAGTCCCATGCTCTCCATGCCACTGGAATCAAGCTACCCTGGCAGAAGAGGGGTGAAACCCCGAAACCGGTCCAAGGATGCTTGTTTCCAGTCGAGGGAGGACCTGGCCTGGCAGTTTCGGCTGGACTGTTCCCATTGGGCACAGGGTCAAGACTGATTTGCATTTGGCTGTGTACAAACTGAAATGGCATAGTGAGCAAAAAAAGGATGGAATTAGGCCCAGATCTCTGTACTGGGGTGAATGTATGACATTGTTCTGCATTATGCCCATCAATAGTTCCTTTTGCATTTGTCACCCCGAGTGGGACGGGTATGCTCAGACTTGAGTCCCATGCTCTCCATGCCACTGGAATCAAGCTAACCAGGCTGAAGAGGGGTGAAACCCCGAAACCGGTCCTAGGATGCTTGTTTCCAGTCCAGGGAGGATATGGCCTGGCAGTTCGGGCTGTACTTTTTCCATTGGGCACAGGGTCAACACTGATTTGCATATGGCTGGGTCCAAACTGGAATGGCATGTTGAGCAAAAAAACGATGGAAATAGGCCCAGATCTCTGTACTGGGGTTAATGTATGACATTGTTCTGCATTCTGTCCGTCAATAGTTCTTTTTGCATTTGTCACCCCGAGTGGGACGGGTATGCTCAGACGGGAGTCCCATGCTCTCCATGCCACTGGAATCAAGCTACCCTGGCTGAAGAGGGGTGAAACACCGAACCCGGTCCACGGATGCTTGTTTCCAGTCCAGGGAAGACCTGGCCTGGCAGTTTGGGCTGGACTGTTCCCATTGGGCACATGGTCAAGACTGATTTGCATTTGGCTGTGTACAAACTGGAATGGCATAGTGAGCAAAAAAAGGATGGAATTAGGCCCAGATCTGTGTACTGGGGTGAATGTATGACATTGTTCTGCATTGTGTCCATCAATAGTTCTTTTTGCATTTGTCACCCCGAGTGGGACGGGTATGCTCAAACTGAGTCCCATGCTCTCCATGCCACTGGAATCAAGCTACCCTGGCTGAAGAGGGGTGAAACCCCGAAACCGATCCTAGGATGCTTGTTTCCAGTCCGGGGGGGACCTGGCCTGGCAGATCGGGCTGGACTGTTCCCATTGGGCACAGGGTCAAGACTGATTTGCATATGGCTGGGTCCAAACTGTAATGGCATGGTGAGCAAAAAAATGATGGAATTAGGCCCAGATCTCTGTACTGGGGTGAATGTATGACATTGTTTTGCATTCTGTCCATCAATAGTTCTTTTTGCATTTGTCACCCCGAGTGGGATGGGTATGCTCAGACGTGAGTCCCGTGCTCTCCATGACACTGGAATCAAGCTACCCTGGCTGAAGAAGGGTGAAACCCCGAAACCGGTCCTAGGATGCTTGTTTCCAGTCCGGGGGGGACCTGGCCTGGCAGATCGGGCTGGACTGTTCCCATTGGGCACAGGGTCAAGACTGATTTGCATATGGCTGGGTCCAAACTGGAATGGCATGGTGAGCAAAAAAACGATGGAATTAGGCCCAGATCTCTGTACTGGGGTGAATTTATGACATTGTTCTGCATTATGTCCATCAATAGTTCTTTTTGCATTTGTCACCCCGAGTGGGATGGGTATGCTCAGACGTGAGTCCCATGCTCTCCATGCCACTGGAATCAAGCTACCCTGGATGAAGAAGGGTGAAACCCCGAAACCGGTCCTAGGATGCTTGTTTCCAGTCCAGGGAGGACCTGGCCTGGCAGTTCGGGCTGGACTGTTCCCATTGGGCACAGTGTCAAGCTTGATTTGCATATGGCTGGGTCCAAACTGGAGTGGCATGGCGAGAAAAAAAAAATGGAATTAGGCCCACATCTCTGTACTGGGGTGAATGTATGACATTGTTCTGCATTCTGTCCATCAATAGTTCTTTTTGCATTTGTCACCCCGAGTGGGAGGGGTATGCTCAGATGTGGGTCCCATGCTCTCCATGCCACTGGAATCAAGCTAACCAGGCTGAAGAGGGGTGAAACCCCGAAACCGGTCCTAGGTTTCTTGTTTCCAGTCCAGGGAGGACCTGGCCTGGCAGTTCGGGCTGGACTGTTCCCATTGGGCACAGAGTCAAGCTTGATTTGCATATGGCTGGGTCCAAACTGGAGTGGCATGGCGAGCAAAAAAACGATGGAATTAGGCCCACATCTCTGTACTGGGGTGAATGTATGACATTGTTCTGCATTCTGTCCATCAATAGTTCTTTTTGCATTTGTCACCCCGAGTGGGATGGGTATGCTCAGACGTGGGTCCCATGCTCTCCATGCCACTGGAATCAAGCTAACCAGGCTGAAGAGGGGTGAAACCCCGAAACCGGTCCTAGGTTGCTTGTTTCCAGTCCAGGGAGGACCTGACCTGGCAGTTCAGGCTGGACTGTTCCCATTGGGCACAGGGTCAATACTGATTTGCATATGGCTGGTTCCAAACTGGAATGGCATGGTGAGCAAAAATACGATGGAATTAGGCCCAGATCTCTGTACTGGGGTGAATGTATGACATTGTTCTGCATTCTGTCCATCAATAGTTCTTTTTGCATTTGTCACCCCGAGTGGGACGGGTATGCTCAAACGTGAGTCCCGTGCTCTCCATGCCACTGGAATCAAGCTACCCTGGCTGAAGAGGGCTGAATCCCCGAAACCGGTCCTAGGATGCTTGTTTACAGTCCAGGGAGGACCTGGCCTGGCAGTTTGGGCTGGACTGTTCCCATTGGGACAGGGTCAAGACAGATTTGCATATGGCTGTGTCCAAATTGGAATGGCATGGTGAGCAAAAAACCGATTGAATTAGGCCCTGATCTCTGTACTGGGGTGAATGTATGACAGTGTTCTGCATTCTGTCCATCAATAGTTCTTTTTGCATTTGTCACCCCGAGTGGGACGGGTATGCTCAGACGTGAGTCCCGTGCTCTCCATGCCACTGGAATTAAGCAACCATTCATGAAGAGGGGTGAAACCCCGAAACCGGTCCTAGGATGCTTGTTTCCAGTCCAGGGAGGACCTGGCCTGGCAGTTCGGGCTGGACTGTTCCCATTGGGCACCGGGTCAAGACTGATTTGCATATGGCTTGGTCCAAACTGGAATGGAATGGTGAGCAAAAAAACGATGGAATTAGGCCCAGAACTCTGTACTTGGGTGAATGTATGACATTGTTCTGCATTCTGTCCATCAATAGTTCTTTTTGCATTTGTCACCCCGAGTGGGACGGGTATGCTCAGACGTGAGTCCCGTGCTCTCCATGCCACTGGAATCAAGCTACCCTCGCTGAAGAGGGGTGAAACCCCGAAACAGGTCTTAGGATGCTTGTTTCCAGTCCAGGAAGGACCTGGCCTAGCAGTTCGGGCTGGACTGTTCCCATTGGGCACAGGGTCAAGACTGATTTGCATATGGCTGGGTCCAAACTGGAGTGGCATGGCGAGCAAAAAAACGATGGAATTAGGCCCAGATCTCTGTACTGGGGTGAGTGTATGATATTGTTCTGCATTCTGTCCATCAATAGTTCTTTTTGCATTTGTCACCCTGAGTGGTACGGGTATGCTCAGACGTGAGTCCCGTGCTCTCCATGCCACTGGAATCAAGCTACCCTGGCTGAAGAAGGGTGAAACCCCGAAACCGGTCCTAGGATGCTTGTTTGCAGTCCGGGGGGGACCTGGCCTGGCAGATCGGGCTGGACT
The DNA here is from genome assembly GCF_964204655.1 of Triturus cristatus. NCBI lineage: Eukaryota > Metazoa > Chordata > Amphibia > Caudata > Salamandridae > Triturus > Triturus cristatus. Next base: position 589,244,744 of record NC_140579.1, read on the forward strand.
GTTCCCATTGGGCACAGGGTCAAGACTGATTTGCATATGGCTGGGTCCAAACTGGAATGGCATGGTGAGCAAAAAAACGATGGAATTAGGCCCAGATCTCTGTCCTGGGGTGAATGTATGACATTGTTCTGCATTCTGTCCATCAATAGTTCTTTTTGCATTTGTCACCCCGAGTGGGACGGGTATGCTCAGACGTGAGTCCCGTGCTCTCCATGCCACTGGAATCAAGCTACCCTGGCTGAAGAGGGGTGAAACCCCGAAACCGGTCCTAGGATGCTTGTTTCCAGTCCAGGGAGGACCTGGCCTGGCAGTTCGGGCTGGAATGTTCCCATTGGGCACAGGGTCAAGCTTGATTTGCATATGGCTGGGTCGAAACTGGAGTGGCATGGCGAGCAAAAAAACGATGGAATTAGGCCCACATCTCTGTACTGGGGTGAATGTATGACATTGTTCTGCATTCTGTCCATCAACAGTTCTTTTTGCATTTGTCACCCTGAGCGGTACGGGTATGCTCAGACGTGAGTCCCGTGCTCTCCATGCCACTGGAATCAAGCTACCCTGGCTGAAGAAGGGTGAAACCCCGAAACCGGTCCTAGGATGCTTGTTTCCAGTCCGGGGGGGACCTGGCCTGGCAGTTCGGGCTGGACTGTTCCTATTGGGCACAGAGTCAAGCTTGATTTGCATATGGCTGGGTCCAAACTGGAGTGGCATGGCGAGAGAAAAAAAATGGAATTAGGCCCACATCTCTGTACTGGGGTGAATGTATGACATTGTTCTGCATTCTGTCCATCAATAGTTCTTTTTGCATTTGTCACCCCGAGTGGGAGGGGTATGCTCAGATGTGGGTCCCATGTTCTCCATGCCACTGGAATCAAGCTAACCAGGCTGAAGAGGGGTGAAACCCCGAAACCGGTCCTAGGTTTCTTGTTTCCAGTCCAGGGAGGACCTGGCCTGGCAGTTCGGGCTGGACTGTTCCCATTGGGCACAGAGTCAAGCTTGATTTGCATATGGCTGGGTCCAAACTGGAGTGGCATGGCGAGCAAAAAAACGATGGAATTAGGCCCACATCTCTGTACTGGGGTGAATGTATGACATTGTTCTGAATTCTGTCCATCAATAGTTCTTTTTGCATTTGTCACCCCGAGTGGGACGGGTATGCTCAGACGTGGGTCCCATGCTCTCCATGCCACTGGAATCAAGCTAACCAGGCTGAAGAGGGGTGAAACCCCGAAACCGGTCCTAGGTTGCTTGTTTCCAGTCCAGGGAGGACCTGACCTGGCAGTTCAGGCTGGACTGTTCCCATTGGGCACAGGGTCAAGACTGATTTGCATATGGCTGGGTCCAAACTGGAATGGCATGGTGAGCAAAAATACGATGGAATTAGGCCCAGATCTCTGTACTGGGGTGAATGTATGACATTGTTCTGCATTCTGTCCATCAATAGTTCTTTTTGCATTTGTCACCCCGAGTGGGACGGGTATGCTCAAACGTGAGTCCCGTGCTCTCCATGCCACTGGAATCAAGCTACCCTGGCTGAAGAGGGCTGAATCCCCGAAACCGGTCCTAGGATGCTTGTTTCCAGTCCAGGGAGGACCTAGCCTGGCAGTTTGGGCTGGACTGTTCCCATTGGGACAGGGTCAAGACAGATTTGCATATGGCTGTGTCCAAATTGGAATGGCATGGTGAGCAAAAAACCGATTGAATTAGGCCCTGATCTCTGTACTGGGGTGAATGTATGACAGTGTTCTGCATTCTGTCCATCAATAGTTCTTTTTGCATTTGTCACCCCGAGTGGGACGGGTATGCTCAGACGTGAGTCCCGTGCTCTCCATGCCACTGGAATTAAGCAACCATTCCTGAAGAGGGGTGAAACCCCAAAACCGGTCCTAGGATGCTTGTTTCCAGTCCAGGGAGGACCTGGCCTGGCAGTTCGGGCTGGACTGTTCCCATTGGGCACAGGGTCAAGACTGATTTGCATATGGCTTGGTCCAAACTGGAATGGAATGGTGAGCAAAAAAACGATGGAATTAGGCCCAGATCTCTGTACTTGGGTGAATGTATGACATTGTTCTGCATTCTGTCCATCAATAGTTCTTTTTGCATTTGTCACCCCGAGTGGGACGGGTATGCTCAGACGTGAGTCCCGTGCTCTCCATGCCACTGGAATCAAGCTACCCTCGCTGAAGAGGGGTGAAACCCCGAAACAGGTCTTAGGATGCTTGTTTCCAGTCCAGGAAGGACCTGGCCTAGCAGTTCGGGCTGGACTGTTCCCATTGGGCACAGGGTCAAGACTGATTTGCATATGGCTGGGTCCAAACTGGAGTGGCATGGCGAGCAAAAAAACGATGGAATTAGGCCCAGATCTCTGTACTGGGGTGAATGTATGATATTGTTCTGCATTCTGTCCATCAATAGTTCTTTTTGCATTTGTCACCCTGAGTGGTATGGGTATGCTCAGACGTGAGTCCCGTGCTCTCCATGACACTGGAATCAAGCTACCCTGGCTGAAGAAGGGTGAAACCCCGAAACCGGTCCTAGGATGCTTGTTTCCAGTCCGGGGGGGACCTGGCCTGGCAGATCGGGCTGGACTGTTCCCATTGGGCACAGGGTCAAGACTGATTTGCATATGGCTGGGTCCAAACTGGAATGGCATGGTGAGCAAAAAAACGATGGAATTAGGCCCAGATCTCTGTCCTTGGGTGAATGTATGACATTGTTCTGCATTCTGTCCATCAATAGTTCTTTTTGCATTTCTCACCCCGAGTGGGACGGGTATGCTCAGACGTGAGTCCCGTGCTCTCCATGCCACTGGAATCAAGCTACCCTGGCTAAAGAGGGGTGAAACCCCGAAACCGGTCCTAGGATGCTTGTTTCCAGTCCAGGGAGGACCTGGCCTGGCAGTTCGGGCTGGACTGTTCCCATTGGGCACAGGGTCAAGCTTGATTTGCATATGGCTGGGTCCAAACTGGAGTGGCATGGCGAGCAAAAAAACGATGGAATTAGGCCCACATCTCTGTACTGGGGTGAATGTATGACATTGTTCTGCATTCTGTCCATCAATAGTTCTTTTTGCATTTGTCACCCCGAGTGGGACGGGTATGCTCAGACGTGGGTCCCATGCTCTCCATGCCACTGGAATCAAGCTAACCAGGCTGAAGAGGGGTGAAACCCCGAAACCGGTCCTAGGTTGCTTGTTTCCAGTCCAGGGAGGACCTGACCTGGCAGTTCAGGCTGGACTGTTCCCATTGGGCACAGGGTCAAGACTGATTTGCATATGGCTGGGTCCAAACTGGAATGGCATGGTGAGCAAAAATACGATGGAATTAGGCCCAGATCTCTGTACTAGGGTGAATGTATGACATTGTTCTGCATTCTGTCCATCAATAGTTCTTTTTGCATTTGTCACCCCGAGTGGGACGGGTATGCTCAAACGTGAGTCCCGTGCTCTCCATGCCACTGGAATCAAGCTACCCTGGCTGAAGAGGGCTGAAACCCCGAAACCGGTCCTAGGATGCTTGTTTCCAGTCCAGGGAGGACCTGGCCTGGCAGTTTGGGCTGGACTGTTCCCATTGGGACACGGTCAAGACAGATTTGCATATGGCTGTGTCCAAATTGGAATGGCATGGTGAGCAAAAAATCGATTGAATTAGGCCCTGATCTCTGTACTGGGGTGAATGTATGACAGTGTTCTGCATTCTGTCCATCAATAGTTCTTTTTGCATTTGTCACCCTGAGTGGGACGGGTATGCTCAGACGTGAGTCCCGTGCTCTCCATGCCACTGGAATTAAGCTACCCTGGCTGAAGAGGGGTGAAACCCCGAAACCGGTCCTAGGATGCTTGTTTCCAGTCCAGGGAGGACCTGGCCTGGCAGTTCGGGCTGGACTGTTCCCATTGGGCACAGGGTCAAGACTGATTTGCATATGGCTTGGTCCAAACTGGAATGGAATGGTGAGCAAAAAAACGATGGAATTAGGCCCAGATCTCTGTACTTGGGTGAATGTATGACATTGTTCTGCATTCTGTCCATCAATAGTTCTTTTTGCATTTGTCACCCCGAGTGGGACGGGTATGCTCAGACATGAGTCCCGTGCTCTCCATGCCACTGGAATCAAGCTACCCTCGCTGAAGAGGGGTGAAACCCCGAAACAGGTCTAAGGATGCTTGTTTCCAGTCCAGGAAGGCCCTGGCCTAGCAGTTCGGGCTGGACTGTTCCCATTGGGCACAGGGTCAAGACTGATTTGCATATGGCTGGGTCAAAACTGGAGTGGTATGGCGAGCAAAAAAACGATGGAATTAGGCCCAGATCTCTGTACTGGGGTGAATGTATGATATTGTTCTGCATTCTGTCCATCAATAGTTCTTTTTGCATTTGTCACCCTGAGTGGTATGGGTATGCTCAGACGTGAGTCCCGTGCTCTCCATGCCACTGGAATCAAGCTACCCTGGCTGAAGAAGGGTGAAACCCCGAAACCGGTCCTAGGATGCTTGTTTCCAGTCCGGGGGGGACCTGGCCTGGCAGATCGGGCTGGACTGTTCCCATTGGGCACAGAGTCAAGACTGATTTGCATATGGCTGGGTCCAAACTGGAATGGCATGGTGAGCAAAAAAACGATGGAATTAGGCCCAGATCTCTGTCCTTGGGTGAATGTATGACATTGTTCTGCATTCTGTCCATCAATAGTTCTTTTTGCATTTCTCACCCCGAGTGGGACGGGTATGCACAGACGTGAGTCCCGTGCTCTCCATGCCACTGGAATCAAGCTACCCTGGCTAAAGAGGGGTGAAACCCCGAAACCGGTCCTAGGATGCTTGTTTCCAGTCCAGGGAGGACCTGGCCTGGCAGTTCGGGCTGGACTGTTCCCATTGGGCACAGGGTCAAGCTTGATTTGCATATGGCTGGGTCCAAACTGGAGTGGCATGGCGAGCAAAAAAACGATGGAATTAGGCCCACATCTCTGTACTGGGGTGAATGTATGACATTGTTCTGCATTCTGTCCATCAATAGTTCTTTTTGCATTTGTCACCCCGAGTGGGACGGGTATGCTCAGACGTGGGTCCCATGCTCTCCATGCCACTGGAATCAAGCTAACCAGGCTGAAGAGGGGTGAAACCCCGAAACCGGTCCTAGGTTGCTTGTTTCCAGTCCAGGGAGGACCTGACCTGGCAGTTCAGGCTGGACTGTTCCCATTGGGCACAGGGTCAAGACTGATTTGCATATGGCTGGGTCCAAACTGGAATGGCATGGTGAGCAAAAATACGATGGAATTAGGCCCAGATCTCTGTACTGGGGTGAATGTATGACATTGTTCTGCATTCTGTCCATCAATAGTTCTTTTTGCATTTGTCACCCCGAGTGGGACGGGTATGCTCAAACGTGAGTCCCGTGCTCTCCATGCCACTGGAATCAAGCTACCCTGGCTGAATAGGGCTGAAACCCCGAAACCGGTCCTAGGATGCTTGTTTCCAGTCCAGGGAGGACCTGGCCTGGCAGTTTGGGCTGGACTGTTCCCATTGGGACACGGTCAAGACAGATTTGCATATGGCTGTGTCCAAATTGGAATGGCATGGTGAGCAAAAAATCGATTGAATTAGGCCCTGATCTCTGTACTGGGGTGAATGTATGACAGTGTTCTGCATTCTGTCCATCAATAGTTCTTTTTGCATTTGTCACCCTGAGTGGGACGGGTATGCTCAGACGTGAGTCCCGTGCTCTCCATGCCACTGGAATTAAGCTACCCTGGCTGAAGAGGGGAGAAACCCCGAAACCGGTCCTAGGATGCTTGTTTCCAGTCCAGGGAGGACCTGGCCTGGCAGTTCGGGCTGGACTGTTCCCATTGGGCACAGGGTCAAGACTGATTTGCATATGGCTTGGTCCAAACTGGAATGGAATGGTGAGCAAAAAAACGATGGAATTAGGCCCAGAACTCTGTACTGGGGTGAATGTATGACATTGTTCTGCATTCTGTCCATCAATAGTTCTTTTTGCATTTGTCACCCCGAGTGGGACGGGTATGCTCAGACGTGAGTCCCGTGCTCTCCATGCCACTGGAATCAAGCTACCCTGGCTGAAGAGGGGTGAAACCCCGAAACAGGTCTTAGGATGCTTGTTTCCAGTACAGGAAGGACCTGGCCTAGCAGTTCGGGTTGGACTGTTCCCATTGGGCACAGGGTCAAGACTGATTTGCATATAGCTGGGTCCAAACTGGAGTGGCGTGGCGAGCAAAAAAACGATGGAATTAGGCCCAGATCTCTGTACTGGGGTGAATGTATGATATTGTTCTGCATTCTGTCCATCAATAGTTCTTTTTGCATTTGTCACCGCGAGTGGGACGGGTATGCTCAGACGGGAGTCCCATGCTCTCCATGCCACTGGAATCAAGTTACCCTGGCTGAAGAGGGGTGAAACAAAGAAACCGGTCCTAGGATGCTTGTTTCCAGTCCAGGGAGGATCTGGCCTGGCAGTTTGGGCTGGACTGTTCCCATTGGGCACAGGGTCAAGACTGATTTGCATATGGCTGGGTCCAAACTGGAATGGCAAGCAAAAAAATGCTGGATTAAGGCCCAGATCTCTGTACTGGGGAGAATGTATGACATTGTTCTGCATTCTGTCCATCAATAGTTCTTTTTGCATTTGTCACCCGAGTGGGACGGGTATGCTCAGACGTGAGTCCCATGCTCTCCATGCCACTGGAATCAAGCCACACTGGCTGAAGAGGGGTGAAACCCCAAAACCGGTCCTAGGTTGCTTGTTTCCAGTCCAGGGAGGACCTGACCTGGCAGTTCAGGCTGGACTGTTCCCATTGGGCACAGGGTCAAGACTGATTTGCATATGGCTGGGTCCAAACTGGAATGGCATGGTGAGCAAAAATACGATGGAATTAGGCCCAGATCTCAGTACTGAGGTGAATGTATGACATTGTTCTGCATTATGTCCATCAATAGATCTTTTTGCATTTGTCACCCCGAGTGGGACAGGTATGCTTAGACGTGAGTCCCATGCTCTCCATGCCACTGGAATCAAGCTATCCTGGCTGAAGAGGGGTGAAACCCCGAAAACGGTCCAAGGATGCTTGTTTCCAGGCCAGGGAGGACCTGGCCTGGCAGTTTGGGCTCGACTGATCCCATTGGGCACAGGGTCAAGACTGATTTGCATTTGGCTGTGTACAAACTGGAATGGCATAGTGAGCAAAAAAAGGATGGAATTAGGCCCATATCTCTGTACTGGGGTGAATGTATGACATTGTTCTGCATTATGTCCATCAATAGTTCCTTTTGCATTTGTCACCCCGAGTGGGACGGGAATGCTCAGACGTGAGTCCCATGCTCTCCATGCCACTGGAATCAAGCTAACCAGGTTGAAGAGGGGTGAAACCCCGAAATCAGTCCTAGGATGCTTTATTCCAGTCCAGGGAGGATATGGCCTGGCAGTTCGGGCTGTACTTTTCCCATTGGGCACAGGGTCAAGACTGATTTGCATATGGCTGGGTCCAAACTGGAATGGCATGTTGAGCAAAAAAACGATGGAAATAGGCCCAGATCTCTGTACTGGGGTTAATGTATGACATTGTTCTGCATTCTGTCCATCAATAGTTCTTTTTGCATTTGTCACCCCGAGTGGGACAGGTATGCTAAGACGTGAGTCCCGTGCTCTCCATGCACTGGAATCAAGCTAGCCTGGCTGAAGAGGGGTGAAACCCCGATACCGGTCCTAGGATGATTGTTTCCAGTCCAGGGAGGACCTGACCTGGCAGTTCAGGCTGGACTGTTCCCATTGGGCACAGGGTCAAGACTGATTTGCATATAGCTGGGTCCAAACTGGAATGGCATGGTGAGCAAAACAACGATGGAATTAGGCCCAGATCTCTGTACTGGGGTGAATGTATGACATTGTTCTGCATTCTGTCCATCAATAGTTCATTTTGCATTTGTCACCCCGAGTGAGACGGGTATGCTCAGACGTGGGTCCCATGCTCTCCATGCCACTGGGATCAAGCTAACTAGGCTGAAGAGGGGTGAAACCCCGAAACCGGTCCTAGGTTGCTTGTTTCCAGTCCAGGGAGGACCTGACCTGGCAGTTCAGGCTGGACTGTTCCCATTGGGCACAGGGTCAAGACTGATTTGCATATGGCTGGGTCCAAACTGGAATGGCATGGTGAGCAAAAATACGATGGAATTAGGCCCAGATCTCTGTACTGGGGTGAATGTATGACATTGTTCTGCATTCTGTCCATCAATAGTTCTTTTTGCATTTGTCATCCCGAGTGGGACGGGTATGCTCAAACGTGAGTCCCGTGCTCTCCATGCCACTGGAATCAAGCTACCCTGGCTGAAGAGGGCTGAAACCCCGAAACCGGTCCTAGGATGCTTGTTTCCAGTGCAGGGAGGACCTGGCCTGGCAGTTTGGGCTGGACTGTTCCCATTGGGACACGGTCAAGACAGATTTGCATATGGCTGTGTCCAAATTGGAATGGCATGGTGAGCAAAAAATCGATTGAATTAGGCCCTGATCTCTGTACTGGTGTGAATGTATGACAGTGTTCTGCATTCTGTCCATCAATAGTTCTTTTTGCATTTGTCACCCCGAGTGGGACGGGTATGCTCAGACGTGAGTCCCGTGCTCTCCATGCCACTGGAATTAATCTACCCTGGCTGAAGAGGGGTGAAACCCCGAAACCGGTCCTAGGATGCTTGTTTCCAGTCCAGGGAGGACCTGGCCTGGCAGTTCGGGCTGGACTGTTCCCATTGGGCACAGGGTCAAGACTGATTTGCATATGGCTTGGTCTAAACTGGAATGGAATGGTGAGCAAAAAAACGATGGAATTAGGCCCAGAACTCTGTACTGGGGTGAATGTATGACATTGTTCTGCATTCTGTCCATCAATAGTTCTTTTTGCATTTGTCACCCCGAGTGGGACGGGTATGCTCAGACGTGAGTCCCGTGCTCTCCATGCCACTGGAATCAAGCTACCCTGGCTGAAGAGGGGTGAAACCCCGAAACAGGTCTTAGGATGCTTGTTTCCAGTCCAGGAAGGACCTGGCCTAGCAGTTCGGGTTGGACTGTTCCAATTGGGCACAGGGTCAAGACTGATTTGCATATAGCTGGGTCCAAACTGGAGTGGCGTGGCGAGCAAAAAAACGATGGAATTAGGCCCAGATCTCTGTACTGGGGTGAATGTATGATATTGTTCTGCATTCTGTCCATCAATAGTTCTTTTTGCGTTTGTCACCCCGAGTGGGACGGGTATGCTCAGACGGGAGTCCCATGCTCTCCATGCCACTGGAATCAAGTTACCCTGGCTGAAGAGGGGTGAAACAAAGAAACCGGTCCTAGGATGCTTGTTTCCAGTCCAGGGAGGATCTGGCCTGGCAGTTTGGGCTGGACTGTTCCCATTGGGCACAGGGTCAAGACTGATTTGCATATGGCTGGGTCCAAACTGGAATGGCATGGTGAGCAAAAATACAATGGAATTAGGCCCAGATCTCAGTACTGAGGTGAATGTATGACATTGTTCTGCATTATGTCCATCAATAGTTCTTTTTGCATTTGTCACCCCGAGTGGGACAGGTATGCTTAGACGTGAGTCCCATGCTCTCCATGCCACTGGAATCAAGCTATCCTGGCTGAAGAGGGGTGAAACCCCGAAACCGGTCCAAGGATGCTTGTTTCCAGTCCAGGGAGGATCTGGCCTGGCAGTTTGGGCTGGACTGTTCCCATTGGGCACAGGGTCAAGACTGATTTGCATATGGCTGGGTCCAAACTGGAATGGCATGGTGAGCAAAAATACGATGGAATTAGGCCCAGGTCTCAGTACTGAGGTGAATGTATGACATTGTTCTGCATTATGTCCATCAATAGTTCTTTTTGCATTTGTCACCCCGAGTGGGACAGGTATGCTTAGACGGGAGGCCCATGCTCTCCATGCCACTGGAATCAAGTTACCCTGGCTGAAGAGGGGTGAAACAAAGAAACCGGTCCTAGGATGCTTGTTTCCAGTCCAGGGAGGATCTGGCCTGGCAGTTTGGGCTGGACTGTTCCCATTGGGCACAGGGTCAAGACTGATTTGCATATGGCTGGGTCCAAACTGGAATGGCAAGCAAAAAAACGCTGGATTAAGGCCCAGATCTCTGTACTGGGGAGAATGTATGACATTGTTCTGCATTCTGTCCATCAATAGTTCTTTTTGCATTTGTCACCCCGAGTGGGACGGGTATGCTCAGACGTGAGTCCCATGCTCTCCATGCCACTGGAATCAAGCCACACTGGCTGAAGAGGGGTGAAACCCCAAAACCGGTTCTAGGTTGCTTGTTTCCAGTCCAGGGAGGACCTGACCTGGCAGTTCAGGCTGGACTGTTCCCATTGGGCACAGGGTCAAGACTGATTTGCATATGGCTGGGTCCAAACTGGAATGGCATGGTGAGCAAAAATACGATGGAATTAGGCCCAGATCTCAGTACTGAGGTGAATGTATGACATTGTTCTGCATTATGTCCATCAATAGTTCTTTTTGCATTTGTCACCCCGAGTGGGACAGGTATGCTTAGACGTGAGTCCCATGCTCTCCATGCCACTGGAATCAAGCTATCCTGGCTGAAGAGGGGTGAAACCCCGAAACCGGTCCAAGGATGCTTGTTTCCAGGCCAGGGAGGACCTGGCCTGGCAGTTTGGGCTGGACTGATCCCATTGGGCACAGGGTCAAGACTGATTTGCATTTGGCTGTGTACAAACTGGAATGGCATAGTGAGCAAAAAAAGGATGGAATTAGGCCCATATCTCTGTACTGGGGTGAATGTATGACATTGTTCTGCATTATGTCCATCAATAGTTCCTTTTGCATTTGTCACCCCGAGTGGGACGGGTATGCTCAGACGGGAGTCCCATGCTCTCCATGCCACTGGAATCAAGTTACCCTGGCTGAAGAGGGGTGAAACAAAGAAACCGGTCCTAGGATGCTTGTTTCCAGTCCAGGGAGGATCTGGCCTGGCAGTTTGGGCTGGACTGTTCCCATTGGGCACAGGGTCAAGACTGATTTGCATATGGCTGGGTCCAAACTGGAATGGCATGATGAGCAAAAATACGATGGAATTAGGCCCAGATCTCAGTACTGAGGTGAATGTATGACATTGTTCTGCATTATGTCCATCAATAGTTCTTTTTGCATTTGTCACCCCGAGTGGGACAGGTATGCTTAGACGTGAGTCCCATGCTCTCCATGCCACTGGAATCAAGCTATCCTGGCTGAAGAGGGGTGAAACCCCGAAACCGGTCCAAGGATGCTTGTTTCCAGTCCAGGGAGGATCTGGCCTGGCAGTTTGGGCTGGACTGTTCCCATTGGGCACAGGGTCAAGACTGATTTGCATATGGCTGGGTCCAAACTGGAATGGCATGGTGAGCAAAAATACGATGGAATTAGGCCCAGATCTCAGTACTGAGGTGAATGTATGACATTGTTCTGCATTATGTCCATCAATAGTTCTTTTTGCATTTGTCACCCCGAGTGGGACAGGTATGCTTAGACGGGAGTCCCATGCTCTCCATGCCACTGGAATCAAGTTACCCTGGCTGAAGAGGGGTGAAACAAAGAAACCGGTCCTAGGATGCTTGTTTCCAGTCCAGGGAGGATCTGGCCTGGCAGTTTGGGCTGGACTGTTCCCATTGGGCACAGGGTCAAGACTGATTTGCATATGGCTGGGTCCAAACTGGAATGGCAAGCAAAAAAACGCTGGATTAAGGCCCAGATCTCTGTACTGGGGAGAATGTATGACATTGTTCTGCATTCTGTCCATCAATAGTTCTTTTTGCATTTGTCACCCCGAGTGGGACGGGTATGCTCAGACGTGAGTCCCATGCTCTCCATGCCACTGGAATCAAGCCACACTGGCTGAAGAGGGGTGAAACCCCAAAACCGGTTCTAGGTTGCTTGTTTCCAGTCCAGGGAGGACCTGACCTGGCAGTTCAGGCTGGACTGTTCCCATTGGGCACAGGGTCAAGACTGATTTGCATATGGCTGGGTCCAAACTGGAATGGCATGGTGAGCAAAAATACGATGGAATTAGGCCCAGATCTCAGTACTGAGGTGAATGTATGACATTGTTCTGCATTATGTCCATCAATAGTTCTTTTTGCATTTGTCACCCCGAGTGGGACAGGTATGCTTAGACGTGAGTCCCATGCTCTCCATGCCACTGGAATCAAGCTATCCTGGCTGAAGAGGGGTGAAACCCCGAAACCGGTCCAAGGATGCTTGTTTCCAGGCCAGGGAGGACCTGGCCTGGCAGTTTGCGCTGGACTGATCCCATTGGGCACAGGGTCAAGACTGATTTGCATTTGGCTGTGTACAAACTGGAATGGCATAGTGAGCAAAAAAAGGATGGAATTAGGCCCATATCTCTGTACTGGGGTGAATGTATGACATTGTTCTGCATTATGTCCATCAATAGTTCCTTTTGCATTTGTCACCCCGAGTGGGACGGGTATGCTCAGACGTGAGTCCCATGCTCTCCATGCCACTGGAATCAAGCTAACCAGGTTGAAGAGGGGTGAAACCCCGAAATCAGTCCTAGGATGCTTTATTCCAGTCCAGGGAGGATATGGCCTGGCAGTTCGGGCTGTACTTTTCCCATTGGGCACAGGGTCAAGACTGATTTGCATATGGCTGGGTCCAAACTGGAATGGCATGGTGAGCAAAACAACAATGGAATTAGGCCCAGATCTCTGTACTGGGGTGAATGTATGACATTGTTCTGCATTCTGTCCATCAATAGTTCATTTTGCATTTGTCACCCCGAGTGAGACGGGTATGCTCAGACGTGAGTCCCATGCTCTCCATGCCACTGGAATCAAGCCACACTGGCTGAAGAGAGGTGAAACCCCGAAACCGGTCCAAGGATGATTGTTTCCAGTCCAGGGAGGACCTGACCTGGCAGTTCAGGCTGGACTGTTCCCATTGGGCACAGGGTCAAGACTGATTTGCATATAGCTGGTTCCAAACTGGAATGGCATGGTGAGCAAAACAACAATGGAATTAGGCCCAGATCTCTGTACTGGGGTGAATGTATGACATTGTTCTGCATTCTGTCCATCAATAGTTCATTTTGCATTTGTCACCCCGAGTGAGACGGGTATGCTCAGACGTGAGTCCCATGCTCTCCATGCCACTGGAATCAAGCCACACTGGCTGAAGAGAGGTGAAACCCCGAAACCGGTCCAAGGATGCTTGTTTCCAGTCCAGGGAGGACCTGGCCTGGCAGTTTCGGCTGGACTGTTCCCATTGGGCACAGGGTCAAGACTGATTTGCATTTGGCTGTGTACAAACTGAAATGGCATAGTGAGCAAAAAAAGGATGGAATTAGGCCCAGATCTCTGTACTGGGGTGAATGTATGACATTGTTCTGCATTATGTCCATCAATAGTTCCTTTTGCATTTGTCACCCCTAGTGGGACGGGTATGCTCAGACGTGAGTCCCATGCTCTCCATGCCACTGGAATCAAGCTAACCAGGTTGAAGAGGGGTGAAACCCCGAAATCAGTCCTAGGATGCTTATGGCTGGGTCCAAACTGGAGTGGCATGGCGAGCAAAAAAACGATGGAATTAGGCCCACATCTCTGTACTGGGGTGAATGTATGACATTGTTCTGCATTCTGTCCATCAATAGTTCTTTTTGCATTTGTCACCCCGAGTGGGACGGGTATGCTCAGACGTGGGTCCCATGCTCTCCATGCAACTGGAATCAAGCTAACCAGGCTGAAGAGGGGTGGAACCCCGAAACCGGTCCTAGGTTGCTTGTTTCCAGTCCAGGGAGGACCTGACCTGGCAGTTCAGGCTGGACTGTTCCCATTGGGCACAGGGTCAAGACTGATTTGCATATGGCTGGGTCCAAACTGGAATGGCATGGTGAGCAAAAATACGATGGAATTAGGCCCAGATCTCTGTACTGGGGTGAATGTATGACATTGTTCTGCATTCTGTCCATCAATAGTTCTTTTTGCATTTGTCACCCCGAGTGGGACGGGTATGCTCAAACGTGAGTCCCGTGCTCTCCATGCCACTGGAATCAAGCTACCCTGGCTGAAGAGGGCTGAATCCCCGAAACCGGTCCTAGGATGCTTGTTTCCAGTCCAGGGAGGACCTGGCCTGGCAGTTTGGGCTGGACTGTTCCCATTGGGACAGGGTCAAGACAGATTTGCATATGGCTGTGTCCAAATTGGAATGGCATGGTGAGCAAAAAACCGATTGAATTAGGCCCTGATCTCTGTACTGGGGTGAATGTATGACAGTGTTCTGCATTCTGTCCATCAATAGTTCTTTTTGCATTTGTTACCCCGAGTGGGACGGGTATGCTCAGACGTGAGTCCCGTGCTCTCCATGCCACTGGAATTAAGCAACCATTCCTGAAGAGGGGTGAAACCCCGAAACCGGTCCTAGGATGCTTGTTTCCAGTCCAGGGAGGACCTGGCCTGGCAGTTCGGGCTGGACTGTTCCCATTGGGCACAGGGTCAAGACTGATTTGCATATGGCTTGGTCCAAACTGGAATGGAATGGTGAGCAAAAAAACGATGGAATTAGGCCCAGAACTCTGTACTTGGGTGAATGTATGACATTGTTCTGCATTCTGTCCATCAATAGTTCTTTTTGCATTTGTCACCCCGAGTGGGACGGGTATGCTCAAACGTGAGTCCCGTGCTCTCCATGCCACTGGAATCAAGCTACCCTCGCCGAAGAGGGGTGAAACTCCAAAACAGGTCTTAGGATGCTTGTTTCCAGTCCAGGAAGGACCTGGCCTAGCAGTTCGGGCTGGACTGTTCCCATTGGGCACAGGGTCAAGACTGATTTGCATATGGCTGGGTCCAAACTGGAGTGGCATGGCGAGCAAAAAAACGATGGAATTAGGCCCAGATCTCTGTACTGGGGTGAATGTATGATATTGTTCTGCATTCTGTCCATCAATAGTTCTTTTTGCATTTGTCACCCTGAGTGGTACGGGTATGCTCAGACGTGAGTCCCGTGCTCTCCATGCCACTGGAATCAAGCTACCCTGGCTGAAGAAGGGTGAAACCCCGAAACCGGTCCTAGGATGCTTGTTTCCAGTCCGGGGGGGACCTGGCCTGGCAGATCGGGCTGGACTGTTCCCATTGGGCACAGGGTCAAGACTGATTTGCATATGGCTGGGTCCAAACTGGAATGGCATGGTGAGCAAAAAAACGATGGAATTAGGCCCAGATCTCTGTCCTGGGGTGAATGTATGACATTGTTCTGCATTCTGTCCATCAATAGTTCTTTTTGCATTTGTCACCCCGAGTGGGACGGGTATGCTCAGACGTGAGTCCCGTGCTCTCCATGCCACTGGAATCAAGCTACCCTGGCTGAAGAGGGGTGAAACCCCGAAACCGGTCCTAGGATGCTTGTTTCCAGTCCAGGGAGGACCTGGCCTGGCAGTTCGGGCTGGACTGTTCCCATTGGGCACAGGGTCAAGACTGCTTTGCATATGGCTGGGTCCAAACTGGAGTGGCATGGCGAGCAAAAAAACGATGGAATTAGGCCCACATCTCTGTACTGGGGTGAATGTATGACATTGTTCTGCATTCTGTCCATCAATAGTTCTTTTTGCATTTGTCACCCTGAGTGGTACGGGTATGCTCAGACGTGAGTCCCGTGCTCTCCATGCCACTGGAATCAAGCTACCCTGGCTGAAGAAGGGTGAAACCCCGAAACCGGTCCTAGGATGCTTGTTTCCAGTCCAGGGAGGACCTGGCTTGGCAGTTCGGGCTGGACTGTTCCCATGAGGCACAGGGTCAAGACTGATTTGCATATGGCTGGGTCCAAACTGGAATGGCATGGTGAGCAAAAAAAGGATGGAATTAGGCCCAGATCTCTGTACCGGGGTGAATGTATGACATTGTTCTGCATTCTGTCCATCAATAGTTCTTTTTGCATTTGTCACCCCGAGTGGGACGGGTATGCTCAAACGTGAGTCCCGTGCTCTCCATGCCACTGGAATCAAGCTACCCTGGCTGAAGTGGGCTGAAACCCCAAAACCGGTCCTAGGATGCTTGTTTCCAGTCCAGGGAGGACCTGGCCTGGCAGTTTGGGCTGGACTGTTCCCATTGGGACACGGTCAAGACAGATTTGCATATGGCTGTGTCCAAATTGGAATGGCATGGTGAGCAAAAAATCGATTGAATTAGGCCCTGATCTCTGTACTGGGGTGAATGTATGACAATGTTCTGCATTCTGTCCATCAATAGTTCTTTTTCCATTTGTCACCCCGAGTGGGACGGGTATGCTCAGACGTGAGTCCCGTGCTCTCCATGCCACTGGAATTAAGCTACCCTGGCTGAAGAGGGGTGAAACCCCGAAACCGGTCCTGGGATGTTTGTTTCCAGTCCAGGGATGACCTGGCCTGGCAGTTCGGGCTGGACTGTTCCCATTGGGCACAGTGTCAAGACTGATTTGCATATGGCTTGGTCCAAACTGGAATGGAATGGTGAGCAAAGCAAAAAAACGATGGAATTAGGCCCAGAACTCTGTACTGGGGTGAATGTATGACATTGTTCTGCATTCTGTCCATCAATAGTTCTTTTTGCATTTGTCACCCCGAGTGGGACGGGTATGCTCAGACGTGAGTCCCGTGCTCTCCATGCCACTGGAATCAAGCTACCCTGGCTGAAGAGGGGTGAAACCCCGAAACAGGTCTTAGGATGCTTGTTTCCAGTCCAGGAAGGACCTGGCCTAGCAGTTCGGGTTGGACTGTTCCCATTGGGCACAGGGTCAAGACTGATTTGCATATAGCTGGGTCCAAACTGGAGTGGCGTGGCGAGCAAAAAAACGATGGAATTATGCCCAGATCTCTGTACTGGGGTGAATGTATGATATTGTTCTGCATTCTGTCCATCAATAGTTCTTTTTGCATTTGTCACCCCGAGTGGGACGGGTATGCTCAGACGGGAATCCCATGCTCTCCATGCCACTGGAATCAAGTTACCCTGGCTGAAGAGGGGTGAAACAAAGAAACCGGTCCTAGGATGCTTGTTTCCAGTCCAGGGAGAATCTGGCCTGGCAGTTTGGGCTGGACTGTTCCCATTGGGCACAGGGTCAAGACTGATTTGCATATGGCTGAGTCGAAACTGGAATGGCAAGCAAAAAAACGCTGGATTAAGGCCCAGATCTCTGTACTGGGGAGAATGTATGACATTGTTCTGCATTCTGTCCATCAATAGTTCTTTTTGCATTTGTCACCCCGAGTGGGACGGGTATGCTCAGACGTGAGTCCCATGCTCTCCATGCCACTGGAATCAAGCCACACTGGCTGAAGAGGGGTGAAACCCCAAAACCGGTCCTAGGTTGCTTGTTTCCAGACCAGGGAGGACCTGACCTGGCAGTTCAGGCTGGACTGTTCCCATTGGGCACAGGGTCAAGACTGATTTGCATATGGCTGGGTCCAAACTGGAATGGCATGGTGAGCAAAAATACGATGGAATTAGGCCCAGATCTCAGTACTGAGGTGAATGTATGACATTGTTCTGCATTATGTCCATCAATAGTTCTTTTTGCATTTGTCACCCCGAGTGGGACAGGTATGCTTAGACGTGAGTCCCATGCTCTCCATGCCACTGGAATCAAGCTATCCTGGCTGAAGAGGGGTGAAACCCCGAAACCGGTCCAAGGATGCTTGTTTCCAGGCCAGGGAGGACCTGGCCTGGCAGTTTGGGCTGGACTGATCCCATTGGGCACAGGGTCAAGACTGATTTGCATTTGGCTGTGTACAAACTGAAATGGCATAGTGAGCAAAAAAAGGATGGAATTAGGCCCAGATCTCTGTACTGGGGTGAATGTATGACATTGTTCTGCATTCTGTCCATCAATAGTTCCTTTTGCATTTGTCACCCCGATTGGGACGGGTATGCTCAGACGTGAGTCCCATGCTCTCCTTGCCACTGGAATCAAGCTAACCAGGCTGAAGAGGAGTGAAACCCCGAAACCGGTCCTAGGATGCTTGTTTCCAGTCCACGGAGGATATGGCCTGGCAGTTCGGGCTGTACTTTTTCCATTGGGCACAGGGTCAACAGTCAACACTGATTTGCATATGGCTGCGTCCAAACTGGAATGGCATGTTGAGCAGAAAAACGATGGAAATAGGCCCAGATCTCTGTACTGGGGATAATGTATGACATTGTTCTGCATTCTGTCCGTCAATAGTTCTTTTTGCATTTGTCACCCCGAGTGGGACGGGTATGCTCAGACGGGAGTCCCGTGCTCTCCATGCCACTGGAATCAAGCTAGCAGGGCTGAAGAGGGGTGAAACCCCGATACCGGTCCTAGGATGATTGTTTCCAGTCCAGGGAGGACCTGACCTGGCAGTTCAGGCTGGACTGTTCCCATTGGGCACAGGGTCAAGACTGATTTGCATATGGCTGGGTCCAAACTGGAATGGCATGGTGAGCAAAAATACGATGGAATTAGACCCAGATCTCTGTACTG
Organism: Triturus cristatus; assembly: GCF_964204655.1. Taxonomy (NCBI): domain Eukaryota; kingdom Metazoa; phylum Chordata; class Amphibia; order Caudata; family Salamandridae; genus Triturus; species Triturus cristatus. Next base: position 589,263,221 of record NC_140579.1, read on the forward strand.
GGGTGAATGTATGACATTGTTCTGCATTCTGTCCATCAATGGATCTTTTTGCATTTGTCACCCCGAGTGGGACGGGTATGCTCAGACGTGAGTCCCGTGCTCTCCATGCCACTGGAATCAAGCTAGCCTGGTTGAAGAGGGGTGAAACCCCGATACCGGTCCTAGGATGATTGTTTCCAGTCCAGGGAGGACCTGGCCTGGCAGATCGGGCTGGACTGCTCCCATTGGGCACAGGGTCAAGACTGATTTGCATATGGCTGGGTCCAAACTGGAATGGCATGGTGAGCAAAAAAACGATGGAATTAGGCCCAGATCTCTGTACTGGGGTGAATTTATGACATTGTTCTGCATTCTGTCCATCAATAGTTCTTTTTGCATTTGTCACCCCGAGTGGGATGGGTATGCTCAGATGTGAGTCCCATGCTCTCCATGCCACTGGAATCAAGCTACCCTGGATGAAGAAGGGTGAAACCCCGAAACCGGTCCTAGGATGCTTGTTTCCAGTCCAGGGAGGACCTGGCCTGGCAGTTCGGGCTGGACTGTTCCCATTGGGCACAGTGTCAAGCTTGATTTGCATATGGCTGGGTCCAAACTGGAGTGGCATGGCGAGAAAAAAAAATGGAATTAGGCCCACATCTCTGTACTGGGGTGAATGTATGACATTGTTCTGCATTCTGTCCATCAATAGTTCTTTTTGCATTTGTCACCCCGAGTGGGAGGGGTATGCTCAGATGTGGGTCCCATGCTCTCCATGCCACTGGAATCAAGCTAACCAGGCTGAAGAGGGGTGAAACCCCAAAACCGGTCCTAGGTTTCTTGTTTCCAGTCCAGGGAGGACCTGGCCTGGCAGTTCGGGCTGGACTGTTCCCATTGGGCACAGAGTCAAGCTTGATTTGCATATGGCTGGGTCCAAACTGGAATGGCATGGTGAGCAAAAAAACGATTGAATTAGGCCCTGATCTCTGTACTGGGGTGAATGTATGACAGTGTTCTGCATTCTGTCCATCAATAGTTCTTTTTGCATTTGTCACCCCGAGTGGGACGGGTATGCTCAGACGTGAGTCCCGTGCTCTCCATGCCACTGGAATCAAGCTACCCTCGCTGAAGAGGGGTGAAACCCCGAAACAGGTCTTAGGATGCTTGTTTCCAGTCCAGGAAGGACCTGGCCTAGCAGTTTGGGCTGGACTGTTCCCATTGGGCACAGGGTCAAGACTGATTTGCATATGGCTGGGTCCAAACTGGAGTGGCATGGCGAGCAAAAAAACGATGGAATTAGGCCCAGATCTCTGTACTGGGGTGAATGTATGATATTGTTCTGCATTCTGTCCATCAATAGTTCTTTTTGCATTTGTCACCCTGAGTGGTACGGGTATGCTCAGACGTGAGTCCCGTGCTCTCCATGCCACTGGAATCAAGCTACCCTGGCTGAAGAAGGGTGAAACCGCGAAACCGGTCCTAGGATGCTTGTTTCCAGTCCGGGGGGGACCTGGCCTGGCAGATCGGGCTGGACTGTTCCCATTGGGCACAGGGTCAAGACTGATTTGCATATGGCTGGGTCCAAACTGGAATGGCATGGTGAGCCAAAAAACGATGGAATTAGGCCCAGATCTCTGTCCTGGGGTGAATGTATGACATTGTTCTGCATTCTGTCCATCAATAGTTCTTTTTGCATTTGTCACCCCGAGTGGGACGGGTATGCTCAGACGTGAGTCCCGTGCTCTCCATGCCACTGGAATCAAGCTACCCTGGCTGAAGAGGGCTGAAACCCCGAAACCGGTCCTAGGATGCTTGTTTCCAGTCCAGGGAGGACCTGGCCTGGCAGTTCGGGCTGGACTGTTCCCATTGGGCACAGGGTCAAGCTTGATTTGCATATGGCTGGGTCCAAACTGGAGTGGCATGGCGAGCAAAAAAACGATGGAATTAGGCCCACATCTCTGTACTGGGCTGAATGTATGACATTGTTCTGCATTCTGTCCATCAATAGTTCTTTTTGCATTTGTCACCCCGAGTGGGACGGGTATGCTCAGACGTGGGTCCCATGCTCTCCATGCCACTGGAATCAAGCTAACCAGGCTGAAGAGGGGTGAAACCCCGAAACCGGTCCTAGGTTGCTTGTTTCCAGTCCAGGGAGGACCTGACCTGGCAGTTCAGGCTGGACTGTTCCCATTGGGCACAGGGTCAAGACTGATTTGCATATGGCTGGGTCCAAACTGGAATGGCATGGTGAGCAAAAATACGATGGAATTAGGCCCAGATCTCTGTACTGGGGTGAATGTATGACATTGTTCTGCATTCTGTCCATCAATAGTTCTTTTTGCATTTGTCACCCCGAGTGGGATGGGTATGCTCAAACGTGAGTCCCGTGCTCTCCATGCCACTGGAATCAAGCTACCCTGGCTGAAGAGGGCTGAAACCCCGAAACCGGTCCTAGGATGCTTGTTTCCAGTCCAGGGATGACCTGGCCTGGCAGTTTGGGCTGGACTGTTCCCATTGGGACACGCTCTAGACAGATTTGCATATGGCTGTGTCCAAATTGGAATGGCATGGTGAGCAAAAAATCGATTGAATTAGGCCCTGATCTCTGTACTGGGGTGAATGTATGACAGTGTTCTGCATTCTGTCCATCAGTAGTTCTTTTTGCATTTGTCACCCCGAGTGGGACGGGTATGCTCAGACGTGAGTCCCGTGCTCTCCATGCCACTGGAATCAAGCTACCCTGGCTGAAGAGGGGTGAAACCCCGAAACAGGTCTTAGGATGCTTGTTTCCAGTCCAGGAAGGACCTGGCCTAGCAGTTCGGGTTGGACTGTTCCCATTGGGCACAGGGTCAAGACTGATTTGCATATAGCTGGGTCCAAACTGGAGTGGCGTGGCGAGCAAAAAAACGATGGAATTAGGCCCAGATCTCTGTACTGGGGTGAATGTATGATATTGTTCTGCATTCTGTCCATCAATAGTTCTTTTTGCATTTGTCACCCCGAGTGGGACGGGTATGCTCAGACGGGAGTCCCATGCTCTCCATGCCACTGGAATCAAGTTACCCTGGCTGAAGAGGGGTGGAACAAAGAAACCGGTCCTAGGATGCTTGTTTCCAGTCCAGGGAGGATCTGGCCTGGCAGTTTGGGCTGGACTGTTCCCATTGGGCACAGGGTCAAGACTGATTTGCATATGGCTGGGTCCAAACTGGAATGGCAAGCAAAAAAACGCTGGATTAAGGCCCAGATCTCTGTACTGGGGAGAATGTATGACATTGTTCTGCATTCTGTCCATCAAATTTCTTTTTGCATTTGTCACCCCGAGTGGGACGGGTATGCTGAGACGTGAGTCCCATGCTCTCCATGCCACTGGAATCAAGCCACACTGGCTGAAGAGGGGTGAAACCCCAAAACCGGTCCTAGGTTGCTTTTTTCCAGTCCAGGGAGGACCTGACCTGGCAGTTCAGGCTGGACTGTTCCCATTGGGCACAGGGTCAAGACTGATTTGCATATGGCTGGGTCCAAACTGGAATGGCATGGTGAGCAAAAATACGATGGAATTAGGCCCAGATCTCAGTACTGAGGTGAATGTATGACATTGTTCTGCATTATGTCCATCAATAGTTCTTTTTGCATTTGTCACCCCGAGTGGCACAGGTATGCTTAGACGTAAGTCCCGTGCTCGCCATGCCACTGGAATCCAGCTACCCTGGCTGAAGAGGGGTGAAACACCGAAACCGGTTCTAGGATGCTTGTTTCCAGTCCAGGGAGGACCTGGCATGGCAGTTTGGGCTGGACTGTTCCCATTGGGCACAGGGTCAACACTGATTTGCATTTGGCGGTGTACAAACTGGAATGGCATGGTGAGCAAAAAAAGGATGGAATTAGGCCCATATCTCTGTACTGGGGTGAATGTATGACATTGTTCTGCATTATGTCCATCAATAGTTCTTTTTGCATTTGTCACCCCGAGTGGGACGGGTATGCTCAGACGTGAGTCCCGTGCTCTCCATGCCACTGGAATTAAGCAACCTTTCCTGAAGAGGGGTGAAACCCCGAAACCGGTCCTAGGATGCTTGTTTCCAGTCCAGGGAGGACCTGGCCTGGCAGTTCGGGCTGGACTGTTCCCATTGGGCACAGGGTCAAGACTGATTTGCATATGGCTTGGTCCAAACTGGAATGGAATGGTGAGCAAAAAAACGATGGAATTAGGCCCAGAACTCTGTACTGGGGTGAATGTATGACATTGTTCTGCATTCTGTCCATCAATAGTTCTTTTTGCATTTGTCACCCCGAGTGGGACGGGTATGCTCAGACGTGAGTCCCGTGCTCTCCATGCCACTGGACTCAAGCTACCCTCGCTGAAGAGGGGTGAAACCCCGAAACAGGTCTTAGGATGCTTGTTTCCAGTCCAGGAAGGACCTGGCCTAGCAGTTTGGGCTGGACTGTTCCCATTGGGCACAGGGTCAAGACTGATTTGCATATGGCTGGGTCCAAACTGGAGTGGCATGGCGAGCAAAAAAACGATGGAATTAGGCCCAGATCTCTGTACTGGGGTGAATGTATGATATTGTTCTGCATTCTGTCCATCAATAGTTCTTTTTGCATTTGTCACCCTGAGTGGTACGGGTATGCTCAGACGTGAGTCCCGTGCTCTCCATGCCACTGGAATCAAGCTACCCTGGCTGAAGAAGGGTGAAACCCCGAAACCGGTCCTAGGATGCTTGTTTCCAGTCCGGGGGGGACCTGGCCTGGCAGATCGGGCTGGACTGTTCCCATTGGGCACAGGGTCAAGACGGATTTGCATATGGCTGGGTCCAAACTGGAATGGCATGGTGAGCAAAAAAACGATGGAATTAGGCCCAGATCTCTGTCCTGGGGTGAATGTATGACATTGTTCTGCATTCTGTCCATCAATAGTTCTTTTTGCATTTGTCACCCCGAGTGGGACGGGTATGCTCAGACGTGAGTCCCGTGCTCTCCATGCCACTGGAATCAAGCTACCCTGGCTGAAGAGGGCTGAAACCCCGAAACCGGTCCTAGGATGCTTGTTTCCAGTCCAGGGAGGACCTGGCCTGGCAGTTTGGGCTGGACTGTTCCCATTGGGACACGGTCAAGACAGATTTGCATATGGCTGTTTCCAAATTGGAATGGCATGGTGAGCAAAAAATCGATTGAATTAGGCCCTGATCTCTGTACTGGGGTGAATGTATGACAGTGTTCTGCATTCTGTCCATCAGTAGTTCTTTTTGCATTTGTCACCCCGAGTGGGACGGGTATGCTCAGACGTGAGTCCCGTGCTCTCCATGCCACTGGAATCAAGCTACCCTGGCTGAAGAGGGGTGAAACCCCGAAACAGGTCTTAGGATGCTTGTTTCCAGTCCAGGAAGGACCTGGCCTAGCAGTTCGGGTTGGACTGTTCCCATTGGGCACAGGGTCAAGACTGATTTGCATATAGCTGGGTCCAAACTGGAGTGGCGTGGCGAGCAAAAAAACGATGGAATTAGGCCCAGATCTCTGTACTGGGGTGAATGTATGATATTGTTCTGCATTCTGTCCATCAATAGTTCTTTTTGCATTTGTCACCCCGAGTGGGACGGGTATGCTCAGACGGGAGTCCCATGCTCTCCATGCCACTGGAATCAAGTTACCCTGGCTGAAGAGGGGTGAAACAAAGAAACCGGTCCTAGGATGCTTGTTTCCAGTCCAGGGAGGATCTGGCCTGGCAGTTTGGGCTGGACTGTTCCCATTGGGCACAGGGTCAAGACTGATTTGCATATGGCTGGGTCCAAACTGGAATGGCAAGCAAAAAAACGCTGGATTAAGGCCCAGATCTCTGTACTGGGGAGAATGTATGACATTGTTCTGCATTCTGTCCATCAAATTTCTTTTTGCATTTGTCACCCCGAGTGGGACGGGTATGCTCAAACGTGAGTCCCGTGCTCTCCATGCCACTGGAATCAAGCTACCCTGGCTGAAGAGGGCTGAAACCCCGAAACCGGTCCTAGGATGCTTGTTTCCAGTCCAGGGAGGACCTGGCCTGGCAGTTTGGGCTGGACTGTTCCCATTGGGACACGGTCAAGACAGATTTGCATATGGCTGTGTCCAAATTGGAATGGCATGGTGAGCAAAAAATCGATTGAATTAGGCCCTGATCTCTGTACTGGGGTGAATGTATGACAGTGTTCTGCATTCTGTCCATCAATAGTTCTTTTTGCATTTGTCACCCCGAGTGGGACGGGTATGCTCAGACGTGAGTCCCGTGCTCTCCATGCCACTGGAATTAAGCAACCTTTCCTGAAGAGGGGTGAAACCCCGAAACCGGTCCTAGGATGCTTGTTTCCAGTCCAGGGAGGACCTGGCCTGGCAGTTCGGGCTGGACTGTTCCCATTGGGCACAGGGTCAAGACTGATTTGCATATGGCTTGGTCCAAACTGGAATGGAATGGTGAGCAAAAAAACGATGGAATTAGGCCCAGAACTCTGTACTGGGGTGAATGTATGACATTGTTCTGCATTCTGTCCATCAATAGTTCTTTTTGCATTTGTCACCCCGAGTGGGACGGGTATGCTCAGACGTGAGTCCCGTGCTCTCCATGCCACTGGAATCAAGCTACCCTCGCTGAAGAGGGGTGAAACCCCGAAACAGGTCTTAGGATGCTTGTTTCCAGTCCAGGAAGGACCTGGCCTAGCAGTTCGGGCTGGACTGTTCCCATTGGGCACAGGGTCAAGACTGATTTGCATATGGCTGGGTCCAAACTGGAGTGGCATGGCGAGCAAATAAACGATGGAATTAGGCCCAGATCTCTGTACTGGGGTGAATGTATGATATTGTTCTGCATTCTGTCCATCAATAGTTCTTTTTGCATTTGTCACCCTGAGTGGTACGGGTATGCTCAGACGTGAGTCCCGTGCTCTCCATGCCACTGGAATCAAGCTACCCTGGCTGAAGAATGGTGAAACCCCGAAACCCGTCCTAGGATGCTTGTTTCCAGTCCGGGGGGGACCTGGCCTGGCAGATCGGGCTGGACTGTTCCCATTGGGCACAGGGTCAAGACTGATTTGCATATGGCTGGGTCCAAACTGGAATGGCATGGTGAGCAAAAAACGATGGAATTAGGCCCAGATCTCTGTCCTGGGGTGAATGTATGACATTGTTCTGCATTCTGTCCATCAATAGTTCTTTTTGCATTAGTCACCCCGAGTGGGACGGGTATGCTCAGACGTGAGTCCCGTGCTCTCCATGCCACTGGAATCAAGCTACCCTGGCTGAAGAGGGGTGAAACCCCGAAACCGGTCCTAGGATGCTTGTTTCCAGTCCAGGGAGGACCTGGCCTGGCAGTTCGGGCTGGACTGTTCCCATTGGGCACAGGGTCAAGCTTGATTTGCATATGGCTGGGTCCAAACTGGAGTGGCATGGCGAGCAAAAAAACGATGGAATTAGGCCCACATCTCTGTCCTGGGGTGAATGTATGACATTGTTCTGCATTCTGTCCATCAATAGTTCTTTTTGCATTTGTCACCCCGAGTGGGACGGGTATGCTCAGACGTGGGTCCCATGCTCTCCATGCCACTGGAATCAAGCTAACCAGGCTGAAGAGGGGTGAAACCCAGAAACCGGTCCTAGGTTGCTTGTTTCCAGTCCAGGGAGGACCTGACCTGGCAGTTCAGGCTGGACTGTTCCCATTGGGCACAGGGTCAAGACTGATTTGCATATGGCTGGGTCCAAACTGGAATGGCTTGGTGAGCAAAAATACGATGGAATTAGGCCCAGATCTCTGTACTGGGGTGAATGTATGACATTGTTCTGCATTCTGTCCATCAATAGTTCTTTTTGCATTTGTCACCCCGAGTGGGACGGGTATGCTCAGACGTGAGTCCCGTGCTCTCCATGCCACTGGAATCAAGCTACCCTGGCTGAAGAGGGCTGAAACCCCGAAACCGGTCCTAGGATGCTTGTTTCCAGTCCAGGGAGGACCTGGCCTGGCAGTTTGGGCTGGACTGTTCCGATTGGGACACGGTCAAGACAGATTTGCATATGGCTGTGTCCAAATTGGAATGGCATGGTGAGCAAAAAATCGATTGAATTAGGCCCTGATCTCTGTACTGGGGTGAATGTATGACAGTGTTCTGCATTCTGTCCATCAATAGTTCTTTTTGCATTTGTCACCCCGAGTGGGACGGGTATGCTCAGACGTGAGTCCCGTGCTCTCCATGCCACTGGAATTAAGCTACCCTGGCTGAAGAGGGGTGAAACCCCGAAACCGGTCCTAGGATGCTTGTTTCCAGTCCAGGGAGGACCTGGCCTGGCAGTTCGGGCTGAACTGTTCCCATTGGGCACAGGGTCAAGACTGATTTGCATATGGCTTGGTCCAAACTGGAATGGAATGGTGAGCAAAAAAACGATGGAATTAGGCCCAGAACTCTGTAGTGGGGTGAATGTATGACATTGTTCTGCATTCTGTCCATCAATAGTTGTTTTTGCATTTGTCACCCCGAGTGGGACGGGTATGCTCAGACGTGAGTCCCGTGCTCTCCATGCCACTGGAATCAAGCTACCCTGGCTGAAGAGGGGTGAAACCCCGAAACAGGTCTTAGGATGCTTGTTTCCAGTCCAGGAAGGACCTGGCCTAGCAGTTCGGGTTGGACTGTTCCCATTGGGCACAGGGTCAAGACTGATTTGCATATAGCTGGGTCCAAACTGGAGTGGCGTGGCGAGCAAAAAAACGATGGAATTAGGCCCAGATCTCTGTACTGGGGTGAATGTATGATATTGTTCTGCATTCTGTCCATCAATAGTTCTTTTTGCATTTGTCACCCCGAGTGGGACGGGTATGCTCAGACGGGAGTCCCATGCTCTCCATGCCACTGGAATCAAGTTACCCTGGCTGAAGAGGGGTGAAACAAAGAAACCGGTCCTAGGATGCTTGTTTCCAGTCCAGGGAGGATCTGGCCTGGCAGTTTGGGCTGGACTGTTCCCATTGGGCACAGGGTCAAGACTGATTTGCATATGGCTGGGTCCAAACTGGAATGGCAAGCAAAAAAACGCTGGATTAAGGCCCCGATATCTGTACTGGGGAGAATGTATGACATTGTTCTGCATTCTGTCCATCAATAGTTCTTTTTGCATTTGTCACCCCGAGTGGGACGGGTATGCTCAGACGTGAGTCCCATGCTCTCCATGCCACTGGAATCAAGCCACACTGGCTGAAGAGGGGTCAAACCCCAAAACCGGTCCTAGGTTGCTTGTTTCCAGTCCAGGGAGGACCTGACCTGGCAGTTCAGGCTGGACTGTTCCCATTGGGCACAGGGTCAAGACTGATTTGCATATGGCTGGGTCCAAACTGGAATGGCATGGTGAGCAAAAATACGATGGAATTAGGCCCAGATCTCAGTACTGGGGTGAATGTATGACATTGTTCTGCATTATGTCCATCAATAGTTCTTTTTGCATTTGTTACCCCGAGTGGGACAGGTATGCTTAGACGTGAGTCCCATGCTCTCCATGCCACTGGAAACAAGCTATCCTGGCTGAAGAGGGGTGAAACCCCGAAACCGGTCCAAGGATGCTTGTTTCCAGGCCAGGGAGGACCTGGCCTTGCAGTTTGGGCTGGACTGATCCCATTGGGCACAGGGTCAAGACTGATTTGCATTTGGCTGTGTACGAACTGAAATGGCAGAGTGAGCAAAAAAAGGATGGAATTAGGCCCATATCTCTGTACTGCGGTGAATGTATGACATTGTTCTGCATTATGTCCATCAATAGTTCCTTTTGCATTTGTCACCCCGAGTGGGACGGGTATGCTCAGACGTGAGTCCCATGCTCTCCATGCCACTGGAATCAAGCTAACCAGGTTGAAGAGGGGTGAAACCCCGAAATCAGTCCTAGGATGCTTTATTCCAGTCCAGGGAGGATATGGCCTGGCAGTTCGGGCTGTACTTTTCCCATTGGGCACAGGGTCAAGACTGATTTGCATATGGCTGGGTCCAAACTGGAATGGCTAGTTGAGCAAAAAAACGATGGAAATAGGCCCAGATCTCTGTACTGGGGTTAATGTATGACATTGTTCTGCATTCTGTCCATCAATAGTTCTTTTTGCATTTGTCACCCCGAGTGGGACGGGTATGCTAAGACGTGAGTCCCGTGCTCTCCATGCACTGGAATCAAGCTAGCCTGGCTGAAGAGGGGTGAAACCCCGATACCGGTACTAGGATGATTGTTTCCAGTCCAGGGAGGACCTGACCTGGCAGTTCAGGCTGGACTGTTCCCATTGGGCACAGGGTCAAGACTGATTTGCATATAGCTGGGTCCAAACTGGAATGGCATGGTGAGCAAAACAACGATGGAATTAGGCCCAGATCTCTGTACTGGGGTGAATGTATGACATTGTTCTGCATTCTGTCCATCAATAGTTCATTTTGCATTTGTCACCCCGAGTGAGACGGGTATGCTCAGACGTGAGTCCCATGCTCTCCATGCCACTGGAATCAAGCCACACTGGCTGAAGAGAGGTGAAACCCCAAAACCGGTCCAAGGATGCTTTTTTCCAGTCCAGGGAGGACCTGGCCTGGCAGTTTCGGCTGGACTGTTCCCATTGGGCACAGGGTCAAGACTGATTTGCATTTGGCTGTGTACAAACTGAAATGGCATAGTGAGCAAAAAAAGGATGGAATTAGGCCCAGATCTCTGTACTGGGGTGAATGTATGACATTGTTCTGCATTCTGTCCATCAATAGTTCCTTTTGCATTTGTCACCCCGAGTGGGACGGGTATGCTCAGACGTGAGTCCCATGCTCTCCATGCCACTGGAATCAAGCTAACCAGGCTGAAGAGGGGTGAAACCCCGAAACCGGTCCTAGGATGCTTGTTTCCAGTCCAGGGAGGATATGGCCTGGCAGTTCGGGCTGTACTTTTTCCATTGGGCACAGGGTCAACAGTCAACACTGATTTGCATATGGCTGGGTCCAAACTGGAATGGCATGTTGAGCAAAAAAACGATGGAAATAGGCCCAGATCTCTGTACTGGGGTTAATGTATGACATTGTTCTGCATTCTGTCCGTCAATAGTTCTTTTTGCATTTGTCACCCCGAGTGGGACGGGTATGCTCAGACGGGAGTCCCGTGCTCTCCATGCCACTGGAATCAAGCTAGCCTGGCTGAAGAGGGGTGAAACCCCGATACCGGTCCTAGGATGATTGTTTCCAGTCCAGGGAGGACCTGACCTGGCAGTTCAGGCTGGACTGTTCCCATTGGGCACAGGGTCAAGACTGATTTGCATATGGCTGGGTCCAAACTGGAATGGCATGGTGAGCAAAAATACGATGGAATTAGGCCCAGATCTCTGTACTGGGGTGAATGTATGACATTGTTCTGCATTCTGTCCATCAATGGATCTTTTTGCATTTGTCACCCCGAGTGGGACGGGTATGCTCAGACGTGAGTCCCGTGCTCTCCATGCCACTGGAATCAAGCTAGCCTGGCCGAAGAGGGGTGAAACCCCGATACCGGTCCTAGGATGATTGTTTCCAGTCCAGGGAGGACCTGACCTGGCGGTTCAGGCTGGACTGTTCCCATTGGGCACAGGGTCAAGACTGATTTGCATATGGCTGGGGCCAAACTGCAATGGCATGGTGAGCAAAAAAACGATGGGTTTAGGCCCAGATCTCTGTACTGGGGTGAATGTATGACATTGTTCTGCATTCTGTCCATCAATAGTTCTTTTTGCATTTGTCACCCCGAGTGGGACGGGTATGCTCAGACGTGAGTCCCGTGCTCTCCATGCCACTGGAATCAAGCTACCCTGGCTGAAGAGGGGTGAAACTCCAAAACCGGTCCTAGGATGCTTGTTTCCAGTCCAGGGAGGACCTGGCCTGGCAGTTCGGGCTGGACTGTTCCCATTGGGCAAAGGGTAAGACTGATTTGCATATATCTGGGTCCAAACTGGAATGGCATGGTGAGCAAAACAACGATGGAATTAGGCCCGGATCTCTGTACTGGGGTGAATGTATGACATTGTTCTGCATTCTGTTCATCAATAGTTCATTTTGCATTTGTCACCCCGAGTGGGACGGTATGCTCAGACGAGAGTCCCATGCTCTCCATGCCACTGGAATCAAGCCACACTGGCTGAAGAGGGGTGAAACCCCAAAACGGTCCTAGGTTGCTTGTTTCCAGTCCAGGGAGGACCTGACCTGGCAGTTCAGGCTGGACTGTTCCCATTGGGCACAGGGTCAAGACTGATTTGTATATGGCTGGGTCCAAACTGGAATGGCATGGTGAGCAAAAAAACGATGGAATTAGGCCCAGATCTCTGTACTGGGGTGAATGTATGACATTGTTCTGCATTCTGTCCATCAATAGTTCTTTTTGTATTTGTCACCCCGAGTGGGACGGGTATGCTCAGACGTGAGTCCCGTGCTCTCCATGCCACTGGAATCAAGCTACCCTGGCTGAAGAAGGGTGAAACCCCAAAACCAGTCCTAGGATGCTTGTTTCCAGTCCAGGGAGGACCTGGCCTGGCAGTTCGGGCTGGACTGTTCCCATTGGGCAAAGGGTCAAGACTGATTTGAACATATCGCTGGGTCCATACTGGAATGGCATGGTGAGAAAAAAAACGATGGAATTAGGCCCAGATCTCTGTACTGGGGTGAAGGTATGACATTGTTCTGCATTCTGTCCATCAATAGTTCTTTTTGCATTTGTCACCCCGAGTGAGACGGGTATGCTCAGACGTGAGTCCCGTGCTCTCCATGCCACTAGAATCAAGCTACCCTGGCTAAAGAGGGGTGAAACCCTGAAACCTGTCCTAGGATGCTTGTTTCCAGTCCAGGGAGGAAATGGCCTGGCAGTTCGGGCTGGACTGTTCCCATTGGGCACAGGGTGAAGACTGATTTGCATATGGCTGGGTCCAAACTTGAATGGCATGGTGAGCAAATAAACGATGGAATTAGGCCCAGATCTCTGTACTGGGGTCAATGTATGACATTGTTCTGCATTCTGTCCATCAATAGTTCCTTTTGCATTTGTCACCCCGAGTGGGACGGGTATGCTCAGACGTGAGTCCCATGCTCTCCATGCCACTGGAATCAAGCTCCCCTGGCTGAAGAGGGGTGAAACACCGAAACCGGTCCTAGGATGCTTGTTTCCAGTCCGAGGGGGACCTGGCCAGGCAGATCGGGCTGGACTGTTCCCATTGGGCACAGGGTCAAGACTGATTTGCATATGGCTGGGTCCAAACTGGAATGGCAGGGTGAGCAAAAAAACAATGGAATTAGGCCCAGATCTTTGTACTGGGGGTGAATGTATGAAATTGTTCTGCATTCTGTCCATCAATAGTTCTTTTTGCGTTTCTCACCCCGAGTGGGACGGGTATGCTCAGACGTAAGTCCCGTGCTCGCCATGCCACTGGAATCCAGCTACCCTGGCTGAAGAGGGGTGAAACACCGAAACCGGTTCTAGGATGCTTGTTTCCAGTCCAGGGAGGACCTGGCCTGGTAGTTTGGGCTGGACTGTTCCCATTGGGCACAGGGTCAACACTGATTTGCATTTGGCTGTGTACAAACTGGAATGGCATGGTGAGCAAAAAAAGGATGGAATTAGGCCCATATCTCTGTACTGGGGTGAATGTATGACATTGTTCTGCATTCTGTCCATCAATAGTTCTTTTTGTATTTGTCACCCCGAGTGGGACGGGTATGCTCAGACGTGAGTCCCGTGCTCTCCATGCCACTGGAATCAAGCTACCCTGGCTGAAGAAGGGTGAAACCCCAAAACCAGTCCTAGGATGCTTGTTTCCAGTCCAGGGAGGACCTGGCCTGGCAGTTCGGGCTGGACTGTTCCCATTGGGCAAAGGGTCAAGACTGATTTGAACATATCGCTGGGTCCATACTGGAATGGCATGGTGAGAAAAAAAACGATGGAATTAGGCCCAGATCTCTGTACTGGGGTGAAGGTATGACATTGTTCTGCATTCTGTCCATTAATAGTTCTTTTTGCATTTGTCACCCCGAGTGAGACGGGTATGCTCAGTCGTGAGTCCCGTGCTCTCCATGCCACTAGAATCAAGCTACCCTGGCTAAAGAGGGGTGAAACCCTGAAACCTGTCCTAGGATGCTTGTTTCCAGTCCAGGGAGGAAATGGCCTGGCAGTTCGGGCTGGACTGTTCCCATTGGGCACAGGGTGAAGACTGATTTGCATATGGCTGGGTCCAAACTTGAATGGCATGGTGAGCAAATAAACGATGGAATTAGGCCCAGATCTCTGTACTGGGGTCAATGTATGACATTGTTCTGCATTCTGTCCATCAATAGTTCCTTTTGCATTTGTCACCCCGAGTGGGACGGGTATGCTCAGACGTGAGTCCCATGCTCTCCATGCCACTGGAATCAAGCTCCCCTGGCTGAAGAGGGGTGAAACACCGAAACCGGTCCTAGGATGCTTGTTTCCAGTCCGAGGGGGACCTGGCCAGGCAGATCGGGCTGGACTGTTCCCATTGGGCACAGGGTCAAGACTGATTTGCATATGGCTGGGTCCAAACTGGAATGGCAGGGTGAGCAAAAAAACAATGGAATTAGGCCCAGATCTTTGTACTGGGGGTGAATGTATGAAATTGTTCTGCATTCTGTCCATCAATAGTTCTTTTTGCGTTTCTCACCCCGAGTGGGACGGGTATGCTCAGACGTAAGTCCCGTGCTCGCCATGCCACTGGAATCCAGCTACCCTGGCTGAAGAGGGGTGAAACACCGAAACCGGTTCTAGGATGCTTGTTTCCAGTCCAGGGAGGACCTGGCCTGGCAGTTTGGGCTGGACTGTTCCCATTGGGCACAGGGTCAACACTGATTTGCATTTGGCTGTGTACAAACTGGAATGGCATGGTGAGCAAAAAAAGGATGGAATTAGGCCCATATCTCTGTACTGGGGTGAATGTATGACATTGTTCTGCATTATGTCCATCAATAGTTCTTTTTGCATTTGTCACCCCGAGTGGGACGGGTATGCTCAGACGTGAGTCCCGTGCTCTCCATGCCACTGGAATTAAGCAACCATTCCTGAAGAGGGGTGAAACCCCGAAACCGGTCCTAGGATGCTTGTTTCCAGTCCAGGGAGGACTTGGCCTGGCAGTTCGGGCTGGATTGTTCACCTTTGGGCACAGGGTCAAGACTGATTTGCATATGGCTTGGTCCAAACTGGAATGGAATGGTGAGCAAAAAAACGATGGAATTGGGCCCAGAACTCTGTACTGGGGTGAATGTATGACATTGTTCTGCATTCTGTCCATCAATAGTTCTTTTTGCATTTGTCACCCCGAGTGGGACGGGTATGCTCAGACGTGATTCCCGTGCTCTCCATGCCACTGGAATCAAGCTACCCTCGCTGAAGAGGGGTGAAACCCCGAAACAGGTCTTAGGATGCTTGTTTCCAGTCCAGGAAGGACCTGGCCTAGCAGTTCGGGCTGGACTGTTCCCATTGGGCACAGGGTCAAGACTGATTTGCATATGGCTGGGTCCAAACTGGAGTGGAATGGCGAGCAAAAAAACGATGGAATTAGGCCCAGATCTCTGTACTGGGGTGAATGTATGATATTGTTCTGCATTCTGTCCATCAATAGTTCTTTTTGCATTTGTCACCCTGAGTGGTACGGGTATGCTCAGACGTGAGTCCAGTGCTCTCCATGCCACTGGAATCAAGCTACCCTGGCTGAAGAAGGGTGAAACCCCGAAACCGGTCCTAGGATGCTTGTTTCCAGTCCGGGGGGGACCTGGCCTGGCAGATCGGGCTGGACTGTTCCCATTGGGCACAGGGTCAAGACTGATTTGCATATAGCTGGGTCCAAACTGGAATGGCATGGTGAGCAAAAAAACGATGGAATTAGGCCCAGATCTCTGTCCTGGGGTGAATGTATGACATTGTTCTGCATTCTGTCCATCAATAGTTCTTTTTGCATTTGTCACCCCGAGTGGGACGGGTATGCTCAGACGTGAGTCCCGTGCTCTCCATGCCACTGGAATCAAGCTACCCTGGCTGAAGAAGGGTGAAACCCCGAAACCGGTCCTAGGATGCTTGTTTCCAGTCCGGGGGGGACCTGGCCTGGCAGATCGGGCTGGACTGTTCCCATTGGGCACAGGGTCAAGACTGATTTGCATATGGCTGGGTCCAAACTGGAATGGCATGGTGAGCAAAAAAACGATGGAATTAGGCCCAGATCTCTGTCCTGGGGTGAATGTATGACATTGTTTTGCATTCTGTCCATCAATAGTTCTTTTTGCATTTGTCACCCCGAGTGGGACGGGTATGCTCAGACGTGAGTCCCGTGCTCTCCATGCCACTGGAATCAAGCTACCCTGGCTGAAGAGGGGTGAAACCCCGAAACCGGTCCTAGGATGCTTGTTTCCAGTCCAGGGAGGACCTGGCCTGGCAGTTCGGGCTGGACTGTTCTCATTGGGCACAGGGTCAAGCTTGATTTGCATATGGCTGGGTCCAAACTGGAGTGGCATGGCGAGCAAAAAAACGATGGAATTAGGCCCACATCTCTGTACTGGGGTGAATGTATGACATTGTTCTGCATTCTGTCCATCAATAGTTCTTTTTGCATTTGTCACCCCGAGTGGGACGGGTATGCTCAGACGTGGGTCCCATGCTCTCCATGCCACTGGAATCAAGCTAACCAGGCTGAAGAGGGGTGAAACCCCGAAACCGGTCCTAGGTTGCTTGTTTCCAGTCCAGGGAGGACCTGACCTGGCAGTTCAGGCTGGACTGTTCCCATTGGGCACAGGGTCAAGACTGATTTGCATATGGCTGGGTCCAAACTGGAATGGCATGGTGAGCAAAAATACGATGGAATTAGGCCCAGATCTCTGTACTGGGGTGAATGTATGACATTGTTCTGCATTCTGTCCATCAATAGTTCTTTTTGCATTTGTCACCCCGAGTGGGACGGGTATGCTCAAACGTGAGTCCCGTGCTCTCCATGCCACTGGAATCAAGCTACCCTGGCTGAAGAGGGCTGAAACCCCGAAACCGGTCCTAGGATGCTTGTTTCCAGTCCAGGGAGGACCTGGCCTGGTAGTTTGGGCTGGACTGTTCCCATTGGGACACGGTCAAGACAGATTTGCATATGGCTGTGTCCAAATTGGAATGGCATGGTGAGCAAAAAATCGATTGAATTAGGCCCTGATCTCTGTACTGGGGTGAATGTATGACAGTGTTCTGCATTCTGTCCATCAATAGTTCTTTTTGCATTTGTCACCCCGAGTGGGACGGGTATGCTCAGACGTGAGTCCCGTGCTCTCCATGCCACTGGAATTAAGCTACCCTGGCTGAAGAGGGGTGAAACCCCGAAACCGGTCCTAGGATGCTTGTTTCCAGTCCAGGGAGGACCTGGCCTGGCAGTTCGGGCTGGACTGTTCCCATTGGGCACAGGGTCAAGACTGATTTGCATATGGCTTGGTCCAAACTGGAATGGAATGGTGAGCAAAAAAACGATGGAATTAGGCCCAGAACTCTGTACTGGGGTGAATGTATGACATTGTTCTGCATTCTGTCCATCAATAGTTCTTTTTGCATTTGTCACCCCGAGTGGGACGGGTATGCTCAGACGTGAGTCCCGTGCTCTCCATGCCACTGGAATCAAGCTACCCTGGCTGAAGAGGGGTGAAACCCCGAAACAGGTCTTAGGATGCTTGTTTCCAGTCCAGGAAGGACCTGGCCTAGCAGTTCGGGTTGGACTGTTCCCATTGGGCACAGGGTCATGACTGATTTGCATATAGCTGGGTCCAAACTGGAGTGGCGTGGCGAGCAAAAAAACGATGGAATTAGGCCCAGATCTCTGTACTGGGGTGAATGTATGATATTGTTCTGCATTCTGTCCATCAATAGTTCTTTTTGCATTTGTCACCCCGAGTGGGACGGGTATGCTCAGACGGGAGTCCCATGCTCTCCATGCCACTGGAATCAAGTTACCCTGGCTGAAGAGGGGTGAAACAAAGAAACCGGTCCTAGGATGCTTGTTTCCAGTCCAGGGAGGATCTGGCCTGGCAGTTTGGGCTGGACTGTTCCCATTGGGCACAGGGTCAAGACTGATTTGCATATGGCTGGGTCCAAACTGGAATGGCAAGCAAAAAAACGCTGGATTAAGGACCAGATCTCTGTACTGGGGAGAATGTATGACATTGTTCTGCATTCTGTCCATCAATAGTTCTTTTTGCATTTGTCACCCCGAGTGGGACGGGTATGCTCAGACGTGAGTCCCATGCTCTCCATGCCACTGGAATCAAGCCACACTGGCTGAAGAGGGGTGAAACCCCAAAACCGGTCCTAGGTTGCTTGTTTCCAGTCCAGGGAGGACCTGACCTGGCAGTTCAGGCTGGACTGTTCCCATTGGGCACAGGGTCAAGACTGATTTGCATATGGCTGGGTCCAAACTGGAATGGCATGGTGAGCAAAAATACGATGTAATTAGGCCCAGATCTCAGTACTGAGGTGAATGTATGACATTGTTCTGCATTATGTCCATCAATAGTTCTTTTTGCATTTGTCACCCCGAGTGGGACAGGTATGCTAAGACGTGAGTCCCGTGCTCTCCATGCACTGGAATCAAGCTAGCCTGGCTGAAGAGGGGTGAAACCCCGATACTGGTCCTAGGATGATTGTTTCCAGTCCAGGGAGGACCTGACCTGGCAGTTCAGGCTGGACTGTTCCCATTGGGCACAGGGTCAAGACTGATTTGCATATAGCTGGGTCCAAACTGGAATGGCATGGTGAGCAAAATAACGATGGAATTAGGCCCAGATCTCTGTACTGGGGTGAATGTATGACATTGTTCTGCATTCTGTCCATCAATAGTTCATTTTGCATTTGTCACCCCGAGTGAGACGGGTATGCTCAGACGTGAGTCCCATGCTCTCCATGCCACTGGAATCAAGCCACACTGGCTGAAGAGAGGTGAAACCCCGAAACCGGTCCAAGGATGCTTGTTTCCAGTCCAGGGAGGACCTGGCCTGGCAGTTTCGGCTGGACTGTTCCCATTGGGCACAGGGTCAAGACTGATTTGCATTTGGCTGTGTACAAACTGAAATGGCATAGTGAGCAAAAAAAGGATGGAATTAGGCCCAGATCTCTGTACTGGGGTGAATGTATGACATTGTTCTGCATTCTGTCCATCAATAGTTCCTTTTGCATTTGTCACCCCGAGTGGGACGGGTATGCTCAGACGTGAGTCCCATGCTCTCCATGCCACTGGAATCAAGCTAACCAGGCGGAAGAGGGGTGAAACCCAGAAACCGGTCCTAGGATGCTTGTTTCCAGTCCAGGGAGGATATGGACGGGCAGTTCGGGCTGTACTTTTTCCATTGGGCACAGGGTCAACAGTCAACACTGATTTGCATATGGCTGGGTCCAAACTGGAATGGCATGTTGAGCAAAAAAACGATGGAAATAGGCCCAGATCTCTTTACTGGGGTTAATGTATGACATTGTTCTGCATTCTGTCTGTCAATAGTTCTTTTTGCATTTGTCACCCCGAGTGGGACGGGTATGCTCAGACGGGAGTCCCGTGCTCTCCATGCCACTGGAATCAAGCTAGCCTGGCTGAAGAGGGGTGAAACCCCGATACCGGTCCTAGGATGATTGTTTCCAGTCCAGGGAGGACCTGACCTGGCAGTTCAGGCTGGACTGTTCCCATTGGGCACAGGGTCAAGACTGATTTGCATATGGCTGGGTCCAAACTGGAATGGCATGGTGAGCAAAAATACGATGGAATTAGGCCCAGATCTCTGTACTGGGGTGAATGTATGACATTGTTCTGCATTCTGTCCATCAATGGATCTTTTTGCATTTGTCACTCCGAGTGGGACGGGTATGCTCAGACGTGAGTCTCGTGCTCTCCATGCCACTGGAATCAAGCTAGCCTGGCCGAAGAGGGGTGAAACCCCGATACCGGTCCTAGGATGATTGTTTCCAGTCCAGGGAGGACCTGATCTGGCGGTTCAGGCTGGACTGTTCCCATTGGGCACAGGGTCAAGACTGATTTGCATATGGCTGGGGCCAAACTGCAATGGCATGGTGAGCAAAAAAACGATGGAATTAGGCCCAGATCTCTGTACTGGGGTGAATGTATGACATTGTTCTGCATTCTGTCCATCAATAGTTCTTTTTGCATTTGTCACCCCGAGTGGGACGGGTATGCTCAGACGTGAGTCCCGTGCTCTCCATGCCACTGGAATCAAGCTACCCTGGCTGAAGAGTGGTGAAACTCCGAAACCGGTCCTAGGATGCTTGTTTCCAGTCCAGGGAGGACCTGGCCTGGCAGTTCGGGCTGGACTGTTCCCATTGGGCAAAGGGTCAAGACTGATTTGCATATATCTGGGTCCAAACTGGAATGGCATGGTGAGCAAAACAACGATCGAATTAGGCCCAGATCTCTGTACTGGGGTGAATGTATGACATTGTTCTGCATTCTGTTCATCAATAGTTCATTTTGCATTTGTCACCCCGAGTGGGACGGTATGCTCAGACGAGAGTCCCATGCTCTCCATGCCACTGGAATCAAGCCACACTGGCTGAAGAGGGGTGAAACCCCAAAACGGTCCTAGGTTGCTTGTTTCCAGTCCAGGGAGGACCTGACCTGGCAGTTCAGGCTGGACTGTTCCCATTGGGCACAGGGTCAAGACTGATTTGCATATGGCTGGGTCCAAACTGGAATGGCATGGTGAGCAAAAAAACGATGGAATTAGGCCCAGATCTCTGTACTGGGGTGAATGTATGACATTGTTCTGTATTCTGTCCATCAATAGTTCTTTTTGCATTTGTCACCCCGAGTGGGACGGGTATGCTCAAACGTGAGTCCCGTGCTCTCCATGCCACTGGAATCAAGCTACCCTGGCTGAAGAGGGCTGAAACCCCGAAACCGGTCCTAGGATGCTTGTTTCCAGTCCAGGGAGGACCTGGCCTGGTAGTTTGGGCTGGACTGTTCCCATTGGGACACGGTCAAGACAGATTTGCATATGGCTGTGTCCAAATTGGAATGGCATGGTGAGCAAAAAATCGATTGAATTAGGCCCTGATCTCTGTACTGGGGTGAATGTATGACAGTGTTCTGCATTCTGTCCATCAATAGTTCTTTTTGCATTTGTCACCCCGAGTGGGACGGGTATGCTCAGACGTGAGTCCCGTGCTCTCCATGCCACTGGAATTAAGCTACCCTGGCTGAAGAGGGGTGAAACCCCGAAACCGGTCCTAGGATGCTTGTTTCCAGTCCAGGGAGGACCTGGCCTGGCAGTTCGGGCTGGACTGTTCCCATTGGGCACAGGGTCAAGACTGATTTGCATATGGCTTGGTCCAAACTGGAATGGAATGGTGAGCAAAAAAACGATGGAATTAGGCCCAGATCTCTGTACTGGGGTGAATGTATGACATTGTTCTGCATTCTGTCCATCAATAGTTCTTTTTGCATTTGTCACCCCGAGTGGGACGGGTATGCTCAGACGTGAGTCCCGTGCTCTCCATGCCACTGGAATCAAGCTACCCTGGCTGAAGAGGGGTGAAACCCCAAAACAGGTCTTAGGATGCTTGTTTCCAGTCCAGGAAGGACCTGGCCTAGCAGTTCGGGTTGGACTGTTCCCATTGGGCACAGGGTCATGACTGATTTGCATATAGCTGGGTCCAAACTGGAGTGGCGTGGCGAGCAAAAAAACGATGGAATTAGGCCCAGATCTCTGTACTGGGGTGAATGTATGATATTGTTCTGCATTCTGTCCATCAATAGTTCTTTTTGCATTTGTCACCCCGAGTGGGATGGGTATGCTCAGACGGGAGTCCCATGCTCTCCATGCCACTGGAATCAAGTTACCCTGGCTGAAGAGGGGTGAAACAAAGAAACCGGTCCTAGGATGCTTGTTTCCAGTCCAGGGAGGATCTGGCCTGGCAGTTTGGGCTGGACTGTTCCCATTGGGCACAGGGTCAAGACTGATTTGCATATGGCTGGGTCCAAACTGGAATGGCAAGCAAAAAAACGCTGGATTAAGGACCAGATCTCTGTACTGGGGAGAATGTATGACATTGTTCTGCATTCTGTCCATCAATAGTTCTTTTTGCATTTGTCACCCCGAGTGGGACGGGTATGCTCAGACGTGAGTCCCATGCTCTCCATGCCACTGGAATCAAGCCACACTGGCTGAAGAGGGGTGAAACCCCAAAACCGGTCCTAGGTTGCTTGTTTCCAGTCCAGGGAGGACCTGACCTGGCAGTTCAGGCTGGACTGTTCCCATTGGGCACAGGGTCAAGACTGATTTGCATATGGCTGGGTCCAAACTGGAATGGCATGGTGAGCAAAAATACGATGTAATTAGGCCCAGATCTCAGTACTGAGGTGAATGTATGACATTGTTCTGCATTATGTCCATCAATAGTTCTTTTTGCATTTGTCACCCCGAGTGGGACAGGTATGCTAAGACGTGAGTCCCGTGCTCTCCATGCACTGGAATCAAGCTAGCCTGGCTGAAGAGGGGTGAAACCCCGATACTGGTCCTAGGATGATTGTTTCCAGTCCAGGGAGGACCTGACCTGGCAGTTCAGGCTGGACTGTTCCCATTGGGCACAGGGTCAAGACTGATTTGCATATAGCTGGGTCCAAACTGGAATGGCATGGTGAGCAAAACAACGATGGAATTAGGCCCAGATCTCTGTACTGGGGTGAATGTATGACATTGTTCTGCATTCTGTCCATCAATAGTTCATTTTGCATTTGTCACCCCGAGTGAGACGGGTATGCTCAGACGTGAGTCCCATGCTCTCCATGCCACTGGAATCAAGCCACACTGGCTGAAGAGAGGTGAAACCCCGAAACCGGTCCAAGGATGCTTGTTTCCAGTCCAGGGAGGACCTGGCCTGGCAGTTTCGGCTGGACTGTTCCCATTGGGCACAGGGTCAAGACTGATTTGCATTTGGCTGTGTACAAACTGAAATGGCATAGTGAGCAAAAAAAGGATGGAATTAGGCCCAGATCTCTGTACTGGGGTGAATGTATGACATTGTTCTGCATTCTGTCCATCAATAGTTCCTTTTGCATTTGTCACCCCGAGTGGGACGGGTATGCTCAGACGTGAGTCCCATGCTCTCCATGCCACTGGAATCAAGCTAACCAGGCGGAAGAGGGGTGAAACCCAGAAACCGGTCCTAGGATGCTTGTTTCCAGTCCAGGGAGGATATGGACGGGCAGTTCGGGCTGTACTTTTTCCATTGGGCACAGGGTCAACAGTCAACACTGATTTGCATATGGCTGGGTCCAAACTGGAATGGCATGTTGAGCAAAAAAACGATGGAAATAGGCCCAGATCTCTGTACTGGGGTTAATGTATGACATTGTTCTGCATTCTGTCTGTCAATAGTTCTTTTTGCATTTGTCACCCCGAGTGGGACGGGTATGCTCAGACGGGAGTCCCGTGCTCTCCATGCCACTGGAATCAAGCTAGCCTGGCTGAAGAGGGGTGAAACCCCGATACCGGTCCTAGGATGATTGTTTCCAGTCCAGGGAGGACCTGACCTGGCAGTTCAGGCTGGACTGTTCCCATTGGGCACAGGGTCAAGACTGATTTGCATATGGCTGGGTCCAAACTGGAATGGCATGGTGAGCAAAAATACGATGGAATTAGGCCCAGATCTCTGTACTGGGGTGAATGTATGACATTGTTCTGCATTCTGTCCATCAATGGATCTTTTTGCATTTGTCACTCCGAGTGGGACGGGTATGCTCAGACGTGAGTCTCGTGCTCTCCATGCCACTGGAATCAAGCTAGCCTGGCCGAAGAGGGGTGAAACCCCGATACCGGTCCTAGGATGATTGTTTCCAGTCCAGGGAGGACCTGACCTGGCGGTTCAGGCTGGACTGTTCCCATTGGGCACAGGGTCAAGACTGATTTGCATATGGCTGGGGCCAAACTGCAATGGCATGGTGAGCAAAAAAAACGATGGAATTAGGCCCAGATCTCTGTACTGGGGTGAATGTATGACATTGTTCTGCATTCTGTCCATCAATAGTTCTTTTTGCATTTGTCACCCCGAGTGGGACGGGTATGCTCAGACGTGAGTCCCGTGCTCTCCATGCCACTGGAATCAAGCTACCCTGGCTGAAGAGTGGTGAAACTCCAAAACCGGTCCTAGGATGCTTGTTTCCAGTCCAGGGAGGACCTGGCCTGGCAGTTCGGGCTGGACTGTTCCCATTGGGCAAAGGGTCAAGACTGATTTGCATATATCTGGGTCCAAACTGGAATGGCATGGTGAGCAAAACAACGATCGAATTAGGCCCAGATCTCTGTACTGGGGTGAATGTATGACATTGTTCTGCATTCTGTTCATCAATAGTTCATTTTGCATTTGTCACCCCGAGTGGGACGGTATGCTCAGACGAGAGTCCCATGCTCTCCATGCCACTGGAATCAAGCCACACTGGCTGAAGAGGGGTGAAACCCCAAAACGGTCCTAGGTTGCTTGTTTCCAGTCCAGGGAGGACCTGACCTGGCAGTTCAGGCTGGACTGTTCCCATTGGGCACAGGGTCAAGACTGATTTGCATATGGCTGGGTCCAAACTGGAATGGCATGGTGAGCAAAAAAACGATGGAATTAGGCCCAGATCTCTGTACTGGGGTGAATGTATGACATTGTTCTGTATTCTGTCCATCAATAGTTCTTTTTGTATTTGTTACCCCGAGTGGGACGGGTATGCTCAGACGTGAGTCCCGTGCTCTCCATGCCACTGGAATCAAGCTACCCTGGCTGAAGAAGGGTGAAACCCCAAAACCAGTCCTAGGATGCTTGTTTCCAGTCCAGGGAGGACCTGGCCTGGCAGTTCGGGCTGGACTGTTCCCATTGGGCAAAGGGTCAAGACTGATTTGAACATATCGCTGGGTCCATACTGGAATGGCATGGTGAGAAAAAAAACGATGGAATTAGGCCCAGATCTCTGTACTGGGGTGAAGGTATGAAATTGTTCTGCATTCTGTCCATCAATAGTTCTTTTTGCATTTGTCACCCCGAGTGAGACGGGTTTGCTCAGACGTGAGTCCCGTGCTCTCCATGCCACTGGAATCAAGCTACCCTGGCTAAAGAGGGGTGAAACCCCAAAACCTGTCCTAGGATGCTTGTTTCCAGTCCAGGGAACAAATGGCCTGGCAGTTCGGGCTGGACTGTTCCCATTGGGCACAGGGTGAAGACTGATTTGCATATGGCTGGGTCCAAACTTGAATGGCATGGTGAGCAAAAAAACGATGGAATTAGGCCCAGATCTCTGCACTGGGGTCAATGTATGACATTGTTCTGCATTCTGTCCATCAATAGTTCCTTTTGCATTTGTCACCCCGAGTGGGACGGGTATGCTCAGACGTGAGTCCCATGCTCTCCATGCCACTGGAATCAAGCTCCCCTGGCTGAAGAGGGGTGAAACACCGAAACCGGTCCTAGGATGCTTGTTTCCAGTCCGAGGGGGACCTGGCCAGGCAGATCGGGCTGGACTGTTCCCATTGGGCACAGGGTCAAGACTGATTTGCATATGGCTGGGTCCAAACTGGAATGGCAGGGTGAGCAAAAAAACAATGGAATTAGGCCCAGATCTTTGTACTGGGGTGAATGTATGAAATTGTTCTGCATTCTGTCCATCAATAGTTCTTTTTGCGTTTCTCACCCCGAGTGGGACGGTATGCTCAGACGTGAGTCCCGTGCTCTCCATGCCACTGGAATCAAGCTACCCTGGCTGAAGAGGGGTGAAACTCCGAAACCGGTCCTAGGATGCTTGTTTCCAGTCCAGGGAGGACCTGGCCTGGCAGTTCAGGCTGGACTGTTCCCATTGGGCAAAGGGTCAAGACTGATTTGCATATATATGGGTCCAAACTGGAATGACATGGTGAGCAAAACAACGATCGAATTAGGCCCAGATCTCTGTACTGGGGTGAATGTATGACATTGTTCTGCATTCTGTTCATCAATAGTTCATTTTGCATTTGTCACCCCGAGTGGGACGGTATGCTCAGACGAGAGTCCCATGCTCTCCATGCCACTGGAATCAAGCCACACTGGCTGAAGAGGGGTGAAACCCCAAAACGGTCCTAGGTTGCTTGTTTCCAGTCCAGGGAGGACCTGACCTGGCAGTTCAGGCTGGACTGTTCCCATTGGGCACAGGGTCAAGACTGATTTGCATATGGCTGGGCCCAAACTGGAATGGCATGGTGAGCAAAAAAACGATGGAATTAGGCCCAGATCTTTGCACTGGGGTGAATGTATGACATTGTTCTGCATTCTGTCCATCAATAGTTCTTTTTGTATTTGTCACCCCGAGTGGGACGGGTATGCTCAGACGTGAGTCCCGTGCTCTCCATGCCACTGGAATCAAGCTACCCTGGCTGAAGAAGGGTGAAACCCCAAAACCAGTCCTAGGATGCTTGTTTCCAGTCCAGGGAGGACCTGGCCTGGCAGTTCGGGCTGGACTGTTCCCATTGGGCAAAGGGTCAAGACTGATTTGAACATATCGCTGGGTCCATACTGGAATGGCATGGTGAGAAAAAAAACGATGGAATTATGCCCAGATCTCTGTACTGGGGTGAAGGTATGACATTGTTCTGCATTCTGTCCATCAATAGTTCTTTTTGCATTTGTCACCCCGAGTGAGACGGGTTTGCTCAGACGTGAGTCCCGTGCTCTCCATGCCACTGGAATCAAGCTACCCTGGCTAAAGAGGGGTGAAACCCCAAAACCTGTCCTAGGATGCTTGTTTCCAGTCCAGGGAGGAAATGGCCTGGCAGTTCGGGCTGGACTGTTCCCATTGGGCACAGGGTGAAGACTGATTTGCATATGGCTGGGTCCAAACTTGAATGGCATGGTGAGCAAAAAAACGATGGAATTAGGCCCAGATCTCTGTACTGGGGTCAATGTATGACATTGTTCTGTATTCTGTCCATCAATAGTTCGTTTTGCATTTGTCACCCCGAGTGGGACGGGTATGCTCAGACGTGAGTCCCATGCTCTCCATGCCACTGGAATCAAGCTCCCCTGGCTGAAGAGGGGTGAAACACCGAAACCGGTCCTAGGATGCTTGTTTCCAGTCCGAGGGGGACCTGGCCAGGCAGATCGGGCTGGACTGTTCCCATTGGGCACAGGGTCAAGACTGATTTGCATATGGCTGGGTCCAAACTGGAATGGCAGGGTGAGCAAAAAAACAATGGAATTAGGCCCAGATCTTTGTACTGGGGTGAATGTATGAAATTGTTCTGCATTCTGTCCATCAATAGTTCTTTTTGCGTTTCTCACCCCGAGTGGGACAGGTATGCTCAGACGTAAGTCCCGTGCTCGCCATGCCACTGGAATCCAGCTACCCTGGCTGAAGAGGGGTGAAACACCAAAACCGGTTCTAGGATGCTTGTTTCCAGTCCAGGGAGGACCTGGCATGGCAGTTTGGGCTGGACTGTTCCCATTGGGCACAGGGTCAAGACTGATTTGCATATGGCTGGGTCCAAACTGGAATGGCATGGTGAGCAAAAATACGATGTAATTAGGCCCAGATCTCAGTACTGAGGTGAATGTATGACATTGTTCTGCATTATGTCCATCAATAGTTCTTTTTGCATTTGTCACCCCGAGTGGGACAGGTATGCTAAGACGTGAGTCCCGTGCTCTCCATGCACTGGAATCAAGCTAGCCTGGCTGAAGAGGGGTGAAACCCCGATACTGGTCCTAGGATGATTGTTTCCAGTCCAGGGAGGACCTGACCTGGCAGTTCAGGCTGGACTGTTCCCATTGGGCACAGGGTCAAGACTGATTTGCATATAGCTGGGTCCAAACTGGAATGGCATGGTGAGCAAAACAACGATGGAATTAGGCCCAGATCTCTGTACTGGGGTGAATGTATGACATTGTTCTGCATTCTGTCCATCAATAGTTCATTTTGCATTTGTCACCCCGAGTGAGACGGGTATGCTCAGACGTGAGTCCCATGCTCTCCATGCCACTGGAATCAAGCCACACTGGCTGAAGAGAGGTGAAACCCCGAAACCGGTCCAAGGATGCTTGTTTCCAGTCCAGGGAGGACCTGGCCTGGCAGTTTCGGCTGGACTGTTCCCATTGGGCACAGGGTCAAGACTGATTTGCATTTGGCTGTGTACAAACTGAAATGGCATAGTGAGCAAAAAAAGGATGGAATTAGGCCCAGATCTCTGTACTGGGGTGAATGTATGACATTGTTCTGCATTCTGTCCATCAATAGTTCCTTTTGCATTTGTCACCCCGAGTGGGACGGGTATGCTCAGACGTGAGTCCCATGCTCTCCATGCCACTGGAATCAAGCTAACCAGGCGGAAGAGGGGTGAAACCCAGAAACCGGTCCTAGGATGCTTGTTTCCAGTCCAGGGAGGATATGGACGGGCAGTTCGGGCTGTACTTTTTCCATTGGGCACAGGGTCAACAGTCAACACTGATTTGCATATGGCTGGGTCCAAACTGGAATGGCATGTTGAGCAAAAAAACGATGGAAATAGGCCCAGATCTCTGTACTGGGGTTAATGTATGACATTGTTCTGCATTCTGTCTGTCAATAGTTCTTTTTGCATTTGTCACCCCGAGTGGGACGGGTATGCTCAGACGGGAGTCCCGTGCTCTCCATGCCACTGGAATCAAGCTAGCCTGGCTGAAGAGGGGTGAAACCCCGATACCGGTCCTAGGATGATTGTTTCCAGTCCAGGGAGGACCTGACCTGGCAGTTCAGGCTGGACTGTTCCCATTGGGCACAGGGTCAAGACTGATTTGCATATGGCTGGGTCCAAACTGGAATGGCATGGTGAGCAAAAATACGATGGAATTAGGCCCAGATCTCTGTACTGGGGTGAATGTATGACATTGTTCTGCATTCTGTCCATCAATGGATCTTTTTGCATTTGTCACTCCGAGTGGGACGGGTATGCTCAGACGTGAGTCTCGTGCTCTCCATGCCACTGGAATCAAGCTAGCCTGGCCGAAGAGGGGTGAAACCCCGATACCGGTCCTAGGATGATTGTTTCCAGTCCAGGGAGGACCTGACCTGGCGGTTCAGGCTGGACTGTTCCCATTGGGCACAGGGTCAAGACTGATTTGCATATGGCTGGGGCCAAACTGCAATGGCATGGTGAGCAAAAAAACGATGGAATTAGGCCCAGATCTCTGTACTGGGGTGAATGTATGACATTGTTCTGCATTCTGTCCATCAATAGTTCTTTTTGCATTTGTCACCCCGAGTGGGACGGGTATGCTCAGACGTGAGTCCCGTGCTCTCCATGCCACTGGAATCAAGCTACCCTGGCTGAAGAGTGGTTAAACTCCGAAACCGGTCCTAGGATGCTTGTTTCCAGTCCAGGGAGGACCTGGCCTGGCAGTTCGGGCTGGACTGTTCCCATTGGGCAAAGGGTCAAGACTGATTTGCATATATCTGGGTCCAAACTGGAATGGCATGGTGAGCAAAACAACGATCGAATTAGGCCCAGATCTCTGTACTGGGGTGAATGTATGACATTGTTCTGCATTCTGTTCATCAATAGTTCATTTTGCATTTGTCACCCCGAGTGGGACGGTATGCTCAGACGAGAGTCCCATGCTCTCCATGCCACTGGAATCAAGCCACACTGGCTGAAGAGGGGTGAAACCCCAAAACGGTCCTAGGTTGCTTGTTTCCAGTCCAGGGAGGACCTGACCTGGCAGTTCAGGCTGGACTGTTCCCATTGGGCACAGGGTCAAGACTGATTTGCATATGGCTGGGTCCAAACTGGAATGGCATGGTGAGCAAAAAAACGATGGAATTAGGCCCAGATCTCTGTACTGGGGTGAATGTATGACATTGTTCTGTATTCTGTCCATCAATAGTTCTTTTTGTATTTGTTACCCCGAGTGGGACGGGTATGCTCAGACGTGAGTCCCGTGCTCTCCATGCCACTGGAATCAAGCTACCCTGGCTGAAGAAGGGTGAAACCCCAAAACCAGTCCTAGGATGCTTGTTTCCAGTCCAGGGAGGACCTGGCCTGGCAGTTCGGGCTGGACTGTTCCCATTGGGCAAAGGGTCAAGACTGATTTGAACATATCGCTGGGTCCATACTGGAATGGCATGGTGAGAAAAAAAACGATGGAATTAGGCCCAGATCTCTGTACTGGGGTGAAGGTATGAAATTGTTCTGCATTCTGTCCATCAATAGTTCTTTTTGCATTTGTCACCCCGAGTGAGACGGGTTTGCTCAGACGTGAGTCCCGTGCTCTCCATGCCACTGGAATCAAGCTACCCTGGCTAAAGAGGGGTGAAACCCCAAAACCTGTCCTAGGATGCTTGTTTCCAGTCCAGGGAACAAATGGCCTGGCAGTTCGGGCTGGACTGTTCCCATTGGGCACAGGGTGAAGACTGATTTGCATATGGCTGGGTCCAAACTTGAATGGCATGGTGAGCAAAAAAACGATGGAATTAGGCCCAGATCTCTGCACTGGGGTCAATGTATGACATTGTTCTGCATTCTGTCCATCAATAGTTCCTTTTGCATTTGTCACCCCGAGTGGGACGGGTATGCTCAGACGTGAGTCCCATGCTCTCCATGCCACTGGAATCAAGCTCCCCTGGCTGAAGAGGGGTGAAACACCGAAACCGGTCCTAGGATGCTTGTTTCCAGTCCGAGGGGGACCTGGCCAGGCAGATCGGGCTGGACTGTTCCCATTGGGCACAGGGTCAAGACTGATTTGCATATGGCTGGGTCCAAACTGGAATGGCAGGGTGAGCAAAAAAACAATGGAATTAGGCCCAGATCTTTGTACTGGGGTGAATGTATGAAATTGTTCTGCATTCTGTCCATCAATAGTTCTTTTTGCGTTTCTCACCCCGAGTGGGACGGTATGCTCAGACGTGAGTCCCGTGCTCTCCATGCCACTGGAATCAAGCTACCCTGGCTGAAGAGGGGTGAAACTCCGAAACCGGTCCTAGGATGCTTGTTTCCAGTCCAGGGAGGACCTGGCCTGGCAGTTCAGGCTGGACTGTTCCCATTGGGCAAAGGGTCAAGACTGATTTGCATATATATGGGTCCAAACTGGAATGACATGGTGAGCAAAACAACGATCGAATTAGGCCCAGATCTCTGTACTGGGGTGAATGTATGACATTGTTCTGCATTCTGTTCATCAATAGTTCATTTTGCATTTGTCACCCCGAGTGGGACGGTATGCTCAGACGAGAGTCCCATGCTCTCCATGCCACTGGAATCAAGCCACACTGGCTGAAGAGGGGTGAAACCCCAAAACGGTCCTAGGTTGCTTGTTTCCAGTCCAGGGAGGACCTGACCTGGCAGTTCAGGCTGGACTGTTCCCATTGGGCACAGGGTCAAGACTGATTTGCATATGGCTGGGCCCAAACTGGAATGGCATGGTGAGCAAAAAAACGATGGAATTAGGCCCAGATCTTTGCACTGGGGTGAATGTATGACATTGTTCTGCATTCTGTCCATCAATAGTTCTTTTTGTATTTGTCACCCCGAGTGGGACGGGTATGCTCAGACGTGAGTCCCGTGCTCTCCATGCCACTGGAATCAAGCTACCCTGGCTGAAGAAGGGTGAAACCCCAAAACCAGTCCTAGGATGCTTGTTTCCAGTCCAGGGAGGACCTGGCCTGGCAGTTCGGGCTGGACTGTTCCCATTGGGCAAAGGGTCAAGACTGATTTGAACATATCGCTGGGTCCATACTGGAATGGCATGGTGAGAAAAAAAACGATGGAATTATGCCCAGATCTCTGTACTGGGGTGAAGGTATGACATTGTTCTGCATTCTGTCCATCAATAGTTCTTTTTGCATTTGTCACCCCGAGTGAGACGGGTTTGCTCAGACGTGAGTCCCGTGCTCTCCATGCCACTGGAATCAAGCTACCCTGGCTAAAGAGGGGTGAAACCCCAAAACCTGTCCTAGGATGCTTGTTTCCAGTCCAGGGAGGAAATGGCCTGGCAGTTCGGGCTGGACTGTTCCCATTGGGCACAGGGTGAAGACTGATTTGCATATGGCTGGGTCCAAACTTGAATGGCATGGTGAGCAAAAAAACGATGGAATTAGGCCCAGATCTCTGTACTGGGGTCAATGTATGACATTGTTCTGTATTCTGTCCATCAATAGTTCCTTTTGCATTTGTCACCCCGAGTGGGACGGGTATGCTCAGACGTGAGTCCCATGCTCTCCATGCCACTGGAATCAAGCTCCCCTGGCTGAAGAGGGGTGAAACACCGAAACCGGTCCTAGGATGCTTGTTTCCAGTCCGAGGGGGACCTGGCCAGGCAGATCGGGCTGGACTGTTCCCATTGGGCACAGGGTCAAGACTGATTTGCATATGGCTGGGTCCAAACTGGAATGGCAGGGTGAGCAAAAAAACAATGGAATTAGGCCCAGATCTTTGTACTGGGGTGAATGTATGAAATTGTTCTGCATTCTGTCCATCAATAGTTCTTTTTGCGTTTCTCACCCCGAGTGGGACAGGTATGCTCAGACGTAAGTCCCGTGCTCGCCATGCCACTGGAATCCAGCTACCCTGGCTGAAGAGGGGTGAAACACCAAAACCGGTACTAGGATGCTTGTTTCCAGTCCAGGGAGGACCTGGCATGGCAGTTTGGGCTGGACTGTTCCCATTGGGCACAGGGTCAACACTGATTTGCATTTGGCGGTGTACAAACTGGAATGGCATGGTGAGCAAAAAAAGGATGGAATTAGGCCCATATCTCTGTACTGGGGTGAATGTATGACATTGTTCTGCATTATGTCCATCAATAGTTCTTTTTGCATTTGTCACCCCTAGTGGGACGGGTATGCTCAGACGTGAGTCCCGTGCTCTCCATGCCACTGGAATTAAGCAACCATTCCTGAAGAGGGGTGAAACCCCGAAACCGGTCCTAGGATGCTTGTTTCCAGTCCAGGGAGGACCTGGCCTGGCAGTTCGGGCTAGACTGTTCCCATTGGGCACAGGGTCAAGACTGATTTGCATATGGCTTGGTCCAAACTGGAATGGAATGGTGAGCAAAAAAACGATGGAATTAGGCCCAGTACTCTGTACTGGGGTGAATGTATGACATTGTTCTGCATTCTGTCCATCAATAGTTCTTTTTGCATTTGTCACCCTGAGTGGTACGGGTATGCTCAGACGTGAGTACCGTGCTCTCCATGCCACTGGAATCAAGCTACCCTGGCTGAAGAAGGGTGAAACCCCGAAACCGGTCCTAGGATGCTTGTTTCCAGTCCGGGGGGGACCTGGCCTGGCAGATCGGGCTGGACTGTTCCCATTGGGCACAGGGTCAAGACTGATTTGCATATGGCTGGGTCCAAACTGGAATGGCATGGTGAGCAAAAAAACGATGGAATTTGGCCCAGATCTCTGTCCTGGGGTGAATGTATGACATTGTTCTGCATTCTGTCCATCAATAGTTCTTTTTGCATTTGTCACCCCGAGTGGGACGGGTATGCTCAGACGTGAGTCCCGTGCTCTCCATGCCACTGGAATAAAGCTACCCTGGCTGAAGAGGGGTGAAACCCCGAAACCGGTCCTAGGATGCTTGTTTCCAGTCCAGGGAGGACCTGGCCTGGCAGTTCGGGCTGGACTGTTCCCATTGGGCACAGGGTCAAGCTTGATTTGCATATGGCTGGGTCCAAACTGGAGTGGCATGGCGAGCAAAAAAACGATGGAATTAGGCCCACATCTCTGTACTGGGGTGAATGTATGACATTGTTCTGCATTCTGTCCATCAATAGTTCTTTTTGCATTTGTCACCCCGAGTGGGACGGGTATGCTCAGACGTGGGTCCCATGCTCTCCATGCCACTGGAATCAAGCTAACCAGGCTGAAGAGGGGTTAAACCCCGAAACCGGTCCTAGGTTGCTTGTTTCCAGTCCAGGGAGGACCTCACCTGGCAGTTCAGGCTGGACTGTTCCCATTGGGCACAGGGTCAAGACTGATTTGCATATGGCTGGGTCCAAACTGGAATGGCATGGTGAGCAAAAAAACGATGGAATTAGGCCCAGATCTCTGTACTGGGGTGAATGTATGACATTGTTCTGTATTCTGTCCATCAATAGTTCTTTTTGTATTTGTTACCCCGAGTGGGACGGGTATGCTCAGACGTGAGTCCCGTGCTCTCCATGCCACTGGAATCAAGCTACCCTGGCTGAAGAAGGGTGAAACCCCAAAACCAGTCCTAGGATGCTTGTTTCCAGTCCAGGGAGGACCTGGCCTGGCAGTTCGGGCTGGACTGTTCCCATTGGGCAAAGGGTCAAGACTGATTTGAACATATCGCTGGGTCCATACTGGAATGGCATGGTGAGAAAAAAAACGATAGAATTAGGCCCAGATCTCTGTACTGGGGTGAAGGTATGAAATTGTTCTGCATTCTGTCCATCAATAGTTCTTTTTGCATTGTCACCCCGAGTGAGACGGGTTTGCTCAGACGTGAGTCCCGTGCTCTCCATGCCACTGGAATCAAGCTACCCTGGCTAAAGAGGGGTGAAACCCCAAAACCTGTCCTAGGATGCTTGTTTCCAGTCCAGGGAACAAATGGCCTGGCAGTTCGGGCTGGACTGTTCCCATTGGGCACAGGGTGAAGACTGATTTGCATATGGCTGGGTCCAAACTTGAATGGCATGGTGAGCAAAAAAACGATGGAATTAGGCCCAGATCTCTGCACTGGGGTCAATGTATGACATTGTTCTGCATTCTGTCCATCAATAGTTCTTTTTGCATTTGTCACCCCGAGTGGGACCGGTATGCTCAGACGTCAGTCCCATGCTCTCCATGCCACTGGAATCAAGCCACACTGGCCGAAGAGGGGTGAAACCCTGAAACCGGACCGAGGTTGCTTGTTTCCAGTCCAGGGAGGACCTGGCCTGGCAGTTCGGGCTGGACTGTTCCCATTGGGCACAGGGTCAAGACTGATTTGCATATGGCTTGGTCCAAACTGGAATGGCATGGTGAGCAAAAAACCGATGGAATTAGACCCTGATCTCTGTACTGGGGTGAATGTATGACATTGTTCTGCATTCTGTCCATCAATAGTTCTTTTTGCATTTGTCACCCCGAGTGGGACGGGTATGCTCAGACGTGAGTCCCGTGCTCTCCATGCCACTGGAATTAAGCTACCCTGGCTGAAGAGGGGTGAAACCCCGAAACCGGTCCTAGGATGCTTGTTTCCAGTCCAGGGAAGATCTGGCCTGGCAGTTCGGGCTGGACTGTTACCATTGGGCACAGGGTCAAGACTGATTTGCATATGGCTTGGTCCAAACTGGAATGGCATGGTGAGCAAAAAAACGATGGAATTAGGCCCATATCTCTGTACTGGGGTGAATGTATGACATTGTTCTGCATTCTGTCCATCAATAGTTCTTTTTGCATTAGTCACCCCGAGTGGGACGGGTATGCTCAGACGGGAGTCCCATGCTCTCCATGCCACTGGAATCAAGCTACCCTGGCTGAAGAGGGGTGAAACCCCAAAAGCGGTCCTAGGATGCTTGTTTCCAGTCCAGGGAGGACCTGGCCTGGCAATTCGGGCTGGACTGTTCCCATTGGGCACAGGGTCAAGATTGATTTGCATATGGCTAGGTCCAAACTGGAATGGCATGGTGAGCAATAAAAAGATGAATTAGGCCCAGATCTCTGTACTGGGGTGAATGTATGACATTGTTCTGCATTCTGTCCATCAGTAGTTTTTTTTGCATTTGTCACCCCGAGTGGGACGGGTATGCTCAGACGTGAGTCCCGTGCTCTCCATGCCACTGGAATCAAGCTACCCTGGCTGAAGAGGGGTGAAACCCCGAAGCCGGTCCTAGGATGCTTGTTTCCAGTCCAGGGAGGACCTGGCCTGGCAGTTCGGGCTGGACTGTTCCCATTGGGCACAGGGTCAAGACTGATTTGCATATGGCTGGGTCCAAACTGGAATGGCATGGTGAGCAAAAAAACGATGGAATTAGGCTCAGATCTCTGTACTGGGGTGAATGTATGACATTGTTCTGCATTCTGTCCATCAATAGTTCTTTTTGCATTTTTCACCCCGAGTGGGACGGGTATGCTCAGACGTGAGTCCCGTGCTCTCTATGCCACTGGAATCAAGCTACCCTGGCTGAAGAGGGGTGAAACCCCAAAACCAGTCCTAGGATGCTTGTTTCCAGTCCAGGGAGGACCTGGCCTGGCAGTTCGGGCTGGACTGTTCCCATTGGGCAAAGGGTCAAGACTGATTTGAACATATCACTGGGTCCATACTGGAATGGCATGATGAGAAAAAAAACGATGGAATTAGGCCCAGATCTCTGTACTGGGGTGAATGTGTGACATTGTTCTGCATTATGTCCATCAATCGTTCCTTTTGCATTTGTCACGCCGAGTGAGACGGGTATGCTCAGACGTGAGTCCCGTGCTCTCCATGCCACTGGAATCAAGCTACCCTGGCTGAAGAGTGGTGAAACCCCGAAACCGGTCCTAGGATGCTTGTTTCCAGTCCAGGGAGGACATGGCCTGGCAGTTCGGGCTGGACTGTTCCCATCGGGCACAGGGTCAAGACTGATTTGCATAAGGCTGGGTCCAAACTGGAATGGCATGGTGAGCAAAAACACGATGGAATTAGGCCCAGATCTCTGTACTGGGGTTAATGTATGACATTGTTCTGCATTCTGTCCATCAATAGTTCTTTTTGCATTTGTCACCCCGAGTGGGACCGGTATGCTCAGACGTCAGTCCCATGCTCTCCATGCCACTGGAATCAAGCCACACTGGCCGAAGAGGGGTGAAACCCTGAAACCGGACCGAGGTTGCTTGTTTCCAGTCCAGGGAGGACCTGGCCTGGCAGTTCGGGCTGGACTGTTCCCATTGGGCACAGGGTCAAGACTGATTTGCATATGGCTGGGTCAAAACTGGAATGGCATGGTGAGCAAAAAAACGATGGTATTAGGCCCTGATCTCTGTACTGGGGTGAATGTATGACATTGTTCTGCATTCTGTCCATCAATAGTTCTTTTTGCATTTTTTACCCCGAGTGGGACGGGTATGCTCAGACGTGAGTCCCGTGCTCTCTATGCCACTGGAATCAAGCTACCCTGGCTGAAGAGGGGTGAAACCCCAAAACCAGTCCTAGGATGCTTGTTTCCAGTCCAGGGAGGACCTGGCCTGGCAGTTCGGGCTGGACTGTTCCCATTGGGCAAAGGGTCAAGACTGATTTGAACATATCGCTGGGTCCAAACTGGAATGGCATGGTGAGCAAAAAAACGATGGTATTAGGCCCTGATCTCTGTACTGGGGTGAATGTATGACATTGTTCTGCATTCTGTCCATCAATAGTTCTTTTTGCATTTGTCACCCCGAGTGGGACGGGTATGCTCAGACGTGAGTCCCGTGCTCTCCATGCCACTGGAATCCAGCTACCCTGGCTGAAGAGGGGTGAAACCCCGAAACCGGTCCTAGGATGCTTGTTTCCAGTCCAGGGGGACCTGGCCTGGCAGTTCGGGCTGAACTGTTCCCATTGGGCAAAGGGTCAAGACTGATTTGCATATAGCTGGGTCCATACTGGAATGGCATAGTGAGAAACAAAATGATGGAATTAGGCCCAGATCTCTGTACTGGGGTGAATGTATGACATTGTTCTGCATTCTGTTCATCAATAGTTCTTTTTGCATTTGTCACCCCGAGTGGAACGGGTATGCTCAGACGTGAGTCCCGTGCTCTCTATGCCACTGGAATCAAGCTACCCTGGCTTAAGAGGGGTGAAACCCCGAAACTGGTCCTAGGATGCTTGTTTCCAGTCCATGGAGGACCTGACCTGGCAAATTGGGCTGGACTGTTCCCATTGGGCACAGGGTCAAGACTGATTTGCATTTGGCTGTGTACAAACTGGAATGGCATAGTGAGCAAAAAAACGGATGGAATTAGGCCCAGATCTCTGTACTGGGGTGAATGTATGACATTGTTCTGCATTATGACCATCAATAGTTCCTTTTGCATTTGTCACCCCGAGTGGGACGTGTATGCTCAGACGTGAGTACCATGCTCTCCATTCCACTGGAATCAAGCTAACCAGGCTGAAGAGGGGTGAAACCCCGAAACTGGTCCTAGGATGCTTGTTTCCAGTCCAGGGAGGACCTGGCCTGGCAGTTCGGACTGGACTGTTCCCATTGGGCACAGGGTCAAGACTGATTTGCATATGGCTGGGTCCAAACTGGAATGGTATGGTGAGCAAAAAAACAATGGAATTAGGCCCAGATCTCTGTACTGGGGTGAATGTATGAAATTGTTCTGCATTCTGGCCATCAATAGTTCTTTTTGCATTTGTCACCCCGAGTGGGACGGGTAAGCTCAGATGGGAGTCCCATGCTCTCCATGCCACTGGAATCAAGCGACCCTGGCTGAAGAGGGGTGAAACCCCGAAACCGGTCCTAGGATGCTTGTTTCCAGTCCAGGGAGGACCTGGCCTGGCAATTCGGGCTGGACTGTTCCCATTGGGCACAGGGTCAAGATTGATTTGCATATGGCTGGGTCCAAACTGGAATGGCATGGTGAGCAAAAAAAAGATGGAATTAGGCCCAGAGCTCTGTACTGTGGTGAATGTATGACATTGTTCTGCATTCTGTCCATCAGTAGTTTTTTTTGCATTTGTCACCCCGAGTGGGACGGGTATGCTCAGAAGTGAGTCCCGTGCTCTCCATGCCACTGGAATCAAGCTACCCTGGCTGAAGAGGGGTGAAACCCCGAAACTGGTCCTAGGATGCTTTTTTCCAGTCCACGGAGGACCTGGCCTGGCAGTTCGGGCTGGACTGTTCCCATTGGGCACAGGGTCAAGACTGATTTTCATATGGCTGGGTCCAAACTGGAATGGCATGGTGAGCAAAAAAACGATGGAATTAGGCTCAGAGCTCTGTACTGTGGTGAATGTATGACATTGTTCTGCATTCTGTCCATCAGTAGTTTTTTTTGCATTTGTCACCCCGAGTGGGACGGGTATGCTCAGACGTGAGTCCCGTGCTCTCCATGCCACTGGAATCAAGCTACCCTGGCTGAAGAGGAGTGAAACCCCGAAACCGGTCCTAGGATGCTTGTTTCCAGTCCAGGGAGGATCTGGCCTGGCAGTTCGGGCTGGACTGTTACCATTGGGCACAGGGTCAAGACTGATTTGCATATGGCTTGGTCCAAACTGGAATGGCATGGTGAGCAAAAAAACGATGGAATTAGGCCCATATCTCTGTACTGGGGTGAATGTATGACATTGTTCTGCATTCTGTCCATCAATAGTTCTTTTTGCATTAGTCACCCCGAGTGGGACGGGTATGCTCAGACGGGAGTCCCATGCTCTCCATGCCACTGGAATCAAGCTACCCTGGCTGAAGAGGGGTGAAACCCCAAAAGCGGTCCTAGGATGCTTGTTTCCAGTCCAGGGAGGACCTGGCCTGGCAATTCGGGCTGGACTGTTCCCATTGGGCACAGGGTCAAGATTGATTTGCATATGGCTAGGTCCAAACTGGAATGGCATGGTGAGCAATAAAAAGATGAATTAGGCCCAGATCTCTGTACTGGGGTGAATGTATGACATTGTTCTGCATTCTGTCCATCAGTAGTTTTTTTTGCATTTGTCACCCCGAGTGGGACGGGTATGCTCAGACGTGAGTCCCGTGCTCTCCATGCCACTGGAATCAAGCTACCCTGGCTGAAGAGGGGTGAAACCCCGAAGCCGGTCCTAGGATGCTTGTTTCCAGTCCAGGGAGGACCTGGCCTGGCAGTTCGGGCTGGACTGTTCCCATTGGGCACAGGGTCAAGACTGATTTGCATATGGCTGGGTCCAAACTGGAATGGCATGGTGAGCAAAAAAACGATGGAATTAGGCTCAGATCTCTGTACTGGGGTGAATGTATGACATTGTTCTGCATTCTGTCCATCAATAGTTCTTTTTGCATTTTTCACCCCGAGTGGGACGGGTATGCTCAGACGTGAGTCCCGTGCTCTCTATGCCACTGGAATCAAGCTACCCTGGCTGAAGAGGGGTGAAACCCCAAAACCAGTCCTAGGATGCTTGTTTCCAGTCCAGGGAGGACCTGGCCTGGCAGTTCGGGCTGGACTGTTCCCATTGGGCAAAGGGTCAAGACTGATTTGAACATATCACTGGGTCCATACTGGAATGGCATGATGAGAAAAAAAACGATGGAATTAGGCCCAGATCTCTGTACTGGGGTGAATGTGTGACATTGTTCTGCATTATGTCCATCAATCGTTCCTTTTGCATTTGTCACGCCGAGTGAGACGGGTATGCTCAGACGTGAGTCCCGTGCTCTCCATGCCACTGGAATCAAGCTACCCTGGCTGAAGAGTGGTGAAACCCCGAAACCGGTCCTAGGATGCTTGTTTCCAGTCCAGGGAGGACATGGCCTGGCAGTTCGGGCTGGACTGTTCCCATCGGGCACAGGGTCAAGCCTGATTTGCATAAGGCTGGGTCCAAACTGGAATGGCATGGTGAGCAAAAACACGATGGAATTAGGCCCAGATCTCTGTACTGGGGTTAATGTATGACATTGTTCTGCATTCTGTCCATCAATAGTTCTTTTTGCATTTGTCACCCCGAGTGGGACCGGTATGCTCAGACGTCAGTCCCATGCTCTCCATGCCACTGGAATCAAGCCACACTGGCCGAAGAGGGGTGAAACCCTGAAACCGGACCGAGGTTGCTTGTTTCCAGTCCAGGGAGGACCTGGCCTGGCAGTTCGGGCTGGACTGTTCCCATTGGGCACAGGGTCAAGACTGATTTGCATATGGCTGGGTCAAAACTGGAATGGCATGGTGAGCAAAAAAACGATGGTATTAGGCCCTGATCTCTGTACTGGGGTGAATGTATGACATTGTTCTGCATTCTGTCCATCAATAGTTCTTTTTGCATTTTTTACCCCGAGTGGGACGGGTATGCTCAGACGTGAGTCCCGTGCTCTCTATGCCACTGGAATCAAGCTACCCTGGCTGAAGAGGGGTGAAACCCCAAAACCAGTCCTAGGATGCTTGTTTCCAGTCCAGGGAGGACCTGGCCTGGCAGTTCGGGCTGGACTGTTCCCATTGGGCAAAGGGTCAAGACTGATTTGAACATATCGCTGGGTCCAAACTGGAATGGCATGGTGAGCAAAAAAACGATGGTATTAGGCCCTGATCTCTGTACTGGGGTGAATGTATGACATTGTTCTGCATTCTGTCCATCAATAGTTCTTTTTGCATTTGTCACCCCGAGTGGGACGGGTATGCTCAGACGTGAGTCCCGTGCTCTCCATGCCACTGGAATCCAGCTACCCTGGCTGAAGAGGGGTGAAACCCCGAAACCGGTCCTAGGATGCTTGTTTCCAGTCCAGGGGGACCTGGCCTGGCAGTTCGGGCTGAACTGTTCCCATTGGGCAAAGGGTCAAGACTGATTTGCATATAGCTGGGTCCATACTGGAATGGCATAGTGAGAAACAAAATGATGGAATTAGGCCCAGATCTCTGTACTGGGGTGAATGTATGACATTGTTCTGCATTCTGTTCATCAATAGTTCTTTTTGCATTTGTCACCCCGAGTGGAACGGGTATGCTCAGACGTGAGTCCCGTGCTCTCTATGCCACTGGAATCAAGCTACCCTGGCTGAAGAGGGGTGAAACCCCGAAACTGGTCCTAGGATGCTTGTTTCCAGTCCATGGAGGACCTGACCTGGCAAATTGGGCTGGACTGTTCCCATTGGGCACAGGGTCAAGACTGATTTGCATTTGGCTGTGTACAAACTGGAATGGCATAGTGAGCAAAAAAACGGATGGAATTAGGCCCAGATCTCTGTACTGGGGTGAATGTATGACATTGTTCTGCATTATGACCATCAATAGTTCCTTTTGCATTTGTCACCCCGAGTGGGACGTGTATGCTCAGACGTGAGTACCATGCTCTCCATTCCACTGGAATCAAGCTAACCAGGCTGAAGAGGGGTGAAACCCCGAAACTGGTCCTAGGATGCTTGTTTCCAGTCCAGGGAGGACCTGGCCTGGCAGTTCGGACTGGACTGTTCCCATTGGGCACAGGGTCAAGACTGATTTGCATATGGCTGGGTCCAAACTGGAATGGTATGGTGAGCAAAAAAACAATGGAATTAGGCCCAGATCTCTGTACTGGGGTGAATGTATGAAATTGTTCTGCATTCTGGCCATCAATAGTTCTTTTTGCATTTGTCACCCCGAGTGGGACGGGTAAGCTCAGATGGGAGTCCCATGCTCTCCATGCCACTGGAATCAAGCGACCCTGGCTGAAGAGGGGTGAAACCCCGAAACCGGTCCTAGGATGCATGTTTCCAGTCCAGGGAGGACCTGGCCTGGCAATTCGGGCTGGACTGTTCCCATTGGGCACAGGGTCAAGATTGATTTGCATATGGCTGGGTCCAAACTGGAATGGCATGGTGAGCAAAAAAAAGATGGAATTAGGCCCAGAGCTCTGTACTGTGGTGAATGTATGACATTGTTCTGCATTCTGTCCATCAGTAGTTTTTTTTGCATTTGTCACCCCGAGTGGGACGGGTATGCTCAGAAGTGAGTCCCGTGCTCTCCATGCCACTGGAATCAAGCTACCCTGGCTGAAGAGGGGTGAAACCCCGAAACTGGTCCTAGGATGCTTTTTTCCAGTCCACGGAGGACCTGGCCTGGCAGTTCGGGTTGGACTGTTCCCATTGGGCACAGGGTCAAGACTGATTTTCATATGGCTGGGTCCAAACTGGAATGGCATGGTGAGCAAAAAAACGATGGAATTAGGCTCAGAGCTCTGTACTGTGGTGAATGTATGACATTGTTCTGCATTCTGTCCATCAGTAGTTTTTTTTGCATTTGTCACCCCGAGTGGGACGGGTATGCTCAGACGTGAGTCCCGTGCTCTCCATGCCACTGGAATCAAGCTACCCTGGCTGAAGAGGGGTGAAACCCCGAAACCGGTCCTAGGATGCTTGTTTCCAGTCCAGGGAGGACCTGGCCTGGCAGTTCGGGCTGGACTGTTCCCATCGGGCACAGGGTCAAGACTGATTTGCATATGGCTGGGTCCAAACTGGAATGGCATGGTGAGCAAAAAAACGATGGTATTAGGCCCTGATCTCTGTACTGGGGTGAATGTATGACATTGTTCTGCATTCTGTCCATCAATAGTTCTTTTTGCATTTGTCGCCCCGAGTGGGACGGGTATGCTCAGACGTGAGTCAAGTGCTCTCCATGCCACTGGAATCAAGCTACCCTGGCTGAAGAGGGGTGAAACCCCGAAACCGGTCCTAGGATGCTTGTTTCCAGTCCAGGGATGACCTGGCCTGGCAGTTCAGGCTGGACTGTTCCCATTGGGCACAGGGTCAAGACTGATTTGCATATGGCTCTGTCCAAACTGGAATGGCATGGTGAGCAAAAAAACGATGGAATTAGGCCCGGATCTCTGTACTGGGGTGAATGTATGACATTGTTCTGCATTCTGTCCATCAATAGTTCTTTTTGCATTTGTCACCCCGAGTGGGACGGGTATGCTGAGACGTGAGTCCCGTGCTCTCCATGCCACTGCAATCAAGCTACCCTGGCTGAAGAGGGGGGTAACCCCGAAACTGGTCCTAGGATGCTTGTTTCCAGTCCAGGGAGGACCTGGCCTGGCAGTTCGGGCTGGACTGTTCCCATTGGGCAAAGGGTCAAGACTGATTTGAACATATCACTGGGTCCATACTGGAATGGCATGGTGAGAAAAAAAACGATGGAATTAGGCCCAGATCTCTGTACTGGGGTGAATGTGTGACATTGTTCTGCATTATGTCCATCAATAGTTCCTTTTGCATTTGTCACGCCGAGTGAGACGGGTATGCTCAGACGTGAGTCCCATGCTCTCCATGCCACTGGAATCAAGCCACACTGGCCGAAGAGGGGTGAAACCCTGAAACCGGACCGAGGTTGCTTGTTTCCAGTCCAGGGAGGACCTGGCCTGGCAGTTCGGGCTGGACTGTTCCCATTGGGCACAGGGTCAAGACTGATTTGCATATGGCTGGGTCAAAACTGGAATGGCATGGTGAGCAAAAAAACGATGGTATTAGGCCCTGATCTCTGTACTGGGGTGAATGTATGACATTGTTCTGCATTCTGTCCATCAATAGTTCTTTTTGCATTTTTCACCCCGAGTGGGACGGGTATGCTCAGACGTGAGTCCCGTGCTCTCTATGCCACTAGAATCAAGCTACCCTGGCTGAAGAGGGGTGAAACCCCAAAACCAGTCCTAGGATGCTTGTTTCCTGTCCAGGGAGGACCTGGCCTGGCAGTTCGGGCTGGACTGTTCCCATTGGGCAAAGGGTCAAGACTGATTTGAACATATCACTGGGTCCAAACTGGAATGGCATGGTGAGCAAAAAAACGATGGTATTAGGCCCTGATCTCTGTACTGGGGTGAATGTATGACATTGTTCTGCATTCTGTCCATCAATAGTTCTTTTTGCATTTGTCACCCCGAGTGGGACAGGTATGCTCAGAAGTGAGTCCCGTGCTCTCCATGCCACTGGAATCAAGCTACCCTGGCTGAAGAGGGATGAAACCCCGAAACCGGTCCTAGGATGCTTGTTTCCAGTCCAGGGATGACCTGGCCTGGCAGTTCGGGCTGGACTGTTCCCATTGGGCACAGGGTCAAGACTGATTTGCATATGGCTGGGTCCAAACTGGAATGGCATGGTGAGCAAAAAAACGATGGAATTAGGCCCAGATCTCTGTACTGGGGTGAATGTATGACATTGTTCTGCATTCTGTCCATCAATAGTTCTTTTTGCATTTGTCACCCCGAGTGGGACGGGT
Source organism: Triturus cristatus (assembly GCF_964204655.1). NCBI lineage: Eukaryota > Metazoa > Chordata > Amphibia > Caudata > Salamandridae > Triturus > Triturus cristatus. The sequence goes on from NC_140579.1 coordinate 589,308,010, forward strand.
ATGCTCAGACGTGAGTCCCGTGCTCTCCATGCCACTGGAATCCAGCTACCCTGGCTGAAGAGGGGTGAAACCCCGAAACCGGTCCTAGGATGCTTGTTTCCAGTCCAGGGGGACCTGGCCTGGCAGTTCGGGCTGGACTGTTCCCATTGGGCAAAGGGTCAAGACTGATTTGCATATAGCTGGGTCCATACTGGAATGGCATAGTGAGAAACAAAACGATGGAATTAGGCCCAGATCTCTGTACTGGGGTGAATGTATGACATTGTTCTGCATTCTGTTCATCAATAGTTCTTTTTGCATTTGTCACCCCGAGTGGAACGGGTATGCTCAGACGTGAGTCCCGTGCTCTCTATGCCACTGGAATCAAGCTACCCTGGCTGAAGAGGGGTGAAACCCCGAAACCGGTCCTAGGATGCTTGTTTCCAGTCCAGGGAGGACCTGACCTGGAAAATTGGGCTGGACTGTTCCCATTGGGCACAGGGTCAAGACTGATTTGCATTTGGCTGTGTACAAACTGGAATGGCATAGTGAGCAAAAAAACGGATGGAATTAGGCCCAGATCTCTGTACTGGGGTGAATGTATGACATTGTTCTGCATTATGACCATCAATAGTTCCTTTTGCATTTGTCACCCCGAGTGGGATGTGTATGCTCAGACGTGAGTACCATGCTCTCCATGCCACTGGAATCAAGCTAACCAGGCTGAAGAGGGGTGAAACCCCGAAACTGGTCCTAGGATGCTTGTTTCCAGTCCAGGGAGGACCTGGCCTGGCAGTTCGGACTGGACTGTTCCCATTGGGCACAGGGTCAAGACTGATTTGCATATGGCTGGGTCCAAACTGGAATGGTATGGTGAGCAAAAAAACAATGGAATTAGGCCCAGATCTCTGTACTGGGGTGAATGTATGAAATTGTTCTGCATTCTGGCCATCAATAGTTCTTTTTGCATTTGTCACCCCGAGTGGGACGGGTAAGCTCAGACGGGAGTCCCATGCTCTCCATGCCACTGGAATCAAGCGACCCTGGCTGAAGTGGGGTGAAACCCCGAAACCGGTCCTAGGATGCTTGTTTCCAGTCCAGGGAGGACCTGGCCTGGCAATTCGGGCTGGACTGTTCCCATTGGGCACAGGGTCAAGATTGATTTGCATATGGCTGGGTCCAAACTGGAATGGCATGGTGAGCAAAAAAAAGATGGAATTAGGCCCAGAGCTCTGTACTGTGGTGAATGTATGACATTGTTCTGCATTCTGTCCATCAGTAGTTTTTTTTGCATTTGCCACCCCGAGTGGGACGGGTATGCTCAGAAGTGAGTCCCGTGCTCTCCATGCCACTGGAATCAAGCTACCCTGGCTGAAGAGGGGTGAAACCCCGAAACTGGTCCTAGGATGCTTTTTTCCAGTCCACGGAGGACCTGGCCTGGCAGTTCGGGCTGGACTGTTCCCATTGGGCACAGGGTCAAGACTGATTTTCATATGGCTGGGTCCAAACTGGAATGGCATGGTGAGCAAAAAAACGATGGAATTAGGCTCAGAGCTCTGTACTGTGGTGAATGTATGACATTGTTCTGCATTCAGTCCATCAATAGTTCTTTTTGCATTTGTCACCCCGAGTGGGACGGGTATGCTCAGACGTGAGTCCTGTGCTCTCCATGCCACTGGAATCAAGCTACCCTGGCTGAAGAGGGGTGAAACCCCGAAACCGGTCCTAGGATGCTTGTTTCCAGTCCAGGGAGGACCTGGCCTGGCAGTTCGGGCTGGACTGTTCCCATCGGGCACAGGGTCAAGACTGATTTGCATATGGCTAGGTCCAAACTGGAATGGCATGGTGAGCAAAAAAACGATGGTATTAGGCCCTGATCTCTGTACTGGGGTGCATGTATGACATTGTTCTGCATTCTGTCCATCAATAGTTCTTTTTGCATTTGTCACCCCGAGTGGGACGGGTATGCTCAGACGTGAGTCCCGTGCTCTCCATGCCACTGGAATCAAGCTACCCTGGCTGAAGAGGGGTGAAACCCCGAAACCGGTCCTAGGATGCTTGTTTCCAGTCCAGGGATGACCTGGCCTGGCAGTTCGGGCTGGACTGTTCCCATTGGGCACAGGGTCAAGACTGATTTGCATATGGCTGGGTCCAAACTGGAATGGCATGGTGAGCAAAAAAACGATGGAATTAGGCCCAGATCTCTGTACTGGGATGAATGTATGACATTGTTCTGCATTCTGGCCATCAATAGTTCTTTTTGCATTTGTCACCCCGAGTGGGACGGGTAAGCTCAGACGGGAGTCCCATGCTCTCCATGCCACTGGAATCAAGCGACCCTGGCTGAAGTGGGGTGAAACCCCGAAACCGGTCCTAGGATGCTTGTTTCCAGTCCAGGGAGGACCTGGCCTGGCAATTCGGGCTGGACTGTTCCCATTGGGCACAGGGTCAAGATTGATTTGCATATGGCTGGGTCCAAACTGGAATGGCATGGTGAGCAAAAAAAAGATGGAATTAGGCCCAGAGCTCTGTACTGTGGTGAATGTATGACATTGTTCTGCATTCTGTCCATCAGTAGTTTCTTTTGCATTTGCCACCCCGAGTGGGACGGGTATGCTCAGAAGTGAGTCCCGTGCTCTCCATGCCACTGGAATCAAGCTACCCTGGCTGAAGAGGGGTGAAACCCCGAAACTGGTCCTAGGATGCTTTTTTCCAGTCCACGGAGGACCTGGCCTGGCAGTTCGGGCTGGACTGTTCCCATTGGGCACAGGGTCAAGACTGATTTGCATATGGCTGGGTCCAAACTGGAATGGCATGGTGAGCAAAAAAACAATGGAATTAGGCCCAGATCTCTGTACTGGGGTGAATGTATGACATTGTTCTGCATTCTGTCCATCAATAGTTATTTTTGCATTTGTCACCCCGAGTGGGACGGGTATGCTCAGACGTGAGTCCTGTGCTCTCCATGCCACTGGAATCAAGCTACCCTGGCTGAAGAAGGGTGAAACCCTGAAACCGGTCCTAGGATGCTTGTTTCCAGTCCGGGGGGGACCTGGCCTGGCAGATCGGGCTGGACTGTTCCCATTGGACACCGGGTCAAGACTGATTTGCATATGGCTGGGTCCAAACTGGAATGGCATGGTGAGCAAAAAAACGATGGAATTAGGCCCAGATCTCTGTACTGGGGTGAATGTATGACATTGTTCTGCATTCTGTCCATCAATAGTTTTTTTGCATTTGTCACCCCGAGTGGGACGGGTATGCTCAGACGTGAGTCCCGTGCTCTCCATCCCACTGGAATCAAGCTACCCTGGCTGAAGAAGGGTGAAACCCCGAAACCGGTCCTAGGATGCTTGTTTCCAGTCCGGGGGGGACCTGGCCTGGCAGATCGGGCTGGACTGTTCCCATTGGACACCGGGTCAAGACTGATTTGCATATGGCTGGGTCCAAACTGGAATGGCATGGTGAGCAAAAAAACGATGGAATTAGGCCCAGATCTCTGTACTGGGGTGAATGTATGACATTGTTCTGCATTCTGTCCATCAATAGTTTTTTTGCATTTGTCACCCCGAGTGGGACGGGTATGCTCAGACGTGAGTCCCGTGCTCTCCATCCCACTGGAATCAAGCTACCCTGGCTGAAGAAGGGTGAAACCCCGAAACCGGTCCTAGGATGCTTGTTTCCAGTCCGGGGGGGACCTGGCCTGGCAGATCGAGCTGGACTGTTCCCATTGGGCACAGGGTCAAGACTGATTTGCATATGGCTTGGTCCAAACTGGAATGGCATGGTGAGCAAAAAAACGATGGAATTAGGCCCAGATCTCTGTACTGGGGTGAATGTATGACATTGTTCTGCATTCTGTCCATCAATAGTTCTTTTTGCATTTGTCACCCCGAGTGGGACGGGTATGCTCAAACGTGAGTCCCGTGCTCTCCATGCCACTGCAATCAAGCTACCCTGGCTGAAGAGGGCTGAAACCCCGAAACCGGTCCTAGGATGCTTGTTTCCAGTCCAGGGAGGACCTGGCCTGGCAGTTCGGGCTGGACTGTTCCCATTGGGCACAGGGTCAAGACTGATTTGCATTTGGCTGTGTACAAACTGGAATGGCATAGTGAGCAAAAAAAGGATGGAATTAGGCCCAGATCTCTGTACTGGGGTCAATGTATGACATTGTTCTGCATTCTGTCCATCAATAGTTCCTTTTGCATTTGTAACCCCGAGTGGGACGGGTATGCTCAGACGCGAGTCCCATGCTCTCCATGCCACTGGAATCAAGCTACCCTGGCTGAAGAGGGGTGAAATACCAAAACCGGTCCTAGGATGCTTGTTTCCAGTCCGGGGGGGACCTGGCCTGGCAGATCGGGCTGGACTGTTCCCATTGGGCACAGGGTCAAGACTGATTTGCATATGGCTGGGTCCAAACTGGAATGGCATGGTGAGCAAAAAAACAATGGAATTAGGCCCAGATCTCTGTACTGGGGTGAATGTATGACATTGTTCTGCATTCTGTCCATCAATAGTTCTTTTTGCATTTGTCACCCCGAGTGGGACGGGTATGCTCAGACGTGAGTCCCGTGCTCTCCATGCCACTGGAATCAAGCTACCCTGGCTGAAGAAGGGTGAAACCCCAAAACCGGTCCTAGGATGCTTGTTTCCAGTCCAGGGAGGACCTGGCCTAGCAGTTTGGGCTGGACTGTTCCCATTGGGCACAGGGTCAAGACTGATTTGCATATGGCTGGGTCCAAACTGGAATGGCATGGTGAGCAAAAATACGATGGAATTAGGCCCAGATCTCTGTACTGGGGTGAATGTATGACATTGTTCTGCATTCTGTCCATCAATAGTTCTTTTTGCATTTGTCATCCCGAGTGGGACGGGTATGCTCAGACGTGAGTCCCGTGCTCTCCATACCACTGGAATCAAGCTACCCTGGCTGAAGAGGGGTGAAACTCCGAAACCGGTCCTAGGATGCTTGTTTCCAGTCCAGGGAGGACCTGGCCTGGCAGTTTGGGTTGGACTGTTCCCATTGGGCACAGGGTCAAGACTGATTTGCATATGGCTTGGTCCAAACTGGAATGGCATGGTGAGCAAAAAAACGATGGAATTAGGCCCAGATCTCTGTACTGGGGTGAATGTATGACATTGTTCTGCATTCTGTCCATCAATAGTTCCTTTTGCATTTGTCACCCCGAGTGGGACGGGTATGCTCAAACGTGAATCCCGTGCTCTCCATGCCACTGCAATCAAGCTACCCTGGCTGAAGAGGGCTGAAACCCCGAAACCGGTCCTAGGATGCTTGTTTCCAGTCCAGGGAGGACCTGGCCTGGCAGTTCGGGCTGGACTGTTCCCATTGGGCACAGGGTCAAGACTGATTTGCATTTGGCTGTGTACAAACTGGAATGGCATAGTGAGCAAAAAAAGGATGGAATTAGGCCCAGATCTCTGTACTGGGGTCAATGTATGACATTGTTCTGCATTCTGTCCATCAATAGTTCCTTTTGCATTTGTAACCCCGAGTGGGACGGGTATGCTCAGACGCGAGTCCCATGCTCTCCATGCCACTGGAATCAAGCTACCCTGGCTGAAGAGGGGTGAAACACCAAAACCGGTCCTAGGATGCTTGTTTCCAGTCCGGGGGGGACCTGGCCTGGCAGATCGGGCTGGACTGTTCCCATTGGGCACAGGGTCAAGACTGATTTGCATATGGCTGGGTCCAAACTGGAATGGCATGGTGAGCAAAAAAACAATGGAATTAGGCCCAGATCTCTGTACTGGGGTGAATGTATGACATTGTTCTGCATTCTGTCCATCAATAGTTCTTTTTGCATTTGTCACCCCGAGTGGGATGGGTATGCTCAGACGTGAGTCCCGTGCTCTCCATGCCACTGGAATCAAGCTACCCTGGCTGAAGAAGGGTGAAACCCCGAAACCGGTCCTAGGATGCTTGTTTCCAGTCCGGGGGGGACCTGGCCTGGCAGATCGGGCTGGACTGTTCCCATTGGACACCGGGTCAAGACTAATTTGCATATGGCTGGGTCCAAACTGGAATGGCATGGTGAGCAAAAAAACGATGGAATTAGGCCCAGATCTCTGTACTGGGGTGAATGTATGACATTGTTCTGCATTCTGTCCCATCAATAGTTCTTTTTGCATTTGTCACCCAGAGTGGGACGGGTATGCTCAGACGGGAGTCCCATGCTCTGCATGCCACTGGAATCAAGCTACCCTGGCTGAAGAGGGGTGAAACCCCGAAACCGGTCCTAGGATGCTTGTTTCCAGTCCAGGGAGGACCTGGCCTGGCAGTTCGGGCTGGACTGTTCCCATTGGGCACAGGGTCAAGACTGATTTGCATATGGCTCTGTCCAAACTGGAATGGCATGGTGAGCAAAAAAACGATGGAATTAGGCTCAGATCTATGTACTGGGGTGAATAAATGACATTGTTCTGCATTCTGTCCATCAATAGTTCTTTTTGCATTTGTCACCCAGAGTGGATCGGGTATGCCCAGGCATGAGTCTCGTGCTCCCCATGCCACTGGAATCAAGCTACCCTGGCGGAAGAGGGGTGAAACCCCAAAACCGGTCCTAGGATGCTTGTTTCCAGTCCAGGGAGGACCTGGCCTGGCAGTTTGGGCTGGACTGTTCCCATTGGGCACAGGGTCAAGACTGATTTGCATATGGCTGGGTCCAAACTGGAATGGCATGGTGAGCAAAAATACGATGGAATTAGGCCCAGATCTCTGTACTGGGGTGAATGTATGACATTGTTCTGCATTCTGTCCATCAATAGTTCTTTTTGCATTTGTCATCCCGAGTGGGACGGGTATGCTCAGAAGTGAGTCCCGTGCTCTCCATACCACTGGAATCAATCTACCCTGGCTGAAGAGGGGTGAAACTCCGAAACCGGTCCTAGGATGCTTGTTTCCAGTCCAGGGAGGACCTGGCCTGGCAGTTTGGGTTGGACTGTTCCCATTGGGCACAGGGTCAAGACTGATTTGCATATGGCTTGGTCCAAACTGGAATGGCATGGTGAGTGTAGGAGAGTAGGGTCTGCAATCCTATGATCACCCAGATTTTTTTGCTTTTGCTTCATTGGTTTACGACTTTCTCCGGCTGTGGGCCTGCCAATCAGACCCACAGCCTAGCTGTTCTCTCTCGAAATTAACACACATGTACGTTAGGTGCATCCACTAATTGGAACTGGGCCGCCTTGTCAGTCCCTGTCTCAGCATACCACAGGTATCCAGGGCATCGGTGTACCCAGGGCCTACCAGGGGCTGAAGCATGTATTATGCCACCCCTGGAATGGCCGCCCGAATCTGACACAACTGGCTGCACGACAGCTGGGGCCACGTGGTGTAATCACCCGTTGCTGTAGGTGTAGTATTCCTACACCTAAACCCTAAAAATGGACACATGGATTCCTATCAGTCACTCCTATAGCAGGCCTTATCAATCCTGAAGGCAGAGTGCAGGGAATCATGTGGGACGGTGCTCTGGCGCGAGCTGAGCCCATCGACGGCTTGCGGAACCAAGTCCTAATAGCCGTTCCATGGTGACGCGGGCCAACTACTTTTAATGCATTATAATCCTTGCGGTTATTTGCTAACTTTGGCATCGCATCACCTATACATGTCGAGTAAGGTGTCATACGAATGGGAATACGAACCCCTCACCAGTCCTGGTGACGGGGTTAGCATTCCCCCCTTTTAGAGGGACACGACATGGAAGTAACCTTGAACCCCGGTTAAAGTTGACTCAAGCCTCAGCATCACAAAATGGATGCTGCCACCAGACACAAGTCTGACCTCCTGCTGCTGGGGGACCTTCCAGCAAAGGGAGCTTGGACAAAGGGTTTCCTGTCGAGGGCGGTGTTAGCACCATCCCAGACAGGGTTTGTGTATCCCAGGTAGGCAGGGCTGAAAGGAAGGTGATTGCAAGTGGCACCCCGGTGTTCACTGTGCATAGCCCGGCTCAAACCAGTTTCGGGGGCACACCAGCCCCTGAGCTGGCGCGAAGCCGGACAAAGGATAGGGGTGTAACCACCCCCCTCCTGGCTCCACCCATAGGTAGAACCTAGTCACGGGCCAGCCCCTTTTCTTAGAATAAAGGTAGGAGCGGGTCCCCTTCCCAAATTGGATAATCAGATAATCGGATAACTCCGAATCACGAACTACTTTCCACGAAAGGAACTCTTGACTATTTCTGAAGACTCTCCCTTGTGGCTAAGGAGTAGCCACCCTGCACCAGCAGGCACCATCTAAGCGCTTGCGGTTTGCTGTAAGTCTCTCCTACGGATCAAGACTGCCCAGCTCGACGAGACCCGAGTACCCTGCCATCTCTGACCTTTTACCTACCTCATCAGCCCAGCTGAGAGTCGTAGGTGTGACGAGACCTGCGGGACCGGCTATCTTCAGAACCTGCACGACGCTTATCTAGCACGCCCACCGAGGGACCCTCGAGTGAGTGCACCTAGGGTTTGAGAAGCCCTAACCCTGAGCAGCTCCAGCATCGAAGTCTGCCTCCCCAGCATCCCCGAGATCTGCGTGGGGGCCCTTCCGCTCCTTGTTGTTCACCGCGTTGTTCGACCACTTGCCGACCGGCTTGTGGCCCTCTTCACGACGCACCACGATTGTTTCATCACTAGTCTGGTTGCTCCAGACTGGCTCTTGCTCACCTTCAACAGAGGAGTACCACGGACCCTCCTGGTCCACTCCCGACGCCATCTTGACTCCCCCGCTTGGGTTGCCACTGCCAAGATCCGCTGCCCCTGCCTGGGCCCAGCATCATCGACAGCAGACACCTTCGTGGGACAGCTCGCCCTCCATCCTGGTCGCCGCCGCGCCTCCTGGTCCGAGGAACAGCCGAGTCCGACGTCACCCACTCACCTGGTCGAGGTGACTTCAGCCGGTACCCTCCTGGTACCCACACGATCGCTGGCTAGCGGTTGAGAACTGAGTCCCCTCTGCTTTCAGGTTTCCTTCATCACCGATCCAGGCTTGGATCGCTCCGAACATCGTCACTGGTCGCCTGCCAGCAACTTCTTCTTTCAGGCTCCTGAGACTACACGAGGACTCCCGACATCTTGCCGAACTTCACGCAGCCGCAGCCTCCGGGCTAGGTAACTCGAGCATCTCGGTGCTCCATCGCAGGTTCGCTCTACAAGTGTCCAGTTCCTTTTTCGTTTAGTCCCACTGATCGGATCACTCCGGAATCAGTACCTCCAGACTCTAACCATTCGCATTTCACTGTTAGTGTAGATGGTTTCTCGTGCCCCTCGGGCATTTGTGTAAATTGTGCAACTGAAGTATTTTCCTAAGAGTTTTGTAGTGTGCTTAGCTCCCTGACTCATAAAGAGCCAGGGTAGTCTTGTTATAAATAAATATCCTTTTATTTTCATAACAACTTGTGTGGTGTCCTTTCACTTGGTGTTCAAGGGGTATATGTGATGGTAAACAGCTGGCTTAACACGCCCTCTAGAGTTTAGCCTAAAGACTGCTCGTATCCACGCTACTAGGATAGCTGGTCTAAAAGGTTGACTTACAACCAATCATCAATAAGGGTCGTTTGGAATGATACACAGTGATCACTAGAATAGTGAGCACTACATATCAGGCCAACTTCTCACATTGGTGAGCAGCGGTTGGGATTTGAGCTTGCTGTTGTTTTACCACACACGTATCCTAAGAATATCGCAGTGAAAGATCACATAAGTACCCAGGTACATATAACTTAACTTAGAATACTCCGAGTTCTACTGAACCGGCTGTTGTAGTGTAACAGGGCTTAGCACACCCTGACTACAACTCTTAGCAAGGGATCAGTAGGTAAACCCATAGTGTAGGTAGGTGCAACACTTACACCTCACTAGAAAAGCATGTCGGTCCACGGAGAGTCTGCAGGGACTCCCTTAGTGGTCAGTGACCCTCCACAGGTCGTGTCACGATATGCAACTCTTAGCTTCAAGGAGATGAGACAACTGTGTGCCTCCAGGAAGCTAAACCAGGGTTCTAACCCTACCATCGCAATACTGATAGGTCTCTTAGAGGCGTACGATGCTAGGAGGTCCTCTAACCCAGGTCCCCCCAGTGCAGATGGGAACATGCCTCCCTTAGAGGGAACCCTCGGTGACCCAGACCTCGACCTCCACACAGAGGAGGAGGACGAGGACGAGTTATCGGGAGACGAGGCAGACAAAGGTCCAGTGGTAGTCGGCAGGCTTACAAGGACCAACTTAAGCAGGCATGAGAATGGAACTGGGGGAGCCCCGGGCCCACGCTCAAGCAGGCTTAACCTTGGGAACGGACGAGCTAGGTCTCTCTCCAGAGGCTCTGGCAGATCGGTTCATACACATGTCTCTCAGGCACCTTCTCAGAGAGGAATGACTTCCCCTCAGAGGAGGGAGAATGAAGCGAAGATGCGGGAGGTCAATCTGAGGATCGAGCGGGAAGAACTTGCCCTCGCCAAAGAAAGACTTGCCTTAGCCCGAGAGCAGAAATTAAGTGGGTTAGATCCCACTGGTGGCAGCATTCTCAATAGAGAGAAAGACAGGGGTATAGACACTAGACACCTGAGTAAAATAGTGCCCCCCTTTAAACAAGGGGACGACATCCACAAGTGGATAACTGCCTTGGAGAGGGCCTGCACTGTCCAGTGCGTCCCCCCAAGTCAGTGGGCAGCTATACTGTGGCTTTCCTTTGAAGGTAAAGGAAGGGACAAGCTCCTCACTACAAGAGCTGAGGATGCTAACAACTACCAAGTCCTGAAGAACACACTGATTGATGGGTTCGGCTTAACCACGGAACAGTACCGGGTGCTGTTCCGGGACACCCAGAAAATTCTGTCTCAGGATTGGGCTGACTTTGTCGATTGTGCCACTAAGGCTTTGGAAGGCTGGTTGCTGGGTAGCAAGGTTACTGATTACACAGGATTGTACAATCTTATCATGCGAGAACAGATTTTAAACAACTGTCAGAACCAATTGTTGCATCAGCACCTTGTCGACTCGGATCTGACCTCTCCCCAAGAATTGGGAAAGAAGGCAGACAGATGGGTCAGAACAAGGGTCAAGCAGAACCAGAATCAGAACCAGGGTGGTCAGAAGAAAGCAGACCAAAAGGGTAACAAGAACGAACAAAATGACCAGAAGTCTTCGACAGGTCCCCAACAAACCAAAGAGGGTGGGGGTCAGGCTTCACAGAAGAAGAAGACTCAAGAAGGCCAGTCAAAAAGGTGGTGCCAATACTGTAAAAGTAAGACTCACTGGTTTAGTGAGTGCACCAAGAAAGGAGGGCAAACTCCTGCCACTGCAGCCCCTAAGGCGCCTGCGCCCCCTAGTACAGTCAGCAGTGGTAGTGCGCCTCCCAAGGCATTAGTTGGGTTAACCTTGGGAACCGAGGGGAGTGACGACTTGGTCGGCACACTCACTCAGGCCGTCCTTGTCTGTACCGGGGATATGGATATGTCCCCTGATGCCAGTCCCAATACTTTGGGCAAATACAGACAGACACCTTTGATAAATGGAAAAGTGGCTCAGGCCTACAGGGACACGTGTGCCAGTGTCACCATGGTGACGCCTAACTTCGTGGACCCTGGACAGATCATGCTAGGTACCAGTTACCTAGTGACCAATGCCAGCAACGTCACTACCAATCACAGTATGGCAGTTGTTGATTTCTCCTGGGGAGGGGTAAGTGGCCCGAAAAAGGTTGTGGTTAGTTCAGACCTCCCCGTAGAATGTCTGTTGGGCAATGATTTGGAAACGTCACAATGGTCAGAAGTGGAGCAGAGGACTCACATGGAAATGTTAGGTTTGCCAGCACATGTCCTTGCTGTGACCAGGTCACAGGCCAAAAGGTGCCCCACTGAACAGGTGCTGGATCCTGGAAGAACGGACCAGACACCTTCCAAGAAAAGGAGCAGTAAGGGTAAGGCTTCGCCTTCCCCCTTGCCCCAGGTCGTGGATCAAGTCTCCGAGGAGGCTGACCTTAAAGAACTGAGGGAAACTGAGCCGCAAGAGCTTGAACCTGGTCAGGTTGAGTTTCTGGGCTCAGGGGGACCCTCCAGGGAAGACCTGGGGAAGGCACAGTTAGACTGCCCCTCACTTGAACCCCTCAGACAGCAGGCCGCTGCTGAGGCTGCAGGGAACGCCACAGGTACCCACAAAGTGTACTGGGATGATGGACTCCTGTACTCTGAGGCAAGAGACCCCAAACCTGGTGCGACCAGGAGGCTGGTCATCCCCTTGTCTCTGAGAGGTTTCCTTCTCACCTTGGCCCACGAGATTCCCCTTGCAGGTCACTTAGGCCAGAATAAGACTTGGGACAGAATTGTTCCACACTTTCACTGGCCCCATATGTCCGAAGATACGAAGGAGTTTTGCCGCTCCTGTGTCACTTGCCAAGCCAGTGGTAAGTCAGGTGGCACGACAAAGGCCCCCCTCATACCACTACCAGTGGTGGGGGTACCCTTTGAACGAGTGGGGATCGACATTGTCGGACCAATGGAACCCCAGACAGCATCAGGGCACAAGTTTATACTGGTGGTGGTGGACCACGCCACCAGGTATCCTGAAGCTATTCCCCTTAGGACCACTACGGCACCTGTGGTGGCACGGGCCCTACTTGGAGTGTTCTCCAGAGTGGGCTTCCCTAAGGAGGTCGTCTCAGACAGAGGTGCAAACTTCATGTCGGGATATCTGACTGCTATGTGGAAGGAATGTGGTGTCAACTACAAGTTCACCACACCCTATCACCCACAATGCAATGGGCTTGTTGAGAGATTCAACAGGACCCTAAAAGGGATGATTCACGGACTACCTGAAAAGCTTCGGCGGAGATGGGATGTCCTGATACCCTGCCTCTTGTTCGCCTACAGAGAGGTCCCGCAGAAGGGGGTTGGCTACAGCCCTTTCGAGCTTCTGTTCGGACATCCTGTAAGGGGACCCCTTTGTTTGGTAAAGGAAGGATGGGAGAGACCTCTCAGAAAGCCGGCATCAAACATTGTGGACTATGTGCTCGGTCTCCGCTCGCGGATGGCGGAGTACATGGAAAAGGCGTCTAAAAACCTGGAGGCGAGCCAAGAATTACAGAAAGCTTGGCACGACCAAAAGGCTGTCCTGACGGTGTACCAGCCTGGACAGAAGGTGTGGGTGCTGGAGCCAGTGGCCCCAGCAGCACTCAAAGACAAATGGTCTGGGCCCCACACGATCATTGAGCAAAAGGGAGAGGTCACCTACTTGGTAGACCTGGGAACTCCCCGGAGCCCCCACAGGGTGCTCCATGTAAACAGGCTCAAGACATATGTCGACAGGGAGGGCATGGGCTTGCTCATGGCCACAGATGAGGGACAGGAGGAGGAGAGTGACCCTCTCCCAGACCTGCTCTCTCAGAACCCTGACGATGGATCAGTAGATGGTGTTGTCTTTTGTGGCAGCCTCTCTGGACATCAACAAGAGGATTGTAAACAGGTTCTTCAATCCTTTCGACATATGTTCTCTCTGACACCCAGTCAGACCAAGTGGTGTACCCACGAGGTCGACACTGGGGACAGTCTGCCCGTAAAGAGTAAAATCTATCGGCAACCTGATCATGTCAGAGACTGCATCAAGACAGAGGTGCAGAAAATGTTGGAGCTGGGAGTCATTGAACCCTCGGACAGCCCCTGGGCTAGTCCCGTAGTGCTCTTGCCGAAACCTCACACCCAGGGCGGTAAGAAAGAGATGAGGTTTTGCGTGGACTACAGAGGTCTCAATGCGGTCACTAAGACCGACGCCCACCCGATACCAAGAGCAGACGAACTTATCGACCGGTTGGCCTCGGCCAACTACTTAAGTACGTTTGACCTGACAGCTGGGTATTGGCAAATCAGGTTAGCTGAGGAGGCCAAGCCCAAAACAGCATTTTCTACCCCGGGTGGGCATTATCAGTTCGTGGTAATGCCCTTTGGTTTGAAAAATGCACCTGCCACCTTCCAAAGGCTGGTGAATCGAGTTCTCACTGGGTTGGGCGACTTCTGTGCAGCGTATCTGGACGATATCGCTGTCTTTAGCTCCACCTGGGAGGATCACCTGGTCCACCTGAGGAAAGTGTTAGAGGCCCTGCAGAAGGCAGGCCTCACTATCAAGGCCACCAAGTGCCAGATAGGGCAGACACAGGTTGTATACCTGGGCCACCTTGTAGGTGGAGGCCAGGTTCAACCATTGGAGAGCAAAATACAGGCCATCCAGGACTGGGCTCCTCCAACCACCCAGACTCAGGTTCGAGCTTTCTTGGGCCTGACTGGTTATTACCGGAAATTTGTCAGAAATTATGGATCCATTGTGACCCCGCTAAACGACCTGACAAGTAAAAAGATGCCAAAAAAAGTTCAGTGGACAGCAAGCTGTCAGAAGGCATTCGATGACCTAAAGCAGGCCATGTGCACAGCACCTATCCTAAAGAGTCCAGACTACTCCAAACCATTCATTGTCCAAACAGACGCTTCGGAGCTGGGTGTGGGAGCTGTTCTATCGCAACTGAATTTTGATGGTCATGACCAGCCCATAGCTTTTATTAGCAGGAGGCTGACCCCCAGAGAGAAGAATTGGTCAGCTATCGAGAGGGAGGCCTTTGCTGTGGTTTGGGCCCTGAAGAAGTTGAGGCCATACTTGTTTGGCACTCACTTCAAGATTCAGACCGACCATAAGCCCCTCTTGTGGCTAAATCAAATGAAGGGTGAAAACCCCAAACTACTTAGGTGGTCCATTTCCCTACAGGGGATGGACTTCACAGTGGAGCATAGACCTGGCACTGATCATGGCAATGCAGATGGGCTCTCCAGGTATTTCCACTTAGAGCAAGAAGACTCACCTGGTCAAGGTTAGCTTATTGTCCCGAAGTTTGGGGGGGGGTCATGTAGGAGAGTAGGGTCTGCAATCCTATGATCACCCAGATTTTTTTGCTTTTGCTTCATTGGTTTACGACTTTCTCCGGCTGTGGGCCTGCCAATCAGACCCACAGCCTAGCTGTTCTCTCTCGAAATTAACACACATGTACGTTAGGTGCATCCACTAATTGGAACTGGGCCGCCTTGTCAGTCCCTGTCTCAGCATACCACAGGTATCCAGGGCATCGGTGTACCCAGGGCCTACCAGGGGCTGAAGCATGTATTATGCCACCCCTGGAATGGCCGCCCAAATCTGACACAACTGGCTGCACGACAGCTGGGGCCACGTGGTGTAATCACCCGTTGCTGTAGGTGTAGTATTCCTACACCTAAACCCTAAAAATGGACACATGGATTCCTATCAGTCACTCCTATAGCAGGCCTTATCAATCCTGAAGGCAGAGTGCAGGGAATCATGTGGGACGGTGCTCTGGCGCGAGCTGAGCCCGTCGACGGCTTGCGGAACCAAGTCCTAATAGCCGTTCCATGGTGACGCGGGCCAACTACTTTTAATGCATTATAATCCTTGCGGTTATTTGCTAACTTTGGCATCGCATCACCTATACATGTCGAGTAAGGTGTCATACGAATGGGAATACGAACCCCTCGCCAGTCCTGGTGACGGGGTTAGCATTCCCCCCTTTTAGAGGGACACGACATGGAAGTAACCTTGAACCCCGGTTAAAGTTGACTCAAGCCTCAGCATCACAAAATGGATGCTGCCACCAGACACAAGTCTGACCTCCTGCTGCTGGGGGACCTTCCAGCAAAGGGAGCTTGGACAAAGGGTTTCCTGTCGAGGGCGGTGTTAGCACCATCCCAGACAGGGTTTGTGTATCCCAGGTAGGCAGGGCTGAAAGGAAGGTGATTGCAAGTGGCACCCCGGTGCTCACTGTGCATAGCCCGGCTCAAACCAGTTTCGGGGGCACACCAGCCCCTGAGCTGGCGCGAAGCCGGACAAAGGATAGGGGTGTAACCACCCCCCTCCTGGCTCCACCCATAGGTAGAACCTAGTCACGGGCCAGCCCCTTTTCTTAGAATAAAGGTAGGAGCGGGTCCCCTTCCCAAATTGGATAATCAGATAATCGGATAACTCCGAATCACGAACTACTTTCCACGAAAGGAACTCTTGACTATTTCTGAAGACTCTCCCTTGTGGCTAAGGAGTAGCCACCCTGCACCAGCAGGCACCATCTAAGCGCTTGCGGTTTGCTGTAAGTCTCTCCTACGGATCAAGACTGCCCAGCTCGACGAGACCCGAGTACCCTGCCATCTCTGACCTTTTACCTACCTCATCAGCCCAGCTGAGAGTCGTAGGTGTGACGAGACCTGCGGGACCGGCTATCTTCAGAACCTGCACGACGCTTATCTAGCACGCCCACCGAGGGACCCTCGAGTGAGTGCACCTAGGGTTTGAGGAGCCCTAACCCTGAGCAGCTCCAGCATCGAAGTCTGCCTCCCCAGCATCCCCGAGATCTGCGTGGGGGCCCTTCCGCTCCTTGTTGTTCACCGCGTTGTTCGACCACTTGCCGACCGGCTTGTGGCCCTCTTCACGACGCACCACGATTGTTTCATCACTAGTCTGGTTGCTCCAGACTGGCTCTTGCTCACCTTCAACAGAGGAGTACCACGGACCCTCCTGGTCCACTCCCGACGCCATCTTGACTCCCCCGCTTGGGTTGCCACTGCCAAGATCCGCTGCCCCTGCCTGGGCCCAGCATCATCGACAGCAGACACCTTCGTGGGACAGCTCGCCCTCCATCCTGGTCGCCGCCGCGCCTCCTGGTCCGAGGAACAGCCGAGTCCGACGTCACCCACTCACCTGGTCGAGGTGACTTCAGCCGGTACCCTCCTGGTACCCACACGATCGCTGGCTAGCGGTTGAGAACTGAGTCCCCTCTGCTTTCAGGTTTCCTTCATCACCGATCCAGGCTTGGATCGCTCCGAATATCGTCACTGGTCGCCTGCCAGCAACTTCTTCTTTCAGGCTCCTGAGACTACACGAGGACTCCCGACATCTTGCCGAACTTCACGCAGCCGCAGCCTCCGGGCTAGGTAACTCGAGCATCTCGGTGCTCCATCGCAGGTTCGCTCTACAAGTGTCCAGTTCCTTTTTCGTTTAGTCCCACTGATCGGATCACTCCGGAATCAGTACCTCCAGACTCTAACCATTCGCATTTCACTGTTAGTGTAGATGGTTTCTCGTGCCCCTCGGGCATTTGTGTAAATTGTGCAACTGAAGTATTTTCCTAAGAGTTTTGTAGTGTGCTTAGCTCCCTGACTCATAAAGAGCCAGGGTAGTCTTGTTATAAATAAATATCCTTTTATTTTCATAACAACTTGTGTGGTGTCCTTTCACTTGGTGTTCAAGGGGTATATGTGATGGTAAACAGCTGGCTTAACACGCCCTCTAGAGTTTAGCCTAAAGACTGCTCGTATCCACGCTACTAGGATAGCTGGTCTAAAAGGTTGACTTACAACCAATCATCAATAAGGGTCGTTTGGAATGATACACAGTGATCACTAGAATAGTGAGCACTACATATCAGGCCAACTTCTCACAGTGAGCAAAAAAACGATGGAATTAGGCCCAGATCTCTGTACTGGGGTGAATGTATGACATTGTTCTGCATTCTGTCCATCAATAGTTCCTTTTGCATTTGTCACCCCGAGTGGGACGTGTATGCTCAGACGTGAGTCCCGTGCTCTCCATGCCACTGGAACCAAGCTACCCTGGCTGAAGAAGGGTGAAACCCCGAAACCGGTCCTAGGATGCTTGTTTCAAGTCCGGGGGGGACCTGGCCTGGCAGATCGGGCTGGACTGTTCCCATTGGGCACAGGGTCAAGACTGATTTGCATATGTCTGGGTCCAAACTGGAATGGCATGGTGAGCAAAAAAACGATGGAATTAGGCCCAGATCTCTGTACTGGGGTGAATGTATGACATTGTTCTGCATTCTGTCCATCAATAGTTCTTTTTGCATTTGTCACCCCGAGTGGGACGGGTATGCTCAGACGTGAGTCCCGTGCTCTCCATGCCACTGGAATCAAGCTACCCTGGCTGAAGAAGGGTGAAACCCCGAAACCGGTCCTAGGATGCTTGTTTCCAGTCCAGGGAGGACCTGGCCTGGCAGTTCGGGCTGGACTGTTCCCATTGGGCCGAGGGTCAAGACTGATTTGCATATGGCTGGATCCAAACTGGAGTGGCATGGCGAGCAAAAAAACGATGGAATTAGGCCCAGATCTCTGTACTGGGGTGAATGTATGACATTGTTCTGCATTCTGTCCATCAATAGTTCTTTTTGCATTTGTCACCCCGAGTGGGACGGGTATGCTCAGACGTCAGTCCCATGCTCTCCATGCCACTGGAATCAAGCCACACTGGCCGAAGAGGGGTGAAACCCCGAAACCGGACCTAGGTTGCTTGTTTCCAGTCCAGGGAGGACCTGACCTGGCAGTTCAGGCTGGACTGTTCCCATTGGGCACAGGGTCAAGACTGATTTGCATATGGCTGGGTCCAAACTGGAATGGCATGGTGAGCAAAAATACGATGGAATTAAGCCCAGATCTCTGTACTGGGGTGAATGTATGACATTGTTCTGCATTCTGTCTATCAATAGTTCTTTTTGCATTTGTCACCCCGAGTGGGACGGGTATGCTCAGACGTGACTCCCGTGCTCTCCATGCCGCTGGAATCAAGCTACCCTGGCTGAAGAGGGGTGAAACCCCGAAACCGGTCCTAGGATGCTTGTTTCCAGTCCAGGGAGGACCTGGCCTGGCAGTTCGGGCTGGACTGTTCCCATTGGGCACAGGGTCAAGACTGATTTGGATTTGGCTGTGTACAAACTGGAATGGCATAGTGAGCAAAAAAAGGATGGAATTAGGCCCAGATCTGTGTACTGGGGTGAATGTATGACATTGTTCTGCATTATGTCCATCAATAGTTCTTTTTGCATTTGTCACCCCGAGTGGGACGGGTATGCTCAAACGTGAGTCCCGTGCTCTCCATGCCATTGCAATCAAGCTACCCTGGCTGAAGAGGGCTGAAACCCCGAAACCGGTCCTAGGATGCTTGTTTCCAGTCCAGGGAGGACCTGGCCTGGCAGTTCGGGCTGGACTGTTCCCATTGGGCACAGGGTCAAGACTGATTTGCATTTGGCTGTGTACAAACTGGAATAGCATAGTGAGCAAAAAAAGGATGGAATTAGGCCCAGATCTCTGTACTAGGGTGAATGTATGACACTGTTCTGCATTCTGTCCATCAATAGTTCCTTTTGCATTTGTAACCCCGAGTGGGACGGGTATGCTCAGACGCGAGTCCCATGCTCTCCATGCCACTGGAATCAAGCTACCCTGGCTGAAGAGGGGTGAAACACCAAAACCGGTCCTAGGATGCTTGTTTCCAGTCCGGGGGGGACCTGGCCTGGCAGATCGGGCTGGACTGTTCCCATTGGGCACAGGGTCAAGACTGATTTGCATATGGCTGGGTCCAAACTGGAATGGCATGGTGAGCAAAAAAACAATGGATTAGGCCCAGATCTCTGTACTGGGGTGAATGTATGACATTGTTCTGCCTTCTGTCCATCAATAGTTCTTTTTGCATTTGTCACCCCGAGTGGGACGGGTATGCTCAGACGTGAGTCCCGTGCTCTCCATGCCACTGGAATCAAGCTACCCTGGCTGAAGAAGGGTGAAACCCCGAAACCGGTCCTAGGATGCTTGTTTCCAGTCTGGGGGGGACCTGGCCTGGCAGATCGGGCTGGACTGTTCCCATTGGGCACAGGGTCAAGACTGATTTGCATATGGCTGGGTCCGAACTGGAGTGGCATGGCGAGCAAAAAAACGATGGAATTAGGCCCAGATCTCTGTACTGGGGTGAATGTATGACATTGTTCTGCATTCTGTCCATCAAAAGTTCTTTTTGCATTTGTCACCCCGAGTGGGACGGGTATGCTCAGACGTCAGTCCCATGCTCTCCATGCCACTGGAATCAAGCCACATTGGCCGAAGAGGGGTGAAACCCCGAAACCGGACCTAGGTTGCTTGTTTCCAGTCCAGGCAGGACCTTACCTGGCAGTTCAGGCTGGACTGTTCCCATTGGGCACAGGGTCAAGACTGATTTGCATATGGCTGGGTCCAAACTGGAATGGCATGGTGAGCAAAAATACGATGGAATTAGGCCCAGATCTCTGTACTGGGGTGAATGTATGACATTGTTCTGCATTCTGTCCATCAATAGTTCTTTTTGCATTTGTCACCCCGAGTGGGACGGGTATGCTCAGACGTGAGTCCCGTGCTCTCCATCCCACTGGAATTAAGCTACCCTGGCTGAAGAGGGGTGAAACCCCGAAACCGGTCCTAGGATGCTTGTTTCCAGTCCAGGGAGGACCTGGCCTGGCAGTTCGGGCTGGACTGTTCCCATTGGGCACAGGGTCAAGACTGATTTGCATATGGCTTGGTCCAAACTGGAATGGCATGGTGAGCAAAAAAACGATGGAATTAGGCCCAGATCTCTGTACTGGGGTGAATGTATGACATTGTTCTGCATTCTGTCCCATCAATAGTTCTTTTTGCATTTGTCGCCCCGAGTGGGACGGGTATGCTCAGACGGCAGTCCCAAGCTCTGCATGCCACTGGAATCAAGCTACCCTGGCTGAAGAGGGGTGAAACCCCGAAACCGGTCCTAGGACGCTTGTTTCCAGTCCAGGGAGGACCTGGCCTGGCAGTTCGGGCTGGACTGTTCCCATTGGGCACAGGGTCAAGACTGATTTGCATATGGCTCTGTCCAAACTGGAATGGCATGGTGAGCAAAAAAACGATGGAATTAGGCCCAGATCTATGTACTGGGGTGAATGAATGACATTGTTCTGCATTCTGTCCATCAATAGTTCTTTTTGCATTTGTCACCCTGAGTGGAACGGGTATGCTCAGGCGTGAGTCTCGTGCTCTCCATGCCACTGGAATCAAGCTACCCTGGCGGAAGAGGGGTGAAACCCCAAAACCGGTCCTAGGATGCGTGTTTCCAGTCCAGGGAGGACCTGGCCTGGCAGTTTGGGCTGGACTGTTCCCATTGGGCACAGGGTCAAGACTGATTTGCATATGGCTGGGTCCAAACTGGAATGGCATGGTGAGCAAAAATACGATGGAATTAGGCCCAGATCTCTGTACTGGGGTGAATGTATGACATTGTTCTGCATTCTGTCCATCAATAGTTCCTTTTGCATTTGTCACCCCGAGTGGGACGGGTATGCTCAGACGTGAGTCCCGTGCTCTCCATGCCACTGGAACCAAGCTACCCTGGCTGAAGAAGGGTTAAACCCCGAAACCGGTCCTAGGATGCTTGTTTCAAGTCCGGGGGGGGACCTGGCCTGGCAGATCGGGCTGGACTGTTCCCATTGGGCACAGGGTCAAGACTGATTTGCATATGGCTGGGTCCAAACTGGAATGTCATAGTGAGCAAAAAAACGATGGAATTAGGCCCAGATCTCTGTACTGGGGTGAATGCATGACATTGTTCTGCATTCTGTCCATCAATAGTTCTTTTTGCATTTGTCACCCCGAGTGGGACGGGTATGCTCAGACGTGAGTCCCGTGCTCTCCATGCCACTGGAATCAAGCTACCCTGGCTGAAGAAGGGTGAAACCCCGAAACCGGTCCTAGGATGCTTGTTTCCAGTCCAGGGAGGACCTGGCCTGGCAGTTCGGCCTGGACTGTTCCCATTGGGCACAGGGTCAAGACTGATTTGCATATGGCTGGATCCAAACTGGAGTGGCATGGCGAGCAAAAAAACGATGGAATTAGGCCCAGATCTCTGTACTGGGGTGAATGTATGACATTGTTCTGCATTCTGTCCATCAATAGTTCTTTTTGCATTTGTCACCCTGAGTGGGACGGGTATGCTGAGACGTGAGTACCGTGCTCTCCATGCCACTGGAATCAAGCTACCCTGGCTGAAGAGGGGTGAAACCCCGAAACTGGTTCTAGGATGCTTTTTTCCAGTCCACGGAGGACCTGGCCTGGCAGTTCGGGCTGGACTGTTCCTATTGAGCACAGGGTCAAGACTGATTTTCATATGGCTGGGTCCAAACTGGAATGGCATGGTGAGCAAAAAAACGATGGAATTAGGCCCAGAGCTCTGTACTGTGGTGAATGTATGACATTGTTCTGCATTCTGTCCATCAATAGTTCTTTTTGCATTTGTCACCCCGAGTGGGTCGGGTATGCTCAGACGTGAGTCCCGTGCTCTCCATGCCACTGGAATCAAGCTACCCTGGCTGAAGAGGGGTGAAACCCCGAAACCGGTCCTAGGATGCTTATTTCCAGTCCAGGGAGGACCTGGCCTGGCAGTTCGGGCTGGACTGTTCCCATCGGGCACAGGGTCAAGACTGATTTGCATATGGCTGGGTCCAAACTGGAATGGCATGGTGAGCAAAAAAACGATGGTATTAGGCCCTGATCTCTGTACTGGGGTGAATGTATGACATTGTTCTGCATTCTGTCCATCAGTAGTTCTTTTTGCATTTGTCCCCCCGAGTGGGACGGGTATGCTCAGACGTGAGTCCCGTGCTCTCCATGCCACTAGAAATAAGCTACCCTGGCTGAAGAGGGGTGAAACCCCGAAACCGGTCCTAGGATGCTTGTTTCCAGTCCAGGGATGACCTGGCCTGGCAGTTTGGGCTGGACTGTTCCCATTGGGCACAGGGTAAAGACTGATTTGCATATGGCTGGGTCCAAACTGGAATGGCATGGTGAGCAAAAAAACGATGGAATTAGGCCCAGATCTCTGTACTGGGGTGAATGTATGACATTGTTCTGCATTCTGTCCATCAATAGTTCTTTTTGCATTTGTCACCCCGAGTGGGATGGGTATGCTCAGACGTGAGTCCCGTGCTCTCCATGCCACTGGAATCCAGCTACCCTGGCTGAAGAGGGGTGAAACCCCGAAACCGGTCCTAGGATGCTTGTTTCCAGTCCAGGAAGGACCTGGCCTGGCAGTTCGGGCTGGACTGTTCCCATTGGGCAAAGGGTCAAGACTGATTTGCATATAGCTGGGTCCATACTGGAATGGCATAGTGAGAAACAAAACAATGGAATTAGGCCCAGATCTCTGTACTGGGGTGAATGTATGACATTGTTCTGCATTCTGTCCAACAATAGTTCTTTTTGCATTTGTCACCCCGAGTGGAACGGGTATGCTCAGACGTGAGTCCCGTGCTCTCTATGCCACTGGAATCAAGCTACCCTGGCTGAAGAGGGGTGAAACCCCGAAACCGGTCCTAGGATGCTTGTTTCCAGTCCAGGGAGGACCTGGCCTGGCAGTTTGGGCTGGACTGTTCCCATTGGGCACAGGGTCAAGACTGATTTGCATTTGGCTGTGTACAAACTGGAATGGCATAGTGAGCAAAAAAACGGATGGAATTAGGCCCAGATCTCTGTACTGGGGTGAATGTACGACATTGTTCTGCATTATGACCATCAATAGTTCCTTTTGCATTCGTCACCCCGAGTGGGATGGGTATGCTCAGACGTGAGTCCCATGCTCTCCATGCCACTGGAATCAAGCTACCCTGGCTGAAGAGGGGTGAAACCCCGAAACTGGTTCTAGGATGCTTTTTTCCAGTCCACGGAGGACCTGGCCTGGCAGTTCGGGCTGGACTGTTCCTATTGAGCACAGGGTCAAGACTGATTTTCATATGGCTGGGTCCAAACTGGAATGGCATGGTGAGCAAAAAAACGATGGAATTAGGCCCAGAGCTCTGTACTGTGGTGAATGTATGACATTGTTCTGCATTCTGTCCATCAATAGTTCTTTTTGCATTTGTCACCCCGAGTGGGTCGGGTATGCTCAGACGTGAGTCCCGTGCTCTCCATGCCACTGGAATCAAGCTACCCTGGCTGAAGAGGGGTGAAACCCCGAAACCAGTCCTAGGATGCTTATTTCCAGTCCAGGGAGGACCTGGCCTGGCAGTTCGGGCTGGACTGTTCCCATCGGGCACAGGGTCAAGACTGATTTGCATATGGCTGGGTCCAAACTGGAATGGCATGGTGAGCAAAAAAACAATGGTATTAGGCCCTGATCTCTGTACTGGGGTGAATGTATGACATTGTTCTGCATTCTGTCCATCAGTAGTTCTTTTTGCATTTGTCCCCCCGAGTGGGACGGGTATGCTCAGACGTGAGTCCCGTGCTCTCCATGCCACTAGAAATTAGCTACCCTGGCTGAAGAGGGGTGAAACCCCGAAACCGGTCCTAGGATGCTTGTTTCCAGTCCAGGGATGACCTGGCCTGGCAGTTCGGGCTGGACTGTTCCCATTGGGCACAGGGTCAAGACTGATTTGCATATGGCTGGGTCCAAACTGGAATGGCATGGTGAGCAAAAAAACGATGGAATTAGGCCCAGATCTCTGTACTGGGGTGAATGTATGACATTGTTCTGCATTCTGTCCATCAATAGTTCTTTTTGCATTTGTCACCCCGAGTGGGATGGGTATGCTCAGACGTGAGTCCCGTGCTCTCCATGCCACTGGAATCCAGCTACCCTGGCTGAAGAGGGGTGAAACCCCGAAACCGGTCCTAGGATGCTTGTTTCCAGTCCAGGAAGGACCTGGCCTGGCAGTTCGGGCTGGACTGTTCCCATTGGGCAAAGGGTCAAGACTGATTTGCATATAGCTGGGTCCATACTGGAATGGCATAGTGAGAAACAAAACAATGGAATTAGGCCCAGATCTCTGTACTGGGGTGAATGTATGACATTGTTCTGCATTCTGTCCAACAATAGTTCTTTTTGCATTTGTCACCCCGAGTGGAACGGGTATGCTCAGACGTGAGTCCCGTGCTCTCTATGCCACTGGAATCAAGCTACCCTGGCTGAAGAGGGGTGAAACCCCGAAACCGGTCCTAGGATGCTTGTTTCCAGTCCAGGGAGGACCTGGCCTGGCAGTTTGGGCTGGACTGTTCCCATTGGGCACAGGGTCAAGACTGA
Source organism: Triturus cristatus (assembly GCF_964204655.1). NCBI lineage: Eukaryota > Metazoa > Chordata > Amphibia > Caudata > Salamandridae > Triturus > Triturus cristatus. The sequence goes on from NC_140579.1 coordinate 589,332,895, forward strand.
TTTGCATTTGGCTGTGTACAAACTGGAATGGCATAGTGAGCAAAAAAACGGATGGAATTAGGCCCAGATCTCTGTACTGGGGTGAATGTACGACATTGTTCTGCATTATGACCATCAATAGTTCCTTTTGCATGCGTCACCCCGAGTGGGACGGGTATGCTCAGACAGGAGTCCCATGCTCTCCATGCAACTGGAATCAAGCTACCCTGGCTGAAGAGGGGTGAAACCCCGAAACCGGTCCTAGGATGCTTGTTTCCAGTCCAGGGAGGACCTGGCCTGGCAATTCGGGATGGACTGTTCCCATTGGGCACAGGGTCAACATTGATTTGCATATGGCTGGGTCCAAACTGGAATGGCATGGTGAGCAAAAAAAAGATGGAATTAGGCCCAGAGCTCTGTACTGGGGTGAATGTATGACATTGTTCTGCATTCTGTCCATCAGTAGTTTTTTTTGCATTTGTCACCCCGAGTGGGACGGGTATGCTCAGACGTGAGTCCCGTGCTCTCCATGCCACTGGAATCAAGCTACCCTGGCTGAAGAGGGGTGAAACCCCGAAGCCGGTCCTAGGATGCTTGTTTCCAGTCCAGGGAGTACCTGGCCTGGCAGTTTGGGTTGGACTGTTCCCATCGGGCACAGGGTCAAGACTGATTTGCATATGGCTGGGCCCAAACTGGAATGGCATGGTGAGCAAAAAAAAGATGGAATTAGGCCCAGAGCTCTGTACTGGGGTGAATGTATGACATTGTTCTGCATTCTGTCCATCAATAGTTCTTTTTGCATTTGTCACCCCGAGTGGGACGGGTATGCTCAGACGTGAGTCCCGTGCTCTCCATGCCACTGGAATCAAGCTACCCTGGCTAAAGAGGGGTGAAACCCCGAAACCGGTCCTAGGATGCTTGTTTCCAGTCCAGGGATGACCTGGCCTGGCAGTTCGGGCTGGACTGTTCCCATTGGGCACAGGGTCAAGACTGATTTGGAAATGGCTGGGTCCAAACTGGAATGGCATGGTGAGCAAAAAAACGATGGAATTAGGCCCAGATCTCTGTACTGGGGTGAATGTATGACATTGTTCTGCATTCTGTCCATCAATAGTTCTTTTTGCATTTGTCACCCAGAGTGGAAAGGGTATGCTCAGACGTGAGTCCCGTGCTCTCTATGCCACTGGAATCAAGCTACCCTGGCTGAAGAGGGGTGAAACCCCGAAACCGGTCCTAGGATGCTTGTTTCCAGTCCGGAGGGGACCTGGCCTGGCAGATCGGGCTGGACTGTTCCCATTGGGCACAGGGTCAAGACTGATTTGCATATGGCTGGGTCCAAACTGGAATGGCATGGTGAGCAAAAAAACAATGGAATTAGGCCCAGATCTCTGTACTGGGGTGAATATATGACATTGTTCTGCATTCTGTCCATCAATAGTTCTTTTTGCATTTGTCACCCCGAGTGGGACGGGTATGCTCAGACGTGAGTCCCGTGCTCTCCATGCCACTGGAATCAAGCTACCCTGGCTGAAGAGGGGTGAAACCCCGAAACCGGTCCTAGGATGCTTATTTCCAGTCCAGGGAGGACCTGGCCTGGCAGTTCGGGCTGGACTGTTCCCATCGGGCACAGGGTCAAGACTGATTTGCATATGGCTGGGTCCAAACTGGAATGGCATGGTGAGCAAAAAAACGATGGTATTAGGCCCTGATCTCTGTACTGGGGTGAATGTATGACATTGTTCTGCATTCTGTCCATCAGTAGTTCTTTTTGCATTCGTCCCCCCGAGTGGGACGGGTATGCTCAGACATGAGTCCCGTGCTCTCCATGCCACTAGAAATAAGCTACCCTGGCTGAAGAGGGGTGAAACCCCGAAACCGGTCCTAGGATGCTTGTTTCCAGTCCAGGGATGACCTGGCCTGGCAGTTCGGGCTGGACTGTTCCCATTGGGCACAGGGTCAAGACTGATTTGCATATGGCTGGGTCCAAACTGGAATGGCATGGTGAGCAAAAAAACGATGGAATTAGGCCCAGATCTCTGTACTGGGGTGAATGTATGACATTGTTCTGCATTCTGTCCATCAATAGTTCTTTTTGCATTTGTCACCCCGAGTGGGATGGGTATGCTCAGACGTGAGTCCCGTGCTCTCCATGCCACTGGAATCCAGCTACCCTGGCTGAAGAGGGGTGAAACCCCGAAACCGGTCGAAGGATGCTTGTTTCCAGTCCAGGGAGGACCTGGCCTGGCAGTTCGGGCTGGACTGTTCCCATTGGGCAAAGGGTCAAGACTGATTTGCATATAGCTGGGTCCATACTGGAATGGCATAGTGAGAAACAAAACAATGGAATTAGGCCCAGATCTCTGTACTGGGGTGAATGTATGACATTGTTCTGCATTCTGTCCAACAATAGTTCTTTTTGCATTTGTCTCCCCGAGTGGAACGGGTATGCTCAGACGTGAGTCCCGTGCTCTTTATGCCACTGGAATCAAGCTACCCTGGCTGAAGAGGGGTGAAACCCCGAAACCGGTCCTAGGATGCTTGTTTCCAGTCCAGGGAGGACCTGGCCTGGCAGTTTGGGCTGGACTGTTCCCATTGGGCACAGGGTCAAGACTGATTTGCATTTGGCTGTGTACAAACTGGAATGGCATAGTGAGCAAAAAAACGGATGGAATTAGGCCCAGATCTCTGTACTGGGGTGAATGTACGACATTGTTCTGCATTATGACCATCAATAGTTCCTTTTGCATTCGTCACCCCGAGTGGGATGGGTATGCTCAGACGTGAGTCCCATGCTCTCCATGCCACTGGAATCAAGCTAACCAGGCTGAAGAGGGGTGAAACCCCGAAACTGGTCCTAGGATGCTTGTTTCCAGTCCAGGGAGGACCTGGCCTGGCAGTTTGGGCTGGACTGTTCCCATTGGGCACAGGGTCAAGACTGATTTGCATTTGGCTGTGTACAAACTGGAATGGCATAGTGAGCAAAATAACAATGGAATTAGGCCCAGATCTCTGTACTGGGGTGAATCTATGAAATTGTTCTGCATTCTGTCCATCAGTAGTTTTTTTTGCATTTGTCACCCCGAGTGGGACGGGTATGCTCAGACGTGAGTCCCGTGCTCTCCATGCCACTGGAATCAAGCTACCATGGCTGAAGAGGGGTGAAACCCCGAAGCCGGTCCTAGGATGCTTGTTTCCAGTCCAGGGAGTACCTGGCCTGGCAGTTTGAGTTGGACTGTTCCCATCGGGCACAGGGTCAAGACTGATTTGCATATGGCTGGGCCCAAACTGGAATGGCATGGTGAGCAAAAAAACGATGGTATTAGGCCCTGATCTCTGTACTGGGGTGAATGTATGACATTGTTCTGCACTCTGTCCATCAATAGTTCTTTTTGCATTTGTCACCCCGAGTGGGACGGGTATGCTCAGACGTGAGTCCCGTGCTCTCCATGCCACTGGAATCAAGCTACCCTGGCTAAAGAGGGGTGAAACCCCGAAACCGGTCCTAGGATGCTTGTTTCCAGACCAGGGATGACCTGGCCTGGCAGTTCGGGCTGGACTGTTCCCATTGGGCACAGGGTCAAGACTGATTTGCATATGGCTGGGTCCAAACTGGAATGGCATGGTGAGCAAAAAAACGATGGAATTAGGCCCAGATCTCAGTACTGGGGTGAATGTATGACATTGTTCTGCATTCTGTCCATCAATAGTTCTTTTTGCATTTGTCACCCAGAGTGGAAAGGGTATGCTCAGACGTGAGTCCCGTGCTCTCTATGCCACTGGAATCAAGCTACCCTGGCTGAAGAGGGGTGAAACCCCGAAACCGGTCCTAGGATGCTTGTTTCCAGTCCGGAGGGGACCTGGCCTGGCAGATCGGGCTAGACTGTTCCCATTGGGCACAGGGTCAAGACTGATTTGCATATGGCTGGATCCAAACTGGAATGGCATGGTGAGCAAAAAAACAATGGAATTAGGCCCAGATCTCTGTACTGGGGTGAATGTATGACATTGTTCTGCATTCTGTCCATCAATAGTTCTTTTTGCATTTGTCACCCCGAGTGGGACGGGTATGCTCAGACGTGAGTCCCGTGCTCTCCATGCCACTGGAATCAAGCTACCCTGGCTGAACAAGGGTGAAACCCCGAAACCGGTCCTAGGATGCTTGTTTCCAGTCTGGGGGGGACCTGGCCTGGCAGATCGGGCTGGACTGTTCCCATTGGACACCGGGTCAAGACTGATTTGCATATGGCTGGGTCCAAACTGGAATGGCACGCTGAACAAAAAAACGATGGAATTAGGCCCAGATCTCTGTACTGGGGTGAATGTATGACATTGTTCTGCATTCTGTCCATCAATAGTTCTTTTTGCATTTGTCACCCCGAGTGGGACGGGTATGCTCAGACGTAAGTCCCGTGCTCTCCATCCCACTGGAATTAAGCTACCCTGGCTGAAGAGGGGTGAAACCCCGAAACCGGTCCTAGGATGCTTGTTTCCAGTCCAGGGAGGACTTGGCCTGGCAGTTCGGGCTGGATTGTTCACCTTTGGGCACAGGGTCAAGACTGATTTGCATATGGCTTGGTCCAAACTGGAATGGCATGGTGAGCAAAAAAACGATGGAATTAGGCCCAGATCTCTGTACTGGGGTGAATGTATGACATTGTTCTGCATTCTGTCCCATCAATAGTTCTTTTTGCATTTGTCACCCCGAGTGGGACGGGTCTGCTCAGACGGGAGTCCCATGCTCTGCATGCCACTGGAATCAAGCTACCCTGGCTGAAGAGGGGAGAAACCCCGAAACCGGTCCTAGGATGCTTGTTTCCAGTCCAGGGAGTACCTGGCCTGGCAGTTCGGGCTGGACTGTTCCCATTGGGCACAGGGTCAAGACTGATTTGCATATGGCTCTGTCCAAACTGGAATGGCATGGTGAGCAAAAAAACGATGGTATTAGGCCCTGATCTCTGTACTGGGGTGAATGTATGACATTGTTCTGCATTCTGTCCATCAATAGTTCTTTTTGCATTTGTCACCCCGAGTGGGACGGGTATGCTCAGACGTGAGTCCCGTGCTCTCCATGCCACTGGAATCAAGCTACCCTGGCTAAAGAGGGGTGAAACCCCGAAACCGGTCCTAGGATGCTTGTTTCCAGACCAGGGATGACCTGGCCTCGCAGTTCGGGCTGGACTGTTCCCATTGGGCACAGGGTCAAGACTGATTTGCATATGGCTCTGTCCAAACTGGAATGGCATGGTGAGCAAAAAAACGATGGAATTAGGCTCAGATCTATGTACTGGGGTGAATAAATGGCATTGTTCTGCATTCTGTCCATCAATAGTTCTTTTTGCATTTGTCACCCAGAGTGGAACGGGTATGCTCAGGCGTGAGTCTCGTGCTCCCCATGCCACTGGAATCAAGCTACCCTGGCGGAAGAGGGGTGAAACCCCAAAACTGGTCCTAGGATGCTTGTTTCAAGTCCAGGGAGGACCTGGCCTGGCAGTTTGGGCTGGACTGTTCCCATTGGGCACAGGGTCAAGACTGATTTGCATATGGCTGGGTCCAAACTGGAATGGCATGGTGAGCAAAAAAACGATGGAATTAGGCCCAGATCTCTGTACTGGGGTGAATGTATGACATTGTTCTGCATTCTGTCCATCAATAGTTCCTTTTGCATTTGTCACCCCGAGTGGGACGGGTGTGCTCAGACGTGAGTCCCGTGCTCTCCATGCCACTGGAACCAAGCTACCCTGGCTGAAGAAGGGTGAAACCCCGAAACCGGTCCTAGGATGCTTGTTTCAAGTCCGGGGGGGACCTGGCCTGGCAGATCGGGCTGGACTGTTCCCATTGGGCACAGGGTCAAGACTGATTTGCATATGGCTGGGTCCAAACTGGAATGGCATGGTGAGCAAAAAAACGATGGAATTAGGCCCAGATCTCTGTACTGGGGTGAATGTATGACATTGTTCTGCATTCTGTCCATCAATAGTTCTTTTTGCATTTGTCACCCCGAGTGGGACGGGTATGCTCAGACGTGAGTCCCGTGCTCTCCATGCCACTGGAATTGAGCTACCCTGGCTGAAGAGGGGTGAAACCCCGAAACCGGTCCTAGGATGCTTGTTTCCAGTCCAGGGAGGACTTGGCCTGGCAGTTTGGGTTGGACTGTTCCCATTGGGCACAGGTTCAAGACTGATTTGCATATGGCTTGGTCCAAACTGGAATGGCATGGTGAGCAAAAAAACGATGGAATTAGGCCCAGATCTCTGTACTGGGGTGAATGTATGACATTGTTCTGCATTCTGTCCATCAATAGTTCCTTTTGCATTTGTCACCCCGAGTGGGACGGGTATGCTCAGACGTGAGTCCCGTGCTCTCCATGCAACTGGAACCAAGCTACCCTGGCTGAAGAAGGGTGAAACCCCGAAACCGGTCCTAGGATGCTTGTTTCAAGTCCGGGGGGGACCTGGCCTGGCAGATCGGGCTGGACTGTTCCCATTGGGCACAGGGTAAAGACTGATTTGCATATGGCTGGGTCCAAACTGGAATGGCATGGTGAGCAAAAAAACGATGGAATTAGGCCCAGATCTCTGTACTGGGGTGAATGTATGACATTGTTCTGCATTCTGTCCATCAATAGTTCTTTTTGCATTTGTCACCCCGAGTGGGACGGGTATGCTCAGACGTGAGTCCCGTGCTCTCCATGCCACTGGAATTAAGCTACCCTGGCTGAAGAGGGGTGAAACCCCGAAACCAGTCCTAGGATGCTTGTTTCCAGTCCAGGGAGGACCTGGCCTGGCAGTTCGGGCTGGACTGTTCCCATTGGGCACAGGGTCAAGACTGATTTGCATATGGCTCTGTCCAAACTGGAATGGCATGGTGAGCAAAAAAACGATGGTATTAGGCCCTGATCTCTGTACTGGGGTGAATGTATGACATTGTTCTGCATTCTGTCCATCAATAGTTCTTTTTGCATTTGTCACCCCGAGTGGGACGGGTATGCTCAGACGTGAGTCCCGTGCTCTCCATGCCACTGGAATCAAGCTACCCTGGCTAAAGAGGGGTTAAACCCCGAAACCGGTCCTAGGATGCTTGTTTCCAGACCAGGGATGACCTGGCCTGGCAGATCGGGCTGGACTGTTCCCATTGGGCACAGGGTCAAGACTGATTTGCATATGGCTGGGTCCAAACTGGAATGGCATGGTGAGCAAAAAAACGATACAATTAGGCCCAGATCTCAGTACTGGGGTGAATGTATGACATTGTTCTGCATTCTGTCCATCAATAGTTCTTTTTGCATTTGTCACCCAGAGTGGAAAGGGTATGCTCAGACGTGAGTCCCGTGCTCTCTATGCCACTGGAATCAAGCTACCCTGGCTGAAGAGGGGTGAAACCCCGAAACCGGTCCTAGGATGCTTGTTTCCAGTCCGGAGGGGACCTGGCCTGGCAGATCGGGCTGGACTGTTCCCATTGGGCACAGGGTCAAGACTGATTTGCATATGGCTGGGTCCAAACTGGAATGGCATGGTGAGCAAAAAAACAATGGAATTAGGCCCAGATCTCTGTACTGGGGTGAATGTATGACATTGTTCTGCATTCTGTCCATCAATAGTTCTTTTTGCATTTGTCACCCCGAGTGGGACGGGTATGCTCAGACGTGAGTCCCGTGCTCTCCATGCCACTGGAATCAAGCTACCCTGGCTGAACAAGGGTGAAACCCCGAAACCGGTCCTAGGATGCTTGTTTCCAGTCCGGGGGGGACCTGGCCTGGCAGATCGGGCTGGACTGTTCCCATTGGACACCGGGTCAAGACTGATTTGCATATGGCTGGGTCCAAACTGGAATGGCACGGTGAACAAAAAAACGATGGAATTAGGCCCAGATCTCTGTACTGGGGTGAATGTATGACATTGTTCTGCATTCTGTCCATCAATAGTTCTTTTTGCATTTGTCACCCCGAGTGGGACGGGTATGCTCAGACGTGAGTCCCGTGCTCTCCATCCCACTGGAATTAAGCTACCCTGGCTGAAGAGGGGTGAAACCCCGAAACCGGTCCTAGGATGCTTGTTTCCAGTCCAGGGAGGACTTGGCCTGGCAGTTCGGGCTGGATTGTTCACCTTTGGGCACAGGGTCAAGACTGATTTGCATATGGCTTGGTCCAAACTGGAATGGCATGGTGAGCAAAAAAACGATGGAATTAGGCCCAGATCTCTGTACTGGGGTGAATGTATGACATTGTTCTGCATTCTGTCCCATCAATAGTTCTTTTTGCATTTGTCACCCCGAGTGGGACGGGTATGCTCAGACGGGAGTCCCATGCTCTGCATGCCACTGGAATCAAGCTACCCTGGCTGAAGAGGGGAGAAACCCCGAAACCGGTCCTAGGATGCTTGTTTCCAGTCCAGGGAGGACCTGGCCTGGCAGTTCGGGCTGGACTGTTCCCATTGGGCACAGGGTCAAGACTGATTTGCATATGGCTCTGTCCAAACTGGAATGGCATGGTGAGCAAAAAAACGATGGAATTAGGCTCAGATCTATGTACTGGGGTGAATAAATGACATTGTTCTGCATTCTGTCCATCAATAGTTCTTTTTGCATTTGTCACCCAGAGTGGAACGGGTATGCTCAGGCGTGAGTCTCGTGCTCCCCATGCCACTGGAATCAAGCTACCCTGGCGGAAGAGGGGTGAAACCCCAAAACTGGTCCTAGGATGCTTGTTTCAAGTCCAGGGAGGACCTGGCCTGGCAGTTTGGGCTGGACTGTTCCCATTGGGCACAGGGTCAAGACTGATTTGCATATGGCTGGGTCCAAACTGGAATGGCATGGTGAGCAAAAATACGATGGAATTAGGCCCAGATCTCTGTACTGGGGTGAATGTATGACATTGTTCTGCATTCTGTCCATCAATAGTTCTTTTTGCATTTGTCATCCCGAGTGGGACGGGTATGCTCAGACGTGAGTCCCGTGCTCTCCATGCCACTGGAATCAAGCTACCCTGGCTGAAGAGGGGTGAAACCCCGAAACCGGTCCTAGGATGCTTGTTTCCAGTCCAGGGAGGACCTGGCCTGGCAGTTTAGGTTGGACTGTTCCCATTGGGCACAGGTTCAAGACTGATTTGCATATGGCTTGGTCCAAACTGGAATGGCATGGTGAGCAAAAAAACGATGGAATTAGGCCCAGATCTCTGTACTGGGGTGAATGTATGACATTGTTCTGCATTCTGTCCATCAATAGTTCCTTTTGCATTTGTCACCCCGAGTGGGACGGGTGTGCTCAGGCGTGAGTCCCGTGCTCTCCATGCCACTGGAACCAAGCTACCCTGGCTGAAGAAGGGTGAAACCCCGAAACCGGTCCTAGGATGCTTGTTTCAAGTCCGGGGGGGACCTGGCCTGGCAGATCGGGCTGGACTGTTCCCATTGGGCACAGGGTCAAGACTGATTTGCATATGGCTGGGTCCAAACTGGAATGGCATGGTGAGCAAAAAAACGATGGAATTAGGCCCAGATCTCTGTACTGGGGTGAATGTATGACATTGTTCTGCATTCTGTCCATCAATAGTTCTTTTTGCATTTGTCACCCCGAGTGGGACGGGTATGCTCAGACGTGAGTCCCGTGCTCTCCATGCCACTGGAATTAAGCTACCCTGGCTGAAGAGGGGTGAAACCCCGAAACCGGTCCTAGGATGCTTGTTTCCAGTCCAGGGAGGACCTGGCCTGGCAGTTTGGGTTGGACTGTTCCCATTGGGCACAGGTTCAAGACTGATTTGCATATGGCTTGGTCCAAACTGGAATGGCATGGTGAGCAAAAAAACGATGGAATTAGGCCCAGATCTCTGTACTGGGGTGAATGTATGACATTGTTCTGCATTCTGTCCATCAATAGTTCCTTTTGCATTTGTCACCCCGAGTGGGACGGGTATGCTCAGACGTGAGTCCCGTGCTCTCCATGCCACTGGAACCAAGCTACCCTGGCTGAAGAAGGGTGAAACCCCGAAACCGGTCCTAGGATGCTTGTTTCAAGTCCGGGGGGGACCTGGCCTGGCAGATCGGGCTGGACTGTTCCCATTGGGCACAGGGTAAAGACTGATTTGCATATGGCTGGGTCCAAACTGGAATGGCATGGTGAGCAAAAAAACGATGGAATTAGGCCCAGATCTCTGTACTGGGGTGAATGTATGACATTGTTCTGCATTCTGTCCATCAATAGTTCTTTTTGCATTTGTCACCCCGAGTGGGACGGGTATGCTCAGACGTGAGTCCCGTGCTCTCCATGCCACTGGAATTAAGCTACCCTGGCTGAAGAGGGGTGAAACCCCGAAACCAGTCCTAGGATGCTTGTTTCCAGTCCAGGGAGGACCTGGCCTGGCAGTTCGGGCTGGACTGTTCCCATTGGGCACAGGGTCAAGACTGATTTGCATATGGCTTGGTCCAAACTGGAATGGCATGGTGAGCAAAAAAACGATGGAATTAGGCCCAGATCTCTGTACTGGTGTGAATGTATGACATTGTTCTGCATTCTGTCCATCATTAGTTCTTTTTGCATTTGTCACCCCGAGTGGGACGGGTATGCTCAGACGTGAGTCCCGTGCTCTCCATGCCACTGCAATCAAGCTACCCTGGCTGAAGAGGGCTGAAACCCCGAAACCGGTCCTAGGATGCTTGTTTCCAGTCCAGGGAGGACCTGGCCCGGCAGTTCGGGCTGGACTGTTCCCATTGGGCACAGGGTCAAGACTGATTTGCATTTGGCTGTGTACAAACTGGAATGGCATAGTGAGCAAAAAATGGATGGAATTAGACCCAGATCTCTGTACTGGGGTCAATGTATGACATTGTTCTGCATTCTGTCCATCAATAGTTCCTTTTGCATTTGTAACCCCGAGTGGGACGGGTATGCTCAGACGCGAGTCCCATGCTCTGCATGCCACTGGAATCAAGCTACCCTGGCTGAAGAGGGGTGAAACACCAAAACCGGTCCTAGGCTGCTTGTTTCCAGTCCGGGGGGGACCTGGCCTGGCAGATCGGGCTGGACTGTTCCCATTGGGCACAGGGTAAAGACTGATTTGCATATGGCTGGGTCCAAACTGGAATGGCATGGTGAGCAAAAAAACGATGGAATTAGGCCCAGATCTCTGTACTGGGGTGAATGTATGACATTGTTCTGCATTCTGTCCATCAATAGTTCTTTTTGCATTTGTCACCCCGAGTGGGACGGGTATGCTCAGACGTGAGTCCCGTGCTCTCCATGCCACTGGAATTAAGCTACCCTGGCTGAAGAGGGGTGAAACCCCGAAACCAGTCCTAGGATGCTTGTTTCCAGTCCAGGGAGGACCTGGCCTGGCAGTTCGGGCTGGACTGTTCCCATTATGCACAGGGTCAAGACTGATTTGCATATGGCTTGGTCCAAACTGGAATGGCATGGTGAGCAAAAAAACGATGGAATTAGGCCCAGATCTCTGTACTGGGGTGAATGTATGACATTGTTCTGCATTCTGTCCATCATTAGTTCTTTTTGCATTTGTCACCCCGAGTGGGACGGGTATGCTCAGACGTGAGTCCCGTGCTCTCCATGCCACTGCAATCAAGCTACCCTGGCTGAAGAGGGCTGAAACCCCGAAACCGGTCCTAGGATGCTTGTTTCCAGTCCAGGGAGGACCTGGCCCGGCAGTTCGGGCTGGACTGTTCCCATTGGGCACAGGGTCAAGACTGATTTGCATTTGGCTGTGTACAAACTGGAATGGCATAGTGAGCAAAAAAAGGATGGAATTAGACCCAGATCTCTGTACTGGGGTCAATGTATGACATTGTTCTGCATTCTGTCCATCAATAGTTCCTTTTGCATTTGTAACCCCGAGTGGGACGGGTATGCTCAGACGCGAGTCCCATGCTCTCCATGCCACTGGAATCAAGCTACCCTGGCTGAAGAGGGGTGAAACACCAAAACCGGTCCTAGGATGCTTGTTTCCAGTCCGGGGGGGACCTGGCCTGGCAGATCGGGCTGGACTGTTCCCATTATGCACAGGGTCAAGACTGATTTGCATATGGCTTGGTCCAAACTGGAATGGCATGGTGAGCAAAAAAACGATGGAATTAGGCCCAGATCTCTGTACTGGGGTGAATGTATGACATTGTTCTGCATTCTGTCCATCATTAGTTCTTTTTGCATTTGTCACCCCGAGTGGGACGGGTATGCTCAGACGTGAGTCCCGTGCTCTCCATGCCACTGGAATCAAGCTACCCTGGCTGAAGAAGGGTGAAACCCCGAAACCGGTCCTAGGATGCTTGTTTCCAGTCCAGGGAGGACCTGGCCCGGCAGTTCGGGCTGGACTGTTCCCATTGGGCACAGGGTCAAGACTGATTTGCATTTGGCTGTGTACAAACTGGAATGGCATAGTGAGCAAAAAAAGGATGGAATTAGACCCAGATCTCTGTACTGGGGTCAATGTATGACATTGTTCTGCATTCTGTCCATCAATAGTTCCTTTTGCATTTGTAACCCCGAGTGGGACGGGTATGCTCAGACGCGAGTCCCATGCTCTCCATGCCACTGGAATCAAGCTACCCTGGCTGAAGAGGGGTGAAACACCAAAACCGGTCCTAGGATGCTTGTTTCCAGTCCGGGGGGGACCTGGCCTGGCAGATCGGGCTTGACTGTTCCCATTGGGCACAGGGTCAAGACTGATTTGCATATGGCTGGGTCCAAACTGGAATGGCATGGTGAGCAAAAAAACAATGGAATTAGGCCCAGATCTCTGTACTGGGGTGAATGTATGACATTGTTCTGCATTCTGTCCATCAATAGTTCTTTTTGCATTTGTCACCCCGAGTGGGACGGGTATGCTCAGACGTGAGTCCCGTGCTCTCCATGCCACTGGAATCAAGCTACCCTGGCTGAAGAAGGGTGAAACCCCAAAACCGGTCCTAGGATGCTTGTTTCCAGTCCAGGGAGGACCTGGCCTGGCAGTTTTGGCTGGACTGTTCCCATTGGGCACAGGGTCAAGACTGATTTGCATATGGCTGGGTCCAAACTGGAATGGCATGGTGAGCAAAAATACGATGGAATTAGGCCCAGATCTCTGTACTGGGGTGAATGTATGACATTGTTCTGCATTCTGTCCATCAATAGTTCTTTTTGCATTTGTCATCCCGAGTGGGACGGGTATGCTCAGACGTGAGTCCCGTGCTCTCCATACCACTGCAATCAAGCTACCCTGGCTGAAGAGGGCTGAAACCCCGAAACCGGTCCTAGGATGCTTGTTTCCAGTCCAGGGAGGACCTGGCCTGGCAGTTCGGGCTGGACTGTTCCCATTGGGCACAGGGTCAAGACTGATTTGCATTTGGCTGTGTACAAACTGGAATGGCATAGTGAGCAAAAAAAGGATGGAATTAGGCCCAGATCTCTGTACTGGGGTCAATGTATGACATTGTTCTGCATTCTGTCCATCAATAGTTCCTTTTGCATTTGTAACCCCGAGTAGGACGGGTATGCTCAGACGCGAGTCCCATGCTCTCCATGCCACTGGAATCAAGCTACCCTGGCTGAAGAGGGGTGAAACACCAAAACCGGTCCTAGGATGCTTGTTTCCAGTCTGGGGGGGACCTGGCCTGGCAGATCGGGCTGGACTGTTCCCATTGGGCACAGGGTCAAGACTGATTTGCATATGGCTGGGTCCAAACTGGAATGGCATGGTGAGCAAAAAAACAATGGAATTAGGCCCAGATCTCTGTACTGGGGTGAATGTATGACATTGTTCTGCATTCTGTCCATCAATAGTTCTTTTTGCATTTGTCACCCCGAGTGGGACGGGTATGCTCAGACGCGAGTCCCGTGCTCTCCATGCCACTGGAATCAAGCTACCCTGGCTGAAGAAGGGTGAAACCCCGAAACTGGTCCTAGGATGCTTGTTTCCAGTCCGGGGGGGACCTGGCCTGGCAGATCGGGCTGGACTGTTCCCATTGGACACCGGGTCAAGACTGATTTGCATATGGCTGGGTCCAAACTGGAATGGCATGGTGAGCAAAAAAACGATGGAATTAGGCCCAGATCTCTGTACTGGGGTGAATGTATGACATTGTTCTGCATTCTGTCCCATCAATAGTTCTTTTTGCATTTGTCACCCAGAGTGGGACGGGTATGCTCAGACGGGAGTCCCATGCTCTGCATGCCACTGGAATCAAGCTACCCTGGCTGAAGAGAGGTGAAACCCCGAAACCGGTCCTAGGATGCTTGTTTCCAGTCCAGGGAGGACCTGGCCTGGCAGTTCGGGCTGGACTGTTCCCATTGGGCACAGGGTCAAGACTGATTTGCATATGGCTCTGTCCAAACTGGAATGGCATGGTGACCAAAAAAACGATGGAATTAGGCTCAGATCTATGTACTGGGGTGAATAAATGACATTGTTCTGCATTCTGTCCATCAATAGTTCTTTTTGCATTTGTCACCCAGAGTGGAACGGGTATGCTCAGGCGTGAGTCTCGTGCTCCCCATGCCACTGGAATCAAGCTACCCTGGCGGAAGAGGGGTGAAACCAAAAAACCGGTCCTAGGATGCTTGTTTCCAGTCCAGGGAGGACCTGGCCTGGCAGTTTGGGCTGGACTGTTCACATTGGGCACAGGGTCAAGACTGATTTGCATATGGCTGGGTCCAAACTGGAATGGCATGGTGAGCAAAAATACGATGGAATTAGGCCCAGATCTCTGTACTGGGGTGAATGTATGACATTGTTCTGCATTCTGTCCATCAATAGTTCTTTTTGCATTTGTCATCCCGAGTGGGACGGGTATGCTCAGACGTGAGTCCCGTGCTCTCCATGCCACTGGAATCAAGCTACCCTGGCGGAAGAGGGGTGAAACCAAAAAACCGGTCCTAGGATGCTTGTTTCCAGTCCAGGGAGGACCTGGCCTGGCAGTTTGGGCTGGACTGTTCACATTGGGCACAGGGTCAAGACTGATTTGCATATGGCTGGGTCCAAACTGGAATGGCATGGTGAGCAAAAATACGATGGAATTAGGCCCAGATCTCTGTACTGGGGTGAATGTATGACATTGTTCTGCATTCTGTCCATCAATAGTTCTTTTTGCATTTGTCATCCCGAGTGGGACGGGTATGCTCAGACGTGAGTCCCGTGCTCTCCATGCCACTAGAAATAAGCTACCCTGGCTGAAGAGGGGTGAAACCCCGAAACCGGTCCTAGGATGCTTGTTTCCAGTCCAGGGATGACCTGGCCTGGCAGTTCGGGCTGGACTGTTCCCATTGGGCACAGGGTCAAGACTGATTTGCATATGGCTGGGTCCAAACTGGAATGGCATGGTGAGCAAAAAAACGATGGAATTAGGCCCAGATCTCTGTACTGGGGTGAATGCATGACATTGTTCTGCATTCTGTCCATCAATAGTTCTTTTTGCATTTGTCACCCCGAGTGGGATGGGTATGCTCAGACGTGAGTCCCGTGCTCTCCATGCCACTGGAATCCAGCTACCCTGGCTGAAGAGGGGTGAAACCCCGAAACCGGTCCTAGGATGCTTGTTTCCAGTCCAGGGAGGACCTGGCCTGGCAGTTCGGGCTGGACTGTTCCCATTGGGCAAAGGGTCAAGACTGATTTGCATATAGCTGGGTCCATACTGGAATGGCATAGTGAGAAACAAAACAATGGAATTAGGCCCAGATCTCTGTACTGGGGTGAATGTATGACATTGTTCTGTATTCTGTCCAACAATAGTTCTTTTTGCATTTGTCACCCCGAGTGGAACGGGTATGCTCAGACGTGAGTCCCGTGCTCTTTATGCCACTGGAATCAAGCTACCCTGGCTGAAGAGGGGTGAAACCCCGAAACCGGTCCTAGGATGCTTGTTTCCAGTCCAGGGAGGACCTGGCCTGGCAGTTTGGGCTGGACTGTTCCCATTGGGCACAGGGTCAAGACTGATTTGCATTTGGCTGTGTACAAACTGGAATGGCATAGTGAGCAAAAAAACGGATGGAATTAGGCCCAGATCTCTGTACTGGGGTGAATGTACGACATTGTTCTGCATTATGACCATCAATAGTTCCTTTTGCATTCGTCACCCCGAGTGGGATGGGTATGCTCAGACGTGAGTCCCATGCTCTCCATGCCACTGGAATCAAGCTAACCAGGCTGAAGAGGGGTGAAACCCCGAAACTGGTCCTAGGATGCTTGTTTCAAGTCCAGGGAGGACCTGGCCTGGCAGTTTGGGCTGGACTGTTCCCATTGGGCACAGGGTCAAGACTGATTTGCATTTGGCTGTGTACAAACTGGAATGGCATAGTGAGCAAAAAAACAATGGAATTAGGCCCAGATCTCTGTACTGGGGTGAATCTATGAAATTGTTCTGCATTCTGTCCATCAATAGTTCTTTTTGCATTTGTCACCCCGAGTGGGACGGGTATGCTCAGACGGGAGTCCCATGCTCTCCATGCCACTGGAATCAAGCTACCCTGGCTGAAGAGGGGTGAAACCCCAAAACCGGTTCTAGGATGCTTGTTTCCAGTCCAGGGAGGACCTGGCCTGTCAAGTCGGGCTGGACTGTTCCCATTGGGCACAGGGTCAAGATTGATTTGCATATGGCTGGGTCCAAACTGGAATGGCATGGTGAGCAAAAAAAAGATGGAATTAGGCCCAGAGCTCTGTACTGGGGTGAATGTATGACATTGTTCTGCATTCTGTCCATCAGTAGTTTTTTTTGCATTTGTCACCCCGAGTGGGACGGGTATGCTCAGACGTGAGTCCCGTGCTCTCCATGCCACTGGAATCAAGCTACCATGGCTGAAGAGGGGTGAAACCCCGAAGCCGGTCCTAGGATGCTTGTTTCCAGTCCAGGGAGTACCTGGCCTGGCAGTTTAGGTTGGAGTGTTCCCATCGGGCACAGGGTCAAGACTGATTTGCATATGGCTGGGCCCAAACTGGAATGGCATGGTGAGCAAAAAAACGATGGTATTAGGCCCTGATCTCTGTACTGGGGTGAATGTATGACATTGTTCTGCATTCTGTCCATCAATAGTTCTTTTTGCATTTGTCACCCCGAGTGGGACGGGTATGCTCAGACGTGAGTCCCGTGCTCTCCATGCCACTGGAGTCAAGCTACCCTGGCTAAAGAGGGGTGAAACCCCAAAACCGGTCCTAGGATGCTTGTTTCCAGTCCAGGGATGACCTGGCCTGGCAGTTCGGGCTGGACTGTTCCCATTGGGCACAGGGTCAAGACTGATTTGCATATGGCTGGGTCCAAACTGGAATGGCATGGTGAGCAAAAAAACGACGGAATTAGGCCCAGATCTCTGTACTGGGGTGAATGTATGACATTGTTCTGCATTCTGTCCATCAATAGTTCTTTTTGCATTTGTCACCCAGAGTGGAAAGGGTGTGCTCAGACGTGAGTCCCGTGCTCTCTATGCCACTGGAATCAAGCTACCCTGGCTGAAGAGGGGTGAAACCCCGAAACCGGTCCTAGGATGCTTGTTTCCAGTCCGGAGGGGACCTGGCCTGGCAGATCGGGCTGGACTGTTCCCATTGGGCACAGGGTCAAGACTGATTTGCATATGGCTGGGTCCAAACTGGAATGGCATGGTGAGCAAAAAAACAATGGAATTAGGCCCAGATCTCTGTACTGGGGTGAATGTATGAAATTGTTCTGCATTCTGTCCATCAATAGTTCTTTTTGCATTTGTCACCCCGAGTGGGACGGGTATGCTCAGACGTGAGTCCCGTGCTCTCCATG
Source organism: Triturus cristatus (assembly GCF_964204655.1). Classification (NCBI taxonomy): domain Eukaryota; kingdom Metazoa; phylum Chordata; class Amphibia; order Caudata; family Salamandridae; genus Triturus; species Triturus cristatus. The sequence goes on from NC_140579.1 coordinate 589,350,585, forward strand.
CCACTGGAATCAAGCTACCCTGGCTGAACAAGGGTGAAACCCCGAAACCGGTCCTAGGATGCTTGTTTCCAGTCCGGGGGGGACCTGGCCTGGCAGATCGGGCTGGACTGTTCCCATTGGACACCGGGTCAAGACTGATTTGCATATGGCTGGGTCCAAACTGGAATGGCACGGTGAGCAAAAAAACGATGGAATTAGGCCCAGATCTCTGTACTGGGGTGAATGTATGACATTGTTCTGCATTCTGTCCATCAATAGTTCTTTTTGCATTTGTCACCCCGAGTGGGACGGGTATGCTCAGACGTGAGTCCCGTGCTCTCCATGCCACTGGAATCAAGCTACCATGGCTGAAGAGGGGTGAAACCCCGAAGCCGGTCCTAGGATGCTTGTTTCCAGTCCAGGGAGTACCTGGCCTGGCAGTTTGGGTTGGACTGTTCCCATCGGGCACAGGGTCAAGACTGATTTGCATATGGCTGGGCCCAAACTGGAATGGCATGGTGAGCAAAAAAACGATGGTATTAGGCCCTGATCTCTGTACTGGGGTGAATGTATGACATTGTTCTGCATTCTGTCCATCAATAGTTCTTTTTGCATTTGTCACCCCGAGTGGGACGGGTATGCTCAGACGTGAGTCCCGTGCTCTCCATGCCACTGGAATCAAGCTACCCTGGCTAAAGAAGGGTGAAACCCCGAAACCGGTCCTAGGATGCTTGTCTCCAGTCCAGGGATGACCTGGCCTGGCAGTTCGGGCTGGACTGTTCCCATTGGGCACAGGGTCAAGACTGATTTGCATATGGCTGGGTCCAAACTGGAATGGCATGGTGAGCAAAAAAACGACGGAATTAGGCCCAGATCTCTGTACTGGGGTGAATGTATGACATTGTTCTGCATTCTGTCCATCAATAGTTCTTTTTGCATTTGTCACCCAGAGTGGAAAGGGTGTGCTCAGACGGGAGTCCCATGCTCTGCATGCCACTGGAATCAAGCTACCCTGGCTAAGAGGGGTGAAACCCCGAAACCGGTCCTAGGATGCTTGTTTCCAGTCCAGGGAGGACCTGGCCTGGCAGTTCGGGCTGGACTGTTCCCATTGGGCACAGGGTCAAGACTGATTTGCATATGGCTCTGTCCAAACTGGAATGGCATGGTGACCAAAAAAACGATGGAATTAGGCTCAGATCTATGTACTGGGGTGAATAAATGACATTGTTCTGCATTCTGTCCATCAATAGTTCTTTTTGCATTTGTCACCCAGAGTGGAACGGGTATGCTCAGGCGTGAGTCTCGTGCTCCCCATGCCACTGGAATCAAGCTACCCTGGCGGAAGAGGGGTGAAACCACAAAACCGGTCCTAGGATGCTTGTTTCCAGTCCAGGGAGGACCTGGCCTGGCAGTTTGGGCTGGACTGTTCACATTGGGCACAGGGTCAAGACTGATTTGCATATGGCTGGGTCCAAACTGGAATGGCATGGTGAGCAAAAATACGATGGAATTAGGCCCAGATCTCTGTACTGGGGTGAATGTATGACATTGTTCTGGATTCTGTCCATCAATAGTTCTTTTTGCATTTGTCATCCCGAGTGGGACGGGTATGCTCAGACGTGAGTCCCGTGATCTCCATGCCACTAGAAATAAGCTACCCTGGCTGAAGAGGGGTGAAAGCCCGAAACCGGTCCTAGGATGCTTGTTTCCAGTCCAGGGATGACCTGGCCTGGCAGTTCGGGCTGGACTGTTCCCATTGGGCACAGGGTCAAGACTGATTTGCATATGGCTGGGTCCAAACTGGAATGGCATGGTGAGCAAAAAAACGATGGAATTAGGCCCAGATCTCTGTACTGGGGTGAATGTATGACATTGTTCTGCATTCTGTCCATCAATAGTTCTTTTTGCATTTGTCACCCCGAGTGGGATGGGTATGCTCAGACGTGAGTCCCGTGCTCTCCATGCCACTGGAATCCAGCTACTCTGGCTGAAGAGGGGTGAAACCCCGAAACCGGTCCTAGGATGCTTGTTTCCAGTCCAGGGAGGACCTGGCCTGGCAGTTCGGGCTGGACTGTTTCCATTGGGCAAAGGGTCAAGACTGATTTGCATATAGCTGGGTCCATACTGGAATGGCATAGTGAGAAACAAAACAATGGAATTAGGCCCAGATCTCTGTACTGGGGTGAATGTATGACATTGTTCTGTATTCTGTCCAACAATAGTTCTTTTTGCATTTGTCACCCCGAGTGGAACGGGTATGCTCAGACGTGAGTCCCGTGCTCTTTATGCCACTGGAATCAAGCTACCCTGGCTGAAGAGGGGTGAAACCCCGAAACCGGTCCTAGGATGCTTGTTTCCAGTCCAGGGAGGACCTGGCCTGGCAGTTTGGGCTGGACTGTTCCCATTGGGCACAGGGTCAAGACTGATTTGCCTTTGGCTGTGTACAAACTGGAATGGCATAGTGAGCAAAAAAACGGATGGAATTAGGCCCAGATCTCTGTACTGGGGTGAATGTACGACATTGTTCTGCATTATGACCATCAATAGTTCCTTTTGCATTCGTCACCCCGAGTGGGATGGGTATGCTCAGACGTGAGTCCCATGCTCTCCATGCCACTGGAATCAAGCTAACCAGGCTGAAGAGGGGTGAAACCCCGAAACTGGTCCTAGGATGCTTGTTTCAAGTCCAGGGAGGACCTGGCCTGGCAGTTTGGGCTGGACTGTTCCCATTGGGCACAGGGTCAAGACTGATTTGCATTTGGCTGTGTACAAACTGGAATGGCATAGTGAGCAAAAAAACAATGGAATTAGGCCCAGATCTCTGTACTGGGGTGAATCTATGAAATTGTTCTGCATTCTGTCCATCAATAGTTTTTTTTGCATTTGTCACCCCGAGTGGGACGGGTATGCTCAGACGTGAGTCCCGTGCTCTCCATGCCACTGGAATCAAGCTACCATGGCTGAAGAGGGGTGAAACCCTGAAGCCGGTCCTAGGATGCTTGTTTCCAGTCCAGGGAGTACCTGGCCTGGCAGTTTGGGTTGGACTGTTCCCATCGGGCACAGGGTCAAGACTGATTTGCATATGGCTGGGCCCAAACTGGAATGGCATGGTGAGCAAAAAAACGATGGTATTAGGCCCTGATCTATGTACTGGGGTGAATGAATGACATTGTTCTGCATTCTGTCCATCAATAGTTCTTTTTGCATTTGTCACCCCGAGTGGGACGGGTATGCTCAGACGTGAGTCCCGTGCTCTCCATGCCACTGGAATCAAGCTACCCTGGCTAAAGAGGGGTGAAACCCCGAAACCGGTCCTAGGATGCTTGTTTCCAGTCCAGGGATGACCTGGCCTGGCAGTTCGGGCTGGACTGTTCCCATTGGGCACAGGGTCAAGACTGATTTGCATATGGCTGGGTCCAAACTGGAATGGCATGGTGAGCAAAAAAACGACGGAATTAGGCCCAGATCTCTGTACTGGGGTGAATGTATGACATTGTTCTGCATTCTGTCCATCAATAGTTCTTTTTGCATTTGTCACCCAGAGTGGAAAGGGTGTGCTCAGACGTGAGTCCCGTGCTCTCTATGCCACTGGAATCAAGCTACCCTGGCTGAAGAGGGGTGAAACCCTGAAACCGGTCCTAGGATGCTTGTTTCCAGTCCGGAGGGGACCTGGCCTGGCAGATCGGGCTGGACTGTTCTCATTGGGCACAGGGTCAAGACTGATTTGCATATGGCTGGGTCCAAACTGGAATGGCATGGTGAGCAAAAAAACAATGGAATTAGGCCCAGATCTCTGTACTGGGGTGAATGTATGACATTGTTCTGCATTCTGTCCATCAATAGTTCTTTTTGCATTTGTCACCCCGAGTGGGACGGGTATGCTCAGACGTGAGTCCCGTGCTCTCCATGCCACTGGAATCAAGCTACCCTGGCTGAACAAGGGTGAAACCCCGAAACCGGTCCTAGGATGCTTGTTTCCAGTCCGGGGGGGACCTGGCCTGGCAGATCGGGCTGGACTGTTCCCATTGGACACCGGGTCAAGACTGATTTGCATATGGCTGGGTCCAAACTGGAATGGCACGGTGAGCAAAAAAACGATGGAATTAGGCCCAGATCTCTGTACTGGGGTGAATGTATGACATTGTTCTGCATTCTGTCCATCAATAGTTCTTTTTGCATTTGTCACCCCGAGTGGGACGGGTATGCTCAGACGTGAGTCCCGTGCTCTCCATGCCACTGGAATCAAGCTACCATGGCTGAAGAGAGGTGAAACCCCGAAGCCGGTCCAGGGATGCTTGTTTCCAGTCCAGGGAGTACCTGGCCTGGCAGTTTGGGTTGGACTGTTCCCATCGGGCACAGGGTCAAGACTGATTTGCATATGGCTGGGCCCAAACTGGAATGGCATGGTGAGCAAAAAAACGATGGTATTAGGCCCTGATCTCTGTACTGGGGTGAATGTATGACATTGTTCTGCATTCTGTCCATCAATAGTTCTTTTTGCATTTGTCATCCCGAGTGGGACGGGTATGCTCAGACGTGAGTCCCGTGCTCTCCATGCCACTGGAATCAAGCTACCCTGGCTAAAGAGGGGTGAAACCCCGAAACCGGTCCTAGGATGCTTGTTTCCAGTCCAGGGATGACCTGGCCTGGCAGTTCGGGCTGGACTGTTCCCATTGGGCACAGGGTCAAGACTGATTTGCATATGGCTGGGTCCAAACTGGAATGGCATGGTGAGCAAAAAAACGACGGAATTAGGCCCAGATCTCTGTACTGGGATGAATGTATGACATTGTTCTGCATTCTGTCCATCAATAGTTCTTTTGGCATTTGTCACCCAGAGTGGAAAGGGTGTGCTCAGACGTGAGTCCCGTGCTCTCTATGCCACTGGAATCAAGCTACCCTGGCTGAAGAGGGGTGAAACCCCGAAACCGGTCCTAGGATGCTTGTTTCCAGTCCGGAGGGGACCTGGCCTGGCAGATCGGGCTGGACTGTTCCCATTGGGCACAGGGTCAAGACTGATTTGCATATGGCTGGGTCCAAACTGGAATATCATGGTGAGCAAAAAAACAATGGAATTAGGCTCAGATTTCTGTACTGGGGTGAATGTATGACATTGTTCTGCATTCTGTCCATCAATAGTTCTTTTTGCATTTGTCACCCCGAGTGGGACGGGTATGCTCAGACGTGAGTCCCGTGCTCTCCATGCCACTGGAATCAAGCTACCCTGGCTGAACAAGGGTGAAACCCCGAAACCGGTCCTAGGATGCTTGTTTCCAGTCCGGGGGGGACCTGGCCTGGCAGATCGGGCTGGACTGTTCCCATTGGACACCGGGTCAAGACTGATTTGCATATGGCTGTGTCCAAACTGGAATGGCACGGTGAGCAAAAAAACGATGGAATTAGGCCCAGATCTCTGTACTGGGGTGAATGTATGACATTGTTCTGCATTCTGTCCATCAATAGTTCTTTTTGCATTTGTCACCCCGAGTGGGACGGGTATGCTCAGACGTGAGTCCCGTGCTCTCCATCCCACTGGAATTAAGCTACCCTGGCTGAAGAGGGGTGAAACCCCGAAACCGGTCCTAGGATGCTTGTTTCCAGTCCAGGGAGGACTTGGCCTGGCAGTTCGGGCTGGATTGTTCACCTTTGGGCACAGGGTCAAGACTGATTTGCATATGGCTTGGTCCAAACTGGAATGGCATGGTGAGCAAAAAAACGATGGAATTAGGCCCAGATCTCTGTACTGGGGTGAATGTATGACATTGTTCTGCATTCTGTCCCACGAATAGTTCTTTTTGCATTTGTCACCCCGAGTGGGACGGGTATGCTCAGACGGGAGTCCCATGCTCTGCATGCCACTGGAATCAAGCTACCCTGGCTGAAGAGGGGAGAAACCCCGAAACCGGTCCTAGGATGCTTGTTTCCACTCCAGGGAGGACCTGGCCTGGCAGTTCGGGCTGGACTGTTCCCATTGGGCACAGGGTCAAGACTGATTTGCATATGGCTCTGTCCAAACTGGAATGGCATGGTGAGCAAAAAAACGATGGAATTAGGCTCAGATCTATGTACTGGGGTGAATAAATGACATTGTTCTGCATTCTGTCCATCAATAGTTCTTTTTGCATTTGTCACCCAGAGTGGAACGGGTATGCTCAGGCGTGAGTCTCGTGCTCCCCATGCCACTGGAATCAAGCTACCCTGGCGGAAGAGGGGTGAAACCCCAAAACTGGTCCTAGGATGCTTGTTTCCAGTCCAGGGAGGACCTGGCCTGGCAGTTTGGGCTGGACTGTTCCCATTGGGCACAGGGTCAAGACTGATTTGCATATGGCTGGGTCCAAACTGGAATGGCATGGTGAGCAAAAAAACGATGGAATTAGGCCCAGATCTCTGTACTGGGGTGAATGTATGACATTGTTCTGCATTCTGTCCATCAATAGTTCCTTTTGCATTTGTCACCCCGAGTGGGACGGGTATGCTCAGACGTGAGTCCCGTGCTCTCCATGCCACTGGAACCAAGCTACCCTGGCTGAAGAAGGGTGAAACCCCGAAACCGGTCCTAGGATGCTTGTTTCAAGTCCGGGGGGGACCTGGCCTGGCAGATCGGGCTGGACTGTTCCCATTGGGCACAGGGTCAAGACTGATTTGCATATGGCTGGGTCCAAACTGGAATGGCATGGTGAGCAAAAAAACGATGGAATTAGGCCCAGATCTCTGTACTGGGGTGAATGTATGACATTGTTCTGCATTCTGTCCATCAATAGTTCTTTTTGCATTTGTCACCCCGAGTGGGACGGGTATGCTCAGACGTGAGTCCCGTGCTCTCCATGCCACTGGAATCAAGCTACCCTGGCTGAAGAAGGGTGAAACCCCAAAACCGGTCCTAGGATGCTTGTTTCCAGTCCAGGGAGGACCTGGCCTGGCAGTTTGGGCTGGACTGTTCCCATTGGGCACAGGGTCAAGACTGATTTGCATATGGCTGGGTCCAAACTGGAATGGCATGGTGAGCAAAAATACGATGGAATTAGGCCCAGATCTCTGTACTGGGGTGAATGTATGACATTGTTCTGCATTCTGTCCATCAATAGTTCTTTTTGCATTTGTCATCCCGAGTGGGACGGGTATGCTCAGACGTCAGTCCCATGCTCTCCATGCCACTGGAATCAAGCCACATTGGCCGAAGAGGGCTGAAACCCCGAAACCGGACCTAGGTTGCTTGTTTCCAGTCCAGGGAGGACCTTACCTGGCAGTTCAGGCTGGACTGTTCCCATTGGGCACAGGGTCAAGACTGATTTGCATATGGCTGGGTCCAAACTGGAATGGCATGGTGAGCAAAAATACGATGGAATTAGGCCCAGATCTCTGTACTGGGGTGAATGTATGACATTGTTCTGCATTCTGTCCATCAATAGTTCTTTTTGCATTTGTCACCCCGAGTGGGACAGGTATGCTCAGACGTCAGTCCCATGCTCTCCATGCCACTGGAATCAAGCCACACTGGCCGAAGAGGGGTGAAACCCAGAAACCGGACCTAGGTTGCATGTTTCCAGTCCAGGGAGGACCTGACCTGGCAGTTCAGGCCGGACTGTTCCCATTGGGCACAGGGTCAAGACTGATTTGCATATGGCTGGGTCCAAACTGGAATGGCATGGTGAGCAAAAATACGATGGAATTAAGCCCAGATCTCTGTACTGGGGTGAATGTATGACATTGTTCTGCATTCTGTCCATCAATAGTTCTTTTTGCATTTGTCACCCCGAGTGGGACGGGTATGCTCAGACGGGAGTCCCATTCTCTCCATGCCACTGGAATCAAGCTACCCTGGCTGAAGAGGGGTGAAACCCCAAAACCGGTCCTAGGATGCTTGTTTCCACTCCAGGGAGGACCTGGCCTGGCAGTTTGGGCTGGACTGTTCCCATTGGGCACAGGGTCAAGACTGATTTGCATATGGCTGGGTCCAAACTGGAATGGCATGGTGAGCAAAAATACAATGGAATTAGGCCCAGATCTCTGTACTGGGGTGAATGTATGACATTGTTCTGCATTCTGTCCATCAATAGTTCTTTTTGCATTTGTCATCCCGAGTGGGACGGGTATGCTCAGACGTGAGTCCCGTGCTCTCCATGCCACTGGAATCAAGCTACCCTGGCTAAAGAGGGGTGAAACCCCGAAACCGGTCCTAGGATGCTTGTTTCCAGTCCAGGGATGACCTGGCCTGGCAGTTCGGGCTGGACTGTTCCCATTGGGCACAGGGTCAAGACTGATTTGCATATGGCTAGGTCCAAACTGGAATGGCATGGTGAGCAAAAAAACGATGGAATTAGGCCCAGATCTCTGTACTGGGGTGAATGTATGACATTGTTCTGCATTCTGTCCATCAATAGTTCTTTTTGCATTTGTCACCCAGAGTGGAAAGGGTGTGCTCAGACGTGAGTCCCGTGCTCTCTATGCCACTGGAATCAAGCTACCCTGGCTGAAGAGGGGTGAAACCCCGAAACCGGTCCTAGGATGCTTGTTTCCAGTCCGGAGGGGACCTGGCCTGGCAGATCGGGCTGGACTGTTCCCATTGGGCACAGGGTCAAGACTGATTTGCATATGGCTGGGTCCAAACTGGAATGGCATGGTGAGCAAAAAAACAATGGAATTAGGCCCAGATCTCTGTACTGGGGTGAATGTATAACATTGTTCTGCATTCTGTCCATCAATAGATCTTTTTGCATTTCTCACCCCGAGTGGGACGGGTATGCTCAGACGTGAGTCCCGTGCTCTCCATGCCACTGGAATCAAACTACCATGGCTGACGAAGGGTGAAACCCCGAAACCGGTCCTAGGATGCTTGTTTCCAGTCCGGGGGGGACCTGGCCTGGCAGATCGAGCTGGACTGTTCCCATTGGGCACAGGGTCAAGACTGATTTGCATATGGCTGGGCCCAAACTGGAATGGCATGGTGAGCAAAAATACGATGGAATTAAGCCCAGATCTCTGTACTGGGGTGAATGTATGACATTGTTCTGCATTCTGTCCATCAATAGTTCTTTTTGCATTTGTCACCCCGAGTGGGACGGGTATGCTCAGACGGGAGTCCCATGCTCTGCATGCCACTGGAATCAAGCTACCCTGGCTGAAGAGGGGAGAAACCCCGAAACCGGTCCTAGGATGCTTGTTTCAAGTCCGGGGGGGACCTGGCCTGGCAGATCGGGCTGGACTGTTCCCATTGGGCACAGGGTCAAGACTGATTTGCATATGGCTGGGTCCAAACTGGAATGGCATGGTGAGCAAAAAAACGATGGAATTAGGCCCAGATCTCTGTACTGGGGTGAATGTATGACATTGTTCTGCATTCTGTCCATCAATAGTTCTTTTTGCATTTGTAACCCCGAGTGGGATGGGTATGCTCAGACGTGAGTCCCGTGCTCTCCATGCCACTGGAATTAAGCTACCCTGGCTGATGAGGGGTGAAACCCCGAAACCGGTCCTAGGATGCTTGTTTCCAGTCCAGGGAGGACCTGGCCTGGCAGTTCGGGCTGGACTGTTCCCATTGGGCACAGGGTCAAGACTGATTTGCATTTGGCTGTGTACAAACTGGAATGGCATAGTGAGCAAAAAAAGGATGGAATTAGGCCCAGATCTCTGTACTGGGATCAATGTATGACATTGTTCTGCATTCTGTCCATCAATAGTTCCTTTTGCATTTGTAACCCCGAGTGGGACGGGTATGCTCAGACGCGAGTCCCATGCTCTCCATGCCACTGGAATCAAGCTACCCTGGCTGAAGAGGGGTGAAACACCAAAACCGGTCCTAGGATGCTTGTTTCCAGTCCGGGGGGGACCTGGCCTGGCAGATCGGGCTGGACTGTTCCCATTGGGCACAGGGTCAAGACTGATTTGCATATGGCTGGGTCCAAACTGGAATGGCATGGTGAGCAAAAAAACAATGGAATTAGGCCCAGATCTCTGTACTGGGGTGAATGTATGACATTGTTCTGCATTCTGTCCATCAATAGTTCTTTTTGCATTTGTCACCCCGAGTGGGACGGGTATGCTCAGACGTGAGTCCCGTGCTCTCCATGCCACTGGAATCAAGCTACCCTGGCTGAAGAAGGGTGAAACCCCAAAACCGGTCCTAGGATGCTTGTTTCCAGTCCAGGGAGGACCTGGCCTGGCAGTTTGGGCTGGACTGTTCCCATTGGGCACAGGGTCAAGACTGATTTGCATATGGCTGGGTCCAAACTGGAATGGCATGGTGAGCAAAAATACGATGGAATTAGGCCCAGATCTCTGTACTGGGGTGAATGTATGACATTGTTCTGCATTCTGTCCATCAATAGTTCTTTTTGCATTTGTCATCCCGAGTGGGACGGGTATGCTCAGACGTCAGTCCCATGCTCTCCATGCCACTGGAATCAAGCCACATTGGCCGAAGAGGGCTGAAACCCCGAAACTGGACCTAGGTTGCTTGTTTCCAGTCCAGGGAGGACCTTACCTGGCAGTTCAGGCTGGACTGTTCCCATTGGGCACAGGGTCAAGACTGATTTGCATATGGCTGGGTCCAAACTGGAATGGCATGGTGAGCAAAAATACGATGGAATTAGGCCCAGATCTCTGTACTGGGGTGAATGTATGACATTGTTCTGCATTCTGTCCATCAATAGTTCTTTTTGCATTTGTCACCCCGAGTGGGACAGGTATGCTCAGACGTCAGTCCCATGCTCTCCATGCCACTGGAATCAAGCCACACTGGCCGAAGAGGGGTGAAACCCAGAAACCGGACCTAGGTTGCATGTTTCCAGTCCAGGGAGGACCTGACCTGGCAGTTCAGGCTGGACTGTTCCCATTGGGCACAGGGTCAAGACTGATTTGCATATGGCTGGGTCCAAACTGGAATGGCATGGTGAGCAAAAATACGATGGAATTAAGCCCAGATCTCTGTACTGGGGTGAATGTATGACATTGTTCTGCATTCTGTCCATCAATAGTTCTTTTTGCATTTGTCACCCCGAGTGGGACGGGTATGCTCAGACGTGAGTCCCGTGCTCTCCATCCCACTGGAATTAAGCTACCCTGGCTGAAGAGGGGTGAAACCCCGAAACCGGTCCTAGGATGCTTGTTTCCAGTCCAGGGAGGACCTGGCCTGGCAGTTTGGGCTGGACTGTTCCCATTGGGCACAGGGTCAAGACTGATTTGCATATGGCTGGGTCCAAACTGGAATGGCATTGTGAGCAAAAAAACGATGGAATTAGGCCCAGATCTCTGTACTGGGGTGAATGTATGACATTGTTCTGCATTCTGTCCATCAATAGTTCCTTTTGCATTTGTCACCCCGAGTGGGACGGGTATGCTCAGACGTGAGTCCCGTGCTCTCCATGCCACTGGAACCAAGCTACCCTGGCTGAAGAAGGGTGAAACCCCAAAACCGGTCCTAGGATGCTTGTTTCAAGTCCGGGGGGGACCTGGCCTGGCAGATCGGGCTGGACTGTTCCCATTGGGCACAGGGTCAAGACTGATTTGCATATGGCTGGGTCCAAACTGGAATGGCATGGTGAGCAAAAAAACAATGGAATTAGGCCCAGATCTCTGTACTGGGGTGAATGTATGACATTGTTCTGCATTCTGTCCATCAATAGTTCTTTTTGCATTTGTAACCCCGAGTGGGATGGGTATGCTCAGACGTGAGTCCCGTGCTCTCCATGCCACTGGAATTAAGCTACCCTGGATGATGAGGGGTGAAACCCCGAAACCGGTCCTAGGATGCTTGTTTCCAGTCCAGGGAGGACCTGGCCTGGCAGTTCGGGCTGGACTGTTCCCATTGGGCACAGGGTCAAGACTGATTTGCATTTGGCTGTGTACAAACTGGAATGGCATAGTGAGCAAAAAAAGGATGGAATTAGGCCCAGATCTCTGTACTGGGATCAATGTATGACATTGTTCTGCATTCTGTCCATCAATAGTTCCTTTTGCATTTGTAACCCCGAGTGGGACGGGTATGCTCAGACGCGAGTCCCATGCTCTCCATGCCACTGGAATCAAGCTACCCTGGCTGAAGAGGGGTGAAACACCAAAACCGGTCCTAGGATGCTTGTTTCCAGTCCGGGGGGGACCTGGCCTGGCAGATCGGGCTGGACTGTTCCCATTGGGCACAGGGTCAAGACTGATTTGCATATGGCTGGGTCCAAACTGGAATGGCATGGTGAGCAAAAAAACAATGGAATTAGGCCCAGATCTCTGTACTGGGGTGAATGTATGACATTGTTCTGCATTCTGTCCATCAATAGTTCTTTTTGCATTTGTCACCCCGAGTGGGACGGGTATGCTCAGACGTGAGTCCCGTGCTCTCCATGCCACTGGAATCAAGCTACCCTGGCTGAAGAAGGGTGAAACCCCAAAACCGGTCCTAGGATGCTTGTTTCCAGTCCAGGGAGGACCTGGCCTGGCAGTTTGGGCTGGACTGTTCCCATTGGGCACAGGGTCAAGACTGATTTGCATATGGCTGGGTCCAAACTGGAATGGCATGGTGAGCAAAAATACGATGGAATTAGGCCCAGATCTCTGTACTGGGGTGAATGTATGACATTGTTCTGCATTCTGTCCATCAATAGTTCTTTTTGCATTTGTCATCCCGAGTGGGACGGGTATGCTCAGACGTCAGTCCCATGCTCTCCATGCCACTGGAATCAAGCCACATTGGCCGAAGAGGGCTGAAACCCCGAAACTGGACCTAGGTTGCTTGTTTCCAGTCCAGGGAGGACCTTACCTGGCAGTTCAGGCTGGACTGTTCCCATTGGGCACAGGGTCAAGACTGATTTGCATATGGCTGGGTCCAAACTGGAATGGCATGGTGAGCAAAAATACGATGGAATTAGGCCCAGATCTCTGTACTGGGGTGAATGTATGACATTGTTCTGCATTCTGTCCATCAATAGTTCTTTTTGCATTTGTCACCCCGAGTGGGACAGGTATGCTCAGACGTCAGTCCCATGCTCTCCATGCCACTGGAATCAATCCACACTGGCCGAAGAGGGGTGAAACCCAGAAACCGGACCTAGGTTGCATGTTTCCAGTCCAGGGAGGACCTGACCTGGCAGTTCAGGCTGGACTGTTCCCATTGGGCACAGGGTCAAGACTGATTTGCATATGGCTGGGTCCAAACTGGAATGGCATGGTGAGCAAAAATACGATGGAATTAAGCCCAGATCTCTGTACTGGGGTGAATGTATGACATTGTTCTGCATTCTGTCCATCAATAGTTCTTTTTGCATTTGTCACCCCGAGTGGGACGGGTATGCTCAGACAGGAGTCCCATTCTCTCCATGCCACTGGAATCAAGCTACCCTGGCTGAAGAGGGGTGAAACCCCAAAACCGGTCCTAGGATGCTTGTTTCCACTCCAGGGAGGACCTGGCCTGGCAGTTTGGGCTGGACTGTTCCCATTGGGCACAGGGTCAAGACTGATTTGCATATGGCTGGGTCCAAACTGGAATGGCATGGTGAGCAAAAAAACAATGGAATTAGGCCCAGATCTCTGTACTGGGGTGAATGTATGAAATTGTTCTGCATTCTGTCCATCAATAGTTCTTTTTGCATTTGTCATCCCGAGTGGGACGGGTATGCTCAGACGTGAGTCCCGTGCTCTCCATGCCACTAGAAATAAGCTACCCTGGCTGAAGAGGGGTGAAACCCCGAAACCGGTCCTAGGATGCTTGTTTCCAGTCCAGGGATGACCTGGCCTGGCAGTTCGGGCTGGACTGTTCCCATTGGGCGCAGGGTCAAGACTGATTTGCATATGGCTGGGTCCAAACTGGAATGGCACGGTGAGCAAAAAAACGATGGAATTAGGCCCAGATCTCTGTACTGGGGTGAATGTATGACATTGTTCTGCATTCTGTCCATCAATAGTTCTTTTTGCATTTGTCACCCCGAGTGGGACGGGTATGCTCAGACGTGAGTCCCGTGCTCTCCATCCCACTGGAATTAAGCTACCCTGGCTGAAGAGGGGTGAAACCCCGAAACCGGTCCTAGGATGCTTGTTTCCAGTCCAGGGAGGACTTGGCCTGGCAGTTCGGGCTGGATTGTTCACCTTTGGGCACAGGGTCAAGACTGATTTGCATATGGCTTGGTCCAAACTGGAATGGCATGGTGAGCAAAAAAACGATGGAATTAGGCCTAGATCTCTGTACTGGGGTGAATGTATGACATTGTTCTGCATTCTGTCCCATCAATAGTTCTTTTTGCATTTGTCACCCCGAGTGGGACGGGTATGCTCAGACGGGAGTCCCATGCTCTGCATGCCACTGGAATCAAGCTACCCTGGCTGAAGAGGGGAGAAACCCCGAAACCGGTCCTAGGATGCTTGTTTCCACTCCAGGGAGGACCTGGCCTTGCAGTTCGGGCTGGACTGTTCCCATTGGGCACAGGGTCAAGACTGATTTGCATATGGCTCTGTCCAAACTGGAATGGCATGGTGAGCAAAAAAACGATGGAATTAGGCTCAGATCTATGTACTGGGGTGAATAAATGACATTGTTCTGCATTCTGTCCATCAATAGTTCTTTTTTCATTTGTCACCCAGAGTGGAACGGGTATGCTCAGGCGTGAGTCTCGTGCTCCCCATGCCACTGGAATCAAGCTACCCTGGCGGAAGAGGGGTGAAACCCCAAAACTGGTCCTAGGATGCTTGTTTCCAGTCCAGTGAGGACCTGGCCTGGCAGTTTGGGCTGGACTGTTCCCATTGGGCACAGGGTCAAGACTGATTTGCATATGGCTGGGTCCAAACTGGAATGGCATGGTGAGCAAAAAAACGATGGAATTAGGCCCAGATCTCTGTACTGGGGTGAATGTATGACATTGTTCTGCATTCTGTCCATCAATAGTTCCTTTTGCATTTGTCACCCCGAGTGGGACGGGTATGCTCAGACGTGAGTCCCGTGCTCTCCATGCCACTGGAACCAAGCTACCCTGGCTGAAGAAGGGTGAAACCCCGAAACCGGTCCTAGGATGCTTGTTTCAAGTCCGGGGGGGACCTGGCCTGGCAGATCGGGCTGGACTGTTCCCATTGGGCACAGGGTCAAGACTGATTTGCATATGGCTGGGTCCAAACTGGAATGGCATGGTGAGCAAAAAAACGATGGAATTAGGCCCAGATCTCTGTACTGGGGTGAATGTATGACATTGTTCTGCATTCTGTCCATCAATAGTTCTTTTTGCATTTGTCACCCCGAGTGGGACGGGTTTGCTCAGACGTGAGTCCCGTGCTCTCCATGCCACTGGAATTAAGCTACCCTGGCTGAAGAGGGGTGAAACCCCGAAACCGGTCCTAGGATGCTTGTTTCCAGTCCAGGGAGGACCTGGCCTGGCAGTTCGGGCTGGACTGTTCCCATTGGGCACAGGGTCAAGACTGATTTGCATTTGGCTGTGTACAAACTGGAATGGCATAGTGAGCAAAAAAAGGATGGAATTAGGCCCAGATCTCTGTACTGGGGTCAATGTATGACATTGTTCTGCATTCTGTCCATCAATAGTTCCTTTTGCATTTGTAACCCCGAGTGGGACGGGTATGCTCAGACGCGAGTCCCATGCTCTCCATGCCACTGGAATCAAGCTACCCTGGCTGAAGAGGGGTGAAACACCAAAACCGGTCCTAGGATGCTTGTTTCCAGTCCGGGGGGGACCTGGCCTGGCAGATCGGGCTGGACTGTTCCCATTGGGCACAGGGTCAAGACTGATTTGCATATGGCTGGGTCCAAACTGGAATGGCATGGTGAGCAAAAATACGACGGAATTAGGCCCAGATCTCTGTACTGGGGTGAATGTATGACATTGTCCTGCATTCTGTCCATCAATAGTTCTTTTTGCATTTGTCATCCCGAGTGGGACGGGTATGCTCAGACGTCAGTCCCATGCTCTCCATGCCACTGGAATCAAGCCACATTGGCCGAAGAGGGCTGAAACCCCGAAACCGGACCTAGGTTGCTTGTTTCCAGTCCAGGGAGGACCTTACCTGGCAGTTCAGGCTGGACTGTTCCCATTGGGCACAGGGTCAAGACTGATTTGCATATGGCTGGGTCCAAACTGGAATGGCATGGTGAGCAAAAATACGATGGAATTAGGCCCAGATCTCTGTACTGGGGTGAATGTATGACATTGTTCTGCATTCTGTCCATCAATAGTTCTTTTTGCATTTGTCACCCCGAGTGGGACAGGTATGCTCAGACGTCAGTCCCATGCTCTCCATGCCACTGGAATCAAGCCACACTGGCCGAAGAGGGGTGAAACCCAGAAACCGGACCTAGGTTGCATGTTTCCAGTCCAGGGAGGACCTGACCTGGCAGTTCAGGCTGGACTGTTCCCATTGGGCACAGGGTCAAGACTGATTTGCATATGGCTGGGTCCAAACTGGAATGGCATGGTGAGCAAAAATACGATGGAATTAAGCCCAGATCTCTGTACTGGGGTGAATGTATGACATTGTTCTGCATTCTGTCCATCAATAGTTCTTTTTGCATTTGTCACCCCGAGTGGGACGGGTATGCTCAGACGGGAGTCCCATTCTCTCCATGCCACTGGAATCAAGCTACCCTGGCTGAAGAGGGGTGAAACCCCAAAACCGGTCCTAGGATGCTTGTTTCCACTCCAGGGAGGACCTGGCCTGGCAGTTTGGGCTGGACTGTTCCCATTGGGCACAGGGTCAAGACTGATTTGCATATGGCTGGGTCCAAACTGGAATGGCATGGTGAGCAAAAAAACAATGGAATTAGGCCCAGATCTCTGTACTGGGGTGAATGTATGACATTGTTCTGCATTCTGTCCATCAATAGTTCTTTTTGCATTTGTCATCCCGAGTGGGACGGGTATACTCAGACGTGAGTCCCGTGCTCTCCATGCCACTGGAATCAAGCTACCCTGGCTGAAGAGGGGTGAAACCCCGAAACCGGTCCTAGGATGCTTGTTTCCAGTCCAGGGATGACCTGGCCTGGCAGTTCGGGCTGGACTGTTCCCATTGGGCACAGGGTCAAGACTGATTTGCATATGGCTAGGTCCAAACTGGAATGGCATGGTGAGCAAAAAAACGACGGAATTAGGCCCAGATCTCTGTACTGGGGTGAATGTATGACATTGTTCTGCATTCTGTCCATCAATAGTTCTTTTTGCATTTGTCACCCAGAGTGGAAAGGGTGTGCTCAGACGTGAGTCCCGTGCTCTCTATGCCACTGGAATCAAGCTACCCTGGCTGAAGAGGGGTGAAACCCCGAAACCGGTCCTAGGATGCTTGTTTCCAGTCCGGAGGGGACCTGGCCTGGCAGATCGGGCTGGACTGTTCCCATTGGGCACAGGGTCAAGACTGATTTGCATATGGCTGGGTCCAAACTGGAATCGCATGGTGAGCAAAAAAACAATGGAATTAGGCCCAGATCTCTGTACTGGGGTGAATGTATGACATTGTTCTGCATTCTGTCCATCAATAGTTCTTTTTGCATTTGTCACCCCGAGTGGGACGGGTATGCTCAGACGTGAGTCCCGTGCTCTCCATGCCACTGGAATCAAGCTACCCTGGCTGAACAAGGGTGAAACCCCGAAACCGGTCCTAGGATGCTTGTTTCCAGTCCGGGGGGGACCTGGCCTGGCAGATCGGGCTGGACTGTTCCCATTGGACACCGGGTCAAGACTGATTTGCATATGGCTGGGTCCAAACTGGAATGGCACGGTGAGCAAAAAAACGATGGAATTAGGCCCAGATCTCTGTACTGTGGTGAATGTATGACATTGTTCTGCATTCTGTCCATCAATAGTTCTTTTTGCATTTGTCACCCCGAGTGGGACGGGTATGCTCAGACGTGAGTCCCGTGCTCTCCATCCCACTGGAATTAAGCTACCCTGGCTGAAGAGGGGTGAAACCCCGAAACCGGTCCTAGGATGCTTGTTTCCAGTCCAGGGAGGACTTGGCCTGGCAGATCGGGCTGGATTGTTCACCTTTGGGCACAGGGTCAAGACTGATTTGCATATGGCTTGGTCCAAACTGGAATGGCATGGTGAGCAAAAAAACGATGGAATTAGGCCCAGATCTCTGTACTGGGGTGAATGTATGACATTGTTCTGCATTCTGTCCCATCAATAGTTCTTTTTGCATTTGTCACCCCGAGTGGGACGGGTATGCTCAGACGGGAGTCCCATGCTCTGCATGCCACTGGAATCAAGCTACCCTGGCTGAAGAGGGGAGAAACCCCGAAACCGGTCCTAGGATGCTTGTTTCCAGTCCAAGGAGGACCTGGCCTGGCAGTTCGGGCTGGACTGTTCCCATTGGGCACAGGGTCAAGACTGATTTGCATATGGCTCTGTCCAAACTGGAATGGCATGGTGAGCAAAAAAACGATGGAATTAGGCTCAGATCTATGTACTGGGGTGAATAAATGACATTGTTCTGCATTCTGTCCATCAATAGTTCTTTTTGCATTTGTCACCCAGAGTGGAACGGGTATGCTCAGGCGTGAGTCTCGTGCTCCCCATGCCACTGGAATTAAGCTACCCTGGCTGAAGAGGGGTGAAACCCCGAAACCGGTCCTAGGATGCTTGTTTCCAGTCCAGGGAGGACTTGGCCTGGCAGATCGGGCTGGATTGTTCACCTTTGGGCACAGGGTCAAGACTGATTTGCATATGGCTTGGTCCAAACTGGAATGGCATGGTGAGCAAAAAAACGATGGAATTAGGCCCAGATCTCTGTACTGGGGTGAATGTATGACATTGTTCTGCATTCTGTCCCATCAATAGTTCTTTTTGCATTTGTCACCCCGAGTGGGACGGGTATGCTCAGACGGGAGTCCCATGCTCTGCATGCCACTGGAATCAAGCTACCCTGGCTGAAGAGGGGAGAAACCCCGAAACCGGTCCTAGGATGCTTGTTTCCAGTCCAAGGAGGACCTGGCCTGGCAGTTCGGGCTGGACTGTTCCCATTGGGCACAGGGTCAAGACTGATTTGCATATGGCTCTGTCCAAACTGGAATGGCATGGTGAGCAAAAAAACGATGGAATTAGGCTCAGATCTATGTACTGGGGTGAATAAATGACATTGTTCTGCATTCTGTCCATCAATAGTTCTTTTTGCATTTGTCACCCAGAGTGGAACGGGTATGCTCAGGCGTGAGTCTCGTGCTCCCCATGCCACTGGAATCAAGCTACCCTGGCGGAAGAGGGGTGAAACCCCAAAACTGGTCCTAGGATGCTTGTTTCCAGTCCAGGGAGGACCTGGCCTGGCAGTTTGGGCTGGACTGTTCCCATTGGGCACAGGGTCAAGACTGATTTGCATATGGCTGGGTCCAAACTGGAATGGCATGGTGAGCAAAAAAACGATGGAATTAGGCCCAGATCTCTGTACTGGGGTGAATGTATGACATTGTTCTGCATTCTGTCCATCAATAGTTCCTTTTGCATTTGTCACCCCGAGTGGGACGGGTATGCTCAGACGTGAGTCCCGTGCTCTCCATGCCACTGGAACCAAGCTACCCTGGCTGAAGAAGGGTGAAACCCCAAAACCGGTCCTAGGATGCTTGTTTCAAGTCCGGGGGGGACCTGGCCTGGCAGATCGGGCTGGACTGTTCCCATTGGGCACAGGGTCAAGACTGATTTGCATATGGCTGGGTCCAAACTGGAATGGCATGGTGAGCAAAAAAACGATGGAATTAGGCCCAGATCTCTGTACTGGGGTGAATGTATGACATTGTTCTGCATTCTGTCCATCAATAGTTCTTTTTGCATTTGTCACCCCGAGTGGGACGGGTTTGCTCAGACGTGAGTCCCGTGCTCTCCATGCCACTGGAATTAAGCTACCCTGGCTGAAGAGGGGTGAAACCCCGAAACCGGTCCTAGGATGCTTGTTTCCAGTCCAGGGAGGACCTGGCCTGGCAGTTCGGGCTGGACTGCTCCCATTGGGCACAGGGTCAAGACTGATTTGCATTTGGCTGTGTACAAACTGGAATGGCATAGTGAGCAAAAAAAGGATGGAATTAGGCCCAGATCTCTGTACTGGGGTCAATGTATGACATTGTTCTGCATTCTGTCCATCAATAGTTCCTTTTGCATTTGTAACCCCAAGTGGGACGGGTATGCTCAGACGCGAGTCCCATGCTCTCCATGCCACTGGAATCAAGCTACCCTGGCTGAAGAGGGGTGAAACACCAAAACCGGTCCTAGGATGCTTGTTTCCAGTCCGGGGGGGACCTGGCCTGGCAGATCGGGCTGGACTGTTCCCATTGGGCACAGGGTCAAGACTGATTTGCATATGGCTGGGTCCAAACTGGAATGGCATGGTGAGCAAAAAAACAATGGAATTAGGCCCAGATCTCTGTACTGGGATGAATGTATGACATTGTTCTGCATTCTGTCCATCAATAGTTCTTTTTGCATTTGTCACCCCGAGTGGGACGGGTATGCTCAGACGTGAGTCCCGTGCTCTCCATGCCACTGGAATCAAGCTACCCTGGCTGAAGAAGGGTGAAACCCCAAAACCGGTCCTAGGATGCTTGTTTCCAGTCCAGGGAGGACCTGGCCTGGCAGTTTGGGCTGGACTGTTCCCATTGGGCACAGGGTCAAGACTGATTTGCATATGGCTGGGTCCAAACTGGAATGGCATGGTGAGCAAAAATACGATGGAATTAGGCCCAGATCTCTGTACTGGGGTGAATGTATGACATTGTTCTGCATTCTGTCCATCAATAGTTCTTTTTGCATTTGTCACCCCGAGTGGGACGGGTTTGCTCAGACGTGAGTCCCGTGCTCTCCATGCCACTGGAATTAAGCTACCCTGGCTGAAGAGGGGTGAAACCCCGAAACCGGTCCTAGGATGCTTGTTTCCAGTCCAGGGAGGACCTGGCCTGGCAGTTCGGGCTGGACTGTTCCCATTGGGCACAGGGTCAAGACTGATTTGCATTTGGCTGTGTACAAACTGGAATGGCATAGTGAGCAAAAAAAGGATGGAATTAGGCCCAGATCTCTGTACTGGGGTCAATGTATGACATTGTTCTGCATTCTGTCCATCAATAGTTCCTTTTGCATTTGTAACCCCGAGTGGGACGGGTATGCTCAGACGCGAGTCCCATGCTCTCCATGCCACTGGAATCAAGCTACCCTGGCTGAAGAGGGGTGAAACACCAAAACCGGTCCTAGGATGCTTGTTTCCAGTCCGGGGGGGACCTGGCCTGGCAGATCGGGCTGGACTGTTCCCATTGGGCACAGGGTCAAGACTGATTTGCATATGGCTGGGTCCAAACTGGAATGGCATGGTGAGCAAAAAAACAATGGAATTAGGCCCAGATCTCTGTACTGGGATGAATGTATGACATTGTTCTGCATTCTGTCCATCAATAGTTCTTTTTGCATTTGTCACCCCGAGTGGGACGGGTATGCTCAGACGTGAGTCCCGTGCTCTCCATGCCACTGGAATCAAGCTACCCTGGCTGAAGAAGGGTGAAACCCCAAAACCGGTCCTAGGATGCTTGTTTCCAGTCCAGGGAGGACCTGGCCTGGCAGTTTGGGCTGGACTGTTCCCATTGGGCACAGGGTCAAGACTGATTTGCATATGGCTGGGTCCAAACTGGAATGGCATGGTGAGCAAAAATACGATGGAATTAGGCCCAGATCTCTGTACTGGGGTGAATGTATGACATTGTTCTGCATTCTGTCCATCAATAGTTCTTTTTGCATTTGTCACCCCGAGTGGGACAGGTATGCTCAGACGTCAGTCCCATGCTCTCCATGCCACTGGAATCAAGCCACACTGGCCGAAGAGGGGTGAAACCCAGAAACCGGACCTAGGTTGCATGTTTCCAGTCCAGGGAGGACCTGACCTGGCAGTTCAGGCTGGACTGTTCCCATTGGGCACAGGGTCAAGACTGATTTGCATATGGCTGGGTCCAAACTGGAATGGCATGGTGAGCAAAAATACAATGGAATTAAGCCCAGATCTCTGTACTGGGGTGAACGTATGACATTGTTCTGCATTCTGTCCATCAATAGTTCTTTTTGCATTTGTCACCCCGAGTGGGACGGGTATGCTCAGACGGGAGTCCCATTCTCTCCATGCCACTGGAATCAAGCTACCCTGGCTGAAGAGGGGTGAAACCCCAAAACCGGTCCTAGGATGCTTGTTTCCACTCCAGGGAGGACCTGGCCTGGCAGTTTGGGCTGGACTGTTCCCATTGGGCACAGGGTCAAGACTGATTTGCATATGGCTAGGTCCAAACTGGAATGGCATGGTGAGCAAAAAAACGACGGAATTAGGCCCAGATCTCTGTACTGGGGTGAATGTATGACATTGTTCTGCATTCTGTCCATCAATAGTTCTTTTTGCATTTGTCACCCAGAGTGGAAAGGGTGTGCTCAGACGTGAGTCCCGTGCTCTCTATGCCACTGGAATCAAGCTACCCTGGCTGAAGAGGGGTGAAACCCCGAAACCGGTCCTAGGATGCTTGTTTCCAGTCCGGAGGGGACCTGGCCTGGCAGATCGGGCTGGACTGTTCCCATTGGGCACAGGGTCAAGACTGATTTGCATATGGCTGGGTCCAAACTGGAATGGCATGGTGAGCAAAAAAACAATGGAATTAGGCCCAGATCTCTGTACTGGGGTGAATGTATGACATTGTTCTGCATTCTGTCCATCAATAGTTCTTTTTGCATTTGTCACCCCGAGTGGGACAGGTATGCTCAGACGTCAGTCCCATGCTCTCCATGCCACTGGAATCAAGCCACACTGGCCGAAGAGGGGTGAAACCCAGAAACCGGACCGAGGTTGCATGTTTCCAGTCCAGGGAGGACCTGACCTGGCAGTTCAGGCTGGACTGTTCCCATTGGGCACAGGGTCAAGACTGATTTGCATATGGCTGGGTCCAAACTGGAATGGCATGGTGAGCAAAAATACAATGGAATTAAGCCCAGATCTCTGTACTGGGGTGAATGTATGACATTGTTCTGCATTCTGTCCATCAATAGTTCTTTTTGCATTTGTCACCCCGAGTGGGACGGGTATGCTCAGGCGGGAGTCCCATTCTCTCCATGCCACTGGAATCAAGCTACCCTGGCTGAAGAGGGGTGAAACCCCAAAACCGGTCCTAGGATGCTTGTTTCCACTCCAGGGAGGACCTGGCCTGGCAGTTTGGGCTGGACTGTTCCCATTGGGCACAGGGTCAAGACTGATTTGCATATGGCTAGGTCCAAACTGGAATAGCATGGTGAGCAAAAAAACGACGGAATTAGGCCCAGATCTCTGTACTGGGGTGAATGTATGACATTGTTCTGCATTCTGTCCATCAATAGTTCTTTTTGCATTTGTCACCCAGAGTGGAAAGGGTGTGCTCAGACGTGAGTCCCGTGCTCTCTATGCCACTGGAATCAA
This sequence comes from Triturus cristatus, assembly GCF_964204655.1. Lineage (NCBI taxonomy): Eukaryota > Metazoa > Chordata > Amphibia > Caudata > Salamandridae > Triturus > Triturus cristatus. Next base: position 589,373,934 of record NC_140579.1, read on the forward strand.
GCTACCCTGGCTGAAGAGGGGTGAAACCCCGAAACCGGTCCTAGGATGCTTGTTTCCAGTCCGGAGGGGACCTGGCCTGGCAGATCGGGCTGGACTGTTCCCATTGGGCACAGGGTCAAGACTGATTTGCATATGGCTGGGTCCAAACTGGAATGGCATGGTGAGCAAAAAAACAATGGAATTAGGCCCAGATCTCTGTACTGGGGTGAATGTATGACATTGTTCTGCATTCTGTCCATCAATAGTTCTTTTTGCATTTGTCACCCCGAGTGGGACGGGTATGCTCAGACGTGAGTCCCGTGCTCTCCATGCCACTGGAATCAAGCTACCCTGGCTGAACAAGGGTGAAACCCCGAAACCGGTCCTAGGATGCTTGTTTCCAGTCCGGGGGGGACCTGGCCTGGCAGATCGGGCTGGACTGTTCCCATTGGACACCGGGTCAAGACTGATTTGCATATGGCTGGGTCCAAACTGGAATGGCACGGTGAGCAAAAAAACGATGGAATTAGGCCCAGATCTCTGTACTGGGGTGAATGTATGACATTGTTCTGCATTCTGTCCATCAATAGTTCTTTTTGCATTTGTCACCCGAGTGGGACGGGTATGCTCAGACGTGAGTCCCGTGCTCTCCATCCCACTGGAATTAAGCTACCCTGGCTGAAGAGGGGTGAAACCCCGAAACCGCTCCTAGGATGCTTGTTTCCAGTCCAGGGAGGACTTGGCCTGGCAGATCGGGCTGGATTGTTCACCTTTGGGCACAGGGTCAAGACTGATTTGCATATGGCTTGGTCCAAACTGGAATGGCATGGTGAGCAAAAAAACGATGGAATTAGGCCCAGATCTCTGTACTGGGGTGAATGTATGACATTGTTCTGCATTCTGTCCCATCAATAGTTCTTTTTGCATTTGTCACCCCGAGTGGGACGGGTATGCTCAGACGGGAGTCCCATGCTCTGCATGCCACTGGAATCAAGCTACCCTGGCTGAAGAGGGGAGAAACCCCGAAACCGGTCCTAGGATGCTTGTTTCCAGTCCAAGGAGGACCTGGCCTGGCAGTTCGGGCTGGACTGTTCCCATTGGGCACAGGGTCAAGACTGATTTGCATATGGCTCTGTCCAAACTGGAATGGCATGGTGAGCAAAAAAACGATGGAATTAGGCTCAGATCTATGTACTGGGGTGAATAAATGACATTGTTCTGCATTCTGTCCATCAATAGTTCTTTTTGCATTTGTCACCCAGAGTGGAACGGGTATGCTCAGGCGTGAGTCTCGTGCTCCCCATGCCACTGGAATCAAGCTACCCTGGCGGAAGAGGGGTGAAACCCCAAAACTGGTCCTAGGATGCTTGTTTCCAGTCCAGGGAGGACCTGGCCTGGCAGTTTGGGCTGGACTGTTCCCATTGGGCACAGGGTCAAGACTGATTTGCATATGGCTGGGTCCAAACTGGAATGGCATGGTGAGCAAAAAAACGATGGAATTAGGCCCAGATCTCTGTACTGGGGTGAATGTATGACATTGTTCTGCATTCTGTCCATCAATAGTTCCTTTTGCATTTGTCACCCCGAGTGGGACGGGTATGCTCAGACGTGAGTCCCGTGCTCTCCATGCCACTGGAACCAAGCTACCCTGGCTGAAGAAGGGTGAAACCCCAAAACCGGTCCTAGGATGCTTGTTTCAAGTCCGGGGGGGACCTGGCCTGGCAGATCGGGCTGGACTGTTCCCATTGGGCACAGGGTCAAGACTGATTTGCATATGGCTGGGTCCAAACTGGAATGGCATGGTGAGCAAAAAAACGATGGAATTAGGCCCAGATCTCTGTACTGGGGTGAATGTATGACATTGTTCTGCATTCTGTCCATCAATAGTTCTTTTTGCATTTGTAACCCCGAGTGGGATGGGTATGCTCAGACGTGAGTCCCGTGCTCTCCATGCCACTGGAATTAAGCTACCCTGGCTGAAGAGGGGTGAAACCCCGAAACCGGTCCTAGGATGCTTGTTTCCAGTCCAGGGAGGACCTGGCCTGGCAGTTCGGGCTGGACTGTTCCCATTGGGCACAGGGTCAAGACTGATTTGCATTTGGCTGTGTACAAACTGGAATGGCATAGTGAGCAAAAAAAGGATGGAATTAGGCCCAGATCTCTGTACTGGGATCAATGTATGACATTGTTCTGCATTCTGTCCATCAATAGTTCCTTTTGCATTTGTAACCCCGAGTGGGACGGGTATGCTCAGACGCGAGTCCCATGCTCTCCATGCCACTGGAATCAAGCTACCCTGGCTGAAGAGGGGTGAAACACCAAAACCGGTCCTAGGATGCTTGTTTCCAGTCCGGGGGGGACCTGGCCTGGCAGATCGGGCTGGACTGTTCCCATTGGGCACAGGGTCAAGACTGATTTGCATATGGCTGGGTCCAAACTGGAATGGCATGGTGAGCAAAAAAACAATGGAATTAGGCCCAGATCTCTGTACTGGGGTGAATGTATGACATTGTTCTGCATTCTGTCCATCAATAGTTCTTTTTGCATTTGTCACCCCGAGTGGGACGGGTATGCTCAGACGTGAGTCCCGTGCTCTCCATGCCACTGGAATCAAGCTACCCTGGCTGAAGAAGGGTGAAACCCCAAAACCGGTCCTAGGATGCTTGTTTCCAGTCCAGGGAGGACCTGGCCTGGCAGTTTGGGCTGGACTGTTCCCATTGGGCACAGGGTCAAGACTGATTTGCATATGGCTGGGTCCAAACTGGAATGGCATGGTGAGCAAAAATACGATGCAATTAGGCCCAGATCTCTGTACTGGGGTGAATGTATGACATTGTTCTGCATTCTGTCCATCAATAGTTCTTTTTGCATTTGTCATCCCGAGTGGGACGGGTATGCTCAGACGTCAGTCCCATGCTCTCCATGCCACTGGAATCAAGCCACACTGGCCGAAGAGGGGTGAAACCCAGAAACCGGACCTAGGTTGCATGTTTCCAGTCCAGGGAGGACCTGACCTGGCAGTTCAGGCTGGACTGTTCCCATTGGGCACAGGGTCAAGACTGATTTGCATACGGCTGGGTCCAAACTGGAATGGCATGGTGAGCAAAAATACGATGGAATTAAGCCCAGATCTCTGTACTGGGGTGAATGTATGACATTGTTCTGCATTCTGTCCATCAATAGTTCTTTTTGCATTTGTCACCCCGAGTGGGACGGGTATGCTCAGACAGGAGTCCCATTCTCTCCATGCCACTGGAATCAAGCTACCCTGGCTGAAGAGGGGTGAAACCCCAAAACCGGTCCTAGGATGCTTGTTTCCACTCCAGGGAGGACCTGGCCTGGCAGTTTGGGCTGGACTGTTCCCATTGGGCACAGGGTCAAGACTGATTTGCATATGGCTGGGTCCAAACTGGAATGGCATGGTGAGCAAAAAAACAATGGAATTAGGCCCAGATCTCTGTACTGGGGTGAATGTATGAAATTGTTCTGCATTCTGTCCATCAATAGTTCTTTTTGCATTTGTCATCCCGAGTGGGACGGGTATGCTCAGACCTGAGTCCCGTGCTCTCCATGCCACTAGAAATAAGCTACCCTGGCTGAAGAGGGGTGAAACCCCGAAACCGGTCCTAGGATGCTTGTTTCCAGTCCAGGGATGACCTGGCCTGGCAGTTCGGGCTGGACTGTTCCCATTGGGCGCAGGGTCAAGACTGATTTGCATATGGCTGGGTCCAAACTGGAATGGCACGGTGAGCAAAAAAACGATGGAATTAGGCCCAGATCTCTGTACTGGGGTGAATGTATGACATTGTTCTGCATTCTGTCCATCAATAGTTCTTTTTGCATTTGTCACCCCGAGTGGGACGGGTATGCTCAGACGTGAGTCCCGTGCTCTCCATCCCACTGGAATTAAGCTACCCTGGCTGAAGAGGGGTGAAACCCCAAAACCGGTCCTAGGATGCTTGTTTCCAGTCCAGGGAGGACTTGGCCTGGCAGTTCGGGCTGGATTGTTCACCTTTGGGCACAGGGTCAAGACTGATTTGCATATGGCTTGGTCCAAACTGGAATGGCATGGTGAGCAAAAAAATGATGGAATTAGGCCCAGATCTCTGTACTGGGGTGAATGTATGACATTGTTCTGCATTCTGTCCCATCAATAGTTCTTTTTGCATTTGTCACCCCGAGTGGGACGGGTATGCTCAGACGGGAGTCCCATGCTCTGCATGCCACTGGAATCAAGCTACCCTGGCTGAAGAGGGGAGAAACCCCGAAACCGGTCCTAGGATGCTTGTTTCCACTCCAGGGAGGACCTGGCCTGGCAGTTCGGGCTGGACTGTTCCCATTGGGCACAGGGTCAAGACTGATTTGCATATGGCTCTGTCCAAACTGGAATGGCATGGTGAGCAAAAAAACGATGGAATTAGGCTCAGATCTATGTACTGGGGTGAATAAATGACATTGTTCTGCATTCTGTCCATCAATAGTTCTTTTTGCATTTGTCACCCAGAGTGGAACGGGTATGCTCAGGCGTGAGTCTCGTGCTCCCCATGCCACTGGAACCAAGCTACCCTGGCGGAAGAGGGGTGAAACCCCAAAACTGGTCCTAGGATGCTTGTTTCCAGTCCAGGGAGGACCTGGCCTGGCAGTTTGGGCTGGACTGTTCCCATTGGGCACAGGGTCAAGACTGATTTGCATATGGCTGGGTCCAAACTGGAATGGCATGGTGAGCAAAAAAACGATGGAATTAGGCCCAGATCTCTGTACTGGGGTGAATGTATGACATTGTTCTGCATTCTGTCCATCAATAGGTCCTTTTGCATTTGTCACCCCGAGTGGGACGGGTATGCTCAGACGTGAGTCCCGTGCTCTCCATGCCACTGGAACCAAGCTACCCTGGCTGAAGAAGGGTGAAACCCCGAAACCGGTCCTAGGATGCTTGTTTCAAGTCCGGGGGGGACCTGGCCTGGCAGATCGGGCTGGACTGTTCCCATTGGGCACAGGGTCAAGACTGATTTGCATATGGCTGGGTCCAAACTGGAATGGCATGGTGAGCAAAAAAACGATGGAATTAGGCCCAGATCTCTGTACTGGGGTGAATGTATGACATTGTTCTGCATTCTGTCCATCAATAGTTCTTTTTGCATTTGTCACCCCGAGTGGGACGGGTTTGCTCAGACGTGAGTCCCGTGCTCTCCATGCCACTGGAATTAAGCTACCCTGGCTGAAGAGGGGTGAAACCCCGAAACCGGTCCTAGGATGCTTGTTTCCAGTCCAGGGAGGACCTGGCCTGGCAGTTCGGGCTGGACTGTTCCCATTGGGCACAGGGTCAAGACTGATTTGCATTTGGCTGTGTACAAACTGGAATGGCATAGTGAGCAAAAAAAGGATGGAATTAGGCCCAGATCTCTGTACTGGGGTCAATGTATGACATTGTTCTGCATTCTGTCCATCAATAGTTCCTTTTGCATTTGTAACCCCGAGTGGGACAGGTATGCTCAGACGCGAGTCCCATGCTCTCCATGCCACTGGAATCAAGCTACCCTGGCTGAAGAGGGGTGAAACACCAAAACCGGTCCTAGGATGCTTGTTTCCAGTCCGGGGGGGACCTGGCCTGGCAGATCGGGCTGGACTGTTCCCATTGGGCACAGGGTCAAGACTGATTTGCATATGGCTGGGTCCAAACTGGAATGGCATGGTGAGCAAAAAAACAATGGAATTAGGCCCAGATCTCTGTACTGGGGTGAATGTATGACATTGTTCTGCATTCTGTCCATCAATAGTTCTTTTTGCATTTGTCACCCCGAGTGGGACGGGTATGCTCAGACGTGAGTCCCGTGCTCTCCATGCCACTGGAATCAAGCTACCCTGGCTGAAGAAGGGTGAAACCCCAAAACCGGTCCTAGGATGCTTGTTTCCAGTCCAGGGAGGACCTGGCCTGGCAGTTTGGGCTGGACTGTTCCCATTGGGCACAGGGTCAAGACTGATTTGCATATGGCTGGGTCCAAACTGGAATGGCATGGTGAGCAAAAATACGATGGAATTAGGCCCAGATCTCTGTACTGGGGTGAATGTATGACATTGTTCTGCATTCTGTCCATCAATAGTTCTTTTTGCATTTGTCATCCCGAGTGGGACGGGTATGCTCAGACGTCAGTCCCATGCTCTCCATGCCACTGGAATCAAGCCACATTGGCCGAAGAGGGCTGAAACCCCGAAACCGGACCTAGGTTGCTTGTTTCCAGTCCAGGGAGGACCTTACCTGGCAGTTCAGGCTGGACTGTTCCCATTGGGCACAGGGTCAAGACTGATTTGCATATGGCTGGGTCCAAACTGGAATGGCATGGTGAGCAAAAATACGATGGAATTAGGCCCAGATCTCTGTACTGGGGTGAATGTATGACATTGTTCTGCATTCTGTCCATCAATAGTTCTTTTTGCATTTGTCACCCCGAGTGGGACAGGTATGCTCAGACGTCAGTCCCATGCTCTCCATGCCACTGGAATCAAGCCACACTGGCCGAAGAGGGGTGAAACCCAGAAACCGGACCTAGGTTGCATGTTTCCAGTCCAGGGAGGACCTGACCTGGCAGTTCAGGCTGGACTGTTCCCATTGGGCACAGGGTCAAGACTGATTTGCATATGGCTGGGTCCAAACTGGAATGGCATGGTGAGCAAAAATACGATGGAATTAAGCCCAGATCTCTGTACTGGGGTGAATGTATGACATTGTTCTGCATTCTGTCCATCAATAGTTCTTTTTGCATTTGTCACCCCGAGTGGGACCGGTATGCTCAGACGGGAGTCCCATTCTCTCCATGCCACTGGAATCAAGCTACCCTGGCTGAAGAGGGGTGAAACCCCAAAACCGGTCCTAGGATGCTTGTTTCCACTCCAGGGAGGACCTGGCCTGGCAGTTTGGGCTGGACTGTTCCCATTGGGCACAGGGTCAAGACTGATTTGCATATGGCTGGGTCCAAACTAGAATGGCATGGTGAGCAAAAAAACAATGGAATTAGGCCCAGATCTCTGTACTGGGGTGAATGTATGACATTGTTCTGCATTCTGTCCATCAATAGTTCTTTTTGCATTTGTCATCCCGAGTGGGACGGGTATGCTCAGACGTGAGTCCCGTGCTCTCCATGCCACTGGAATCAAGCTACCCTGGCTAAAGAGGGGTGAAACCCCGAAACCGGTCCTAGGATGCTTGTTTCCAGTCCAGGGATGACCTGGCCTGGCAGTTCGGGCTGGACTGTTCCCATTGGGCACAGGGTCAAGACTGATTTGCATATGGCTAGGTCCAAACTGGAATGGCATGGTGAGCAAAAAAACGACGGAATTAGGCACAGATCTCTGTACTGGGGTGAATGTATGACATTGTTCTGCATTCTGTCCATCAATAGTTCTTTTTGCATTTGTCACCCAGAGTGGAAAGGGTGTGCTCAGACGTGAGTCCCGTGCTCTCTATGCCACTGGAATCAAGCTACCCTGGCTGAAGAGGGGTGAAACCCCGAAACCGGTCCTAGGATGCTTGTTTCCAGTCCGGAGGGGACCTGGCCTGGCAGATCGGGCTGGACTGTTCCCATTGGGCACAGGGTCAAGACTGATTTGCATATGGCTGGGTCCAAACTGGAATGGCATGGTGAGAAAAAAAACAATGGAATTAGGCCCAGATCTCTGTACTGGGGTGAATGTATGACATTGTTCTGCATTCTGTCCATCAATAGTTCTTTTTGCATTTGTCACCCCGAGTGGGACGGGTATGCTCAGACGTGAGTCCCGTGCTCTCCATGCCACTGGAATCAAGCTACCCTGGCTGAACAAGGGTGAAACCCCGAAACCGGTCCTAGGATGCTTGTTTCCAGTCCGGGGGGGACCTGGCCTGGCAGATCGGGCTGGACTGTTCCCATTGGACACCGGGTCAAGACTGATTTGCATATGGCTGGGTCCAAACTGGAATGGCACGGTGAGCAAAAAAACGATGGAATTAGGCCCAGATCTCTGTACTGGGGTGAATGTATGACATTGTTCTGCATTCTGTCCATCAATAGTTCTTTTTGCATTTGTCACCCCGAGTGGGACGGGTATGCTCAGACGTGAGTCCCGTGCTCTCCATCCCACTGGAATTAAGCTACCCTGGCTGAAGAGGGGTGAAACCCCGAAACCGGTCCTAGGATGCTTGTTTCCAGTCCAGGGAGGACTTGGCCTGGCAGATCGGGCTGGATTGTTCACCTTTGGGCACAGGGTCAAGACTGATTTGCATATGGCTTGGTCCAAACTGGAATGGCATGGTAAGCAAAAAAAAGATGGAATTAGGCCCAGATCTCTGTACTGGGGTGAATGTATGACATTGTTCTGCATTCTGTCCCATCAATAGTTCTTTTTGCATTTGTCACCCCGAGTGGGACGGGTATGCTCAGACGGGAGTCCCATGCTCTGCATGCCACTGGAATCAAGCTACCCTGGCTGAAGAGGGGAGAAACCCCGAAACCGGTCCTAGGATGCTTGTTTCCAGTCCAAGGAGGACCTGGCCTGGCAGTTCGGGCTGGACTGTTCCCATTGGGCACAGGGTCAAGACTGATTTGCATATGGCTCTGTCCAAACTGGAATGGCATGGTGAGCAAAAAAACGATGGAATTAGGCTCAGATCTATGTACTGGGGTGAATAAATGACATTGTTCTGCATTCTGTCCATCAATAGTTCTTTTTGCATTTGTCACCCAGAGTGGAACGGGTATGCTCAGGCGTGAGTCTCGTGCTCCCCATGCCACTGGAATCAAGCTACCCTGGCGGAAGAGGGGTGAAACCCCAAAACTGGTCCTAGGATGCTTGTTTCCAGTCCAGGGAGGACCTGGCCTGGCAGTTTGGGCTGGACTGTTCCCATTGGGCACAGGGTCAAGACTGATTTGCATATGGCTGGGTCCAAACTGGAATGGCATGGTGAGCAAAAAAACGATGGAATTAGGCCCAGATCTCTGTACTGGGGTGAATGTATGACATTGTTCTGCATTCTGTCCATCAATAGTTCCTTTTGCATTTGTCACCCAGAGTGGGACGGGTATGCTCAGACGTGAGTCCCGTGCTCTCCATGCCACTGGAACCAAGCTACCCTGGCTGAAGAAGGGTGAAACCCCAAAACCGGTCCTAGGATGCTTGTTTCAAGTCCGGGGGGGACCTGGCCTGGCAGATCGGGCTGGACTGTTCCCATTGGGCACAGGGTCAAGACTGATTTGCATATGGCTGGGTCCAAACTGGAATGGCATGGTGAGCAAAAAAACGATGGAATTAGGCCCAGATCTCTGTACTGGGGTGAATGTATGACATTGTTCTGCATTCTGTCCATCAATAGTTCTTTTTGCATTTGTAACCCCGAGTGGGATGGGTATGCTCAGACGTGAGTCCCGTGCTCTCCATGCCACTGGAATTAAGCTACCCTGGCTGAAGAGGGGTGAAACCCCGAAACCGGTCCTAGGATGCTTGTTTCCAGTCCAGGGAGGACCTGGCCTGGCAGTTCGGGCTGGACTGTTCCCATTGGGCACAGGGTCAAGACTGATTTGCATTTGGCTGTGTACAAACTGGAATGGCATAGTGAGCAAAAAAAGGATGGAATTAGGCCCAGATCTCTGTACTGGGATCAATGTATGACATTGTTCTGCATTCTGTCCATCAATAGTTCCTTTTGCATTTGTAACCCCGAGTGGGACGGGTATGCTCAGACGCGAGTCCCATGCTCTCCATGCCACTGGAATCAAGCTACCCTGGCTGAAGAGGGGTGAAACACCAAAACCGGTCCTAGGATGCTTGTTTCCAGTCCGGGGGGGACCTGGCCTGGCAGATCGGGCTGGACTGTTCCCATTGGGCACAGGGTCAAGACTGATTTGCATATGGCTGGGTCCAAACTGGAATGGCATGGTGAGCAAAAAAACAATGGAATTAGGCCCAGATCTCTGTACTGGGGTGAATGTATGACATTGTTCTGCATTCTGTCCATCAATAGTTCTTTTTGCATTTGTCACCCCGAGTGGGACGGGTATGCTCAGACGTGAGTCCCGTGCTCTCCATGCCACTGGAATCAAGCTACCCTGGCTGAAGAAGGGTGAAACCCCAAAACCGGTCCTAGGATGCTTGTTTCCAGTCCAGGGAGGACCTGGCCTGGCAGTTTGGGCTGGACTGTTCCCATTGGGCACAGGGTCAAGACTGATTTGCATATGGCTGGGTCCAAACTGGAATGGCATGGTGAGCAAAAATACGATGGAATTAGGCCCAGATCTCTGTACTGGGGTGAATGTATGACATTGTTCTGCATTCTGTCCATCAATAGTTCTTTTTGCATTTGTCATCCCGAGTGGGACGGGTATGCTCAGACGTCAGTCCCATGCTCTCCATGCCACTGGAATCAAGCCACATTGGCCGAAGAGGGCTGAAACCCCGAAACTGGACCTAGGTTGCTTGTTTCCAGTCCAGGGAGGACCTTACCTGGCAGTTCAGGCTGGACTGTTCCCATTAGGCACAGGGTCAAGACTGATTTGCATATGGCTGGGTCCAAACTGGAATGGCATGGTGAGCAAAAATACGATGGAATTAGGCCCAGATCTCTGTACTGGGGTGAATGTATGACATTGTTCTGCATTCTGTCCATCAATAGTTCTTTTTGCATTTGTCACCCCGAGTGGGACAGGTATGCTCAGACGTCAGTCCCATGCTCTCCATGCCACTGGAATCAAGCCACACTGGCCGAAGAGGGGTGAAACCCAGAAACCGGACCTAGGTTGCATGTTTCCAGTCCAGGGAGGACCTGACCTGGCAGTTCAGGCTGGACTGTTCCCATTGGGCACAGGGTCAAGACTGATTTGCATATGGCTGGGTCCAAACTGGAATGGCATGGTGAGCAAAAATACGATGGAATTAAGCCCAGATCTCTGTACTGGGGTGAATGTATGACATTGTTCTGCATTCTGTCCATCAATAGTTCTTTTTGCATTTGTCTCCCCGAGTGGGACGGGTATGCTCAGACAGGAGTCCCATTCTCTCCATGCCACTGGAATCAAGCTACCCTGGCTGAAGAAGGGTGAAACCCCAAAACCGGTCCTAGGATGCTTGTTTCCACTCCAGGGAGGACCTGGCCTGGCAGTTTGGGCTGGACTGTTCCCATTGGGCACAGGGTCAAGACTGATTTGCATATGGCTGGGTCCAAACTGGAATGGCATGGTGAGCAAAAAAACAATGGAATTAGGCCCAGATCTCTGTACTGGGGTGAATGTATGAAATTGTTCTGCATTCTGTCCATCAATAGTTCTTTTTGCATTTGTCATCCCGAGTGGGACGGGTATGCTCAGACGTGAGTCCCGTGCTCTCCATGCCACTAGAAATAAGCTACCCTGGCTGAAGAGGGGTGAAACCCCGAAACCGGTCCTAGGATGCTTGTTTCCAGTCCAGGGATGACCTGGCCTGGCAGTTCGGGCTGGACTGTTCCCATTGGGCGCAGGGTCAAGACTGATTTGCATATGGCTGTGTCCAAACTGGCATGGCATGGTGAGCAAAAAAACGATGGAATTAGGCCCAGATCTCTGTACTGGGGTGAATGTATGACATTGTTCTGCATTCTGTCCATCAATAGTTCTTTTTGCATTTGTCACCCCGAGTGGGATGGGTATGCTCAGACGTGAGTCCCGTGCTCTCCATGCCACTGGAATCCAGCTAGCCTGGCTGAAGAGGGGTGAAACCCCGAAACCGGTCCTAGGATGCTTGTTTCCAGTCCAGGGAGGACCTGGCCTGGCAGTTCGGGCTGGACTGTTCCCATTGGGCAAAGGGTCAAGACTGATTTGCATATAGCTGGGTCCATACTGGAATGGCATAGTGAGAAACAAAACAATGGAATTAGGCCCAGATCTCTGTCCTCGGGTGAATGTATGACATTGTTCTGCATTCTGTCCAACAATAGTTCTTTTTGCATTTGTCACCCCGAGTGGAACGGGTATGCTCAGACGTGAGTCCCGTGCTCTTTATGCCACTGGAATCAAGCTACCCTGGCTGAAGAGGGTTGAAACCCCGAAACCGGTCCTAGGATGCTTGTTTCCAGTCCAGGGAGGACCTGGCCTGGCAGTTTGGGCTGGACTGTTCCCATTGGGCACAGGGTCAAGACTGATTTGCATTTGGCTGTGTACAAACTGGAATGGCATAGTGAGCAAAAAACGGATGGAATTAGGCCCAGATCTCTGTACTGGGGTGAATGTACGACATTGTTCTGTATTATGACCATCAATAGTTCCTTTTGCATTCGTCACCCCGAGTGGGATGGGTATGCTCAGACGTGAGTCCCATGCTCTCCATGCCACTGGAATCAAGCTAACCAGGCTGAAGAGGGGTGAAACCCCGAAACTGGTCCTAGGATGCTTGTTTCCAGTCCAGGGAGGACCTGGCCTGGCAGTTTGGGCTGGACTGTTCCCATTGGGCACAGGGTCAAGACTGATTTGCATTTGGCTGTGTACAAACTGGAATGGCATAGTGAGCAAAAAAACAATGGAATTAGGCCCAGATCTCTGTACTGGGGTGAATCTATGAAATTGTTCTGCATTTTGTCCATCAATAGTTCTTTTTGCATTTGTCACCCCGAGTGGGACGGGTATGCTCAGACGGGAGTCCCATGCTCTCCATGCCACTGGAATCAAGCTACCCTGGCTGAAGAGGGGTGAAACCCCGAAACCGGTCCTAGGATGCTTGTTTCCAGTCCAGGGAGGACCTGGCCTGGCAATTCGGGCTGGACTGTTCCCATTGGGCACAGGGTCAAGATTGATTTACATATGGCTGGGTCCAAACTGGAATGGCATGGTGAGCAAAAAAAAGATGGAATTAGGCCCAGAGCTCTGTACTGGGGTGAATGTATGACATTGTTCTGCATTCTGTCCATCAGTAGTTTTTTTTGCATTTGTCACCCCGAGTGGGACGGGTATGCTCAGACGTGAGTCCCGTGCTCTCCATGCCACTGGAATCAAGCTACCATGGCTGAAGAGGGGTGAAATCCTGAAGCCGGTCCTAGGATGCTTGTTTCCAGTCCAGGGAGTACCTGGCCTGGCAGTTTGGGTTCGACTGTTCCCATCGGGCACAGGGTCAAGACTGATTTGCATATGGCTGGGCCCAAACTGGAATGGCATGGTGAGCAAAAAAACGATGGTATTAGGCCCTGATCTCTGTACTGGGGTGAATGTATGACATTGTTCTGCATTCTGTCCATCAATAGTTCTTTTTGCATTTGTCACCCCGAGTGGGACGGGTATGCTCAGACGTGAGTCCCGTGCTCTCCATGCCACTGGAATCAAGCTACCCTGGCTAAAGAGGGGTGAAACCCCGAAACCGGTCCTAGGATGCTTGTTTCCAGTCCAGGGATGACCTGGCCTGGCAGTTCGGGCTGGACTGTTCCCATTGGGCACAGAGTCAAGACTGATTTGCATATGGCTGGGTCCAAACTGGAATGGCATGGTGAGCAAAAAAACGATGGAATTAGGCCCAGATCTCTGTACTGGGGTGAATGTATGACATTGTTCTGCATTCTGTCCATCAATAGTTCTTTTTGCATTTGTCACCCAGAGTGGAAAGGGTATGCTCAGACGTGAGTCCCGTGCTCTCTATGCCACTGGAATCAAGCTACCCTGGCTGAAGAGGGTTGAAACCCCGAAACCGGTCGTAGGATGCTTGTTTCCAGTCCGGAGGGGACCTGGCCTGGCAGATCGGGCTGGACTGTTCCCATTGGGCACAGGGTCAAGACTGATTTGCATATGGCTGGGTCCAAACTGGAATGGCATGGTGAGCAAAAAAACAATGGAATTAGGCCCAGATCTCTGTACTGGGGTGAATGTATGACATTGTTCTGCATTCTGTCCATCAATAGTTCTTTTTGCATTTGTCACCGCGAGTGGGACGGGTATGCTCAGACGTGAGTCCCGTGCTCTCCATGCCACTGGAATCAAGCTACCCTGGCTGAACAAGGGTGAAACCCCGAAACCGGTCCTAGGATGCTTGTTTCCAGTCCGGGGGGGACCTGGCCTGGCAGATCGGGCTGGACTGTTCCCATTGGACACCGGGTCAAGACTGATTTGCATATGGCTGGGTCCAAACTGGAATGGCACGGTGAGCAAAAAAACGATGGAATTAGGCCCAGATCTCTGTACTGGGGTGAATGTATGACATTGTTCTGCATTCTGGTTATCAATAGTTCTTTTTGCATTTGTCACCCCGAGTGGGACGGGTATGCTCAGACGTGAGTCCCGTGCTCTCCATCCCACTGGAATTAAGCTACCCTGGCTGAAGAGGGGTGAAACCCCGAAACCGGTCCTAGGATGCTTGTTTCCAGTCCAGGGAGGACTTGGCCTGGCAGTTCGGGCTGGATTGTTCACCTTTGGGCACAGGGTCAAGACTGATTTGCATATGGCTTGGTCCAAACTGGGATGGCATGGTGAGCAAAAAAACGATAGAATTAGGCCCAGATCTCTGTACTGGGGTGAATGTATGACATTGTTCTGCATTCTGTCCCATCAATAGTTCTTTTTGCATTTGTCACCCCGAGTGGGACGGGTATGCTCAGACGGGAGTCCCATGCTCTGCATGCCACTGGAATCAAGCTACCCTGGCTGAAGAGGGGAGAAACCCCGAAACCGGTCCTAGGATGCTTGTTTCCAGTCCAGGGAGGACCTGGCCTGGCAGTTCAGGCTGGACTGTTCCCATTGGGCACAGGGTCAAGACTGATTTGCATATGGCTCTGTCTAAACTGGAATGGCATGGTGAGCAAAAAAACGATGGAATTAGGCTCAGATCTATGTACTGGGGTGAATAAATGACATTGTTCTGCATTCTGTCCATCAATAGTTCTTTTTGCATTTGTCACCCAGAGTGGAACGGGTATGCTCAGGCGTGAGTCTCGTGCTCCCCATGTCACTGGAATCAAGCTACCCTGGCGGAAGAGGGGTGAAACCCCAAAACTGGTCCTAGGATGCTTGTTTCCAGTCCAGGGAGGACCTGGCCTGGCAGTTTGGGCTGGACTGTTCCCATTGGGCACAGGGTCAAGACTGATTTGCATATGGCTGGGTCCAAACTGGAATGGCATGGTGAGCAAAAATACGATGGAATTAGGCCCAGATCTCTGTACTGGGGTGAATGTATGACATTGTTCTGCATTCTGTCCATCAATAGTTCTTTTTGCATGTGTCATCCCGAGTGGGACGGGTATGCTCAGACGTGAGTCCCGTGCTCTCCATGCCACTGGAATCAAGCTACCCTGGCTGAAGAGGGGTGAAACCCCGAAACCGGTCCTAGGATGCTTGTTTCCAGTCCAGGGAGGACCTGGCCTGGAAGTTTGGGTTGGACTGTTCCCATTGGGCACAGGTTCAAGACTGATTTGCATATGGCTTGGTCCAAACTGGAATGGCATGGTGAGCAAAAAAACGATGGAATTAGGCCCAGATCTCTGTACTGGGGTGAATGTATGACATTGTTCTGCATTCTGTCCATCAATAGTTCCTTTTGCATTTGTCACCCCGAGTGGGACGGGTATGCTCAGACGTGAGTCCCGTGCTCTCCATGCCACTGGAACCAAGCTACCCTGGCTGAAGAAGGGTGAAACCCCGAAACCGGTCCTAGGATGCTTGTTTCAAGTCCGGGGGGGACCTGGCCTGGCAGATCGGGCTGGACTGTTCCCATTGGGCACAGGGTCAAGACTGATTTGCATATGGCTGGGTCCAAACTGGAATGGCATGGTGAGCAAAAAAACGATGGAATTAGGCCCAGATCTCTGTACTGGGGTGAATGTATGACATTGTTCTGCATTCTGTCCATCAATAGTTCTTTTTGCATTTGTCACCCCGAGTGGGACGGGTATGCTCAGACGTGAGTCCCGTGCTCTCCATGCCACTGGAATTAAGCTACCCTGGCTGAAGAGGGGTGAAACCCCGAAACCGGTCCTAGGATGCTTGTTTCCAGTCCAGGGAGGACCTGGCCTGGCAGTTCGGGCTGGACTGTTCCCATTGGGCACAGGGTCATGACTGATTTGCATATGGCTTGGTCCAAACTGGAATGGCATGTGAGCAAAAAAACGATGGAATTAGGCCCAGATCGCTGTACTGGGGTGAATGTATGACATTGTTCTGCATTCTGTCCATCAATAGTTCCTTTTGCATTTGTCACCCCGAGTGGGACGGGTATGCTCAGACATGAGTCCCGTGCTCTCCATGCCACTGGAATCAAGCTACCCTGGCTGAAGAGGGGTGAAACCCCGAAACCGGTCCTAGGATGCTTGTTTCCAGTCCAGGGAGGACCTGGCCTGGCAGTTCGGGCTGGACTGTTCCCATTGGGCACAGGGTCAAGACTGATTTGCATTTGGCTGTGTACAAACTGGAATGGCATAATGAGCAAAAAAAGGATGGAATTAGGCCCAGATCTGTGTACTGGGGTGAATGTATGACATTGTTCTGCATTATGTCCATCAATAGTTCTTTTTGCATTTGTCACCCCGAGTGGGACGGGTATGCTCAAACGTGAGTCCCGTGCTCTCCATGCCACTGCAATCAAGCTACCCTGGCTGAAGAGGGCTGAAACCCCAAAACCGGTCCTAGGATGCTTGTTTCCAGTCCAGGGAGGACCTGGCCTGGCAGTTCGGGCTGGACTGTTCCCATTGGGCACAGGGTCAAGACTGATTTGCATTTGGCTGTGTACAAACTGGAATGGCATAGTGAGCAAAAAAAGGATGGAATTAGGCCCAGATCTCTGTACTGGGGTCAATGTATGACATTGTTCTGCATTCTGTCCATCAATAGTTCCTTTTGCATTTGTAACCCCGAGTGGGACGGGTATGCTCAGACGCGAGTCCCATGCTCTCCATGCCACTGGAATCAAGCTACCCTGGCTGAAGAGGGGTGAAACACCAAAACCGGTCCTAGGATGCTTGTTTCCAGTCCGGGGGGGAACTGGCCTGGCAGATCGGGCTGGACTGTTCCCATTGGGCACAGGGTCAAGACTGATTTGCATATGGCTGGGTCCAAACTGGAATGGCATGGTGAGCAAAAAGACAATGGAATTAGGCCCAGGTCTCTGTACTGGGGTGAATGTATGACATTGTTCTGCATTCTGTCCATCAATAGTTCTTTTTGCATTTGTCACCCCGAGTGGGACGGGTATGCTCAGACGTGAGTCCCGTGCTCTCCATGCCACTGGAATCAAGCTACCCTGGCTGAAGAAGGGTGAAACCCCAAAACCGGTCCTAGGATGCTTGTTTCCAGTCCAGGGAGGACCTGGCCTGGCAGTTTGGGCTGGACTGTTCCCATTGGGCACAGGGTCAAGACTGATTTGCATATGGCTGGGTCCAAACTGGAATGGCATGGTGAGCAAAAATACGATGGAATTAGGCCCAGATCTCTGTACTGGGGTGAATGTATGACATTGTTCTGCATTCTGTCCATCAATAGTTCTTTTTGCATTTGTCATCCCGAGTGGGACGGGTATGCTCAGACGTCAGTCCCATGCTCTCCATGCCACTGGAATCAAGCCACATTGGCCGAAGAGGGCTGAAACCCCGAAACCGGACCTAGGTTGCTTGTTTCCAGTCCAGGGAGGACCTTACCTGGCAGTTCAGGCTGGACTGTTCCCATTGGGCACAGGGTCAAGACTGATTTGCATATGGCTGGGTCCAAACTGGAATGGCATGGTGAGCAAAAATACGATGGAATTAGGCCCAGATCTCTGTACTGGGGTGAATGTATGACATTGTTCTGCATTCTGTCCATCAATAGTTCTTTTTGCATTTGTCAACCCGAGTGGGACAGGTATGCTCAGACGTCAGTCCCATGCTCTCCATGCCACTGGAATCAAGCCACACTGGCCGAAGAGGGGTGAAACCCAGAAACCGGACCTAGGTTGCATGTTTCCAGTCCAGGGAGGACCTGACCTGGCAGTTCAGGCTGGACTGTTCCCATTGGGCACAGGGTCAAGACTGATTTGCATATGGCTGGGTCCAAACTGGAATGGCATGGTGAGCAAAAATACGATGGAATTAAGCCCAGATCTCTGTACTGGGGTGAATGTATGACATTGTTCTGCATTCTGTCCATCAATAGTTCTTTTTGCATTTGTCACCCCGAGTGGGACGGATATGCTCAGACGGGAGTCCCATGCTCTCCATGCCACTGGAATCAAGCTACCCTGGCTGAAGAGGGGTGAAACCCCAAAACCGGTCCTAGGATGCTTGTTTCCACTCCAGGGAGGACCTGGCCTGGCAGTTTGGGCTGGACTGTTCCCATTGGGCACAGGGTCAAGACTGATTTGCATATGGCTGGGTCCAAACTGGAATGGCATGGTGAGCAAAAAAACAATGGAATAAGGCCCAGATCTCTGTACTGGGGTGAATGTATGACATTGTTCGGCATTCTGTCCATCAATAGTTCTTTTTGCATTTGTCATCCCGAGTGGGACGGGTATGCTCAGACGTGAGTCCCGTGCTCTCCATGCCACTAGAAATAAGCTACCCTGGCTGAAGAGGGGTGAAACCCCGAAACCGGTCCTAGGATGCTTGTTTCCAGTCCAGGGATGACCTGGCCTGGCAGTTCGGGCTGGACTGTTCCCATTGGGCACAGGGTCAAGACTGATTTGCATATGGCTGGGTCCAAACTGGAATGGCATAATGAGCAAAAAAAGGATGGAATTAGGCCCAGATCTGTGTACTGGGGTGAATGTATGACATTGTTCTGCATTATGTCCATCAATAGTTCTTTTTGCATTTGTCACCCCGAGTGGGACGGGTATGCTCAAACGTGAGTCCCGTGCTCTCCATGCCACTGCAATCAAGCTACCCTGGCTGAAGAGGGCTGAAACCCCGAAACCGGTCCTAGGATGCTTGTTTCCAGTCCAGGGAGGACCTGGCCTGGCAGTTCGGGCTGGACTGTTCCCATTGGGCACAGGGTCAAGACTGATTTGCATTTGGCTGTGTACAAACTGGAATGGCATAGTGAGCAAAAAAAGGATGGAATTAGGCCCAGATCTCTGTACTGGGGTCAATGTATGACATTGTTCTGCATTCTGTCCATCAATAGTTCCTTTTGCATTTGTAACCCCGAGTGGGACGGGTATGCTCAGACGCGAGTCCCATGCTCTCCATGCCACTGGAATCAAGCTACCCTGGCTGAAGAGGGGTGAAACACCAAAACCGGTCCTAGGATGCTTGTTTCCAGTCCGGGGGGGAACTGGCCTGGCAGATCGGGCTGGACTGTTCCCATTGGGCACAGGGTCAAGACTGATTTGCATATGGCTGGGTCCAAACTGGAATGGCATGGTGAGCAAAAAGACAATGGAATTAGGCCCAGGTCTCTGTACTGGGGTGAATGTATGACATTGTTCTGCATTCTGTCCATCAATAGTTCTTTTTGCATTTGTCACCCCGAGTGGGACGGGTATGCTCAGACGTGAGTCCCGTGCTCTCCATGCCACTGGAATCAAGCTACCCTGGCTGAAGAAGGGTGAAACCCCAAAACCGGTCCTAGGATGCTTGTTTCCAGTCCAGGGAGGACCTGGCCTGGCAGTTTGGGCTGGACTGTTCCCATTGGGCACAGGGTCAAGACTGATTTGCATATGGCTGGGTCCAAACTGGAATGGCATGGTGAGCAAAAATACGATGGAATTAGGCCCAGATCTCTGTACTGCGGTGAATGTATGACATTGTTCTGCATTCTGTCCATCAATAGTTCTTTTTGCATTTGTCATCCCGAGTGGGACGGGTATGCTCAGACGTCAGTCCCATGCTCTCCATGCCACTGGAATCAAGCCACATTGGCCGAAGAGGGCTGAAACCCCGAAACCGGACCTAGGTTGCTTGTTTCCAGTCCAGGGAGGACCTTACCTGGCAGTTCAGGCTGGACTGTTCCCATTGGGCACAGGGTCAAGACTGATTTGCATATGGCTGGGTCCAAACTGGAATGGCATGGTGAGCAAAAATACGATGGAATTAGGCCCAGATCTCTGTACTGGGGTGAATGTATGACATTGTTCTGCATTCTGTCCATCAATAGTTCTTTTTGCATTTGTCAACCCGAGTGGGACAGGTATGCTCAGACGTCAGTCCCATGCTCTCCATGCCACTGGAATCAAGCCACACTGGCCGAAGAGGGGTGAAACCCAGAAACCGGACCTAGGTTGCATGTTTCCAGTCCAGGGAGGACCTGACCTGGCAGTTCAGGCTGGACTGTTCCCATTGGGCACAGGGTCAAGACTGATTTGCATATGGCTGGGTCCAAACTGGAATGGCATGGTGAGCAAAAATACGATGGAATTAAGCCCAGATCTCTGTACTGGGGTGAATGTATGACATTGTTCTGCATTCTGTCCATCAATAGTTCTTTTTGCATTTGTCACCCCGAGTGGGACGGATATGCTCAGACGGGAGTCCCATGCTCTCCATGCCACTGGAATCAAGCTACCCTGGCTGAAGAGGGGTGAAACCCCAAAACCGGTCCTAGGATGCTTGTTTCCACTCCAGGGAGGACCTGGCCTGGCAGTTTGGGCTGGACTGTTCCCATTGGGCACAGGGTCAAGACTGATTTGCATATGGCTGGGTCCAAACTGGAATGGCATGGTGAGCAAAAAAACAATGGAATAAGGCCCAGATCTCTGTACTGGGGTGAATGTATGACATTGTTCGGCATTCTGTCCATCAATAGTTCTTTTTGCATTTGTCATCCCGAGTGGGACGGGTATGCTCAGACGTGAGTCCCGTGCTCTCCATGCCACTAGAAATAAGCTACCCTGGCTGAAGAGGGGTGAAACCCCGAAACCGGTCCTAGGATGCTTGTTTCCAGTCCAGGGATGACCTGGCCTGGCAGTTCGGGCTGGACTGTTCCCATTGGGCACAGGGTCAAGACTGATTTGCATATGGCTGGGTCCAAACTGGAATGGCATGGTGAGCAAAAAAACGATGGAATTAGGCCCAGATCTCTGTACTGGGGTGAATGTATGACGTTGTTCTGCATTCTGTCCATCAATAGTTCTTTTTGAATTTGTCACCCCGAGTGGGATGGGTATGCTCAGACGTGAGTCCCGTGCTCTCCATGCCACTGGAATCCAGCTACCCTGGCTGAAGAGGGGTGAAACCCCGAAACCGGTCCTAGGATGCTTGTTTCCAGTCCAGGGAGGACCTGGCCTGGCAGTTCGGGCTGGACTGTTCCCATTGGGCAAAGGGTCAAGACTGATTTGCATATAGCTGGGTCCATACTGGAATGGCATAGTGAGAAACAAAACAATGTTATTAGGCCCAGATCTCTGTACTGGGGTGAATGTATGACATTGTTCTCCATTCTGTCCAACAATAGTTCTTTTTGCATTTGTCACCCCGAGTAGAACGGGTATGCTCAGACGTGAGTCCCGTGCTCTTTTTGCCACTGGAATCAAGCTACCCTGGCTGAAGAGGGGTGAAACCCCGAAACCGGTCCTAGGATGCTTGTTTCCAGTCCAGGGAGGACCTGGCCTGGCAGTTTGGGCTGGACTGTTCCCATTGGGCACAGGGTCAAGACTGATTTGCATTTGGCTGTGTACAAACTGGAATGGCATAGTGAGCAAAAAAACGGATGGAACTAGGCCCAGATCTCTGTACTGGGGTGAATGTACGACATTGTTCTGCATTATGACCATCAATAGTTCCTTTTGCATTCGTCACCCCGAGTGGGATGGGTATGCTCAGACGCGAGTCCCATGCTCTCCATGCCACTGGAATCAAGCTAACCAGGCTGGAGAGGGGTGAAACCCCGAAACTGGTCCTAGGATGCTTGTTTCCAGTCCAGGGAGGACCTGGCCTGGCAGTTTGGGCTGGACTGTTCCCATTGGGCACAGGGTCAAGACTGATTTGCATTTGGCTGTGTACAAACTGGAATGGCATAGTGAGCAAAAAAACAATGGAATTAGGCCCAGATCTCTGTACTGGGGTGAATCTATGAAATTGTTCTGCATTCTGTCCATCAATAGTTCTTTTTGCATTTGTCACCCCGAGTGGGACGGGTATGCTCAGACGGGAGTCCCATGCTCTCCATGCCACTGGAATCAAGCTACCCTGGCTGAAGAGGGGTGAAACCCCGAAACCGGTCCTAGGATGCTTGTTTCCAGTCCAGGGAGGACCTGGCCTGGCAATTCGGGCTGGACTGTTCCCATTGGGCACAGGGTCAAGATTGATTTGCATATGGCTGGGTCCAAACTGGAATGGCATGGTGAGCAAAAAAAAGATGGAATTAGGCCCAGAGCTCTGTACTGGGGTGAATGTATGACATTGTTCTGCATTCTGTCCATCAGTAGTTTTTTTTGCATTTGTCACCCCGAGTGGGACGGGTATGCTCAGACAAGAGTCCCGTGCTCTCCATGCCACTGGAATCAAGCTACCCTGGCTAAAGAGGGGTGAAACCCCGAAACCGGTCCTAGGATGCTTGTTTCCAGTCCAGGGATGACCTGGCCTGGCAGTTCGGGCTGGACTGTTCCCATTGGGCACAGGGTCAAGACTGATTTGCATATGGCTGGGTCCAAACTGGAATGGCATGGTGAGCAAAAAAACGATGGAATTAGGCCCAGATCTCTGTACTGGGGTGAATGTATGACATTGTTCTGCATTCTGTCCATCAATAGTTCTTTTTGCATTTGTCACCCAGAGTGGAAAGGGTATGCTCAGACGTGAGTCCCGTGCTCTCTATGCCACTGGAATCAAGCTACCCTGGCTGAAGAGGGGTGAAACCCCGAAACCGGTCCTAGGATGCTTGTTTCCAGTCCGGAGGGGACCTGGCCTGGCAGATCGTGCTGGACTGTTCCCATTGGGCACAGGGTCAAGACTGATTTGAATATGGCTGGGTCCAAACTGGAATGGCATGGTGAGCAAAAAAACAATGGAATTAGGCCCAGATCTCTGTACTGGGGTGAATGTATGATATTGTTCTGCATTCTGTCCATCAATAGTTCTTTTTGCATTCGTCACCCCGAGTGGGACGGGTATGCTCAGACGTGAGTCCCGTGCTCTCCATGCCACTGGAATCAAGCTACCCTGGCTGAACAAGGGTGAAACCCCGAAACCGGTCCTAGGATGCTTGTTTCCAGTCCGGGGGGGACCTGGCCTGGCAGATCGGGCTGGACTGTTCCCATTGGACACCGGGTCAAGACTGATTTGCATATGGCTGGGTCCAAACTGGAATGGCACGGTGAGCAAAAAAACGATGGAATTAGGCCCAGATCTCTGTACTGGGGTGAATGTATGACATTGTTCTGCATTCTGTCCATCAATAGTTCTTTTTGCATTTGTCACCCCGAGTGGGACGGGTATGCTCAGACGTGAGTCCCGTGCTCTCCATCCCACTGGAATTAAGCTACCTTGGCTGAAGAGGGGTGAAACCCCGAAACCGGTCCTAGGATGCTTGTTTCCAGTCCAGGGAGGACTTGGCCTGGCAGTTCGGGCTGGATTGTTCACCTTTGGGCACAGGGTCAAGACTGATTTGCATATGGCTTGGTCCAAACTGGAATGGCATGATGAGCAAAAAAACAATGGAATTAGGCCCAGATCTCTGTACTGGGGTGAATGTATGACATTGTTCTGCATTCTGTCCCATCAATAGTTCTTTTTGCATTTGTCACCCCGAGTGGGACGGGTATGCTCAGACGGGAGTCCCATGCTCTGCATGCCACTGGAATCAAGCTACCCTGGCTGAAGAGGGGAGAAACCCCGAAACCGGTCCTAGGATGCTTGTTTCCAGTCCAGGGAGGACCTGGCCTGGCAGTTCGGGCTGGACTGTTCCCATTGGGCACAGGGTCAAGACTGATTTGCATATGGCTCTGTCCAAACTGGAATGGCATGGTGAGCAAAAAAACGATGGAATTAGGCTCAGATCTATGTACTGGGGTGAATAAATGACATTGTTCTGCATTCTGTCCATCAATAGTTCTTTTTGCATTTGTCACCCAGAGTGGAACGGGTATGCTCATGCGTGAGTCTCGTGCTCCCCATGCCACTGGAATCAAGCTACCCTGGCGGAAGAGGGGTGAAACCCCAAAACTGGTCCTAGGATGCTTGTTTCTAGTCCAGGGAGGACATGCCCTGGCAGTTTGGGCTGGACTGTTCCCATTGGGCACAGGGTCAAGACTGATTTGCATATGGCTGGGTCCAAACTGGAATGGCATGGTGAGCAAAAATACGATGGAATTAGGCCCAGATCTCTGTACTGGGGTGAATGTATGACATTGTTCTGCATTCTGTCCATCAATAGTTCCTTTTGCATTCGTCACCCCGAGTGGGACGGGTATGCTCAGACGTGAGTCGCGTGCTCTCCATGCCACTGAAACCAAGCTACCCTGGCTGAAGAAGGGTGAAACCCCGAAACCGGTCCTAGGATGCTTGTTTCAAGTCCGGGGGGGACCTGGCCTGGCAGATCGGGCTGGACTGTTCCCATTGGGCACAGGGTCAAGACTGATTTGCATATGGCTGGGTCCAAACTGGAATGGCATGGTGAGTAAAAAAACGATGGAATTAGGCCCAGATCTCTGTACTGGGGTGAATGTATGACATTGTTCTGCATTCTGTCCATCAATAGTTCTTTTTGCATTTGTCACCCCGAGTGGGACGGGTATGCTCAGACGTGAGTCCCGTGCTCTCCATGCCACTGGAATCAAGCTACCCTGGCTGAAGAGGGGTGAAACCCCGAAACCGGTCCTAGGATGCTTGTTTCCAGTCCAGGGAGGACCTGGCCTGGCAGTTTGGGTTGGACTGTTCCCATTGGGCACAGGTTCAAGACTGATTTGCATATGGCTTGGTCCAAACTGGAATGGCATGGTGAGCAAAAAAACGATGGAATTAGGCCCAAATCTCTGTACTGGGGTGAATGTATGACATTGTTCTGCATTCTGTCCATCAATAGTTCCTTTTGCATTTGTCACCCCGAGTGGGACGGGTATGCTCAGACGTGAGTCCCGTGCTCTCCATGCCACTGGAACCAAGCTACCCTGGCTGAAGAAGGGTGAAACCCCGAAACCGGTCCTAGGATGCTTGTTTCAAGTCCGGGGGGGACCTGGCCTGGCAGATCGGGCTGGACTGTTCCCATTGGGCACAGGGTCAAGACTGATTTGCATATGGCTGGGTCCAAACTGGAATGGCATGGTGAGCAAAAAAACGATGGAATTAGGCCCAGATCTCTGTACTGGGGTGAATGTATGACATTGTTCTGCATTCTGTCCATCAATAGTTCTTTTTGCATTTGTCACCCCGAGTGGGACGGGTATGCTCAGACGTGAGTCCCGTGCTCTCCATGCCACTGGAATTAAGCTACCCTGGCTGAAGAGGGGTGAAACCCCGAAACCGGTCCTAGGATGCTTGTTTCCAGTCCAGGGAGGACCTGGCCTGGCAGTTCGGGCTGGACTGTTCCCATTGGGCACAGGGTCAAGACTGATTTGCATATGGCTTGGTCCAAACTGGAATGGCATGGTGAGCAAAAAAACAATGGAATTAGGCCCAGATCTCAGTACTGGGGTGAATGTATGACATTGTTCTGCATTCTGTCCATCAATAGTTCTTTTTGCATTTGTCACCCCGAGTGGGACGGGTATGCTCAGACGTGAGTCCCGTGCTCTCCATGCCACTGGAATCAAGCTACCCTGGCTGAAGAGGGGTGAAACCCCGAAACCGGTCCTAGGATGCTTGTTTCCAGTCCAGGGAGGACCTGGCCTGACAGTTCGGGCTGGACTGTTCCCATTGGGCACAGGGTCAAGACTGATTTGCATTTGGCTGTGTACAAACTGGAATGGCATAATGAGCAAAAAAAGGATGGAATTAGGCCCAGATCTGTGTACTGGGGTGAATGTATGACATTGTTCTGCATTATGTCCATCAATAGTTCTTTTTGCATTTGTCACCACGAGTGGGACGGGTATGCTCAAACGTGAGTCCCGTGCTCTCCATGCCACTGCAATCAAGCTACCCTGGCTGAAGAGGGCTGAAACCCCGAAACCGGTCCTAGGATGCTTGTTTCCAGTCCAGGGAGGACCTGGCCTGGCAGTTCGGGCTGGACTGTTCCCATTGGGCACAGGGTCAAGACTGATTTGCATTTGGCTGTGTACAAACTGGAATGGCATAGTGAGCAAAAAAAGGATGGAATTAGGCCCAGATCTCTGTACTGGGGTCAATGTATGACATTGTTCTGCATTCTGTCCATCAATAGTTCCTTTTGCATTTGTAACCCCGAGTGGGACGGGTATGCTCAGACGCGAGTCCCATGCTCTCCATGCCACTGGAATCAAGCTACCCTGGCTGAAGAGGGGTGAAACACCAAAACCGGTCCTAGGATGCTTGTTTCCAGACCGGGGGGGACCTGGCCTGGCAGATCGGGCTGGACTGTTCCCATTGGGCACAGGGTCAAGACTGATTTGCATATGGCTGGGTCCAAACTGGAATGGCATGGTGAGCAAAAAAACAATGGAATTAGGCCCAGATCTCTGTACTGGGGTGAATGTATGACATTGTTCTGCATTCTGTCCATCAATAGTTCTTTTTGCATTTGTCACCCCGAGTGGGACGGGTATGCTCAGACGTGAGTCCCGTGCTCTCCATGCCACTGGAATCAAGCTACCCTGGCTGAAGAAGGGTGAAACCCCAAAACCGGTCCTAGGATGCTTGTTTCCAGTCCAGGGAGGACCTGGCCTGGCAGTTTGGGCTGGACTGTTCCCATTGGGCACAGGGTCAAGACTGATTTGCATATGGCTGGGTCCAAACTGGAATGGCATGGTGAGCAAAAATACGATGGAATTAGGCCCAGATCTCTGTACTGGGGTGAATGTATGACATTGTTCTGCATTCTGTCCATCAATAGTTCTTTTTGCATTTGTCATCCCGAGTGGGACGGGTATGCACAGACGTCAGTCCCATGCTCTCCATGCCACTGTAATCAAGCCACATTGGCCGAAGAGGGCTGAAACCCCGAAACCGGACCTAGGTTGCTTGTTTCCAGTCCAGGGAGGACCTTACCTGGCAGTACAGGCTGGACTGTTCCCATTGGGCACAGGGTCAAGACTGATTTGCATATGGCTGGGTCCATACTGGAATGGCATGGTGAGCAAAAATACGATGGAATTAGGCCCAGATCTCTGTACTGGGGTGAATGTATGACATTGCTCTGCATTCTGTCCATCAATAGTTCTTTTTGCATTTGTCACACCGAGTGGGACAGGTATGCTCAGACGTCAGTCCCATGCTCTCCATGCCACTGGAATCAAGCCACACTGGCCGAAGAGGGGTGAAACCCAGAAACCGGACCTAGGTTGCATGTTTCCAGTCCAGGGAGAACCTGACCTGGCAGTTCAGGCTGGACTGTTCCCATTGGGCACAGGGTCAAGACTGATTTGCATATGGCTGGGTCCAAACTGGAATGGCATGGTGAGCAAAAATACGATGGAATTAAGCCCAGATCTCTGTACTGGGGTGAATGTATGACATTATTCTGCATTCTGTCCATCAATAGTTCTTTTTGCATTTGTCACCCCGAGTGGGACGGGTATGCTCAGACGGGAGTCCCATGCTCTCCATGCCACTGGAATCAAGCTACCCTGGCTGAAGAGGGGTGAAACCCCAAACCCGGTCCTAGGATGCTTGTTTCCACTCCAGGGAGGACCTGACCTGGCAGTTTGGGCTGGACTGTTCCCATTGGGCACAGGGTCAAGACTGATTTGCATATGGCTGGGTCCAAACTGGAATGGCATGGTGAGCAAAAATACGATGGAATTAGGCCCAGATCTCTGTACTGGGGTGAATGTATGACATTGTTCTGCATTCTGTCCATCAATAGTTCCTTTTGCATTTGTCACCCCGAGTGGGACGGGTATGCTCAAACGTGAGTCGTGTGCTCTCCATGCCACTGGAACCAAGCTACCCTGGCTGAAGAAGGGTGAAACCCCGAAACCGGTCCTAGGATGCTTGTTTCAAGTCCGGGGGGGACCTGGCCTGGCAGATCGGGCTGGACTGTTCCCATTGGGCACAGGGTCAAGACTGATTTGCATATGGCTGGGTCCAAACTGGAATGGCATGGTGAGTAAAAAAACAATGGAATTAGGCCCAGATCTCTGTACTGGGGTGAATGTATGACATTGTTCTGCATTCTGTCCATCAATAGTTCTTTTTGCATTTGTCACCCCGAGTGGGACGGGTATGCTCAGACGTGAGTCCCGTGCTCTCCATGCCACTGGAATCAAGCTACCCTGGCTGAAGAAGGGTGAAACCACGAAACCGGTCCTAGGATGCTTGTTTCCAGTCCAGGGAGGACCTGGCCTGGCAGTTCGGGCTGGACTGTTCCCATTGGGCACAGGGTCAAGACTGATTTGCATATGGCTGGATCCAAACTGGAGTGGCATGGCGAGCAAAAAAACGATGGAATTAGGCCCAGATCTCTGTACTGGGGTGAATGTATGACATTGTTCTGCATTCTGTCCATCAATAGTTCTTTTGCATTTGTCACCCCGAGTGGGATGGGTATGCTCAGACGTCAGTCCCATGCTCTCCATGCCACTGGAATCAAACCACACTGGCCGAAGAGGGGTGAAACCCCGAAACTGGACCTAGGTTGCTTGTTTCCAGTCCAGGGAGGACCTGACCTGGCAGTTCGGGCTGGACTGTTCCCATTGGGCACAGGGTCAAGACTGATTTGCATATGGCTGGGTCCAAACTGGAATGGCATGATGAGCAAAAATAAGATGGAATTAGGCCCAGATCTCTGTGCTGGGGTGAATTTATGACATTGTTCTGCATTCTGTCCATCAATAGTTCTTTTTGCATTTGTCACCCCGAGTGGGACGGGTATGCTCAGACGTGAGTCCCGTGCTCTCCATGCCACTGGAATCAAGCTACCCTGGCTGAAGAGGGGTGAAACCCCAAAACCGGTCCAAGGATGCTTGTTTCCAGTGCAGGGAGGACCTGACCTGGCAGTTCGGGCTGGACTGTTCCCATTGGGCACAGGGTCAAGACTGATTTGCATATGGCTGGGTCCAAACTGGAATGGCATGGTGAGCAAAAAAACGATGGAATTAGGCCCAGATCTCTGTACTGGGGTGAATGTATGACATTGTTCTGCATTCTGTCCATCAATAGTTCTTTTGCATTTGTCACCCCGAGTGGGACGGGTATGCTCAGACGTCAGTCCCATGCTCTCCATGCCACTGGGCTCAAGCCACACTGGCCGAAGAGGGGTGAAACCCTGAAACCGGACCTAGGTTGCTTGTTTCCACTACAGGGAGGACCTGGCCTGGCAGTTCGGGCTGGACTGTTCCCATTGGGCACAGGGTCAAGACTGATTTGCATTTGGCTGTGTACAAACTGGAATGGCATAATGAGCAAAAAAGGATGGAATTAGGCCCAGATCTGTGTACTGGGGTGAATGTAGGACATTGTTCTGCATTATGTCCATCAATAGTTCTTTTTGCATTTGTCACCACGAGTGGGACGGGTATGCTCAAACGTGAGTCCCGTGCTCTCCATGCCACTGCAATCAAGCTACCCTGGCTGAAGAGAGCTGAAACCCCAAAACCGGTCCTAGGATGCTTGTTTCCAGTCCAGGGAGGACCTGGCCTGGCAGTTCGGGCTGGACTGTTCCCATTGGGCACAGGGTCAAGACTGATTTGCATTTGGCTGTGTACAAACTGGAATGGCATAGTGAGCAAAAAAAGGATGGAATTAGGCCCAGATCTCTGTACTGGGGTCAATGTATGACATTGTTCTGCATTCTGTCCATCAATAGTTCCTTTTGCATTTGTAACCCCGAGTGGGACGGGTATGCTCAGACGCGAGTCCCATGCTCTCCATGCCACTGGAATCAAGCTACCCTGGCTGAAGAGGGGTGAAACACCAAAACCGGTCCTAGGATGCTTGTTTCCAGTCCGGGGGGGACCTGGCCTGGCATATCGGGCTGGACTGTTCCCATTGGGCACAGGGTCAAGACTGATTTGCATATGGCTGGGTCCAAACTGGAATGGCATGGTGAGCAAAAAAACAATGGAATTAGGCCCAGATCTCTGTACTGGGGTGAATGTATGACATTGTTCTGCATTCTGTCCATCAATAGTTCTTTTTGCATTTGTCACCCCGAGTGGGACGGGTATGCTCAGACGTGAGTCCCGTGCTCTCCATGCCACTGGAATCAATCTACCCTGGCTGAAGAAGGGTGAAACCCCAAAACCGGTCCTAGGATGCTTGTTTCCAGTCCAGGGAGGACCTGGCCTGGCAGTTTGGGCTGGACTGTTCCCATTGGGCACAGGGTCAAGACTGATTTGCATATGGCTGGGTCCAAACTGGAATGGCATGGTGAGCAAAAATACGATGGAATTAGGCCCAGATCTCTGTACTGGGGTGAATGTATGACATTGTTCTGCATTCTGTCCATCAATAGTTCTTTTTGCATTTGTCATCCCGAGTGGGACGGGTATGCTCAGACGTCAGTCCCATGCTCTCCATGCCACTGGAATCAAGCCACATTGGCCGAAGAGGGCTGAAACCCCGAAACCGGACCTAGGTTGCTTGTTTCCAGTCCAGGGAGGACCTTACCTGGCAGTTCAGGCTGGACTGTTCCCATTGGGCACAGGGTCAAGACTGATTTGCATATGGCTGGGTCCAAACTGGAATGGCATGGTGAGCAAAAATACGATGGAATTAGGCCCAGATCTCTGTACTGGGGTGAATGTATGACATTGTTCTGTATTCTGTCCATCAATAGTTCTTTTTGCATTTGTCACCCCGAGTGGGACAGGTATGCTCAGACGTCAGTCCCATGCTCTCCATGCCACTGGAATCAAGCCACACTGGCCGAAGAGGGGTGAAACCCAGAAACCGGACCTAGGTTGCATGTTTCCAGTCCAGGGAGGACCTGACCTGGCACTTCAGGCTGGACTGTTCCCATTGGGCACAGGGTCAAGACTGATTTGCATATGGCTGGGTCCAAACTGGAATGGCATGGTGAGCAAAAATACGATGGAATTAAGCCCAGATCTCTGTACTGGGGTGAATGTATGACATTGTTCTGCATTCTGTCCATCAATAGTTCTTTTTGCATTTGTCACCCCGAGTTGGACGGGTATGCTCAGACGGGAGTCCCATGCTCTCCATGCCACTGGAATCAAGCTACCCTGGCTGAAGAGGGGTGAAACCCCAAAACCGGTCCTAGGATGCTTGTTTCCACTCCAGGGAGGACCTGGCCTGGCAGTTTGGGCTGGACTGTTCCCATTGGGCACAGGGTCAAGACTGATTTGCATATGGCTGGGTCCAAACTGGAATGGCATGGTGAGCAAAAATACGATGGAATTAGGCCCAGATCTCTGTACTGGGGTGAATGTATGACATTGTTCTGCATTCTGTCCATCAATAGTTCCTTTTGCATTTGTCACCCCGAGTGGGACGGGTATGCTCAGACGTGAGTCGCGTGCTCTCCATGCCACTGGAACCAAGCTACCCTGGCTGAAGAAGGGTGAAACCCCGAAACCGGTCCTAGGATGCTTGTCTCAAGTCCGGGGGGGACCTGGCCTGGCAGATCGGGCTGGACTGTTCCCATTGGGCACAGGGTCAAGACTGATTTGCATATGGCTGGGTCCAAACTGGAATGGCATGGTGAGTAAAAAAACGATGGAATTAGGCCCAGATCTCTGTACTGGGGTGAATGTATGACATTGTTCTGCATTCTGTCCATCAATAGTTCTTTTTGCATTTGTCACCCCGAGTGGGACGGGTATGCTCAGACGTGAGTCCCGTGCTCTCCATGCCACTGGAATCAAGCTACCCTGGCTGAAGAAGGGTGAAACCCCGAAACCGGTCCTAGGATGCTTGTTTCCAGTCCAGGGAGGACCTGGCCTGGCAGTTCGGGCTGGACTGCTCCCATTGGGCCGAGGGTCAAGACTGATTTGCATATGGCTGGATCCAAACTGGAGTGGCATGGCGAGCAAAAAAACGATGGAATTAGGCCCAGATCTCTGTACTGGGGTGAATGTATGACATTGTTCTGCATTCTGTCCATCAATAGTTCTTTTTGCATTTGTCACCCCGAGTGGGACGGGTATGCTCAGACGGGAGTACCATGCTCTCCATGCCACTGGAATCAAGCTACCCTGGCGGAAGAGGGGTGAAACCCCAAAACCGGTCCTAGGATGCTTGTTTCCAGTCCAGGGAGGACCTGGCCTGGCAGTTTGGGCTGGACTGTTCCCATTGGGCACAGGGTCAAGACTGGAATGGCATGGTGAGCAAAAAAACAATGGAATTAGGCCCAGATCTCTGTACTGGGTTGAATGTATGACATTGTTCTGCATTCTGTCCATCAATAGATCTTTTTGCATTTCTCACCCCGAGTGGGACGGGTATGCTCAGACGTGAGCCCCGTGCTCTCCATGCCACTGGAATCAAACTACCATGGCTGACGAAGGGTGAAACCCCGAAACCGGTCCTAGGATGCTTGTTTCCAGTCCGAGGGGGACCTGGCCTGGCAGATCGAGCTGGACTGTTCCCATTGGGCACAGGGTCAAGACTGATTTGCATATGGCTGGGCCCAAACTGGAATGGCATGGTGAGCAAAAATACGATGGAATTAAGCCCAGATCTCTGTACTGGGGTGAATGTATGACATTGTTCTGCATTCTGTCCATCAATAGTTCTTTTTGCATTTGTCACCCCGAGTGGGACGGGTATGCTCAAACGTGACTCCCGTGTTCTCCATGCCACTGGAATCAAGCTACCCTGGCTGAAGAGGTCTGAAACCCCGAAACCGGTCCTAGGATGCTTGTTTCCAGTCCAGGGAGGACCTGGCCTGGCAGTTCAGGCTGGACTGTTCCCATTGGGCACAGGGTCAAGACAGATTTGCATATGGCTGTGTCCAAACTGGAATGGCATGGTGAGCAAAAAACCGATGGAATTAGGCCCTGATCTCTGTACTGGGGTGAATTTTTGACATTGTTCTGCATTCTGTCCATCAATAGTTCTTTTTGCATTTGTCACCCCGAGTGGGACGGGTATGCTCAGACGTGAGTCTTGTGCTCTCCATGCCACTGGAATTAAGCTACCCTGGCTGAAGATGGGTGAAACCCCGAAACCGGTCCTAGGATGCTTGTTTCCAGTCCAGGGAGGACCTGGCCTGGCAGTTCGGGCTGGACTGTTCCCATTGGGCACAGGGTCAAGACTGATTTGCATATGGCTTGGTCCAAACTGGAATGGCATGGTGAGCAAAAAAACGATGGAATTAGGCCCAGATCTCTGTACTGGGGTGAATGTATGACATTGTTCTGCATTCTGTCCATCAATAGTTCCTTTTGCATTTGTCACCCCGAGTGGGACGGGTATGCTCAGACGTGAGTCCCGTGCTCTCCATGCCACTGGAACCAAGCTACCCTGGCTGAAGAAGGGTGAAACCCCGAAACCGGTCCTAGGATGCTTGTTTCAAGTCCGGGGGGGACCTGGCCTGGCAGATCGGGCTGGACTGTTCCCATTGGGCACAGGGTCAAGACTGATTTGCATATGGCTGGGTCCAAACTGGAATGGCATGGTGAGCAAAAAAACGATGGAATTAGGCCCAGATCTCTGTTCTGGGGTGAATGTATGACATTGTTCTGCATTCTGTCCATCAATAGTTCTTTTTGCATTTGTCAACCCGAGTGGGACGGGTATGCTCAGACGTGAGTCCCGTG
Source organism: Triturus cristatus (assembly GCF_964204655.1). NCBI lineage: Eukaryota > Metazoa > Chordata > Amphibia > Caudata > Salamandridae > Triturus > Triturus cristatus. Next base: position 589,407,588 of record NC_140579.1, read on the forward strand.
CTCTCCATGCCACTGGAATCAAGCTACCCTGGCTGAAGAGGGGTGAAACCCCGAAACCGGTCCTAGGATGCTTGTTTCCAGTCCAGGGAGGACCTGGCCTGGCAGTTCGGGCTGGACTGTTCCCATTGGGCACAGGGTCAAGACTGATTTGCATTTGGCTGTGTACAAACTGGAATGGCACAATGAGCAAAAAAGGATGGAATTAGGCCCAGATCTGTGTACTGGGGTGAATGTATGACATTGTTCTGCATTATGTCCATCAATAGTTCTTTTTGCATTTGTCACCCCGAGTGGGACGGGTATGCTCAAACGTGAGTCCCGTGCTCTCCATGCCACTGCAATCAAGCTACCCTGGCTGAAGAGGGCTGAAACCCCGAAACCGGTCCTAGGATGCTTGTTTCCAGTCCAGGGAGGACCTGGCCTGGCAGTTCTGGCTGGACTGTTCCCATTGGGCACAGGGTCAAGACTGATTTGCATTTGGCTGTGTACAAACTGGAATGGCATAGTGAGCAAAAAAAGGATGGAATTAGGCCCAGATCTCTGTACTGGGGTCAATGTATGACATTGTTCTGCATTCTGTCCATCAATAGTTCCTTTTGCATTTGTAACCCCGAGTGGGACAGGTATGCTCAGACGCGAGTCCCATGCTCTCCATGCCACTGGAATCAAGCTACCCTGGCTGAAGAGGGGTGAAACACCAAAACCGGTCCTAGGATGCTTGTTTCCAGTCCGGGGGGGACCTGGCCTGGCAGATCGGGCTGGACTGTTCCCATTGGGCACAGGGTCAAGACTGATTTGCATATGGCTGGGTCCAAACTGGAATGGCATGGTGAGCAAAAAAACAATGGAATTAGGCCCAGATCTCTGTACTGGGGTGAATGTATGACATTGTTCTGCATTCTGTCCATCAATAGTTCTTTTTGCATTTGTCACCCCGAGTGGGACGGGTATGCTCAGACGTGAGTCCCGTGCTCTCCATGCCACTGGAATCAAGCTACCCTGGCTGAAGAAGGGTGAAACCCCAAAACCGGTCCTAGGATGCTTGTTTCCAGTCCAGGGAGGACCTGGCCTGGCAGTTTGGGCTGGACTGTTCCCATTGGGCACAGGGTCAAGACTGATTTGCATATGGCTGGGTCCAAACTGGAATGGCATGGTGAGCAAAAATACGGTGGAATTAGGCCCAGATCTCTGTACTGGGGTGAATGTATGACATTGTTCTGCATTCTGTCCATCAATAGTTCTTTTTGCATTTGTCATCCCGAGTGGGACGGGTATGCTCAGACGTGAGTCCCGTGCTCTCCATACCACTGGAATCAAGCTACCCTGGCTGAAGAGGGGTGAAACTCAGAAACCGGTCCTAGGATGCTTGTTTCCAGTCCAGGGAGGACCTGGCCTGGCAGTTTGGGTTGGACTGCTCCCATTGGGCACAGTGTCAAGACTGATTTGCATATGGCTTGGTCCAAACTGGAATGGCATAGTGAGCAAAAAAAGGATGGAATTAGGCCCAGATCTCTGTACTGGGGTCAATGTATGACATTGTTCTGCATTCTGTCCAGCAATAGTTCCTTTTGCATTTGTAACCCCGAGTGGGACGGGTATGCTCAGACGCGAGACCCATGCTCTCCATGCCACTGGAATCAAGCTACCCTGGCTGAAGAGGGGTGAAACACCAAAACCGGTCCTAGGATGCTTGTTTCCAGTCCGGGGGGGACCTGGCCTGGCAGATCGGTCTGGACTGTTCCCATTGGGCACAGGGTCAAGACTGATTTGCATATGGCTGGGTCCAAACTGGAATGGCATGGTGAGCAAAAAAACAATGGAATTAGGCCCAGATCTCTGTACTGGGGTGAATGTATGACATTGTTCTGCATTCTGTCCATCAATAGTTCTTTTTGCATTTGTCACCCCGAGTGGGACGGGTATGCTCAGACGTGAGTCCCGTGCTCTCCATGCCACTGGAATCAAGCTACCCTGGCTGAAGAAGGGTGAAACCCCGAAACCGGTCCTAGGATGCTTGTTTCCAGTCCGGTGGGGACCTGGCCTGGCAGATCGGGCTGGACTGTTCCCATTGGACACCGGGTCAAGACTGATTTGCATATGGCTGGGTCCAAACTGCAATGGCATGGTGAGCAAAAATACGATGGAATTAGGCCCAGATCTCTGTACTGGGGTGAATGTATGACATTGTTCTGCATTCTGTCCATCAATAGGTCTTTTTGCATTTGTCATCCCGAGTGGGACGGGTATGCTCAGACGTGAGTCCCGTGCTCTCCATGACACTAGAAATAAGCTACCCTGGCTGAAGAGGGGTGAAACCCCGAAACCGGTCCTAGGATGCTTGTTTCCAGTCCAGGGATGACCTGGCCTGGCAGTTCGGGCTGGACTGTTCCCATTGGGCACAGGGTCAAGACTGATTTGCATATAGCTGGGTCCATACTGGAATGGCATAGTGAGAAACAAAACAATGGAATTAGGCCCAGATCTCTGTACTGGGGTGAATGTATGACATTGTTCTGCATTCTGTCCAACAATAGTTCTTTTTGCATTTGTCACCCCGAGTGGAACGGGTATGCTCAGACGTGAGTCCCGTGCTCTCTATGCCACTGGAATCAAGCTACCCTGGCTGAAGAGGGGTAAAACCCCGATACCGGTCCTAGGATGCTTGTTTCCAGTCCAGGGAGGACCTGGCCTGGCAATTCGGGCTGGACTGTTCCCATTGGGCAAAGGGTCAAGACTGATTTGCATATAGCTAGGTCCATACTGGAATGGCATAGTGAGAAACAAAACAATGGAATTAGGCCCAGATCTCTGTACTGGGGTGAATGTATGACATTGTTCTGTATTCTGTCCAACAATAGTTCTTTTTGCATTTGTCACCCCGAGTGGAACGGGTATGCTCAGACGTGAGTCCCATGCTCTCCATGCCACTGGAATCAAGCTAACCAGGCTGAAGATGGGTGAAACCCCGAAACTGGTCCTAGGATGCTTGTTTCCAGTCCAGGGAGGACCTGGCCTGGCAGTTTGGGCTGGACTGTTCCCATTGGGCACAGGGTCAAGACTGATTTGCATTTGGCTGTGTACAAACTGGAATGGCATAGTGAGCAAAAAAAAGATGGAATTAGGCCCAGAGCTCTGTACTGGGGTGAATGTATGACATTGTTCTGCATTCTGTCCATCAATAGTTCTTTTTGCATTTGTCACCCCGAATGGGACGGGTATGCTCAGACGTGAGTCCCGTGCTCTCCATGCCACTGGAATCAAGCTACCCTGGCTAAAGAGGGGTGAAACCCCGAAACCGGTCCTAGGATGCTTGTTTCCAGTCCAGGGATGACCTGGCCTGGCAGTTCGGGCTGGACTGTTCCCATTGGGCACAGGGTAAGACTGATTTGCATATGGCTGGGTCCAAACTGGAATGGCATGGTGAGCAAAAAAACGATGGAATTAGGCCCAGATCTCTGTACTGGGGTGAATGTATGACATTGTTCTGCATTCGGTCCATCAATAGTTCTTTTTGCATTTGTCACCCAGAGTGGAAAGGGTATGCTCAGACGTGAGTCCCGTGCTCTCTATGCCACTGGAATCAAGCTACCCTGGCTGAAGAGGGTTGAAACCCCGAAACCGGTCCTAGGATGCTTGTTTCCAGTCCGGAGGGGACCTGGCCTGGCAGATCGGGCTGGACTGTTCCCATTGGGCACAGGGTCAAGACTGATTTGCATATGGCTGGGTCCAAACTGGAATGGCATGGTGAGCAAAAAAACAATGGAATTAGGCCCAGATCTCTGTACTGGGGTGAATGTATGACATTGTTCTGCATTCTGTCCATCAATAGTTCTTTTTGCATTTGTCACCCCGAGTGGGACGGGTATGCTCAGACGTGAGTCCCGTGCTCTCCATGCCACTGGAATCAAGCTACCCTGGCTGAACAAGGGTGAAACCCCGAAACCGGTCCTAGGATGCTTGTTTCCAGTCCGGGGGGGACCTGGCCTGGCAGATCGGGCTGGACTGTTCCCATTGGACACCGGGTCAAGACTGATTTGCATATGGCTGGGTCCAAACTGGAATGGCACGGTGAGCAAAAAAACGATGGAATTAGGCCCAGATCTCTGTACTGGGGTGAATGTATGACATTGTTCTGCATTCTGTCCATCAATAGTTCTTTTTGCATTTGTCACCCCGAGTGGGACGGGTATGCTCAGACGTGAGTCCCGTGCTCTCTATGCCACTGGAATCAAGCTACCCTGGCTGAAGAGGGGTGAAACCCCGAAACCGGTCCTAGGATGCTTGTTTCCAGTCCAGGGAGGACCTGGCCTGGCAGTTTGGGTTGGACTGTTCCCATTGGGCACAGGTTCAAGACTGATTTGCATATGGCTTGGTCCAAACTGGAATGGCATGGTGAGCAAAAAAACGATGGAATTAGGCCCAGATCTCTGTACTGGGGTGAATGTATGACATTGTTCTGCATTCTGTCCATCAATAGTTCCTTTTGCATTTGTCACCCCGAGTGGGACGGGTATGCTCAGACGTGAGTCCCGTGCTCTCCATGCCACTGGAACCAAGCTACCCTGGCTGAAGAAGGGTGAAACCCCGAAACCGGTCCTAGGATGCTTGTTTCAAGTCCGGGGGGACCTGGCCTGGCAGATCGGGCTGGACTGTTCCCATTGGGCACAGGGTCAAGACTGATTTGCATATGGCTGGGTCCAAACTGGAATGGCATGGTGAGCAAAAAAACGATGGAATTAGGCCCAGATCTCTGTACTGGGGTGAATGTATGACATTGTTCTGCATTCTGTCCATCAATAGTTCTTTTTGCATTTGTCACCCCGAGTGGGACGGGTATGCTCAGACGTGAGTCCCGTGCTCTCCATGCCACTGGAATTAAGCTACCCTGGCTGAAGAGGGGTGAAACCCCGAAACCGGTCCTAGGATGCTTGTTTCCAGTCCAGGGAGGACCTGGCCTGGCAGTTCGGGCTGGACTGTTCCCATTGGGCACAGGGTCAAGACTGATTTGCATATGGCTTGGTCCAAACTGGAATGGCATGTGAGCAAAAAAACGATGGAATTAGGCCCAGATCTCTGTACTGGGGTGAATGTATGACATTGTTCTGCATTCTGTCCATCAATAGTTCTTTTTGCATTTGTCACCCCGAGTGGGACGGGTATGCTCAGACGTGAGTCCCGTGCTCTCCATGCCACTGGAATCAAGCTACCCTGGCTGAAGAGGGGTGAAACCCCGAAACCGGTCCTAGGATGCTTGTTTCCAGTCCAGGGAGGACCTGGCCTGGCAGTTCGGGCTGGACTGTTCCCATTGGGCACAGGGTCAAGACTGATTTGCATTTGGCTGTGTACAAACTGGAATGGCATAATGAGCAAAAAAAGGATGGAATTAGGCCCAGATCTGTGTACTGGGGTGAATGTATGACATTGTTCTGCATTATGTCCATCAATAGTTCTTTTTGCATTTGTCACCCCGAGTGGGACGGGTATGCTCAAACGTGAGTCCCGTGCTCTCCATGCCACTGCAATCAAGCTACCCTGGCTGAAGAGGGCTGAAACCCCGAAACCGGTCCTAGGATGCTTGTTTCCAGTCCAGGGAGGACCTGGCCTGGCAGTTCGGGCTGGACTGTTCCCATTGGGCACAGGGTCAAGACTGATTTGCATTTGGGTGTGTACAAACTGGAATGGCATAGTGAGCAAAAAAAGGATGGAATTAGGCCCAGATCTCTGTACTGGGGTCAATGTATGACATTGTTCTGCATTCTGTCCATCAATAGTTCCTTTTGCATTTGTAACCCCGAGTGGGACGGGTATGCTCAGACGCGAGTCCCATGCTCTCCATGCCACTGGAATCAAGCTACCCTGGCTGAAGAGGGGTGAAACACCAAAACCGGTCCTAGGATGCTTGTTTCCAGTCCGGGGGGGACCTGGCCTGGCAGATCGGGCTGGACTGTTCCCATTGGGCACAGGGTCAAGACTGATTTGCATATGGCTGGGTCCAAACTGGAATGGCATGGTGAGCAAAAAAACAATGGAATTAGGCCCAGATCTCTGTACTGGGGTGAATGTATGACATTGTTCTGCATTCTGTCCATCAATAGTTCTTTTTGCATTTGTCATCCCGAGTGGGACGGGTATGCTCAGACGTCAGTCCCATGCTCTCCATGCCACTGGAATCAAGCCACATTGGCCGAAGAGGGCTGAAACCCCGAAACCGGACCTAGGTTGCTTGTTTCCAGTCCAGGGAGAACCTTACCTGGCAGTTCAGGCTGGACTGTTCCCATTGGGCACAGGGTCAAGACTGATTTGCATATGGCTGGGTCCAAACTGGAATGGCATGGTGAGCAAAAATACGATGGAATTAGGCCCAGATCTCTGTACTGGGGTGAATGTATGACATTGTTCTGCATTCTGTCCATCAATAGTTCTTTTTGCATTTGTCACCCCGAGTGGGACAGGTATGCTCAGACGTCAGTCCCATGCTCTCCATGCCACTGGAATCAAGCCACACTGGCCGAAGAGGGGTGAAACCCAGAAACTGGACCTAGGTTGCATGTTTCCAGTCCAGGGAGGACCTGACCTGGCAGTTCAGGCTGGACTGTTCCCATTGGGCACAGGGTCAAGACTGATTTGCATATGGCTGGGTCCAAACTGGAATGGCATGGTGAGCAAAAATACGATGGAATTAAGCCCAGATCTCTGTACTGGGGTGAATGTATGACATTGTTCTGCATTCTGTCCATCAATAGTTCTTTTTGCATTTGTCACCCCGAGTGGGACGGGTATGCTCAGACGGGAATCCCATGCTCTCCATGCCACTGGAATCAAGCTACCCTGGCTGAAGAGGGGTGAAACCCCAAAAACGGTCCTAGGATGCTTGTTTCCACTCCAGGGAGGACCTGGCCTGGCAGTTTGGGCTGGACTGTTCCCATTGGGCACAGGGTCAAGACTGATTTGCATATGGCTGGGTCCAAACTGGAATGGCATGGTGAGCAAAAAAACAATGGAATAAGGCCCAGATCTCTGTACTGGGGTGAATGTATGACATTGTTCTGCATTCTGTCCATCAATAGTTCTTTTTGCATTTGTCATCCCGAGTGGGACGGGTATGCTCAGACGTGAGTCCCGTGCTCTCCATGCCACTAGAAATAAGCTACCCTGGCTGAAGAGGGGTGAAACCCCGAAACCGGTCCTAGGATGCTTGTTTCCAGTCCAGGGATGACCTGGCCTGGCAGTTCGGGCTGGACTGTTCCCATTGGGCACAGGGTCAAGACTGATTTGCATATGGCTGGGTCCAAACTGGAATGGCATGGTGAGCAAAAAAACAATGGAATTAGGCCCAGATCTCTGTACTGGGGTGAATGTATGACATTGTTCTGCATTCTGTCCATCAATAGTTCTTTTTGCATTTGTCACCCCGAGTGGGATGGGTATGCTCAGACGTGAGTCCCGTGCTCTCCATGCCACTGGAATCCTGCTACCCTGGCTGAAGAGGGGTGAAACCCCGAAACCGGTCCTAGGATGCTTGTGTCCAGTCCAGGGAGGACCTGGCCTGGCAGTTCGGGCTGGACTGTTCCCATTGGGCAAAGGGTCAAGACTGATTTGCATATAGCTGGGTCCATACTGGAATGGCACAGTGAGAAACAAAACAATGGAATTAGGCCCAGATCTCTGTACTGGGGTGAATGTATGACATTGTTCTGCATTCTGTCCAACAATAGTTCTTTTTGCATTTGTCACCCCGAGTAGAACGGGTATGCTCAGACGTGAGTCCTGTGCTCTTTTTGCCACTGGAATCAAGCTACCCTGGCTGAAGAGGGGTGAAACCCCGAAACCGGTCCTAGGATGCTTGTTTCCAGTCCAGGGAGGACCTGGCCTGGCAGTTTGGGCTGTACTGTTCCCATTGGGCACAGGGTCAAGACTGATTTGCATTTGGCTGTGTACAAACTGGAATGGCATAGTGAGCAAAAAAACGGATGGAATTAGGCCCAGATCTCTGTACTGGGGTGAATGTACGACATTGTTCTGCATTATGACCATCAATAGTTCCTTTTGCATTCGTCACCCCGAGTGGGATGGGTATGCTCAGACGTGAGTCCCATGCTCTCCATGCCACTGGAATCAAGCTAACCAGGCTGAAGAGGGGTGAAACCCCGAAACTGGTCCTAGGATGCTTGTTTCTAGTCCAGGGAGGACCTGGCCTGGCAGTTTGGGCTGGACTGTTCCCATTGGGCACAGGGTCAAGACTGATTTGCATTTGGCTGTGTACAAACTGGAATGGCATAGTGAGCAAAAAAACAATGGAATTAGGCCCAGATCTCTGTACTGGGGTGAATCTATGAAATTGTTCTGCATTCTGTCCATCAATAGTTCTTTTTGCATTTGTCACCCCGAGTGGGACGGGTATGCTCAGACGTGAGTCCCGTGCTCTCCATGCCACTGGAATCAAGCTACCCTGGCTAAAGAGGGGTGAAACCCCGAAACCGGTCCTAGGATGCTTGTTTCCAGTCCAGGGATGACCTGGCCTGACAGTTCGGGCTGGACTGTTCCCATTGGGCACAGGGTCAAGACTGATTTGCATATGGCTGGGTCCAAACTGGAATGGCATGGTGAGCAAAAAAACGATGGAATTAGGCCCAGATCTCTGTACTGGGGTGAATGTATGACATTGTTCTGCATTCTGTCCATCAATAGTTCTTTTTGCATTTGTCACCCAGAGTGGAAAGGGTATGCTCAGACGTGAGTCCCGTGCTCTCTATGCCACTGGAATCAAGCTACCCTGGCTGAAGAGGGGTGAAACCCCGAAACCGGTCCTAGGATGCTTGTTTCTAGTCCGGAGGGGACCTGGCCTGGCAGATCGGGCTGGACTGTTCCCATTGGGCACAGGGTCAAGACTGATTTGCATATGGCTGGGTCCAAACTGGAATGGCATGGTGAGCAAAAAAACAATGGAATTAGGCCCAGATCTCTGTACTGGGGTGAATGTATGACATTGTTCTGCATTCTGTCCATCAATAGTTCTTTTTGCATTCGTCACCCCGAGTGGGACGGGTATGCTCAGACGTGAGTCCCGTGCTCTCCATGCCACTGGAATCAAGCTACCCTGGCTGAACAAGGGTGAAACCCCGAAACCGGTCCTAGGATGCTTGTTTCCAGTCCGGGGGGGACCTGGCCTGGCAGATCGGGCTGGACTGTTCCCATTGGACACCGGGTCAAGACTGATTTGCATATGGCTGGGTCCAAACTGGAATGGCACGGTGAGCAAAAAAACTATGGAATTAGGCCCAGATCTCTGTACTGGGGTGAATGTATGACATTGTTCTGCATTCTGTCCATCAATAGTTCTTTTTGCATTTGTCACCCCGAGTGGGACGGGTATGCTCAGACGTGAGTCCCGTGCTCTCCATCCCACTGGAATTAAGCTACCCTGGCTGAAGAGGGGTGAAACCCCGAAACCGGTCCTAGGATGCTTGTTTCCAGTCCAGGGAGGACTTGGCCTGGCAGTTCGGGCTGGATTGTTCACCTTTGGGCACAGGGTCAAGACTGATTTGCATATGGCTTGGTCCAAACTGGAATGGCATGGTGAGCAAAAAAACGATGGAATTAGGCCCAGATCTCTGTACTGGGGTGAATGTATGACATTGTTCTGCATTCTGTCCCATCAATAGTTCTTTTTGCATTTGTCACCCCGAGTGGGACGGGTATGCTCAGACGGGAGTCCCATGCTCTGCATGCCACTGGAATCAAGCTACCCTGGCTGAAGAGGGGAGAAACCCCGAAACCGGTCCTAGGATGCTTGTTTCCAGTCCAGGGAGGACCTGGCCTGGCAGTTCAGGCTGGACTGTTCCCATTGGGCACAGGGTCAAGACTGATTTGCATATGGCTCTGTCCAAACTGGAATGGCATGGTGAGCAAAAAAACGATGGAATTAGGCTCAGATCTATGTACTGGGGTGAATAAATGACATTGTTCTGCATTCTGTCCATCAATAGTTCTTTTTGCATTTGTCACCCAGAGTGGAACGGGTATGCTCAGGCGTGAGTCTCGTGCTCCCCATGCCACTGGAATTAAGCTACCCTGGCGGAAGAGGGGTGAAACCCCAAAACTGGTCCTAGGATGCTTGTTTCTAGTCCAGGGAGGACCTGGCCTGGCAGTTTGGGCTGGACTGTTCCCATTGGGCACAGGGTCAAGACTGATTTGCATATGGCTGGGTCCAAACTGAAATGGCATGGTGAGCAAAAATACGATGGAATTAGGCCCAGATCTCTGTACTGGGGTGAATGTATAACATTGTTCTGCATTCTGTCCATCAATAGTTCTTTTTGCATTTGTCATCCCGAGTGGGACGGGTATGCTCAGACGTGAGTCCCGTGCTCTCCATGCCACTGGAATCAAGCTACCCTGGCTGAAGAGGGGTGAAACCCTGAAACCGGTCCTAGGATGCTTGTTTCCAGTCCAGGGAGGACCTGGCCTGGCAGTTTGGGTTGGACTGTTCCCATTGGGCACAGGTTCAAGACTGATTTGCATATGGCTTGGTCCAAACTGGAATGGCATGGTGAGCAAAAAAACGATGGAATTAGGCCCAGATCTCTGTACTGGGGTGAATGTATGACATTGTTCTGCATTCTGTCCATCAATAGTTCCTTTTGCATTTGTCACCCCGAGTGGGACGGGTATGCTCAGACGTGAGTCCCGTGCTCTCCATGCCACTGGAACCAAGCTACCCTGGCTGAAGAAGGGTGAAACCCCGAAACCGGTCCTAGGATGCTTGTTTCAAGTCCGGGGGGGACCTGGCCTGGCAGATCGGGCTGGACAGTTCCCATTGGGCACAGGGTCAAGACTGATTTGCATATGGCTGGGTCCAAACTGGAATGGCATGTTGAGCAAAAAAACGATGGAATTAGGCCCAGATCTCTGTACTGGGGTGAATGTATGACATTGTTCTGCATTCTGTCCATCAATAGTTCTTTTTGCATTTGTCACCCCGAGTGGGACGGGTATGCTCAGACGTGAGTCCCGTGCTCTCCATGCCACTGGAATTAAGCTACCCTGGCTGAAGAGGGGTGAAACCCCGAAACCGGTCCTAGGATGCTTGTTTCCAGTCCAGGGAGGACCTGGCCTGGCAGTTCGGGCTGGACTGTTCCCATTGGGCACAGGGTCAAGACTGATTTGCATATGGCTTGGTCCAAACTGGAATGGCATGGTGAGCAAAAAAACGATGGAATTAGGCCCAGATCTCAGTACTGGGGTGAATGTATGACATTGTTCTGCATTCTGTCCATCAATAGTTCTTTTTGCATTTGTCACCCCGAGTGGGGCGGGTATGCTCAGACGTGAGTCCCGTGCTCTCCATGCCACTGGAATCAAGCTACCCTGGCTGAAGAGGGGTGAAACCCCGAAACCGGTCCTAGGATGCTTGTTTCCAGTCCAGGGAGGACCTGGCCTGACAGTTCGGGCTGGACTGTTCCCATTGGGCACAGGGTCAAGACTGATTTGCATTTGGCTGTGTACAAACTGGAATGGCATAATGAGCAAAAAAAGGATGGAATTAGGCCCAGATCTGTGTACTGGGGTGAATGTATGACATTGTTCTGCATTATGTCCATCAATAGTTCTTTTTGCATTTGTCACCACGAGTGGGACGGGTATGCTCAAACGTGAGTCCCGTGCTCTCCATGCCACTGCAATCAAGCTACCCTGGCTGAAGAGGGCTGAAACCCCGAAACCGGTCCTAGGATGCTTGTTTCCAGTCCAGGGAGGACCTGGCCTGGCAGTTCGGGCTGGACTGTTCCCATTGGGCACAGGGTCAAGACTGATTTGCATTTGGCTGTGTACAAACTGGAATGGCATAGTGAGCAAAAAAAGGATGGAATTAGGCCCAGATCTCTGTACTGGGGTCAATGTATGACATTGTTCTGCATTCTGTCCATCAATAGTTCCTTTTGCATTTGTAACCCCGAGTGGGACGGGTATGCTCAGACGCGAGTCCCATGCTCTCCATGCCACTGGAATCAAGCTACCCTGGCTGAAGAGGGGTGAAACACCAAAACCGGTCCTAGGATGCTTGTTTCCAGTCCGGGGGGGACCTGGCCTGGCAGATCGGGCTGGACTGTTCCCATTGGGCACAGGGTCAAGACTGATTTGCATATGGCTGGGTCCAAACTGGAATGGCATGGTGAGCAAAAAAACAATGGAATTAGGCCCAGATCTCTGTACTGGGGTGAATGTATGACATTGTTCTGCATTCTGTCCATCAATAGTTCTTTTTGCATTTGTCACCCCGAGTGGGACGGGTATGCTCAGACGTGAGTCCCGTGCTCTCCATGCCACTGGAATCAAGCTACCCTGACTGAAGAAGGGTGAAACCCCAAAACCGGTCCTAGGATGCTTGTTTCCAGTCCAGGGAGGACCTGGCCTGGCAGTTTGGGCTGGACTAATTTGCATATGGCTGGGTCCAAACTGGAATGGCATGGTGAGCAAAAATACGATGGAATTAGGCCCAGATCTCTGTACTGGGGTGAATGTATGACATTGTTCTGCATTCTGTCCATCAATAGTTCTTTTTGCATTTGTCATCCCGAGTTGGACGGGTATGCTCAGACGTCAGTCCCATGCTCTCCATGCCACTGGAATCAAGCCACATTGGCCGAAGAGGGCTGAAACCCCGAAACCGGACCTAGGTTGCTTGTTTCCAGTCCAGGGAGGAACTTACCTGGCAGTTCAGGCTGGACTGTTCCCATTGGGCACAGGGTCAAGACTGATTTGCATATGGCTGGGTCCAAACTGGAATGGCATGGTGAGCAAAAATACGATGGAATTAGGCCCAGATCTCTGTACTGGGGTGAATGTATGACATTGTTCTGCATTCTGTCCATCAATAGTTCTTTTTGCATTTGTCACACCGAGTGGGACAGGTATGCTCAGACGTCAGTCCCATGCACTCCATGCCACTGGAATCAAGCCACACTGGCCGAAGAGGGGTGAAACCCAGAAACCGGACCTAGGTTGCATGTTTCCAGTCCAGGGAGAACCTGACCTGGCAGTTCAGGCTGGACTGTTCCCATTGGGCACAGGGTCAAGACTGATTTGCATATGGCTGGGTCCAAACTGGAATGGCATGGTGAGCAAAAATACGATGGAATTAAGCCCAGATCTCTGTACTGGGGTGAATGTATGACATTGTTCTGCATTCTGTCCATCAATAGTTCTTTTTGCATTTGTCACCCCGAGTGGGACGGGTATGCTCAGACGGGAGTCCCATGCTCTCCATGCCACTGGAATAAAGCTACCCTGGCTGAAGAGGGGTGAAACCCCAAAACCGGTCCTAGGATGCTTGTTTCCACTCCAGGGAGGACCTGACCTGGCAGTTTGGGCTGGACTGTTCCCATTGGGCACAGGGTCAAGACTGATTTGCATATGGCTGGGTCCAAACTGGAATGGCATGGTGAGCAAAAAAAGGATGGAATTAGGCCCAGATCTCTGTACTGGGGTGAATGTATGACATTGTTCTGCATTCTGTCCATCAATAGTTCCTTTTGCATTTGTCACCCCGAGTGGGACGGGTATGCTCAGACGTGAGTCGCGTGCTCTCCATGCCACTGGAACCAAGCTACCCTGGCTGAAGAAGGGTGAAACCCCGAAACCGGTCCTAGGATGCTTGTTTCAAGTCCGGGGGGGACCTGGCCTGGCAGATCGGGCTGGACTGTTCCCATTGGGCACAGGGTCAAGACTGATTTGCATATGGCTGGGTCCAAACTGGAATGGCATGGTGAGTAAAAAAACGATGGAATTAGGCCCAGATCTCTGTACTGGGGTGAATGTATGACATTGTTCTGCATTCTGTCCATCAATAGTTCTTTTTGCATTTGTCACCCCGAGTGGGACGGGTATGCTCAGACGTGAGTCTCGTGCTCTCCATGCAACTGGAATCAAGCTACCCTGGCTGAAGAAGGGTGAAACCCCGAAACCGGTCCTAGGATGCTTGTTTCCAGTCCAGGGAGGACCTGGCCTGGCAGTTCGGGCTCGACTGTTCCCATTGGGCACAGGGTCAAGACTGATTTGCATATGGCTGGATCCAAACTGGAGTGGCATGGCGAGCAAAAAAATGATGGAATTAGGCCCAGATCTCTGTACTGGGGTGAATGTATGACATTGTTCTGCATTCTGTCCATCAATAGTTCTTTTGCATTTGTCACCCCGAGTGGGACGGGTATGCTCAGACGTCAGTCCCATGCTCTCCATGCCACTGGAATCAAACCACACTGGCCGAAGAGGGGTGAAACCCCGAAACTGGACCTAGGTTGCTTGTTTCCAGTCCAGGGAGGACCTGACCTGGCAGTTCGGGCTGGACTGTTCCCATTGGGCACAGGGTCAAGACTGATTTGCATATGGCTGGGTCCAAACTGGAATGGCATGATGAGCAAAAATAAGATGGAATTAGGCCCAGATCTCTGTACTGGGGTGAATTTATGACATTGTTCTGCATTCTGTCCATCAATAGTTCTTTTTGCGTTTGTCACCCCGAGTGGGACGGGTATGCTCAGACGTGAGTCCCGTGCTCTCCATGCCACTGGAATCAAGCTACCCTGGCTGAAGAGGGGTGAAACCCCGAAACCGGTCCAAGGATGCTTGTTTCCAGTGCAGGGAGGACCTGACCTGGCAGTTCGGGCTGGACTGTTCCCATTGGGCACAGGGTCAAGACTGATTTGCATATGGCTGGGTCCAAACTGGAATGGCATGGTGAGCAAAAAAACGATGGAATTAGGCCCAGATCTCTGTACTGGGGTGAATGTATGACATTGTTCTGCATTCTGTCCATCAATAGTTCTTTGGCATTTGTCACCCCGAGTGGGACGGGTATGCTCAGACGTCAGGCCCATGCTCTCCATGCCACTGGAATCAAGCCACACTGGCCGAAGAGGGGTGAAACCCTGAAACCGGACCTAGGTTGCTTGTTTCCACTACAGGGAGGACCTGGCCTGGCAGTTCGGGCTGGACTGTTCCCATTGGGCACAGGGTCAAGACTGCTTTGCATTTGGCTGTGTACAAACTGGATTGGCATAATGAGCAAAAAAAGGATGGAATTAGGCCCAGATCTGTGTACTGGGGTGAATGTATGACATTGTTCTGCATTATGTCCATCAATAGTTCTTTTTGCATTTGTCACCACGAGTGGGACGGGTATGCTCAAACGTGAGTCCCGTGCTCTCCATGCCACTGCAATCAAGCTACCCTGGCTGAAGAGGGCTGAAACCCCAAAACCGGTCCTAGGATGCTTGTTTCCAGTCCAGGGAGGACCTGGCCTGGCAGTTCGGGCTGGACTGTTCCCATTGGGCACAGGGTCAAGACTGATTTGCATTTGGCTGTGTACAAACTGGAATGGCATAGTGAGCAAAAAAAGGATGGAATTAGGCCCAGATCTCTGTACTGGGGTCAATGTATGACATTGTTCTGCATTCTGTCCATCAATAGTTCCTTTTGCATTTGTAACCCCGAGTGGGACGGGTATGCTCAGACGCGAGTCCCATGCTCTCCATGCCACTGGAATCAAGCTACCCTGGCTGAAGAGGGGTGAAACACCAAAACCGGTCCTAGGATGCTTGTTTCCAGTCCAGGGAGGACCTGGCCTGGCAGTTTGGGCTGGACTGTTCCCATTGGGCACAGGGTCAAGACTGATTTGCATATGGCTGGGTCCAAACTGGAATGGCATGGTGAGCAAAAATACGATGGAATTAGGCCCAGATCTCTGTACTGGGGTGAATGTATGACATTGTTCTGCATTCTGTCCATCAATAGTTCTTTTTGCATTTGTCATCCCGAGTGGGACGGGTATGCTCAGACGTCAGTCCCATGCTCTCCATGCCACTGGAATCAAGCCACATTGGCCGAAGAGGGCTGAAACCCCGAAACCAGACCTAGGTTGCTTGTTTCCAGTCCAGGGAGGACCTTACCTGGCAGTTCAGGCTGGACTGTTCCCATTGGGCACAGGGTCAAGACTGATTTGCATATGGCTGGGTCCAAACTGGAATGGCATGGTGAGCAAAAATACGATGGAATTAGGCCCAGATCTCTGTACTGGGGTGAATGTATGACATTGTTCTGCATTCTGTCCATCAATAGTTCTTTTTGCATTTGTCACCCCGAGTGGGACAGGTATGCTCAGACGTCAGTCCCATGCTCTCCATGCCACTGGAATCAAGCCATACTGGCCGAAGAGGGGTGAAACCCAGAAACCGGACCTAGGTTGCATGTTTCCAGTCCAGGGAGGACCTGACCTGGCAGTTCAGGCTGGACTGTTCCCATTGGGCACAGGGTCAAGACTGATTTGCATATGGCTGGGTCCAAACTGGAATGGCATGGTGAGCAAAAATACGATGGAATTAAGCCCAGATCTCTGTACTGGGGTGAATGTATGACATTGTTCTGCATTCTGTCCATCAATAGTTCTTTTTGCATTTGTCACCCCGAGTGGGACGGGTATGCTCAGACGGGAGTCCCATGCTCTCCATGCCACTGGAATCAAGCTACCCTGGCTGAAGAGGGGTGAAACCCCAAAACCGGTCCTAGGATGCTTGTTTCCACTCCAGGGAGGACCTGGCCTGGCAGTTTGGGCTGGACTGTTCCCATTGGGCACAGGGTCAAGACTGATTTGCATATGGCTGGGTCCAAACTGGAATGGCATGGTGAGCAAAAATACGATGAAATTAGGCCCAGATCTCTGTACTGGGGTGAATGTATGACATTGTTCTGCATTCTGTCCATCAATAGTTCCTTTTGCATTTGTCACCCCGAGTGGGACGGGTATGCTCAGACGTGAGTCGCGTGCTCTCCATGCCACTGGAACCAAGCTACCCTGGCTGAAGAAGGGTGAAACCCCGAAACCGGTCCTAGGATGCTTGTTTCAAGTCCGGGGGGGACCTGGCCTGGCAGATCGGGCTGGACTGTTCCCATTGGGCACAGGGTCAAGACTGATTTGCATATGGCTGGGTCCAAACTGGAATGGCATGTTGAGCAAAAAAACGATGGAATTAGGCCCAGATCTCTGTACTGGGGTGAATGTATGACATTGTTCTGCATTCTGTCCATCAATAGTTCTTTTTGCATTTGTCACCCCGAGTGGGACGGGTATGCTCAGACGTGAGTCCCGTGCTCTCCATGCCACTGGAATTAAGCTACCCTGGCTGAAGAGGGGTGAAACCCCGAAACCGGTCCTAGGATGCTTGTTTCCAGTCCAGGGAGGACCTGGCCTGGCAGTTCGGGCTGGACTGTTCCCATTGGGCACAGGGTCAAGACTGATTTGCATATGGCTTGGTCCAAACTGGAATGGCATGGTGAGCAAAAAAACGATGGAATTAGGCCCAGATCTCAGTACTGGGGTGAATGTATGACATTGTTCTGCATTCTGTCCATCAATAGTTCTTTTTGCATTTGTCACCCCGAGTGGGACGGGTATGCTCAGACGTGAGTCCCGTGCTCTCCATGCCACTGGAATCAAGCTACCCTGGCTGAAGAGGGGTGAAACCCCGAAACCGGTCCTAGGATGCTTGTTTCCAGTCCAGGGAGGACCTGGCCTGACAGTTCGGGCTGGACTGTTCCCATTGGGCACAGGGTCAAGACTGATTTGCATTTGGCTGTGTACAAACTGCAATGGCATAATGAGCAAAAAAAGGATGGAATTAGGCCCAGATCTGTGTACTGGGGTGAATGTATGACATTGTTCTGCATTATGTCCATCAATAGTTCTTTTTGCATTTGTCACCACGAGTGGGACGGGTATGCTCAAACGTGAGACCCGTGCTCTCCATGCCACTGCAATCAAGCTACCCTGGCTGAAGAGGGCTGAAACCCCGAAACCGGTCCTAGGATGCTTGTTTCCAGTCCAGGGAGGACCTGGCCTGGCAGTTCGGGCTGGACTGTTCCCATTGGGCACAGGGTCAAGACTGATTTGCATTTGGCTGTGTACAAACTGGAATGGCATAGTGAGCAAAAAAAGGATGGAATTAGGCCCAGATCTCTGTACTGGGGTCAATGTATGACATTGTTCTGCATTCTGTCCATCAATAGTTCCTTTTGCATTTGTAACCCCGAGTGGGACGGGTATGCTCAGACGCGAGTCCCATGCTCTCCATGCCACTGGAATCAAGCTACCCTGGCTGAAGAGGGGTGAAACACCAAAACCGGTCCTAGGATGCTTGTTTCCAGTCCGGGGGGGACCTGGCCTGGCAGATCGGGCTGGACTGTTCCCATTGGGCACAGGGTCAAGACTGATTTGCATATGGCTGGGTCCAAACTGGAATGGCATGGTGAGCAAAAAAACAATGGAATTAGGCCCAGATCTCTGTACTGGGGTGAATGTATGACATTGTTCTGCATTCTGTCCATCAATAGTTCTTTTTGCATTTGTCACCCCGAGTGGGACGGGTATGCTCAGACGTGAGTCCCGTGCTCTCCATGCCACTGGAATCAAGCTACCCTGACTGAAGAAGGGTGAAACCCCAAAACCGGTCCTAGGATGCTTGTTTCCAGTCCAGGGAGGACCTGGCCTGGCAGTTTGGGCTGGACTGATTTGCATATGGCTGGGTCCAAACTGGAATGGCATGGTGAGCAAAAATACGATGGAATTAGGCCCAGATCTCTGTACTGGGGTGAATGTATGACATTGTTCTGCATTCTGTCCATCAATAGTTCTTTTTGCATTTGTCATCCCGAGTTGGACGGGTATGCTCAGACGTCAGTCCCATGCTCTCCATGCCACTGGAATCAAGCCACATTGGCCGAAGAGGGCTGAAACCCCGAAACCGGACCTAGGTTGCTTGTTTCCAGTCCAGGGAGGACCTTACCTGGCAGTTCAGGCTGGACTGTTCCCATTGGGCACAGGGTCAAGACTGATTTGCATATGGCTGGGTCCAAACTGGAATGGCATGGTGAGCAAAAATACAATGGAATTAGGCCCAGATCTCTGTACTGGGGTGAATGTATGACATTGTTCTGCATTCTGTCCATCAATAGTTCTTTTTGCATTTGTCACACCGAGTGGGACAGGTATGCTCAGACGTCAGTCCCATGCACTCCATGCCACTGGAATCAAGCCACACTGGCCGAAGAGGGGTGAAACCCAGAAACCGGACCTAGGTTGCATGTTTCCAGTCCAGGGAGAACCTGACCTGGCAGTTCAGGCTGGACTGTTCCCATTGGGCACAGGGTCAAGACTGATTTGCATATGGCTGGGTCCAAACTGGAATGGCATGGTGAGCAAAAATACGATGGAATTAAGCCCAGATCTCTGTACTGGGGTGAATGTATGACATTGTTCTGCATTCTGTCCATCAATAGTTCTTTTTGCATTTGTCACCCCGAGTGGGACGGGTATGCTCAGACGGGAGTCCCATGCTCTCCATGCCACTGGAATCAAGCTACCCTCGCTGAAGAGGGGTGAAACCCCAAAACCGGTCCTAGGATGCTTGTTTCCACTCCAGGGAGGACCTGACCTGGCAGTTTGGGCTGGACTGTTCCCATTGGGCACAGGGTCAAGACTGATTTGCATATGGCTGGGTCCAAACTGGAATGGCATGGTGAGCAAAAATACGATGGAATTAGGCCCAGATCTCTGTACTGGGGTGAATGTATGACATTGTTCTGCATTCTGTCCATCAATAGTTCCTTTTGCATTTGTCACCCCGAGTGGGACGGGTATGCTCAGACGTGAGTCGCGTGCTCTCCATGCCACTGGAACCAAGCTACCCTGGCTGAAGAAGGGTGAAACCCCGAAACCGGTCCTAGGATGCTTGTTTCAAGTCCGGGGGGGACCTGGCCTGGCAGATCGGGCTGGACTGTTCCCATTGGGCACAGGGTCAAGACTGATTTGCAAATGGCTGGGTCCAAACTGGAATGGCATGGTGAGTAAAAAAACGATGGAATTAGGCCCAGATCTCTGTACTGGGGTGAATGTATGACATTGTTCTGCATTCTGTCCATCAATAGTTCTTTTTGCATTTGTCACCCCGAGTGGGACGGGTATGCTCAGACGTGAGTCTCGTGCTCTCCATGCAACTGGAATCAAGCTACCCTGGCTGAAGAAGGGTGAAACCCCGAAACCGGTCCTAGGATGCTTGTTTCCAGTCCAGGGAGGACCTGGCCTGGCAGTTCGGGCTCGACTGTTCCCATTGGGCACAGGGTCAAGACTGATTTGCATATGGCTGGATCCAAACTGGAGTGGCATGGCGAGCAAAAAAATTATGGAATTAGGCCCAGATCTCTGTACTGGGGTGAATGTATGACATTGTTCTGCATTCTGTCCATCAATAGTTCTTTTGCATTTGTCACCCCGAGTGGGACGGGTATGCTCAGACGTCAGTCCCATGCTCTCCATGCCACTGGAATCAAACCACACTGGCCGAAGAGGGGTGAAACCCCGAAACTGGACCTAGGTTGCTTGTTTCCAGTCCAGGGAGGACCTGACCTGGCAGTTCGGGCTGGACTGTTCCCATTGGGCACAGGGTCAAGACTGATTTGCATATGGCTGGGTCCAAACTGGAATGGCATGATGAGCAAAAATAAGATGGAATTAAGCCCAGATCTCTGTACTGGGGTGAATTTATGACATTGTTCTGCATTCTGTCCATCAATAGTTCTTTTTGCATTTGTCACCCCGAGTGGGACGGGTATGCTCAGACGTGAGTCCCGTGCTCTCCATGCCACTGGAATCAAGCTACCCTGGCTGAAGAGGGGTGAAACCCCGAAACCGGTCCAAGGATGCTTGTTTCCTGTGCAGGTAGGACCTGACCTGGCAGTTCGGGCTGGACTGTTCCCATTGGGCACAGGGTCAAGACTGATTTGCATATGGCTGGGTCCAAACTGGAATGGCATGGTGAGCAAAAAAACGATGGAATTAGGCCCAGATCTCTGTACTGGGGTGAATGTATGACATTGTTCTGCATTCTGTCCATCAATAGTTCTTTTGCATTTGTCACCCCGAGTGGGACGGGTATGCTCAGACGTCAGGCCCATGCTCTCCATGCCACTGGAATCAAGCCACACTGGCCGAAGAGGGGTGAAACCCTGAAACCGGACCTAGGTTGCTTGTTTCCACTACAGGGAGGACCTGGCCTGGCAGTTCGGGCTGGACTGTTCCCATTGGGCACAGGGTCAAGACTGATTTGCATTTGGCTGTGTACAAACTGGAATGGCATAATGAGCAAAAAAAGGATGGAATTAGGCCCAGATCTGTGTACTGGGGTGAATGTATGACATTGTTCTGCATTATGTCCATCAATAGTTCTTTTTGCATTTGTCACCACGAGTGGGACGGGTATGCTCAAACGTGAGTCCCGTGCTCTCCATGCCACTGCAATCAAGCTACCCTGGCTGAAGAGGGCTGAAACCCCAAAACCGGTCCTAGGATGCTTGTTTCCAGTCCAGGGAGGACCTGGCCTGGCAGTTCGGGCTGGACTGTTCCCATTGGGCACAGGGTCAAGACTGATTTGCATTCGGCTGTGTACAAACTGGAATGGCATAGTGAGCAAAAAAAAGATGGAATTAGGCCCAGATCTCTGTACTGGGGTCAATGTATGACATTGTTCTGCATTCTGTCCATCAATAGTTCCTTTTGCATTTGTAACCCCGAGTGGGACGGGTATGCTCAGACGCGAGTCCCATGCTCTCCATGCCACTGGAATCAAGCTACCCTGGCTGAAGAGGGGTGAAACACCAAAACCGGTCCTAGGATGCTTGTTTCCAGTCCAGGGAGGACCTGGCCTGGCAGTTTGGGCTGGACTGTTCCCATTGGGCACAGGGTCAAGACTGATTTGCATATGGCTGGGTCCAAACTGGAATGGCATGGTGAGCAAAAATACGATGGAATTAGGCCCAGATCTCTGTACTGGGGTGAATGTATGACATTGTTCTGCATTCTGTCCATCAATAGTTCTTTTTGCATTTGTCATCCCGAGTGGGACGGGTATGCTCAGACGTCAGTCCCATGCTCTCCATGCCACTGGAATCAAGCCACATTGGCCGAAGAGGGCTGACACCCCGAAACCGGACCTAGGTTGCTTGTTTCCAGTCCAGGGAGGACCTTACCTGGCAGTTCAGGCTGGACTGTTCCCATTGGGCACAGGGTCAAGACTGATTTGCATATGGCTGGGTCCAAACTGGAATGGCGAGCAAAAATACGATGGAATTAGGCCCAGATCTCTGTACTGGGGTGAATGTATGACATTGTTCTGCATTCTGTCCATCAATAGTTCTTTTTGCATTTGTCACCCCGAGTGGGACAGGTATGCTCAGACGTCAGTCCCATGCTCTCCATGCCACTGGAATCAAGCCACACTGGCCGAAGAGGGGTGAAACCCAGAAACCGGACCTAGGTTGCATGTTTCCAGTCAAGGGAGGACCTGACCTGGCAGTTCAGGCTGGACTGTTCCCATTGGGCACAGGGTCAAGACTGATTTGCATATGGCTGGGTCCAAACTGGAATGGCATGGTGAGCAAAAATACGATGGAATTAAGCCCAGATCTCTGTACTGGGGTGAATGTATGACATTGTTCTGCATTCTGTCCATCAATAGTTCTTTTTGCATTTGTCACCCCGAGTGGGACGGGTATGCTCAGACGGGAGTCCCATGCTCTCCATGCCACTGGAATCAAGCTACCCTGGCTGAAGAGGAGTGAAACCCCAAAACCGGTCCTAGGATGCTTGTTTCCACTCCAGGGAGGACCTGGCCTGGCAGTTTGGGCTGGACTGTTCCCATTGGGCACAGGGTCAAGACTGATTTGCATATGGCTGGGTCCAAACTGGAATGGCATGGTGAGCAAAAATACGATGAAATTAGGCCCAGATCTCTGTACTGGGGTGAATGTATGACATTGTTCTGCATTCTGTCCATCAATAGTTCCTTTTGCATTTGTCACCCCGAGTGGGACGGGTATGCTCAGACGTGAGTCGCGTGCTCTCCATGCCACTGGAACCAAGCTACCCTGGCTGAAGAAGGGTGAAACCCCGAAACCGGTCCTAGGATGCTTGTTTCAAGTCCGGGGGGGACCTGGCCTGGCAGATCGGGCTGGACTGTTCCCATTGGGCACAGGGTCAAGACTGATTTGCATATGGCTGGGTCCAAACTGGAATGGCATGGTGAGTAAAAAAACGATGGAATTAGGCCCAGATCTCTGTACTGGGGTGAATGTATGACATTGTTCTGCATTCTGTCCATCAATAGTTCTTTTTGCATTTGTCACCCCGAGTGGGACGGGTATGCTCAGAGGTGAGTCCCGTGCTCTCCATGCCACTGGAATCAAGCTACCCTGGCTGAAGAAGGGTGAAACCCCGAAACCGGTCCTAGGATGCTTGTTTCCAGTCCAGGGAGGACCTGGCCTGGCAGTTCGGGCTGGACTGTTCCCATTGGGCCGAGGGTCAAGACTGATTTACATATGGCTGGATCCAAACTGGAGTGGCATGGCGAGCAAAAAAACGATGGAATTAGGCCCAGATCTCTGTACTGGGGTGAATGTATGACATTGTTCTGCATTCTGTCCATCAATAGTTCTTTTGCATTTGTCACCCCGAGTGGGACGGGTATGCTCAGACGTCAGTCCCATGCTCTCCATGCCACTGGAATCAAACCACACTGGCCGAAGAGGGGTGAAACCCCGAAACTGGACCTAGGTTGCTTGTTTCCAGTCCAGGGAGGACCTGACCTGGCAGTTCGGGCTGGACTGTTCCCATTGGGCACAGGGTCAAGACTTATTTGCATATGGCTGGGTCCAAACTGGAATGGCATGATGAGCAAAAATAAGATGGAATGAGGCCCAGATCTCTGTACTGGGGTGAATTTATGACATTGTTCTGCATTCTGTCCATCAATAGTTCTTTTTGCATTTGTCACCCCGAGTGGGACGGGTATGCTCAGACGTGAGTCCCGTGCTCTCCATGCCACTGGAATCAAGCTACCCTGGCTGAAGAGGGGTGAAACCCCGAAACCGGTCCAAGGATGCTTGTTTCCAGTGCAGGGAGGAACTGGCCTGGCAGTTCGGGTTGGACTGTTCCCATTGGGCACAGGGTCAAGACTGATTTGCATATGGCTGGGTCCAAACTGGAATGGCATGGTGAGCAAAAAAACGATGGAATTAGGCCCAGATCTCTGTACTGAGGTGAATGTATGACATTGTTCTGCATTCTGTCCATCAATAGTTCTTTTTGCATTTGTCACCCCGAGTGGGACGGGTATGCTCAGACGTGAGTCCCGTGCTCTCCATGCCACTGGAATCAAGCTACCCTGGCTGAAGAGGGGTGAAACCCCGAAACCAGTCCTAGGATGCTTGTTTCCAGTCCAGGGAGGACCTGGCCTGGCAGTTCGGGCTGGACTGTTCCCATCGGGCACAGGGTCAAGACTGATTTGCATATGGCTGGGTCCAAACTGGAATGGCATGGTGAGTAAAAAAACGATGGAATTAGGCCCAGATCTCTGTACTGGGGTGAATGTATGACATTGTTCTGCATTCTGTCCATCAATAGTTCTTTTTGCATTTGTCACCCCGAGTGGGACGGGTATGCTCAGACGTGAGTCCCGTGCTCTCCATGCCACTGGAATCAAGCTACCCTGGCTGAAGAAGGGTGAAACCCCGAAACCGGTCCTAGGATGCTTGTTTCCAGTCCAGGGAGGACCTGGCCTGGCAGTTCGGGCTGGACTGTTCCCATTGGGCCGAGGGTGAAGACTGATTTGCATATGGCTGGATCCAAACTGGAGTGGCATGGCGAGCAAAAAAACGATGGAATTAGGCCCAGATCTCTGTACTGGGGTGAATGTATGACATTGTTCTGCATTCTGTCCATCAATAGTTCTTTTGCATTTGTCACCCCGAGTGGGACGGGTATGCTCAGACGTCAGTCCCATGCTCTCCATGCCACTGGAATCAAACCACACTGGCCGAAGAGGGGTGAAACCCCGAAACTGGACCTAGGTTGCTTGTTTCCAGTCCAGGGAGGACCTGACCTGGCAGTTCGGGCTGGACTGTTCCCATTGGGCACAGGGTCAAGACTGATTTGCATATGGCTGGGTCCAAACTGGAATGGCATGATGAGCAAAAATAAGATGGAATTAGGCCCAGATCTCTGTACTGGGGTGAATTTATGACATTGTTCTGCATTCTGTCCATCAATAGTTCTTTTTGCATTTGTCACCCCGAGTGGGACGGGTATGCTCAGACGTGAGTCCCGTGCTCTCCATGCCACTGGAATCAAGCTACCCTGGCTGAAGAGGGGTGAAACCCCGAAACCGGTCCAAGGATGCTTGTTTCCAGTGCAGGGAGGAACTGGCCTGGCAGTTCGGGTTGGACTGTTCCCATTGGGCACAGGGTCAAGACTGATTTGCATATGGCTGGGTCCAAACTGGAATGGCATGGTGAGCAAAAAAACGATGGAATTAGGCCCAGATCTCTGTACTGGGGTGAATGTATGACATTGTTCTGCATTCTGTCCATCAATAGTTCTTTTGCATTTGTCACCCCGAGTGGGACGGGTATGCTCCGACGTCAGTCCCATGCTCTCCATGCCACTGGAATCAAGCCACACTGGCCGAAGAGGGGTGAAACCCTGAAACCGGACCTAGGTTGCTTGTTTCCAGTCCAGGGAGGACCTGACCTGGCAGTTCGGGCTGGACTGTTCCCATTGGGCACAGGGTCAAGACTGATTTGCAGATGGCTGGGTCCAAACTGGAATGGCATGGTGAGCAAAAAAACGATGGAATTAGGCCCAGATCTCTGTACTGGGGTGAATGTATGACATTGTTCTGCATTCTGTCCATCAATAGTTCTTTTTGCATTTGTCACCCTGAGTGGGACGGGTATGCTCAGACGTGAGTCCCGTGCTCTCCATGCCACTGGAATCAAGCTACCCTGGCTGAAGAGGGGTGAAACCCTGAAACCGGTCCTAGGATGCTTGTTTCCAGTCCAGGGAGGACCTGGCCTGGCAGTTCGGGCTGGACTGTTCCCATCGGGCACAGGGTCAAGACTGATTTGCATATGGCTGGGTCCAAACTGGAATGGCATGATGAGCAAAAAAACGATGGTATCAGGCCCTGATCTCTGTACTGGGGTGAATGTATGACATTGTTCTGCATTCTGTCCATCAATAGTTCTTTTTGCATTTGTCACCCCGAGTGGGACAGGTATGCTCAGAAGTGAGTCCAGTGCTCTCCATGCCACTGGAATCAAGCTACCCTGGCTGAAGAGGGGTGAAACCCCGAAACCGGTCCTAGGATGCTTGTTTCCAGTCCAGGGATGACCTGGCCTCGCAGTTCGGGCTGGACTGTTCCCATTGGGCACAGGGTCAAGACTGATTTGCATATGGCTGGGTCCAAACTGGAATGGCATGGTGAGCAAAAAAACGATGGAATTAGGCCCAGATCTCTGTACTGGGGTGAATGTATGACATTGTTCCGCATTCTGTCCATCAATAGTTCTTTTTGCATTTGTCAACCCGAGTGGGACGGGTATGCTCAGACGTGAGTCCCGTGCTCTCCATGCCACTGGAATCAAGCTACCCTGGCTG
Source organism: Triturus cristatus (assembly GCF_964204655.1). Classification (NCBI taxonomy): domain Eukaryota; kingdom Metazoa; phylum Chordata; class Amphibia; order Caudata; family Salamandridae; genus Triturus; species Triturus cristatus. Next base: position 589,434,124 of record NC_140579.1, read on the forward strand.
AAGAGGGGTGAAACCCCGAAACCGGTCCAAGGATGCTTGTTTCCAGTGCAGGGAGGAACTGGCCTGGCAGTTCGGGTTGGACTGTTCCCATTGGGCACAGGGTCAAGACTGATTTGCATATGGCTGGGTCCAAACTGGAATGGCATGGTGAGCAAAAAAACGATGGAATTAGGCCCAGATCTCTGTACTGGGGTGAATGTATGACATTGTTCTGCATTCTGTCCATCAATAGTTCTTTTGCATTTGTCACCCCGAGTGGGACGGGTATGCTCCGACGTCAGTCCCATGCTCTCCATGCCACTGGAATCAAGCCACACTGGCCGAAGAGGGGTGAAACCCTGAAACCGGACCTAGGTTGCTTGTTTCCAGTCCAGGGAGGACCTGACCTGGCAGTTCGGGCTGGACTGTTCCCATTGGGCACAGGGTCAAGACTGATTTGCAGATGGCTGGGTCCAAACTGGAATGGCATGGTGAGCAAAAAAACGATGGAATTAGGCCCAGATCTCTGTACTGGGGTGAATGTATGACATTGTTCTGCATTCTGTCCATCAATAGTTCTTTTTGCATTTGTCACCCTGAGTGGGACGGGTATGCTCAGACGTGAGTCCCGTGCTCTCCATGCCACTGGAATCAAGCTACCCTGGCTGAAGAGGGGTGAAACCCTGAAACCGGTCCTAGGATGCTTGTTTCCAGTCCAGGGAGGACCTGGCCTGGCAGTTCGGGCTGGACTGTTCCCATCGGGCACAGGGTCAAGACTGATTTGCATATGGCTGGGTCCAAACTGGAATGGCATGATGAGCAAAAAAACGATGGTATCAGGCCCTGATCTCTGTACTGGGGTGAATGTATGACATTGTTCTGCATTCTGTCCATCAATAGTTCTTTTTGCATTTGTCACCCCGAGTGGGACAGGTATGCTCAGAAGTGAGTCCAGTGCTCTCCATGCCACTGGAATCAAGCTACCCTGGCTGAAGAGGGGTGAAACCCCGAAACCGGTCCTAGGATGCTTGTTTCCAGTCCAGGGATGACCTGGCCTCGCAGTTCGGGCTGGACTGTTCCCATTGGGCACAGGGTCAAGACTGATTTGCATATGGCTGGGTCCAAACTGGAATGGCATGGTGAGCAAAAAAACGATGGAATTAGGCCCAGATCTCTGTACTGGGGTGAATGTATGACATTGTTCCGCATTCTGTCCATCAATAGTTCTTTTTGCATTTGTCAACCCGAGTGGGACGGGTATGCTCAGACGTGAGTCCCGTGCCCTCCATGCCACTGGAATCCAGCTACCCTGGCTGAAGAGGGGTGAAACCCCGAAACCGGTCCTAGGATGCTTGTTTCCAGTCCAGGGAGGACCTGGCCTGGCAGTTCGGGCTGGACTGTTCCCATTGGGAAAAGGGTCAAGACTGATTTGCATATAGCTGGGTCCATACTGGAATGGCATAGTGAGAAACAAAACGATGGAATTAGGCCCAGATCTCTGTACTGGGGTGAATGTATGACATTGTTCTGCTTTCTATCCATCAATAGTTCTTTTTGCATTTGTCACCCCGAGTGGAACGGGTATGCTCAGACGTGAGTCCCGTTCTCTCTATGCCACTGGAATCAAGCTACCCTGGCTGAAGAGGGGTGAAACCCCGAAACCGGTCCTAGGATGCTTGTTTCCAGTCCAGGGAGGACCTGGCCTGGCAATTTGGGCTGGACTGTTCCCATTGGGCACAGGGTCAAGACTGATTTGCATTTGGCTGTGTACAAACTGGAATGGCATAGTGAGCAAAAAAACGGATGGAATTAGGCCCAGATCTCTGTACTGGGGTGAATGTATGACATTGTTCTGCATTATGTCCATCAATAGTTCCTTTTGCATTTGTCACCCCGAGTGGGACGGGTATGCTCAGACGGGAGTCCCATGCTCTCCATGCCACTGGAATCAAGCTACCCTGGCTGAAGACGGGTGAAACCCCGAAACCGGTCCTAGGATGCTTGTTTCCAGTCCAGGGAGGACTTGGCCTGGCAGTTCGGGCTGGACTGTTCCCATTTGGCACAGGGTCAAGACTGATTTGCACATGGCTTGGTCCAAACTGGAATGGCATGGTGAGCAAAAAAACGATGGAATTAGGCCCAGATCTCTGTACTGGGGTGAATGTATGACATTGTTCTGCATTCTGTCCCATCAATAGTTCTTTTTGCATTTGTCACCCCGAGTGGGACAGGTATGCTCAGACGTCAGTCCCATGCTCTCCATGCCACTGGAATCAAGCCACACTGGCCGAAGAGGGGTGAAACCCAGAAACCGGACCTAGGTTGCATGTTTCCAGTCAAGGGAGGACCTGACCTGGCAGTTCAGGCTGGACTGTTCCCATTGGGCACAGGGTCAAGACTGATTTGCATATGGCTGGGTCCAAACTGGAATGGCATGGTGAGCAAAAATACGATGGAATTAAGCCCAGATCTCTGTACTGGGGTGAATGTATGACATTGTTCTGCATTCTGTCCATCAATAGTTCTTTTTGCATTTGTCACCCCGAGTGGGACGGGTATGCTCAGACGGGAGTCCCATGCTCTCCATGCCACTGGAATCAAGCTACCCTGGCTGAAGAGGGGTGAAACCCCAAAACCGGTCCTAGGATGCTTGTTTCCACTCCAGGGAGGACCTGGCCTGGCAGTTTGGGCTGGACTGTTCCCATTGGGCACAGGGTCAAGACTGATTTGCATATGGCTGGGTCCAAACTGGAATGGCATGGTGAGCAAAAATACGATGAAATTAGGCCCAGATCTCTGTACTGGGGTGAATGTATGACATTGTTCTGCATTCTGTCCATCAATAGTTCCTTTTGCATTTGTCACCCCGAGTGGGACGGGTATGCTCAGACGTGAGTCGCGTGCTCTCCATGCCACTGGAACCAAGCTACCCTGGCTGAAGAAGGGTGAAACCCCGAAACCGGTCCTAGGATGCTTGTTTCAAGTCCGGGGGGGACCTGGCCTGGCAGATCGGGCTGGACTGTTCCCATTGGGCACAGGGTCAAGACTGATTTGCATATGGCTGGGTCCAAACTGGAATGGCATGGTGAGTAAAAAAACGATGGAATTAGGCCCAGATCTCTGTACTGGGGTGAATGTATGACATTGTTCTGCATTCTGTCCATCAATAGTTCTTTTTGCATTTGTCACCCCGAGTGGGACGGGTATGCTCAGAGGTGAGTCCCGTGCTCTCCATGCCACTGGAATCAAGCTACCCTGGCTGAAGAAGGGTGAAACCCCGAAACCGGTCCTAGGATGCTTGTTTCCAGTCCAGGGAGGACCTGGCCTGGCAGTTCGGGCTGGACTGTTCCCATTGGGCCGAGGGTCAAGACTGATTTACATATGGCTGGATCCAAACTGGAGTGGCATGGCGAGCAAAAAAACGATGGAATTAGGCCCAGATCTCTGTACTGGGGTGAATGTATGACATTGTTCTGCATTCTGTCCATCAATAGTTCTTTTGCATTTGTCACCCCGAGTGGGACGGGTATGCTCAGACGTCAGTCCCATGCTCTCCATGCCACTGGAATCAAACCACACTGGCCGAAGAGGGGTGAAACCCCGAAACTGGACCTAGGTTGCTTGTTTCCAGTCCAGGGAGGACCTGACCTGGCAGTTCGGGCTGGACTGTTCCCATTGGGCACAGGGTCAAGACTGATTTGCATATGGCTGGGTCCAAACTGGAATGGCATGATGAGCAAAAATAAGATGGAATTAGGCCCAGATCTCTGTACTGGGGTGAATTTATGACATTGTTCTGCATTCTGTCCATCAATAGTTCTTTTTGCATTTGTCACCCCGAGTGGGACGGGTATGCTCAGACGTGAGTCCCGTGCTCTCCATGCCACTGGAATCAAGCTACCCTGGCTGAAGAGGGGTGAAACCCCGAAACCGGTCCAAGGATGCTTGTTTCCAGTGCAGGGAGGAACTGGCCTGGCAGTTCGGGTTGGACTGTTCCCATTGGGCACAGGGTCAAGACTGATTTGCATATGGCTGGGTCCAAACTGGAATGGCATGGTGAGCAAAAAAACGATGGAATTAGGCCCAGATCTCTGTACTGAGGTGAATGTATGACATTGTTCTGCATTCTGTCCATCAATAGTTCTTTTTGCATTTGTCACCCCGAGTGGGACGGGTATGCTCAGACGTGAGTCCCGTGCTCTCCATGCCACTGGAATCAAGCTACCCTGGCTGAAGAGGGGTGAAACCCCGAAACCAGTCCTAGGATGCTTGTTTCCAGTCCAGGGAGGACCTGGCCTGGCAGTTCGGGCTGGACTGTTCCCATCGGGCACAGGGTCAAGACTGATTTGCATATGGCTGGGTCCAAACTGGAATGGCATGGTGAGTAAAAAAACGATGGAATTAGGCCCAGATCTCTGTACTGGGGTGAATGTATGACATTGTTCTGCATTCTGTCCATCAATAGTTCTTTTTGCATTTGTCACCCCGAGTGGGACGGGTATGCTCAGACGTGAGTCCCGTGCTCTCCATGCCACTGGAATCAAGCTACCCTGGCTGAAGAAGGGTGAAACCCCGAAACCGGTCCTAGGATGCTTGTTTCCAGTCCAGGGAGGACCTGGCCTGGCAGTTCGGGCTGGACTGTTCCCATTGGGCCGAGGGTGAAGACTGATTTGCATATGGCTGGATCCAAACTGGAGTGGCATGGCGAGCAAAAAAACGATGGAATTAGGCCCAGATCTCTGTACTGGGGTGAATGTATGACATTGTTCTGCATTCTGTCCATCAATAGTTCTTTTGCATTTGTCACCCCGAGTGGGACGGGTATGCTCAGACGTCAGTCCCATGCTCTCCATGCCACTGGAATCAAACCACACTGGCCGAAGAGGGGTGAAACCCCGAAACTGGACCTAGGTTGCTTGTTTCCAGTCCAGGGAGGACCTGACCTGGCAGTTCGGGCTGGACTGTTCCCATTGGGCACAGGGTCAAGACTGATTTGCATATGGCTGGGTCCAAACTGGAATGGCATGATGAGCAAAAATAAGATGGAATTAGGCCCAGATCTCTGTACTGGGGTGAATTTATGACATTGTTCTGCATTCTGTCCATCAATAGTTCTTTTTGCATTTGTCACCCCGAGTGGGACGGGTATGCTCAGACGTGAGTCCCGTGCTCTCCATGCCACTGGAATCAAGCCACACTGGCCGAAGAGGGGTGAAACCCTGAAACCGGACCTAGGTTGCTTGTTTCCAGTCCAGGGAGGACCTGACCTGGCAGTTCGGGCTGGACTGTTCCCATTGGGCACAGGGTCAAGACTGATTTGCAGATGGCTGGGTCCAAACTGGAATGGCATTGTGAGCAAAAAAACGATGGAATTAGGCCCAGATCTCTGTACTGGGGTGAATGTATGACATTGTTCTGCATTCTGTCCATCAATAGTTCTTTTTGCATTTGTCACCCTGAGTGGGACGGGTATGCTCAGACGTGAGTCCCGTGCTCTCCATGCCACTGAAATCAAGCTACCCTGGCTGAAGAGGGGTGAAACCCTGAAACCGGTCCTAGGATGCTTGTTTCCAGTCCAGGGAGGACCTGGCCTGGCAGTTCGGGCTGGACTGTTCCCATCGGGCACAGGGTCAAGACTGATTTGCATATGGCTGGGTCCAAACTGGAATGGCATGATGAGCAAAAAAACGATGGTATCAGGCCCTGATCTCTGTACTGGGGTGAATGTATGACATTGTTCTGCATTCTGTCCATCAATAGTTCTTTTTGCATTTGTCACCCCGAGTGGGACAGGTATGCTCAGAAGTGAGTCCAGTGCTCTCCATGCCACTGGAATCAAGCTACCCTGGCTGAAGAGGGGTGAAACCCCAAAACCGGTCCTAGGATGCTTGTTTCCAGTCCAGGGATGACCTGGCCTCGCAGTTCGGGCTGGACTGTTCCCATTGGGCACAGGGTCAAGACTGATTTGCATATGGCTGGGTCCAAACTGGAATGGCATGGTGAGCAAAAAAACGATGGAATTAGGCCCAGATCTCTGTACTGGGGTGAATGTATGACATTGTTCCGCATTCTGTCCATCAATAGTTCTTTTTGCATTTGTCAACCCGAGTGGGACGGGTATGCTCAGACGTGAGTCCCGTGCCCTCCATGCCACTGGAATCCAGCTACCCTGGCTGAAGAGGGGTGAAACCCCGAAACCGGTCCTAGGATGCTTGTTTCCAGTCCAGGGAGGACCTGGCCTGGCAGTTCGGGCTGGACTGTTCCCATTGGGAAAAGGGTCAAGACTGATTTGCATATAGCTGGGTCCATACTGGAATGGCATAGTGAGAAACAAAACGATGGAATTAGGCCCAGATCTCTGTACTGGGGTGAATGTATGACATTGTTCTGCTTTCTATCCATCAATAGTTCTTTTTGCATTTGTCACCCCGAGTGGAACGGGTATGCTCAGACGTGAGTCCCGTTCTCTCTATGCCACTGGAATCAAGCTACCCTGGCTGAAGAGGGGTGAAACCCCGAAACCGGTCCTAGGATGCTTGTTTCCAGTCCAGGGAGGACCTGGCCTGGCAATTTGGGCTGGACTGTTCCCATTGGGCACAGGGTCAAGACTGATTTGCATTTGGCTGTGTACAAACTGGAATGGCATAGTGAGCAAAAAAACGGATGGAATTAGGCCCAGATCTCTGTACTGGGGTGAATGTATGACATTGTTCTGCATTATGTCCATCAATAGTTCCTTTTGCATTTGTCACCCCGAGTGGGACGGGTATGCTCAGACGGGAGTCCCATGCTCTCCATGCCACTGGAATCAAGCTACCCTGGCTGAAGACGGGTGAAACCCCGAAACCGGTCCTAGGATGCTTGTTTCCAGTCCAGGGAGGACTTGGCCTGGCAGTTCGGGCTGGACTGTTCCCATTTGGCACAGGGTCAAGACTGATTTGCACATGGCTTGGTCCAAACTGGAATGGCATGGTGAGCAAAAAAACGATGGAATTAGGCCCAGATCTCTGTACTGGGGTGAATGTATGACATTGTTCTGCATTCTGTCCCATCAATAGTTCTTTTTGCATTTGTCACCCCGAGTGGGACGGGTATGCTCAGACGGGAGTACCATGCTCTGCATGCCACTGGAATCAAGCTACCCTGGCTGAAGAGGGGAGAAACCCCGAAACCGGTCCTAGGATGCTTGTTTCCAGTCCAGGGAGGACCTGGCCTGGCAGTTCGGGCTGGACTGTTCCCATTGGGCACAGGGTCAAGACTGATTTGCATATGGCTCTGTCCAAACTGGAATGGCATGGTGAGCAAAAAAACGATGGAATTAGGCCCAGATCTATGTACTGGGGTGAATGAATGACATTGTTCTGCATTCTGTCCATCAATAGTTCTTTTTGCATTTGTCACCCAGAGTGGAACTGGTATGCTCAGGCGTGAGTCTCGTGCTCTCCATGCCACTGGAATCAAGCTACCCTGGCGGAAGAGGGGTGAAACCCCAAAACCGGTCCACCATGCTTGTTTCCAGTCCAGGGAGGACCTGGCCTGGCAGTTTGGGCTGGACTGTTCCCATTGGGCACAGGGTCAAGATTGGAATGGCATGGTGAGCAAAAAAACAATGGAATTAGGCCCAGATCTCTGTACTGGGGTGAATGTATGACATTGTTCTGCATTCTGTCCATCAATAGATCTTTTTGCATTTCTCACCCCGAGTGGGACGGGTATGCTCAGACGTGAGTCCCGTGCTCTCCATGCCACTGGAATCAAACTACCATGGCTGACGAAGGGTGAAACCCCGAAACCGGTCCTAGGATGCTTGTTTCCAGTCCGGGGGGGACCTGGCCTGGCAGATCGAGCTGGACTGTTCCCATTGGGCACAGGGTCAAGACTGATTTGCATATGGCTGGGCCCAAACTGGAATGGCATGGTGAGCAAAAATACAATGGAATTAAGCCCAGATCTCTGTACTGGGGTGAATGTATGACATTGTTCTGCATTCTGTCCATCAATAGTTCTTTTTGCATTTGTCACCCCGAGTGGGACGGGTATGCTCAAACGTGACTCCCGTGCTCTCCATGCCACTGGAATCAAGCTACCCTGGCTGAAGAGGGCTGAAACCCCGAAACCGGTCCTAGGATGCTTGTTTCCAGTCCAGGGAGGACCTGGCCTGGCAGTTCAGGCTGGACTGTTCCCATTGGGCACAGGGTCAAGACAGATTTGCATATGGCTGTGTCCAAACTGGAATGGCATGGTGAGCAAAAAACCGATGGAATTAGGCCCTGATCTCTGTACTGGGGTGAATGTATGACATTGTTCTGCATTCTGTCCATCAATAGTTCTTTTTGCATTTGTCACCCCGAGTGGGACGGGTATGCTCAGACGTGAGTCCCGTGCTCTCCATGCCACTGGAACCAAGCTACCCTGGCTGAAGAAGGGTGAAACCCCGAAACCGGTCCTAGGATGCTTGTTTCAAGTCCGGGGGGGACCTGGCCTGGCAGATCGGGCTGGACTGTTCCCATTGGGCACAGGGTCAAGACTGATTTGCATATGGCTGGGTCCAAACTGGAATGGCATGGTGAGCAAAAAAACGATGGAATTAGGCCCAGATCTCTGTACTGGGGTGAATGTATGACATTGTTCTGCATTCTGTCCATCAATAGTTCTTTTTGCATTTGTCACCCCGAGTGGGACGGGTATGCTCAGACGTGAGTCCCGTGCTCTCCATGCCACTGGAATTAAGCTACCCTGGCTGAAGAGGGGTGAAACCCCGAAACCGGTCCTAGGATGCTTGTTTCCAGTCCAGGGAGGACCTGGCCTGGCAGTTCGGGCTGGACTGTTCCCATTGGGCACAGGGTCAAGACTGATTTGCATATGGCTTGGTCCAAACTGGAATGGCATGGTGAGCAAAAATACGATGGAATTAGGCCCAGATCTCTGTACTGGGGTGAATGTATGACATTGTTCTGCATTCTGTCCATCAATAGTTCTTTTTGCATTTGTCACCCCGAGAGGGACGGGTATGCTCAGACGTGAGTCCCGTGCTCTCCATGCCACTGGAATCAAGCTACCCTGGCTGAAGAGGGGTGAAACCCCGAAACCGGTCCTAGGATGCTTGTTTCCAGTCCAGGGAGGACCTGGCCTGGCAGTTCGGGCTGGACTGTTCCCATTGGGCACAGGGTCAAGACTGATTTGCATTTGGCTGTGTACAAACTGGAATGGCATAATGAGCAAAAAAAGGATGGAATTAGGCCCAGATCTGTGTACTGGGGTGAATGTATGACATTGTTCTGCATTATGTCCATCAATAGTTCTTTTTGCATTTGTCACCCCGAGTGGGACGGGTATGCTCAAACGTGAGTCCCGTGCTCTCCATGCCACTGCAATCAAGCTACCCTGGCTGAAGAGGGCTGAAACCCCGAAACCGGTCCTAGGATGCTTGTTTCCAGTCCAGGGAGGACCTGGCCTGGCAGTTCGGGCTGGACTGTTCCCATTGGGCACAGGGTCAAGACTGATTTGCATTTGGCTGTGTACAAACTGGAATGGCATAGTGAGCAAAAAAAGGATGGAATTAGGCCCAGATCTCTGTACTGGGGTCAATGTATGACATTGTTCTGCATTCTGTCCATCAATAGTTCCTTTTGCATTTGTAACCCCGAGTGGGACGGGTATGCTCAGACGCGAGTCCCATGCTCTCCATGCCACTGGAATCAAGCTACCCTGGCTGAAGAGGGGTGAAACACCAAAACCGGTCCTAGGATGCTTGTTTCCAGTCCGGGGGGACCTGGCCTGGCAGATCGGGCTGGACTGTTCCCATTGGGCACAGGGTCAAGACTGATTTGCATATGGCTGGGTCCAAACTGGAATAGCATGGTGAGCAAAAAAACAATGGAATTAGGCCCAGATCTCTGTACTGGGGTGAATGTATGACATTGTTCTGCATTCTGTCCATCAATAGTTCTTTTTGCATTTGTCACCCCGAGTGGGACGGGTATGCTCAGACGTGAGTCCCGTGCTCTCCATGCCACTGGAATCAAGCTACCCTGGCTGAAGAAGGGTGAAACCCCAAAACCGGTCCTAGGATGCTTGTTTCCAGTCCAGGGAGGACCTGGCCTGGCAGTTTGGGCTGGACTGTTCCCATTGGGCACAGGGTCAAGACTGATTTGCATATGGCTTGGTCCAAACTGGAATGGCATGGTGAGCAAAAAAACGATGGAATTAGGCCCAGATCTCTGTACTGGGGTGAATGTATGACATTGTTCTGCATTCTGTCCATCAATAGTTCCTTTTGCATTTGTCACCCCGAGTGGGACGGGTATGCTCAAACGTGAATCCCGTGCTCTCCATGCCACTGCAATCAAGCTACCCTGGCTGAAGAGGGCTGAAACCCCGAAACCGGTCCTAGGATGCTTGTTTCCAGTCCAGGGAGGACCTGGCCTGGCAGTTCGGGCTGGACTGTTCCCATTGGGCACAGGGTCAAGACTGATTTGCATTTGGCTGTGTACAAACTGGAATGGCATAGTGAGCAAAAAAAGGATGGAATTATGCCCAGATCTCTGTACTGGGGTCAATGTATGACATTGTTCTGCATTCTGTCCATCAATAGTTCCTTTTGCATTTGTAACCCCGAGTGGGACGGGTATGCTCAGCCGCGAGTCCCATGCTCTCCATGCCACTGGAATCAAGCTACCCTGGCTGAAGAGGGGTGAAACACCAAAACCGGTCCTAGGATGCTTGTTTCCAGTCCGGGGGGGACCTGGCCTGGCAGATCGGGCTTTACTGTTCCCATTGGGCACAGGGTCAAGACTGATTTGCATATGGCTGGGTCCAAACTGGAATGGCATGGTGAGCAAAAAAACAATGGAATTAGGCCTAGATCTCTGTACTGGGGTGAATGTATGACATTGTTCTGCATTCTGTCCATCAATAGTTCTTTTTGCATTTGTCACCCCGAGTGGGACGGGTATGCTCAGACGTGAGTCCCGTGCTCTCCATGCCACTGGAATCAAGCTACCCTGGCTGAAGAAGGGTGAAACCCCGAAACCGGTCCTAGGATGCTTGTTTCCAGTCCGGTGGGGACCTGGCCTGGCAGATCGGGCTGGACTGTTCCCATTGGACACCGGGTCAAGACTGATTTGCATATGGCTGGGTCCAAACTGGAATGGCATGGTGAGCAAAAAAACGATGGAATTAGGCCCAGATCTCTGTACTGGGGTGAATGTATGACATTGTTCTGCATTCTGTCCCATCAATAGTTCTTTTTGCATTTGTCACCCAGAGTGGGACGGGTATGCTCAGACGGGAGTCCCATGCTCTGCATGCCACTGGAATCAAGCTACCCTGGCTGAAGAGGGGTGAAACCCCGAAACCGGTCCTAGGATGCTTGTTTCGAGTCCAGGGAGGACCTGGCCTGGCAGTTCGGGCTGGACTGTTCCCATTGGGCACAGGGTCAAGACTGATTTGCATATGGCTCTGTCCAAACTGGAATGGCATGGTGAGCAAAAAAACGATGGAATTAGGCTCAGATCTATGTACTGGGGTGAATAAATGACATTGTTCTGCATTCTGTCCATCAATAGTTCTTTTTGCATTTGTCACCCAGAGTGGAACGGGTATGCTCAGGCGTGAGTCTCGTGCTCCCCATGCCACTGGAATCAAGCTACCCTGGTGGAAGAGGGGTGAAACCACAAAACCGGTCCTAGGATGCTTGTTTCCAGTCCAGGGAGGACCTGGCCTGGCAGTTTGGGCTGGACTGTTCCCATTGGGCACAGGGTCAAGACTGATTTGCATATGGCTGGGTCCAAACTGGAATGGCATGGTGAGCAAAAATACGATGGAATTAGGCCCAGATCTCTGTACTGGGGTGAATGTATGACATTGTTCTGCATTCTGTCCATCAATAGTTCTTTTTGCATTTGTCATCCCGAGTGGGACGGGTATGCTCAGACGTGAGTCCCGTGCTCTCCATGCCACTAGAAATAAGCTACCCTGGCTGAAGAGGGGTGAAACCCCGAAACCGCTCCTTGGATGCTTGTTTCCAGTCCAGGGATGACCGGGCCTGGCAGTTCGGGCTGGACTGTTCCCATTGGGCACAGGGTCAAGACTGATTTGCATATGGCTGGGTCCAAACTGGAATGACAAAGTGAGCAAAAAAATGATGGAATTAGGCCCAGATCTCTGTACTGGGGTGAATGTATGACATTGTTCTGCATTCTGTCCATCAATAGTTCTTTTTGCATTTGTGACCCCGAGTGGGATGGGTATGCTCAGACGTGAGTCCCGTGCTCTCCATGCCACTGGAATCCAGCTACCCTGGCTGAAGAGGGGTGAAACCCCGAAACCGGTCCTAGGATGCTTGTTTCCAGTCCAGGGAGGACCTGGCCTGGCAGTTCGGGCTGGACTGTTCCCATTGGGCAAAGGGTCAAGACTGATTTGCATATAGCTGGGTCCATACTGGAATGGCATAGTGAGAAACAAAACAATGGAATTAGGCCCAGATCTCTGTACTGGGGTGAATGTATGACATTGTTCTGTATTCTGTCCAACAATAGTTCTTTTTGCATTTGTCACCCCGAGTGGAACGGGTATGCTCAGACGTGAGTCCCGTGCTCTTTATGCCACTGGAATCAAGCTACCCTGGCGGAAGAGGGGTGAAACCACAAAACCGGTCCTAGGATGCTTGTTTCCAGTCCAGGGAGGACCTGGCCTGGCAGTTCGGGCTGGACTGTTCCCATTGGGCAAAGGGTCAAGACTGATTTGCATATAGCTGGGTCCATACTGGAATGGCATAGTGAGAAACAAAACAATGGAATTAGGCCCAGATCTCTGTACTGGGGTGAATGTACGACATTGTTCTGCATTATGACCATCAATAGTTCCTTTTGCATTCGTCACCCCGAGTGGGATGGGTATGCTCAGACGTGAGTCCCATGCTCTCCATGCCACTGGAATCAAGCTATCCAGGCTGAAGAGGGGTGAAACCCCGAAACTGGTCCTAGGATGCTTGTTTCCGGTCCAGGGAGGACCTGGCCTGGCAGTTTGGGCTGGACTGTTCCCATTGGGCACAGGGTCAAGACTGATTTGCATTTGGCTGTGTACAAATTGGAATGGCATAGTGAGCAAAAAAACAATGGAATTAGGCCCAGATCTCTGTACTGGGGTGAATCTATGAAATTGTTCTGCATTCTGTCCATCAATAGTTCTTTTTGCATTTGTCACCCCGAGTGGGACGGGTATGCTCAGACGGGAGTCCCATGCTCTCCATGCCACTGGAATCAAGCTACCCTGGCTGAAGAGGGGTGAAACCCCGAAACCGGTCCTAGGATGCTTGTTTCCAGTCCAGGGAGGACCTGGCCTGGCAATTCGGGCTGGACTGTTCCCATTGGGCACAGGGTCAAGATTGATTTGCATATGGCTGGGTCCAAACTGGAATGGCATGGTGAGCAAAAAAAAGATGGAATTAGGCCCAGAGCTCTGTACTGGGGTGAATGTATGACATTGTTCTGCATTCTGTCCATCAGTAGTTTTTTTTTGCATTTGTCACCCCGAGTGGGACGGGTATGCTCAGACGTGAGTCCCGTGCTCTCCATGCCACTGGAATCAAGCTACCATGGCTGAAGAGGGGTGAAACCCCGAAGCCGGTCCTAGGATGCTTGTTTCCAGTCCAGGGAGTACCTGGCCTGGCAGTTTGGGTTGGACTGTTCCCATCGGGCACAGGGTCAAGACTGATTTGCATATGGCTGGGCCCAAACTGGAATGGCATGGTGAGCAAAAAAACGATGGTATTAGGCCCTGATCTCTGTACTGGGGTGAATGTATGACATTGTTCTGCATTCTGTCCATCAATAGTTCTTTTTGCATTTGTCACCCCGAGTGGGACGGGTATGCTCAGACGTGAGTCCCGTGCTCTCCATGCCACTGGAATCAAGCTACCCTGGCTAAAGAGGGGTGAAACCCCGAAACCGGTCCTAATATGCTTGTTTCCAGTCCAGGGATGACCTGGCCTGGCAGGTCGGGCTGGACTGTTCCCATTGGGCACAGGGTCAAGACTGATTTGCATATGGCTTGGTCCAAACTGGAATGGCATGGTGAGCAAAAAAACGATGGAATTAGGCCCAGATCTCTGTACTGGGGTGAATGTATGACATTGTTCTGCATTCTGTCCATCAATAGTTCTTTTTGCATTTGTCACCCAGAGTGGAAAGGGTATGCTCAGACGTGAGTCCCGTGCTCTCTATGCCACTGGAATCAAGCTACCCTGGCTGAAGAGGGGTGAAACCCCGAAACCGGTCCTAGGATGCTTGTTTCCAGTCCGGAGGGGACCTGGCCTGGCAGATCGGGCTGGACTGTTCCCATTGGGCACAGGGTCAAGACTGATTTGCATATGGCTGGGTCCAAACTGGAATGGCATGGTGAGCAAAAAAACAATGGAATTAGGCCCAGATCTCTGTACTGGGGTGAATGTATGACATTGTTCTGCATTCTGTCCATCAATAGTTCTTTTTGCATTTGTCACCCCGAGTGGGACGGGTATGCTCAGACGTGAGTCCCGTGCTCTCCATGCCACTGGAATCAAGCTACCCTGGCTGAACAAGGGTGAAACCCCGAAACCGGTCCTAGGATGCTTGTTTCCAGTCCGGGGGGGACCTGGCCTGGCAGATCGGGCTGGACTGTTCCCATTGGACACCGGGTCAAGACTGATTTGCATATGGCTGGGTCCAAACTGGAATGGCACGGTGAGCAAAAAAACGATGGAATTAGGCCCAGATCTCTGTACTGGGGTGAATGTATGACATTGTTCTGCATTCTGTCCATCAATAGTTCTTTTTGCATTTGTCACCCCGAGTGGGACGGGTATGCTCAGACGTGAGTCCCGTGCTCTCCATCCCACTGGAATTAAGCTACCCTGGCTGAAGAGGGGTGAAACCCCGAAACCGGTCCTAGGATGCTTGTTTCCAGTCCAGGGAGGACTTGGCCTGGCAGTTCGGGCTGGATTGTTCACCTTTGGGCACAGGGTCAAGACTGATTTGCATATGGCTTGGTCCAAACTAGAATGGCATGGTGAGCAAAAAAACGATGGAATTAGGCCCAGATCTCTGTACTGGGGTGAATGTATGACATTGTTCTGCATTCTGTCCCATCAATAGTTGTTTTTGCATTTGTCACCCCGAGTGGGACGGGTATGCTCAGACGGGAGTCCCATGCTCTGCATGCCACTGGAATCAACCTACCCTGGCTGAAGAGGGGAGAAACCCCGAAACCGGTCCTAGGATGCTTGTTTCCAGTCCAGGGAAGACCTGGCCTGGCAGTTCAGGCTGGACTGTTCCCATTGGGCACAGGGTCAAGACTGATTTGCATATGGCTCTGTCCAAACTGGAATGGCATGGTGAGCAAAAAAAACAATGGAATTAGGCTCAGATCTATGTACTGGGGTGAATAAATGACATTGTTCTGCATTCTGTCCATCAACAGTTCTTTTTGCATTTGTCACCCAGAGTGGAACGGGTATGCTCAGGCGTGAGTCTCGTGCTCCCCATGCCACTGGAATCAAGATACCCTGGCGGAAGAGGGGTGAAACCCCAAAACTGGTCCTAGGATGCTTGTTTCCAGTCCAGGGAGGACCTGGCCTGGCAGTTTGGGCTGGACTGTTCCCATTGGGCACAGGGTCAAGACTGATTTGCATATGGCTGGGTCCAAACTGGAATGGCATGGTGAGCAAAAATACGATGGAATTAGGCCCAGATCTCTGTACTGGGGTGAATGTATGACATTGTTCTGCATTCTGTCCATCAATAGTTCTTTTTGCATTTGTCATCCCGAGTGGGACGGGTATGCTCAGACGTGAGTCCCGTACTCTCCATGGCACTGGAATCAAGCTACCCTGGCTGAAGAGGGGTGAAACCCCGAAACCGGTCCTAGGATGCTTGTTTCCAGTCCAGGGAGGACCTGGCCTGGCAGTTTGGGTTGGACTGTTCCCATTGGGCACAGGTTCAAGACTGATTTGCATATGGCTTGGTCCAAACTGGAATGGCATGGTGAGCAAAAAAACGATGGAATTAGGCCCAGATCTCTGTACTGGGGTGAATGTATGACATTGTTCTGCATTCTGTCCATCAATAGTTCCTTTTGCATTTGTCACCCCGAGTGGGACGGGTATGCTCAGACGTGAGTCCCGTGCTCTCCATGCCACTGGAACCAAGCTACCCTGGCTGAAGAAGGGTGAAACCCCGAAACCGGTCCTAGGATGCTTGTTTCAAGTCCGGGGGGGACCTGGCCTGGCAGATCGGGCTGGACTGTTCCCATTGGGCACAGGGTCAAGACTGATTTGCATTTGGCTGTGTACAAATTGGAATGGCATAGTGAGCAAAAAAACAATGGAATTAGGCCCAGATCTCTGTACTGGGGTGAATCTATGAAATTGTTCTGCATTCTGTCCATCAATAGTTCTTTTTGCATTTGTCACCCCGAGTGGGACGGGTATGCTCAGACGGGAGTCCCATGCTCTCCATGCCACTGGAATCAAGCTACCCTGGCTGAAGAGGGGTGAAACCCCGAAACCGGTCCTAGGATGCTTGTTTCCAGTCCAGGGAGGACCTGGCCTGGCAATTCGGGCTGGACTGTTCCCATTGGGCACAGGGTCAAGATTGATTTGCATATGGCTGGGTCCAAACTGGAATGGCATGGTGAGCAAAAAAAAGATGGAATTAGGCCCAGAGCTCTGTACTGGGGTGAATGTATGACATTGTTCTGCATTCTGTCCATCAGTAGTTTTTTTTTGCATTTGTCACCCCGAGTGGGACGGGTATGCTCAGACGTGAGTCCCGTGCTCTCCATGCCACTGGAATCAAGCTACCATGGCTGAAGAGGGGTGAAACCCCGAAGCCGGTCCTAGGATGCTTGTTTCCAGTCCAGGGAGTACCTGGCCTGGCAGTTTGGGTTGGACTGTTCCCATCGGGCACAGGGTCAAGACTGATTTGCATATGGCTGGGCCCAAACTGGAATGGCATGGTGAGCAAAAAAACGATGGTATTAGGCCCTGATCTCTGTACTGGGGTGAATGTATGACATTGTTCTGCATTCTGTCCATCAATAGTTCTTTTTGCATTTGTCACCCCGAGTGGGACGGGTATGCTCAGACGTGAGTCCCGTGCTCTCCATGCCACTGGAATCAAGCTACCCTGGCTAAAGAGGGGTGAAACCCCGAAACCGGTCCTAATATGCTTGTTTCCAGTCCAGGGATGACCTGGCCTGGCAGGTCGGGCTGGACTGTTCCCATTGGGCACAGGGTCAAGACTGATTTGCATATGGCTGGGTCCAAACTGGAATGGCATGGTGAGCAAAAAAACGATGGAATTAGGCCCAGATCTCTGTACTGGGGTGAATGTATGACATTGTTCTGCATTCTGTCCATCAATAGTTCTTTTTGCATTTGTCACCCAGAGTGGAAAGGGTATGCTCAGACGTGAGTCCCGTGCTCTCTATGCCACTGGAATCAAGCTACCCTGGCTGAAGAGGGGTGAAACCCCGAAACCGGTCCTAGGATGCTTGTTTCCAGTCCGGAGGGGACCTGGCCTGGCAGATCGGGCTGGACTGTTCCCATTGGGCACAGGGTCAAGACTGATTTGCATATGGCTGGGTCCAAACTGGAATGGCATGGTGAGCAAAAAAACAATGGAATTAGGCCCAGATCTCTGTACTGGGGTGAATGTATGACATTGTTCTGCATTCTGTCCATCAATAGTTCTTTTTGCATTTGTCACCCCGAGTGGGACGGGTATGCTCAGACGTGAGTCCCGTGCTCTCCATGCCACTGGAATCAAGCTACCCTGGCTGAACAAGGGTGAAACCCCGAAACCGGTCCTAGGATGCTTGTTTCCAGTCCGGGGGGGACCTGGCCTGGCAGATCGGGCTGGACTGTTCCCATTGGACACCGGGTCAAGACTGATTTGCATATGGCTGGGTCCAAACTGGAATGGCACGGTGAGCAAAAAAACGATGGAATTAGGCCCAGATCTCTGTACTGGGGTGAATGTATGACATTGTTCTGCATTCTGTCCATCAATAGTTCTTTTTGCATTTGTCACCCCGAGTGGGACGGGTATGCTCAGACGTGAGTCCCGTGCTCTCCATCCCACTGGAATTAAGCTACCCTGGCTGAAGAGGGGTGAAACCCCGAAACCGGTCCTAGGATGCTTGTTTCCAGTCCAGGGAGGACTTGGCCTGGCAGTTCGGGCTGGATTGTTCACCTTTGGGCACAGGGTCAAGACTGATTTGCATATGGCTTGGTCCAAACTAGAATGGCATGGTGAGCAAAAAAACGATGGAATTAGGCCCAGATCTCTGTACTGGGGTGAATGTATGACATTGTTCTGCATTCTGTCCCATCAATAGTTGTTTTTGCATTTGTCACCCCGAGTGGGACGGGTATGCTCAGACGGGAGTCCCATGCTCTGCATGCCACTGGAATCAACCTACCCTGGCTGAAGAGGGGAGAAACCCCGAAACCGGTCCTAGGATGCTTGTTTCCAGTCCAGGGAAGACCTGGCCTGGCAGTTCAGGCTGGACTGTTCCCATTGGGCACAGGGTCAAGACTGATTTGCATATGGCTCTGTCCAAACTGGAATGGCATGGTGAGCAAAAAAAACAATGGAATTAGGCTCAGATCTATGTACTGGGGTGAATAAATGACATTGTTCTGCATTCTGTCCATCAACAGTTCTTTTTGCATTTGTCACCCAGAGTGGAACGGGTATGCTCAGGCGTGAGTCTCGTGCTCCCCATGCCACTGGAATCAAGATACCCTGGCGGAAGAGGCGTGAAACCCCAAAACTGGTCCTAGGATGCTTGTTTCCAGTCCAGGGAGGACCTGGCCTGGCAGTTTGGGCTGGACTGTTCCCATTGGGCACAGGGTCAAGACTGATTTGCATATGGCTGGGTCCAAACTGGAATGGCATGGTGAGCAAAAATACGATGGAATTAGGCCCAGATCTCTGTACTGGGGTGAATGTATGACATTGTTCTGCATTCTGTCCATCAATAGTTCTTTTTGCATTTGTCATCCCGAGTGGGACGGGTATGCTCAGACGTGAGTCCCGTGCTCTCCATGGCACTGGAATCAAGCTACCCTGGCTGAAGAGGGGTGAAACCCCGAAACCGGTCCTAGGATGCTTGTTTCCAGTCCAGGGAGGACCTGGCCTGGCAGTTTGGGTTGGACTGTTCCCATTGGGCACAGGTTCAAGACTGATTTGCATATGGCTTGGTCCAAACTGGAATGGCATGGTGAGCAAAAAAACGATGGAATTAGGCCCAGATCTCTGTACTGGGGTGAATGTATGACATTGTTCTGCATTCTGTCCATCAATAGTTCCTTTTGCATTTGTCACCCCGAGTGGGACGGGTATGCTCAGACGTGAGTCCCGTGCTCTCCATGCCACTGGAACCAAGCTACCCTGGCTGAAGAAGGGTGAAACCCCGAAACCGGTCCTAGGATGCTTGTTTCAAGTCCGGGGGGGACCTGGCCTGGCAGATCGGGCTGGACTGTTCCCATTGGGCACAAGGTCAAGACTGATTTGCATATGGCTGGGTCCAAACTGGAATGGCATGGTGAGCAAAAAAACGATGGAATTAGGCCCAGATCTCTGTACTGGGGTGAATGTATGATATTGTTCTGCATTCTGTCCATCAATAGTTCTTTTTGCATTTGTCACCCCGAGTGGGACGGGTATGCTCAGACGTGAGTCCCGTGCTCTCCATGCCACTGGAATTAAGCTACCCTGGCTGAAGAGGGGTGAAACCCCGAAACCGGTCCTAGGATGCTTGTTTCCAGTCCAGGGAGGACCTGGCCTGGCAGTTCGGGCTGGACTGTTACCATTGGGCACAGGGTCAAGACTGATTTGCATATGGCTTGGTCCAAACTGGAATGGCATGTGAGCAAAAAAACGATGGAATTAGGCCCAGATCTCTGTACTGGGGTGAATGTATGACATTGTTCTGCATTCTGTCCATCAATAGTTCTTTTTGCATTTGTCACCCCGAGTGGGACGGGTATGCTCAGACGTGAGTCCCGTGCTCTCCATGCCACTGGAATCAAGCTACCCTGGCTGAAGAGGGGTGAAACCCCGAAACCGGTCCTAGGATGCTTGTTTCCAGTCCAGGGAGGACCTGGCCTGGCAGTTCGGGCTGGACTGTTCCCATTGGGCACAGCGTCAAGACTGATTTGCATTTGGCTGTGTACAAACTGGAATGGCATAATGAGCAAAAAAAGGATGGAATTAGGCCCAGATCTGTGTACTGGGGTGAATGTATGACATTGTTCTGCATTATGTCCATCAATAGTTCTTTTTGCATTTGTCACCCCGAGTGGGACGGGTATGCTCAAACGTGAGTCCCGTGCTCTCCATGCCACTGCAATCAAGCTACCCTGGCTGAAGAGGGCTGAAACCCCGAAACCGGTCCTAGGATGCTTGTTTCCAGTCCAGGGAGGACCTGGCCTGGCAGTTCGGGCTGGACTGTTCCCATTGGGCACAGGGTCAAGACTGATTTGCATTTGGCTGTGTACAAACTGGAATGGCATAGTGAGCAAAAAAAGGATGGAATTAGGCCCAGATCTCTGTACTGGGGTCAATGTATGACATTGTTCTGCATTCTGTCCATCAATAGTTCCTTTTGCATTTGTAACCCCGAGTGGGACGGGTATGCTCAGACGCGAGTCCCATGCTCTCCATGCCACTGGAATCAAGCTACCCTGGCTGAAGAGGGGTGAAACACCAAAACCGATCCTAGGATGCTTGTTTCCAGTCGGGGGGGACCTGGCCTGGCAGATCGGGCCGGACTGTTCCCATTGGGCACAGGGTCAAGACTGATTTGCATATGGCTGGGTCCAAACTGGAATGGCATGGTGAGCAAAAAAACAATGGAATTAGGCCCAGATCTCTGTACTGGGGTGAATGTATGACATTGTTCTGCATTCTGTCCATCAATAGTTCTTTTTGCATTTGTCACCCCGAGTGGGACGGGTATGCTCAGACGTGAGTCCCGTGCTCTCCATGCCACTGGAATCAAGCTACCCTGGCTGAAGAAAGGTGAAACCCCAAAACCGGTCCTAGGATGCTTGTTTCCAGTCCAGGGAGGACCTGGCCTGGCAGTTTGGGCTGGACTGTTCCCATTGGGCACAGGGTCAAGACTGATTTGCATATGGCTGGGTCCAAACTGGAATGGCATGGTGAGCAAAAATACGATGGAATTAGGCCCAGATCTCTGTACTGGGGTGAATGTATGACATTGTTCTGCATTCTGTCCATCAATAGTTCTTTTTGCATTTGTCATCCAGAGTGGGACGGGTATGCTCAGACGTCAGTCCCATGCTCTCCATGCCACTGGAATCAAGCCACATTGGCCGAAGAGGGCTGAAACCCCGAAACCGGACCTAGGTTGCTTGTTTCCAGTCCAGGGAGGACCTTACCTGGCAGTTCAGGCTGGACTGTTCCCATTGGGCACAGGGTCAAGACTGATTTGCATATGGCTGGGTCCAAACTGGAATGGCATGGTGAGCAAAAAAACGATGGAATTAGGCCCAGATCTCTGTACTGGGGTGAATGTATGACATTGTTCTGCATTCTGTCCCATCAATAGTTCTTTTTGCATTTGTCACCCAGAGTGGGACGGGTATGCTCAGACGGGAGTCCCATGCTCTGCATGCCACTGGAATCAAGCTACCCTGGCTGAAGAGGGGTGAAACCCCGAAACCGGTCCTAGGATGCTTGTTTCCAGTCCAGGGAGGACCTGGCCTGGCAGTTCGGGCTGGACTGTTCCCATTGGGCACAGGGTCAAGACTGATTTGCATATGGCTCTGTCCAAACTGGAATGGCATGGTGAGCAAAAAAACGATGGCATTAGGCTCAGATCTATGTACTGGGGTGAATAAATGACATTGTTCTGCATTCTGTCCATCAATAGTTCTTTTTGCATTTGTCACCCAGAGTGGAACGGGTATGCTCAGGCATGAGTCTCGTGCTCCCCATGCCACTGGAATCAAGCTACCCTGGCGGAAGAGGGGTGAAACCACAAAACCGGTCCTAGGATGCTTGTTTCCAGTCCAGGGAGGACCTAGCCTGGCAGTTTGGGCTGGACTGTTCCCATTGGGCACAGGGTCAAGATTGATTTGCATATGGCTGGGTCCAAACTGGAATGGCATGGTGAGCAAAAAAAAGATGGAATTAGGCCCTTAGCTCTGTACTGGGGTGAATGTATGACATTGTTCTGCATTCTGTCCATCAGTAGTTTTTTTTGCATTTGTCACCCCGAGTGGGACGGGTATGCTCAGACGTGAGTCCCGTGCTCTCCATGCCACTGGAATCAAGCTACCATGGCTGAAGAGGGGTGAAACCCCGAAGCCGGTCCTAGGATGCTTGTTTCCAGTCCAGGGAGTACCTGGCCTGGCAGTTTGGGTTGGACTGTTCCCATAGGGCACAGGGTCAAGACTGATTTGCATATGGCTGGGCCCAAACTGGAATGGCATGGTGAGCAAAAAAACGATGGTATTAGGCCCTGATCTCTGTACTGGGGTGAATGTATGACATTGTTCTGCATTCTGTCCATCAATAGTTCTTTTTGCATTTGTCACCCCGAGTGGGACGGGTATGCTCAGACGTGAGTCCCGTGCTCTCCATGCCACTGGAATCAAGCTACCCTGGCTAAAGAGGGGTGAAACCCCGAAACCGGTCCTAATATGCTTGTTTCCAGTCCAGGGATGACCTGGCCTGGCAGTTCGGGCTGGACTGTTCCCATTGGGCACAGGGTCAAGACTGATTTGCATATGGCTGGGTCCAAACTGGAATGGCATGGTGAGCAAAAAAACGATGGAATTAGGCCCAGATCTCTGTACTGGGGTGAATGTATGACATTGTTCTGCATTCTGTCCATCAATAGTTCTTTTTGCATTTGTCACCCAGAGTGGAAAGGGTGTGCTCAGACGTGAGTCCCGTGCTCTCTATGCCACTGGAATCAAGCTACCCTGGCTGAAGAGGGGTGAAACCCCGAAACCGGTCCTAGGATGCTTGTTTCCAGTCCGGAGGGGACCTGGCCTGGCAGATCGGGCTGGACTGTTCCCATTGGGCACAGGGTCAAGACTGATTTGCATATGGCTGGGTCCAAACTGGAATGGCATGGTGAGCAAAAAAACAATGGAATTAGGCCCAGATCTCTGTACTGGAGTGAATGTATGACATTGTTCTGCATTCTGTCCATCAATAGTTCTTTTTGCATTTGTCACCCCGAGTGGGACGGGTATGCTCAGACGTGAGTCCCGTGCTCTCCATGCCACTGGAATCAAGCTACCCTGGCTGAACAAGGGTGAAACCCCGAAACCGGTCCTAGGATGCTTGTTTCCAGTCCGGGGGGGACCTGGCCTGGCAGATCGGGCTGGACTGTTCCCATTGGACACCGGGTCAAGACTGATTTGCATATGGCTGGGTCCAAACTGGAATGGCACGGTGAGCAAAAAAACGATGGAATTAGGCCCAGATCTCTGTACTGGGGTGAATGTATGACATTGTTCTGCATTCTGTCCATCAATAGTTCTTTTTGCATTTGTCACCCCGAGTGGGACGGGTATGCCCAGACGTGGGTCCCGTGCTCTCCATCCCACTGGAATTAAGCTACCCTGGCTGAAGAGGGGTGAAACCCCGAAACCGGTCCTAGGATGCTTGTTTCCAGTCCAGGGAGGACTTGGCCTGGCAGTTCGGGC
Source organism: Triturus cristatus (assembly GCF_964204655.1). Lineage (NCBI taxonomy): Eukaryota > Metazoa > Chordata > Amphibia > Caudata > Salamandridae > Triturus > Triturus cristatus. Next base: position 589,457,834 of record NC_140579.1, read on the forward strand.
TGGATTGTTCACCTTTGGGCACAGGGTCAAGACTGATTTGCATATGGCTTGGTCCAAACTAGAATGGCATGGTGAGCAAAAAAACGATGGAATTAGGCCCAGATCTCTGTACTGGGGTGAATGTATGACATTGTTCTGCATTCTGTCCCATCAATAGTTCTTTTTGCATTTGTCACCCCGAGTGGGACGGGTATGCTCAGACGGGAGTCCCATGCTCTGCATGCCACTGGAATCAAGCTACCCTGGCTGAAGAGGGGAGAAACCCCGAAACCGGTCCTAGGATGCTTGTTTCCAGTCCAGGGAGGACCTGGCCTGGCAGTTCGGGCTGGACTGTTCCCATTGGGCACAGGGTCAAGACTGATTTGCATATGGCTCTGTCCAAACTGGAATGGCATGGTGAGCAAAAAAACGATGGAATTAGGCTCAGATCTATGTACTGGGGTGAATAAATGACATTGTTCTGCATTCTGTCCATCAACAGTTCTTTTTGCATTTGTCACCCAGAGTGGAACGGGTATGCTCAGGCGTGAGTCTCGTGCTCCCCATGCCACTGGAATCAAGCTACCCTGGCGGAAGAGGGGTGAAACCCCAAAACTGGTCCTAGGATGCTTGTTTCCAGTCCAGGGAGGACCTGGCCTGGCAGTTTGGGCTGGACTGTTCCCATTGGGCACAGGGTCAAGACTGATTTGCATATGGCTGGGTCCAAACTGGAATGGCATGGTGAGCAAAAATACGATGGAATTAGGCCCAGATCTCTGTACTGGGGTGAATGTATGACATTGTTCTGCATTCTGCCCATCAATAGTTCTTTTTGCATTTGTCATCCCGAGTGGGACGGGTATGCTCAGACGTGAGTCCCGTGCTCTCCATGCCACTGGAATCAAGCTACCCTGGCTGAAGAGGGGTGAAACCCCGAAACCGGTCCTAGGATGCTTGTTTCCAGTCCAGGGAGGACCTGGCCTGGCAGTTTGGGTTGGACTGTTCCCATTGGGCACAGGTTCAAGACTGATTTGCATATGGCTTGGTCCAAACTGGAATGGCATGTTGAGCAAAAAAACGATGGAATTAGGCACAGATCTCTGTACTGGGGTGAATGTATGACATTGTTCTGCATTCTGTCCATCAATAGTTCCTTTTGCATTTGTCACCCCGAGTGGGACAGGTATGCTCGGACGTGAGTCCCGTGCTCTCCATGCCACTGGAACCAAGCTACCCTGGCTGAAGAAGGGTGAAACCCCGAAACCGGTCCTAGGATGCTTGTTTCAAGTCCGGGGGGGACCTGGCCTGGCAGATCGGGCTGGACTGTTCCCATTGGGCACAAGGTCAAGACTGATTTGCATATGGCTGGGTCCAAACTGGAATGGCATGGTGAGCAAAAAAACGATGGAATTAGGCCCAGATCTCTGTACTGGGGTGAATGTATGACATTGTTCTGCATTCTGTCCATCAATAGTTCCTTTTGCATTTGTCACCCCGAGTGGGACGGGTATGCTCAAACGTGAATCCCGTGCTCTCCATGCCACTGCAATCAAGCTACCCTGGCTGAAGAGGGCTGAAACCCCAAAACCGGTCCTAGGATGCTTGTTTCCAGTCCAGGGAGGACCTGGCCTGGCAGTTCGGGCTGGACTGTTCCCATTGGGCACAGGGTCAAGACTGATTTGCATTTGGCTGTGTACAAACTGGAATGGCATAGTGAGCAAAAAAAGGATGGAATTAGGCCCAGATCTCTGTACTGGGGTCAATGTATGACATTGTTCTGCATTCTGTCCATCAATAGTTCCTTTTGCATTTGTAACCCCGAGTGGGACGGGTATGCTCAGACGCGAGTCCCATGCTCTCCATGCCACTGGAATCAAGCTACCCTGGCTGAAGAGGGGTGAAACACCAAAACCGGTCCTAGGATGCTTGTTTCCAGTCCGGGGGGGACCTGGCCTGGCAGATCGGGCTGGACTGTTCCCATTGGGCACAGGGTCAAGACTGATTTGCATATGGCTGGGTCCAAACTGGAATGGCATGGTGAGCAAAAAAACAATGGAATTAGGCCCAGATCTCTGTACTGGGGTGAATGTATGACATTGTTCTGCATTCTGTCCATCAATAGTTCTTTTTGCATTTGTCACCCCGAGTGGGACGGGTATGCTCAGACGTGAGTCCCGTGCGCTCCATGCCACTGGAATCAAGCTACCCTGGCTGAAGAAGGGTGAAACCCCGAAACCGGTCCTAGGATGCTTGTTTCCAGTCCGGTGGGGACCTGGCCTGGCAGATCGGGCTGGACTGTTCCCATTGGACACCGGGTCAAGACTGATTTGCATATGGCTGGGTCCAAACTGGAATGGCATGGTGAGCAAAAAAACGATGGAATTAGGCCCAGATCTCTGTACTGGGGTGAATGTATGACATTGTTCTGCATTCTGTCCCATCAATAGTTCTTTTTGTATTTGTCACCCAGAGTGGGACGGGTATGCTCAGACGGGAGTCCCATGCTCTGCATGCCACTGGAATCAAGCTACCCTGGCTGAAGAGGGGTGAAACCCCGAAACCGGTCCTAGGATGCTTGTTTCCAGTCCAGGGAGGACCTGGCCTGGCAGTTCGGGCTGGACTGTTCCCATTGGGCACAGGGTCAAGACTGATTTGCATATGGCTCTGTCCAAACTGGAATGGCATGGTGAGCAAAAAAACGATGGAATTAGGCTCAGATCTATGTACTGGGGTGAATAAATGACATTGTTCTGCATTCTGTCCATCAATAGTTCTTTTTGCATTTGTCACCCAGAGTGGAACGGGTATGCTCAGGCGTGAGTCTCGTGCTCCCCATGCCACTGGAATCAAGCTACCCTGGCGGAAGAGGGGTGAAACCACAAAACCGGTCCTAGGATGCTTGTTTCCAGTCCAGGGAGGACCTGGCCTGGCAGTTTGGGCTGGACTGTTCCCATTGGGCACAGGGTCAAGACTGATTTGCATATGGCTGGGTCCAAACTGGAATGGCATGGTGAGCAAAAATACGATGGAATTAGGCCCAGATCTCTGTACTTGGGTGAATGTATGACATTGTTCTGCATTCTGTCCATCAATAGTTCTTTTTGCATTTGTCATCCCGAGTGGGACGGGTATGCTCAGACGTGAGTCCCGTGCTCTCCATGCCACTAGAAATAAGCTACCCTGGCTGAAGAGGGGTGAAACTCTGAAACCGGTCCTAGGATGCTTGTTTCCAGTCCAGGGATGACCTGGCCTGGCAGTTCGGGCTGGACTGTTCCCATTGGGCACAGGGTCAAGACTGATTTGCATATGGCTGGGTCCAAACTGGAATGGCATGGTGAGCAAAAAAATAATGGAATTAGGCCCAGATCTCTGTACTGGGGTGAATGTATGACATTGTTCTGCATTCTGTCCATCAATAGTTCTTTTTGCATTTGTGACCCCGAGTGGGATGGGTATGCTCAGACGTGAGTCCCGTGCTCTCCATGCCACTGGAATCCAGCTACCCTGGCTGAAGAGGGGTGAAACCCCGAAACCGGTCCTAGGATGCTTGTTTCCAGTCCAGGGAGGACCTGGCCTGGCAGTTCGGGCTGGACTGTTCCCATTGGGCAAAGGGTCAAGACTGATTTGCATATAGCTGGGTCCATACTGGAATGGCATAGTGAGAAACAAAACAATGGAATTAGGCCCAGATCTCTGTACTGGGGTGAATGTATGACATTGTTCTGTATTCTGTCCAACAATAGTTCTTTTTGCATTTGTCACCCCGAGTGGAACGGGTATGCTCAGACGTGAGTCCCGTGCTCTTTATGCCACTGGAATCAAGCTACCCTGGCTGAAGAGGGGTGAAACCCCGAAACCGGTCCTAGGATGCTTTTTTCCAGTCCAGGGAGGACCTGGCCTGGCAGTTTGGGCTGGACTGTTCCCATTGGGCACAGGGTCAAGACTGATTTGCATTTGGCTGTGTACAAACTGGAATGGCATAGTGAGCAAAAAAACGGATGGAATTAGGCCCAGATCTCTGTACTGGGGTGAATGTACGACATTGTTCTGCATTATGACCATCAATAGTTCCTTTTGCATTCGTCACCCCAAGTGGGATGGGTATGCTCAGACGTGAGTCCCATGCTCTCCATGCCACTGGAATCAAGCTATCCAGGCTGAAGAGGGGTGAAACCCCGAAACTGGTCCTAGGATGCTTGTTTCCAGTCCAGGGAGGACCTGGCCTGGCAGTTTGGACTGGACTGTTCCCATTGGGCACAGGGTCAAGACTGATTTGCATATGGCTTGGTCCAAACTAGAATGGCATGGTGAGCAAAAAAACGATGGAATTAGGCTCAGATCTATGTACTGGGGTGAATAAATGACATTGTTCTGCATTCTGTCCATCAACAGTTCTTTTTGCATTTGTCACCCAGAGTGGAACGGGTATGCTCAGGCGTGAGTCTCGTGCTCCCCATGCCACTGGAATCAAGCTACCCTGGCGGAAGAGGGGTGAAACCCCAAAACTGGTCCTAGGATGCTTGTTTCCAGTCCAGGGAGGACCTGGCCTGGCAGTTTGGGCTGGACTGTTCCCATTGGGCACAGGGTCAAGACTGATTTGCATATGGCTGGGTCCAAACTGGAATGGCATGGTGAGCAAAAATACGATGGAATTAGGCCCAGATCTCTGTACTGGGGTGAATGTATGACATTGTTCTGCATTCTGTCCATCAATAGTTCTTTTTGCATTTGTCATCCCGAGTGGGACGGGTATGCTCAGACGTGAGTCCCGTGCTCTCCATGCCACTGGAATCAAGCTACCCTGGCTGAAGAGGGGTGAAACCCCGAAACCGGTCCTAGGATGCTTGTTTCCAGTCCAGGGAGGACCTGGCCTGGCAGTTTGGGTTGGACTGTTCCCATTGGGCACAGGTTCAAGACTGATTTGCATATGGCTTGGTCCAAACTGGAATGGCATGGTGAGCAAAAAAACGATGGAATTAGGCCCAGATCTCTGTACTGGGGTGAATGTATGACATTGTTCTGCATTCTGTCCATCAATAGTTCCTTTTGCATTTGTCACCCCGAGTGGGACGGGTATGCTCAGACGTGAGTCCCGTGCTCTCCATGCCACTGGAACCAAGCTACCCTGGCTGAAGAAGGGTGAAACCCCGAAACCGGTCCTAGGATGCTTGTTTCAAGTCCGGGGGGGACCTGGCCTGGCAGATCGGGCTGGACTGTTCCCATTGGGCACAAGGTCAAGACTGATTTGCATATGGCTGGGTCCAAACTGGAATGGCATGGTGAGCAAAAAAACGATGGAATTAGGCCCAGATCTCTGTACTGGGGTGAATGTATGACATTGTTCTGCATTCTGTCCATCAATAGTTCTTTTTGCATTTGTCACCCCGAGTGGGACGGGTATGCTCAGACGTGAGTCCCGTGCTCTCCATGCCACTGGAATTAAGCTACCCTGGCTGAAGAGGGGTGAAACCCCGAAACCGGTCCTAGGATGCTTGTTTCCAGTCCAGGGAGGACCTGGCCTGGCAGTTCGGGCTGGACTGTTCCCATTGGGCACAGGGTCAAGACTGATTTGCATATGGCTTGGTCCAAACTGGAATGGCATGTGAGCAAAAAAACGATGGAATTAGGCCCAGATCTCTGTACTGGGGTGAATGTATGACATTGTTCTGCATTCTGTCCATCAATAGTTCTTTTTGCATTTGTCACCCCGAGTGGGACAGGTATGCTCAGACGTGAGTCCCGTGCTCTCCATGCCACTGGAATCAAGCTACCCTGGCTGAAGAGGGGTGAAACCCCGAAACCGGTCCTAGGATGCTTGTTTCCAGTCCAGGGAGGACCTGGCCTGGCAGTTCGGGCTGGACTGTTCCCATTGGGCACAGGGTCAAGACTGATTTGCATATGGCTGTGTACAAACTGGAATGGCATAATGAGCAAAAAAAGGATGGAATTAGGCCCAGATCTGTGTACTGGGGTGAATGTATGACATTGTTCTGCATTATGTCCATCAATAGTTCTTTGTGCATTTGTCACCCCGAGTGGGACGGGTATGCTCAAACGTGAGTCCCGTGCTCTCCATGCCACTGCAATCAAGCTACCCTGGCTGAAGAGGGCTGAAACCCCGAAACCGGTCCTAGGATGCTTGTTTCCAGTCCAGGGAGGACCTGGCCTGGCAGTTCGGGCTGGACTGTTCCCATTGGGCACAGGGTCAAGACTGATTTGCATTTGGCTGTGTACAAACTGGAATGGCATAGTGAGCAAAAAAAGGATGGAATTAGGCCCAGATCTCTGTACTGGGGTCAATGTATGACATTGTTCTGCATTCTGTCCATCAATAGTTCCTTTTGCATTTGTAACCCCGAGTGGGACGGGTATGCTCAGACGCGAGTCCCATGCTCTCCATGCCACTGGAATCAAGCTACCCTGGCTGAAGAGGGGTGAAACACCAAAACCGGTCCTAGGATGCTTGTTTCCAGTCCGGGGGGGACCTGGCCTGGCAGATCGGGCTGGACTGTTCCCATTGGGCACAGGGTCTAGACTGATTTGCATATGGCTGGGTCCAAACTGGAATGGCATGGTGAGCAAAAAAACAATGGAATTAGGCCCAGATCTCTGTACTGGGGTGAATGTATGACATTGTTCTGCATTCTGTCCATCAATAGTTCTTTTTGCATTTGTCACCCCGAGTGGGACGGGTATGCTCAGACGTGAGTCCCGTGCTCTCCATGCCACTGGAATCAAGCTACCCTGGCTGAAGAAGGGTGAAACCCCAAAACCGGTCCTAGGATGCTTGTTTCCAGTCCAGGGAGGACCTGGCCTGGCAGTTTGGGCTGGACTGTTCCCATTGGGCACAGGGTCAAGACTGATTTGCATATGGCTGGGTCCAAACTGGAATGGCATGGTGAGCAAAAATACGATGGAATTAGGCCCAGATCTCTGTACTGGGGTGAATGTATGACATTGTTCTGTATTCTGTCCAACAATAGTTCTTTTTGCATTTGTCACCCCGAGTGGAACGGGTATGCTCAGACGTGAGTCCCGTGCTCTTTATGCCACTGGAATCAAGCTACCCTGGCTGAAGAGGGGTGAAACCCCGAAACCGGTCCTAGGATGCTTTTTTCCAGTCCAGGGAGGACCTGGCCTGGCAGTTTGGGCTGGACTGTTCCCATTGGGCACAGGGTCAAGACTGATTTGCATTTGGCTGTGTACAAACTGGAATGGCATAGTGAGCAAAAAAACGGATGGAATTAGGCCCAGATCTCTGTACTGGGGTGAATGTACGACATTGTTCTGCATTATGACCATCAATAGTTCCTTTTGCATTCGTCACCCCAAGTGGGATGGGTATGCTCAGACGTGAGTCCCATGCTCTCCATGCCACTGGAATCAAGCTATCCAGGCTGAAGAGGGGTGAAACCCCGAAACTGGTCCTAGGATGCTTGTTTCCAGTCCAGGGAGGACCTGGCCTGGCAGTTTGGACTGGACTGTTCCCATTGGGCACAGGGTCAAGACTGATTTGCATATGGCTTGGTCCAAACTAGAATGGCATGGTGAGCAAAAAAACGATGGAATTAGGCTCAGATCTATGTACTGGGGTGAATAAATGACATTGTTCTGCATTCTGTCCATCAACAGTTCTTTTTGCATTTGTCACCCAGAGTGGAACGGGTATGCTCAGGCGTGAGTCTCGTGCTCCCCATGCCACTGGAATCAAGCTACCCTGGCGGAAGAGGGGTGAAACCCCAAAACTGGTCCTAGGATGCTTGTTTCCAGTCCAGGGAGGACCTGGCCTGGCAGTTTGGGCTGGACTGTTCCCATTGGGCACAGGGTCAAGACTGATTTGCATATGGCTGGGTCCAAACTGGAATGGCATGGTGAGCAAAAATACGATGGAATTAGGCCCAGATCTCTGTACTGGGGTGAATGTATGACATTGTTCTGCATTCTGTCCATCAATAGTTCTTTTTGCATTTGTCATCCCGAGTGGGACGGGTATGCTCAGACGTGAGTCCCGTGCTCTCCATGCCACTGGAATCAAGCTACCCTGGCTGAAGAGGGGTGAAACCCCGAAACCGGTCCTAGGATGCTTGTTTCCAGTCCAGGGAGGACCTGGCCTGGCAGTTTGGGTTGGACTGTTCCCATTGGGCACAGGTTCAAGACTGATTTGCATATGGCTTGGTCCAAACTGGAATGGCATGGTGAGCAAAAAAACGATGGAATTAGGCCCAGATCTCTGTACTGGGGTGAATGTATGACATTGTTCTGCATTCTGTCCATCAATAGTTCCTTTTGCATTTGTCACCCCGAGTGGGACGGGTATGCTCAGACGTGAGTCCCGTGCTCTCCATGCCACTGGAACCAAGCTACCCTGGCTGAAGAAGGGTGAAACCCCGAAACCGGTCCTAGGATGCTTGTTTCAAGTCCGGGGGGGACCTGGCCTGGCAGATCGGGCTGGACTGTTCCCATTGGGCACAAGGTCAAGACTGATTTGCATATGGCTGGGTCCAAACTGGAATGGCATGGTGAGCAAAAAAACGATGGAATTAGGCCCAGATCTCTGTACTGGGGTGAATGTATGACATTGTTCTGCATTCTGTCCATCAATAGTTCTTTTTGCATTTGTCACCCCGAGTGGGACGGGTATGCTCAGACGTGAGTCCCGTGCTCTCCATGCCACTGGAATTAAGCTACCCTGGCTGAAGAGGGGTGAAACCCCGAAACCGGTCCTAGGATGCTTGTTTCCAGTCCAGGGAGGACCTGGCCTGGCAGTTCGGGCTGGACTGTTCCCATTGGGCACAGGGTCAAGACTGATTTGCATATGGCTTGGTCCAAACTGGAATGGCATGTGAGCAAAAAAACGATGGAATTAGGCCCAGATCTCTGTACTGGGGTGAATGTATGACATTGTTCTGCATTCTGTCCATCAATAGTTCTTTTTGCATTTGTCACCCCGAGTGGGACAGGTATGCTCAGACGTGAGTCCCGTGCTCTCCATGCCACTGGAATCAAGCTACCCTGGCTGAAGAGGGGTGAAACCCCGAAACCGGTCCTAGGATGCTTGTTTCCAGTCCAGGGAGGACCTGGCCTGGCAGTTCGGGCTGGACTGTTCCCATTGGGCACAGGGTCAAGACTGATTTGCATATGGCTGTGTACAAACTGGAATGGCATAATGAGCAAAAAAAGGATGGAATTAGGCCCAGATCTGTGTACTGGGGTGAATGTATGACATTGTTCTGCATTATGTCCATCAATAGTTCTTTGTGCATTTGTCACCCCGAGTGGGACGGGTATGCTCAAACGTGAGTCCCGTGCTCTCCATGCCACTGCAATCAAGCTACCCTGGCTGAAGAGGGCTGAAACCCCGAAACCGGTCCTAGGATGCTTGTTTCCAGTCCAGGGAGGACCTGGCCTGGCAGTTCGGGCTGGACTGTTCCCATTGGGCACAGGGTCAAGACTGATTTGCATTTGGCTGTGTACAAACTGGAATGGCATAGTGAGCAAAAAAAGGATGGAATTAGGCCCAGATCTCTGTACTGGGGTCAATGTATGACATTGTTCTGCATTCTGTCCATCAATAGTTCCTTTTGCATTTGTAACCCCGAGTGGGACGGGTATGCTCAGACGCGAGTCCCATGCTCTCCATGCCACTGGAATCAAGCTACCCTGGCTGAAGAGGGGTGAAACACCAAAACCGGTCCTAGGATGCTTGTTTCCAGTCCGGGGGGGACCTGGCCTGGCAGATCGGGCTGGACTGTTCCCATTGGGCACAGGGTCTAGACTGATTTGCATATGGCTGGGTCCAAACTGGAATGGCATGGTGAGCAAAAAAACAATGGAATTAGGCCCAGATCTCTGTACTGGGGTGAATGTATGACATTGTTCTGCATTCTGTCCATCAATAGTTCTTTTTGCATTTGTCACCCCGAGTGGGACGGGTATGCTCAGACGTGAGTCCCGTGCTCTCCATGCCACTGGAATCAAGCTACCCTGGCTGAAGAAGGGTGAAACCCCAAAACCGGTCCTAGGATGCTTGTTTCCAGTCCAGGGAGGACCTGGCCTGGCAGTTTGGGCTGGACTGTTCCCATTGGGCACAGGGTCAAGACTGATTTGCATATGGCTGGGTCCAAACTGGAATGGCATGGTGAGCAAAAATACGATGGAATTAGGCCCAGATCTCTGTACTGGGGTGAATGTATGACATTGTTCTGCATTCTGTCCATCAATAGTTCTTTTTGCATTTGTCATCCCGAGTGGGACGGGTATGCTCAGACGTCAGTCCCATGCTCTCCATGCCACTGGAATCAAGCCACATTGGCCGAAGAGGGCTGAAACCCCGAAACCGGACCTAGGTTGCTTGTTTCCAGTCCAGGGAGGACCTTACCTGGCAGTTCAGGCTGGACTGTTCCCATTGGGCACAGGGTCAAGACTGATTTGCATATGGCTGGGTCCAAACTGGAATGGCATGGTGAGCAAAAAAACGATGGAATTAGGCCCAGATCTCTGTACTGGGGTGAATGTATGACATTGTTCTGCATTCTGTCCCATCAATAGTTCTTTTTGCATTTGTCACCCAGAGTGGGACGGGTATGCTCAGACGGGAGTCCCATGCTCTGCATGCCACTGGAATCAAGCTACCCTGGCTGAAGAGGGGTGAAACCCCGAAACCGGTCCTAGGATGCTTGTTTCCAGTCCAGGGAGGACCTGGCCTGGCAGTTCGGGCTGGACTGTTCCCATTGGGCACAGGGTCAAGACTGATTTGCATATGGCTCTGTCCAAACTGGAATGGCATGGTGAGCAAAAAAACGATGGAATTAGGCTCAGATCTATGTACTGGGGTGAATAAATGACATTGTTCTGCATTCTGTCCATCAATAGTTCTTTTTGCATTTGTCACCCAGAGTGGAACGGGTATGCTCAGGCGTGAGTCTCGTGCTCCCCATGCCACTGGAATCAAGCTACCCTAGCGGAAGAGGGGTGAAACCACAAAACCGGTCCTAGGATGCTTGTTTCCAGTCCAGGGAGGACCTGGCATGGCAGTTTGGGCTGGACTGTTCCCATTGGGCACAGGGTCAAGACTGATTTGCATATGGCTGGGTCCAAACTGGAATGGCATGGTGAGCAAAAATACGATGGAATTAGGCCCAGATCTCTGTACTGGGGTGAATGTATGACATTGTTCTGCATTCTGTCCATCAATAGTTCTTTTTGCAATTGTCATCCCGAGTGGGACGGGTATGCTCAGACGTGAGTCCCGTGCTCTCCATGCCACTAGAAATAAGCTACCCTGGCTGAAGAGGGGTGAAACCCCGAAACCGGTCCTAGGATGCTTGTTTCCAGTCCAGGGATGACCTGGCCTGGCAGTTTGGGCTGGACTGTTCCCATTGGGCACAGGGTCAAGACTGATTTGCATATGGCTGGGTCCAAACTGGAATGGCATGGTGAGCAAAAAAATGATGGAATTAGGCCCAGATCTCTGTACTGGGGTGAATGTATGACATTGTTCTGCATTCTGTCCATCAATAGTTCTTTTTGCATTTGTCAACCCGAGTGGGATGGGTATGCTCAGACGTGAGTCCCGTGCTCTCCATGCCACTGGAATCCAGCTACCCTGGCTGAAGAGGGGTGAAACCCCGAAACCAGTCCTAGGATGCTTATTTCCAGTCCAGGGAGGACCTGGCCTGGCAGTTCGGGCTGGACTGTTCCCATTGGGCAAAGGGTCAAGACTGATTTGCATATAGCTGGGTCCATACTGGAATGGCATAGTGAGAAACAAAACAATGGAATTAGGCCCAGATCTCTGTACTGGGGTGAATGTATGACATTGTTCTGTATTCTGTCCAACAATAGTTCTTTTTGCATTTGTCACCCCGAGTGGAACGGGTATGCTCAGACGTGAGTCCCGTGCTCTTTATGCCCCTGGAATCAAGCTACCCTGGCTGAAGAGGGGTGAAACCCCGAAACTGGTCCTAGGATGCTTGTTTCCAGTCCAGGGAGGACCTGGCCTGGCAGTTTGGGCTGGACTGTTCCCATTGGGCACAGGGTCAAGACTGATTTGCATTTGGCTGTGTACAAATTGGAATAGCATAGTGAGCAAAAAAACAATGGAATTAGGCCCAGATCTCTGTACTGGGGTGAATCTATGAAATTGTTCTGCATTCTGTCCATCAATAGTTCTTTTTGCATTTGTCACCCCGAGTGGGACGGGTATGCTCAGACGGGAGTCCCATGCTCTCCATGCCACTGGAATCAAGCTACCCTGGCTGAAGAGGGGTGAAACCCCGAAACCGGTCCTAGGATGCTTGTTTCCAGTCCAGGGAGGACCTGGCCTGGCAATTCGGGCTGGACTGTTCCCATTGGGCACAGGGTCAAGATTGATTTGCATATGGCTGGGTCCAAACTGGAATGGCATGGTGAGCAAAAAAAAGATGGAATTAGGCCCAGAGCTCTGTACTGGGGTGAATGTATGACATTGTTCTGCATTCTGTCCATCAGTAGTTTTTTTTGCATTTGTCACCCCGAGTGGGACGGGTATGCTCAGACGTGAGTCCCGTGCTCTCCATGCCACTGGAATCAAGCTACCATGGCTGAAGAGGGGTGAAACCCCGAAGCCGGTCCTAGGATGCTTGTTTCCAGTCCAGGGAGTACCTGGCCTGGCAGTTTGGGTTGGACTGTTCCCATCGGGCACAGGGTCAAGACTGATTTGCATATGGCTGGGCCCAAACTGGAATGGCATGGTGAGCAAAAAAACGATGGTATTAGGCCCTGATCTCTGTACTGGGGTGAATGTATGACATTGTTCTGCATTCTGTCCATCAATAGTTCTTTTTGCATTTGTCACCCCGAGTGGGACGGGTATGCTCAGACGTGAGTCCCGTGCTCTCCATGCCACTGGAATCAAGCTACCCTGGCTAAAGAGGGGTATAACCCCGAAACGGGTCCTAATATGCTTGTTTCCAGTCCAGGGATGACCTGGCCTGGCAGTTCGGGCTGGACTGTTCCCATTGGGCACAGGGTCAAGACTGATTTGCATATGGCTGGGTCCAAACTGGAATGGCATGGTGACCAAAAAAACGATGGAATTAGGCCCAGATCTCTGTACTGGGGTGAATGTATGACATTGTTCTGCATTCTGTCGAACAATAGTTCTTTTTGCATTTGTCACCCAGAGTGGAAAGGGTATGCTCAGACGTGAGTCCCGTGCTCTCTATGCCACTGGAATCAAGCTACCCTGGCTGAAGAGGGGTGAAACCCCGAAACCGGTCCTAGGATGCTTGTTTCCAGTCCGGAGGGGACCTGGCCTGGCAGATCGGGCTGGACTGTTCCCATTGGGCACAGGGTCAAGACTGATTTGCATATGGCTGGGTCCAAACTGGAATGGCATGGTGAGCAAAAAAACAATGGAATTAGGCCCAGATCTCTGTACTGGGGTGAATGTATGACATTGTTCTGCATTCTGTCCATCAATAGTTCCTTTTGCATTTGTAACCCCGAGTGGGACGGGTATGCTCAGCCGCGAGTCCCATGCTCTCCATGCCACTGGAATCAAGCTACCCTGGCTGAAGAGGGGTGAAACACCAAAACCGGTCCTAGGATGCTTGTTTCCAGTCCGGGGGGGACCTGGCCTGGCAGATCGGGCTTTACTGTTCCCATTGGGCACAGGGTCAAGACTGATTTGCATATGGCTGGGTCCAAACTGGAATGGCATGGTGAGCAAAAAAACAATGGAATTAGACCCAGATCTCTGTACTGGGGTGAATGTATGACATTGTTCTGCATTCTGTCCATCAATAGTTCTTTTTGCATTTGTCACCCCGAGTGGGACGGGTATGCTCAGACGTGAGTCCCGTGCTCTCCATGCCACTGGAATCAAGCTACCCTGGCTGAAGAAGGGTGAAACCCCGAAACCGGTCCTAGGATGCTTGTTTCCAGTCCGGTGGGGACCTGGCCTGGCAGATCGGGCTGGACTGTTCCCATTGGACACCGGGTCAAGACTGATTTGCATATGGCTGGGTCCAAACTGGAATGGCATGGTGAGCAAAAAAACGATGGAATTAGGCCCAGATCTCTGTACTGGGGTGAATGTATGACATTGTTCTGCATTCTGTCCCATCAATAGTTCTTTTTGCATTTGTCACCCAGAGTGGGACGGGTATGCTCAGACGGGAGTCCCATGCTCTGCATGCCACTGGAATCAAGCTACCCTGGCTGAAGAGGGGTGAAACCCCAAAACCGGTCCTAGGATGCTTGTTTCGAGTCCAGGGAGGACCTGGCCTGGCAGTTCGGGCTGGACTGTTCCCATTGGGCACAGGGTCAAGACTGATTTGCATATGGCTCTGTCCAAACTGGAATGGCATGGTGAGCAAAAAAACGATGGAATTAGGCTCAGATCTATGTACTGGGGTGAATAAATGACATTGTTCTGCATTCTGTCCATCAATAGTTCTTTTTGCATTTGTCACCCAGAGTGGAACGGGTATGCTCAGGCGTGAGTCTCGTGCTCCCCATGCCACTGGAATCAAGCTACCCTGGTGGAAGAGGGGTGAAACCACAAAACCGGTCCTAGGATGCTTGTTTCCAGTCCAGGGAGGACCTGGCCTGGCAGTTTGGGCTGGACTGTTCCCATTGGGCACAGGGTCAAGACTGATTTGCATATGGCTGGGTCCAAACTGGAATGGCATGGTGAGCAAAAATACGATGGAATTAGGCCCAGATCTCTGTACTGGGGTGAATGTATGACATTGTTCTGCATTCTGTCCATCAATAGTTCTTTTTGCATTTGTCATCCCGAGTGGGACGGGTATGCTCAGACGTGAGTCCCGTGCTCTCCATGCCACTAGAAATAAGCTACCCTGGCTGAAGAGGGGTGAAACCCCGAAACCGCTCCTAGGATGCTTGTTTCCAGTCCAGGGATGACCTGGCCTGGCAGTTCGGGCTGGACTGTTCCCATTGGGCACAGGGTCAAGACTGATTTGCATATGGCTGGGTCCAAACTGGAATGGCATGGTGAGCAAAAAAATGATGGAATTAGGCCCAGATCTCTGTACTGGGGTGAATGTATGACATTGTTCTGCATTCTGTCCATCAATAGTTCTTTTTGCATTTGTGACCCCGAGTGGGATGGGTATGCTCAGACGTGAGTCCCGTGCTCTCCATGCCACTGGAATCCAGCTACCCTGGCTGAAGAGGGGTGAAACCCCGAAACCGGTCCTAGGATGCTTGTTTCCAGTCCAGGGAGGACCTGGCCTGGCAGTTCGGGCTGGACTGTTCCCATTGGGCAAAGGGTCAAGACTGATTTGCATATAGCTGGGTCCATACTGGAATGGCATAGTGAGAAACAAAACAATGGAATTAGGCCCAGATCTCTGTACTGGGGTGAATGTATGACATTGTTCTGTATTCTGTCCAACAATAGTTCTTTTTGCATTTGTCACCCCGAGTGGAACGGGTATGCTCAGACGTGAGTCCCGTGCTCTTTATGCCACTGGAATCAAGCTACCCTGGCGGAAGAGGGGTGAAACCACAAAACCGGTCCTAGGATGCTTGTTTCCAGTCCAGGGAGGACCTGGCCTGGCAGTTCGGGCTGGACTGTTCCCATTGGGCAAAGGGTCAAGACTGATTTGCATATAGCTGGGTCCATACTGGAATGGCATAGTGAGAAACAAAACAATGGAATTAGGCCCAGATCTCTGTACTGGGGTGAATGTACGACATTGTTCTGCATTATGACCATCAATAGTTCCTTTTGCATTCGTCACCCCGAGTGGGATGGGTATGCTCAGACGTGAGTCCCATGCTCTCCATGCCACTGGAATCAAGCTATCCAGGCTGAAGAGGGGTGAAACCCCGAAACTGGTCCTAGGATGCTTGTTTCCAGTCCAGGGAGGACCTGGCCTGGCAGTTTGGGCTGGACTGTTCCCATTGGGCACAGGGTCAAGACTGATTTGCATTTGGCTGTGTACAAATTGGAATGGCATAGTGAGCAAAAAAACAATGGAATTAGGCCCAGATCTCTGTACTGGGGTGAATCTATGAAATTGTTCTGCATTCTGTCCATCAATAGTTCTTTTTGCATTTGTCACCCCGAGTGGGACGGGTATGCTCAGACGGGAGTCCCATGCTCTCCATGCCACTGGAATCAAGCTACCCTGGCTGAAGAGGGGTGAAACCCCGAAACCGGTCCTAGGATGCTTGTTTCCAGTCCAGGGAGGACCTGGCCTGGCAATTCGGGCTGGACTGTTCCCATTGGGCACAGGGTCAAGATTGATTTGCATATGGCTGGGTCCAAACTGGAATGGCATGGTGAGCAAAAAAAAGATGGAATTAGGCCCAGAGCTCTGTACTGGGGTGAATGTATGACATTGTTCTGCATTCTGTCCATCAGTAGTTTTTTTTTGCATTTGTCACCCCGAGTGGGACGGGTATGCTCAGACGTGAGTCCCGTGCTCTCCATGCCACTGGAATCAAGCTACCATGGCTGAAGAGGGGTGAAACCCCGAAGCCGGTCCTAGGATGCTTGTTTCCAGTCCAGGGAGTACCTGGCCTGGCAGTTTGGGTTGGACTGTTCCCATCGGGCACAGGGTCAAGACTGATTTGCATATGGCTGAGCCCAAACTGGAATGGCATGGTGAGCAAAAAAACGATGGTATTAGGCCCTGATCTCTGTACTGGGGTGAATGTATGACATTGTTCTGCATTCTGTCCATCAATAGTTCTTTTTGCATTTGTCACCCCGAGTGGGACGGTATGCTCAGACGTGAGTCCCGTGCTCTCCATGCCACTGGAATCAAGCTACCCTGGCTAAAGAGGGGTGAAACCCCGAAACCGGTCCTAATATGCTTGTTTCCAGTCCAGGGATGACCTGGCCTGGCAGGTCGGGCTGGACTGTTCCCATTGGGCACAGGGTCAAGACTGATTTGCATATGGCTGGGTCCAAACTGGAATGGCATGGTGAGCAAAAAAACGATGGAATTAGGCCCAGATCTCTGTACTGGGGTGAATGTATGACATTGTTCTGCATTCTGTCCATCAATAGTTCTTTTTGCATTTGTCACCCAGAGTGGAAAGGGTATGCTCAGACGTGAGTCCCGTGCTCTCTATGCCACTGGAATCAAGCTACCCTGGCTGAAGAGGGGTGAAACCCCGAAACCGGTCCTAGGATGCTTGTTTCCAGTCCGGAGGGGACCTGGCCTGGCAGATCGGGCTGGACTGTTCCCATTGGGCACAGGGTCAAGACTGATTTGCATATGGCTGGGTCCAAACTGGAATGGCATGGTGAGCAAAAAAACAATGGAATTAGGCCCAGATCTCTGTACTGGGGTGAATGTATGACATTGTTCTGCATTCTGTCCATCAATAGTTCTTTTTGCATTTGTCACCCCGAGTGGGACGGGTATGCTCAGACGTGAGTCCCGTGCTCTCCATGCCACTGGAATCAAGCTACCCTGGCTGAACAAGGGTGAAACCCCGAAACCGGTCCTAGGATGCTTGTTTCCAGTCCGGGGGGGACCTGGCCTGGCAGATCGGGCTGGACTGTTCCCATTGGACACCGGGTCAAGACTGATTTGCATATGGCTGGGTCCAAACTGGAATGGCACGGTGAGCAAAAAAACGATGGAATTAGGCCCAGATCTCTGTACTGGGGTGAATGTATGACATTGTTCTGCATTCTGTCCATCAATAGTTCTTTTTGCATTTGTCACCCCGAGTGGGACGGGTATGCTCAGACGTGAGTCCCGTGCTCTCCATCCCACTGGAATTAAGCTACCCTGGCTGAAGAGGGGTGAAACCCCGAAACCGGTCCTAGGATGCTTGTTTCCAGTCCAGGGAGGACTTGGCCTGGCAGTTCGGGCTGGATTGTTCACCTTTGGGCACAGGGTCAAGACTGATTTGCATATGGCTTGGTCCAAACTAGAATGGCATGGTGAGCAAAAAAACGATGGAATTAGGCCCAGATCTCTGTACTGGGGTGAATGTATGACATTGTTCTGCATTCTGTCCCATCAATAGTTGTTTTTGCATTTGTCACCCCGAGTGGGACGGGTATGCTCAGACGGGAGTCCCATGCTCTGCATGCCACTGGAATCAACCTACCCTGGCTGAAGAGGGGAGAAACCCCGAAACCGGTCCTAGGATGCTTGTTTCCAGTCCAGGGAAGACCTGGCCTGGCAGTTCAGGCTGGACTGTTCCCATTGGGCACAGGGTCAAGACTGATTTGCATATGGCTCTGTCCAAACTGGAATGGCATGGTGAGCAAAAAAACAATGGAATTAGGCTCAGATCTATGTACTGGGGTGAATAAATGACATTGTTCTGCATTCTGTCCATCAACAGTTCTTTTTGCATTTGTCACCCAGAGTGGAACGGGTATGCTCAGGCGTGAGTCTCGTGCTCCCCATGCCACTGGAATCAAGCTACCCTGGCGGAAGAGGGGTGAAACCCCAAAACTGGTCCTAGGATGCTTGTTTCCAGTCCAGGGAGGACCTGGCCTGGCAGTTTGGGCTGGACTGTTCCCATTGGGCACAGGGTCAAGACTGATTTGCATATGGCTGGGTCCAAACTGGAATGGCATGGTGAGCAAAAATACGATGGAATTAGGCCCAGATCTCTGTACTGGGGTGAATGTATGACATTGTTCTGCATTCTGTCCATCAATAGTTCTTTTTGCATTTGTCATCCCGAGTGGGACGGGTATGCTCAGACGTGAGTCCCGTGCTCTCCATGCCACTGGAATCAAGCTACCCTGGCTGAAGAGGGGTGAAACCCCGAAACCGGTCCTAGGATGCTTGTTTCCAGTCCAGGGAGGACCTGGCCTGGCAGTTTGGGTTGGACTGTTCCCATTGGGCACAGGTTCAAGACTGATTTGCATATGGCTTGGTCCAAACTGGAATGGCATGGTGAGCAAAAAAACGATGGAATTAGGCCCAGATCTCTGTACTGGGGTGAATGTATGACATTGTTCTGCATTCTGTCCATCAATAGTTCTTTTTGCATTTGTCACCCCGAGTGGGACGGGTATGCTCAGACGTGAGTCCCGTGCTCTCCATGCCACTGGAATTAAGCTACCCTGGCTGAAGAGGGGTGAAACCCCGAAACCGGTCCTAGGATGCTTGTTTCCAGTCCAGGGAGGACCTGGCCTGGCAGTTCGGGCTGGACTGTTCCCATTGGGCACAGGGTCAAGACTGATTTGCATTTGGCTGTGTACAAACTGGAATGGCATAGTGAGCAAAATAAGGATGGAATTAGGCCCAGATCTCTGTACTGGGGTCAATGTATGACATTGTTCTGCATTCTGTCCATCAATAGTTCCTTTTGCATTTGTAACTCCGAGTGGGACGGGTATGCTCAGACGCGAGTCCCATGCTCTCCATGCCACTGGAATCAAGCTACCCTGGCTGAAGAGGGGTGAAACACCAAAACCGGTCCTAGGATGCTTGTTTCCAGTCCGGGGGGGACCTGGCCTGGCAGATCGGGCTGGACTGTTCCCATTGGGCACAGGGTCAAGACTGATTTGCATATGGCTGGGTCCAAACTGGAATGGCATGGTGAGCAAAAAAACAATGGAATTAGGCCCAGATCTCTGTACTGGGGTGAATGTATGACATTGTTCTGCATTCTGTCCATCAATAGTTCTTTTTGCATTTGTCACCCCGAGTGGGACGGGTATGCTCAGACGTGAGTCCCGTGCTCTCCATGCCACTGGAATCAAGCTACCCTGGCTGAAGAAGGGTGAAACCCCAAAACCGGTCCTAGGATGCTTGTTTCCAGTCCAGGGAGGACCTGGCCTGGCAGTTTGGGCTGGACTGTTCCCATTGGGCACAGGGTCAAGACTGATTTGCATATGGCTGGGTCCAAACTGGAATGGCATGGTGAGCAAAAATACGATGGAATTAGGCCCAGATCGCTGTACTGGGGTGAATGTATGACATTGTTCTGCATTCTGTCCATCAATAGTTCTTTTTGCATTTGTCATCCAGAGTGGGACGGGTATGCTCAGACGTCAGTCCCATGCTCTCCATGCCATTGGAATCAAGCCACATTGGCCGAAGAGGGCTGAAACCCCGAAACCGGACCTAGGTTGCTTGTTTCCAGTCCAGGGAGGACCTTACCTGGCAGTTCAGGCTGGACTGTTCCCATTGGGCACAGGGTCAAGACTGATTTGCATATGGCTGGGTCCAAACTGGAATGGCATGGTGAGCAAAAAAACGATGGAATTAGGCCCAGATCTCTGTACTGGGGTGAATGTATGACATTGTTCTGCATTCTGTCCCATCAATAGTTCTTTTTGCATTTGTCACCCAGAGTGGGACGGGTATGCTCAGACGGGAGTCCCATGCTCTGCATGCCACTGGAATCAAGCTACCCTGGCTGAAGAGGGGTGAAACCCCGAAACCGGTCCTAGGATGCTTGTTTCCAGTCCAGGGAGGACCTGGCCTGGCAGTTCGGGCTGGACTGTTCCCATTGGGCACAGGGTCAAGACTGATTTGCATATGGCTCTGTCCAAACTGGAATGGCATGGTGAGCAAAAAAACGATGGCATTAGGCTCAGATCTATGTACTGGGGTGAATAAATGACATTGTTCTGCATTCTGTCCATCAATAGTTCTTTTTGCATTTGTCACCCAGAGTGGAACGGGTATGCTCAGGCATGAGTCTCGTGCTCCCCATGCCACTGGAATCAAGCTACCCTGGCGGAAGAGGGGTGAAACCACAAAACCGGTCCTAGGATGCTTGTTTCCAGTCCAGGGAGGACCTAGCCTGGCAGTTTGGGCTGGACTGTTCCCATTGGGCACAGGGTCAAGATTGATTTGCATATGGCTGGGTCCAAACTGGAATGGCATGGTGAGCAAAAAAAAGATGGAATTAGGCCCAGAGCTCTGTACTGGGGTGAATGTATGACATTGTTCTGCATTCTGTCCATCAGTAGTTTTTTTTGCATTTGTCACCCCGAGTGGGACGGGTATGCTCAGACGTGAGTCCCGTGCTCTCCATGCCACTGGAATCAAGCTACCATGGCTGAAGAGGGGTGAAACCCCGAAGCCGGTCCTAGGATGCTTGTTTCCAGTCCAGGGAGTACCTGGCCTGGCAGTTTGGGTTGGACTGTTCCCATAGGGCACAGGGTCAAGACTGATTTGCATATGGCTGGGCCCAAACTGGAATGGCATGGTGAGCAAAAAAACGATGGTATTAGGCCCTGATCTCTGTACTGGGGTGAATGTATGACATTGTTCTGCATTCTGTCCATCAATAGTTCTTTTTGCATTTGTCACCCCGAGTGGGACGGGTATGCTCAGACGTGAGTCCCGTGCTCTCCATGCCACTGGAATCAAGCTACCCTGGCTAAAGAGTGGTGAAACCCCGAAACCGGTCCTAATATGCTTGTTTCCAGTCCAGGGATGACCCTGCCTGGCAGTTCGGGCTGGACTGTTCCCATTGGGCACAGGGTCAAGACTGATTTGCATATGGCTGGGTCCAAACTGGAATGGCATGGTGAGCAAAAAAACGATGGAATTAGGCCCAGATCTCTGTACTGGGGTGAATGTATGACATTGTTCTGCATTCTGTCCATCAATAGTTCTTTTTGCATTTGTCACCCAGAGTGGAAAGGGTGTGCTCAGACGTGAGTCCCGTGCTCTCTATGCCACTGGAATCAAGCTACCCTGGCTGAAGAGGGGTGAAACCCCGAAACCGGTCCTAGGATGCTTGTTTCCAGTCCGGAGGGGACCTGGCCTGGCAGATCGGGCTGGACTGTTCCCATTGGGCACAGGGTCAAGACTGATTTGCATATGGCTGGGTCCAAACTGGAATGGCATGGTGAGCAAAAAAACAATGGAATTAGGCCCAGATCTCTTTACTGGGGTGAATGTATGACATTGTTCTGCATTCTGTCCATCAATAGTTCTTTTTGCATTTGTCACCCCGAGTGGGACGGGTATGCTCAGACGTGAGTCCCGTGCTCTCCATGCCACTAGAATCAAGCTACCCTGGCTGAACAAGGGTGAAACCCCGAAACCGGTCCTAGGATGCTTGTTTCCAGTCCGGGGGGGACCTGGCCTGGCAGATCGGGCTGGACTGTTCCCATTGGACACCGGGTCAAGACTGATTTGCATATGGCTGGGTCCAAACTGGAATGGCACGGTGAGCAAAAAAACGATGGAATTAGGCCCAGATCTCTGTACTGGGGTGAATGTATGACATTGTTCTGCACTCTGTCCATCAATAGTTCTTTTTGCATTTGTCACCCCGAGTGGGACGGGTATGCTCAGACGTGAGTCCCGTGCTCTCCATCCCACTGGAATTAAGCTACCCTGGCTGAAGAGGGGTGAAACCCCGAAACCGGTCCTAGGATGCTTGTTTCCAGTCCAGGGAGGACTTGGCCTGGCAGTTCGGGCTGGATTGTTCACCTTTGGGCACAGGGTCAAGACTGATTTGCATATGGCTTGGTCCAAACTAGAATGGCATGGTGAGCAAAAAAACGATGGAATTAGGCCTAGATCTCTGTACTGGGGTGAATGTATGACATTGTTCTGCATTCTGTCCCATCAATAGTTCTTTTTGCATTTGTCACCCCGAGTGGGACGGGTATGCTCAGACGGGAGTCCCATGCTCTGCATGCCACTGGAATCAAGCTACCCTGGCTGAAGAGGGGAGAAACCCCGAAACCGGTCCTAGGATGCTTGTTTCCAGTCCAGGGAGGACCTGGCCTGGCAGTTCGGGCTGGACTGTTCCCATTGGGCACAGGGTCAAGACTGATTTGCATATGGCTCTGTCCAAACTGGAATGGCATGGTGAGCAAAAAAACGATGGAATTAGGCTCAGATCTATGTACTGGGGTGAATAAATGACATTGTTCTGCATTCTGTCCATCAACAGTTCTTTTTACATTTGTCACCCAGAGTGGAACGGGTATGCTCAGGCGTGAGTCTCGTGCTCCCCATGCCACTGGAATCAAGCTACCCTGGCGGAAGAGGGGTGAAACCCCAAAACTGGTCCTAGGATGCTTGTTTCCAGTCCAGGGAGGACCTGGCCTGGCAGTTTGGGCTGGACGGTTCCCATTGGGCACAGGGTCAAGACTGATTTGCATATGGCTGGGTCCAAACTGGAATGGCATGGTGAGCAAAAATACGATGGAATTAGGCCCAGATCTCTGTACTGGGGTGAATGTATGACATTGTTCTGCATTCTGTCCATCAATAGTTCTTTTTGCATTTGTCATCCCGAGTGGGACGGGTATGCTCAGACGTGAGTCCCGTGCTCTCCATGCCACTGGAATCAAGCTACCCTGGCTGAAGAGGGGTGAAACCCCGAAACCGGTCCTAGGATGCTTGTTTCCAGTCCAGGGAGGACCTGGCCTGGCAGTTTGGGTTGGACTGTTCCCATTGGGCACAGGTTCAAGACTGATTTGCATATGGCTTGGTCCAAACTGGAATGGCATGGTGAGCAAAAAAACGATGGAATTAGGCCCAGATCTCTGTACTGGGGTGAATGTATGACATTGTTCTGCATTCTGTCCATCAATAGTTCCTTTTGCATTTGTCACCCCGAGTGGGACGGGTATGCTCAGACGTGAGTCCCGTGCTCTCCATGCCACTGGAATTAAGCTACCCTGGCTGAAGAGGGGTGAAACCCCGAAACCGGTCCTAGGATGCTTGTTTCCAGTCCAGGGAGGACCTGGCCTGGCAGTTCGGGCTGGACTGTTCCCATTGGGCACAGGGTCAAGACTGATTTGCATTTGGCTGTGTACAAACTGGAATGGCATAGTGAGCAAAAAAAGGATGGAATTAGGCCCAGATCTCTGTACTGGGGTCAATGTATGACATTGTTCTGCATTCTGTCCATCAATAGTTCCTTTTGCATTTGTAACCCCGAGTGGGACGGGTATGCTCAGACGCGAGTCCCATGCTCTCCATGCCACTGGAATCAAGCTACCCTGGCTGAAGAGGGGTGAAACACCAAAACCGGTCCTAGGATGCTTGTTTCCAGTCCGGGGGGGACCTGGCCTGGCAGATCGGGCTGGACTGTTCCCATTGGGCACAGGGTCAAGACTGATTTGCATATGGCTGGGTCCAAACTGGAATGGCATGGTGAGCAAAAAAACAATGGAATTAGGCCCAGATCTCTGTACTGGGGTGAATGTATGACATTGTTCTGCATTCTGTCCATCAATAGTTCTTTTTGCATTTGTCACCCCGAGTGGGACGGGTATGCTCAGACGTGAGTCCCGTGCTCTCCATGCCACTGGAATCAAGCTACCCTGGCTGAAGAAGGGTGAAACCCCAAAACCGGTCCTAGGATGCTTGTTTCCAGTCCAGGGAGGACCTGGCCTGGCAGTTTGGGCTGGACTGTTCCCATTGGGCACAGGGTCAAGACTGATTTGCATATGGCTGGGTCCAAACTGGAATGGCATGGTGAGCAAAAATACGATGGAATTAGGCCCAGATCTCTGTACTGGGGTGAATGTATGACATTGTTCTGCATTCTGTCCATCAATAGTTCTTTTTGCATTTGTCATCCAGAGTGGGACGGGTATGCTCAGACGTCAGTCCCATGCTCTCCATGCCACTGGAATCAAGCCACATTGCCCGAAGAGGGCTGAAACCCCGAAACCGGACCTAGGTTGCTTGTTTCCAGTCCAGGGAGGACCTTACCTGGCAGTTCAGGCTGGACTGTTCCCATTGGGCACAGGGTCAAGACTGATTTGCATATGGCTGGGTCCAAACTGGAATGGCATGGTGAGCAAAAAAACGATGGAATTAGGCCCAGATCTCTGTACTGGGGTGAATGTATGACATTGTTCTGCATTCTGTCCCATCAATAGTTCTTTTTGCATTTGTCACCCAGAGTGGGACGGGTATGCTCAGACGGGAGTCCCATGCTCTGCATGCCACTGGAATCAAGCTACCCTGGCTGAAGAGGGGTGAAACCCCGAAACCGGTCCTAGGATGCTTGTTTCCAGTCCAGGGAGGACCTGGCCTGGCAGTTCGGGCTGGACTGTTCCCATTGGGCACAGGGTCAAGACTGATTTGCATATGGCTCTGTCCAAACTGGAATGGCATGGTGAGCAAAAAAACGATGGCATTAGGCTCAGATCTATGTACTGGGCTGAATAAATGACATTGTTCTGCATTCTGTCCATCAATAGTTCTTTTTGCATTTGTCACCCAGAGTGGAACGGGTATGCTCAGGCATGAGTCTCGTGCTCCCCATGCCACTGGAATCAAGCTACCCTGGCGGAAGAGGGGTGAAACCACAAAACCGGTCCTAGGATGCTTGTTTCCAGTCCAGGGAGGACCTAGCCTGGCAGTTTGGGCTGGACTGTTCCCATTGGGCACAGGGTCAAGATTGATTTGCATATGGCTGGGTCCAAACTGGAATGGCATGGTGAGCAAAAAAAAGATGGAATTAGGCCCAGAGCTCTGTACTGGGGTGAATGTATGACATTGTTCTGCATTCTGTCCATCAGTAGTTTTTTTTGCATTTGTCACCCCGAGTGGGACGGGTATGCTCAGACGTGAGTCCCGTGCTCTCCATGCCACTGGAATCAAGCTACCATGGCTGAAGAGGGGTGAAACCCCGAAGCCGGTCCTAGGATGCTTGTTTCCAGTCCAGGGAGTACCTGGCCTGGCAGTTTGGGTTGGACTGTTCCCATAGGGCACAGGGTCAAGACTGATTTGCATATGGCTGGGCCCAAACTGGAATGGCATGGTGAGCAAAAAAACGATGGTATTAGGCCCTGATCTCTGTACTGGGGTGAATGTATGACATTGTTCTGCATTCTGTCCATCAATAGTTCTTTTTGCATTTGTCACCCCGAGTGGGACGGGTATGCTCAGACGTGAGTCCCGTGCTCTCCATGCCACTGGAATCAAGCTACCCTGGCTAAAGAGGGGTGAAACCCCGAAACCGGTCCTAATATGCTTGTTTCCAGTCCAGGGATGACCTGGCCTGGCAGTTCGGGCTGGACTGTTCCCATTGGGCACAGGGTCAAGACTGATTTGCATATGGCTGGGTCCAAACTGGAATGGCATGGTGAGCAAAAAAACGATGGAATTAGGCCCAGATCTCTGTACTGGGGTGAATGTATGACATTGTTCTGCATTCTGTCCATCAATAGTTCTTTTTGCATTTGTCACCCAGAGTGGAAAGGGTGTACTCAGACGTGAGTCCCGTGCTCTCTATGCCACTGGAATCAAGCTACCCTGGCTGAAGAGGGGTGAAACCCCGAAACCGGTCCTAGGATGCTTGTTTCCAGTCCAGGGAGGACCTGGCCTGGCAGTTCGGGCTGGACTGTTCCCATTGGGCACAGGGTCAAGACTGATTTGCATATGGCTCTGTCCAAACTGGAATGGCATGGTGAGCAAAAAAACGATGGAATTAGGCTCAGATCTATGTACTGGGGTGAATAAATGACATTGTTCTGCATTCTGTCCATCAATAGTTCTTTTTGCATTTGTCACCCAGAGTGGAACGGGTATGCTCAGGCGTGAGTCTCGTGCTCCCCATGCCACTGGAATCAAGCTACCCTGGCGGAAGAGGGGTGAAACCACAAAACCGGTCCTAGGATGCTTGTTTCCAGTCCAGGGAGGACCTGGCCTGGCAGTTTGGGCTGGACTGTTCCCATTGGGCACAGGGTCAAGACTGATTTGCATATGGCTGGGTCCAAACTGGAATGGCATGGTGAGCAAAAATACGATGGAATTAGGCCCAGATCTCTGTACTGGGGTGAATGTATGTCATTGTTCTGCATTCTGTCCATCAATAGTTCTTTTTGCATTTGTCATCCCGAGTGGGACGGGTATGCTCAGACGTGAGTCCCGTGCTCTCCATGCCACTAGAAATAAGCTACCCTGGCTGAAGAGGGGTGAAACTCCGAAACCGGTCCTAGGATGCTTGTTTCCAGTCCAGGGATGACCTGGCCTGGCAGTTCGGGCTGGACTGTTCCCATTGGGCACAGGGTCAAGACTGATTTGCATATGGCTGGGTCCAAACTGGAATGGCATGGTGAGCAAAAAAATAATGGAATTAGGCCGAGATCTCTGTACTGGGGTGAATGTATGACATTGTTCTGCATTCTGTCCATCAATAGTTCTTTTTGCATTTGTGACCCCGAGTGGGATGGGTATGCTCAGACGTGAGTCCCGTGCTCTCCATGCCACTGGAATCCAGCTACCCTGGCTGAAGAGGGGTGAAACCCCGAAACCGGTCCTAGGATGCTTGTTTCCAGTCCAGGGAGGACCTGGCCTGGCAGTTCGGGCTGGACTGTTCCCATTGGGCAAAGGGTCAAGACTGATTTGCATATAGCTGGGTCCATACTGGAATGGCATAGTGAGAAACAAAACAATGGAATTAGGCCCAGATCTCTGTACTGGGGTGAATGTAT
This sequence comes from Triturus cristatus, assembly GCF_964204655.1. Classification (NCBI taxonomy): domain Eukaryota; kingdom Metazoa; phylum Chordata; class Amphibia; order Caudata; family Salamandridae; genus Triturus; species Triturus cristatus. Next base: position 589,485,186 of record NC_140579.1, read on the forward strand.
GACATTGTTCTGTATTCTGTCCAACAATAGTTCTTTTTGCATTTGTCACCCCGAGTGGAACGGGTATGCTCAGACGTGAGTCCCGTGCTCTTTATGCCACTGGAATCAAGCTACCCTGGCTGAAGAGGGGTGAAACCCCGAAACCGGTCCTAGGATGCTTTTTTCCAGTCCAGGGAGGACCTGGCCTGGCAGTTTGGGCTGGACTGTTCCCATTGGGCACAGGGTCAAGACTGATTTGCATTTGGCTGTGTACAAACTGGAATGGCATAGTGAGCAAAAAAACGGATGGAATTAGGCCCAGATCTCTGTACTGGGGTGAATGTACGACATTGTTCTGCATTATGACCATCAATAGTTCCTTTTGCATTCGTCACCCCAAGTGGGATGGGTATGCTCAGACGTGAGTCCCATGCTCTCCATGCCACTGGAATCAAGCTATCCAGGCTGAAGAGGGGTGAAACCCCGAAACTGGTCCTAGGATGCTTGTTTCCAGTCCAGGGAGGACCTGGCCTGGCAGTTTGGGCTGGACTGTTCCCATTGGGCACAGGGTCAAGACTGATTTGCATTTGGCTGTGTACAAATTGGAATGGCATAGTGAGCAAAAAAACAATGGAATTAGGCCCAGATCTCTGTACTGGGGTGAATCTAAGAAATTGTTCTGCATTCTGTCCATCAATAGTTCTTTTTGCATTTGTCACCCCGAGTGGGACGGGTATGCTCAGACGGGAGTCCCATGCTCTCCATGCCACTGGAATCAAGCTACCCTGGCTGAAGAGGGGTGAAACCCCGAAACCGGTCCTAGGATGCTTGTTTCCAGTCCAGGGAGGACCTGGCCTGGCAATTCGGGCTGGACTGTTCCCATTGGGCACAGGGTCAAGACTGATTTGCATATGGCTGGGTCCAAACTGGAATGGCATGGTGAGCAAAAAAATAATGGAATTAGGCCGAGATCTCTGTACTGGGGTGAATGTATGACATTGTTCTGCATTCTGTCCATCAATAGTTCTTTTTGCATTTGTGACCCCGAGTGGGATGGGTATGCTCAGACGTGAGTCCCGTGCTCTCCATGCCACTGGAATCCAGCTACCCTGGCTGAAGAGGGGTGAAACCCCGAAACCGGTCCTAGGATGCTTGTTTCCAGTCCAGGGAGGACCTGGCCTGGCAGTTCGGGCTGGACTGTTCCCATTGGGCAAAGGGTCAAGACTGATTTGCATATAGCTGGGTCCATACTGGAATGGCATAGTGAGAAACAAAACAATGGAATTAGGCCCAGATCTCTGTACTGGGGTGAATGTATGACATTGTTCTGTATTCTGTCCAACAATAGTTCTTTTTGCATTTGTCACCCCGAGTGGAACGGGTATGCTCAGACGTGAGTCCCGTGCTCTTTATGCCACTGGAATCAAGCTACCCTGGCTGAAGAGGGGTGAAACCCCGAAACCGGTCCTAGGATGCTTTTTTCCAGTCCAGGGAGGACCTGGCCTGGCAGTTTGGGCTGGACTGTTCCCATTGGGCACAGGGTCAAGACTGATTTGCATTTGGCTGTGTACAAACTGGAATGGCATAGTGAGCAAAAAAACGGATGGAATTAGGCCCAGATCTCTGTACTGGGGTGAATGTACGACATTGTTCTGCATTATGACCATCAATAGTTCCTTTTGCATTCGTCACCCCAAGTGGGATGGGTATGCTCAGACGTGAGTCCCATGCTCTCCATGCCACTGGAATCAAGCTATCCAGGCTGAAGAGGGGTGAAACCCCGAAACTGGTCCTAGGATGCTTGTTTCCAGTCCAGGGAGGACCTGGCCTGGCAGTTTGGGCTGGACTGTTCCCATTGGGCACAGGGTCAAGACTGATTTGCATTTGGCTGTGTACAAATTGGAATGGCATAGTGAGCAAAAAAACAATGGAATTAGGCCCAGATCTCTGTACTGGGGTGAATCTAAGAAATTGTTCTGCATTCTGTCCATCAATAGTTCTTTTTGCATTTGTCACCCCGAGTGGGACGGGTATGCTCAGACGGGAGTCCCATGCTCTCCATGCCACTGGAATCAAGCTACCCTGGCTGAAGAGGGGTGAAACCCCGAAACCGGTCCTAGGATGCTTGTTTCCAGTCCAGGGAGGACCTGGCCTGGCAATTCGGGCTGGACTGTTCCCATTGGGCACAGGGTCAAGATTGATTTGCATATGGCTGGGTCCAAACTGGAATGGCATGGTGAGCAAAAAAAAGATGGAATTAGGCCCAGAGCTCTGTACTGGGGTGAATGTATGACATTGTTCTGCATTCTGTCCATCAGTAGTTTTTTTTGCATTTGTCACCCCGAGTGGGACGGGTATGCTCAGACGTGAGTCCCGTGCTCTCCATGCCACTGGAATCAAGCTACCATGGCTGAAGAGGGGTGAAACCCTGAAGCCGGTCCTAGGATGCTTGTTTCCAGTCCAGGGAGTACCTGGCCTGGCAGTTTGGGTTGGACTGTTCCCATCGGGCACAGGGTCAAGACTGATTTGCATATGGCTGGGCCCAAACTGGAATGGCATGGTGAGCAAAAAAACGATGGTATTAGGCCCTGATCTCTGTACTGGGGTGAATGTATGACATTGTTCTGCATTCTGTCCATCAATAGTTCTTTTTGCATTTGTCACCCCGAGTGGGACGGGTATGCTCAGACGTGATTCCCGTGCTCTCCATGCCACTGGAATCAAGCTACCCTGGCTAAAGAGGGGTGAAACCCCGAAACCGGTCCTAATATGCTTGTTTCCAGTCCAGGGATGACCTGGCCTGGCAGTTCGGGCTGGACTGTTCCCATTGGGCACAGGGTCAAGACTGATTTGCATATGGCTGGGTCCAAACTGGAATGGCATGGTGAGCAAAAAAACGATGGAATTAGGCCCAGATCTCTGTACTGGGGTGAATGTATGACATTGTTCTGCATTCTGTCCATCAATAGTTCTTTTTGAATTTGTCACCCAGAGTGGAAAGGGTATGCTCAGACGTGAGTCCCGTGCTCTCTATGCCACTGGAATCAAGCTACCCTGGCTGAAGAGGGGTGAAACCCCGAAACCGGTCCTAGGATGCTTGTTTCCAGTCCGGAGGGGACCTGGCCTCGCAGATCGGGCTGGACTGTTCCCATTGGGCACAGGGTCAAGACTGATTTGCATATGGCTGGTCCAAACTGGAATGGCATGGTGAGCAAAAAAGCAATGGAATTAGGCCCAGATCTCTGTACTGGGGTGAATGTATGACATTGTTCTGCATTCTGTCCATCAATAGTTCTTTTTGCATTTGTCACCCCGAGTGGGATGGGTATGCTCAGACGTGAGTCCCGTGCTCTCCATGCCACTGGAATCAAGCTACCCTGGCTGAACAAGGGTGAAACCCCGAAACCGGTCCTAGGATGCTTGTTTCCAGTCCGGGGGGGACCAGGCCTGGCAGATCGGGCTGGACTGTTCCCATTGGACACCGGGTCAAGACTGATTTGCATATGGCTGGGTCCAAACTGGAATGCCACGGTGAGCAAAAAAACTATGGAATTAGGCCCAGATCTCTGTACTGGGGTGAATGTATGACATTGTTCTGCATTCTGTCCATCAATAGTTCTTTTTGCATTTGTCACCCCGAGTGGGACGGGTATGCTCAGACGTGAGTCCCGTGCTCTCCATCCCACTGGAATTAAGCTACCCTGGCTGAAGAGGGGTGAAACCCCGAAACCGGTCCTAGGATGCTTGTTTCCAGTCCAGGGAGGACTTGGCCTGGCAGTTCGGGCTGGATTGTTCACCTTTGGGCACAGGGTCAAGACTGATTTGCATATGGCTTGGTCCAAACTAGAATGGCATGGTGAGCAAAAAAACGATGGAATTAGGCCCAGATCTCTGTACTGGGGTGAATGTATGACATTGTTCTGCATTATGTCCATCAATAGTTCTTTTTGCATTTGTCACCCCGAGTGGGACGGGTATGCTCAGACGGGAGTCCCATGCTCTGCATGCCACTGGAATCAAGCTACCCTGGCTGAAGAGGGGAGAAACCCCGAAACCGGTCCTAGGATGCTTGTTTCCAGTCCAGGGAGGACCTGGCCTGGCAGTTCGGGCTGGACTGTTCCCATTGGGCACAGGGTCAAGACTGATTTGCATATGGCTGTGTACAAACTGGAATGGCATAATGAGCAAAAAAAGGATGGAATTAGGCCCAGATCTGTGTACTGGGGTGAATGTATGACATTGTTCTGCATTATGTCCATCAATAGTTCTTTTTGCATTTGTCACCCCGAGTGGGACGGGTATGCTCAAACGTGAGTCCCGTGCTCTCCATGCCACTGCAATCAAGCTACCCTGGCTGAAGAGGGCTGAAACCCCGAAACCGGTCCTAGGATGCTTGTTTCCAGTCCAGGGAGGACCTGGCCTGGCAGTTCGGGCTGGACTGTTCCCATTGGGCACAGGGTCAAGAATGATTTGCATTTGGCTGTGTACAAACTGGAATGGCATAGTGAGCAAAAAAAGGATGGAATTAGGCCCAGATCTCTGTACTGGGGTCAATGTATGACATTGTTCTGCATTCTGTCCATCAATAGTTCCTTTTGCATTTGTAACCCCGAGTGGGACGGGTATGCTCAGACGCGAGTCCCATGCTCTCCATGCCACTGGAATCAAGCTACCCTGGCTGAAGAGGGGTGAAACACCAAAACCGGTCCTAGGATGCTTGTTTCCAGTCCGGGGGGGACCTGGCCTGGCAGATCGGGCTGGACTGTTCCCATTGGGCACAGGGTCTAGACTGATTTGCATATGGCTGGGTCCAAACTGGAATGGCATGGTGAGCAAAAAAACAATGGAATTAGGCCCAGATCTCTGTACTGGGGTGAATGTATGACATTGTTCTGCATTCTGTCCATCAATAGTTCTTTTTGCATTTGTCACCCCGAGTGGGACGGGTATGCTCAGACGTGAGTCCCGTGCTCTCCATGCCACTGGAATCAAGCTACCCTGGCTGAAGAAGGGTGAAACCCCAAAACCGGTCCTAGGATGCTTGTTTCCAGTCCAGGGAGGACCTGGCCTGGCAGTTTGGGCTGGACTGTTCCCATTGGGCACAGGGTCAAGACTGATTTGCATATGGCTGGGTCCAAACTGGAATGGCATGGTGAGCAAAAATACGATGGAATTAGGCCCAGATCTCTGTACTGGGGTGAATGTATGACATTGTTCTGCATTCTGTCCATCAATAGTTCTTTTTGCATTTGTCATCCCGAGTGGGACGGGTATGCTCAGACGTCAGTCCCATGCTCTCCATGCCACTGGAATCAAGCCACATTGGCCGAAGAGGGCTGAAACCCCGAAACCGGACCTAGGTTGCTTGTTTCCAGTCCAGGGAGGACCTTACCTGGCAGTTCAGGCTGGACTGTTCCCATTGGGCACAGGGTCAAGACTGATTTGCATATGGCTGGGTCCAAACTGGAATGGCATGGTGAGCAAAAAAACGATGGAATTAGGCCCAGATCTCTGTACTGGGGTGAATGTATGACATTGTTCTGCATTCTGTCCCATCAATAGTTCTTTTTGCATTTGTCACCCAGAGTGGGACGGGTATGCTCAGACGGGAGTCCCATGCTCTGCATGCCACTGGAATCAAGCTACCCTGGCTGAAGAGGGGTGAAACCCCGAAACCGGTCCTAGGATGCTTGTTTCCAGTCCAGGGAGGACCTGGCCTGGCAGTTCGGGCTGGACTGTTCCCATTGGGCACAGGGTCAAGACTGATTTGCATATGGCTCTGTCCAAACTGGAATGGCATGGTGAGCAAAAAAACGATGGAATTAGGCTCAGATCTATGTACTGGGGTGAATAAATGACATTGTTCTGCATTCTGTCCATCAATAGTTCTTTTTGCATTTGTCACCCAGAGTGGAACGGGTATGCTCAGGCGTGAGTCTCGTGCTCCCCATGCCACTGGAATCAAGCTACCCTAGCGGAAGAGGGGTGAAACCACAAAACCGGTCCTAGGATGCTTGTTTCCAGTCCAGGGAGGACCTGGCATGGCAGTTTGGGCTGGACTGTTCCCATTGGGCACAGGGTCAAGACTGATTTGCATATGGCTGGGTCCAAACTGGAATGGCATGGTGAGCAAAAATACGATGGAATTAGGCCCAGATCTCTGTACTGGGGTGAATGTATGACATTGTTCTGCATTCTGTCCATCAATAGTTCTTTTTGCAATTGTCATCCCGAGTGGGACGGGTATGCTCAGACGTGAGTCCCGTGCTCTCCATGCCACTAGAAATAAGCTACCCTGGCTGAAGAGGGGTGAAACCCCGAAACCGGTCCTAGGATGCTTGTTTCCAGTCCAGGGATGACCTGGCCTGGCAGTTTGGGCTGGACTGTTCCCATTGGGCACAGGGTCAAGACTGATTTGCATATGGCTGGGTCCAAACTGGAATGGCATGGTGAGCAAAAAAATGATGGAATTAGGCCCAGATCTCTGTACTGGGGTGAATGTATGACATTGTTCTGCATTCTGTCCATCAATAGTTCTTTTTGCATTTGTCACCCCGAGTGGGATGGGTATGCTCAGACGTGATTCCCGTGCTCTCCATGCCACTGGAATCCAGCTACCCTGGCTGAAGAGGGGTGAAACCCCGAAACCGGTCCTAGGATGCTTGTTTCCAGTCCAGGGAGGACCTGGCCTGGCAGTTCGGGCTGGACTGTTCCCATTGGGCAAAGGGTCAAGACTGATTTGCACATAGCTGGGTCCATACTGGAATGGCATAGTGAGAAACAAAACAATGGAATTAGGCCCAGATCTCTGTACTGGGGTGAATGTATGACATTGTTCTGTATTCTGTCAAACAATAGTTCTTTTTGCATTTGTCACCCCGAGTGGAACGGGTATGCTCAGACGTGAGTCCCGTGCTCTTTATGCCCCTGGAATCAAGCTACCCTGGCTGAAGAGGGGTGAAACCCCGAAACCGGTCCTAGTATGCTTTTTTCCAGTCCAGGGAGGACCTGGCCTGGCAGTTTGGGCTGGACTGTTCCCATTGGGCACAGGGTCAAGACTGATTTGCATTTGGCTGTGGACAAACTGGAATGGCATAGTGAGCAAAAAAACGGATGGAATTAGGCCCAGATCTCTGTACTGGGGTGAATGTACGACATTGTTCTGCATTATGACCATCAATAGTTCCTTTTGCATTCGTCACCCCGAGTGGGATGGGTATGCTCAGACGTGAGTCCCATGCTCTCCATGCCACTGGAATCAAGCTAACCAGGCTGAAGAGGGGTGAAACCCCGAAACTGGTCCTAGGATGCTTGTTTCCAGTCCAGGGAGGACCTGGCCTGGCAGTTTGGGCTGGACTGTTCCCATTGGGCACAGGGTCAAGACTGATTTGCATTTGGCTGTGTACAAATTGGAATGGCATAGTGAGCAAAAAAACAATGGAATTAGGCCCAGATCTCTGTACTGGGGTGAATCTATGAAATTGTTCTGCATTCTGTCCATCAATAGTTCTTTTTGCATTTGTCACCCCGAGTGGGACGGGTATGCTCAGACGGGAGTCCCATGCTCTCCATGCCACTGGAATCAAGCTACCCTGGCTGAAGAGGGGTGAAACCCCGAAACCGGTCCTAGGATGCTTGTTTCCAGTCCAGGGAGGACCTGGCCTGGCAATTCGGGCTGGACTGTTCCCATTGGGCACAGGGTCAAGATTGATTTGCATATGGCTGGGTCCAAACTGGAATGGCATGGTGAGCAAAAAAAAGATGGAATTAGGCCCAGAGCTCTGTTCTGGGGTGAATGTATGACATTGTTCTGCATTCTGTCCATCAGTAGTTTTTTTTGCATTTGACACCCCGAGTGGGACGGGTATGCTCAGACGTGAGTCCCGTGCTCTCCATGCCACTGGAATCAAGCTACCATGGCTGAAGAGGGGTGAAACCCCGAAGCCGGTCCTAGGATGCTTGTTTCCAGTCCAGGGAGTACCTGGCCTGGCAGTTTGGGTTGGACTGTTCCCATCGGGCACAGGGTCAAGACTGATTTGCATATGGCTGGGCCCAAACTGGAATGGCATGGTGAGCAAAAAAATGATGGTATTAGGCCCTGATCTCTGTACTGGGGTGAATGTATGACATTGTTCTGCATTCTGTCCATCAATAGTTCTTTTTGCATTTGTCACCCCGAGTGGGACGGGTATGCTCAGACGTGAGTCCCGTGCTCTCCATGCCACTGGAATCAAGCTACCCTGGCTAAAGAGGGGTATAACCCCGAAACCGGTCCTAATATGCTTGTTTCCAGTCCAGGGATGACCTGGCCTGGCAGTTCGGGCTGGACTGTTCCCATTGGGCACAGGGTCAAGACTGATTTGCATATGGCTGGGTCCAAACTGGAATGGCATGGTGACCAAAAAAACGATGGAATTAGGCCCAGATCTCTGTACTGGGGTGAATGTATGACATTGTTCTGCATTCTGTCCATCAATAGTTCTTTTTGCATTTGTCACCCAGAGTGGAAAGGGTATGCTCAGACGTGAGTCCCGTGCTCTCTATGCCACTGGAATCAAGCTACCCTGGCTGAAGAGGGGTGAAACCCCGAAACCGGTCCTAGGATGCTTGTTTCCAGTCCGGAGGGGACCTGGCCTGGCAGATCGGGCTGGACTGTTCCCATTGGGCACAGGGTCAAGACTGATTTGCATATGGCTGGGTCCAAACTGGAATGGCATGGTGAGCAAAAAAACAATGGAATTAGGCCCAGATCTCTGTACTGGGGTGAATGTATGACATTGTTCTGCATTCTGTCCATCAATAGTTCTTTTTGCATTTGTCACCCCGAGTGGGACGGGTATGCTCAGACGTGAGTCCCGTGCTCTCCATGCCACTGGAATCAAGCTACCCTGGCTGAACAAGGGTGAAACCCCGAAACCGGTCCTAGGATGCTTGTTTCCAGTCCGGGGGGGACCTGGCCTGGCAGATCGGGCTGGACTGTTCCCATTGGACACCGGGTCAAGACTGATTTGTATATGGCTGGGTCCAAACTGGAATGGCACGGTGAGCAAAAAAACGATGGAATTAGGCCCAGATCTCTGTACTGGGGTGAATGTATGACATTGTTCTGCATTCTGTCCATCAATAGTTCTTTTTGCATTTGTCACGCCGAGTGGGACGGGTATGCTCAGACGTGAGTCCCGTGCTCTCCATCCCACTGGAATTAAGCTACCCTGGCTGAAGAGGGGTGAAACCCCGAAACCGGTCCTAGGATGCTTGTTTCCAGTCCAGGGAGGACTTGGCCTGGCAGTTCGGGCTGGATTGTTCACCTTTGGGCACAGGGTCAAGACTGATTTGCATATGGCTTGGTCCAAACTAGAATGGCATGGTGAGCAAAAAAACGATGGAATTAGGCCCAGATCTCTGTACTGGGGTGAATGTATGACATTGTTCTGCATTCTGTCCCATCAATAGTTCTTTTTGCATTTGTCACCCCGAGTGGGACGGGTATGCTCAGACGGGAGTCCCATGCTCTGCATGCCACTGGAATCAAGCTACCCTGGCTGAAGAGGGGAGAAACCCCGAAACCGGTCCTAGGATGCTTGTTTCCAGTCCAGGGAGGACCTGGCCTGGCAGTTCGGGCTGGACTGTTCCCATTGGGCACAGGGTCAAGACTGATTTGCATATGGCTCTGTCCAAACTGGAATGGCATGGTGAGCAAAAAAACGATGGAATTAGGCTCAGATCTATGTACTGGGGTGAATAAATGACATTGTTCTGCATTCTGTCCATCAACAGTTCTTTTTGCATTTGTCCCCCAGAGTGGAACGGGTATGCTCAGGTGTGAGTCTCGTGCTCCCCATGCCACTGGAATCAAGCTACCCTGGCGGAAGAGGGGTGAAACCCCAAAACTGGTCCTAGGATGCTTGTTTCCAGTCCAGGGAGGACCTGGCCTGGCAGTTTGGGCTGGACTGTTCCCATTGGGCACAGGGTCAAGACTGATTTGCATATGGCTGGGTCCAAACTGGAATGGCATGGTGAGCAAAAATACGATGGAATTAGGCCCAGATCTCTGTACTGGGGTGAATGTATGACATTGTTCTGCATTCTGTCCATCAATAGTTCTTTTTGCATTTGTCATCCCGAGTGGGACGGGTATGCTCAGACGTGAGTCCCGTGCTCTCCATGCCACTGGAATCAAGCTACCCTGGCTGAAGAGGGGTGAAACCCCGAAACCGGTCCTAGGATGCTTGTTTCCAGTCCAGGGAGGACCTGGCCTGGCAGTTTGGGTTGGACTGTTCCCATTGGGCACAGGTTCAAGACTGATTTGCATATGGCTTGGTCCAAACTGGAATGGCATGGTGAGCAAAAAAACGATGGAATTAGGCCCAAATCTCTGTACTGGGGTGAATGTATGACATTGTTCTGCATTCTGTCCATCAATAGTTCCTTTTGCATTTGTCACCCCGAGTGGGACAGGTATGCTCAGACGTGAGTCCCGTGCTCTCCATGCCACTGGAACCAAGCTACCCTGGCTGAAGAAGGGTGAAACCCCGAAACCGGTCCTAGGATGCTTGTTTCAAGTCCGGGGGGGACCTGGCCTGGCAGATCGGGCTGGACTGTTCCCATTGGGCACAAGGTCAAGACTGATTTGCATATGGCTGGGTCCAAACTGACATGGCATGGTGAGCAAAAAAACGATGGAATTAGGCCCAGATCTCTGTACTGGGGTGAATGTATGACATTGTTCTGCATTCTGTCCATCAATAGTTCTTTTTGCATTTGTCACCCCGAGTGGGACGGGTATGCTCAGACGTGAGTCCCGTGCTCTCCATGCCACTGGAATTAAGCTACCCTGGCTGAAGAGGGGTGAAACCCCGAAACCGGTCCTAGGATGCTTGTTTCCAGTCCAGGGAGGACCTGGCCTGGCAGTTCGGGCTGGACTGTTCCCATTGGGCACAGGGTCAAGACTGATTTGCATATGGCTTGGTCCAAACTGGAATGGCATGTGAGCAAAAAAACGATGGAATTAGGCCCAGATCTCTGTACTGGGGTGAATGTATGACATTGTTCTGCATTCTGTCCATCAATAGTTCTTTTTGCATTTGTCACCCCGAGTGGGACGGGTATGCTCAGACGTGAGTCCCGTGCTCTCCATGCCACTGGAATGAAGCTACCCTGGCTGAAGAGGGGTGAAACCCCGAAACCGGTCCTAGGATGCTTGTTTCCAGTCCAGGGAGGACCTGGCCTGGCAGTTCGGGCTGGACTGTTCCCATTGGGCACAGGGTCAAGACTGATTTGCACTTGGCTGTGTACAAACTGGAATGGCATAATGACCAAAAAAGGATGGAATTAGGCCCAGATCTGTGTACTGGGGTGAATGTATGACATTGTTCTGCATTATGTCCATCAATAGTTCTTTTTGCATTTGTCACCCCGAGTGGGACGGGTATGCTCAAACGTGAGTCCCGTGCTCTCCATGCCACTGCAATCAAGCTACCCTGGCTGAAGAGGGCTGAAACCCCGAAACCGGTCCTAGGATGCTTGTTTCCAGTCCAGGGAGGACCTGGCCTGGCAGTTCGGGCTGGACTGTTCCCATTGGGCACAGGGTCAAGACTGATTTGCATTTGGCTGTGTACAAACTGGAATGGCATAGTGAGAAAAAAAAGGATGGAATTAGGCCCAGATCTCTGTACTGGGGTCAATGTATGACATTGTTCTGCATTCTGTCCATCAATAGTCCCTTTGGCATTTGTAACCCCGAGTGCGACGGGTATGCTCAGACGCGAGTCCCATGCTCTCCATGCCACTGGAATCAAGCTACCCTGGCTGAAGAGGGGTGAAACACCAAAACCGGTCCTAGGATGCTTGTTTCCAGTCCGGGGGGGACCTGGCCTGGCAGATCGGGCTGGACTGTTCCCATTGGGCACAGGGTCAAGACTGATTTGCATATGGCTTGGTCCAAACTGGAATGGAATGGTGAGCAAAAAAACGATGGAATTAGGCCCAGATCTCTGTACTGGGGTGAATGTATGACATTGTTCTGCATTCTGTCCATCAATAGTTCCTTTTGCATTTGTCACCCCGAGTGGGACGGGTATGCTCAGACGTGAGTCCCGTGCTCTCCATGCCACTGGAACCAAGCTACCCTGGCTGAAGAAGGGTGAAACCCCGAAACCGGTCCTAGGATGCTTGTTTCAAGTCCGGGGGGGACCTGGCCTGGCAGATCGGGCTGGACTGTTCCCATTGGGCACAAGGTCAAGACTGATTTGCATATGGCTGGGTCCAAACTGGAATGGCATGGTGAGCAAAAAAACGATGGAATTAGGCCCAGATCTCTGTACTGGGGTGAATGTATGACATTGTTCTGCATTCTGTCCATCAATAGTTCTTTTTGCATTTGTCACCCCGAGTGGGACGGGTATGCTCAGACGTGAGTCCCGTGCTCTCCATGCCACTGGAATTAAGCTACCCTGGCTGAAGAGGGGTGAAACCCCGAAACCGGTCCTAGGATGCTTGTTTCCAGTCCAGGGAGGACCTGGCCTGGCAGTTCGGGCTGGACTGTTCCCATTGGGCACAGGGTCAAGACTGATTTGCATATGGCTTGGTCCAAACTGGAATGGCATGTGAGCAAAAAAACGATGGAATTAGGCCCAGATCTCTGTACTGGGGTGAATGTATGACATTGTTCTGCATTCTGTCCATCAATAGTTCTTTTTGCATTTGTCACCCCGAGTGGGACGGGTATGCTCAGACGTGAGTCCCGTGCTCTCCATGCCACTGGAATCAAGCTACCCTGGCTGAAGAGGGGTGAAACCCCGAAACCGGTCCTAGGATGCTTGTTTCCAGTCCAGGGAGGACCTGGCCTGGCAGTTCGGGCTGGACTGTTCCCATTGGGCACAGGGTCAAGACTGATTTGCATTTGGCTGTGTACAAACTGAAATGGCATAATGAGCAAAAAAAGGATGGAATTAGGCCCAGATCTGTGTACTGGGGTGAATGTATGACATTGTTCTGCATTATGTCCATCAATAGTTCTTTTTGCATTTGTCACCCCGAGTGGGACGGGTATACTCAAACGTGAGTCCCGTGCTCTCCATGCCACTGCAATCAAGCTACCCTGGCTGAAGAGGGCTGAAACCCCGAAACCGGTCTTAGGATGCTTGTTTCCAGTCCAGGGAGGACCTGGCCTGGCAGTTCGGGCTGGACTGTTCCCATTGGGCACAGGGTCAAGTCTGATTTGCATTTGGCTGTGTACAAACTGGAATGGCATAGTGAGCAAAAAAAGGATGGAATTAGGCCCAGATCTCTGTACTGGGGTCAATGTATGACATTGTTCTGCATTCTGTCCATCAATAGTTCCTTTTGCATTTGTAACCCCGAGTGGGACGGGTATGCTCAGACGCGAGTCCCATGCTCTCCATGCCACTGGAATCAAGCTACCCTGGCTGAAGAGGGGTGAAACACCAAAACCGGTCCTAGGATGCTTGTTTCCAGTCCGGGGGGGACCTGGCCTGGCAGATCGGGCTGGACTGTTCCCATTGGGCACAGGGTCAAGACTGATTTGCATATGGCTGGGTCCAAACTGGAATGGCATGGTGAGCAAAAAAACTATGGAATTAGGCCCAGATCTCTGTACTGGGGTGAATGTATGACATTGTTCTGCATTCTGTCCATCAATAGTTCTTTTTGCATTTGTCACCCCGAGTGGGACGGGTATGCTCAGACGTGAGTCCCGTGCTCTCCATGCCACTGGAATCAAGCTACCCTGGCTGAAGAAGGGTGAAACCCCAAAACCGGTCCTAGGATGCTTGTTTCCAGTCCAGGGAGGACCTGGCCTGGCAGTTTGGGCTGGACTGTTCCCATTGGGCACAGGGTCAAGACTGATTTGCATATGGCTGGGTCCAAACTGGAATGGCATGGTGAGCAAAAATACGATGGAATTAGGCCCAGATCTCTGTACTGGGGTGAATGTATGACATTGTTCTGCATTCTGTCCATCAATAGTTCTTTTTGCATTTGTCATCCCGAGTGGGACGGGTATGCTCAGACGTCAGTCCCATGCTCTCCATGCCACTGGAATCAAGCCACATTGGCCGAAGAGGGCTGAAACCCCGAAACCGGACCTAGGTTGCTTGTTTCCAGTCCAGGGAGGACCTTACCTGGCAGTTCAGGCTGGACTGTTCCCATTGGGCACAGGGTCAAGACTGATTTGCATATGGCTGGGTCCGAACTGGAATGGCATGGTGAGCAAAAAAACGATGGAATTAGGCCCAGATCTCTGTACTGGGGTGAATGTATGACATTGTTCTGCATTCTGTCCATCAATAGTTCCTTTTGCATTTGTCACCCCGAGTGGGACAGGTATGCTCACACGTGAGTCCCGTGCTCTCCATGCCACTGGAACCAAGCTACCCTGGCTGAAGAAGGGTGAAACCCCGAAACCGGTCCTAGGATGCTTGTTTCAAGTCCGGGGGGGACCTGGCCTGGCAGATCGGGCTGGACTGTTCCCATTGGGCACAAGGTCAAGACTGATTTGCATATGGCTGGGTCCAAACTGGAATGGCATGGTGAGCAAAAAAACGATGGAATTAGGCCCAGATCTCTGTACTGGGGTGAATGTATGACATTGTTCTGCATTCTGTCCATCAATAGTTCTTTTTGCATTTGTCACCCCGAGTGGGACGGGTATGCTCAGACGTGAGTCCCGTGCTCTCCATGCCACTGGAATTAAGCTACCCTGGCTGAAGAGGGGTGAAACCCCGAAACCGGTCCTAGGATGCTTGTTTCCAGTCCAGGGAGGACCTGGCCTGGCAGTTCGGGCTGGACTGTTCCCATTGGGCACAGGGTCAAGACTGATTTGCATATGGCTTGGTCCAAACTGGAATGGCATGTGAGCAAAAAAACGATGGAATTAGGCCCAGATCTCTGTACTGGGGTGAATGTATGACATTGTTCTGCATTCTGTCCATCAATAGTTCTTTTTGCATTTGTCACCCCGAGTGGGACGGGTATGCTCAGACGTGAGTCCCGTGCTCTCCATGCCACTGGAATCAAGCTACCCTGGCTGAAGAGGGGTGAAACCCCGAAACCGGTCCTAGGATGCTTGTTTCCAGTCCAGGGAGGACCTGGCCTGGCAGTTCGGGCTGGACTGTTCCCATTGGGCAGAGGGTCAAGACTGATTTGCATTTGGCTGTGTACAAACTGGAATGGCATAATGACCAAAAAAGGATGGAATTAGGCCCAGATCTATGTACTGGGGTGAATGTATGACATTGTTCTGCATTATGTCCATCAATAGTTCTTTTTGCATTTGTCACCCCGAGTGGGACGGGTATGCTCAAACGTGAGTCCCGTGCTCTCCATGCCACTGCAATCAAGCTACCCTGGCTGAAGAGGGCTGAAACCCCGAAACCGGTCCTAGGATGCTTGTTTCCAGTCCAGGGAGGACCTGGCCTGGCAGTTCGGGCTGGACTGTTCCCATTGGGCACAGGGTCAAGACTGATTTGCATTTGGCTGTGTACAAACTGGAATGGCATAGTGAGAAAAAAAAGGATGGAATTAGGCCCAGATCTCTGTACTGGGGTCAATGTATGACATTGTTCTGCATTCTGTCCATCAATAGTCCCTTTGGCATTTGTAACCCCGAGTGGGACGGGTATGCTCAGACGCGAGTCCCATGCTCTCCATGCCACTGGAATCAAGCTACCCTGGCTGAAGAGGGGTGAAACACCAAAACCGGTCCTAGGATGCTTGTTTCCAGTCCGGGGGGGACCTGGCCTGGCAGATCGGGCTGGACTGTTCCCATTGGGCACAGGGTAAAGACTGATTTGCATATGGCTTGGTCCAAACTGGAATGGAATGGTGAGCAAAATAACGATGGAATTAGGCCCAGATCTCTGTACTGGGGTGAATGTATGACATTGTTCTGCATTCTGTCCATCAATAGTTCCTTTTGCATTTGTCACCCCGAGTGGGACGGGTATGCTCAGACGTGAGTCCCGTGCTCTCCATGCCACTGGAACCAAGCTACCCTGGCTGAAGAAGGGTGAAACCCCGAAACCGGTCCTAGGATGCTTGTTTCAAGTCCGGGGGGGACCTGGCCTGGCAGATCGGGCTGGACTGTTCCCATTGGGCACAAGGTCAAGACTGATTTGCATATGGCTGGGTCCAAACTGGAATGGCATGGTGAGCAAAAAAACGATGGAATTAGGCCCAGATCTCTGTACTGGGGTGAATGTATGACATTGTTCTGCATTCTGTCCATCAATAGTTCTTTTTGCATTTGTCACCCCGAGTGGGACGGGTATGCTCAGACGTGAGTCCCGTGCTCTCCATGCCACTGGAATTAAGCTACCCTGGCTGAAGAGGGGTGAAACCCCGAAACCGGTCCTAGGATGCTTGTTTCCAGTCCAGGGAGGACCTGGCCTGGCAGTTCGGGCTGGACTGTTCCCATTGGGCACAGGGTCAAGACTGATTTGCATATGGCTTGGTCCAAACTGGAATGGCATGTGAGCAAAAAAACGATGGAATTAGGCCCAGATCTCTGTACTGGGGTGAATGTATGACATTGTTCTGCATTCTGTCCATCAATAGTTCTTTTTGCATTTGTCACCCCGAGTGGGACGGGTATGCTCAGACGTCAGTCCCATGCTCTCCATGCCACTGGAATCAAGCCACATTGGCCGAAGAGGGCTGAAACCCCGAAACCGGACCTAGGTTGCTTGTTTCCAGTCCAGGGAGGACCTTACCTGGCAGTTCAGGCTGGACTGTTCCCATTGGGCACAGGGTCAAGACTGATTTGCATATGGCTGGGTCCGAACTGGAATGGCATGGTGAGCAAAAAAACGATGGAATTAGGCCCAGATCTCTGTACTGAGGTGAATGTATGACATTGTTCTGCATTCTGTCCATCAATAGTTCCTTTTGCATTTGTCACCCCGAGTGGGACAGGTATGCTCACACGTGAGTCCCGTGCTCTCCATGCCACTGGAACCAAGCTACCCTGGCTGAAGAAGGGTGAAACCCCGAAACCGGTCCTAGGATGCTTGTTTCAAGTCCGGGGGGGACCTGGCCTGGCAGATCGGGCTGGACTGTTCCCATTGGGCACAAGGTCAAGACTGATTTGCATATGGCTGGGTCCAAACTGGAATGGCATGGTGAGCAAAAAAACGATGGAATTAGGCCCAGATCTCTGTACTGGGGTGAATGTATGACATTGTTCTGCATTCTGTCCATCAATAGTTCTTTTTGCATTTGTCACCCCGAGTGGGACGGGTATGCTCAGACGTGAGTCCCGTGCTCTCCATGCCACTGGAATTAAGCTACCCTGGCTGAAGAGGGGTGAAACCCCGAAACCGGTCCTAGGATGCTTGTTTCCAGTCCAGGGAGGACCTGGCCTGGCAGTTCGGGCTGGACTGTTCCCATTGGGCACAGGGTCAAGACTGATTTGCATATGGCTTGGTCCAAACTGGAATGGCATGTGAGCAAAAAAACGATGGAATTAGGCCCAGATCTCTGTACTGGGGTGAATGTATGACATTGTTCTGCATTCTGTCCATCAATAGTTCTTTTTGCATTTGTCACCCCGAGTGGGACGGGTATGCTCAGACGTGAGTCCCGTGCTCTCCATGCCACTGGAATCAAGCTACCCTGGCTGAAGAGGGGTGAAACCCCGAAACCGGTCCTAGGATGCTTGTTTCCAGTCCAGGGAGGACCTGGCCTGGCAGTTCGGGCTGGACTGTTCCCATTGGGCAGAGGGTCAAGACTGATTTGCATTTGGCTGTGTACAAACTGGAATGGCATAATGACCAAAAAAGGATGGAATTAGGCCCAGATCTGTGTACTGGGGTGAATGTATGACATTGTTCTGCATTATGTCCATCAATAGTTCTTTTTGCATTTGTCACCCCGAGTGGGACGGGTATGCTCAAACGTGAGTCCCGTGCTCTCCATGCCACTGCAATCAAGCTACCCTGGCTGAAGAGGGCTGAAACCCCGAAACCGGTCCTAGGATGCTTGTTTCCAGTCCAGGGAGGACCTGGCCTGGCAGTTCGGGCTGGACTGTTCCCATTGGGCACAGGGTCAAGACTGATTTGCATTTGGCTGTGTACAAACTGGAATGGCATAGTGAGAAAAAAAAGGATGGAATTAGGCCCAGATCTCTGTACTGGGGTCAATGTATGACATTGTTCTGCATTCTGTCCATCAATAGTCCCTTTGGCATTTGTAACCCCGAGTGGGACGGGTATGCTCAGACGCGAGTCCCATGCTCTCCATGCCACTGGAATCAAGCTACCCTGGCTGAAGAGGGGTGAAACACCAAAACCGGTCCTAGGATGCTTGTTTCCAGTCCGGGGGGGACCTGGCCTGGCAGATCGGGCTGGACTGTTCCCATTGGGCACAGGGTAAAGACTGATTTGCATATGGCTTGGTCCAAACTGGAATGGAATGGTGAGCAAAAAAACGATGGAATTAGGCCCAGATCTCTGTACTGGGGTGAATGTATGACATTGTTCTGCATTCTGTCCATCAATAGTTCCTTTTGCATTTGTCACCCCGAGTGGGACGGGTATGCTCAGACGTGAGTCCCGTGCTCTCCATGCCACTGGAACCAAGCTACCCTGGCTGAAGAAGGGTGAAACCCCGAAACCGGTCCTAGGATGCTTGTTTCAAGTCCGGGGGGGACCTGGCCTGGCAGATCGGGCTGGACTGTTCCCATTGGGCACAAGGTCAAGACTGATTTGCATATGGCTGGGTCCAAACTGGAATGGCATGGTGAGCAAAAAAACGATGGAATTAGGCCCAGATCTCTGTACTGGGGTGAATGTATGACATTGTTCTGCATTCTGTCCATCAATAGTTCTTTTTGCATTTGTCACCCCGAGTGGGACGGGTATGCTCAGACGTGAGTCCCGTGCTCTCCATGCCACTGGAATTAAGCTACCCTGGCTGAAGAGGGGTGAAACCCCGAAACCGGTCCTAGGATGCTTGTTTCCAGTCCAGGGAGGACCTGGCCTGGCAGTTCGGGCTGGACTGTTCCCATTGGGCACAGGGTCAAGACTGATTTGCATATGGCTTGGTCCAAACTGGAATGGCATGTGAGCAAAAAAACGATGGAATTAGGCCCAGATCTCTGTACTGGGGTGAATGTATGACATTGTTCTGCATTCTGTCCATCAATAGTTCTTTTTGCATTTGTCACCCCGAGTGGGACGGGTATGCTCAGACGTGAGTCCCGTGCTCTCCATGCCACTGGAATCAAGCTACCCTGGCTGAAGAGGGGTGAAACCCCGAAACCGGTCCTAGGATGCTTGTTTCCAGTCCAGGGAGGACCTGGCCTGGCAGTTCGGGCTGGACTGTTCCCATTGGGCACAGGGTCAAGACTGATTTGCATTTGGCTGTGTACAAACTGGAATGGCATAATGAGCAAAAAAAGGATGGAATTAGGCCCAGATCTGTGTACTGGGGTGAATGTATGACATTGTTCTGCATTATGTCCATCAATAGTTCTTTTTGCATTTGTCACCCCGAGTGGGACGGGTATGCTCAAACGTGAGTCCCGTGCTCTCCATGCCACTGCAATCAAGCTACCCTGGCTGAAGAGGGCTGAAACCCCGAAACCGGTCTTAGGATGCTTGTTTCCAGTCCAGGGAGGACCTGGCCTGGCAGTTCGGGCTGGACTGTTCCCATTGGGCACAGGGTCAAGTCTGATTTGCATTTGGCTGTGTACAAACTGGAATGGCATAGTGAGCAAAAAAAGGATGGAATTAGGCCCAGATCTCTGTACTGGGGTCAATGTATGACATTGTTCTGCATTCTGTCCATCAATAGTTCCTTTTGCATTTGTAACCCCGAGTGGGACGGGTATGCTCAGACGCGAGTCCCATGCTCTCCATGCCACTGGAATCAAGCTACCCTGGCTGAAGAGGGGTGAAACACCAAAACCGGTCCTAGGATGCTTGTTTCCAGTCCGGGGGGGACCTGGCCTTGCAGATCGGGCTGGACTGTTCCCATTGGGCACAGGGTCAAGACTGATTTGCATATGGCTGGGTCCAAACTGGAATGGCATGGTGAGCAAAAAAACTATGGAATTAGGCCCAGATCTCTGTACTGGGGTGAATGTATGACATTGTTCTGCATTCTGTCCATCAATAGTTCTTTTTGCATTTGTCACCCCGAGTGGGACGGGTATGCTCAGACGTGAGTCCCGTGCTCTCCATGCCACTGGAATCAAGCTACCCTGGCTGAAGAAGGGTGAAACCCCAAAACCGGTCCTAGGATGCTTGTTTCCAGTCCAGGGAGGACCTGGCCTGGCAGTTTGGGCTGGACTGTTCCCATTGGGCACAGGGTCAAGACTGATTTGCATATGGCTGGGTCCAAACTGGAATGGCATGGTGAGCAAAAATACGATGGAATTAGGCCCAGATCTCTGTACTGGGGTGAATGTATGACATTGTTCTGCATTCTGTCCATCAATAGTTCTTTTTGCATTTGTCATCCCGAGTGGGACGGGTATGCTCAGACGTCAGTCCCATGCTCTCCATGCCACTGGAATCAAGCCACATTGGCCGAAGAGGGCTGAAACCCCGAAACCGGACCTAGGTTGCTTGTTTCCAGTCCAGGGAGGACCTTACCTGGCAGTTCAGGCTGGACTGTTCCCATTGGGCACAGGGTCAAGACTGATTTGCATATGGCTGGGTCCAAACTGGAATGGCATGGTGAGCAAAAATACGATGGAATTAGGCCCAGATCTCTGTACTGGGGTGAATGTATGACATTGTTCTGCATTCTGTCCATCAATAGTTCTTTTTGCATTTGTCACCCCGAGTGGGACAGGTATGCTCAGACGTCAGTCCCATGCTCTCCATGCCACTGGAATCAAGCCACACTGGCCGAAGAGGGGTGAAACCCAGAAACCGGACCTAGGTTGCATGTTTCCAGTCCAGGGAGGACCTGACCTGGCAGTTCAGGCTGGACTGTTCCCATTGGGCACGGGGTCAAGACTGATTTGCATATGGCTGGGTCCAAACTGGAATGGCATGGTGAGCAAAAATACGATGGAATTAAGCCCAGATCTCTGTACTGGGGTGAATGTATGACATTGTTCTGCATTCTGTCCATCAATAGTTCTTTTTGCATTTGTCACCCCGAGTGGGACGGGTATGCTCAGACGGGAGTCCCATGCTCTCCATGCCACTGGAATCAAGCTACCCTGGCTGAAGAGGGGTGAAAACCCAAAACCGGTCCTAGGATGCTTGTTTCCACTCCAGGGAGGACCTGGCCTGGCAGTTTGGGCTGGACTGTTCCCATTGGGCACAGGGTCAAGACTGATTTGCACATGGCTGGGTCCAAACTGGAATGGCATGGTGAGCAAAAAAACAATGGAATTAGGCCCAGATCTCTGTACTGGGGTGAATGTATGACATTGTTCTGCATTCTGTCCATCAATAGTTCTTTTTGCATTTGTCATCCCGAGTGGGACGGGTATGCTCAGACGTGAGTCCCGTGCTCTCCATGCCACTAGAAATAAGCTACCCTGGCTGAAGAGGGGTGAAACCCCGAAACCGGTCCTAGGATGCTTGTTTCCAGTCCAGGGATGACCTGGCCTGGCAGTTCGGGCTGGACTGTTCCTATTGGGCACAGGGTCAAGACTGATTTGCATATGGCTGGGTCCAAACTGGAATGGCATGGTGAGCAAAAAAACGATGGAATTAGGCCCAGATCTCTGTACTGGGGTGAATGTATGACATTGTTCTGCATTCTGTCCATCAATAGTTCTTTTTGCATTTGTCACCCCGAGTGGGATGGGTATGCTCAGACGTGAGTCCCGTGCTCTCCATGCCACTGGAATCCAGCTACCCTGGCTGAAGAGGGGTGAAACCCCGAAACCGGTCCTAGGATGCTTGTTTCCAGTCCAGGGAGGACCTGGCCTGGCAGTTCGGGCTGGACTGTTCCCATTGGGCAAAGGGTCAAGACTGATTTGCATATAGCTGGGTCCATACTGGAATGGCATAGTGAGAAACAAAACAATGGAATTAGGCCCAGATCTCTGTACTGGGGTGAATGTATGACATTGTTCTGCGTTCTGTCCAACAATAGTTCTTTTTGCATTTGTCACCCCGAGTGGAACGGGTATGCTCAGACGTGAGTCCCGTGCTCTTTATGCCACTGGAATCAAGCTACCCTGGCTGAAGAGGGGTGAAACCCCGAAACCGGTCCTAGGATGCTTGTTTCCAGTCCAGGGAGGACCTGGCCTGGCAGTTCGGGCTGGACTGTTCCCATTGGGCACAGGGTCAAGACTGATTTGCATATGGATCTGTCCAAACTGGAATGGCATGGTGAGCAAAAAAACGATGGAATTAGGCTCAGATCTATGTACTGGGGTGAATAAATGACATTGTTCTGCATTCTGTCCATCAACAGTTCTTTTTGCATTTGTCACCCAGAGTGGAACGGGTATGCTCAGGCGTGAGTCTCGTGCTCCCCATGCCACTGGAATCAAGCTACCCTGGCGGAAGAGGGGTGAAACCCCAAAACTGGTCCTAGGATGCTTGTTTCCAGTCCAGGGAGGACCTGGCCTGGCAGTTTGGGCTGGACTGTTCCCATTGGGCACAGGGTCAAGACTGATTTGCATATGGCTGGATCCAAACTGGAATGGCATGGTGAGCAAAAATACGATGGAATTAGGCCCAGATCTCTGTACTGGGGTGAATGTATGACATTGTTCTGCATTCTGTCCATCAATAGTTCTTTTTGCATTTGTCATCCCGAGTGGGACGGGTATGCTCAGACGTGAGTCCCGTGCTCTCCATGCCACTGGAATCAAGCAACCCTGGCTGAAGAGGGGTGAAACCCCGAAACCGGTCCTAGGATGCTTGTTTCCAGTCCAGGGAGGACCTGGCCTGGCAGTTTGGGTTGGACTGTTCCCATTGGGCACAGGTTCAAGACTGATTTGCATATGGCTTGGACCAAACTGGAATGGCATGGTGAGCAAAAAAACGATGGAATTAGGCCCAGATCTCTGTACTGGGGTGAATGTATGACATTGTTCTGCATTCTGTCCATCAATAGTTCCTTTTGCATTTGTCACCCCGAGTAGGACGGGTATGCTCAGACGTGAGTCCCGTGCTCTCCATGCCACTGGAACCAAGCTACCCTGGCTGAAGAAGGGTGAAACCCCGAAACCGGTCCTAGGATGCTTGTTTCCAGTCCAGGGAGGACCTGGCCTGGCAGTTCGGGCTGGACTGTTCCCATTGGGCACAGGGTCAAGACTGATTTGCATTTGGCTGTGTACAAACTGGAATGGCATAGTAAGCAAAAAAAGGATGGAATTAGGCCCAGATCTCTGTACTGGGGTCAATGTATGACATTGTTCTGCATTCTGTCCATCAATAGTTCCTTTTGCATTTGTAACCCCGAGTGGGACGGGTATGCTCAGACGCGAGTCCCATGCTCTCCATGCCACTGGAATCAAGCTACCTTGGCTGAAGAGGGGTGAAACACCAAAACCGGTCCTAGGATGCTTGTTTCCAGTCCGGGGGGGACCTGGCCTGGCAGATCGAGCTGGACTGTTCCCATTGGGCACAGGGTCAAGACTGATTTGCATATGGCTGGGTCCAAACTGGAATGGCATGGTGAGCAAAAAAACAATGGAATTAGGCCCAGATCTCTGTACTGGGGTGAATGTATGACATTGTTCTGCATTCTGTCCATCAATAGTTCTTTTTGCATTTGTCACCCCGAGTGGGACGGGTATGCTCAGACGTGAGTCCCGTGCTCTCCATGCCACTGGAATCAAGCTACCCTGGCTGAAGAAGGGTGAAACCCCAAAACCGGTCCTAGGATGCTTGTTTCCAGTCCAGGGAGGACCTGGCCTGGCAGTTTGGGCTGGACTGTTCCCATTGGGCACAGGGTCAAGACTGATTTGCATATGGCTGGGTCCAAACTGGAATGGCATGGTGAGCAAAAATACGATGGAATTAGGCCCAGATCTCTGTACTGGGGTGAATGTATGACATTGTTCTGCATTCTGTCCATCAATAGTTCTTTTTGCATTTGTCATCCCGAGTGGGACGGGTATGCTCAGACGTCAGTCCCATGCTCTCCATGCCACTGGAATCAAGCCACATTGGCCGAAGAGGGCTGAAACCCCGAAACCGGACCTAGGTTGCTTGTTTCCAGTCCAGGGAGGACCTTACCTGGCAGTTCAGGCTGGACTGTTCCCATTGGGCACAGGGTCAAGACTGATTTGCATATGGCTGGGTCCAAACTGGAATGGCATGGTGAGCAAAATTACGATGGAATTAGGCCCAGATCTCTGTACTGGGGTGAATGTATGACATTGTTCTGCATTCTGTCCATCAATAGTTCTTTTTGCATTTGTCACCCCGAGTGGGACAGGTATGCTCAGACGTCAGTCCCATGCTCTCCATGCCACTGGAATCAAGCCACACTGGCCGAAGAGGGGTGAAACCCAGAAACCGGACCTAGGTTGCATGTTTCCAGTCCAGGGAGGACCTGACCTGGCAGTTCAGGCTGGACTGTTCCCATTGGGCACAGGGTCAAGACTGATTTGCATATGGCTGGGTCCAAACTGGAATGGCATGGTGAGCAAAAAAACAATGGAATTAGGCCCAGATCTCTGTACTGGGGTGAATGTATGACATTGTTCTGCATTCTGTCCATCAATAGTTCTTTTTGCATTTGTCATCCCGAGTGGGACGGGTATGCTCAGACGTGAGTCCCGTGCTCTCCATGCCACTAGAAATAAGCTACCCTGGCTGAAGAGGGGTGAAACCCCGAAACCGGTCCTAGGATGCTTGTTTCCAGTCCAGGGATGACCTGGCCTGGCAGTTCGGGCTGGACTGTTCCCATTGGGCACAGGGTCAAGACTGATTTGCATATGGCTGGGTCCAAACTGGAATGGCATGGTGAGCAAAAAAACGATGGAATTAGGCCCAGATCTCTGTACTGGGGTGAATGTATGACATTGTTCTGCATTCTGTTCATCAATAGTTCTTTTTGCATTTGTCACCCCGAGTGGGATGGGTATGCTCAGACGTGAGTCCCGTGCTCTCCATGCCACTGGAATCCAGCTACCCTGGCTGAAGAGGGGTGAAACCCCGAAACCGGTCCTAGGATGCTTGTTTCCAGTCCAGGGAGGACCTGGCCTGGCAGTTCGGGCTGGACTGTTCCCATTGGGCAAAGGGTCAAGACTGATTTGCATATAGCTGGGTCCATACTGGAATGGCATAGTGAGAAACAAAACAATGGAATTAGGCCCAGATCTCTGTACTGGGGTGAATGTATGACATTGTTCTGCATTCTGTCCAACAATAGTTCTTTTTGCATTTGTCACCCGAGTGGAACGGGTATGCTCAGACGTGAGTCCCGTGCTCTTTATGCCACTGGAATCAAGCTACCCTGGCTGAAGAGGGGTGAAACCCCGAAACCGGTCCTAGGATGCTTGTTTCCAGTCCAGGGAGGACCTGGCCTGGCAGTTCGGGCTGGACTGTTCCCATTGGGCACAGGGTCAAGACTGATTTGCATATGGCTCTGTCCAAACTGGAATGGCATGGTGAGCAAAAAAACGATGGAATTAGGCTCAGATCTATGTACTGGGGTGAATAAATGACATTGTTCTGCATTCTGTCCATCAACAGTTCTTTTTGCATTTGTCACCCAGAGTGGAACGGGTATGCTCAGGCGTGAGTCTCGTGCTCCCCATGCCACTGGAATCAAGCTACCCTGGCGGAAGAGGGGTGAAACCCCAAAACTGGTCCTAGGATGCTTGTTTCCAGTCCAGGGAGGACCTGGCCTGGCAGTTTGGGCTGGACTGTTCCCATTGGGCACAGGGTCAAGACTGATTTGCATATGGCTGGGTCCAAACTGGAATGGCATGGTGAGCAAAAATACGATGGAATTAGGCCCAGATCTCTGTACTGGGGTGAATGTATGACATTGTTCTGCATTCTGTCCATCAATAGTTCTTTTTGCATTTGTCATCCCGAGTGGGACGGGTATGCTCAGACGTGAGTCCCGTGCTCTCCATGCCACTGGAATCAAGCTACCCTGGCTGAAGAGGGGTGAAACCCCGAAACCGGTCCTAGGATGCTTGTTTCCAGTCCAGGGAGGACCTGGCCTGGCAGTTTGGGCTGGACTGTTCCCATTGGGCACAGGGTCAAGACTGATTTGCATTTGGCTGTGTACAAACTGGAATGGCATAGTGAGCAAAAAAACAATGGAATTAGGCCCAGATCTCTGTACTGGGGTGAATCTATGAAATTGTTCTGCATTCTGTCCATCAATAGTTCTTTTTGCATTTGTCACCCCGAGTGGGACGGGTATGCTCAGACGGGAGTCCCATGCTCTCCATGCCACTGGAATCAAGCTACCCTGGCTGAAGAGGGGTGAAACCCCGAAACCGGTCCTAGGATGCTTGTTTCCAGTCCAGGGAGGACCTGGCCTGGCAATTCGGGCTGGACTGTTCCCATTGGGCACAGGGTCAAGATTGATTTGCATATGGCTGGGTCCAAACTGGAATGGCATGTGAGCAAAAAAAAGATGGAATTAGGCCCAGAGCTCTGTACTGGGGTGAATGTATGACATTGTTCTACATTCTGTCCATCAGTAGTTTTTTTTGCATTTGTCACCCCGAGTGGGACGGGTATGCTCAGACGTGAGTCCCGTGCTCTCCATGCCACTGGAATCAAGCTACCATGGCTGAAGAGGGGTGAAACCCCGAAGCCGGTCCTAGGATGCTTGTTTCCAGTCCAGGGAGTACCTGGCCTGGCAGTTTGGGTCGGACTGTTCCCATCGAGCACAGGGTCAAGACTGATTTGCATATGGCTGGGCCCAAACTGGAATGGCATGGTGAGCAAAAAAACGATGGTATTAGGCCCTGATCTCTGTACTGGGGTGAATGTATGACATTGTTTTGCATTCTGTCCATCAATAGTTCTTTTTGCATTTGTCACCCCGAGTGGGACGGGTATGCTCAGACGTGAGTCCCGTGCTCTCCATGCCACTGGAATCAAGCTACCCTGGCTAAAGAGGGGAACCGGTCCTAGGATGCTTGTTTCCAGTCCAGGGATGACCTGGCCTGGCAGTTCGGGCTGGACTGTTCCCATTGGGCACAGGGTCAAGACTGATTTGCATATGGCTGGGTCCAAACTGGAATGGCATGGTGAGCAAAAAAACGATGGAATTAGGCCCAGATCTCTGTACTGGGGTGAATGTATGATATTGTTCTGCATTCTGTCCATCAATAGTTCTTTTTGCATTTGTCACCCAGAGTGGAAAGGGTATGCTCAGATGTGAGTCCCGTGCTCTCTATGCCACTGGAATCAAGTTACCCTGGCTGAAGAGGGGTGAAACCCCGAAACCGGTCCTAGGATGCTTGTTTCCAGTCCGGAGGGGACCTGGCCTGGCAGATCGGGCTGGACTGTTCCCATTGGGCACAGGGTCAAGACTGATTTGCATATGGCTGGGTCCAAACTGGAATGGCATGGTGAGCAAAAAAACAATGGAATTAGGCCCAGATCTCTGTACTGGGGTGAATGTATGACATTGTTCTGCATTCTGTCCATCAATAGTTCTTTTTGCATTCATCACCCCGAGTGGGACGGGTATGCTCAGACGTGAGTCCCGTGCTCTCCATGCCACTGGAATCAAGCTACCCTGGCTGAACAAGGGTGAAACCCCGAAACCGGTCCTAGGATGCTTGTTTCCAGTCCGGGGGGGACCTGGCCTGGCAGATCGGGCTGGACTGTTCCCATTGGACACCGGGTCAAGACTGATTTGCATATGGCTGGGTCCAAACTGGAATGGCACGGTGAGCAAAAAAACGATGGAATTAGGCCCAGATCTCTGTACTGGGGTGAATGTATGACATTGTTCTGCATTCTGTCCATCAATAGTTCTTTTTGCATTTGTCACCCCGAGTGGGACGGGTATGCTCAGACGTGAGTCCCGTGCTCTCCATCCCACTGGAATTAAGCTACCCTGGCTGAAGAGGGGTGAAACCCCGAAACCGGTCCTAGGATGCTTGTTTCCAGTCCAGGGAGGACTTGGCCTGGCAGTTCGGGCTGGATTGTTCACCTTTGGGCACAGGGTCAAGACTGATTTGCATATGGCTTGGTCCAAACTGGAATGGCATGGTGAGCAAAAAAACGATGGAATTAGGCCCAGATCTCTGTACTGGGGTGAATGTATGACATTGTTCTGCATTCTGTCCCATCAATAGTTCTTTTTGCATTTGTCACCCCGAGTGGGACGGGTATGCTCAGACGGGAGTCCCATGCTCTGCATGCCACTGGAATCAAGCTACCCTGGCTGAAGAGGGGAGAAACCCCGAAACCGGTCCTAGGATGCTTGTTTCCAGTCCAGGGAGGACCTGGCCTGGCAGTTCGGGCTGGACTGTTCCCATTGGGCACAGGGTCAAGACTGATTTGCATATGGCTCTGTCCAAACTGGAATGGCATGGTGAGCAAAAAAACGATGGAATTAGGCTCAGATCTATGTACTGGGGTGAATAAATGACATTGTTCTGCATTCTGTCCATCAATAGTTCTTTTTGCATTTGTCACCCAGAGTGGAACGGGTATGCTCAGGCGTGAGTCTCGTGCTCCCCATGCCACTGGAATCAAGCTACCCTGGCGGAAGAGGGGTGAAACCCCAAAACTGGTCCTAGGAGGATGCTTGTTTCCAGTCCAGGGAGGACCTGGCCTGGCAGTTTGGGCTGGACTGTTCCCATTGGGCACAGGTTCAAGACTGATTTGCATATGGCTTGGTCCAAACTGGAATGGCATGGTGAGCAAAAAAACGATGGAATTAGGCCCAGATCTCTGTACTGGGGTGAATGTATGACATTGTTCTGCATTCTGTCCATCAATAGTTCCTTTTGCATTTGTCACCCCGAGTGGGACGGGTATGCTCAGACGTGAGTCCCGTGCTCTCCATGCCACTGGAACCAAGCTACCCTGGCTGAAGAAGGGTGAAACCCCGAAACCGGTCCTAGGATGCTTGTTTCAAGTCCGGGGGGGACCTGGCCTGACAGATCGGGCTGGACTGTTCCCATTGGGCACAGGGTCAAGACTGATTTGCATATGGCTGGGTCCAAACTGGAATGGCATGGTGAGCAAAAAAACGATGGAATTAGGCCCAGATCTCTGTACTGGGGTGAATGTATGACATTGTTCTGCATTCTGTCCATCAATAGTTCCTTTTGCATTTGTAACCCCGAGTGGGACGGGTATGCTCAGACGCGAGTCCCATGCTCTCCATGCCACTGGAATCAAGCTACCCTGGCTGAAGAGGGGTGAAACACCAAAACCGGTCCTAGGATGCTTGTTTCCAGTCCGGGGGGACCTGGCCTGGCAGATCGGGCTGGACTGTTCCCATTGGGCACAGGGTCAAGACTGATTTGCATATGGCTGGGTCCAAACTGGAATGGCATGGTGAGCAAAAAAACAATGGAATTAGGCCCAGATCTCTGTACTGGGGTAAATGTATGACATTGTTCTGCATTCTGTCCATCAATAGTTCTTTTTGCATTTGTCACCCCGAGTGGGACTGGTATGCTCAGACGTGAGTCCCGTGCTCTCCATGCCACTGGAATCAAGCTACCCTGGCTGAAGAAGGGTGAAACCCCAAAACCGGTCCTAGGATGCTTGTTTCCAGTCCAGGGAGGACCTGGCCTGGCAGTTTGAGCTGGACTGTTCCCATTGGGCACAGGGTCAAGACTGATTTGCATATGGCTGGGTCCAAACTGGAATGGCATGGTGAGCAAAAATACGATGGAATTAGGCCCAGATCTCTGTACTGGGGTGAATGTATGACATTGTTCTGCATTCTGTCCATCAATAGTTCTTTTTGCATTTGTCATCCCGAGTGGGACGGGTATGCTCAGACATCAGTCCCATGCTCTCCATGCCACTGGAATCAAGCCACATTGGCCGAAGAGGGCTGAAACCCCGAAACCGGACCTAGGTTGCTTGTTTCCAGTCCAGGGAGGACCTTACCTGGCAGTTCAGGCTGGACTGTTCCCATTGGGCACAGGGTCAAGACTGATTTGCATATGGCTGGGTCCAAACTGGAATGGCATGGTGAGCAAAAATACGATGGAATTAGGCCCAGATCTCTGTACTGGGGTGAATGTATGACATTGTTCTGCATTCTGTCCATCAATAGTTATTTTTGCATTTGTCACCCCGAGTGGGACAGGTATGCTCAGACGTCAGTCCCATGCTCTCCATGCCACTGGAATCAAGCCACACTGGCCGAAGAGGGGTGAAACCCAGAAACCGGACCTAGGTTGCTTGTTTCCACTCCAGGGAGGACCTGGCCTGGCAGTTTGGGCTGGACTGTTCCCATTGGGCACAGGGTCAAGACTGATTTGCATATGGCTGGGTCCAAACTGGAATGGCATGGTGAGCAAAAATACGATGGAATTAGGCCCAGATCTCTGTACTGGGGTGAATGTATGACATTGTTCTGCATTCTGTCCATCAATAGTTCCTTTTGCATTTGTCACCCCGAGTGGGACGGGTATGCTCAGACGTGAGTCGCGTGCTCTCCATGCCACTGGAACCAAGCTACCCTGGCTGAAGAAGGGTGAAACCCCGAAACCGGTCCTAGGATGCTTGTTTCAAGTCCGGGGGGGGACCTGGCCTGGCAGATCGGGCTGGACTGTTCCCATTGGACACAGGGTCAAGACTGATTTGCATATGGCTGGGTCCAAACTGGAATGGCACGGTGAGCAAAAAAACGATGGAATTAGGCCCAGATCTCTGTACTGGGGTGAATGTATGACATTGTTCTGCATTCTGTCCATCAATAGTTCTTTTTGCATTTGTCACCCCGAGTGGGACGGGTATGCTCAGACGTGAGTCCCGTGCTTTCCATCCCACTGGAATTAAGCTACCCTGGCTGAAGAGGGGTGAAACCCCGAAACCGGTCCTAGGATGCTTGTTTCCAGTCCAGGGAGGACTTGGCCTGGCAGTTCGGGCTGGATTGTTCACCTTTGGGCACAGGGTCAAGACTGATTTGCATATGGCTTGGTCCAAACTAGAATGGCATGGTGAGCAAAAAAACGATGGAATTAGGCCCAGATCTCTGTACTGGGGTGAATGTATGACATTGTTCTGCATTCTGTCCCATCAATAGTTCTTTTTGCATTTGTCACCCCGAGTGGGACGGGTATGCTCAGACGGGAGTCCCATGCTCTGCATGCCACTGGAATCAAGCTACCCTGGCTGAAGAGGGGAGAAACCCCGAAACCGCTCCTAGGATGCTTGTTTCCAGTCCAGGGAGGACCTGGCCTGGCAGTTCGGGCTGGACTGTTCCCATTGGGCACAGGGTCAAGACTGATTTGCATATGGCTCTGTCCAAACTGGAATGGCATGGTGAGCAAAAAAACGATGGAATTAGGCTCAGATCTATGTACTGGGGTGAATAAATGACATTGTTCTGCATTCTGTCCATCAACAGTTCTTTTTGCATTTGTCACCCAGAGTGGAACGGGTATGCTCAGGCGTGAGTCTCGTGCTCCCCATGCCACTGGAATCAAGCTACCCTGGCGGAAGAGGGGTGAAACCCCAAAACTGGTCCTAGGATGCTTGTTTCCAGTCCAGGGAGGACCTGGCCTGGCAGTTTCGGCTGGACTGTTCCCATTGGGCACAGGGTCAAGACTGATTTGCATATGGCTGGGTCCAAACTGGAATGGCATGGTGAGCAAAAATATGATGGAATTAGGCCCAGATCTCTGTACTGGGGTGAATGTATGACATTGTTCTGCATTCTGTCCATCAATAGTTCTTTTTGCATTTGTCATCCCGAGTGGGACGGGTATGCTCAGACGTGAGTCCCGTGCTCTCCATGCCACTGGAATCAAGCTACCCTGGCTGAAGAGGGGTGAAACCCCGAAACCGGTCCTAGGATGCTTGTTTCCAGTCCAGGGAGGACCTGGCCTGGCAGTTTGGGTTGGACTGTTCCCATTGGGCACAGGTTCAAGACTGATTTGCATATGGCTTGGTCCAAACTGGAATGGAATGGTGAGCAAAAAAACGATGGAATTAGGCCCAGATCTCTGTACTGGGGTGAATGTATGACATTGTTCTGCATTCTGTCCATCAATAGTTCCTTTTGCATTTGTCACCCCGAGTGGGACGGGTATGCTCAGACGTGAGTCCCGTGCTCTCCATGCCACTGGAACCAAGCTACCCTGGCTGAAGAAGGGTGAAACCCCGAAACCGGTCCTAGGATGCTTGTTTCAAGTCCGGGGGGGACCTGGCCTGGCAGATCGGGCTGGACTGTTCCCATTGGGCACAAGGTCAAGACTGATTTGCATATGGCTGGGTCCAAACTGGAATGGCATGGTGAGCAAAAAAACGATGGAATTAGGCCCAGATCTCTGTACTGGGGTGAATGTATGACATTGTTCTGCATTCTGTCCATCAATAGTTCTTTTTGCATTTGTCACCCCGAGTGGGACGGGTATGCTCAGACGTGAGTCCCGTGCTCTCCATGCCACTGGAATTAAGCTACCCTGGCTGAAGAGGGGTGAAACCCCGAAACCGGTCCTAGGATGCTTGTTTCCAGTCCAGGGAGGACCTGGCCTGGCAGTTCGGGCTGGACTGTTCCCATTGGGCACAGGGTCAAGACTGATTTGCATATGGCTTGGTCCAAACTGGAATGGCATGTGAGCAAAAAAACGATGGAATTAGGCCCAGATCTCTGTACTGGGGTGAATGTATGACATTGTTCTGCATTCTGTCCATCAATAGTTCTTTTTGCATTTGTCACCCCGAGTGGGACGGGTATGTTCAGACGTGAGTCCCGTGCTCTCCATGCCACTGGAATCAAGCTACCCTGGCTGAAGAGGGGTGAAACCCCGAAACCGGTCCTAGGATGCTTGTTTCCAGTCCAGGGAGGACCTGGCCTGGCAGTTCGGGCTGGACTGTTCCCATTGGGCACAGGGTCAAGACTGATTTGCATTTGGCTGTGTACAAACTGGAATGGCATAATGAGCAAAAAAAGGATGGAATTAGGCCCAGATCTGTGTACTGGGGTGAATGTATGACATTGTTCTGCATTATGTCCATCAATAGTTCTTTTTGCATTTGTCACCCCGAGTGGGACGGGTATGCTCAAACGTGAGTCCCGTGCTCTCCATGCCACTGCAATCAAGCTACCCTGGCTGAAGAGGGCTGAAACCCCGAAACCGGTCCTAGGATGCTTGTTTCCAGTCCAGGGAGGACCTGGCCTGGCAGTTCGGGCTGGACTGTTCCCATTGGGCACAGGGTCAAGACTGATTTGCATTTGGCTGTGTACAAACTGGAATGGCATAGTGAGCAAAAAAAGGATGGAATTAGGCCCAGATCTCTGTACTGGGGTCAATGTATGACATTGTTCTGCATTCTGTCCATCAATAGTTCCTTTTGCATTTGTAACCCCGAGTGGGACGGGTATGCTCAGACGCGAGTCCCATGCTCTCCATGCCACTGGAATCAAGCTACCCTGGCTGAAGAGGGGTGAAACACCAAA
This sequence comes from Triturus cristatus, assembly GCF_964204655.1. Classification (NCBI taxonomy): domain Eukaryota; kingdom Metazoa; phylum Chordata; class Amphibia; order Caudata; family Salamandridae; genus Triturus; species Triturus cristatus. Next base: position 589,518,690 of record NC_140579.1, read on the forward strand.
ACCGGTCCTAGGATGCTTGTTTCCAGTCCGGGGGGGACCTGGCCTGGCAGATCGGGCTGGACTGTTCCCATTGGGCACAGGGTCAAGACTGATTTGCATATGGCTGGGTCCAAACTGGAATGGCATGGTGAGCAAAAAAACAATGGAATTAGGCCCAGATCTCTGTACTGGGGTGAATGTATGACATTGTTCTGCATTCTGTCCATCAATAGTTCTTTTTGCATTTGTCATCCCGAGTGGGACGGGTATGCTCAGACGTCAGTCCCATGCTCTCCATGCCACTGGAATCAAGCCACATTGGCCGAAGAGGGCTGAAACCCCGAAACCGGACCTAGGTTGCTTGTTTCCAGTCCAGGGAGGACCTTACCTGGCAGTTCAGGCTGGACTGTTCCCATTAGGCACAGGGTCAAGACTGATTTGCATATGGCTGGGTCCAAACTGGAATGGCATGGTGAGCAAAAATACGATGGAATTAGGCCCAGATCTCTGTACTGGGGTGAATGTATGACATTGTTCTGCATTCTGTCCATCAATAGTTCTTTTTGCATTTTGTCACCCCGAGTGGGACAGGTATGCTCAGACGTCAGTCCCATGCTCTCCATGCCACTGGAATCAAGCCACACTGGCCGAAGAGGGGTGAAACCCAGAAACCGGACCTAGGTTGCATGTTTCCAGTCCAGGGAGGACCTGACCTGGCAGTTCAGGCTGGACTGTTCCCATTGGGCACAGGGTCAAGACTGATTTGCATATGGCTGGGTCCAAACTGGAATGGCATGGTGAGCAAAAATACGATGGAATTAAGCCCAGATCTCTGTACTGGGGTGAATGTATGACATTGTTCTGCATTCTGTCCATCAATAGCTCTTTTTGCATTTGTCACCCCGAGTGGGACGGGTATGCTCAGACGGGAGTCCCATGCTCTCCATGCCACTGGAATCAAGCTACCCTGGCTGAAGAGGGGTGAAAACCCAAAACCGGTCCTAGGATGCTTGTTTCCACTCCAGGGAGGACCTGGCCTGGCAGTTTGGGCTGGACTGTTCCCATTGGGCACAGGGTCAAGACTGATTTGCATATGGCTGGGTCCAAACTGGAATGGCATGGTGAGCAAAAAAACAATGGAATTAGGCCCAGATCTCTGTACTGGGGTGAATGTATGACATTGTTCTGCATTCTGTCCATCAATAGTTCTTTTTGCATTTGTCATCCCGAGTGGGACGGGTATGCTCAGACGTGAGTCCCGTGCTCTCCATGCCACTAGAAATAAGCTACCCTGGCTGAAGAGGGGTGAAACCCCGAAACCGGTCCTAGGATGCTTGTTTCCAGTCCAGGGATGACCTGGCCTGGCAGTTCGGGCTGGACTGTTCCTATTGGGCACAGGGTCAAGACTGATTTGCATATGGCTGGGTCCAAACTGGAATGGCATGGTGAGCAAAAAAACGATGGAATTAGGCCCAGATCTCTGTACTGGGGTGAATGTATGACATTGTTCTGCATTCTGTCCATCAATAGTTCTTTTTGCATTTGTCACCCCGAGTGGGATGGGTATGCTCAGACGTGAGTCCCGTGCTCTCCATGCCACTGGAATCCAGCTACCCTGGCTGAAGAGGGGTGAAACCCCGAAACCGGTCCTAGGATGCTTGTTTCCAGTCCAGGGAGGACCTGGCCTGGCAGTTCGGGCTGGACTGTTCCCATTGGGCAAAGGGTCAAGACTGATTTGCATATAGCTGGGTCCATACTGGAATGGCATAGTGAGAAACAAAACAATGGAATTAGGCCCAGATCTCTGTACTGGGGTGAATGTATGACATTGTTCTGCATTCTGTCCAACAATAGTTCTTTTTGCATTTGTCACCCCGAGTGGAACGGGTATGCTCAGACGTGAGTCCCGTGCTCTTTATGCCACTGGAATCAAGCTACCCTGGCTGAAGAGGGGTGAAACCCCGAAACCAGTCCTAGGATGCTTGTTTCCAGTCCAGGGAGGACCTGGCCTGGCAGTTCGGGCTGGACTGTTCCCATTGGGCACAGGGTCAAGACTGATTTGCATATGGCTCTGTCCAAACTGGAATGGCATGGTGAGCAAAAAAACGATGGAATTAGGCTCAGATCTATGTACTGGGGTGAATAAATGACATTGTTCTGCATTCTGTCCATCAACAGTTCTTTTTGCATTTGTCACCCAGAGTGGAACGGGTATGCTCAGGCGTGAGTCTCGTGCTCCCCATGCCACTGGAATCAAGCTACCCTGGCGGAAGAGGGGTGAAACCCCAAAACTGGTCCTAGGATGCTTGTTTCCAGTCCAGGGAGGACCTGGCCTGGCAGTTTGGGCTGGACTGTTCCCATTGGGCACAGGGTCAAGACTGATTTGCATATGGCTGGATCCAAACTGGAATGGCATGGTGAGCAAAAATACGATGGAATTAGGCCCAGATCTCTGTACTGGGGTGAATGTATGACATTGTTCTGCATTCTGTCCATCAATAGTTCTTTTTGCATTTGTCATCCCGAGTGGGACGGGTATGCTCAGACGTGAGTCCCGTGCTCTCCATGCCACTGGAATCAAGCAACCCTGGCTGAAGAGGGGTGAAACCCTGAAACCGGTCCTAGGATGCTTGTTTCCAGTCCAGGGAGGACCTGGCCTGGCAGTTTGGGTTGGACTGTTCCCATTGGGCACAGGTTCAAGACTGATTTGCATATGGCTTGGACCAAACTGGAATGGCATGGTGAGCAAAAAAACGATGGAATTAGGCCCAGATCTCTGTACTGGGGTGAATGTATGACATTGTTCTGCATTCTGTCCATCAATAGTTCCTTTTGCATTTGTCACCCCGAGTGGGACGGGTATGCTCAGACGTGAGTCCCGTGCTCTCCATGCCACTGGAACCAAGCTACCCTGGCTGAAGAAGGGTGAAACCCCGAAACCGGTCCTAGGATGCTTGTTTCAAGTCCGGGGGGGACCTGGCCTGGCAGATCGGGCTGGACTGTTCCCATTGGGCACAAGGTCAAGACTGATTTGCATATGGCTGGGTCCAAACTGGAATGGCATGGTGAGCAAAAAAACGATGGAATTAGGCCCAGATCTCTGTACTGGGGTGAATGTATGACATTGTTCTGCATTCTGTCCATCAATAGTTCTTTTTGCATTTGTCACCCCGAGTGGGACGGGTATGCTCAGACGTGAGTCCCGTGCTCTCCATGCCACTGGAATTAAGCTACCCTGGCTGAAGAGGAGTGAAACCCCGAAACCGGTCCTAGGATGCTTGTTTCCAGTCGAGGGAGGACCTGGCCTGGCAGTTCGGGCTGGACTGTTCCCATTGGGCACAGGGTCAAGACTGATTTGCATATGGCTTGGTCCAAACTGGAATGGCATAGTGAGCAAAAAAAGGATGGAATTAGGCCCAGATCTCTGTACTGGGGTCAATGTATGACATTGTTCTGCATTCTGTCCATCAATAGTTCCTTTTGCATTTGTAACCCCGAGTGGGACGGGTATGCTCAGACGCGAGTCCCATGCTCTCCATGCCACTGGAATCAAGCTACCCTGGCTGAAGAGGGGTGAAACCCCGAAACCGGTCCTAGGATGCTTGTTTCCAGTCCAGGGAGGACCTGGCCTGGCAGTTCGGGCTGGACTGTTCCCATTGGGCACAGGGTCAAGACTGATTTGCATTTGGCTGTGTACAAACTGGAATGGCATAATGAGCAAAAAAAGGATGGAATTAGGCCCAGATCTGTGTACTGGGGTGAATGTATGACATTGTTCTGCATTATGTCCATCAATAGTTCTTTTTGCATTTGTCACCCCGAGTGGGACGGGTATGCTCAAACGTGAGTCCCGTGCTCTCCATGCCACTGCAATCAAGCTACCCTGGCTGAAGAGGGCTGAAACCCCGAAACCGGTCCTAGGATGCTTGTTTCCAGTCCAGGGAGGACCTGGCCTGGCAGTTCGGGCTGGACTGTTCCCATTGGGCACAGGGTCAAGACTGATTTGCATTTGGCTGTGTACAAACTGGAATGGCATAGTGAGCAAAAAAAGGATGGAATTAGGCCCAGATCTCTGTACTGGGGTCAATGTATGACATTGTTCTGCATTCTGTCCATCAATAGTTCCTTTTGCATTTGTAACCCCGAGTGGGACGGGTATGCTCAGACGCGAGTCCCATGCTCTCCATGCCACTGGAATCAAGCTACCCTGGCTGAAGAGGGGTGAAACACCAAAACCGGTCCTAGGATGCTTGTTTCCAGTCCGGGGGGGACCTGGCCTGGCAGATCGGGCTGGACTGTTCCCATTGGGCACAGGGTCAAGACTGATTTGCATATGGCTGGGTCCAAACTGGAATGGCATGGTGAGCAAAAAAACAATGGAATTAGGCCCAGATCTCTGTACTGGGGTGAATGTATGACATTGTTCTGCATTCTGTCCATCAATAGTTCTTTTTGCATGTGTCATCCCGAGTGGGACGGGTATGCTCAGACGTCAGTCCCATGCTCTCCATGCCACTGGAATCAAGCCACATTGGCCGAAGAGGGCTGAAACCCCGAAACCGGACCTAGGTTGCTTGTTTCCAGTCCAGGGAGGACCTTACCTGGCAGTTCAGGCTGGACTGTTCCCATTAGGCACAGGGTCAAGACTGATTTGCATATGGCTGGGTCCAAACTGGAATGGCATGGTGAGCAAAAATACGATGGAATTAGGCCCAGATCTCTGTACTGGGGTGAATGTATGACATTGTTCTGCATTCTGTCCATCAATAGTTCTTTTTGCATTTGTCACCCCGAGTGGGACAGGTATGCTCAGACGTCAGTCCCATGCTCTCCATGCCACTGGAATCAAGCCACACTGGCCGAAGAGGGGTGAAACCCAGAAACCGGACCTAGGTTGCATGTTTCCAGTCCAGGGAGGACCTGACCTGGCAGTTCAGGCTGGACTGTTCCCATTGGGCACAGGGTCAAGACTGATTTGCATATGGCTGGGTCCAAACTGGAATGGCATGGTGAGCAAAAATACGATGGAATTAAGCCCAGATCTCTGTACTGGGGTGAATGTATGACATTGTTCTGCATTCTGTCCATCAATAGTTCTTTTTGCATTTGTCACCCCGAGTGGGACGGGTATGCTCAGACGGGAGTCCCATGCTCTCCATGCCACTGGAATCAAGCTACCCTGGCTGAAGAGGGGTGAAAACCCAAAACCGGTCCTAGGATGCTTGTTTCCACTCCAGGGAGGACCTGGCCTGGCAGTTTGGGCTGGACTGTTCCCATTGGGCACAGGGTCAAGACTGATTTGCATATGGCTGGGTCCAAACTGGAATGGCATGGTGAGCAAAAAAACAATGGAATTAGGCCCAGATCTCTGTACTGGGGTGAATGTATGACATTGTTCTGCATTCTGTCCATCAATAGTTCTTTTTGCATTTGTCATCCCGAGTGGGACGGGTATGCTCAGACGTGAGTCCCGTGCTCTCCATGCCACTAGAAATAAGCTACCCTGGCTGAAGAGGGGTGAAACCCCGAAACCGGTCCTAGGATGCTTGTTTCCAGTCCAGGGATGACCTGGCCTGGCAGTTCGGGCTGGACTGTTCCTATTGGGCACAGGGTCAAGACTGATTTGCATATGGCTGGGTCCAAACTGGAATGGCATGGTGAGCAAAAAAACGATGGAATTAGGCCCAGATCTCTGTACTGGGGTGAATGTATGACATTGTTCTGCATTCTGTCCATCAATAGTTCTTTTTGCATTTGTCACCCCGAGTGGGATGGGTATGCTCAGACGTGAGTCCCGTGCTCTCCATGCCACTGGAATCCAGCTACCCTGGCTGAAGAGGGGTGAAACCCCGAAACCGGTCCTAGGATGCTTGTTTCCAGTCCAGGGAGGACCTGGCCTGGCAGTTCGGGCTGGACTGTTCCCATTGGGCAAAGGGTCAAGACTGATTTGCATATAGCTGGGTCCATACTGGAATGGCATAGTGAGAAACAAAACAATGGAATTAGGCCCAGATCTCTGTACTGGGGTGAATGTATGACATTGTTCTGCATTCTGTCCAACAATAGTTCTTTTTGCATTTGTCACCCCGAGTGGAACGGGTATGCTCAGACGTGAGTCCCGTGCTCTTTATGCCACTGGAATCAAGCTACCCTGGCTGAAGAGGGGTGAAACCCCGAAACCGGTCCTAGGATGCTTGTTTCCAGTCCAGGGAGGACCTGGCCTGGCAGTTCGGGCTGGACTGTTCCCATTGGGCACAGGGTCAAGACTGATTTGCATATGGCTCTGTCCAAACTGGAATGGCATGGTGAGCAAAAAAACGATGGAATTAGGCTCAGATCTATGTACTGGGGTGAATAAATGACATTGTTCTGCATTCTGTCCATCAACAGTTCTTTTTGCATTTGTCACCCAGAGTGGAACGGGTATGCTCAGGCGTGAGTCTCGTGCTCCCCATGCCACTGGAATCAAGCTACCCTGGCGGAAGAGGGGTGAAACCCCAAAACTGGTCCTAGGATGCTTGTTTCCAGTCCAGGGAGGACCTGGCCTGGCAGTTTGGGCTGGACTGTTCCCATTGGGCACAGGGTCAAGACTGATTTGCATATGGCTGGATCCAAACTGGAATGGCATGGTGAGCAAAAATACGATGGAATTAGGCCCAGATCTCTGTACTGGGGTGAATGTATGACATTGTTCTGCATTCTGTCCATCAATAGTTCTTTTTGCATTTGTCATCCCGAGTGGGACGGGTATGCTCAGACGTGAGTCCCGTGCTCTCCATGCCACTGGAATCAAGCAACCCTGGCTGAAGAGGGGTGAAACCCCGAAACCGGTCCTAGGATGCTTGTTTCCAGTCCAGGGAGGACCTGGCCTGGCAGTTTGGGTTGGACTGTTCCCATTGGGCACAGGTTCAAGACTGATTTGCATATGGCTTGGACCAAACTGGAATGGCATGGTGAGCAAAAAAACGATGGAATTAGGCCCAGATCTCTGTACTGGGGTGAATGTATGACATTGTTCTGCATTCTGTCCATCAATAGTTCCTTTTGCATTTGTCACCCCGAGTGGGACGGGTATGCTCAGACGTGAGTCCCGTGCTCTCCATGCCACTGGAACCAAGCTACCCTGGCTGAAGAAGGGTGAAACCCCGAAACCGGTCCTAGGATGCTTGTTTCAAGTCCGGGGGGGACCTGGCCTGGCAGATCGGGCTGGACTGTTCCCATTGGGCACAAGGTCAAGACTGATTTGCATATGGCTGGGTCCAAACTGGAATGGCATGGTGAGCAAAAAAACGATGGAATTAGGCCCAGATCTCTGTACTGGGGTGAATGTATGACATTGTTCTGCATTCTGTCCATCAATAGTTCTTTTTGCATTTGTCACCCCGAGTGGGACGGGTATGCTCAGACGTGAGTCCCGTGCTCTCCATGCCACTGGAATTAAGCTACCCTGGCTGAAGAGGAGTGAAACCCCGAAACCGGTCCTAGGATGCTTGTTTCCAGTCCAGGGAGGACCTGGCCTGGCAGTTCGGGCTGGACTGTTCCCATTGGGCACAGGGTCAAGACTGATTTGCATATGGGTTGGTCCAAACTGGAATGGCATAGTGAGCAAAAAAAGGATGGAATTAGGCCCAGATCTCTGTACTGGGGTCAATGTATGACATTGTTCTGCATTCTGTCCATCAATAGTTCCTTTTGCATTTGTAACCCCGAGTGGGACGGGTATGCTCAGACGCGAGTCCCATGCTCTCCATGCCACTGGAATCAAGCTACCCTGGCTGAAGAGGGGTGAAACACCAAAACCGGTCCTAGGATGCTTGTTTCCAGTCCGGGGGGGACCTGGCCTGGCAGATCGGGCTGGACTGTTCCCATTGGGCACAGGGTCAAGACTGATTTGCATATGGCTGGGTCCAAACTGGAATGGCATGGTGAGCAAAAAAACAATGGAATTAGGCCCAGATCTCTGTACTGGGGTGAATGTATGACATTGTTCTGCATTCTGTCCATCAATAGTTCTTTTTGCATTTGTCACCCCGAGTGGGACGGGTATGCTCAGACGTGAGTCCCGTGCTCTCCATGCCACTGGAATCAAGCTACCCTGGCTGAAGAAGGGTGAAACCCCAAAACCGGTCCTAGGATGCTTGTTTCCAGTCCAGGGAGGACCTGGCCTGGCAGTTTGGGCTGGACTGTTCCCATTGGGCACAGGGTCAAGACTGATTTGCATATGGCTGGGTCCAAACTGGAATGGCATGGTGAGCAAAAATACGATGGAATTAGGCCCAGATCTCTGTACTGGGGTGAATGTATGACATTGTTCTGCATTCTGTCCATCAATAGTTCTTTTTGCATTTGTCATCCCGAGTGGGACGGGTATGCTCAGACGTCAGTCCCATGCTCTCCATGCCACTGGAATCAAGCCACATTGGCCGAAGAGGGCTGAAACCCCGAAACCGGACCTAGGTTGCTTGTTTCCAGTCCAGGGAGGACCTTACCTGGCAGTTCAGGCTGGACTGTTCCCATTGGGCACAGGGTCAAGACTGATTTGCATATGGCTGGGTCCAAACTGGAATGGCATGGTGAGCAAAATTACGATGGAATTAAGCCCAGATCTCTGTACTGGGGTGAATGTATGACATTGTTCTGCATTCTGTCCATCAATAGTTCTTTTTGCATTTGTCATCCCGAGTGGGACGGGTATGCTCAGACGTGAGTCCCGTGCTCTCCATGCCACTAGAAATAAGCTACCCTGGCTGAAGAGGGGTGAAACCCCGAAACCGGTCCTAGGATACTTGTTTCCAGTCCAGGGATGACCTGGCCTGGCAGTTCGGGCTGGACTGTTCCCATTGGGCACAGGGTCAAGACTGATTTGCATATGGCTGGGTCCAAACTGGAATGGCATGGTGAGCAAAAAAACGATGGAATTAGGCCCAGATCTCTGTACTGGGGTGAATGTATGACATTGTTCTGCATTCTGTCCATCAATAGTTCTTTTTGCATTTGTCACCCCGAGTGGGATGGGTATGCTCAGACGTGAGTCCCGTGCTCTCCATGCCACTAGAATCCAGCTACCCTGGCTGAAGAGGGGTGAAACCCCGAAACCGGTCCTAGGATGCTTGTTTCCAGTCCAGGGAGGACCTGGCCTGGCAGTTCGGGCTGGACTGTTCCCATTGGGCAAAGGGTCAAGACTGATTTGCATATAGCTGGGTCCATACTGGAATGGCATAGTGAGAAACAAAACAATGGAATTAGGCCCAGATCTCTGTACTGGGGTGAATGTATGACATTGTTCTGCATTCTGTCCAACAATAGTTCTTTTTGCATTTGTCACCCCGAGTGGAACGGGTATGCTCAGACGTGAGTCCCGTGCTCTTTATGCCACTGGAATCAAGCTACCCTGGCTGAAGAGGGGTGAAACCCCGAAACCGGTCCTAGGATGCTTGTTTCCAGTCCAGGGAGGACCTGGCCTGGCAGTTCGGGCTGGACTGTTCCCATTGGGCACAGGGTCAAGACTGATTTGCATATGGCTCTGTCCAAACTGGAATGGCATGGTGAGCAAAAAAATGATGGAATTAGGCTCAGATCTATGTACTGGGGTGAATAAATGACATTGTTCTGCATTCTGTCCATCAACAGTTCTTTTTGCATTTGTCACCCAGAGTGGAACGGGTATGCTCAGGCGTGAGTCTCGTGCTCCCCATGCCACTGGAATCAAGCTACCCTGGCGGAAGAGGGGTGAAACCCCAAAACTGGTCCTAGGATGCTTGTTTCCAGTCCAGGGAGGACCTGGCCTGGCAGTTTGGGCTGGACTGTTCCCATTGGGCACAGGGTCAAGACTGATTTGCATATGGCTGGGTCCAAACTGGAATGGCATGGTGAGCAAAAATACGATGGAATTAGGCCCAGATCTCTGTACTGGGGTGAATGTATGACATTGTTCTGCATTCTGTCCATCAATAGTTCTTTTTGCATTTGTCATCCCGAGTGGGACGGGTATGCTCAGACGTGAGTCCCGTGCTCTCCATGCCACTGGAATCAAGCTACCCTGGCTGAAGAGGGGTGAAACCCCGAAACCGGTCCTAGGATGCTTGTTTCCAGTCCAGGGAGGACCTGGCCTGGCAGTTTGGGCTGGACTGTTCCCATTGGGCACAGGGTCAAGACTGATTTGCATTTGGCTGTGTACAAACTGGAATGGCATAGTGAGCAAAAAAACAATGGAATTAGGCCCAGATCTCTGTACTGGGGTGAATCTATGAAATTGTTCTGCATTCTGTCCATCAATAGTTCTTTTTGCATTTGTCACCCCGAGTGGGACGGGTATGCTCAGACGGGAGTCCCATGCTCTCCATGCCACTGGAATCAAGCTACCCTGGCTGAAGAGGGGTGAAACCCCGAAACCGGTCCTAGGATGCTTGTTTCCAGTCCAGGGAGGACCTGGCCTGGCAATTCGGGCTGGACTGTTCCCATTGGGCACAGGGTCAAGATTGATTTGCATATGGCTGGGTCCAAACTGGAATGGCATGTGAGCAAAAAAAAGATGGAATTAGGCCCAGAGCTCTGTACTGGGGTGAATGTATGACATTGTTCTACATTCTGTCCATCAGTAGTTTTTTTTGCATTTGTCACCCCGAGTGGGACGGGTATGCTCAGACGTGAGTCCCGTGCTCTCCATGCCACTGGAATCAAGCTACCATGGCTGAAGAGGGGTGAAACCCCAAAGCCGGTCCTAGGATGCTTGTTTCCAGTCCAGGGAGTACCTGGCCTGGCAGTTTGGGTCGGACTGTTCCCATCGGGCACAGGGTCAAGACTGATTTGCATATGGCTGGGCCCGAACTGGAATGGCATGGTGAGCAAAAAAACGATGGTATTAGGCCCTGATCTCTGTACTGGGGTGAATGTATGACATTGTTCTGCATTCTGTCCATCAATAGTTCTTTTTGCATTTGTCACCCCGAGTGGGATGGGTATGCTCAGACGTGAGTCCCGTGCTCTCCATGCCACTGGAATCAAGCTACCCTGGCTAAAGAGGGGAACCGGTCCTAGGATGCTTGTTTCCAGTCCAGGGATGACCTGGCCTGGCAGTTCGGGCTGGACTGTTCCCATTGGGCACAGGGTCAAGGCTGATTTGCAGATGGCTGGGTCCAAACTGGAATGGCATGGTGAGCAAAAAAACGATGGAATTAGGCCCAGATCTCTGTACTGGGGTGAATGTATGATATTGTTCTGCATTCTGTCCATCAATAGTTCTTTTTGCATTTGTCACCCAGAGTGGAAAGGGTATGCTCAGACGTGAGTCCCGTGCTCTCTATGCCACTGGAATCAAGTTACCCTGGCTGAAGAGGGGTGAAACCCCGAAACCGGTCCTAGGATGCTTGTTTCCAGTCCGGAGGGGACCTGGCCTGGCAGATCGGGCTGGACTGTTCCCATTGGGCACAGGGTCAAGACTGATTTGCATATGGCTGGGTCCAAACTGGAATGGCATGGTGAGCAAAAAAACAATGGAATTAGGCCCAGATCTCTGTACTGGGGTGAATGTATGACATTGTTCTGCATTCTGTCCATCAATAGTTCTTTTTGCATTCGTCACCCCGAGTGGGACGGGTATGCTCAGACGTGAGTCCCGTGCTCTCCATGCCACTGGAATCAAGCTACCCTGGCTGAACAAGGGTGAAACCCCGAAACCGGTCCTAGGATGCTTGTTTCCAGTCCGGGGGGGACCTGGCCTGGCAGATCGGGCTGGACTGTTCCCATTGGACACCGGGTCAAGACTGATTTGCATATGGCTGGGTCCAAACTGGAATGGCACGGTGAGCAAAAAAACGATGGAATTAGGCCCAGATCTCTGTACTGGGGTGAATGTATGACATTGTTCTGCATTCTGTCCATCAATAGTTCTTTTTGCATTTGTCACCCCGAGTGGGACGGGTATGCTCAGACATGAGTCCCGTGCTCTCCATCCCACTGGAATTAAGCTACCCTGGCTGAAGAGGGATGAAACCCCGAAACCGGTCCTAGGATGCTTGTTTCCAGTCCAGGGAGGACTTGGCCTGGCAGTTCGGGCTGGATTGTTCACCTTTGGGCACAGGGTCAAGACTGATTTGCATATGGCTTGGTCCAAACTGGAATGGCATGGTGAGCAAAAAAACGATGGAATTAGGCCCAGATCTCTGTACTGGGGTGAATGTATGACATTGTTCTGCATTCTGTCCCATCAATAGTTCTTTTTGCATTTGTCACCCCGAGTGGGACGGGTATGCTCAGACGGGAGTCCCATGCTCTGCATGCCACTGGAACCAAGCTACCCTGGCTGAAGAGGGGAGAAACCCCGAAACCGGTCCTAGGATGCTTGTTTCCAGTCCAGGGAGGACCTGGCCTGGCAGTTCGGGCTGGACTGTTCCCATTGGGCACAGGGTCAACACTGATTTGCATATGGCTCTGTCCAAACTGGAATGGCATGGTGAGCAAAAAAACTATGGAATTAGGCTCAGATCTATGTACTGGGGTGAATAAATGACATTGTTCTGCATTCTGTCCATCAATAGTTCTTTTTGAATTTGTCACCCAGAGTGGAATGGGTATGCTCAGGCGTGAGTCTCGTGCTCCCCATGCCACTGGAATCAAGCTACCCTGGCGGAAGAGGGGTGAAACCCCAAAACTGGTCCTAGGATGCTTGTTTCCAGTCCAGGGAGGACCTGGCCTGGCAGTTTGGGCTGGACTGTTCCCATTGGGCACAGGTTCAAGACTGATTTGCATATGGCTTGGTCCAAACTGGAATGGCATGGTGAGCAAAAAAACGATGGAATTAGGCCCAGATCTCTGTACTGGGGTGAATGTATGACATTGTTCTGCATTCTGTCCATCAATAGTTCCTTTTGCATTTGTCACCCCGAGTGGGACGGGTATGCTCAGACGTGAGTCCCGTGCTCTCCATGCCACTGTAACCAAGCTACCCTGGCTGAAGAAGGGTGAAACCCCGAAACCGGTCCTAGGATGCTTGTTTCAAGTCCGGGGGGGACCTGGCCTGACAGATCGGGCTGGACTGTTCCCATTGGGCACAGGGTCAAGACTGATTTGCATATGGCTGGGTCCAAACTGGAATGGCATGGTGAGCAAAAAAACGATGGAATTAGGCCCAGATCTCTGTACTGGGCTGAATGTATGACATTGTTCTGCATTCTGTCCATCAATAGTTCCTTTTGCATTTGTAACCCCGAGTGGGACGGGTATGCTCAGACGCGAGTCCCATGCTCTCCATGCCACTGGAATCAAGCTACCCTGGCTGAAGAGGGGTGAAACACCAAAACCGGTCCTAGGATGCTTGTTTCCAGTCCGGGGGGACCTGGCCTGGCAGATCGGGCTGGACTGTTCCCATTGGGCACAGGGTCAAGACTGATTTGCATATGGCTGGGTCCAAACTGGAATGGCATGGTGAGCAAAAAAACAATGGAATTAGGCCCAGATCTCTGTACTGGGGTGAATGTATGACATTGTTCTGCATTCTGTCCATCAATAGTTCTTTTTGCATTTGTCACCCCGAGTGGGACGGGTATGCTCAGACGTGAGTCCCGTGCTCTCCATGCCACTGGAATCAAGCTACCCTGGCTGAAGAAGGGTGAAACCCCAAAACCGGTCCTAGGATGCTTGTTTCCAGTCCAGGGAGGACCTGGCCTGGCAGTTTGGGCTGGACTGTTCCCATTGGGCACAGGGTCAAGACTGATTTGCATATGGCTGGGTCCAAACTGGAATGGCATGGTGAGCAAAAATACGATGGAATTAGGCCCAGATCTCTGTACTGGGGTGAATGTATGACATTGTTCTGCATTCTGTCCATCAATAGTTCTTTTTGCATTTGTCATCCCGAGTGGGACGGGTATGCTCAGACGTCAGTCCCATGCTCTCCATGCCACTGGAATCAAGCCACATTGGCCGAAGAGGGCTGAAACCCCGAAACCGGACCTAGGTTGCTTGTTTCCAGTCCAGGGAGGACCTTACCTGGCAGTTCAGGCTGGACTGTTCCCATTGGGCACAGGGTCAAGACTGATTTGCATATGGCTGGGTCCAAACTGGAATGGCATGGTGAGCAAAAATACGATGGAATTAGGCCCAGATCTCTGTACTGGGGTGAATGTATGACATTGTTCTGCATTCTGTCCATCAATAGTTCTTTTTGCATTTGTCACCCCGAGTGGGACAGGTATGCTCAGACGTCAGTCCCATGCTCTCCATGCCACTGGAATCAAGCCACACTGGCCGAAGAGGGGTGAAACCCAGAAACCGGACCTAGGTTGCTTGTTTCCACTCCAGGGAGGACCTGGCCTGGCAGTTTGGGCTGGACTGTTCCCATTGGGCACAGGGTCAAGACTGATTTGCATATGGCTGGGTCCAAACTGGAATGGCATGGTGAGCAAAAATACGATGGAATTAGGCCCAGATCTCTGTACTGGGGTGAATGTATGACATTGTTCTGCATTCTGTCCATCAATAGTTCCTTTTGCATTTGTCACCCCGAGTGGGACGGGTATGCTCAGACGTGAGTCGCGTGCTCTCCATGCCACTGGAACCAAGCTACCCTGGCTGAAGAAGGGTGAAACCCCGAAACCGGTCCTAGGATGCTTGTTTCAAGTCCGGGGGGGACCTGGCCTGGCAGATCGGGCTGGACTGTTCCCATTGGGCACAGGGTCAAGACTGATTTGCATATGGCTGGGTCCAAACTGGAATGGCATGGTGAGTAAAAAAACGATGGAATTAGGCCCAGATCTCTGTACTGGGGTGAATGTATGACATTGTTCTGCATTCTGTCCATCAATAGTGCTTTTTGCATTTGTCACCCCGAGTGGGACGGGTATGCTCAGACGTGAGTCCCGTGCTCTCCATGCCACTGGAATCAAGCTACCCTGGCTGAAGAAGGGTGAAACCCCGAAACCGGTCCTAGGATGCTTGTTTCCAGTCCAGGGAGGACCTGGCCTGGCAGTTCGGGCTGGACTGTTCCCATTGGGCACAGGGTCAAGACTGATTTGCATATGGCTGGATCCAAACTGGAGTGGCATGGCGAGCAAAAAAACGATGGAATTAGGCCCAGATCTCTGTACTGGGGTGAATGTATGACATTGTTCTGCATTCTGTCCATCAATAGTTCTTTTGCATTTGTCACCCCGAGTGGGACGGGTATGCTCAGAAGTCAGTCCCATGCTCTCCATGCCACTGGAATCAAGCCTCACTGGCCGAAGAGGGGTGAAACCCTGAAACCGGACCTAGGTTGCTTGTTTCCAGTCCAGGGAGGACCTGACCTGGCAGTTCGGGCTGGACTGTTTCCATTGGGCACAGGGTCAAGACTGATTTGCAGATGGCTGGGTCCAAACTGGAATGGCATGGTGAGCAAAAAAACGATGGAATTAGGCCCAGATCTCTGTACTGGGGTGAATGTATGACATTGTTCTGCATTCTGTCCATCAATAGTTCTTTTTGCATTTGTCACCCCGAGTGGGACGGGTATGCTCAGACGTGAGTCCCGTGCTCTCCATGCTACTGGAATCAAGCTACCCTGGCTGAAGAGGGGTGAAACCCCGAAACCGGTCCTAGGATGCTTGTTTCCAGTCCAGGGAGGACCTGGCCTGGCAGTTCGGGCTGGACTGTTCCCATCGGGCACAGGGTCAAGACTGATTTGCATATGGCTGGATCCAAACTGGAATGGCATGATGAGCAAAAAAACGATGGTATCAGGCCCTGATCTCTGTACTGGGGTGAATGTATGACATTGTTCTGCATTCTGTCCATCAATAGTTCTTTTTGCATTTGTCACCCCGAGTGGGACAGGTATGCTCAGAAGTGAGTCCAGTGCTCTCCATGCCACTGGAATCAAGCTACCCTGGCTGAAGAGGAGTGAAACCCCGAAACCGGTCCTAGGATGCTTGTTTCCAGTCCAGGGATGACCTGGCCTGGCAGTTCGGGCTGGACTGTTCCCATTGGGCACAGGGTCAAGACTGATTTGCATATGGCTGGGTCCAAATTGGAATGGCATGGTGAGCAAAAAAACGATGGAATTAGGCCCAGATCTCTGTACTGGGGTGAATGTATGACATTGTTCTGCATTCTGTCCATCAATAGTTCTTTTTGCATTTGTCAACCCGAGTGGGACGGGTATGCTCAGACGTGAGTCCCGTGCCCTCCATGCTACTGGAATCCAGCTACCCTGGCTGAAGAGGGGTGAAACCCCGAAACCGGTCCTAGGATGCTTGTTTCCAGTCCAGGGAGGACCTGGCCTGGCAGTTCGGGCTGGACTGTTCCCATTGGGCAAAGGGTCAAGACTGATTTGCATATAGCTGGGTCCATACTGGAATGGCATAGTGAGAAACAAAACGATGGAATTAGGCCCAGATCTCTGTACTGGGGTGAATGTATGACATTGTTCTGCATTCTGTCCATCAATAGTTCTTTTTGCATTTGTCACCCCGAGTGGAACGGGTATGCTCAGACGTGAGTCCCGTGCTCTCTATGCCACTGGAATCAAGATACCCTGGCTGAAGAGGGGTGAAACCCCGAAACCGGTCCTAGGATGCTTGTTTCCAGTCCAGGGAGGACCTGGCCTGGCAGTTTGGGCTGGACTGTTCCCATTGGGCACAGGGTCAAGACTGATTTGCATTTGGCTGTGTACAAACTGGAATGGCATAGTGAGCAAAAAAACGGATGGAATTAGGCCCAGATCTCTGTACTGGGGTGAATGTATGACATTGTTCTGCATTATGTCCATCAATAGTTCCTTTTGCATTTGTCACCCCGAGTGGGACGGGTATGCTCAGACGGGAGTCCCATGCTCTCCATGCCACTGGAATCAAGCTACACTGGCTGAAGAGGGGTGAAACCCCGAAACCGGTCCTAGGATGCTTGTTTCTAATCCAGGGAGGACTTGGCCTGGCAATTCGGGCTGGACTGTTCCCATTGGGCACAGGGTCAAGACTGATTTGCATATGGCTTGGTCCAAACTGGAATGGCATGGTGAGCAAAAAAACAATGGAATTAGGCCCAGATCTCTGTACTGGGGTGAATGTATGACATTGTTCTGCATTCTGTCCCATCAATAGTTCTTTTTGCATTTGTCACCCCGAGTGGGACGGGTATGCTCAGACGGGAGTACCATGCTCTGCATGCCACTGGAATCAAGCTACCCTGGCTGAAGAGGGGAGAAACCCCAAAACCGGTCCTAGGATGCTTGTTTCCAGTCCAGGGAGGACCTGGCCTGGCAGTTCGGGCTGGACTGTTCCCATTGGGCACAGGGTCAAGACTGATTTGCATATGGCTCTGTCCAAACTGGAATGGCATGGTGAGCAAAAAAACGATGGAATTAGGCCCAGATCTATGTCCTGGGGTGAATGAATGACATTGTTCTACATTCTGTCCATCAATAGTTCTTTTTGCATTTGTCACCCAGAGTGGAACTGGTATGCTCAGGCGTGAGTCTCGTGCTCTCCATGCCACTGGAATCAAGCTACCCTGGCGGAAGAGGGGTGAAACCCCAAAACCGGTCCTAGGATGCTTGTTTCCAGTCCAGGGAGGACCTGGCCTGGCAGTTTGGGCTGGACTGTTCCCATTGGGCACAGGGTCAAGACTGGAATGGCATGGTGAGCAAAAAAACAATGGAATTAGGCCCAGATCTCTGTACTGGGGTGAATGTATGACATTGTTCTGCATTCTGTCCATCAATAGATCTTTTTGCATTTCTCACCCCGAGTGGGACGGGTATGCTCAGACGTGAGTCCCGTGCTCTCCATGCCACTGGAATCAAACTACCATGGCTGACGAAGGGTGAAACCCCGAAACCGGTCCTAGGATGCTTGTTTCCAGTCCGGGGGGGACCTGGCCTGGCAGATCGAGCTGGACTGTTCCCATTGGGCACAGGGTCAAGACTGATTTGCATATGGCTGGGTCCAAACTGGAATGGCATGGTGAGCAAAAATACGATGGAATTAAGCCCAGATCTCTGTACTGGGGTGAATGTATGACATTGTTCTGCATTCTGTCCATCAATAGTTCTTTTTGCATTTGTCACCCCGAGTGGGACGGGTATGCTCAAACGTGAGTCCCGTGCTCTCCATGCCACTGGAATTAAGCTACCCTGGCTGAAGATGGGTGAAACCCCGAAACCGGTCCTAGGATGCTTGTTTCCAGTCCAGGGAGGACCTGGCCTGGCAGTTCGGGCTGGACTGTTCCCATTGGGCACAGGGTCAAGACTGATTTGCATATGGCTTGGTCCAAACTGGAATGGCATGGTGAGCAAAAAAAGGATGGAATTAGGCCCAGATCTCTGTACTGGGGTGAATGTATGACATTGTTCTGCATTCTGTCCATTAATAGTTCTTTTTGCATTTGTCACCCCGAGTGGGATGGGTATGCTCAGACGTGAGTCCCGTGCTCTCCATGCCACTGGAATCAAGCTACCCTGGCTGAAGAGGGGTGAAACCCCGAAACCGGTCCTAGGATGCTTGTTTCCAGTCCAGGGAGGACCTGGCCTGGCAGTTCGGGCTGGACTGTTTCCATTGGGCACAGGGTCAAGACTGATTTGCATTTGGCTGTGTACAAACTGGAATGGCATAATGAGCAAAAAAAGGATGGAATTAGGCCCAGATCTGTGTACTGGGGTGAATGTATGACATTGTTCTGCATTATGTCCATCAATAGTTCTTTTTGCATTTGTCACCCCGAGTGGGACGGGTATGCTCAAACGTGAGTCCCGTGCTCTCCATGCCACTGCAATCAAGCTACCTTGGCTGAAGAGGGCTGAAACCCCGAAACCGGTCCTAGGATGCTTGTTTCCAGTCCAGGGAGGACCTGGCCTGGCAGTTCGGGCTGGACTGTTCCCATTGGGCACAGGGTCAAGACTGATTTGCATTTGGCTGTGTACAAACTGGAATGGCATAGTGAGCAAAAAAAGGATGGAATTAGGCCCAGATCTCTGTACTGGGGTCAATGTATGACATTGTTCTGCATTCTGTCCATCAATAGTTCCTTTTGCATTCGTAACCCCGAGTGGGACGGGTGTGCTCAGACGCGAGTCCCATGCTCTCCATGCCACTGGAATCAAGCTACCCTGGCTGAAGAGGGGTGAAACACCAAAATCGGTCCTAGGATGCTTGTTTCCAGTCCGGGGGGGACCTGGCCTGGCAGATCGGGCTGGACTGTTCCCATTGGGCACAGGGTCAAGACTGATTTGCATATGGCTGGGTCCAAACTGGAATGGCATGGTGAGCAAAAAAACAATGGAATTAGGCCCAGATCTCTGTACTGGGGTGAATGTATGACATTGTTCTGCATTCTGTCCATCAATAGTTCTTTTTGCATTTGTCACCCCGAGTGGGACGGGTATGCTCAGACGTGAGTCCTGTGCTCTCCATGCCACTGAAATCAAGCTACCCTGGCTGAAGAAGGGTGAAACCCCGAAACCGGTCCTAGGATGCTTGTTTCCAGTCCGGGGGGGACCTGGCCTGGCAGATCGGGCTGGACTGTTCCCATTGGACACCGGGTCAAGACTGATTTGCATATGGCTGGGTCCAAACTGGAATGGCATGGTGAGCAAAAAAACGATGGAATTAGGCCCAGATCTCTGTACTGGGGTGAATGTATGACATTGTTCTGCATTCTGTCCATCAATAGTTCTTTTTGCATTTGTCACCCCGAGTGGGACGGGTATGCTCAGACGTGAGTCCCGTGCTCTCCATCCCACTGGAATCAAGCTACCCTGGCTGAAGAAGGGTGAAACCCCGAAACCGGTCCTAGGATGCTTGTTTCCAGTCCGGGGGGGACCTGGCTTGGCAGATCGAGCTGGACTGTTCCCATTGGGCACAGGGTCAAGACTGATTTGCATATGGCTGGGTCCAAACTGGAATGGCATGGTGAGCAAAAATACGATGGAATTAAGCCCAGATCTCTGTACTGGGGTGAATGTATGACATTGTTCTGCATTCTGTCCATCAATAGTTCTTTTTGCATTTGTCACCCCGAGTGGGACGGGTATGCTCAAACGTGACTCCCGTGCTCTCGATGCCACTGGAATCAAGCTACCCTGGCTGAAGAGGGCTGAAACCCCGAAACCGGTCCTAGGATGCTTGTTTCCAGTCCAGGGAGGACCTGGCCTGGCAGTTCAGGCTGGACTGTTCCCATTGGGCACAGGGTCAAGACAGATTTGCATATGGCTGTGTCCAAACTGGAATGGCATGGTGAGCAAAAAACCGATGGAATTAGGCCCTGATCTCTGTACTGGGGTGAATGTATGACATTGTTCTGCATTCTGTCCATCAATAGTTCTTTTTGCATTTGTCACCCCGAGTGGGACGGGTATGCTCAGACGTGAGTCCCGTGCTCTCCATGCCACTGGAAATAAGCTACCCTGGCTGAAGAGGGGTGAAACCCCGAAACCGGTCCTAGGATGCTTGTTTCCAGTCCAGGGAGGACCTGGCCTGGCAGTTCGGGCTGGACTGTTCCCATTGGGCACAGGGTCAAGACTGATTTGCATATGGCTTGGTCCAAACTGGAATGGCATGGTGAGCAAAAAAACGATGGAATTAGGCCCAGATCTCTGTACTGGGGTGAATGTATGACATTGTTCTGCATTCTGTCCATCAATAGTTCTTTTTGCATTTGTCACCCCGAGTGGGACGGGTATGCTCAGACGTGAGTCCCGTGCTCTCCATGCCACTGGAATCAAGCTACCCTGGCTGAAGAGGGGTGAAACCCCGAAACCGGTCCTAGGATTCTTGTTTCCAGTCCAGGGAGGACCTGGACTGGCAGTTCGGGCTGGACTGTTCCCATTGGGCACAGGGTCAAGACTGATTTGCATTTGGCTGTGTACAAACTGGAATGGCATAATGAGCAAAAAAAGGATGGAATTAGGCCCAGATCTGTGTACTGGGGTGAATGTATGACATTGTTCTGCATTATGTCCATCAATAGTTCTTTTTGCATTTGTCACCCCGAGTGGGACGGGTATGCTCAAACTTCAGTCCCGTGCTCTCCATGCCACTGCAATCAAGCTACCCTGGCTGAAGAGGGCTGAAACCCCGAAACCGGTCCTAGGATGCTTGTTTCCAGTCCAGGGAGGACCTGTCCTGGCAGTTCGGGCTGGACTGTTCCCATTGGGCACAGGGTCAAGACTGATTTGCATTTGGCTGTGTACAAACTGGAATGGCATAGTGAGCAAAAAAAGGATGGAATTAGGCCCAGATCTCTGTACTGGGGTCAATGTATGACATTGTTCTGCATTCTGTCCATCAATAGTTCCTTTTGCATTTGTAACCCCGAGTGGGACGGGTATGCTCAGACGCGAGTCTCATGCTCTCCATGCCACTGGAATCAAGCTACCCTGGCTGAAGAGGGGTGAAACACCAAAACCGGTCCTAGGATGCTTGTTTCCAGTCCGGGGGGGACCTGGCCTGGCAGATCGGGCTGGACTGTTCCCATTGGGCACAGGGTCAAGACTGATTTGCATATGGCTGGGTCCAAACTGGAATGGCATGGTGAGCAAAAATACGATGGAATTAGGCCCAGATCTCTGTACTGGGGTGAATGTATGACATTGTTCTGCATTCTGTCCATCAATAGTTCTTTTTGCATTTGTCATCCCGAGTGGGACGGGTATGCTCAGACGTGAGTCCTGTGCTCTCCATACCACTGGAATCAAGCTACCCTGGCTGAAGAGGGGTGAAACTCCGAAACCGGTCCTAGGATGCTTGTTTCCAGTCCAGGGAGGACCTGGCCTGGCAGTTTGGGTTGGACTGTTCCCATTGGGCACAGGGTCAAGACTGATTTGCATATGGCTTGGTCCAAACTGGAATGGCATGGTGAGCAAAAAAACGATGGAATTAGGCCCAGATCTCTGTACTGGGGTGAATGTATGACATTGTTCTGCATTCTGTCCATCAATAGTTCCTTTTGCATTTGTCACCCCGAGTGGGACGGGTATGCTCAGACGTGAGTCCCGTGCTCTCCATGCCACTGGAATCAAGCTACCCTGGCTGAAGAGGGGTGAAACCCCGAAACCGGTCCTAGGATGCTTGTTTCCAGTCCAGGGAGGACCTGGCCTGGCAGTTCGGGCTGGACTGTTACCATTGGGCACAGGGTCAAGACTGATTTGCATATGGCTCTGTCCAAACTGGAATGGCATGGTGAGCAAAAAAACGATGGAATTAGGCTCAGATCTATGTACTGGGGTGAATAAATGACATTGTTCTGCATACTGTCCATCAATAGTTCTTTTTGCATTTGTCACCCAGAGTGGAACGGGTATGCTCAGGCGTGAGTCTCGTGCTCCCCATGCCACTGGAATCAAGCTACCCTGGCGGAAGAGGGGTGAAACCCCAAAACCGGTCCTAGGATGATTGTTTCCAGTCCAGGGAGGACCTGGCCTGGCAGTTTGGGCTGGACTGTTCCCATTGGGCACAGGGTCAAGACTAATTTGCATATGGCTGGGTCCAAACTGGAATGGCATGGTGAGCAAAAATACGATGGAATTAGGCCCAGATCTCTGTACTGGGGTGAATGTATGACATTGTTCTGCATTCTGTCCATCAATAGTTCTTTTTGCATTTGTCATCCCGAGTGGGACGGGTATGCTCAGACGTGAGTCCCGTGCTCTCCATACCACTGGAATCAAGCTACCCTGGCTGAAGAGGGGTGAAACTCCGAAACCGGTCCTAGGATGCTTGTTTCCAGTCCAGGGAGGACCTGGCCTGGCAGTTTGGGTTGGACTGTTCCCATTGGGCACAGGGTCAAGACTGATTTGCATATGGCTTGGTCCAAACTGGAATGGCATGGTGAGCAAAAAAACGATGGAATTAGGCCCAGATCTCTGTACTGGGGTGAATGTATGACATTGTTCTGCATTCTGTCCATCAATAGTTCCTTTTGCATTTGTCACCCCGAGTGGGACGGGTATGCTCAGACGTGAGTCCCGTGCTCTCCATGCCACTGGAACCAAGCTACCCTGGCTGAAGAAGGGTGAAACCCCGAAACCGGTCCTAGGATGCTTGTTTCAAGTCCGGGGGGGACCTGGCCTGGCAGATCGGGCTGGACTGTTCCCATTGGGCACAGGGTCAAGACTGATTTGCATATGGCTGGGTCCAAACTGGAATGGCATGGTGAGCAAAAAAACGATGGAATTAGGCCCAGATCTCTGTACTGGGGTGAATGTATGACATTGTTCTGCATTCTGTCCATCAATAGTTCTTTTTGCATTTGTCACCCCGAGTGGGACGGGTATGCTCAGACGTGAGTCCCGTGCTCTCCATGCCACTGGAATCAAGCTACCCTGGCTGAAGAAGGGTGAAACCCCGAAACCGGTCCTAGGATGCTTGTTTCCAGTCCAGGGAGGACCTGGACTGGCAGTTCGGGCTGAACTGTTCCCATTGGGCACAGGGTCAAGACTGATTTGCATATGGCTGGATCCAAACTGGAGTGGCATGGCGAGCAAAAAAACGATGGAATTAGGCCCAGATCTCTGTACTGGGGTGAATGTATGACATTGTTCTGCATTCTGTCCATCAATAGTTCTTTTTGCATTTGTCACCCCGAGTGGGACGGGTATGCTCAGACGTCAGTCCCATGCTCTCCATGCCACTGGAATCAAGCCACACTGGCCGAAGAGGTGTGAAACCCCGAAACCGGACCTAGGTTGCTTGTTTCCAGTCCAGGGAGGACCTGACCTGGCAGTTCAGGCTGGACTGTTCCCATTGGGCACAGGGTCAAGACTGATTTGCATATGGCTGGGTCCAAACTGGAATGGCATGGCGAGCAAAAAAACGATGGAATTAGGCCCAGATCTGTGTACTGGGGTGAATGTATGACATTGTTCTGCATTATGTCCATCAATAGTTCTTTTTGCATTTGTCACCCCGAGTGGGACGGGTATGCTCAAACTTGAGTCCCGTGCTCTCCATGCCATTGCAATCAAGCTACCCTGGCTGAAGAGGGCTGAAACCCCGAAACCGGTCCTAGGATGCTTGTTTCCAGTCCAGGGAGGACCTGGCCTGGCAGTTCGGGCTGGACTGTTCCCATTGGGCACAGGGTCACGACTGATTTGCATTTGGCTGTGTACAAACTGGAATAGCATAGTGAGCAAAAAAAGGATGGAATTAGGCCCAGATCTCTGTACTGGGGTGAATGTATGACATTGTTCTGCATTCTGTCCATCAATAGTTCCTTTTGCATTTGTAACCCCGAGTGGGACGGGTATGCTCAGACGCGAGTCCCATGCTCTCCATGCCACTGGAATCAAGCTACCCTGGCTGAAGAGGGGTGAAACACCAAAACCGGTCCTAGGATGCTTGTTTCCAGTCCGGGGGGGACCTGGCCTGGCAGATCGGGCTGGACTGTTCCCATTGGGCACAGGGTCAAGACTGATTTGCATATGGCTGGGTCCAAACTGGAATGGCATGGTGAGCAAAAAAACAATGGAATTAGGCCCAGATCTCTGTACTGGGGTGAATGTATGACATTGTTCTGCCTTCTGTCCATCAATAGTTCTTTTTGCATTTGTCACCCCGAGTGGGACGGGTATGCTCAGACGTGAGTCCCGTGCTCTCCATGCCACTGGAATCAAGCTACCCTGGCTGAAGAAGGGTGAAACCCCGAAACCGGTCCTAGGATGCTTGTTTCCAGTCCGGGGGGGACCTGGCCTGGCAGATCGGGCTGGACTGTTCCCATTGGACACCGGGTCGAGACTGATTTGCATATGGCTGGGTCCAAACTGGAATGGTATGGTGAGCAAAAAAACGATGGAATTAGGCCCAGATCTCTGTACTGGGGTGAATGTATGACATTGTTCTGCATTCTGTCCATCAATAGTTCTTTTTGCATTTGTCACCCCGAGTGGGACGGGTATGCTCAGACGTCAGTCCCATGCTCTCCATGCCACTGGAATCAAGCCACATTGGCCGAAGAGGGGTGAAACCCCGAAACCGGACCTAGGTTGCTTGTTTCCAGTCCAGGCAGGACCTTACCTGGCAGTTCAGGCTGGACTGTTCCCATTGGGCACAGGGTCAAGACTGATTTGCATATGGCTGGGTCCAAACTGGAATGGCATGGTGAGCAAAAATACGATGGAATTAGGCCCAGATCTCTGTACTGGGGTGAATGTATGACATTGTTCTGCATTCTGTCCATCAATAGTTCTTTTTGCATTTGTCACCCCGAGTGGGACGGGTATGCTCAGACGGGAGTCCCAAGCTCTGCATGCCACTGGAATCAAGCTACCCTGGCTGAAGAGGGGTGAAAC
The DNA here is from genome assembly GCF_964204655.1 of Triturus cristatus. Classification (NCBI taxonomy): domain Eukaryota; kingdom Metazoa; phylum Chordata; class Amphibia; order Caudata; family Salamandridae; genus Triturus; species Triturus cristatus. The sequence continues at coordinate 589,543,921 of NC_140579.1, forward strand.
CCCGAAACCGGTCCTAGGATGCTTGTTTCCAGTCCAGGGAGGACCTGGCCTGGCAGTTCGGGCTGGACTGTTCCCATTGGGCACAGGGTCAAGACTGATTTGCATATGGCTCTGTCCAAACTGGAATGGCATGGTGAGCAAAAAAACGATGGAATTAGGCCCAGATCTATGTACTGGGGTGAATGAATGACATTGTTCTGCATTCTGTCCATCAATAGTTCTTTTTGCGTTTGTCACCCTGAGTGGAACGGGTATGCTCAGGCGTGAGTCTCGTGCTCTCCATGCCACTGGAATCAAGCTACCCTGGCGGAAGAGGGGTGAAACCCCAAAACCGGTCCTAGGATGCGTGTTTCCAGTCCAGGGAGGACCTGGCCTGGCAGTTTGGGCTGGACTGTTCCCATTGGGCACAGGGTCAAGACTGATTTGCATATGGCTGGGTCCAAACTGGAATGGCATGGTGAGCAAAAATACGATGGAATTAGGCCCAGATCTCTGTACTGGGGTGAATGTATGACATTGTTCTGCATTCTGTCCATCAATAGTTCCTTTTGCATTTGTCACCCCGAGTGGGACGGGTATGCTCAGACGTGAGTCCCGTGCTCTCCATGCCACTGGAACCAAGCTACCCTGGCTGAAGAAGGGTGAAACCCCGAAACCGGTCCTAGGATGCTTGTTTCAAGTCCGGGGGGAACCTGGCCTGGCAGATCGGGCTAGACTGTTCCCATTGGGCACAGGGTCAAGACTGATTTGCATATGGCTGGGTCCAAACTGGAATGGCATAGTGAGCAAAAAAACGATGGAATTAGGCCCAGATCTCTGTACTGGGGTGAATGTATGACATTGTTCTGCATTCTGTCCATCAATAGTTCTTTTTGCATTTGTCACCCCGAGTGGGACGGGTATGCTCAGACGTGAGTCCCGTGCTCTCCATGCCACTGGAATCAAGCTACCCTGGCTGAAGAAGGGTGAAACCCCGAAACCGGTCCTAGGATGCTTGTTTCCAGTCCAGGGAGGACCTGGCCTGGCAGTTCGGGCTGGACTGTTCCCATTGGGCACAGGGTCAAGACTGATTTGCATATGGCTGGATCCAAACTGGAGTGGCATGGCGAGCAAAAATACGATGGAATTAGGCCCAGATCTCTGTACTGGGGTGAATGTATGACATTGTTCTGCATTCTGTCCATCAATAGTTCTTTTTGCATTTGTCACCCTGAGTGGGACGGGTATGCTGAGACGTGAGTCCCGTGCTCTCCATGCCACTGGAATCAAGCTACCCTGGCTGAAGAGGAGTGAAACCCCGAAACTGGTTCTAGGATGCTTTTTTCCAGTCCACGGAGGACCTGGCCTGGCAGTTCGGGCTGGACTGTTCCTATTGAGCACAGGGTCAAGACTGATTTTCATATGGCTGGGTCCAAACTGGACTGGCATGGTGAGCAAAAAAACGATGGATTTAGGCCCAGAGCTCTGTACTGTGGTGAATGTATGACATTGTTCTGCATTCTGTCCATCAATAGTTCTTTTTGCATTTGTCACCCCGAGTGGGTCGGGTATGCTCAGACGTGAGTCCCGTGCTCTCCATGCCACTGGAATCAAGCTACCCTGGCTGAAGAGGGGTGAAACCCCGAAACCGGTCCTAGGATGCTTATTTCCAGTCCAGGGAGGACCTGGCCTGGCAGTTCGGGCTGGACTGTTCCCATCGGGCACAGGGTCAAGACTGATTTGCATATGGCTGGGTCCAAACTGGAATGGCATGGTGAGCAAAAAAACGATGGTATTAGGCCCTGATCTCTGTACTGGGGTGAATGTATGACATTGTTCTGCATTCTGTCCATCAGTAGTTCTTTTTGCATTTGTCCCCCCGAGTGGGACGGGTATGCTCAGACGTGAGTCCCGTGCTCTCCATGCCACTAGAAATAAGCTACCCTGGCTGAAGAGGGGTGAAACCCCGAAACCGGTCCTAGGATGCTTGTTTCCAGTCCAGGGATGACCTGGCCTGGCAGTTCGGGCTGGACTGTTCCCATTGGGCACAGGGTCAAGACTGATTTGCATATGGCTGGGTCCAAACTGGAATGGCATGGTGAGCAAAAAAACGATGGAATTAGGCCCAGATCTCTGTACTGGGGTGAATGTATGACATTGTTCTGCATTCTGTGCATCAATAGTTCTTTTTGCATTTGTCACCCCGAGTGGGATGGGTATGCTCAGACGTGAGTCCCGTGCTCTCCATGCCACTGGAATCCAGCTACCCTGGCTGAAGAGGGGTGAAACCCCGAAACCGGTCCTAGGATGCTTGTTTCCAGTCCAGGGAGGACCTGGCCTGGCAGTTCGGGCTGGACTGTTCCCATTGGGCAAAGGGTCAAGACTGATTTGCATATAGCTGGGTCCATACTGGAATGGCATAGTTAGAAACAAAACAATGGAATTAGGCCCAGATCTCTGTACTGGGGTGAATGTATGACATTGTTCTGCATTCTGTCCAACAATAGTTCTTTTTGCATTTGTCACCCCGAGTGGAACGGGTATGCTCAGACGTGAGTCCCGTGCTCTCTATGCCACTGGAATCAAGCTACCCTGGCTGAAGAGGGGTGAAAACCCGAAACCGGTCCTAGGATGATTGTTTCCAGTCCAGGGAGGACCTGGCCTGGCAGTTTAAACTGGACTGTTCCCATTGGGCACAGGGTCAAGACTGATTTGCATTTGGCTGTGTACAAACTGGAATGGCATAGTGAGCAAAAAAACGGATGGAATTAGGCCCAGATCTCTGTACTGGGGTGAATGTACGACATTGTTCTGCATTATGACCATCAATAGTTCCTTTTGCATTCGTCACCCCGAGTGGGATGGGTATGCTCAGACGTGAGTCCCATGCTCTCCATGCCACTGGAATCAAGCTAACCAGGCTGAAGAGGGGTGAAACCCCGAAACTGGTCCTAGGATGCTTGTTTCCAGTCCAGGGAGGACCTGGCCTGGCAGTTTGGGCTGGACTGTTCCCATTGGGCACAGGGTCAAGACTGATTTGCATTTGGCTGTGTACAAACTGGAATGGCATAGTGAGCAAAAAAACAATGGAATTAGGCCCAGATCTCTGTACTGGGGTGAATCTATGAAATTGTTCTGCATTCTGTCCATCAATAGTTCTTTTTGCATTTGTCACCCCGAGTGGGACGGGTATGCTCAGACGGGAGTCCCATGCTCTCCATGCCACTGGAATCAAGCTACCCTGGCTGAAGAGGGGTGAAACCCCGAAACCCGTCCTAGGATGCTTGTTTCCAGTCCAGGGAGGACCTGGCCTGGCAATTCGGGCTGGACTGTTCCCATTGGGCACAGGGTCAAGATTGATTTGCATATGGCTGGGTCCAAACTGGAATGGCATGGTGAGCAAAAAAAAGATGGAATTAGGCCCAGAGCTCTGTACTGGGGTGAATGTATGACATTGTTCTGCATTCTGTCCATCAGTAGTTTTTTTTGCATTTGTCACCCCGAGTGGGACGGGTATGCTCAGACGTGAGTCCCGTGCTCTCCATGCCACTGGAATCAAGCTACCCTGGCTGAAGAGGGGTGAAACCCCGAAGCCGGTCCTAAGATGCTTGTTTCCAGTCCAGGGAGTACCTGGCCTGGCAGTTTGGGTTGGACTGTTCCCATCGGGCACAGGGTCAAGACTGATTTGCATATGGCTGGGCCCAAACTGGAATGGCATGGTGAGCAAAAAAACGATGGTATTAGGCCCTGATCTCTGTACTGGGGTGAATGTATGACATTGTTCTGCATTCTGTCCATCAATAGTTCTTTTTGCATTTGTCACCCCGAGTGGGACGGGTATGCTCAGACGTGAGTCCCGTGCTCTCCATGCCACTGGAATCAAGCTACCCTGGCTAAAGAGGGGTGAAACCCCGAAACCGGTCCTAGGATGCTTGTTTCCAGTCCAGGGATGACCTGGCCTGGCAGTTCGGGCAGGACTGTTCCCATTGGGCACAGGGTCAAGACTGATTTGCATATGGCTGGGTCCAAACTGGAATGGCATGGTGAGCAAAAAAACGATGGCATTAGGCCCAGATCTCTGTACTGGGGTGAATGTATGACATTGTTCTGCATTCTGTCCATCAATAGTTCTTTTTGCATTTGTCACCCAGAGTGGAAAGGGTATGCTCAGACGTGAGTCCCGTGCTCTCTATGCCACTGGAATCAAGCTACCCTGGCTGAAGAGGGGTGAAACCCCGAAACCGGTCCTAGGATGCTTGTTTCCAGTCCGGAGGGGACCTGGCCTGGCAGATCGGGCTGGACTGTTCCCATTGGGCACAGGGTCAAGACTGATTTGCATATGGCTGGGTCCAAACTGGAATGGCCTGGTGAGCAAAAAAACAATGGAATTAGGCCCAGATCTCTGTACTGGGGTGAATGTATGACATTGTTCTGCATTCTGTCCATCAATAGTTCTTTTTGCATTTGTCACCCCGAGTGGGACGGGTATGCTCAGACGTGAGTCCCGTGCTCTCCATGCCACTGGAATCAAGCTACCCTGGCTGAAGAGGGGTGAAACCCCGAAACTGGTTCTAGGATGCTTTTTTCCAGTCCACGGAGGACCTGGCCTGGCAGTTCGGGCTGGACTGTTCCCATTGGGCACAGGGTCAAGACTGATTTTCATATGGCTCTGTCCAAACTGGAATGGCATGGTGAGCAAAAAAACGATGGAATTAGGCTCAGATCTATGTACTGGGGTGAATAAATGACATTGTTCTGCATTCTGTCCATCAATAGTTCTTTTTGCATTTGTCACCCAGAGTGGAACGGGTATGCTCAGGCGTGAGTCTCGTGCTCCCCATGCCACTGGAATCAAGCTACCCTGGCGGAAGAGGGGTGAAACCCCAAAACTGGTCCTAGGATGCTTGTTTCCAGTCCAGGGAGGACCTGGCCTGGCAGTTTGGGCTGGACTGTTCCCATTGGGCACAGGGTCAAGAGTGATTTGCATATGGCTGGGTCCAAACTGGAATGGCATGGTGAGCAAAAATACGATGGAATTAGGCCCAGATCTCTGTACTGGGGTGAATGTATGACATTGTTCTGCATTCTGTCCATCAATAGTTCTTTTTGCATTTGTCATCCCGAGTGGGACGGGTATGCTCAGACGTGAGTCCCGTGCTCTCCATGCCACTGGAATCAAGCTACCCTCGCTGAAGAGGGGTGAAACCCCGAAACCGGTCCTAGGATGCTTGTTTCCAGTCCAGGGAGGACCTGGCCTGGCAGTTTGGGTTGGACTGTTCCCATTGGGCACAGGTTCAAGACTGATTTGCATATGGCTTGGTCCAAACTGGAATGGCATGGTGAGCAAAAAAACAATGGAATTAGGCCCAGATCTCTGTACTGGGGTGAATGTATGACATTGTTCTAAATTCTGTCCATCAATAGTTCCTTTTGCATTTGTCACCCCGAGTGGGACGGGTATGCTCAGACGTGAGTCCCGTGCTCTCCATGCCACTGGAACCAAGCTACCCTGGCTGAAGAAGGGTGAAGCCCCGAAACCGGTCCTAGGATGCTTGTTTCAAGTCCGGGGGGGACCTGGCCTGGCAGATCGGGCTGGACTGTTCCCATTGGGCACAGGGTCAAGACTGATTTGCATATGGCTGGGTCCAAACTGGAATGGCATGGTGAGCAAAAAAACGATGGAATTAGGCACAGATCTCTGTACTGGGGTGAATGTATGACATTGTTCTGCATTCTGTCCATCAATAGTTCTTTTTGCATTTGTCACCCCGAGTGGGACGGGTATGCTCAGACGTGAGTCCCGTGCTCTCCATGCCACTGGAATCAAGCTACCCTGGCTGAAGAGGGGTGAAACCCCGAAACTGGTCCTAGGATGCTTGTTTCCAGTCCAGGGAGGACCTGGCCTGGCAGTTCGGGCTGGACTGTTCCCATTGGGCACAGGGTCAAGACTGATTTGCATTTGGCTGTGTACAAACTGGAATGGCATAATGAGCAAAAAAAGGATGGAATTAGGCCCAGATCTGTGTACTGGGGTGAATGTATGACATTGTTCTGCATTATGTCCATCAATAGTTCTTTTTGCATTTGTCACCCCGAGTGGGACGGGTATGCTCAAACTTGAGTCCCGTGCTCTCCATGCCACTGCAATCAAGCTACCCTGGCTGAAGAGGGCTGAAACCCCGAAACCGGTCCTAGGATGCTTGTTTCCAGTCCAGGGAGGACCTGGCCTGGCAGTTCGGGCTGGACTGTTCCTATTGGGCACAGGGTCAAGACTGATTTGCATTTGGCTGTGTACAAACTGGAATGGCATAGTGAGCAAAAAAAGGATGGAATTAGGCCCATATCTCTGTACTGGGGTCAATGTATGACATTGTTCTGCATTCTGTCCATCAATAGTTCCTTTTGCATTTGTAACCCCGAGTGGGACGGGTATGCTCAGACGCGAGTCCCATGCTCTCCATGCCACTGGAATCAAGCTACCCTGGCTGAAGAGGGGTGAAACACCAAAACCGGTCCTAGGATGCTTGTTTCCAGTCCGGGGGGGACCTGGCCTGGCAGATCGGGCTGGACTGTTCCCATTGGGCACAGGGTCAAGACTGATTTGCATATGGCTGGGTCCAAACTGGAATGGCATGGTGAGCAAAAAAACAATGGAATTAGGCCCAGATCTCTGTACTGGGGTGAATGTATGACATTGTTCTGCATTCTGTCCATCAATAGTTCTTTTTGCATTTGTCACCCCGAGTGGGACGGGTATGCTCAGACGTGAGTCCCGTGCTCTCCATGCCACTGGAATCAAGCTACCCTGGCTGAAGAAGGGTGAAACCCCGAAACCGGTCCTAGGATGCTTGTTTCCAGTCCGGGGGGGACCTGGCCTGGCAGATCGGGCTGGACTGTTCCCATTGGACACCGGGTCAAGACTGATTTGCATATGGCTGGGTCCAAACTGGAATTGCATGGTGAGCAATAAAATGATGGAATTAGGCCCAGATCTCTGTACTGGGGTGAATGTATGACATTGTTCTGCATTCTGTCCCATCAATAGTTCTTTTTGCATTTGTCACCCAGAGTGGGACGGGTATGCTCAGACGGGAGTCCCATGCTCTGCATGCCACTGGAATCAAGCTACCCTGGCTGAAGAGGGGTGAAACCCCGAAACCGGTCCTAGGATGCTTGTTTCCAGTCCAGGGAGGACCTGGCCTGGCAGTTCGGGCTGGACTGTTACCATTGGGCACAGGGTCAAGACTGATTTGCATATGGCTCTGTACAAACTGGAATGGCATGGTGAGCAAAAAAAACGATGGAATTAGGCTCAGATCTATGTACTGGGTGAATAAATGACATTGTTCTGCATTCTCTCCATCAATAGTTCTTTTTGCATTTGTCACCCAGCGTGGAACGGGTATGCTCAGGCGTGAGTCTCGTGCTCCCCATGCCACTGGAATCAAGCTACCCTGGCGGAAGAGGGGTGAAACCCCAAAACCGGTCCTAGGATGCTTGTTTCCAGTCCAGGGAGGACCTGGCCTGGCAGTTTGGGCTGGACTGTTCCCATTGGGCACAGGGTCAAGACTGATTTGCATATGGCTGGGTCCAAACTGGAATGGCATGGTGAGCAAAAATACGATGGAATTAGGCCCAGATCTCTGTACTGGGGTGAATGTATGACATTGTTCTGCATTCTGTCCATCAATAGTTCTTTTTGCATTTGTCATCCCGAGTGGGACGGGTATGCTCAGACGTGAGTCCCGTGCTCTCCATACCACTGGAATCAAGCTACCCTGGCTGAAGAGGGGTGAAACTCCGAAACCGGTCCTAGGATGCTTGTTTCCAGTCCAGGGAGGACCTGGCCTGGCAGTTTGGGTTGGACTGTTCCCATTGGGCACAGGGTCAAGACTGATTTGCATATGGCTTGGTCCAAACTGGAATGGCATGGTGAGCAGAAAAACGATGGAATTAGGCCCAGATCTCTGTACTGGGGTGAATGTATGACATTGTTCTGCATTCTCAATCAATCAAATCAAATGATCTTTATTCGGATATGTTAGAAACATCCATAAAAGTACATAAAAGTTATTCCATATATTCTCATACAAAGTGCAAAGTCAAAGTATAGATGTGCAAGCGATACTTCTAAGACTAACAGGCCAGGTCCAGTTTGTTCACATCAGAAGCTCAATAAATGCATCTTTAAAATCCATAAAAAGATCATCCCAATGAATAATTTAAAAAGTTAAAATATATGTTCAACACGTGTTGTCGTACGCCTAAAGTGCAGAAATGCAACATACAATAATATACAAGCCGTTATACAGAAATCTAAAATAATAGACATAATTCGAATCGTGTTCATTGAGGCACGGGAGCGGACAGCAGTTCGAAGAAAATGACTGACTCTATAAATTACATCCTCATTGCTTAGTGTCCGCAAGGTTCTAAAGGCCTCTTTGAAATCTGTCAGGGCATTGGCTTTAAAATAAGGGATGAGAAAATATTTAGTATATTTTTTGTAAAAGCCACAAAACAGTGTAAAGTGCATCAAACTTTGCTTGCCACCTTGGTTACATGGACAGGGTAAGTCTTTTAAGTTATGGGAATAACCTAGGGGGAAACAAAGTAAATTTACCACACTCCCATCCCTAAATCTAAACAACAGACTCCTGTCCCATATGCCCAATACCTTACACAAATAACCTTGGGGTTTGATTGATGGCCTAATACAATGTTCTTGTATGTGTAGGTACCCAAGGATGGCTGGCTTTCTAAATTCAATATTTTCTCTATTTATTCGATATAGATCGAATAAGGCCCTTTTCACTATAAGCTTGTGTGATGAATTTATTGTATCAGGTGCTGAGAAAAGATGCCCCATTTCAACGCTTACTAGGCTCGCCTGTACCGCTTTAAGCCAAGGAATGCAATTTACCCGCTCACATTTTAAACAATCTGAAATTATATCGCGGGTCAATGAGGCAGCTTGGTTGCGCCAAATTTTTAACCAGAATAGAGCGGGTCTTGATTTTATAAAATCCTCTATATAGGGGAGGTTCAATTCTCTATGGCATACGTATGATGGAGCCGAGAAGACTCCCCCCAGTACCTTCCTACAGAACTTATTTTCTTCTACCTGAAGATTGGTGCAGCTCGAGTGACCCCACACCTCGGCGCCATACGTTCCTGTAGGGACGCACTGGGTTTTATAGATTTGTAGTAAAGATAAGGTGACCTCAGCGTGCCTTGGTTGGCGTAAAGTAATTAAGGAATTAATAGCTTTACCCAATTTGTTCCTCCCTCTGGCAACATGTGGTTGCCAGGATCCAAAGTCAGAAAACAACAGGCCCAAATAAGGGAAAGTACAAGTGCTGTCTAGAATATTATTCCCTGCCATTATATGTCGGATTTTATGTTTCTTTGGCCCGCAGGACATTATATAAGATTTTTTAAAATTTGTACATAAGTCCAGGTCGGCCATAAAAGAAACAAAGCCTGTAATTAAAGTGCGAAGTGCATTAGGTGTACGGCCTATGAGTACCGCATCGTCGGCATAAAGAAGTACGGGTAAAGGATTGCCATTGACGAGCGGAACATCAGTGGTTAGTTTATCTATTGATGAACTTAATTCATTTATATATAAAATAAAAAGTAGGGGAGCCAGGACGCAACCCTGTCTAACACCCCTACCAATTAAAATCTCGTCCGAAACCTCACCATCGTTATTGATGCGAACACGGGCCTTTAAGTCTCTGTGTAGATAAGCCAGAAATTGGACCAGAGATTCGTCTAAACCATAGCTCAGCAAGGCAGTCCATAGGCGAGATCGGTTGACAAAGTCGAAAGCAGAGCTTAAATCCATAAAACCTAGATAAAGTGGGGATTTTTTGGCTCTGATATGTTTATCTAAAACTAGGTTTAGGTTCAAGCACTGCTCAACCGTCCCTACGTTATTTCTAAAGCCTAGCTGGCAAGGGTGTAAAATTTTGTTTTCCTCGGCCCAGGTGCTGATCTTATTAAAAATGACCCTGCCCAAAATCTTCAATGTATTATCAATCAGTGATATTGGGCGATAACAGCCAGGGTCGAGTCTGTCGCCTTTTTTGAAAATAGGGACGATTGTGCTATTTGACCAGGTCTCAGGCAATGAGGTAATGGACAAGTTATTAAAAACATTGCACAGTAATGGGGACCATAGGTCGGGCTCTGATTTTATTAAATCGATGGATACTCCATCAGGCCCGGGCGCCTTATTTCCTGCGCTCTGAGAAATTGCGTCCTCCACTTCTGTTATTAAAATATGTGGAAGCTTAAAAGGTTGACGATTTTCGGTGGGAGGGGTCGATGACAGATAAATGTTAGTGAAGTGCTTCACCCATACGTCCCCTGTTATACTACAATTTGTGGGGGTAATATTGGAACCAAACGTTTTCAGGTTTTTAACCTCTTTCCAAAACCCAGCAGCATCCCTAGTTGCTGCAGTACGTACGAGTGATTCCCAATGAGTTTTTAGTAGCTCTTCAGATCGTCTTTTTAAAGTACGTTTATAACTGATCCTCAGGGACCTCACCAATATTTGGTTGGGTGGATCGACTTTTAGGGCAGCTCTCAAATCTCTGTTTGCTCCAGAACAGGAGTTATCGAACCATCTAGGGTTAGTATCAAAGTTGATTTTAACTGGCTTAGATATCTCCTTTTTTATGGTCCTACACAGCTCCGTGAATGCTTCAATGATCGCATGATCTGGGCCTTCAAAAGATAAACAAGTAAGAACTAATCTTGGTTCAGATTTGATAACTCGGGCTAACACCCCCTTATTGTCAATCCCCTTCCAGACCACCCTAAGTTTGTCTGTGGATGCAACTAGGTTTTTTGCCCCAATTTCTATCCGGTTCACCCTCTTAAGGGGAAGTTTCAGAATGGATAGAATCGGGTGATGGTCACTATGTACAGACCTAACTACTTTGGCCTCTAATAAAAGGTCCACAAGTGCGGAGGTCACAAATACATAATCGATTGTGGATGCACTCCCATGCCCGACATAAGTGACCGCGGGACATTTATTTTCCATAATGTTGGCTTTTTCCATAACATTAATTAAGTCCCTTGTGGCCAGATGGTTAGATAATTCTTTGCCTCTTTTACAAGGAGGGGTTTGTCGGTGAATGTGTGCATTAAAATCTCCTCCTACACATATCCCGTCAAGTTTCCCAAATTTTTGTCCCTCTAAAATATCGTCGATAAAATTAAACAACCTTATAAAATTCATATTGGGATGTGTTTTAAAATCATTGTTGTAAAAATTTATTAAACATATTCTAATGCTACTGATGTAGAGCAAAGCCTGGAAATTCCTGTCGTGTGTTGCCAATGGTTCAATTTTGATATCTGCGCCTAATTTAACCCATGTGGATAGTCCCCCACTTGGTCTGCCTAACGCAGGAATTAGTGCGGTTTGGTTAAAACAGCGGTATCCATCAAAAAACAAAGGAGTGGTACACCAGGTTTCCTGAAACATCAGGATATCAATTTTAGAGACCCAGTCCGCCCAATCCCCATTTGTTACTTTAGTATTTAAACCTGCTATATTCCAGCTCAGGATTGTCAAGTTATTGGTAGATATTACCGAGGGGGAGACGTGACACCTGTCCGTGGCCGCCTTAGGTGCATTAGCAGTCATTTTAGTTGGATCCAAGGACAGATCCCCTACTGGGTCAAGTATATTAGATTGATTTCTACCCAGTGGGTCAAAGGAAATAGTTGATGGTCAGTCCAGGGTACCCAAGTCAGACAAAGCACTATATCTATTGTGTAAGGGAAGAAGTAATGAAGAAGGGCTAAGTAATCTATGATGCGGTCTATAAAAATAGCCCAGTTGCAGAGAAGTTATGTCGCTCGGAAGGGGAAAGCGCATGTTAGTACTGCCAAGGATATATTTAACTATAGAAGGGTTTCTAAAGTTGATGACAATACAGTCCCCTTCAATATTCTTGGGTGATGGCCCGACCCAACTCACCCGTCTAGTGGTTATAATTTCTCTCATGATGTTGGGGCCTACTCCTTTGTGTTTACATAGCCAGTCTGTGCATTTGTTGTTTAATTGCATCCATGACTCGCTCTGCCCCTCTCTTAGCTGTGGTACGCCTGCCAAAATTATTACATAGGGGCAGGCGTCGGGGGGCAGATGAAGGACAGGCCCAGAATGCGTTGTTGGCCTAATGGTAGGTGTATGGCCCTTATCTAATCCGATGGGAGCAGAAGCCTTCCCCCCAGTGGATAACAGGGTTGGGGCATCGTTTGGCATATTACTAGCCTGACTAATGTGGCGTATTGGTTTTACCTTCCTCCCTGAAGATGACAAAGTGGAAGCATCATTTGTCATATTACTGACCTGACTAGTGTATGGTGTTGATTCTGTAGCTTTGTTAACACCTCTGGGTATGATGATGCTAGGGGTGGTCGTTTTATTGGGAGCATTTTGTTTTTCAATCAGAGTGCCCCTATTTGCAGCTTCTAGATCTTTAATGAAGCGCTCACCCCTTGTTAAGTCAAGGCTAATAGCCCCCTTCCTTTTTGCATCTTCGTTTTTGATCATAGTTTCAATACGATCTAGTCTTTTAAAAACATTATTAAACTGTTTGATCATTTGAGATTCTAGCTGTTTAAAAATGGTGTCCACAATGGTTTCCATAAAATTAGCATTTGGCTTATTGAGTGTGGAACTTTCACTCACTGGATCAGTCTGTGTGCAAATACAATTTATACCGTCTCTGGGGGGGGGTAGTATTCAACAATCCTTCGGCCAAGTGTGCGAGTTCAGTCCTGGCATTACTACCCTCTGTTGTTTTTTGTTTCCCTCTAGTCCACATGCTCTGTGGTGTGGGCTGATCCTTGTTGCTTGTGGTTGGTTTCCTTCTATTAGTTGACTGTTTAATAGGCCCTTTTTTCCTTGTCCCTCCAGTAGGTTTGGTTTTTGAAGGTACCTGGGAAATAGGGACATATTCAGTAACGTCAAGCTGAGAATCAAGGATGATAGTGTCGCCCTCCTCCTCGGGGGTAATAGTAGGTGGATGACACGTGTTGGGCTTGGTAACTAACACAGTTGGAGATAGGGGTAGGGTGTGTTCTGTACTTGAGTCCCCGGGCTCCGGGTGTGTACGTAAAAGGCCCAATGACATCCGTCTCTCAGTGCTAGCGATTTCATTGGCGACCATATTAAAGGCATTATCCAGCATGCTTTCTAACGATGAAGGAATGGTGGGATGTGCCATTATTGATTTGCTGGTTTGATTTACAGGGCACTTCCCACTGATAGGCATTTTTTCGTTTCTCTCACCTGATAATCCCTGTGTAGGCAGCTTAGATGTGTGGCCCGCCCGACCACTGTTGACCTCTGAGGGCCTCAGAGGGCCCGCCCTTTGCCCGGGCTTAGCCCGGCGCCGGCCCGCGCGCGATCCCGCGTCGCGGGGGCTCTCACTGGCTTTATGCGCCTTCAGCGCGCTCTGTTTGCGTGGGCGGGTTCCACCCGCAAAGGTTGCTGGGAGCGGTAGTCTCCCTGCACACAGCGGCCGTGTTGATGGAAGCTACGGCGGCGGCAGGGAGACGCTGTAGTATGCTGGTGTGGGCGACCTCACAGGGAGCAGGTAGGCAGCGTGGCGGGTAACAGCAGGCTAGAACAAAGACCCCCGCTCTGCCGGGGCTCTCACTGGCTTTATGCGCCTTCAGCGCGCTCTGTTTGCGTGGGCGGGTTCCACCCACAAAGGTTGCTGGGAGCGGTAGTCTCCCTGCACACAGCGGCCGTGTTGATGGAAGCTACGGCGGCGGCAGGGAGACGCTGTAGTATGCTGGTGTGGGCGACCTCACAGGGAGCAGGTAGGCAGCGTGGCGGGTAACTGCATTCTGTCCATCAATAGTTCCTTTTGAATTTGTCACCCCGAGTGGGACGGGTATGCTCAGACGTGAGTCCCGTGCTCTCCATGCCACTGGAACCAAGCTACCCTGGCTGAAGAAGGGTGAAACCCCGAAACCGGTCCTAGGATGCTTGTTTCAAGTCCGGGGGCGACCTGGCCTGGCAGATCGGGCTGGACTGTTCCCATTGGGCACAGGGTCAAGACTGATTTGCATATGGCTGGGTCCAAACTGGAATGGCATGGTGAGCAAAAAAACGATGGAATTAGGCCCAGATCTCTGTACTGGGGTGAATGTATGACATTGTTCTGCATTCTGTCCATCAATAGTTATTTTTGCATTTGTCACCCCGAGTGGGACGGATATGCTCAGACGTGAGTCCCGTGCTCTCCATGCCACTGGAATCAAGCTACCCTGGCTGAAGAAGGGTGAAACCCCGAAACCGGTCCTAGGATGCTTGTTTCCAGTCCAGGGAGGACCTGGCCTGGCAGTTCGGGCTGAACTGTTCCCATTGGGCACAGGGTCAAGACTGATTTGCATATGGCTGGATCCAAACTGGAGTGGCATGGCGAGCAAAAAAACAATGGAATTAGGCCCAGATCTCTGTACTGGGGTGAATGTATGACATTGTTCTGCATTCTGTCCATCAATAGTTCTTTTTGCATTTGTCACCCCGTGTGGGACGGGTATGCTCAGACGTCAGTCCCATGCTCTCCATGCCACTGGAATCAAGCCACACTGGCCGAAGAGGGGTGAAACCCCGAAACCGGACCTAGGTTGCTTGTTTCCAGTCCAGGGAGGACCTGACCTGGCAGTTCAGGCTGGACTGTTCCCATTGGGCACAGGGTCAAGACTGATTTGCATATGGCTGGGTCCAAACTGGAATGGCATGGTGAGCAAAAATACGATGGAATTAAGCCCAGATCTCTGTACTGGGGTGAATGTATGACATTGTTCTGCATTCTGTCTATCAATAGTTCTTTTTGCATTTGTCACCCCGAGTGGGACGGGTATGCTCAGACGTGACTCCCGTGCTCTCCATGCCGCTGGAATCAAGCTACCCTGGCTGAAGAGGGATGAAACCCCGAAACCGGTCCTAGGATGCTTGTTTCCAGTCCAGGGAGGACCTGGCCTGGCAGTTCGGGCTGGACTGTTCCCATTGGGCACAGGGTCAAGACTGATTTGCATTTGGCTGTGTACAAGCTGGAATGGCATAGTGAGCAAATAAAGGATGGAATTAGGCCCAGATCTGTGTACTGGGGTGAATGTATGACATTGTTCTGCATTATGTCCATCAATAGTTCTTTTTGCATTTGTCACCCCGAGTGGGACGGGTATGCTCAAAGGTGAGTCCCGTGCTCTCCATGCCATTGCAATCAAGCTACCCTGGCTGAAGAGGGCTGAAACCCCGAAACCGGTCCTAGGATGCTTGTTTCCAGTCCAGGGAGGACCTGGCCTGGCAGTTCGGGCTGGACTGTTCCCATTGGGCACAGGGTCAAGACTGATTTGCATTTGGCTGTGTACAAACTGAAATAGCATAGTGAGCAAAAAAAGGATGGAATTAGGCCCAGATCTCTGTACTGGGGTGAATGTATGACATTGTTCTGCATTCTGTCCATCAATAGTTCCTTTTGCATTTGTAACCCTGAGTGGGACGGGTATGCTCAGACGCGAGTCCCATGCTCTCCATGCCACTGGAATCAAGCTACCCTGGCTGAAGAGGGGTGAAACACCAAAACTGGTCCTAGGATGCTTGTTTCCAGTCCGGGGGGGACCTGGCCTGGCAGATCGGGCTGGACTGTTCCCATTGGGCACAGGGTCAAGACTGATTTGCATATGGCTGGGTCCAAACTGGAATGGCATGGTGAGCAAAAAAACAATGGAATTAGGCCCAGATCTCTGTACTGGGGTGAATGTATGACATTGTTCTGCCTTCTGTCCATCAATAGTTCTTTTTGCATTTGTCACCCCGAGTGGGACGGGTATGCTCAGACGTGAGTCCCGTGCTCTCCATGCCACTGGAATCAAGCTACCCTGGCTGAAGAAGGGTGAAACCCCGAAACCGGTCCTAGGATGCTTGTTTCCAGTCCGGGGGGGACCTGGCCTGGCAGATCGAGCTGGACTGTTCCCATTGGACACCGGGTCGAGACTGATTTGCATATGGCTGGGTCCAAACTGGAATGGCATGGTGAGCAAAAAAACGATGGAATTAGGCCCAGATCTCTGTACTGGGGTGAATGTATGACATTGTTCTGCATTCTGTCCATCAATAGTTCTTTTTGCATTTGTCACCCCGAGTGGGACGGGTATGCTCAGACGTCAGTCCCATGCTCTCCATGCCACTGGAATCAAGCCACATTGGCCGAAGAGGGGTGAAACCCCGAAACCGGACCTAGGTTGCTTGTTTCCAGTCCAGGCAGGACCTTACCTGGCAGTTCAGGCTGGACTGTTCCCATTGGGCACAGGGTCAAGACTGATTTGCATATGGCTGGGTCCAAACTGGAATGGCATGGTGAGCAAAAATACGATGGAATTAGGCCCAGATCTCTGTACTGGGGTGAATGTATGACATTGTTCTGCATTCTGTCCATCAATAGTTCTTTTTGCATTTGTCACCCCGAGTGGGACGGGTATGCTCAGACGGGAGTCCCAAGCTCTGCATGCCACTGGCATCAAGCTACGCTGGCTGAAGAGGGGTGAAACCCCGAAACCGGTCCTAGGATGCTTGTTTCCAGTCCAGGGAGGACCTGGCCTGGCAGTTCGGGCTGGACTGTTCCCATTGGGCACAGGGTCAAGACTGATTTGCATATGGCTCTGTCCAAACTGGAATGGCAAGGTGAGCAAAAAAACGATGGAATTAGGCCCAGATCTATGTACTGGGGTGAATGAATGACATTGTTCTGCATTCTGTCCATCAATAGTTCTTTTTGCGTTTGTCACCCTGAGTGGAACGGGTATGCTCAGGCGTGAGTCTCGTGCTCTCCATGCCACTGGAATAAAGCTGCCCTGGCGGAAGAGGGGTGAAACCCCAAAACCGGTCCTAGGATGCATGTTTCCAGTCCAGGGAGGACCTGGCCTGGCAGTTTGGGCTGGACTGTTCCCATTGGGCACAGGGTCAAGACTGATTTGCATATGGCTGGGTCCAAACTGGAATGGCATGGTGAGCAAAAATACGATGGAATTAGGCCCAGATCTCTGTACTGGGGTGAATGTATGACATTGTTCTGCATTCTGTCCATCAATAGTTCCTTTTGCATTTGTCACCCCGAGTGGGACGGGTATGCTCAGACGTGAGTCCCGTGCTCTCCATGCCACTGGAACCAAGCTACCCTGGCTGAAGAAGGGTGAAACCCCGAAACCGGTCCTAGGATGCTTGTTTCAAGTCCGGGGGGGACCTGGCCTGGCAGATCGGGCTGGACTGTTCCCATTGGGCACAGGGTCAAGACTGATTTGCATATGGCTGTGTACAAACTGGAATGGCATAGTGAGCAAAAAAACGGATGGAATTAGGCCCAGATCTCTGTACTGGGGTGAATGTACGACATTGTTCTGCATTATGACCATCAATAGTTCCTTTTGCATTCGTCACCCCGAGTGGGATGGGTATGCTCAGACGTGAGTCCCATGCTCTCCATGCCACTGGAATCAAGCTAACCAAGCTGAAGAGGGGTGAAACCCCGAAACTGGTCCTAGGATGCTTGTTTCCAGTCCAGGGAGGACCTGGCCTGGCAGTTTGGGCTGGACTGTTCCCATTGGGCACAGGGTGAAGACTGATTTGCATTTGGCTGTTTACAAACTGGAATGGCATAGTGAGCAAAAAAACAATGGAATTAGGCCCAGATCTCTGTACTGGGGTGAATCTATGAAATTGTTCTGCATTCTGTCCATCAATAGTTCTTTTTGCATTTGTCACCCCGAGTGGGACGGGTATGCTCAGACGGGAGTCCCATGCTCTCCATGCCACTGGAATCAAGCTACCCTGGCTGAAGAGGGGTGAAACCCCGAAACCCGTCCTAGGATGATTGTTTCTAGTCCAGGGAGGACCTGGCCTGGCAATTCGGGCTGGACTGTTCCCATTGGGCACAGGGTCAAGATTGATTTGCATATGGCTGGGTCCAAACTGGAATGGCATGGTGAGCAAAAAAAAGATGGAATTAGGCCCAGAGCTCTGTACTGGGGTGAATGTATGACATTGTTCTGCATTCTGTCCATCAGTAGTTTTTTTTGCATTTGTCACCCCGAGTGGGACGGGTATGCTCAGACGTGAGTCCCGTGCTCTCCATGCCACTGGAATCAAGCTACCCTGGCTGAAGAGGGGTGAAACCCCAAAGCCGGTCCTAAGATGCTTGTTTCCAGTCCAGGGAGTACCTGACCTGGCAGTTTGGGTTGGACTGTTCCCATCGGGCACAGGGTCAAGACTGATTTGCAGATGGCTGGGCCCAAACTGGAATGGCATGGTGAGCAAAAAAACGATGGTATTAGGCCCTGATCTCTGTACTGGGGTGAATGTATGACATTGTTCTGCATTCTGTCCATCAATAGTTCTTTTTGCATTTGTCACCCCGAGTGGGACGGGTATGCTCAGACGTGAATCCCGTGCTCTCCATGCCACTGGAATCAAGCTACCCTGGCTAAAGAGGGGTGAAACCCCGAAACCGGTCCTAGGATACTTGTTTCCAGTCCAGGGATGACCTGGCCTGGCAGTTCGGGCTGGACTGTTCCCATTGGGCACAGGGTCAAGACTGATTTGCATATGGCTGGGTCCAAACTGGAATGGCATGGTGAGCAAAAAAACGATGGAATTAGGCCCAGATCTCTGTACTGGGGTGAATGTATGACATTGTTCTGCATTCTGTCCATCAATAGTTCTTTTTGCATTTGTCACCCAGAGTGGAAAGGGTATGCTCAGACGTGAGTCCCGTGCTCTCTATGCCACTGGAATCAAGCTACCCTGGCTGAAGAGGGGTGAAACCCCGAAACCGGTCCTAGGATGCTTGTTTCCAGTCCGGAGGGGACCTGGCCTGGCAGATCGGGCTGGACTGTTCCCATTGGGCACAGGGTCAAGACTGATTTGCATATGGCTGGGTCCAAACTGGAATGGCATGGTGAGCAAAAAAACAATGGAATTAGGCACAGATCTCTGTACTGGGGTGAATGTATGACATTGTTCTGCATTCTGTCCATCAATAGTTCTTTTTGCATTTGTCACCCCGAGTGGGAAGGGTATGCTCAGACGTGAGTCCCGTGCTCTCCATGCCACTGGAATCAAGCTACCCTGGCTGAAGAGGGGTGAAACCCCGAAACTGGTTCTAGGATGCTTTTTTCCAGTCCACGGAGGACCTGGCCTGGCAGTTCGGGCTGGACTGTTCCCATTGGGCACAGGGTCAAGACTGATTTTCATATGGCTCTGTCCAAACTGGAATGGCATGGTGAGCAAAAAAACGATGGAATTAGGCTCAGATCTATGTACTGGGGTGAATAAATGACATTGTTCTGCATTCTGTCCATCAATAGTTCTTTTTGCATTTGTCACCCAGAGTGGAACGGGTATGCTTAGGCGTGAGTCTCGTGCTCCCCATGCCACTGGAATCAAGCTACCCTGGCGGAAGTGGGGTGAAACCCCAAAACTGGTCCTAGGATGCTTGTTTCCAGTCCAGGGAGGACCAGGCCTGGCAGTTTGGGCTGGACTGTTCCCATTGGGCACAGGGTCAAGACTGATTTGCATATGGCTGGGTCCAAACTGGAATGGCGAGCAAAAATACGATGGAATTAGGCCCAGATCTCTGTACTGGGGTGAATGTATGACATTGTTCTGCATTCTGTCCATCAATAGTTCTTTTTGCATTTGTCATCCCGAGTGGGACGGGTATGCTCAGACGTGAGTCCCGTGCTCTCCATGCCACTGGAATCAAGCCACATTGGCCGAAGAGGGCTGAAACCCTGAAACCGGACCTAGGTTGCTTGTTTCCAGTCCAGGGAGGACCTTACCTGGCAGTTCAGGCTGGACTGTTCCCATTGGGCACAGGGTCAAGACTGATTTGCATATGGCTGGGTCCAAACTGGAATGGCATGGTGAGCAAAAAAACGATGGAATTAGGCCCAGATCTCTACTGGGGTGAATGTATGACATTGTTCTGCATTCTGTCCATCAATAGTTCCTTTTGCATTTGTCACCCCGAGTGGGACGGGTATGCTCAGACGTGAGTCCCGTGCTCTCCATGCCACTGGAACCAAGCTACCCTGGCTGAAGAAGGGTGAAACAACGAAACCGGTCCTAGGATGCTTGTTTCAAGTCCGGGGGGGACCTGGCCTGGCAGATCGGGCTGGACTGTTCCCATTGGGCACAGGGTCAAGACTGATTTGCATATGGCTGGGTCCAAACTGGAATGGCATGGTGAGCAAAAAAACGATGGAATTAGGCCCAGATCTCTGTACTGGGGTGAATGTATGACATTGTTCTACATTCTGTCCATCAATAGTTCTTTTTGCATTTGTCACCCCGAGTGGGACGGGTATGCTCAGACGTGAGTCCCGTGCTCTCCATGCCACTGGAATCAAGCTACCCTGGCTGAAGAAGGGTGAAACCCCGAAACCAGTCCTAGGATGCTTGTTTCCAGTCCAGGGAGGACCTGGCCTAGCAGTTCGGGCTGGACTGTTCCCATTGGGCACAGGGTCAAGACTGATTTGCATATGGCTGGGTCCGAACTGGAGTGGCATGGCGAGCAAAAAAACGATGGAATTAGGCCCAGATCTCTGTACTGGGGTGAATGTATGACATTGTTCTGCATTCTGTCCATCAATAGTTCTTTTTGCATTTGTCACCCCGAGTGGGACGGGTATGCTCAGACGTCAGTCCCATGCTCTCCATGCCACTGGAATCAAGCCACATTGGCCGAAGAGGGCTGAAACCCCGAAACCGGACCTAGGTTGCTTGTTTCCAGTCCAGGGAGGACCTTACCTGGCAGTTCAGGCTGGACTGTTCCCATTGGGCACAGGGTCAAGACTGATTTGCATATGGCTGGGTCCAAACTGGAATGGAATGGTGAGCAAAAATACGATGGAATTAGGCCCAGATCTCTGTACTGGGGTGAATGTATGACATTGTTCTGCATTCTGTCCATCAATAGTTCTTTTTGCATTTGTCACCCCGAGTGGGACGGGTATGCTCAGACGTGAGTCCCATGCTCTGCATGCCACTGGAATCAAGCTACCCTGGCTGAAGAGGGGTGAAACCCCGAAACCGGTCCTGGGATGCTTGTTTCCAGTCCAGGGAGGACCTGGCCTGGCAGTTCGGGCTGGACTGTTCCCATTGGGCACAGGGTCAAGACTGATTTGCATATGGCTCTGTCCAAACTGGAATGGCATGGTGAGCAAAAAAACGATGGAATTAGGCCCAGATCTATGTACTGGGGTGAATGAATGACATTGTTCTGCATTCTGTCCATCAATAGTTCTTTTTGCATTTGTCACCCTGAGTGGAACGGGTATGCTCAGGCGTGAGTCTCGTGCTCTCCATGCCACTGGAATCAAGCTACCCTGGCGGAAGAGGGGTGAAACCCCAAAACCGGTCCTAGGATGCTTGTTTCCAGTCCAGGGAGGACCTGGCCTGGCAGTTTGGGCTGGACTGTTCCCATTGGGCACAGGGTCAAGACTGATTTGCATATGGCTGGGTCCAAACTGGAATGGCATGGTGAGCAAAAAAACGATGGAATTAGGCCCAGATCTCTGTACTGGGGTGAATGTATGACATTGTTCTGCATTCTGTCCATCAATAGTTCTTTTTGCATTTGTCACCCCGAGTGGGACGGGTATGCTCAGACGTGAGTCCCGTGCTCTCCATGCCACTGGAATCAAGCTACCCTGGCTGAAGAAGGGTGAAACCCCGAAACCGGTCCTAGGATGCTTGTTTCCAGTCCAGGGAGGACCTGGCCTAGCAGTTCGGGCTGGACTGTTCCCATTGGGCACAGGGTCAAGACTGATTTGCATATGGCTGGGTCCGAACTGGAGTGGCATGGCGAGCAAAAAAACGATGGAATTAGGCCCAGATCTCTGTACTGGGGTGAATGTATGACATTGTTCTGCATTCTGTCCATCAATAGTTCTTTTTGCATTTGTCACCCCGAGTGGGACGGGTATGCTCAGACGTCAGTCCCATGCTCTCCATGCCACTGGAATCAAGCTACCCTGGCTGAAGAAGGGTGAAACCCCAAAACCAGTCCTAGGATGCTTGTTTCCAGTCCAGGGAGGACCTGGCCTAGCAGTTCGGGCTGGACTGTTCCCATTGGGCACAGGGTCAAGACTGATTTGCATATGGCTGGGTCCGAACTGGAGTGGCATGGCGAGCAAAAAAATGATGGAATTAGGCCCAGATCTCTGTACTGGTGTGAATGTATGACATTGTTCTGCATTCTGTCCATCAATAGTTCTTTTTGCATTTGTCACCCCGAGTGGGACGGGTATGCTCAGACGTCAGTCCCATGCTCTCCATGCCACTGGAATCAAGCCACATTGGCCGAAGAGGGCTGAAACCCCGAAACCGGACCTAGGTTGCTTGTTTCCAGTCCAGGGAGGACCTGGCCTGGCAGTTCAGACTGGACTATTCCCATTGGGCACAGGGTCAAGACTGATTTGCATATGGCTTGGTCCAAACTGGAATGGCATGGTGAGCAAAAAAACGATGGAATTAGGCCCAGATCTCTGTACTGGGGTGAATGTATGACATTGTTCTGCATTCTGTCCCATCAATAGTTCTCTTTGCATTTGTCACCCCGAGTGGGACGGGTATGCTCAGACGGGAGTCCCATGCTCTGCATGCAACTGGAATCAAGCTACCCTGGCTGAAGAGGGGTGAAACCCCGAAACCGGTCCTGGGATGCTTGTTTCCAGTCCAGGGAGGACTGGCAGTTCGGGCTGGACTGTTCCCATTGGGCACAGGGTCAAGACTGATTTGCATATGGCTCTGTCCAAACTGGAATGGCATGGTGAGCAAAAAAACGATGGAATTAGGCCCAGATCTATGTACTGGGGTGAATGAATGACATTGTTCTGCATTCTGTCCATCAATAGTTCTTTTTGCATTTGTCACCCTGAGTGGAACGGGTATGCTCAGGCGTGAGTCTCGTGCTCTCCATGCCACTGGAATCAAGCTACCCTGGCTGAAGAAGGGTGAAACCCCGAAACCGGTCCTAGGATGCTTGTTTCCAGTCCAGGGAGGACCTGGCCTAGCAGTTCGGGCTGGACTGTTCCCATTGGGCACAGGGTCAAGACTGATTTGCATATGGCTGGGTCCGAACTGGAGTGGCATGGCGAGCAAAAAAACGATGGAATTAGGCCCAGATCTCTGTACTGGGGTGAATGTATGACATTGTTCTGCATTCTGTCCATCAATAGTTCTTTTTGCATTTGTCACCCCGAGTGGGACGGGTATGCTCAGACGTCAGTCCCATGCTCTCCATGCCACTGGAATCAAGCCACATTGGCCGAAGAGGGCTGAAACCCTGAAACCGGACCTAGGTTGCTTGTTTCCAGTCCAGGGAGGACCTTACCTGGCAGTTCAGGCTGGACTGTTCCCATTGGGCACAGGGTCAAGACTGATTTGCATATGGCTGGGTCCAAACTGGAATGGCATGGTGAGCAAAAATACAATGGAATTAGGCCCAGATCTCTGTACTGGGGTGAATGTATGACATTGTTCTGCATTCTGTCCATCAATAGTTCTTTTTGCATTTGTCACCCCGAGTGGGACGGGTATGCTCAGACGTGAGTCCCGTGCTCTCCATCCCACTGGAATTAAGCTACCCTGGCTGAAGAGGGGTGAAACCCCAAAACCGGTCCTAGGATGCTTGTTTCCAGTCCAGGGAGGACCTGGCCTGGCAGTTCGGGCTGGACTGTTCCCATTGGGCACAGGGTCAAGACTGATTTGCATTTGGCTGTGTACAAACTGGAATGGCATGGTGAGCAAAAAAAGGATGGAATTAGGCCCAGATCTCTGTACTGGGGTGAATGTATGACATTGTTCTGCATTCTGTCCATCAATAGTTCTTTTTGCATTTGTCACCCCGAGTGGGACGGGTATGCTCAGACGTGAGTCCCGTGCTCTCCATGCCACTGGAATCAAGCTACCCTGGCTGAAGAAGGGTGAAACCCCGAAACCGGTCCTAGGATGCTTGTTTCCAGTCCAGGGAGGACCTGGCCTAGCAGTTCGGGCTGGACTGTTCCCATTGGGCACAGGGTCAAGACTGATTTGCATATGGCTGGGTCCGAACTGGAGTGGCATGGCGAGCAAAAAAACGATGGAATTAGGCCCAGATCTCTGTACTGGGGTGAATGTATGACATTGTTCTGCATTCTGTCCATCAATAGTTCTTTTTGCATTTGTCACCCCGAGTGGGACGGGTATGCTCAGACGTCAGTCCCATGCTCTCCATGCCACTGGAATCAAGCTACCCTGGCTGAAGAAGGGTGAAACCCCAAAACCAGTCCTAGGATGCTTGTTTCCAGTCCAGGGAGGACCTGGCCTAGCAGTTCGGGCTGGACTGTTCCCATTGGGCACAGGGTCAAGACTGATTTGCATATGGCTGGGTCCGAACTGGAGTGGCATGGCGAGCAAAAAAATGATGGAATTAGGCCCAGATCTCTGTACTGGTGTGAATGTATGACATTGTTCTGCATTCTGTCCATCAATAGTTCTTTTTGCATTTGTCACCCCGAGTGGGACGGGTATGCTCAGACGTCAGTCCCATGCTCTCCATGCCACTGGAATCAAGCCACATTGGCCGAAGAGGGCTGAAACCCCGAAACCGGACCTAGGTTGCTTGTTTCCAGTCCAGGGAGGACCTGGCCTGGCAGTTCAGACTGGACTATTCCCATTGGGCACAGGGTCAAGACTGATTTGCATATGGCTTGGTCCAAACTGGAATGGCATGGTGAGCAAAAAAACGATGGAATTAGGCCCAGATCTCTGTACTGGGGTGAATGTATGACATTGTTCTGCATTCTGTCCCATCAATAGTTCTCTTTGCATTTGTCACCCCGAGTGGGACGGGTATGCTCAGACGGGAGTCCCATGCTCTGCATGCAACTGGAATCAAGCTACCCTGGCTGAAGAGGGGTGAAACCCCGAAACCGGTCCTGGGATGCTTGTTTCCAGTCCAGGGAGGACTGGCAGTTCGGGCTGGACTGTTCCCATTGGGCACAGGGTCAAGACTGATTTGCATATGGCTCTGTCCAAACTGGAATGGCATGGTGAGCAAAAAAACGATGGAATTAGGCCCAGATCTATGTACTGGGGTGAATGAATGACATTGTTCTGCATTCTGTCCATCAATAGTTCTTTTTGCATTTGTCACCCTGAGTGGAACGGGTATGCTCAGGCGTGAGTCTCGTGCTCTCCATGCCACTGGAATCAAGCTACCCTGGCTGAAGAAGGGTGAAACCCCGAAACCGGTCCTAGGATGCTTGTTTCCAGTCCAGGGAGGACCTGGCCTAGCAGTTCGGGCTGGACTGTTCCCATTGGGCACAGGGTCAAGACTGATTTGCATATGGCTGGGTCCGAACTGGAGTGGCATGGCGAGCAAAAAAACGATGGAATTAGGCCCAGATCTCTGTACTGGGGTGAATGTATGACATTGTTCTGCATTCTGTCCATCAATAGTTCTTTTTGCATTTGTCACCCCGAGTGGGACGGGTATGCTCAGACGTCAGTCCCATGCTCTCCATGCCACTGGAATCAAGCCACATTGGCCGAAGAGGGCTGAAACCCTGAAACCGGACCTAGGTTGCTTGTTTCCAGTCCAGGGAGGACCTTACCTGGCAGTTCAGGCTGGACTGTTCCCATTGGGCACAGGGTCAAGACTGATTTGCATATGGCTGGGTCCAAACTGGAATGGCATGGTGAGCAAAAATACAATGGAATTAGGCCCAGATCTCTGTACTGGGGTGAATGTATGACATTGTTCTGCATTCTGTCCATCAATAGTTCTTTTTGCATTTGTCACCCCGAGTGGGACGGGTATGCTCAGACGTGAGTCCCGTGCTCTCCATCCCACTGGAATTAAGCTACCCTGGCTGAAGAGGGGTGAAACCCCAAAACCGGTCCTAGGATGCTTGTTTCCAGTCCAGGGAGGACCTGGCCTGGCAGTTCGGGCTGGACTGTTCCCATTGGGCACAGGGTCAAGACTGATTTGCATTTGGCTGTGTACAAACTGGAATGGCATGGTGAGCAAAAAAAGGATGGAATTAGGCCCAGATCTCTGTACTGGGGTGAATGTATGACATTGTTCTGCATTCTGTCCATCAATAGTTCTTTTTGCATTTGTCACCCCGAGTGGGACGGGTATGCTCAGACGTGAGTCCCGTGCTCTCCATGCCACTGGAATCAAGCTACCCTGGCTGAAGAAGGGTGAAACCCCGAAACCGGTCCTAGGATGCTTGTTTCCAGTCCGGGGGGGACCTGGCCTGGCAGATCGGGCTGGACTGTTCCCATTGGACACCGGGTCAAGACTGATTTGCATATGGCTGGGTCCAAACTGGAATGGCATGGTGAGCAAAAAAACGATGGAATTAGGCCCAGATCTCTGTACTGGGGTGAATGTATGACATTGTTCTGCATTCTGTCCCATCAATAGTTCTTTTTGCATTTGTCACCCAGAGTGGGACGGGTATGCTCAGACCGGAGTCCCATGCTCTGCATGGCACTGGAATCAAGCTACCCTGGCTGAAGAGGGGTGAAACCCCGAAACCGGTCCTAGGATGCTTGTTTCCAGTCCAGGGAGGACCTGGCCTGGCAGTTCGGGCTGGACTGTTACCATTGGGCACAGGGTCAAGACTGATTTGCATATGGCTCTGTCCAAACTGGAATGGCATGGTGAGCAAAAAAACGATGGAATTAGGCTCAGATCTATGTACTGGGGTGAATAAATGACATTGTTCTGCATTCTCTCCATCAATAGTTCTTTTTGCATTTGTCACCCAGAGTGGAACGGGTATGCTCAGGCGTGAGTCTCGTGCTCCCCATGCCACTGGAATCAAGCTACCCTGGCGGAAGAGGGGTGAAACCCCAAAACCGGTCCTAGGATGCTTGTTTCCAGTCCAGGGAGGACCTGGCCTGGCAGTTTGGGCTGGACTGTTCCCATTGGGCACAGGGTCAAGACTGATTTGCATATGGCTGGGTCCAAACTGGAATGGCATCGTGAGCAAAAATACGATGGAATTAGGCCCAGATCTCTGTACTGGGGTGAATGTATGACATTGTTCTGCATTCTGTCCCATCAATAGTTCTTTTTGCATTTGTCACCCCGAGTGGGACGGGTATGCTCAGACGGGAGTCCCATGCTCTGCATGCCACTGGAATCAAGCTACCCTGGCTGAAGAGGGGTGAAACCCCGAAACCGGTTCTAGGATGCTTGTTTCCAGTCCAGGGAGGACCTGGCCTGGCAGTTCGGGCTGGACTGTTCCCATTGGGCACAGGGTCAAGACTGATTTGCATTTGGCTGTGTACAAACTGGAATGGCATGGTGAGCAAAAAAAGGATGGAATTAGGCCCAGATCTCTGTACTGGGGTCAATGTATGACATTGTTCTGCATTCTGTCCATCAATAGTTCCTTTTGCATTTGTAACCCCGAGTGGGACGGGTATGCTCAGACGCGAGTCCCATGCTCTCCATGCCACTGGAATCAAGCTACCCTGGCTGAAGAGGGGTGAAACACCAAAATCGGTCCTAGGATGCTTTATTCCAGTCCGGGGGGGACCTGGCCTGGCAGATCGGGCTGGACTGTTCCCATTGGACACCGGGTCAAGACTGATTTGCATATGGCTGGGTCCAAACTGGAATGGCATGGTGAGCAAAAAAACGATGGAATTAGGCCCAGATCTCTGTACTGGGGTGAATGTATGACATTGTTCTGCATTCTGTCCCATCAATAGTTCTTTTTGCATTTGTCACCCAGAGTAGGACGGGTATGCTCAGACGGGAGTCCCATGCTCTGCATGCCACTGGAATCAAGCTACCCTGGCTGAAGAGGGGTGAAACCCCGAAACCAGTCCTAGGATGCTTGTTTCCAGTCCAGGGAGGACCTGGCCTGGCAGTTCGGGCTGGACTGTTACCATTGGGCACAGGGTCAAGACTGATTTGCATATGGCTCTGTCCAAACTGGAATGGCATGGTGAGCAGAAAAATGATGGAATTAGGCTCAGATCTATGTACTGGGGTGAATAAATGACATTGTTCTGCATTCTCTCCATCAATAGTTCTTTTTGCATTTGTCACCCAGAGTGGAACGGGTATGCTCAGGTGTGAGTCTCGTGCTCCCCATGCCACTGGAATCAAGCTACCCTGGCGGAAGAGGGGTGAAACCCCAAAACCGGTCCTAGGATGCTTGTTTCCAGTCCAGGGAGGACCTGGCCTGGCAGTTTGGGCTGGACTGTTCCCATTGGGCACAGGGTCAAGACTGATTTGCATATGGCTGGGTCCAAACTGGAATGGCATGGTGAGCAAAAATACGATGGAATTAGGCCCAGATCTCTGTACTGGGGTGAATGTATGACATTGTTCTGCATTCTGTCCATCAATAGTTCTTTTTGCATTTGTCATCCCGAGTGGGACGGGTATGCTCAGACGTGAGTCCCGTGCTCTCCATACCACTGGAATCAAGCTACCCTGGCTGAAGAGGGGTGAAACTCCGAAACCGGTCCTAGGATGCTTGTTTCCAGTCCAGGGAGGACCTGGCCTGGCAGTTTGGGTTGGACTGTTCCCATTGGGCACAGGGTCAAGACTGATTTGCATATGGCTTGGTCCAAACTGGAATGGCATGGTGAGCAAAAAAACGATGGAATTAGGCCCAGAACTCTGTACTGGGGTGAATGTATGACATTGTTCTGCATTCTGTCCATCAATAGTTCCTTTTGCATTTGTCACCCCGAGTGGTACGGGTATGCTCAGACGTGAGTCCTGTGCTCTCCATGCCACTGGAACCAAGCTACCCTGGCTGAAGAAGGGTGAAACCCCGAAACCGGTCCTAGGATGCTTGTTTCAAGTCCGGGGGCGACCTGGCCTGGCAGATCGGGCTGGACTGTTCCCATTGGGCACAGGGTCAAGACTGATTTTCATATGGCTGGGTCCAAACTGGAATGGCATGGTGAGCAAAAAAACGATGGAATTAGGCCCAGATCTCTGTACTGGGGTGAATGTATGACATTGTTCTGCATTCTGTCCATCAATAGTTCTTTTTGCATTTGTCACCCCGAGTGGGACGGGTATGCTCAGACGTGAGTCCCGTGCTCTCCATGCCACTGGAATCAAGCTACCCTGGCTGAAGAAGGGTGAAAGCCCGAAACCGGTCCTAGGATGCTTGTTTCCAGTCCAGGGAGGACCTGGCCTGGCAGTTCGGGCTGAACTGTTCCCATTGGGCACAGGGTCAAGACTGATTTGCATATGGCTGGATCCAAACTGGAGTGGCATGGCGAGCAAAAAAACGATGGAATTAGGCCCAGATCTCTGTACTGGGGTGAATGTATGACATTGTTCTGCATTCTGTCCATCAATAGTTCTTTTTGCATTTGTCACCCCGAGTGGGACGGGTATGCTCAGACGTCAGTCCCATGCTCTCCATGCCACTGGAATCAAGCCACACTGGCCGAAGAGGGGTGAAACCCCGAAACCGGACCTAGGTTGCTTGTTTCCAGTCCAGGGAGGACCTGACCTGGCAGTTCAGGCTGGACTGTTCCCATTGGGCACAGGGTCAAGACTGATTTGCATATGGCTGGGTCCAAACTGGAATGGCATGGTGAGCACAAATACGATGGAATTAAGCCCAGATCTCTGTACTGGGGTGAATGTATGACATTGTTCTGCATTCTGTCTATCAATAGTTCTTTTTGCATTTGTCACCCTGAGTGGGACGGGTATGCTCAGACGTGACTCCCGTGCTCTCCATGCCGCTGGAATCAAGCTACCCTGGCTGAAGAGGGGTGAAACCCCGAAACCGGTCCTAGGATGCTTGTTTCCAGTCCAGGGAGGACCTGGCCTGGCAGTTCGGGCTGGACTGTTCCCATTGGGCACAGGGTCAAGACTGATTTGCATTTGGCTGTGTACAAACTGGAATGGCATAGTGAGCAAATAAAGGATGGAATTAGGCCCAGATCTGTGTACTGGGGTGAATGTATGACATTGTTCTGCATTATGTCCATCAATAGTTCTTTTTGCATTTGTCACCCTGAGTGGGACGGGTATGCTCAAACGTGAGTCCCGTGCTCTCCATGCCATTGCAATCAAGCTACCCTGGCTGAAGAGGGCTGAAACCCCGAAACCGGTCCTAGGATGCTTGTTTCCAGTCCAGGGAGGACCTGGCCTGGCAGTTCGGGCTGGACTGTTCCCATTGGGCACAGGGTCAAGACTGATTTGCATTTGGCTGTGTACAAACTGGAATAGCATAGTGAGCAAAAAAAGGATGGAATTAGGCCCAGATCTCTGTACTGGGGTGAATGTATGACATTGTTCTGCATTCTGTCCATCAATAGTTTCTTTTGCATTTGTAACCCCGAGTGGGACGGGTATGCTCAGACGAGAGTCCCATGCTCTCCATGCCACTGGAATCAAGCTACCCTGGCTGAAGAGGGGTGAAACAGCAAAACCGGTCCTAGGATGCTTGTTTCCAGTCCGGGGGGGACCTGGCCTGGCAGATCAGGCTGGACTGTTCCCATTGGGCACAGGGTCAAGACTGATTTGCATATGGCTGGGTCCAAACTGGAATGGCATGGTGAGCAAAAAAACAATGGAATTAGGCCCAGATCTCTGTACTGGGGTGAATGTATGACATTGTTCTGCCTTCTGTCCATCAATAGTTCTTTTTGCATTTGTCACCCCGAGTGGGACGGGTATTCTCAGACGTGAGTCCCGTGCTCTCCATGCCACTGGAATCAAGCTACCCTGGCTGAAGAAGGGTGAAACCCCGAAACCGGTCCTAGGATGCTTGTTTCCAGTACGGGGGGGACCTGGAATGGCAGATCGGGCTGGACTGTTCCCATTGGACACCGGGTCGAGACTGATTTGCATATGGCTGGGTCCAAACTGGAATGGCATGGTGAGCAAAAAAACGATGGAATTAGGCCCAGATCTCTGTACTGGGGCGAATGTATGACATTGTTCTGCATTCTGTCCATCAATAGTTCTTTTTGCATTTGTCACCCCGAGTGGGACGGGTATGCTCAGACATCAGTCCCATGCTCTCCATGCCACTGGAATCAAGCCACATTGGCCGAAGAGGGGTGAAACCCCGAAACCGGACCTAGGTTGCTTGTTTCCAGTCCAGGCAGGACCTTACCTGGCAGTTCAGGCTGGACTGTTCCCATTGGGCACAGGGTCAAGACTGATTTGCATATGGCTGGGTCCAAACTGGAATGGCATGGTGAGCAAAAATACGATGGAATTAGGCCCAGATCTCTGTACTGGGGTGAATGTATGACATTGTTCTGCATTCTGTCCATCAATAGTTCTTTTTGCATTTGTCACCCCGAGTGGGACGGGTATGCTCAGACGGGAGTCCCAAGCTCTGCATGCCACTGGAATCAAGCTACCCTGGCTGAAGAGGGGTGAAACCCCGAAACCGGTCCTAGGATGCTTGTTTCCAGTCCAGGGAGGACCTGGCCTGGCAGTTCGGGCTGGACTGTTCCCATTGGGCACAGGGTCAAGACTGATTTGCATATGGCTCTGTCCAAACTGGAATGGCATGGTGAGCAAAAAAACAATGGAATTAGGCCCAGATCTATGTACTGGGGTGAATGAATGACATTGTTCTGCATTCTGTCCATCAATAGTTCTTTTTGCGTTTGTCACCCTGAGTGGAACGGGTATGCTCAGGCGTGAGTCTCGTGCTCTCCATGCCACTGGAATCAAGCTACCCTGGCTGAAGAGGGGTGAAACCCCGAAACCCGTCCTAGGATGCTTGTTTCCAGTACGGGGGGGACCTGGCCTGGCAGATCGGGCTGGACTGTTCCCATTGGACACCGGGTCGAGACTGATTTGCATATGGCTGGGTCCAAACTGGAATGGCATGGTGAGCAAAAAAACGATGGAATTAGGCCCAGATCTCTGTACTGGGGTGAATGTATGACATTGTTCTGCATTCTGTCCATCAATAGTTCTTTTTGCATTTGTCACCCCGAGTGGGACGGGTATGCTCAGACGTCAGTCCCATGCTCTCCATGCCACTGGAATCAAGCCACATTGGCCGAAGAGGGGTGAAACCCCGAAACCGGACCTAGGTTGCTTGTTTCCAGTCCAGGCAGGACCTTACCTGGCAGTTCAGGCTGGACTGTTCCCATTGGGCACAGGGTCAAGACTGATTTGCATATGGCTGGGTCCAAACTGGAATGGCATGGTGAGCAAAAATACGATGGAATTAGGCCCAGATCTCTGTACTGGGGTGAATGTATGACATTGTTCTGCATTCTGTCCATCAATAGTTCTTTTTGCATTTGTCACCCCGAGTGGGACGGGTATGCTCAGACGGGAGTCCCAAGCTCTGCATGCCACTGGAATCAAGCTACCCTGGCTGAAGAGGGGTGAAACCCTGAAACCGGTCCTAGGATGCTTGTTTCCAGTCCAGGGAGGACCTGGCCTGGCAGTTCGTGCTGGACTGTTCCCATTGGGCACAGGGTCAAGACTGATTTGCATATGGCTCTGTCCAAACTGGAATGGCATGGTGAGCAAAAAAACAATGGAATTAGGCCCAGATCTATGTACTGGGGTGAATGAATGACATTGTTCTGCATTCTGTCCATCAATAGTTCTTTTTGCGTTTGTCACCCTGAGTGGAACGGGTATGCTCAGGCGTGAGTCTCGTGCTCTCCATGCCACTGGAATCAAGCTACCCTGGCTGAAGAGGGGTGAAACCCCGAAACCCGTCCTAGGATGCTTGTTTCCAGTCCAGGGAGTACCTGGCCTGGCAGTTTGGGTTGGACTGTTCCCATCGGGCACAGCGTCAAGACTGATTTGCATATGGCTGGGCCCAAACTGGAATGGCATGGTGAGCAAAAAAACGATGGTATTAGGCCCTGATCTCTGTACTGGGGTGAATGTATGACATTGTTCTGCATTCTGTCCATCAATAGTTCTTTTTGCATTTGTCACCCCGAGTGGGACGGGTATGCTCAGACGTGAGTCCCGTGCTCTCCATGCCACTGGAATCAAGCTACCCTGGCTAAAGAGGGGTGAAACTCCGAAACCGGTCCTAGGATGCTTGTTTCCAGTCCAGGGATGACCTGGCCTGGCAGTTCGGGCTGGACTGTTCCCATTGGGCACAGGGTCAAGACTGATTTGTATATGGCTGGGTCCAAACTGGAATGGCATGGTGAGCAAAAAAACGATGGAATTAGGCCCAGATCTCTGTACTGGGGTGAATGTATGACATTGTTCTGCATTCTGTCCATCAATAGTTCCTTTTGCATTTGTAACCCCGAGTGGGACGGGTATGCTCAGACGAGAGTCCCATGCTCTCCATGCTACTGGAATCAAGCTACCCTGGCTGAAGAGGGGTGAAACAGCAAAACCGGTCCTTTGATGCTTGTTTCCAGTCCGGGGGGGACCTGGCCTGGCAGATCGGGCTGGACTGTTCCCATTGGACACCGGGTCAAGACTGATTTGCATATGGCTGGGTCCAAACTGGAATGGCATGGTGAGCAAAAAAACGATGGAATTAGGCCCAGATCTCTGTACTGGGGTGAATGTATGACATTGTTCTGCCTTCTGTCCATCAATAGTTCTTTTTGCATTTGTCACCCTGAGTGGAACGGGTATGCTCAGGCGTGAGTCTCGTGCTCTCCATGCCACTGGAATCAAGCCACATTGGCCGAAGAGGGGTGAAACCCCGAAACCGGACCTAGGTTGCTTGTTTCCAGTCCAGGCAGGACCTTACCTGGCAGTTCAGGCTGGACTGTTCCCATTGGGCACAGGGTCAAGACTGATTTGCATATGGCTGGGTCCAAACTGGAATGGCATGGTGAGAAAAAATACGATGGAATTAGGCCCAGATCTCTGTACTGGGGTGAATGTATGACATTGTTCTGCATTCTGTCCATCAATAGTTCTTTTTGCATTTGTCACCCCGAGTGGGACGGGTATGCTCAGACGGGAGTCCCAAGCTCTGCATGCCACTGGAATCAAGCTACCCTGGCTGAAGAGGGGTGAAACCCCGAAACCGGTCCTAGGATGCTTGTTTCCAGTCCAGGGAGGACCTGGCCTGGCAGTTCGTGCTGGACTGTTCCCATTGGGCACAGGGTCAAGACTGATTTGCATATGGCTCTGTCCAAACTGGAATGGCATGGTGAGCAAAAAAACAATGGAATTAGGCCCAGATCTATGTACTGGGGTGAATGAATGACATTGTTCTGCATTCTGTCCATCAATAGTTCTTTTTGCGTTTGTCACCCTGAGTGGAACGGGTATGCTCAGGCGTGAGTCTCGTGCTCTCCATGCCACTGGAATCAAGCTACCCTGGCTGAAGAGGGGTGAAACCCCGAAACCCGTCCTAGGATGCTTGTTTCCAGTCCAGGGAGGACCTGGCCTGGCAATTCGGGCTGGACTGTTCCCATTGGGCACAGGGTCAAGATTGATTTGCATATGGCTGGGTCCAAACTGGAATGGCATGGTGAGCAAAAAAAAGATGGAATTAGGCCCAGAGCTCTGTACTGGGGTGAATGTATGACATTGTTCTGCATTCTGTCCATCAGTAGTTTTTTTTGCATTTGTCACCCCGAGTGGGACGGGTATGCTCAGACGTGAGTCCCGTGCTCTTCATGCCACTGGAATCAAGCTACCCTGGCTGAAGAGGGGTGAAACCCCGAAGCCGGTCCTAAGATGCTTGTTTCCAGTGCAGGGAGTACCTGGACTGGCAGTTTGGGTTGGACTGTTCCCATCGGGCACAGCGTCAAGACTGATTTGCATATGGCTGGGCCCAAACTGGAATGGCATGGTGAGCAAAAAAACGATGGTATTAGGCCCTGATCTCTGTACTGGGGTGAATGTATGACATTGTTCTGCATTCTGTCCATCAATAGTTCTTTTTGCATTTGTCACCCCGAGTGGGACGGGTATGCTCAGACGTGAGTCCCGTGCTCTCCATGCCACTGGAATCAAGCTACCCTGGCTAAAGAGGGGTGAAACCCCGAAACCGGTCCTAGGATGCTTGTTTCCAGTCCAGGGATGACCTGGCCTGGCAGTTCGGGCTGGACTGTTCCCATTGGGCACAGGGTCAAGACTGATTTGCATATGGCTGGGTCCAAACTGGAATGGCATGGTGAGCAAAAAAACGATGGAATTAGGCCCAGATCTCTGTACTGGGGTGAATGTATGACATTGTTCTGCATTCTGTCCATCAATAGTTCTTTTTGCATTTGTCACCCAGAGCGGAAAGGGTATGCTCAGACGTGAGTCCCGTGCTCTCTATGCCACTGGAATCAAGCTACCCTGGCTGAAGAGGGGTGAAACCCCGAAACCGGTCCTAGGATGCTTGTTTCCAGTCCGGAGGGGACCTGGCCTGGCAGATCGGGCTGGACTGTTCCCATTGGGCACAGGGTCAAGACTGATTTGCATATGGCTGGGTCCAAACTGGAATGGCATGGTGAGCAAAAAAACAATGGAATTAGGCCCAGATCTCTGTACTGGGGTGAATGTATGACATTGTTCTGCATTCTGTCCATCAATAGTTCTTTTTGCATTTGTCACCCCGAGTGGGACGGGTATGCTCAGACGTGAGTCCCATGCTCTCCATGCCACTGGAATCAAGCTACCCTGGCTGAAGAGGGGTGAAACCCCGAAACTGGTTCTAGGATGCTTTTTTCCAGTCCACGGAGGACCTGGCCTGGCAGTTCGGGCTGGACTGTTCCCATTGGGCACAGGGTCAAGACTGATTTTCATATGGCTCTGTCCAAACTGGAATGGCATGGTGAGCAAAAAAACGATGGAATTAGGCTCAGATCTATGTACTGGGGTGAATAAATGACATTGTTCTGCATTCTGTCCATCAATAGTTCTTTTTGCATTTGTCACCCAGAGTGGAACGGGTATGCTCAGGCGTGAGTCTCGTGCTCCCCATGCCACTGGAATCAAGCTACCCTGGCGGAAGAGGGGTGAAACCCCAAAACTGGTCCTAGGATGCTTGTTTCCAGTCCAGGGAGGACCTGGCCTGGCAGTTTGGGCTGGACTGTTCCCATTGGGCACAGGGTCAAGACTGATTTGCATATGGCTGGGTCCAAACTGGAATGGCATGGTGAGCAAAAATACGATGGAATTACGCCCAGATCTCTGTACTGGGGTGAATGTATGACATTGTTCTGCATTCTGTCCATCAATAGTTCTTTTTGCATTTGTCATCCCGAGTGGGACGGGTATGCTCAGACGTGAGTCCCGTGCTCTCCATGCCACTGGAATCAAGCTACCCTCGCTGAAGAGGGGTGAAACCCCGAAACCGGTCCTAGGATGCTTGTTTCCAGTCCAGGGAGGACTTGGCCTGGCAGTTTGGGTTGGACTGTTCCCATTGGGCACAGGTTCAAGACTGATTTGCATATGGCTTGGTCCAAACTGGAATGGCATGGTGAGCAAAAAAACGATGGAATTAGGCCCAGATCTCTGTACTGGGGTGAATGTATGACATTGTTCTGCATTCTGTCCATCAATAGTTCCTTTTGCATTTGTCACCCCGAGTGGGACGGGTATGCTCAGACGTGAGTCCCGTGCTCTCCATGCCACTGGAACCAAGCTACCCTGGCTGAAGAAGGGTGAAACCCCGAAACCGGTCCTAGGATGCTTGTTTCAAGTCCGGGGGGGACCTGGCCTGGCAGATCGGGCTGGACTGTTCCCATTGGGCACAGGGTCAAGACTGATTTGCATATGGCTGGGTCCAAACTGGAATGGCATGGTGAGCAAAAAAACGATGAAATTAGGCCCAGATCTCTGTACTGGGGTGAATGTATGACATTGTTCTGCATTCTGTCCATCAATAGTTCTTTTTGCATTTGTCACCCCGAGTGGGACGGGTATGCTCAGACGTGAGTCCCGTGCTCTCCATGCCACTGGAATCAAGCTACCCTGGCTGAAGAAGGGTGAAACCCCGAAACCGGTCCTAGGATGCTTGTTTCCAGTCCAGGGAGGACCTGGCCTAGCAGTTCGGGCTGGACTGTTCCCATTGGGCACAGGGTCAAGACTGATTTGCATATGGCTGGGTCCGAACTGGAGTGGCATGGCGAGCAAAAAAATGATGGAATTAGGCCCAGATCTCTGTACTGGGGTGAATGTATGACATTGTTCTGCATTCTGTCCATCAATAGTTCTTTTTGCATTTGTCACCCCGAGTGGGACGGGTATGCTCAGACGTCAGTCCCATGCTCTCCATGCCACTGGAATCAAGCCACATTGGCCGAAGAGGGCTGAAACCCCGAAACCGGACCTAGGTTGCTTGTTTCCAGTCCAGGGAGGACCTTACCTGGCAGTTCAGGCTGGACTGTTCCCATTGGGCACAGGGTCAAGACTGATTTGCATATGGCTGGGTCCAAACTGGAATGGCATGGTGAGCAAAAATACGATGGAATTAGGCCCAGATCTCTGTACTGGGGTGAATGTATGACATTGTTCTGCATTCTGTCCATCAATAGTTCTTTTTGCATTTGTCACCCCGAGTGGGACGGGTATGCTCAGACGTGAGTCCCGTGCTCTCCATCCCACTGGAATTAAGCTACCCTGGCTGAAGAGGGGTGAAACCCCGAAACCGGTCCTAGGATGCTTGTTTCCAGTCCAGGGAGGACCTGGCCTGGCAGTTCGGGCTGGACTGTTCCCATTGGGCACAGGGTCAAGACTGATTTGCATATGGCTTGGTCCAAACTGGAATGGCATGGTGAGCAAAAAAACGATGGAATTAGGCCCAGATCTCTGTGCTGGGGTGAATGTATGACATTGTTCTGCATTCTGTCCATCAATAGTTCTTTTTGCATTTGTCACCCCGAGTGGGACGGGTATGCTCAGACGGGAGTCCCAAGCTCTGCATGCCACTGGAATCAAGCTACCCTGGCTGAAGAGGGGTGAATCCCCGAAACCGGTCCTAGGATGCTTGTTTCCAGTCCAGGGAGGACCTGGCCTGGCAGTTCGGGCTGGACTGTTCCCATTGGGCACAGGGTCAAGACTGATTTGCATATGGCTCTGTCCAAACTGGAATGGCATGGTGAGCAAAAAAACGATGGAATTAGGCCCAGATCTATGTACTGGGGTGAATGAATGACATTGTTCTGCATTCTGTCCATCAATAGTTCTTTTTGCGTTTGTCACCCTGAGTGGAACGGGTATGCTCAGGCGTGAGTCTCGTGCTCTCCATGCCACTGGAATCAAGCTACCCTGGCTGAAGAGGGGTGAAACCCCGAAACCCGTCCTAGGATGCTTGTTTCCAGTCCAGGGATGACCTGGCCTGGCAGTTCGGGCTGGACTGTTCCCATTGGGCACAGGGTCAAGACTGATTTGCATATGGCTGGGTCCAAACTGGAATGGCATGGTGAGCAAAAAAACGATGGAATTAGGCCCAGATCTCTGTACTGGGGTGAATGTATGACATTGTTCTGCATTCTGTCCATCAATAGTTCTTTTTGCATTTGTCACCCAGAGCGGAAAGGGTATGCTCAGACGTGAGTCCCGTGCTCTCTATGCCACTGGAATCAAGCTACCCTGGCTGAAGAGGGGTGAAACCCTGAAACCGGTCCTAGGATGCTTGTTTCCAGTCCGGGGGGGACCTGGCCTGGCAGATCGGGCTGGACTGTTCCCATTGGACACCGGGTCAAGACTGATTTGCATATGGCTGGGTCCAAACTGGAATGGCATGGTGAGCAAAAAAACGATGGAATTAGGCCCAGATCTCTGTACTGGGGTGAATGTATGACATTGTTCTGCATTCTGTCCCATCAATAGTTCTTTTTGCATTTGTCACCCAGAGTGGGACGGGTATGCTCAGACGGGAGTCCCATGCTCTGCATGCCACTGGAATCAAGCTACCCTGGCTGAAGAGGGGTGAAACCCCGAAACCGGTCCTAGGATGCTTGTTTCCAGTCCAGGGAGGACCTGGCCTGGCAGTTCGGGCTGGACTGTTACCATTGGGCACAGGGTCAAGACTGATTTGCATATGGCTGGGTCCAAACTGGAATGGCATGGTGAGCAAAAATACGATGGAATTAGGCCCAGATCTCTGTACTGGGGTGAATGTATGACATTGTTCTGCATTCTGTCCATCAATAGTTCTTTTTGCATTTGTCACCCCGAGTGGGACGGGTATGCTCAGACGTGAGTCCCGTGCTCTCCATGCCACTGGAATCAAGCTACCCTGGCTGAAAATGGTGAAACCCCGAAACTGGTCCTAGGATGCTTGTTTCCAGTCCAGGGAGGACCTGGCCTAGCAGTTCGGGCTGGACTGTTCCCATTGGGCACAGGGTCAAGACTGATTTGCATATGGCTGGGTCCGAACTGGAGTGGCATGGCGAGCAAAAAAACGATGGAATTAGGCCCAGATCTCTGTACTGGGGTGAATGTATGACATTGTTCTGCATTCTGTCCATCAATAGTTCTTTTTGCATTTGTCACCCCGAGTGGGACGGGTATGCTCAGACGTCAGTCCCATGCTCTCCATGCCACTGGAATCAAGCCACATTGGCCGAAGAGGGCTGAAACCCCGAAACCGGACCTAGGTTGCTTGTTTCCAGTCCAGGGAGGACCTTACCTGGCAGTTCAGGCTGGACTGTTCCCATTGGGCACAGGGTCAAGACTGATTTGCATATGGCTGGGTCCAAACTGGAATGGCATGGTGAGCAAAAATACGATGGAATTAGGCCCAGATCTCTGTACTGGGGTGAATGTATGACATTGTTCTGCATTCTGTCCATCAATAGTTCTTTTTGCATTTGTCACCCCGAGTGGGACGGGTATGCTCAGACGTGAGTCCCGTGCTCTCCATCCCACTGGAATTAAGCTACCCTGGCTGAAGAGGGGTGAAACCCCGAAACCGGTCCTAGGATGCTTGTTTCCAGTCCAGGGAGGACCTGGCCTGGCAGTTCGGGCTGGACTGTTCCCATTGGGCACAGGGTCAAGACTGATTTGCATATGGCTTGGTCCAAACTGGAATGGCATGGTGAGCAAAAAAACGATGGAATTAGGCCCAGATCTCTGTGCTGGGGTGAATGTATGACATTGTTCTGCATTCTGTCCATCAATAGTTCTTTTTGCATTTGTCACCCCGAGTGGGACGGGTATGCTCAGACGGGAGTCCCAAGCTCTGCATGCCACTGGAATCAAGCTACCCTGGCTGAAGAGGGGTGAATCCCCGAAACCGGTCCTAGGATGCTTGTTTCCAGTCCAGGGAGGACCTGGCCTGGCAGTTCGGGCTGGACTGTTCCCATTGGGCACAGGGTCAAGACTGATTTGCATATGGCTCTGTCCAAACTGGAATGGCATGGTGAGCAAAAAAACGATGGAATTAGGCCCAGATCTATGTACTGGGGTGAATGAATGACATTGTTCTGCATTCTGTCCATCAATAGTTCTTTTTGCGTTTGTCACCCTGAGTGGAACGGGTATGCTCAGGCGTGAGTCTCGTGCTCTCCATGCCACTGGAATCAAGCTACCCTGGCTGAAGAGGGGTGAAACCCCGAAACCCGTCCTAGGATGCTTGTTTCCAGTCCAGGGATGACCTGGCCTGGCAGTTCGGGCTGGACTGTTCCCATTGGGCACAGGGTCAAGACTGATTTGCATATGGCTGGGTCCAAACTGGAATGGCATGGTGAGCAAAAAAACGATGGAATTAGGCCCAGATCTCTGTACTGGGGTGAATGTATGACATTGTTCTGCATTCTGTCCATCAATAGTTCTTTTTGCATTTGTCACCCAGAGTGGAAAGGGTATGCTCAGACGTGAGTCCCGTGCTCTCTATGCCACTGGAATCAAGCTACCCTGGCTGAAGAAGGGTGAAACCCCGAAACCGGTCCTAGGATGCTTGTTTCCAGTCCGGGGGGGACCTGGCCTGGCAGATCGGGCTGGACTGTTCCCATTGGACACCGGGTCAAGACTGATTTGCATATGGCTGGGTCCAAACTGGAATGGCATGGTGAGCAAAAAAACGATGGAATTAGGCCCAGATCTCTGTACTGGGGTGAATGTATGACATTGTTCTGCATTCTGTCCCATCAATAGTTCTTTTTGCATTTGTCACCCAGAGTGGGACGGGTATGCTCAGACGGGAGTCCCATGCTCTGCATGCCACTGGAATCAAGCTACCCTGGCTGAAGAGGGGTGAAACCCCGAAACCGGTCCTAGGATGCTTGTTTCCAGTCCAGGGAGGACCTGGCCTGGCAGTTCGGGCTGGACTGTTACCATTGGGCACAGGGTCAAGACTGATTTGCATATGGCTCTGTCCAAACTGGAATGGCATGGTGAGCAAAAAAATGATGGAATTAGGCTCAGATCTATGTACTGGGGTGAATAAATGACATTGTTCTGCATTCTCTCCATCAATAGTTCTTTTTGCATTTGTCACCCAGAGTGGAACGGGTATGCTCAAGCGTGAGTCTCGTGCTCCCCATGCCACTGGAATCAAGCTACCCTGGCGGAAGAGGGGTGAAACCCCAAAACCGGTCCTAGGATGCTTGTTTCCAGTCCAGGGAGGACCTGGCCTGGCAGTTTGGGCTGGACTGTTCCCATTGGGCACAGGGTCAAGACTGATTTGCATATGGCTGGGTCCAAACTGGAATGGCATGGTGAGCAAAAATACGATGGAATTAGGCCCAGATCTCTGTACTGGGGTGAATGTATGACATTGTTCTGCATTCTGTCCATCAATAGTTCTTTTTGCATTTGTCATCCCGAGTGGGACGGGTATGCTCAGACGTGAGTCCCGTGCTCTCCATACCACTGGAATCAAGCTACCCTGGCTGAAGAGGGGTGAAACTCCGAAACCGGTCCTAGGATGCTTGTTTCCAGTCCAGGGAGGACCTGGCCTGGCAGTTTGGGTTGGACTGTTCCCATTGGGCACAGGGTCAAGACTGATTTGCATATGGCTTGGTCCAAACTGGAATGGCATGGTGAGCAAAAAAACGATGGAATTAGGCCCAGATCTCTGTACTGGGGTGAATGTATGACATTGTTCTGCATTCTGTCCATCAATAGTTCCTTTTGCATTTGTCACCCCGAGTGGTACGGGTATGCTCAGACGTGAGTCCTGTGCTCTCCATGCCACTGGAACCAAGCTACCCTGGCTGAAGAAGGGTGAAACCCCGAAACCGGTCCTAGGATGCTTGTTTCAAGTCCGGGGGGGACCTGGCCTGGCAGATCGGGCTGGACTGTTCCCATTGGGCACAGGGTCAAGACTGATTTGCATATGGCTGGGTCCAAACTGGAATGGCATGGTGAGCAAAAAAACGATGGAATTAGGCCCAGATCTCTGTACTGGGGTGAATGTATGACATTGTTCTGCATTCTGTCCATCAATAGTTCTTTTTGCATTTGTCACCCCGAGTGGGACGGGTATGCTCAGACGTGAGTCCCGTGCTCTCCATGCCACTGGAATCAAGCTACCCTGGCTGAAGAAGGGTGAAACCCCAAAACCGGTCCTAGGATGCTTGTTTCCAGTCCAGGGAGGACCTGGCCTGGCAGTTCGGGCTGAACTGTTCCCATTGGGCACAGGGTCAAGACTGATTTGCATATGGCTGGATCCAAACTGGAGTGGCATGGCGAGCAAAAAAACGATGGAATTAGGCCCAGATCTCTGTACTGGGGTGAATGTATGACATTGTTCTGCATTCTGTCCATCAATAGTTCTTTTTGCATTTGTCACCCCGAGTGGGACGGGTATGCTCAGACGTCAGTCCCATGCTCTCCATGCCACTGGAATCAAGCCACACTGGCCGAAGAGGGGTGAAACCCCGAAACCGGACCTAGGTTGCTTGTTTCCAGTCCAGGGAGGACCTGACCTGGCAGTTCAGGCTGGACTGTTCCCATTGGGCACAGGGTCAAGACTGATTTGCATATGGCTGGGTCCAAACTGGAATGGCATGGTGAGCAAAAATACGATGGAATTAAGCCCAGATCTCTGTACTGGGGTGAATGTATGACATTGTTCTGCATTCTGTCTATCAATAGTTCTTTTTGCATTTGTCACCCCGAGTGGGACGGGTATGCTCAGACGTGACTCCCGTGCTCTCCATGCCGCTGGAATCAAGCTACCCTGGCTGAAGAGGGGTGAAACCCCGAAACCGGTCCTAGGATGCTTGTTTCCAGTCGAGGGAGGACCTGGCCTGGCAGTTCGGGCTGGACTGTTCCCATTGGGCACAGGGTCAAGACTGATTTGCATTTGGCTGTGTACAAACTGGAATGGCATAGTGAGCAAATAAAGGATGGAATTAGTCCCAGATCTGTGTACTGGGGTGAATGTATGACATTGTTCTGCATTATGTCCATCAATAGTTCTTTTTGCATTTGTCACCCCGAGTGGGACGGGTATGCTCAAACGTGAGTCCCGTGCTCTCCATGCCATTGCAATCAAGCTACCCTGGCTGAAGAGGGCTGAAACCCCGAAACCGGTCCTAGGATGCTTGTTTCCAGTCCAGGGAGGACCTGGCCTGGCAGTTCGGGCTGGACTGTTCCCATTGGGCACAGGGTCAAGACTGATTTGCATTTGGCTGTGTACAAACTGGAATAGCATAGTGAGCAAAAAAAGGATGGAATTAGGCCCAGATCTCTGTACTGGGGTGAATGTATGACATTGTTCTGCATTCTGTCCATCAATAGTTCCTTTTGCATTTGTAACCCCGAGTGGGACGGGTATGCTCAGGCGAGAGTCCCATGCTCTCCATGCCACTGGAATCAAGCTACCCTGGCTGAAGAGGGGTGAAACAGCAAAACCGGTCCTAGGATGCTTGTTTCCAGTCCGGGGGGGACCTGGCCTGGCAGATCGGGCTGGACTGTTCCCATTGGGCACAGGGTCAAGACTGATTTGCATATGGCTGGGTCCAAACTGGAATGGCATGGTGAGCAAAAAAACAATGGAATTAGGCCCAGATCTCTGTACTGGGGTGAATGTATGACATTGTTCTGCCTTCTGTCCATCAATAGTTCTTTTTGCATTTGTCACCCCGAGTGGGACGGGTATGCTCAGACGTCAGTCCCATGCTCTCCATGCCACTGGAATCAAGCCACACTGGCCGAAGAGGGGTGAAACCCCGAAACCGGACCTAGGTTGCTTGTTTCCTGTCCAGGGAGGACCTGACCTGGCAGTTCAGGCTGGACTGTTCCCATTGGGCACAGGGTCAAGACTGATTTGCATATGGCTGGGTCCAAACTGGAATGGCATGGTGAGCAAAAATACGATGGAATTAAGCCCAGATCTCTGTACTGGGGTGAATGTATGACATTGTTCTGCATTCTGTCTATCAATAGTTCTTTTTGCATTTGTCACCCCGAGTGGGACGGGTATGCTCAGACGTGACTCCCGTGCTCTCCATGCCGCTGGAATCAAGCTACCCTGGCTGAAGAGGGGTGAAACCCCGAAACCGGTCCTAGGATGCTTGTTTCCAGTCGAGGGAGGACCTGGCCTGGCAGTTCGGGCTGGACTGTTCCCATTGGGCACAGGGTCAAGACTGATTTGCATTTGGCTGTGTACAAACTGGAATGGCATAGTGAGCAAATAAAGGATGGAATTAGTCCCAGATCTGTGTACTGGGGTGAATGTATGACATTGTTCTGCATTATGTCCATCAATAGTTCTTTTTGCATTTGTCACCCCGAGTGGGACGGGTATGCTC
This sequence comes from Triturus cristatus, assembly GCF_964204655.1. NCBI lineage: Eukaryota > Metazoa > Chordata > Amphibia > Caudata > Salamandridae > Triturus > Triturus cristatus. Next base: position 589,588,610 of record NC_140579.1, read on the forward strand.
AAACGTGAGTCCCGTGCTCTCCATGCCATTGCAATCAAGCTACCCTGGCTGAAGAGGGCTGAAACCCCGAAACCGGTCCTAGGATGCTTGTTTCCAGTCCAGGGAGGACCTGGCCTGGCAGTTCGGGCTGGACTGTTCCCATTGGGCACAGGGTCAAGACTGATTTGCATTTGGCTGTGTACAAACTGGAATAGCATAGTGAGCAAAAAAAGGATGGAATTAGGCCCAGATCTCTGTACTGGGGTGAATGTATGACATTGTTCTGCATTCTGTCCATCAATAGTTCCTTTTGCATTTGTAACCCCGAGTGGGACGGGTATGCTCAGGCGAGAGTCCCATGCTCTCCATGCCACTGGAATCAAGCTACCCTGGCTGAAGAGGGGTGAAACAGCAAAACCGGTCCTAGGATGCTTGTTTCCAGTCCGGGGGGGACCTGGCCTGGCAGATCGGGCTGGACTGTTCCCATTGGGCACAGGGTCAAGACTGATTTGCATATGGCTGGGTCCAAACTGGAATGGCATGGTGAGCAAAAAAACAATGGAATTAGGCCCAGATCTTTGTACTGGGGTGAATGTATGACATTTTTTCTGCCTTCTGTCCATCAATAGTTCTTTTTGCATTTGTCACCCCGAGTGGGACGGGTATGCTCAGACGTGAGTCCCGTGCTCTCCATGCCACTGGAATCAAGCTACCCTGGCTGAAGAAGGGTGAAACCCCGAAACCGGTCCTAGGATGCTTGTTTCCAGTCCGGGGGGGACCTGGCCTGGCAGATCGGGCTGGACTGTTCCCATTGGACACCGGGTCGAGACTGATTTGCATATGGCTGGGTCCAAACTGGAATGGCATGGTGAGCAAAAAAACGATGGAATTAGGCCCAGATCTCTGTACTGGGGTGAATGTATGACATTGTTCTGCATTCTATCCATCAATAGTTCTTTTTGCATTTGTCACCCCGAGTGGGACGGGTATGCTCAGACGTCAGTCCCATGCTCTCCATGCCACTGGAATCAAGCCACATTGGCCGAAGAGGGGTGAAACCCCGAAACCGGACCTAGGTTGCTTGTTTCCAGTCCAGGCAGGACCTTACCTGGCAGTTCAGGCTGGACTGTTCCCATTGGGCACAGGGTCAAGACTGATTTGCATATGGCTGGGTCCAAACTGGAATGGCATGGTGAGCAAAAATACGATGGAATTAGGCCCAGATCTCTGTATTGGGGTGAATTTATGACATTGTTCTGCATTCTGTCCATCAATAGTTCTTTTTGCATTTGTCACCCCGAGTGGGACGGGTATGCTCAGACGGGAGTCCCAAGCTCTGCATGCCACTGCAATCAAGCTACCCTGGCTGAAGAGGGGTGAAACCCCGAAACCGGTCCTAGGATGCTTGTTTCCAGTCCAGGGAGGACCTGGCCTGGCAGTTCGGGCTGGACTGTTCCCATTGGGCACAGGGTCAAGACTGATTTGCATATGGCTCTGTCCAAACTGGAATGGCATGGTGAGCAAAAAAACGGTTGGAATTAGGCCCAGATCTATGTACTGGGGTGAATGAATGACATTGTTCTGCATTCTGTCCATCAATAGTTCTTTTTGCGTTTGTCACCCTGAGTGGAACGGGTATGCTCAGGCGTGAGTCTCGTGCTCTCCATGCCACTGGAATCAAGCTACCCTGGCTGAAGAGGGGTGAAACCCCGAAACCCGTCCTAGGATGCTTGTTTCCAGTCCAGGGAGGACCTGGCCTGGCAATTCGGGCTGGACTGTTCCCATTGGGCACAGGGTCAAGATTGATTTGCATATGGCTGGGTCCAAACTGGAATGGCATGGTGAGCAAAAAAAAGATGGAATTAGGCCCAGAGCTATGTACTGGGGTGAATGTATGACATTGTTCTGCATTCTGTCCATCAGTAGTTTTTTTTGCATTTGTCACCCCGAGTGGGACGGGTATGCTCAGACGTGAGTCCCGTGCTCTCCATGCCACTGGAATCAAGCTACCCTGGCTGAAGAGGGGTGAAACCCCGAAGCCGGTCCTAAGATGCTTGTTTCCAGTCCAGGGAGTACCTGGCCTGGCAGTTTGGGTTGGACTGTTCCCATCGGGCACAGCGTCAAGACTGATTTGCATATGGCTGGGCCCAAACTGGAATGGCATGGTGAGCAAAAAAACGATGGTATTAGGCCCTGATCTCTGTACTGGGGTGAATGTATGACATTGTTCTGCATTCTGTCCATCAATAGTTCTTTTTGCATTTGTCACCCCGAGTGGGACGGGTATGCTCAGACGTGAGTCCCATGCTCTCCATGCCACTGGAATCAAGCTACCCTGGCTAAAGAGGGGTGAAACCCCGAAACCGGTCCTAGGATGCTTGTTTCCAGTCCAGGGATGACCTGGCCTGGCAGTTCGGGCTGGACTGTTCCCATTGGGCACAGGGTCAAGACTGATTTGCATATGGCTGGGTCCAAACTGGAATGGCATGGTGAGCAAAAAAACGATGGAATTAGGCCCAGATCTCTGTACTGGGGTGAATGTATGACATTGTTCTGCATTCTGTCCATCAATAGTTCTTTTTGCATTTGTCACCCAGAGCGGAAAGGGTATGCTCAGACGTAAGTCCCGTGCTCTCTATGCCACTGGAATCAAGCTACCCTGGCTGAAGAGGGGTGAAACCCCGAAACCGGTCCTAGGATGCTTGTTTCCAGTCCGGAGGGGACCTGGCCTGGCAGATCGGGCTGGACTGTTCCCATTGGGCACAGGGTCAAGACTGATTTGCATATGGCTGGGTCCAAACTGGAATGGCATGGTGAGCAAAAAAACAATGGATTTAGGCCCAGATCTCTGTACTGGGGTGAATGTATGACATTGTTCTGCATTCTGTCCATCAATAGTTCTTTTTGCATTTGTCACCCCGAGTGGGACGGGTATGCTCAGACGTGAGTCCCATGCTCTCCATGCCACTGGAATCAAGCTACCCTGGCTGAAGAGGGGTGAAACCCCGAAACTGGTTCTAGGATGCTTTTTTCCAGTCCACGGAGGACCTGGCCTGGCAGTTCGGGCTGGACTGTTCCCATTGGGCACAGGGTCAAGACTGATTTTCATATGGCTCTGTCCAAACTGGAATGGCATGGTGAGCAAAAAAACGATGGAATTAGTCTCAGATCTATGTACTGGGGTGAATAAATGACATTGTTCTGCATTCTGTCCATCAATAGTTCTTTTTGCATTTGTCACCCAGAGTGGAACGGGTATGCTCAGGCGTGAGTCTCGTGCTCCCCATGCCACTGGAATCAAGCTACCCTGGCGGAAGAGGGGTGAAACCCCAAAACTGGTCCTAGGATGCTTGTTTCCAGTCCAGGGAGGACCTGGCCTGGCAGTTTGGGCTGGACTGTTCCCATTGGGCACAGGGTCAAGACTGATTTGCATATGGCTGGGTCCAAACTGGAATGGCATGGTGAGCAAAAATACGATGGAATTACGCCCAGATCTCTGTACTGGGGTGAATGTATGACATTGTTCTGCATTCTGTCCATCAATAGTTCTTTTTGCATTTGTCATCCCGAGTGGGACGGGTATGCTCAGACGTGAGTCCCGTGCTCTCCATGCCACTGGAATCAAGCTACCCTCGCTGAAGAGGTGTGAAACCCCGAAACCGGTCCTAGGATGCTTGTTTCCAGTCCAGGGAGGACTTGGCCTGGCAGTTTGGGTTGGACTGTTCCCATTGGGCACAGGTTCAAGACTGATTTGCATATGGCTTGGTCCAAACTGGAATGGCATGGTGAGCAAAAAAACGATGGAATTAGGCCCAGATCTCTGTACTGGGGTGAATGTATGACATTGTTCTGCATTCTGTCCATCAATAGTTCCTTTTGCATTTGTCACCCCGAGTGGGACGGGTATGCTCAGACGTGAGTCCCGTGCTCTCCATGCCACTGGAACCAAGCTACCCTGGCTGAAGAAGGGTGAAACCCCGAAACCGGTCCTAGGATGCTTGTTTCAAGTCCGGGGGGGACCTGGCCTGGCAGATCGGGCTGGACTGTTCCCATTGGGCACAGGGTCAAGACTGATTTGCATATGGCTGGGTCCAAACTGGAATGGCATGGTGAGCAAAAAAACGATGGAATTAGGCCCAGATCGCTGTACTGGGGTGAATGTATGACATTGTTCTGCATTCTGTCCATCAATAGTTCTTTTTGCATTTGTCACCCCGAGTGGGACGGGTATGCTCAGACGTGAGTCCCGTGCTCTCCATGCCACTGGAATCAAGCTACCCTGGCTGAAGAAGGGTGAAACCCCGAAACCGGTCCTAGGATGCTTGTTTCCAGTCCAGGGAGGACCTGGCCTAGCAGTTCGGGCTGGACTGTTCCCATTGGGCACAGGGTCAAGACTGATTTGCATATGGCTGGGTCCGAACTGGAGTGGCATGGCGAGCAAAAAAACGATGGAATTAGGCCCAGATCTCTGTACTGGGGTGAATGTATGACATTGTTCTGCATTCTGTCCATCAATAGTTCTTTTTGCATTTGTCACCCCGAGTGGGACGGGTATGCTCAGACGTCAGTCCCATGCTCTCCATGCCACTGGAATCAAGCCACATTGGCCGAAGAGGGCTGAAACCCCGAAACCGGACCTAGGTTGCTTGTTTCCAGTCCAGGGAGGACCTTACCTGGCAGTTCAGGCTGGACTGTTCCCATTGGGCACAGGGTCAAGACTGATTTGCATATGGCTGGGTCCAAACTGGAATGGCATGGTGAGCAAAAATACGATGGAATTAGGCCCAGATCTCTGTACTGGGGTGAATGTATGACATTGTTCTGCATTCTGTCCATCAATAGTTCTTTTTGCATTTGTCACCCCGAGTGGGACGGGTATGCTCAGACGTGAGTCCCGTGCTCTCCATCCCACTGGAATTAAGCTACCCTGGCTGAAGAGGGGTGAAACCCCGAAACCGGTCCTAGGATGCTTGTTTCCAGTCCAGGGAGGACCTGGCCTGGCAGTTCGGGCTGGACTGTTCCCATTGGGCACAGGGTCAAGACTGATTTGCATATGGCTTGGTCCAAACTGGAATGGCATGGTGAGCAAAAAAACGATGGAATTAGGCCCAGATCTCTGTGCTGGGGTGAATGTATGACATTGTTCTGCATTCTGTCCATCAATAGTTCTTTTTGCATTTGTCACCCCGAGTGGGACGGGTATGCTCAGACGGGAGTCCCAAGCTCTGCATGCCACTGGAATCAAGCTACCCTGGCTGAAGAGGGGTGAATCCCCGAAACCGGTCCTAGGATGCTTGTTTCCAGTCCAGGGAGGACCTGGCCTGGCAGTTCGGGCTGGACTGTTCCCATTGGGCACAGGGTCAAGACTGATTTGCATATGGCTCTGTCCAAACTGGAATGGCATGGTGAGCAAAAAAACGATGGAATTAGGCCCAGATCTATGTACTGGGGTGAATGAATGACATTGTTCTGCATTCTGTCCATCAATAGTTCTTTTTGCGTTTGTCACCCTGAGTGGAACGGGTATGCTCAGGCGTGAGTCTCGTGCTCTCCATGCCACTGGAATCAAGCTACCCTGGCTGAAGAGGGGTGAAACCCCGAAACCCGTCCTAGGATGCTTGTTTCCAGTCCAGGGATGACCTGGCCTGGCAGTTCGGGCTGGACTGTTCCCATTGGGCACAGGGTCAAGACTGATTTGCATATGGCTGGGTCCAAACTGGAATGGCATGGTGAGCAAAAAAACGATGGAATTAGGCCCAGATCTCTGTACTGGGGTGAATGTATGACATTGTTCTGCATTCTGTCCATCAATAGTTCTTTTTGCATTTGTCACCCAGAGTGGAAAGGGTATGCTCAGACGTGAGTCCCGTGCTCTCTATGCCACTGGAATCAAGCTACCCTGGCTGAAGAAGGGTGAAACCCCGAAACCGGTCCTAGGATGCTTGTTTCCAGTCCGGGGGGGACCTGGCCTGGCAGATCGGGCTGGACTGTTCCCATTGGACACCGGGTCAAGACTGATTTGCATATGGCTGGGTCCAAACTGGAATGGCATGGTGAGCAAAAAAACGATGGAATTAGGCCCAGATCTCTGTACTGGGGTGAATGTATGACATTGTTCTGCATTCTGTCCCATCAATAGTTCTTTTTGCATTTGTCACCCAGAGTGGGACGGGTATGCTCAGACGGGAGTCCCATGCTCTGCATGCCACTGGAATCAAGCTACCCTGGCTGAAGAGGGGTGAAACCCCGAAACCGGTCCTAGGATGCTTGTTTCCAGTCCAGGGAGGACCTGGCCTGGCAGTTCGGGCTGGACTGTTACCATTGGGCACAGGGTCAAGACTGATTTGCATATGGCTCTGTCCAAACTGGAATGGCATGGTGAGCAAAAAAATGATGGAATTAGGCTCAGATCTATGTACTGGGGTGAATAAATGACATTGTTCTGCATTCTCTCCATCAATAGTTCTTTTTGCATTTGTCACCCAGAGTGGAACGGGTATGCTCAGGCGTGAGTCTCGTGCTCCCCATGCCACTGGAATCAAGCTACCCTGGCGGAAGAGGGGTGAAACCCCAAAACCGGTCCTAGGATGCTTGTTTCCAGTCCAGGGAGGACCTGGCCTGGCAGTTTGGGCTGGACTGTTCCCATTGGGCACAGGGTCAAGACTGATTTGCATATGGCTGGGTCCAAACTGGAATGGCATGGTGAGCAAAAATACGATGGAATTAGGCCCAGATCTCTGTACTGGGGTGAATGTATGACATTGTTCTGCATTCTGTCCATCAATAGTTCTTTTTGCATTTGTCATCCCGAGTGGGACGGGTATGCTCAGACGTGAGTCCCGTGCTCTCCATACCACTGGAATCAAGCTACCCTGGCTGAAGAGGGGTGAAACTCCGAAACCGGTCCTAGGATGCTTGTTTCCAGTCCAGGGAGGACCTGGCCTGGCAGTTTGGGTTGGACTGTTCCCATTGGGCACAGGGTCAAGACTGATTTGCATATGGCTTGGTCCAAACTGGAATGGCATGGTGAGCAAAAAAACTATGGAATTAGGCCCAGATCTCTGTACTGGGGTGAATGTATGACATTGTTCTGCATTCTGTCCATCAATAGTTCTTTTTGCATTTGTCACCCCGAGTGGGACGGGTATGCTCAGACGTGAGTCCCGTGCTCTCCATGCCACTGGAATCAAGCTACCCTGGCTGAAGAAGGGTGAAACCCCGAAACCGGTCCTAGGATGCTTGTTTCCAGTCCGGGGGGGACCTGGCCTGGCAGATCGGGCTGGACTGTTCCCATTGGGCACAGGGTCAAGACTGATTTGCATTTGGCTGTGTACAAACTGGAATAGCATAGTGAGCAAAAAAAGGATGGAATTAGGCCCAGATCTCTGTACTGGGGTGAATGTATGACATTGTTCTGCATTCTGTCCATCAATAGTTCCTTTTGCATTTGTAACCCCGAGTGGGACGGGTATGCTCAGGCGAGAGTCCCATGCTCTCCATGCCACTGGAATCAAGCTACCCTGGCTGAAGAGGGGTGAAACAGCAAAACCGGTCCTAGGATGCTTGTTTCCAGTCCGGGGGGGACCTGGCCTGGCAGATCGGGCTGGACTGTTCCCATTGGGCACAGGGTCAAGACTGATTTGCATATGGCTTGGTCCAAACTGGAATGGCATGGTGAGCAAAAAAACGATGGAATTAGGCCCAGATCTCTGTACTGGGGTGAATGTATGACATTGTTCTGCATTCTGTCCATCAATAGTTCCTTTTGCATTTGTCACCCCGAGTGGTACGGGTATGCTCAGACGTGAGTCCTGTGCTCTCCATGCCACTGGAACCAAGCTACCCTGGCTGAAGAAGGGTGAAACCCCGAAACCGGTCCTAGGATCCTTGTTTCAAGTCCGGGGGGACCTGGCCTGGAAGATCGGGCTGGACTGTTCCCATTGGGCACAGGGTCAAGACTGATTTGCATATGGCTAGGTCCAAACTGGAATGGCATGGTGAGCAAAAAAACGATGGAATTAGGCCCAGATCTCTGTACTGGGGTGAATGTATGACATTGTTCTGCATTCTGTCCATCAATAGTTCTTTTTGCATTTGTCACCCCGAGTGGGACGGGTATGCTCAGACGTCAGTCCCATGCTCTCCATGCCACTGGAATCAAGCCACACTGGCCGAAGAGGGGTGAAACCCCGAAACCGGACCTAGGTTGCTTGTTTCCAGTCCAGGGAGGACCTGACCTGGCAGTTCAGGCTGGACTGTTCCCATTGGGCACAGGGTCAAGACTGATTTGCATATGGCTGGGTCCAAACTGGAATGGCATGGTGAGCAAAAATACGATGGAATTAGGCCCAGATCTCTGTACTGGGGTGAATGTATGACATTGTTCTGCATTCTGTCCATCAATAGTTCTTTTTGCATTTGTCACCCCGAGTGGGACGGGTATGCTCAGACGTCAGTCCCATGCTCTCCATGCCACTGGAATCAAGCCACACTGGCCGAAGAGGGGTGAAACCCCGAAACCGGACCTAGGTTGCTTGTTTCCAGTCCAGGGAGGACCTGACCTGGCAGTTCAGGCTGGACTGTTCCCATTGGGCACAGGGTCAAGACTGATTTGCATATGGCTGGGTCCAAACTGGAATGGCATGGTGAGCAAAAATACGATGGAATTAAGCCCAGATCTCTGTACTGGGGTGAATGTATGACATTGTTCTGCATTCTGTCTATCAATAGTTCTTTTTGCATTTGTCACCCCGAGTGGGACGGGTATGCTCAGACGTGACTCCCGTGCTCTCCATGCCGCTGGAATCAAGCTACCCTGGCTGAAGAGGGGTGAAACCCCGAAACCGGTCCTAGGATGCTTGTTTCCAGTCGAGGGAGGACCTGGCCTGGCAGTTCGGGCTGGACTGTTCCCATTGGGCACAGGGTCAAGACTGATTTGCATTTGGCTGTGTACAAACTGGAATGGCATAGTGAGCAAATAAAGGATGGAATTAGTCCCAGATCTGTGTACTGGGGTGAATGTATGACATTGTTCTGCATTATGTCCATCAATAGTTCTTTTTGCATTTGTCACCCCGAGTGGGACGGGTATGCTCAAACGTGAGTCCCGTGCTCTCCATGCCATTGCAATCAAGCTACCCTGGCTGAAGAGGGCTGAAACCCCGAAACCGGTCCTAGGATGCTTGTTTCCAGTCCAGGGAGGGCCTGGCCTGGCAGTTCGGGCTGGACTGTTCCCATTGGGCACAGGGTCAAGACTGATTTGCATTTGGCTGTGTACAAACTGGAATAGCATAGTGAGCAAAAAAAGGATGGAATTAGGCCCAGATCTCTGTACTGGGGTGAATGTATGACATTGTTCTGCATTCTGTCCATCAATAGTTCCTTTTGCATTTGTAACCCCGAGTGGGACGGGTATGCTCAGGCGAGAGTCCCATGCTCTCCATGCCACTGGAATCAAGCTACCCTGGCTGAAGAGGGGTGAAACAGCAAAACCGGTCCTAGGATGCTTGTTTCCAGTCCGGGGGGGACCTGGCCTGGCAGATCGGGCTGGACTGTTCCCATTGGGCACAGGGTCAAGACTGATCTGCATATGGCTGGGTCCAAACTGGAATGGCATGGTGAGCAAAAAAACAATGGAATTAGGCCCAGATCTCTGTACTGGGGTGAATGTATGACATTGTTCTGCCTTCTGTCCATCAATAGTTCTTTTTGCATTTGTCACCCCGAGTGGGACGGGTATGCTCAGACGTGAGTCCCGTGCTCTCCATGCCACTGGAATCAAGCTACCCTGGCTGAAGAAGGGTGAAACCCCAAAACCGGTCCTAGGATGCTTGTTTCCAGTCCGGGGGGGACCTGGCCTGGCAGATCGGGCTGGACTATTCCCATTGGACACCGGGTCGAGACTGATTTGCATATGGCTGGGTCCAAACTGGAATGGCATGGTGAGCAAAAAAACGATGGAATTAGGCCCAGATCTCTGTACTGGGGTGAATGTATGACATTGTTCTGCATTCTATCCATCAATAGTTCTTTTTGCATTTGTCACCCCGAGTGGGACGGGTATGCTCAGACGTCAGTCCCATGCTCTCCATGCCACTGGAATCAAGCCACATTGGCCGAAGAGGGGTGAAACCCCGAAACCGGACCTAGGTTGCTTGTTTCCAGTCCAGGCAGGACCTTACCTGGCAGTTCAGGCTGGACTGTTCCCATTGGGCACAGGCTCACGACTGATTTGCATATGGCTGGGTCCAAACTGGAATGGCATGGTGAGCAAAAATACGATGGATTTAGGCCCAGATCTCTGTATTGGGGTGAATTTATGACATTGTTCTGCATTCTGTCCATCAATAGTTCTTTTTGCATTTGTCACCCCGAGTGGGACGGGTATGCTCAGACGGGAGTCCCAAGCTCTGCATGCCACTGCAATCAAGCTACCCTGGCTGAAGAGGGGTGAAACCCCGAAACCGGTCCTAGGATGCTTGTTTCCAGTCCAGGGAGGACCTGGCCTGGCAGTTCGGGCTGGACTGTTCCCATTGGGCACAGGGTCAAGACTGATTTGCATATGGCTCTGTCCAAACTGGAATGGCATGGTGAGCAAAAAAACGATGGAATTAGGCCCAGATCTATGTACTGGGGTGAATGAATGACATTGTTCTGCATTCTGTCCATCAATAGTTCTTTTTGCGTTTGTCACCCTGAGTGGAACGGGTATGCTCAGGCGTGAGTCTCGTGCTCTCCATGCCACTGGAATCAAGCTACCCTGGCTGAAGAGGGGTGAAACCCCGAAACCCGTCCTAGGATGCTTGTTTCCAGTCCAGGGAGGACCTGGCCTGGCAATTCGGGCTGGACTGTTCCCATTGGGCACAGGGTCAAGATTGATTTGCATATGGCTGGGTCCAAACTGGAATGGCATGGTGAGCAAAAAAAAGATGGAATTAGGCCCAGAGCTCTGTACTGGGGTGAATGTATGACATTGTTCTGCATTCTGTCCATCAGTAGTTTTTTTTGCATTTGTCACCCCGAGTGGGACGGGTATGCTCACACGTGAGTCCCGTGCTCTCCATGCCACTGGAATCAAGCTACCCTGGCTGAAGAGGGGTGAAACCCCGAAGCCGGTCCTAAGATGCTTGTTTCCAGTCCAGGGAGTACCTGGCCTGGCAGTTTGGGTTGGACTGTTCCCATCGGGCACAGCGTCAAGACTGATTTGCATATGGCTGGGCCCAAACTGGAATGGCATGGTGAGCAAAAAAACGATGGTATTAGGCCCTGATCTCTGTACTCGGGTGAATGTATGACATTGTTCTGCATTCTGTCCATCAATAGTTCTTTTTGCATTTGTCACCCCGAGTGGGACGGGTATGCTCAGACGTGAGTCCCGTGCTCTCCATGCCACTGGAATCAAGCTACCCTGGCTAAAGAGGGGTGAAACCCCGAAACTGGTCCTAGGATGCTTGTTTCCAGTCCGGAGGGGACCTGGCCTGGCAGATCGGGCTGGACTGTTCCCATTGGGCACAGGGTCAAGACTGATTTGCATATGGCTGGGTCCAAACTGGAATGGCATGGTGAGCAAAAAAACAATGGAATTAGGCCCAGATCTCTGTACTGGGGTGAATGTATGACATTGTTCTGCATTCTGTCCATCAATAGTTCTTTTTGCATTTGTCACCCCGAGTGGGACGGGTATGCTCAGACGTGAGTCCCATGCTCTCCATGCCACTGGAATCAAGCTACCCTGGCTGAAGAGGGGTGAAACCCCGAAACTGGTTCTAGGATGCTTTTTTCCAGTCCACGGAGGACCTGGCCTGGCAGTTCGGGCTGGACTGTTCCCATTGGGCACAGGGTCAAGACTGATTTTCATATGGCTCTGTCCAAACTGGAATGGCATGGTGAGCAAAAAAACGATGGAATTAGGCTCAGATCTATGTACTGGGGTGAATAAATGACATTGTTCTGCATTCTGTCCATCAATAGTTCTTTTTGCATTTGTCACCCAGAGTGGAACGGGTATGCTCAGGCGTGAGTCCCGTGCTCTCCATGCCACTGGAATCAAGCTACCCTCGCTGAAGAGGGGTGAAACCCCGAAACCGGTCCTAGGATGCTTGTTTCCAGTCCAGGGAGGACTTGGCCTGGCAGTTTGGGTTGGACTGTTCCCATTGGGCACAGGTTCAAGACTGATTTGCATATGGCTTGGTCCAAACTGGAATGGCATGGTGAGCAAAAAAACGATGGAATTAGGCCCAGATCTCTGTACTGGGGTGAATGTATGACATTGTTCTGCATTCTGTCCATCAATAGTTCCTTTTGCATTTGTCATCCCGAGTGGGACGGGTATGCTCAGACGTGAGTCCCGTGCTCTCCATGCCACTGGAACCAAGCTACCCTGGCTGAAGAAGGGTGAAACCCCGAAACCGGTCCTAGGATGCTTGTTTCAAGTCCGGGGGGGACCTGGCCTGGCAGATCGGGCTGGACTGTTCCCATTGGGCACAGGGTCAAGACTGATTTGCATATGGCTGGGTCCAAACTGGAATGGCATGGTGAGCAAAATAACGATGGAATTAGGCCCAGATCTCTGTACTGGGGTGAATGTATGACATTGTTCTGCATTCTGTCCATCAATAGTTCTTTTTGCATTTGTCACCCCGAGTGGGACGGGTATGCTCAGACGTGAGTCCCGTGCTCTCCATGCCACTGGAATCAAGCTACCCTGGCTGAAGAAGGGTGAAACCCCGAAACCGGTCCTAGGATGCTTGTTTCCAGTCCAGGGAGGACCTGGCCTAGCAGTTCGGGCTGGACTGTTCCCATTGGGCACAGGGTCAAGACTGATTTGCATATGGCTGGGTCCGAACTGGAGTGGCATGGCGAGCAAAAAAACGATGGAATTAGGCCCAGATCTCTGTACTGGGGTGAATGTATGACATTGTTCTGCATTCTGTCCATCAATAGTTCTTTTTGCATTTGTCACCCCGAGTGAGACGGGTATGCTCAGACGTCAGTCCCATGCTCTCCATGCCACTGGAATCAAGCCACATTGGCCGAAGAGGGCTGAAACCCCGAAACCGGTCCTAGGTTGCTTGTTTCCAGTCCAGGGAGGACCTTACCTGGCAGTTCAGGCTGGACTGTTCCCATTGGGCACAGGGTCAAGACTGATTTGCATATGGCTGGGTCCAAACTGGAATGGCATGGTGAGCAAAAATACGATGGAATTAGGCCCACATCTCTGTACTGGGGTGAATGTATGACATTGTTCTGCATTCTGTCCATCAATAGTTCTTTTTGCATTTGTCACCCCGAGTGGGACGGGTATGCTCAGACGTGAGTCCCGTGCTCTCCATGCCACTGGAATCAAGCTACCCTGGCTGAAGAAGGGTGAAACCCCGAAACCGGTCCTAGGATGCTTGTTTCCAGTCCGGGGGGGACCTGGCCTGGCAGATCGGGCTGGACTGTTCCCATTGGACACCGGGTCAAGACTGATTTGCATATGGCTGGGTCCGAACTGGAGTGGCATGGCGAGCAAAAAAACGATGGAATTAGGCCCAGATCTCTGTACTGGGGTGAATGTATGACATTGTTCTGCATTCTGTCCATCAATAGTTCTTTTTGCATTTGTCACCCCGAGTGGGACGGGTATGCTCAGACGTGAGTCCCGTGCTCTCCATCCCACTGGAATTAAGCTACCCTGGCTGAAGAGGGGTGAAACCCCAAAACCGGTCCTAGGATGCTTGTTTCCAGTCCAGGGAGGACCTGGCCTGGCAGTTCGGGCTGGACTGTTCCCATTGGGCACAGGGTCAAGACTGATTTGCATTTGGCTGTGTACAAACTGGAATGGCATGGTGAGCAAAAAAAGGATGGAATTAGGCCCAGATCTCTGTACTGGGGTGAATGTATGACATTGTTCTGCATTCTGTCCATCAATAGTTCTTTTTGCATTTGTCACCCCGAGTGGGACGGGTATGCTCAGACGTGAGTCCCGTGCTCTCCATGCCACTGGAATCAAGCTACCCTGGCTGAAGAAGGGTGAAACCCCGAAACCGGTCCTAGGATGCTTGTTTCCAGTCCGGGGGGGACCTGGCCTGGCAGATCGGGCTGGACTGTTCCCATTGGACACCGGGTCAAGACTGATTTGCATATGGCTGGGTCCAAACTGGAATGGCATGGTGAGCAAAAAAACGATGGAATTAGGCCCAGATCTCTGTACTGGGGTGAATGTATGACATTGTTCTGCATTCTGTCCCATCAATAGTTCTTTTTGCATTTGTCACCCAGAGTGGGACGGGTATGCTCAGACCGGAGTCCCATGCTCTGCATGGCACTGGAATCAAGCTACCCTGGCTGAAGAGGGGTGAAACCCCGAAACCGGTCCTAGGATGCTTGTTTCCAGTCCAGGGAGGACCTGGCCTGGCAGTTCGGGCTGGACTGTTACCATTGGGCACAGGGTCAAGACTGATTTGCATATGGCTCTGTCCAAACTGGAATGGCATGGTGAGCAAAAAAACGATGGAATTAGGCTCAGATCTATGTACTGGGGTGAATAAATGACATTGTTCTGCATTCTCTCCATCAATAGTTCTTTTTGCATTTGTCACCCAGAGTGGAACGGGTATGCTCAGGCGTGAGTCTCGTGCTCCCCATGCCACTGGAATCAAGCTACCCTGGCGGAAGAGGGGTGAAACCCCAAAACCGGTCCTAGGATGCTTGTTTCCAGTCCAGGGAGGACCTGGCCTGGCAGTTTGGGCTGGACTGTTCCCATTGGGCACAGGGTCAAGACTGATTTGCATATGGCTGGGTCCAAACTGGAATGGCATCGTGAGCAAAAATACGATGGAATTAGGCCCAGATCTCTGTACTGGGGTGAATGTATGACATTGTTCTGCATTCTGTCCCATCAATAGTTCTTTTTGCATTTGTCACCCCGAGTGGGACGGGTATGCTCAGACGGGAGTCCCATGCTCTGCATGCCACTGGAATCAAGCTACCCTGGCTGAAGAGGGGTGAAACCCCGAAACCGGTTCTAGGATGCTTGTTTCCAGTCCAGGGAGGACCTGGCCTGGCAGTTCGGGCTGGACTGTTCCCATTGGGCACAGGGTCAAGACTGATTTGCATTTGGCTGTGTACAAACTGGAATGGCATGGTGAGCAAAAAAAGGATGGAATTAGGCCCAGATCTCTGTACTGGGGTCAATGTATGACATTGTTCTGCATTCTGTCCATCAATAGTTCCTTTTGCATTTGTAACCCCGAGTGGGACGGGTATGCTCAGACGCGAGTCCCATGCTCTCCATGCCACTGGAATCAAGCTACCCTGGCTGAAGAGGGGTGAAACACCAAAATCGGTCCTAGGATGCTTTATTCCAGTCCGGGGGGGACCTGGCCTGGCAGATCGGGCTGGACTGTTCCCATTGGGCACAGGGTCAAGACTGATTTGCATATGGCTGGGTCCAAACTCGAATGGCATGGTGAGCAAAAAAACAATGGAATTAGGCCCAGATCTCTGTACTGGGGTAAATGTATGACATTGTTCTGCATTCTGTCCATCAATAGTTCTTTTTGCATTTGTCACCCCGAGTGGGACGGGTATGCTCAGACGTGAGTCCCGTGCTCTCCATGCCACTGGAATCAAGCTACCCTGGCTGAAGAAGGGTGAAACCCCGAAACCGGTCCTAGGATGCTTGTTTCCAGTCCGGGGGGGACCTGGCCTGGCAGATCGGGCTGGACTGTTCCCATTGGACACCGGGTCAAGACTGATTTGCATATGGCTGGGTCCAAACTGGAATGGCATGGTGAGCAAAAAAACGATGGAATTAGGCCCAGATCTCTGTACTGGGGTGAATGTATGACATTGTTCTGCATTCTGTCCCATCAATAGTTCTTTTTGCATTTGTCACCCAGAGTAGGACGGGTATGCTCAGACGGGAGTCCCATGCTCTGCATGCCACTGGAATCAAGCTACCCTGGCTGAAGAGGGGTGAAACCCCGAAACCAGTCCTAGGATGCTTGTTTCCAGTCCAGGGAGGACCTGGCCTGGCAGTTCGGGCTGGACTGTTACCATTGGGCACAGGGTCAAGACTGATTTGCATATGGCTCTGTGCAAACTGGAATGGCATGGTGAGCAGAAAAATGATGGAATTAGGCTCAGATCTATGTACTGGGGTGAATAAATGACATTGTTCTGCATTCTCTCCATCAATAGTTCTTTTTGCATTTGTCACCCAGAGTGGAACGGGTATGCTCAGGTGTGAGTCTCGTGCTCCCCATGCCACTGGAATCAAGCTACCCTGGCGGAAGAGGGGTGAAACCCCAAAACCGGTCCTAGGATGCTTGTTTCCAGTCCAGGGAGGACCTGGCCTGGCAGTTTGGGCTGGACTGTTCCCATTGGGCACAGGGTCAAGACTGATTTGCATATGGCTGGGTCCAAACTGGAATGGCATGGTGAGCAAAAATACGATGGAATTAGGCCCAGATCTCTGTACTGGGGTGAATGTATGACATTGTTCTGCATTCTGTCCATCAATAGTTCTTTTTGCATTTGTCATCCCGAGTGGGACGGGTATGCTCAGACGTGAGTCCCGTGCTCTCCATACCACTGGAATCAAGCTACCCTGGCTGAAGAGGGGTGAAACTCCGAAACCGGTCCTAGGATGCTTGTTTCCAGTCCAGGGAGGACCTGGCCTGGCAGTTTGGGTTGGACTGTTCCCATTGGGCACAGGGTCAAGACTGATTTGCATATGGCTTGGTCCAAACTGGAATGGCATGGTGAGCAAAAAAACGATGGAATTAGGCCCAGAACTCTGTACTGGGGTGAATGTATGACATTGTTCTGCATTCTGTCCATCAATAGTTCCTTTTGCATTTGTCACCCCGAGTGGTACGGGTATGCTCAGACGTGAGTCCTGTGCTCTCCATGCCACTGGAACCAAGCTACCCTGGCTGAAGAAGGGTGAAACCCCGAAACCGGTCCTAGGATGCTTGTTTCAAGTCCGGGGGCGACCTGGCCTGGCAGATCGGGCTGGACTGTTCCCATTGGGCACAGGGTCAAGACTGATTTTCATATGGCTGGGTCCAAACTGGAATGGCATGGTGAGCAAAAAAACGATGGAATTAGGCCCAGATCTCTGTACTGGGGTGAATGTATGACATTGTTCTGCATTCTGTCCATCAATAGTTCTTTTTGCATTTGTCACCCCGAGTGGGACGGGTATGCTCAGACGTGAGTCCCGTGCTCTCCATGCCACTGGAATCAAGCTACCCTGGCTGAAGAAGGGTGAAAGCCCGAAACCGGTCCTAGGATGCTTGTTTCCAGTCCAGGGAGGACCTGGCCTGGCAGTTCGGGCTGAACTGTTCCCATTGGGCACAGGGTCAAGACTGATTTGCATATGGCTGGATCCAAACTGGAGTGGCATGGCGAGCAAAAAAACGATGGAATTAGGCCCAGATCTCTGTACTGGGGTGAATGTATGACATTGTTCTGCATTCTGTCCATCAATAGTTCTTTTTGCATTTGTCACCCCGAGTGGGACGGGTATGCTCAGACGTCAGTCCCATGCTCTCCATGCCACTGGAATCAAGCCACACTGGCCGAAGAGGGGTGAAACCCCGAAACCGGACCTAGGTTGCTTGTTTCCAGTCCAGGGAGGACCTGACCTGGCAGTTCAGGCTGGACTGTTCCCATTGGGCACAGGGTCAAGACTGATTTGCATATGGCTGGGTCCAAACTGGAATGGCATGGTGAGCACAAATACGATGGAATTAAGCCCAGATCTCTGTACTGGGGTGAATGTATGACATTGTTCTGCATTCTGTCTATCAATAGTTCTTTTTGCATTTGTCACCCTGAGTGGGACGGGTATGCTCAGACGTGACTCCCGTGCTCTCCATGCCGCTGGAATCAAGCTACCCTGGCTGAAGAGGGGTGAAACCCCGAAACCGGTCCTAGGATGCTTGTTTCCAGTCCAGGGAGGACCTGGCCTGGCAGTTCGGGCTGGACTGTTCCCATTGGGCACAGGGTCAAGACTGATTTGCATTTGGCTGTGTACAAACTGGAATGGCATAGTGAGCAAATAAAGGATGGAATTAGGCCCAGATCTGTGTACTGGGGTGAATGTATGACATTGTTCTGCATTATGTCCATCAATAGTTCTTTTTGCATTTGTCACCCTGAGTGGGACGGGTATGCTCAAACGTGAGTCCCGTGCTCTCCATGCCATTGCAATCAAGCTACCCTGGCTGAAGAGGGCTGAAACCCCGAAACCGGTCCTAGGATGCTTGTTTCCAGTCCAGGGAGGACCTGGCCTGGCAGTTCGGGCTGGACTGTTCCCATTGGGCACAGGGTCAAGACTGATTTGCATTTGGCTGTGTACAAACTGGAATAGCATAGTGAGCAAAAAAAGGATGGAATTAGGCCCAGATCTCTGTACTGGGGTGAATGTATGACATTGTTCTGCATTCTGTCCATCAATAGTTTCTTTTGCATTTGTAACCCCGAGTGGGACGGGTATGCTCAGACGAGAGTCCCATGCTCTCCATGCCACTGGAATCAAGCTACCCTGGCTGAAGAGGGGTGAAACAGCAAAACCGGTCCTAGGATGCTTGTTTCCAGTCCGGGGGGGACCTGGCCTGGCAGATCGGGCTGGACTGTTCCCATTGGGCACAGGGTCAAGACTGATTTGCATATGGCTGGGTCCAAACTGGAATGGCATGGTGAGCAAAAAAACAATGGAATTAGGCCCAGATCTCTGTACTGGGGTGAATGTATGACATTGTTCTGCCTTCTGTCCATCAATAGTTCTTTTTGCATTTGTCACCCCGAGTGGGACGGGTATTCTCAGACGTGAGTCCCGTGCTCTCCATGCCACTGGAATCAAGCTACCCTGGCTGAAGAAGGGTGAAACCCCGAAACCGGTCCTAGGATGCTTGTTTCCAGTACGGGGGGGACCTGGAATGGCAGATCGGGCTGGACTGTTCCCATTGGACACCGGGTCGAGACTGATTTGCATATGGCTGGGTCCAAACTGGAATGGCATGGTGAGCAAAAAAACGATGGAATTAGGCCCAGATCTCTGTACTGGGGCGAATGTATGACATTGTTCTGCATTCTGTCCATCAATAGTTCTTTTTGCATTTGTCACCCCGAGTGGGACGGGTATGCTCAGACATCAGTCCCATGCTCTCCATGCCACTGGAATCAAGCCACATTGGCCGAAGAGGGGTGAAACCCCGAAACCGGACCTAGGTTGCTTGTTTCCAGTCCAGGCAGGACCTTACCTGGCAGTTCAGGCTGGACTGTTCCCATTGGGCACAGGGTCAAGACTGATTTGCATATGGCTGGGTCCAAACTGGAATGGCATGGTGAGCAAAAATACGATGGAATTAGGCCCAGATCTCTGTACTGGGGTGAATGTATGACATTGTTCTGCATTCTGTCCATCAATAGTTCTTTTTGCATTTGTCACCCCGAGTGGGACGGGTATGCTCAGACGGGAGTCCCAAGCTCTGCATGCCACTGGAATCAAGCTACCCTGGCTGAAGAGGGGTGAAACCCCGAAACCGGTCCTAGGATGCTTGTTTCCAGTCCAGGGAGGACCTGGCCTGGCAGTTCGGGCTGGACTGTTCCCATTGGGCACAGGGTCAAGACTGATTTGCATATGGCTCTGTCCAAACTGGAATGGCATGGTGAGCAAAAAAACAATGGAATTAGGCCCAGATCTATGTACTGGGGTGAATGAATGACATTGTTCTGCATTCTGTCCATCAATAGTTCTTTTTGCGTTTGTCACCCTGAGTGGAACGGGTATGCTCAGGCGTGAGTCTCGTGCTCTCCATGCCACTGGAATCAAGCTACCCTGGCTGAAGAGGGGTGAAACCCCGAAACCCGTCCTAGGATGCTTGTTTCCAGTACGGGGGGGACCTGGCCTGGCAGATCGGGCTGGACTGTTCCCATTGGACACCGGGTCGAGACTGATTTGCATATGGCTGGGTCCAAACTGGAATGGCATGGTGAGCAAAAAAACGATGGAATTAGGCCCAGATCTCTGTACTGGGGTGAATGTATGACATTGTTCTGCATTCTGTCCATCAATAGTTCTTTTTGCATTTGTCACCCCGAGTGGGACGGGTATGCTCAGACGTCAGTCCCATGCTCTCCATGCCACTGGAATCAAGCCACATTGGCCGAAGAGGGGTGAAACCCCGAAACCGGACCTAGGTTGCTTGTTTCCAGTCCAGGCAGGACCTTACCTGGCAGTTCAGGCTGGACTGTTCCCATTGGGCACAGGGTCAAGACTGATTTGCATATGGCTGGGTCCAAACTGGAATGGCATGGTGAGCAAAAATACGATGGAATTAGGCCCAGATCTCTGTACTGGGGTGAATGTATGACATTGTTCTGCATTCTGTCCATCAATAGTTCTTTTTGCATTTGTCACCCCGAGTGGGACGGGTATGCTCAGACGGGAGTCCCAAGCTCTGCATGCCACTGGAATCAAGCTACCCTGGCTGAAGAGGGGTGAAACCCTGAAACCGGTCCTAGGATGCTTGTTTCCAGTCCAGGGAGGACCTGGCCTGGCAGTTCGTGCTGGACTGTTCCCATTGGGCACAGGGTCAAGACTGATTTGCATATGGCTCTGTCCAAACTGGAATGGCATGGTGAGCAAAAAAACAATGGAATTAGGCCCAGATCTATGTACTGGGGTGAATGAATGACATTGTTCTGCATTCTGTCCATCAATAGTTCTTTTTGCGTTTGTCACCCTGAGTGGAACGGGTATGCTCAGGCGTGAGTCTCGTGCTCTCCATGCCACTGGAATCAAGCTACCCTGGCTGAAGAGGGGTGAAACCCCGAAACCCGTCCTAGGATGCTTGTTTCCAGTCCAGGGAGTACCTGGCCTGGCAGTTTGGGTTGGACTGTTCCCATCGGGCACAGCGTCAAGACTGATTTGCATATGGCTGGGCCCAAACTGGAATGGCATGGTGAGCAAAAAAACGATGGTATTAGGCCCTGATCTCTGTACTGGGGTGAATGTATGACATTGTTCTGCATTCTGTCCATCAATAGTTCTTTTTGCATTTGTCACCCCGAGTGGGACGGGTATGCTCAGACGTGAGTCCCGTGCTCTCCATGCCACTGGAATCAAGCTACCCTGGCTAAAGAGGGGTGAAACTCCGAAACCGGTCCTAGGATGCTTGTTTCCAGTCCAGGGATGACCTGGCCTGGCAGTTCGGGCTGGACTGTTCCCATTGGGCACAGGGTCAAGACTGATTTGTATATGGCTGGGTCCAAACTGGAATGGCATGGTGAGCAAAAAAACGATGGAATTAGGCCCAGATCTCTGTACTGGGGTGAATGTATGACATTGTTCTGCATTCTGTCCATCAATAGTTCCTTTTGCATTTGTAACCCCGAGTGGGACGGGTATGCTCAGACGAGAGTCCCATGCTCTCCATGCTACTGGAATCAAGCTACCCTGGCTGAAGAGGGGTGAAACAGCAAAACCGGTCCTAGGATGCTTGTTTCCAGTCCGGGGGGGACCTGGCCTGGCAGATCGGGCTGGACTGTTCCCATTGGACACCGGGTCAAGACTGATTTGCATATGGCTGGGTCCAAACTGGAATGGCATGGTGAGCAAAAAAACGATGGAATTAGGCCCAGATCTCTGTACTGGGGTGAATGTATGACATTGTTCTGCCTTCTGTCCATCAATAGTTCTTTTTGCATTTGTCACCCTGAGTGGAACGGGTATGCTCAGGCGTGAGTCTCGTGCTCTCCATGCCACTGGAATCAAGCCACATTGGCCGAAGAGGGGTGAAACCCCGAAACCGGACCTAGGTTGCTTGTTTCCAGTCCAGGCAGGACCTTACCTGGCAGTTCAGGCTGGACTGTTCCCATTGGGCACAGGGTCAAGACTGATTTGCATATGGCTGGGTCCAAACTGGAATGGCATGGTGAGAAAAAATACGATGGAATTAGGCCCAGATCTCTGTACTGGGGTGAATGTATGACATTGTTCTGCATTCTGTCCATCAATAGTTCTTTTTGCATTTGTCACCCCGAGTGGGACGGGTATGCTCAGACGGGAGTCCCAAGCTCTGCATGCCACTGGAATCAAGCTACCCTGGCTGAAGAGGGGTGAAACCCCGAAACCGGTCCTAGGATGCTTGTTTCCAGTCCAGGGAGGACCTGGCCTGGCAGTTCGTGCTGGACTGTTCCCATTGGGCACAGGGTCAAGACTGATTTGCATATGGCTCTGTCCAAACTGGAATGGCATGGTGAGCAAAAAAACAATGGAATTAGGCCCAGATCTATGTACTGGGGTGAATGAATGACATTGTTCTGCATTCTGTCCATCAATAGTTCTTTTTGCGTTTGTCACCCTGAGTGGAACGGGTATGCTCAGGCGTGAGTCTCGTGCTCTCCATGCCACTGGAATCAAGCTACCCTGGCTGAAGAGGGGTGAAACCCCGAAACCCGTCCTAGGATGCTTGTTTCCAGTCCAGGGAGGACCTGGCCTGGCAATTCGGGCTGGACTGTTCCCATTGGGCACAGGGTCAAGATTGATTTGCATATGGCTGGGTCCAAACTGGAATGGCATGGTGAGCAAAAAAAAGATGGAATTAGGCCCAGAGCTCTGTACTGGGGTGAATGTATGACATTGTTCTGCATTCTGTCCATCAGTAGTTTTTTTTGCATTTGTCACCCCGAGTGGGACGGGTATGCTCAGACGTGAGTCCCGTGCTCTTCATGCCACTGGAATCAAGCTACCCTGGCTGAAGAGGGGTGAAACCCCGAAGCCGGTCCTAAGATGCTTGTTTCCAGTGCAGGGAGTACCTGGACTGGCAGTTTGGGTTGGACTGTTCCCATCGGGCACAGCGTCAAGACTGATTTGCATATGGCTGGGCCCAAACTGGAATGGCATGGTGAGCAAAAAAACGATGGTATTAGGCCCTGATCTCTGTACTGGGGTGAATGTATGACATTGTTCTGCATTCTGTCCATCAATAGTTCTTTTTGCATTTGTCACCCCGAGTGGGACGGGTATGCTCAGACGTGAGTCCCGTGCTCTCCATGCCACTGGAATCAAGCTACCCTGGCTAAAGAGGGGTGAAACCCCGAAACCGGTCCTAGGATGCTTGTTTCCAGTCCAGGGATGACCTGGCCTGGCAGTTCGGGCTGGACTGTTCCCATTGGGCACAGGGTCAAGACTGATTTGCATATGGCTGGGTCCAAACTGGAATGGCATGGTGAGCAAAAAAACGATGGAATTAGGCCCAGATCTCTGTACTGGGGTGAATGTATGACATTGTTCTGCATTCTGTCCATCAATAGTTCTTTTTGCATTTGTCACCCAGAGCGGAAAGGGTATGCTCAGACGTGAGTCCCGTGCTCTCTATGCCACTGGAATCAAGCTACCCTGGCTGAAGAGGGGTGAAACCCCGAAACCGGTCCTAGGATGCTTGTTTCCAGTCCGGAGGGGACCTGGCCTGGCAGATCGGGCTGGACTGTTCCCATTGGGCACAGGGTCAAGACTGATTTGCATATGGCTGGGTCCAAACTGGAATGGCATGGTGAGCAAAAAAACAATGGAATTAGGCCCAGATCTCTGTACTGGGGTGAATGTATGACATTGTTCTGCATTCTGTCCATCAATAGTTCTTTTTGCATTTGTCACCCCGAGTGGGACGGGTATGCTCAGACGTGAGTCCCATGCTCTCCATGCCACTGGAATCAAGCTACCCTGGCTGAAGAGGGGTGAAACCCCGAAACTGGTTCTAGGATGCTTTTTTCCAGTCCACGGAGGACCTGGCCTGGCAGTTCGGGCTGGACTGTTCCCATTGGGCACAGGGTCAAGACTGATTTTCATATGGCTCTGTCCAAACTGGAATGGCATGGTGAGCAAAAAAACGATGGAATTAGGCTCAGATCTATGTACTGGGGTGAATAAATGACATTGTTCTGCATTCTGTCCATCAATAGTTCTTTTTGCATTTGTCACCCAGAGTGGAACGGGTATGCTCAGGCGTGAGTCTCGTGCTCCCCATGCCACTGGAATCAAGCTACCCTGGCGGAAGAGGGGTGAAACCCCAAAACTGGTCCTAGGATGCTTGTTTCCAGTCCAGGGAGGACCTGGCCTGGCAGTTTGGGCTGGACTGTTCCCATTGGGCACAGGGTCAAGACTGATTTGCATATGGCTGGGTCCAAACTGGAATGGCATGGTGAGCAAAAATACGATGGAATTACGCCCAGATCTCTGTACTGGGGTGAATGTATGACATTGTTCTGCATTCTGTCCATCAATAGTTCTTTTTGCATTTGTCATCCCGAGTGGGACGGGTATGCTCAGACGTGAGTCCCGTGCTCTCCATGCCACTGGAATCAAGCTACCCTCGCTGAAGAGGGGTGAAACCCCGAAACCGGTCCTAGGATGCTTGTTTCCAGTCCAGGGAGGACTTGGCCTGGCAGTTTGGGTTGGACTGTTCCCATTGGGCACAGGTTCAAGACTGATTTGCATATGGCTTGGTCCAAACTGGAATGGCATGGTGAGCAAAAAAACGATGGAATTAGGCCCAGATCTCTGTACTGGGGTGAATGTATGACATTGTTCTGCATTCTGTCCATCAATAGTTCCTTTTGCATTTGTCACCCCGAGTGGGACGGGTATGCTCAGACGTGAGTCCCGTGCTCTCCATGCCACTGGAACCAAGCTACCCTGGCTGAAGAAGGGTGAAACCCCGAAACCGGTCCTAGGATGCTTGTTTCAAGTCCGGGGGGGACCTGGCCTGGCAGATCGGGCTGGACTGTTCCCATTGGGCACAGGGTCAAGACTGATTTGCATATGGCTGGGTCCAAACTGGAATGGCATGGTGAGCAAAAAAACGATGAAATTAGGCCCAGATCTCTGTACTGGGGTGAATGTATGACATTGTTCTGCATTCTGTCCATCAATAGTTCTTTTTGCATTTGTCACCCCGAGTGGGACGGGTATGCTCAGACGTGAGTCCCGAGCTCTCCATGCCACTGGAATCAAGCTACCCTGGCTGAAGAAGGGTGAAACCCCGAAACCGGTCCTAGGATGCTTGTTTCCAGTCCAGGGAGGACCTGGCCTAGCAGTTCGGGCTGGACTGTTCCCATTGGGCACAGGGTCAAGACTGATTTGCATATGGCTGGGTCCGAACTGGAGTGGCATGGCGAGCAAAAAAATGATGGAATTAGGCCCAGATCTCTGTACTGGGGTGAATGTATGACATTGTTCTGCATTCTGTCCATCAATAGTTCTTTTTGCATTTGTCACCCCGAGTGGGACGGGTATGCTCAGACGTCAGTCCCATGCTCTCCATGCCACTGGAATCAAGCCACATTGGCCGAAGAGGGCTGAAACCCCGAAACCGGACCTAGGTTGCTTGTTTCCAGTCCAGGGAGGACCTTACCTGGCAGTTCAGGCTGGACTGTTCCCATTG
Source organism: Triturus cristatus (assembly GCF_964204655.1). Lineage (NCBI taxonomy): Eukaryota > Metazoa > Chordata > Amphibia > Caudata > Salamandridae > Triturus > Triturus cristatus. The sequence continues at coordinate 589,614,031 of NC_140579.1, forward strand.
GGCACAGGGTCAAGACTGATTTGCATATGGCTGGGTCCAAACTGGAATGGCATGGTGAGCAAAAATACGATGGAATTAGGCCCAGATCTCTGTACTGGGGTGAATGTATGACATTGTTCTGCATTCTGTCCATCAATAGTTCTTTTTGCATTTGTCACCCCGAGTGGGACGGGTATGCTCAGACGTGAGTCCCGTGCTCTCCATCCCACTGGAATTAAGCTACCCTGGCTGAAGAGGGGTGAAACCCCGAAACCGGTCCTAGGATGCTTGTTTCCAGTCCAGGGAGGACCTGGCCTGGCAGTTCGGGCTGGACTGTTCCCATTGGGCACAGGGTCAAGACTGATTTGCATATGGCTTGGTCCAAACTGGAATGGCATGGTGAGCAAAAAAACGATGGAATTAGGCCCAGATCTCTGTGCTGGGGTGAATGTATGACATTGTTCTGCATTCTGTCCATCAATAGTTCTTTTTGCATTTGTCACCCCGAGTGGGACGGGTATGCTCAGACGGGAGTCCCAAGCTCTGCATGCCACTGGAATCAAGCTACCCTGGCTGAAGAGGGGTGAATCCCCGAAACCGGTCCTAGGATGCTTGTTTCCAGTCCAGGGAGGACCTGGCCTGGCAGTTCGGGCTGGACTGTTCCCATTGGGCACAGGGTCAAGACTGATTTGCATATGGCTCTGTCCAAACTGGAATGGCATGGTGAGCAAAAAAACGATGGAATTAGGCCCAGATCTATGTACTGGGGTGAATGAATGACATTGTTCTGCATTCTGTCCATCAATAGTTCTTTTTGCGTTTGTCACCCTGAGTGGAACGGGTATGCTCAGGCGTGAGTCTCGTGCTCTCCATGCCACTGGAATCAAGCTACCCTGGCTGAAGAGGGGTGAAACCCCGAAACCCGTCCTAGGATGCTTGTTTCCAGTCCAGGGATGACCTGGCCTGGCAGTTCGGGCTGGACTGTTCCCATTGGGCACAGGGTCAAGACTGATTTGCATATGGCTGGGTCCAAACTGGAATGGCATGGTGAGCAAAAAAACGATGGAATTAGGCCCAGATCTCTGTACTGGGGTGAATGTATGACATTGTTCTGCATTCTGTCCATCAATAGTTCTTTTTGCATTTGTCACCCAGAGCGGAAAGGGTATGCTCAGACGTGAGTCCCGTGCTCTCTATGCCACTGGAATCAAGCTACCCTGGCTGAAGAGGGGTGAAACCCTGAAACCGGTCCTAGGATGCTTGTTTCCAGTCCGGGGGGGACCTGGCCTGGCAGATCGGGCTGGACTGTTCCCATTGGACACCGGGTCAAGACTGATTTGCATATGGCTGGGTCCAAACTGGAATGGCATGGTGAGCAAAAAAACGATGGAATTAGGCCCAGATCTCTGTACTGGGGTGAATGTATGACATTGTTCTGCATTCTGTCCCATCAATAGTTCTTTTTGCATTTGTCACCCAGAGTGGGACGGGTATGCTCAGACGGGAGTCCCATGCTCTGCATGCCACTGGAATCAAGCTACCCTGGCTGAAGAGGGGTGAAACCCCGAAACCGGTCCTAGGATGCTTGTTTCCAGTCCAGGGAGGACCTGGCCTGGCAGTTCGGGCTGGACTGTTACCATTGGGCACAGGGTCAAGACTGATTTGCATATGGCTGGGTCCAAACTGGAATGGCATGGTGAGCAAAAATACGATGGAATTAGGCCCAGATCTCTGTACTGGGGTGAATGTATGACATTGTTCTGCATTCTGTCCATCAATAGTTCTTTTTGCATTTGTCACCCCGAGTGGGACGGGTATGCTCAGACGTGAGTCCCGTGCTCTCCATGCCACTGGAATCAAGCTACCCTGGCTGAAAATGGTGAAACCCCGAAACTGGTCCTAGGATGCTTGTTTCCAGTCCAGGGAGGACCTGGCCTAGCAGTTCGGGCTGGACTGTTCCCATTGGGCACAGGGTCAAGACTGATTTGCATATGGCTGGGTCCGAACTGGAGTGGCATGGCGAGCAAAAAAACGATGGAATTAGGCCCAGATCTCTGTACTGGGGTGAATGTATGACATTGTTCTGCATTCTGTCCATCAATAGTTCTTTTTGCATTTGTCACCCCGAGTGGGACGGGTATGCTCAGACGTCAGTCCCATGCTCTCCATGCCACTGGAATCAAGCCACATTGGCCGAAGAGGGCTGAAACCCCGAAACCGGACCTAGGTTGCTTGTTTCCAGTCCAGGGAGGACCTTACCTGGCAGTTCAGGCTGGACTGTTCCCATTGGGCACAGGGTCAAGACTGATTTGCATATGGCTGGGTCCAAACTGGAATGGCATGGTGAGCAAAAATACGATGGAATTAGGCCCAGATCTCTGTACTGGGGTGAATGTATGACATTGTTCTGCATTCTGTCCATCAATAGTTCTTTTTGCATTTGTCACCCCGAGTGGGACGGGTATGCTCAGACGTGAGTCCCGTGCTCTCCATCCCACTGGAATTAAGCTACCCTGGCTGAAGAGGGGTGAAACCCCGAAACCGGTCCTAGGATGCTTGTTTCCAGTCCAGGGAGGACCTGGCCTGGCAGTTCGGGCTGGACTGTTCCCATTGGGCACAGGGTCAAGACTGATTTGCATATGGCTTGGTCCAAACTGGAATGGCATGGTGAGCAAAAAAACGATGGAATTAGGCCCAGATCTCTGTGCTGGGGTGAATGTATGACATTGTTCTGCATTCTGTCCATCAATAGTTCTTTTTGCATTTGTCACCCCGAGTGGGACGGGTATGCTCAGACGGGAGTCCCAAGCTCTGCATGCCACTGGAATCAAGCTACCCTGGCTGAAGAGGGGTGAATCCCCGAAACCGGTCCTAGGATGCTTGTTTCCAGTCCAGGGAGGACCTGGCCTGGCAGTTCGGGCTGGACTGTTCCCATTGGGCACAGGGTCAAGACTGATTTGCATATGGCTCTGTCCAAACTGGAATGGCATGGTGAGCAAAAAAACGATGGAATTAGGCCCAGATCTATGTACTGGGGTGAATGAATGACATTGTTCTGCATTCTGTCCATCAATAGTTCTTTTTGCGTTTGTCACCCTGAGTGGAACGGGTATGCTCAGGCGTGAGTCTCGTGCTCTCCATGCCACTGGAATCAAGCTACCCTGGCTGAAGAGGGGTGAAACCCCGAAACCCGTCCTAGGATGCTTGTTTCCAGTCCAGGGATGACCTGGCCTGGCAGTTCGGGCTGGACTGTTCCCATTGGGCACAGGGTCAAGACTGATTTGCATATGGCTGGGTCCAAACTGGAATGGCATGGTGAGCAAAAAAACGATGGAATTAGGCCCAGATCTCTGTACTGGGGTGAATGTATGACATTGTTCTGCATTCTGTCCATCAATAGTTCTTTTTGCATTTGTCACCCAGAGTGGAAAGGGTATGCTCAGACGTGAGTCCCGTGCTCTCTATGCCACTGGAATCAAGCTACCCTGGCTGAAGAAGGGTGAAACCCCGAAACCGGTCCTAGGATGCTTGTTTCCAGTCCGGGGGGGACCTGGCCTGGCAGATCGGGCTGGACTGTTCCCATTGGACACCGGGTCAAGACTGATTTGCATATGGCTGGGTCCAAACTGGAATGGCATGGTGAGCAAAAAAACGATGGAATTAGGCCCAGATCTCTGTACTGGGGTGAATGTATGACATTGTTCTGCATTCTGTCCCATCAATAGTTCTTTTTGCATTTGTCACCCAGAGTGGGACGGGTATGCTCAGACGGGAGTCCCATGCTCTGCATGCCACTGGAATCAAGCTACCCTGGCTGAAGAGGGGTGAAACCCCGAAACCGGTCCTAGGATGCTTGTTTCCAGTCCAGGGAGGACCTGGCCTGGCAGTTCGGGCTGGACTGTTACCATTGGGCACAGGGTCAAGACTGATTTGCATATGGCTCTGTCCAAACTGGAATGGCATGGTGAGCAAAAAAATGATGGAATTAGGCTCAGATCTATGTACTGGGGTGAATAAATGACATTGTTCTGCATTCTCTCCATCAATAGTTCTTTTTGCATTTGTCACCCAGAGTGGAACGGGTATGCTCAAGCGTGAGTCTCGTGCTCCCCATGCCACTGGAATCAAGCTACCCTGGCGGAAGAGGGGTGAAACCCCAAAACCGGTCCTAGGATGCTTGTTTCCAGTCCAGGGAGGACCTGGCCTGGCAGTTTGGGCTGGACTGTTCCCATTGGGCACAGGGTCAAGACTGATTTGCATATGGCTGGGTCCAAACTGGAATGGCATGGTGAGCAAAAATACGATGGAATTAGGCCCAGATCTCTGTACTGGGGTGAATGTATGACATTGTTCTGCATTCTGTCCATCAATAGTTCTTTTTGCATTTGTCATCCCGAGTGGGACGGGTATGCTCAGACGTGAGTCCCGTGCTCTCCATACCACTGGAATCAAGCTACCCTGGCTGAAGAGGGGTGAAACTCCGAAACCGGTCCTAGGATGCTTGTTTCCAGTCCAGGGAGGACCTGGCCTGGCAGTTTGGGTTGGACTGTTCCCATTGGGCACAGGGTCAAGACTGATTTGCATATGGCTTGGTCCAAACTGGAATGGCATGGTGAGCAAAAAAACGATGGAATTAGGCCCAGATCTCTGTACTGGGGTGAATGTATGACATTGTTCTGCATTCTGTCCATCAATAGTTCCTTTTGCATTTGTCACCCCGAGTGGTACGGGTATGCTCAGACGTGAGTCCTGTGCTCTCCATGCCACTGGAACCAAGCTACCCTGGCTGAAGAAGGGTGAAACCCCGAAACCGGTCCTAGGATGCTTGTTTCAAGTCCGGGGGGGACCTGGCCTGGCAGATCGGGCTGGACTGTTCCCATTGGGCACAGGGTCAAGACTGATTTGCATATGGCTGGGTCCAAACTGGAATGGCATGGTGAGCAAAAAAACGATGGAATTAGGCCCAGATCTCTGTACTGGGGTGAATGTATGACATTGTTCTGCATTCTGTCCATCAATAGTTCTTTTTGCATTTGTCACCCCGAGTGGGACGGGTATGCTCAGACGTGAGTCCCGTGCTCTCCATGCCACTGGAATCAAGCTACCCTGGCTGAAGAAGGGTGAAACCCCAAAACCGGTCCTAGGATGCTTGTTTCCAGTCCAGGGAGGACCTGGCCTGGCAGTTCGGGCTGAACTGTTCCCATTGGGCACAGGGTCAAGACTGATTTGCATATGGCTGGATCCAAACTGGAGTGGCATGGCGAGCAAAAAAACGATGGAATTAGGCCCAGATCTCTGTACTGGGGTGAATGTATGACATTGTTCTGCATTCTGTCCATCAATAGTTCTTTTTGCATTTGTCACCCCGAGTGGGACGGGTATGCTCAGACGTCAGTCCCATGCTCTCCATGCCACTGGAATCAAGCCACACTGGCCGAAGAGGGGTGAAACCCCGAAACCGGACCTAGGTTGCTTGTTTCCAGTCCAGGGAGGACCTGACCTGGCAGTTCAGGCTGGACTGTTCCCATTGGGCACAGGGTCAAGACTGATTTGCATATGGCTGGGTCCAAACTGGAATGGCATGGTGAGCAAAAATACGATGGAATTAAGCCCAGATCTCTGTACTGGGGTGAATGTATGACATTGTTCTGCATTCTGTCTATCAATAGTTCTTTTTGCATTTGTCACCCCGAGTGGGACGGGTATGCTCAGACGTGACTCCCGTGCTCTCCATGCCGCTGGAATCAAGCTACCCTGGCTGAAGAGGGGTGAAACCCCGAAACCGGTCCTAGGATGCTTGTTTCCAGTCGAGGGAGGACCTGGCCTGGCAGTTCGGGCTGGACTGTTCCCATTGGGCACAGGGTCAAGACTGATTTGCATTTGGCTGTGTACAAACTGGAATGGCATAGTGAGCAAATAAAGGATGGAATTAGTCCCAGATCTGTGTACTGGGGTGAATGTATGACATTGTTCTGCATTATGTCCATCAATAGTTCTTTTTGCATTTGTCACCCCGAGTGGGACGGGTATGCTCAAACGTGAGTCCCGTGCTCTCCATGCCATTGCAATCAAGCTACCCTGGCTGAAGAGGGCTGAAACCCCGAAACCGGTCCTAGGATGCTTGTTTCCAGTCCAGGGAGGACCTGGCCTGGCAGTTCGGGCTGGACTGTTCCCATTGGGCACAGGGTCAAGACTGATTTGCATTTGGCTGTGTACAAACTGGAATAGCATAGTGAGCAAAAAAAGGATGGAATTAGGCCCAGATCTCTGTACTGGGGTGAATGTATGACATTGTTCTGCATTCTGTCCATCAATAGTTCCTTTTGCATTTGTAACCCCGAGTGGGACGGGTATGCTCAGGCGAGAGTCCCATGCTCTCCATGCCACTGGAATCAAGCTACCCTGGCTGAAGAGGGGTGAAACAGCAAAACCGGTCCTAGGATGCTTGTTTCCAGTCCGGGGGGGACCTGGCCTGGCAGATCGGGCTGGACTGTTCCCATTGGGCACAGGGTCAAGACTGATTTGCATATGGCTGGGTCCAAACTGGAATGGCATGGTGAGCAAAAAAACAATGGAATTAGGCCCAGATCTCTGTACTGGGGTGAATGTATGACATTGTTCTGCCTTCTGTCCATCAATAGTTCTTTTTGCATTTGTCACCCCGAGTGGGACGGGTATGCTCAGACGTCAGTCCCATGCTCTCCATGCCACTGGAATCAAGCCACACTGGCCGAAGAGGGGTGAAACCCCGAAACCGGACCTAGGTTGCTTGTTTCCTGTCCAGGGAGGACCTGACCTGGCAGTTCAGGCTGGACTGTTCCCATTGGGCACAGGGTCAAGACTGATTTGCATATGGCTGGGTCCAAACTGGAATGGCATGGTGAGCAAAAATACGATGGAATTAAGCCCAGATCTCTGTACTGGGGTGAATGTATGACATTGTTCTGCATTCTGTCTATCAATAGTTCTTTTTGCATTTGTCACCCCGAGTGGGACGGGTATGCTCAGACGTGACTCCCGTGCTCTCCATGCCGCTGGAATCAAGCTACCCTGGCTGAAGAGGGGTGAAACCCCGAAACCGGTCCTAGGATGCTTGTTTCCAGTCGAGGGAGGACCTGGCCTGGCAGTTCGGGCTGGACTGTTCCCATTGGGCACAGGGTCAAGACTGATTTGCATTTGGCTGTGTACAAACTGGAATGGCATAGTGAGCAAATAAAGGATGGAATTAGTCCCAGATCTGTGTACTGGGGTGAATGTATGACATTGTTCTGCATTATGTCCATCAATAGTTCTTTTTGCATTTGTCACCCCGAGTGGGACGGGTATGCTCAAACGTGAGTCCCGTGCTCTCCATGCCATTGCAATCAAGCTACCCTGGCTGAAGAGGGCTGAAACCCCGAAACCGGTCCTAGGATGCTTGTTTCCAGTCCAGGGAGGACCTGGCCTGGCAGTTCGGGCTGGACTGTTCCCATTGGGCACAGGGTCAAGACTGATTTGCATTTGGCTGTGTACAAACTGGAATAGCATAGTGAGCAAAAAAAGGATGGAATTAGGCCCAGATCTCTGTACTGGGGTGAATGTATGACATTGTTCTGCATTCTGTCCATCAATAGTTCCTTTTGCATTTGTAACCCCGAGTGGGACGGGTATGCTCAGGCGAGAGTCCCATGCTCTCCATGCCACTGGAATCAAGCTACCCTGGCTGAAGAGGGGTGAAACAGCAAAACCGGTCCTAGGATGCTTGTTTCCAGTCCGGGGGGGACCTGGCCTGGCAGATCGGGCTGGACTGTTCCCATTGGGCACAGGGTCAAGACTGATTTGCATATGGCTGGGTCCAAACTGGAATGGCATGGTGAGCAAAAAAACAATGGAATTAGGCCCAGATCTTTGTACTGGGGTGAATGTATGACATTGTTCTGCCTTCTGTCCATCAATAGTTCTTTTTGCATTTGTCACCCCGAGTGGGACGGGTATGCTCAGACGTGAGTCCCGTGCTCTCCATGCCACTGGAATCAAGCTACCCTGGCTGAAGAAGGGTGAAACCCCGAAACCGGTCCTAGGATGCTTGTTTCCAGTCCGGGGGGGACCTGGCCTGGCAGATCGGGCTGGACTGTTCCCATTGGACACCGGGTCGAGACTGATTTGCATATGGCTGGGTCCAAACTGGAATGGCATGGTGAGCAAAAAAACGATGGAATTAGGCCCAGATCTCTGTACTGGGGTGAATGTATGACATTGTTCTGCATTCTATCCATCAATAGTTCTTTTTGCATTTGTCACCCCGAGTGGGACGGGTATGCTCAGACGTCAGTCCCATGCTCTCCATGCCACTGGAATCAAGCCACATTGGCCGAAGAGGGGTGAAACCCCGAAACCGGACCTAGGTTGCTTGTTTCCAGTCCAGGCAGGACCTTACCTGGCAGTTCAGGCTGGACTGTTCCCATTGGGCACAGGGTCAAGACTGATTTGCATATGGCTGGGTCCAAACTGGAATGGCATGGTGAGCAAAAATACGATGGAATTAGGCCCAGATCTCTGTATTGGGGTGAATTTATGACATTGTTCTGCATTCTGTCCATCAATAGTTCTTTTTGCATTTGTCACCCCGAGTGGGACGGGTATGCTCAGACGGGAGTCCCAAGCTCTGCATGCCACTGCAATCAAGCTACCCTGGCTGAAGAGGGGTGAAACCCCGAAACCGGTCCTAGGATGCTTGTTTCCAGTCCAGGGAGGACCTGGCCTGGCAGTTCGGGCTGGACTGTTCCCATTGGGCACAGGGTCAAGACTGATTTGCATATGGCTCTGTCCAAACTGGAATGGCATGGTGAGCAAAAAAACGATGGAATTAGGCCCAGATCTATGTACTGGGGTGAATGAATGACATTGTTCTGCATTCTGTCCATCAATAGTTCTTTTTGCGTTTGTCACCCTGAGTGGAACGGGTATGCTCAGGCGTGAGTCTCGTGCTCTCCATGCCACTGGAATCAAGCTACCCTGGCTGAAGAGGGGTGAAACCCCGAAACCCGTCCTAGGATGCTTGTTTCCAGTCCAGGGAGGACCTGGCCTGGCAATTCGGGCTGGACTGTTCCCATTGGGCACAGGGTCAAGATTGATTTGCATATGGCTGGGTCCAAACTGGAATGGCATGGTGAGCAAAAAAAAGATGGAATTAGGCCCAGAGCTATGTACTGGGGTGAATGTATGACATTGTTCTGCATTCTGTCCATCAGTAGTTTTTTTTGCATTTGTCACCCCGAGTGGGACGGGTATGCTCAGACGTGAGTCCCGTGCTCTCCATGCCACTGGAATCAAGCTACCCTGGCTGAAGAGGGGTGAAACCCCGAAGCCGGTCCTAAGATGCTTGTTTCCAGTCCAGGGAGTACCTGGCCTGGCAGTTTGGGTTGGACTGTTCCCATCGGGCACAGCGTCAAGACTGATTTGCATATGGCTGGGCCCAAACTGGAATGGCATGGTGAGCAAAAAAACGATGGTATTAGGCCCTGATCTCTGTACTGGGGTGAATGTATGACATTGTTCTGCATTCTGTCCATCAATAGTTCTTTTTGCATTTGTCACCCCGAGTGGGACGGGTATGCTCAGACGTGAGTCCCATGCTCTCCATGCCACTGGAATCAAGCTACCCTGGCTAAAGAGGGGTGAAACCCCGAAACCGGTCCTAGGATGCTTGTTTCCAGTCCAGGGATGACCTGGCCTGGCAGTTCGGGCTGGACTGTTCCCATTGGGCACAGGGTCAAGACTGATTTGCATATGGCTGGGTCCAAACTGGAATGGCATGGTGAGCAAAAAAACGATGGAATTAGGCCCAGATCTCTGTACTGGGGTGAATGTATGACATTGTTCTGCATTCTGTCCATCAATAGTTCTTTTTGCATTTGTCACCCAGAGCGGAAAGGGTATGCTCAGACGTAAGTCCCGTGCTCTCTATGCCACTGGAATCAAGCTACCCTGGCTGAAGAGGGGTGAAACCCCGAAACCGGTCCTAGGATGCTTGTTTCCAGTCCGGAGGGGACCTGGCCTGGCAGATCGGGCTGGACTGTTCCCATTGGGCACAGGGTCAAGACTGATTTGCATATGGCTGGGTCCAAACTGGAATGGCATGGTGAGCAAAAAAACAATGGATTTAGGCCCAGATCTCTGTACTGGGGTGAATGTATGACATTGTTCTGCATTCTGTCCATCAATAGTTCTTTTTGCATTTGTCACCCCGAGTGGGACGGGTATGCTCAGACGTGAGTCCCATGCTCTCCATGCCACTGGAATCAAGCTACCCTGGCTGAAGAGGGGTGAAACCCCGAAACTGGTTCTAGGATGCTTTTTTCCAGTCCACGGAGGACCTGGCCTGGCAGTTCGGGCTGGACTGTTCCCATTGGGCACAGGGTCAAGACTGATTTTCATATGGCTCTGTCCAAACTGGAATGGCATGGTGAGCAAAAAAACGATGGAATTAGTCTCAGATCTATGTACTGGGGTGAATAAATGACATTGTTCTGCATTCTGTCCATCAATAGTTCTTTTTGCATTTGTCACCCAGAGTGGAACGGGTATGCTCAGGCGTGAGTCTCGTGCTCCCCATGCCACTGGAATCAAGCTACCCTGGCGGAAGAGGGGTGAAACCCCAAAACTGGTCCTAGGATGCTTGTTTCCAGTCCAGGGAGGACCTGGCCTGGCAGTTTGGGCTGGACTGTTCCCATTGGGCACAGGGTCAAGACTGATTTGCATATGGCTGGGTCCAAACTGGAATGGCATGGTGAGCAAAAATACGATGGAATTACGCCCAGATCTCTGTACTGGGGTGAATGTATGACATTGTTCTGCATTCTGTCCATCAATAGTTCTTTTTGCATTTGTCATCCCGAGTGGGACGGGTATGCTCAGACGTGAGTCCCGTGCTCTCCATGCCACTGGAATCAAGCTACCCTCGCTGAAGAGGTGTGAAACCCCGAAACCGGTCCTAGGATGCTTGTTTCCAGTCCAGGGAGGACTTGGCCTGGCAGTTTGGGTTGGACTGTTCCCATTGGGCACAGGTTCAAGACTGATTTGCATATGGCTTGGTCCAAACTGGAATGGCATGGTGAGCAAAAAAACGATGGAATTAGGCCCAGATCTCTGTACTGGGGTGAATGTATGACATTGTTCTGCATTCTGTCCATCAATAGTTCCTTTTGCATTTGTCACCCCGAGTGGGACGGGTATGCTCAGACGTGAGTCCCGTGCTCTCCATGCCACTGGAACCAAGCTACCCTGGCTGAAGAAGGGTGAAACCCCGAAACCGGTCCTAGGATGCTTGTTTCAAGTCCGGGGGGGACCTGGCCTGGCAGATCGGGCTGGACTGTTCCCATTGGGCACAGGGTCAAGACTGATTTGCATATGGCTGGGTCCAAACTGGAATGGCATGGTGAGCAAAAAAACGATGGAATTAGGCCCAGATCGCTGTACTGGGGTGAATGTATGACATTGTTCTGCATTCTGTCCATCAATAGTTCTTTTTGCATTTGTCACCCCGAGTGGGACGGGTATGCTCAGACGTGAGTCCCGTGCTCTCCATGCCACTGGAATCAAGCTACCCTGGCTGAAGAAGGGTGAAACCCCGAAACCGGTCCTAGGATGCTTGTTTCCAGTCCAGGGAGGACCTGGCCTAGCAGTTCGGGCTGGACTGTTCCCATTGGGCACAGGGTCAAGACTGATTTGCATATGGCTGGGTCCGAACTGGAGTGGCATGGCGAGCAAAAAAACGATGGAATTAGGCCCAGATCTCTGTACTGGGGTGAATGTATGACATTGTTCTGCATTCTGTCCATCAATAGTTCTTTTTGCATTTGTCACCCCGAGTGGGACGGGTATGCTCAGACGTCAGTCCCATGCTCTCCATGCCACTGGAATCAAGCCACATTGGCCGAAGAGGGCTGAAACCCCGAAACCGGACCTAGGTTGCTTGTTTCCAGTCCAGGGAGGACCTTACCTGGCAGTTCAGGCTGGACTGTTCCCATTGGGCACAGGGTCAAGACTGATTTGCATATGGCTGGGTCCAAACTGGAATGGCATGGTGAGCAAAAATACGATGGAATTAGGCCCAGATCTCTGTACTGGGGTGAATGTATGACATTGTTCTGCATTCTGTCCATCAATAGTTCTTTTTGCATTTGTCACCCCGAGTGGGACGGGTATGCTCAGACGTGAGTCCCGTGCTCTCCATCCCACTGGAATTAAGCTACCCTGGCTGAAGAGGGGTGAAACCCCGAAACCGGTCCTAGGATGCTTGTTTCCAGTCCAGGGAGGACCTGGCCTGGCAGTTCGGGCTGGACTGTTCCCATTGGGCACAGGGTCAAGACTGATTTGCATATGGCTTGGTCCAAACTGGAATGGCATGGTGAGCAAAAAAACGATGGAATTAGGCCCAGATCTCTGTGCTGGGGTGAATGTATGACATTGTTCTGCATTCTGTCCATCAATAGTTCTTTTTGCATTTGTCACCCCGAGTGGGACGGGTATGCTCAGACGGGAGTCCCAAGCTCTGCATGCCACTGGAATCAAGCTACCCTGGCTGAAGAGGGGTGAATCCCCGAAACCGGTCCTAGGATGCTTGTTTCCAGTCCAGGGAGGACCTGGCCTGGCAGTTCGGGCTGGACTGTTCCCATTGGGCACAGGGTCAAGACTGATTTGCATATGGCTCTGTCCAAACTGGAATGGCATGGTGAGCAAAAAAACGATGGAATTAGGCCCAGATCTATGTACTGGGGTGAATGAATGACATTGTTCTGCATTCTGTCCATCAATAGTTCTTTTTGCGTTTGTCACCCTGAGTGGAACGGGTATGCTCAGGCGTGAGTCTCGTGCTCTCCATGCCACTGGAATCAAGCTACCCTGGCTGAAGAGGGGTGAAACCCCGAAACCCGTCCTAGGATGCTTGTTTCCAGTCCAGGGATGACCTGGCCTGGCAGTTCGGGCTGGACTGTTCCCATTGGGCACAGGGTCAAGACTGATTTGCATATGGCTGGGTCCAAACTGGAATGGCATGGTGAGCAAAAAAACGATGGAATTAGGCCCAGATCTCTGTACTGGGGTGAATGTATGACATTGTTCTGCATTCTGTCCATCAATAGTTCTTTTTGCATTTGTCACCCAGAGTGGAAAGGGTATGCTCAGACGTGAGTCCCGTGCTCTCTATGCCACTGGAATCAAGCTACCCTGGCTGAAGAAGGGTGAAACCCCGAAACCGGTCCTAGGATGCTTGTTTCCAGTCCGGGGGGGACCTGGCCTGGCAGATCGGGCTGGACTGTTCCCATTGGACACCGGGTCAAGACTGATTTGCATATGGCTGGGTCCAAACTGGAATGGCATGGTGAGCAAAAAAACGATGGAATTAGGCCCAGATCTCTGTACTGGGGTGAATGTATGACATTGTTCTGCATTCTGTCCCATCAATAGTTCTTTTTGCATTTGTCACCCAGAGTGGGACGGGTATGCTCAGACGGGAGTCCCATGCTCTGCATGCCACTGGAATCAAGCTACCCTGGCTGAAGAGGGGTGAAACCCCGAAACCGGTCCTAGGATGCTTGTTTCCAGTCCAGGGAGGACCTGGCCTGGCAGTTCGGGCTGGACTGTTACCATTGGGCACAGGGTCAAGACTGATTTGCATATGGCTCTGTCCAAACTGGAATGGCATGGTGAGCAAAAAAATGATGGAATTAGGCTCAGATCTATGTACTGGGGTGAATAAATGACATTGTTCTGCATTCTCTCCATCAATAGTTCTTTTTGCATTTGTCACCCAGAGTGGAACGGGTATGCTCAGGCGTGAGTCTCGTGCTCCCCATGCCACTGGAATCAAGCTACCCTGGCGGAAGAGGGGTGAAACCCCAAAACCGGTCCTAGGATGCTTGTTTCCAGTCCAGGGAGGACCTGGCCTGGCAGTTTGGGCTGGACTGTTCCCATTGGGCACAGGGTCAAGACTGATTTGCATATGGCTGGGTCCAAACTGGAATGGCATGGTGAGCAAAAATACGATGGAATTAGGCCCAGATCTCTGTACTGGGGTGAATGTATGACATTGTTCTGCATTCTGTCCATCAATAGTTCTTTTTGCATTTGTCATCCCGAGTGGGACGGGTATGCTCAGACGTGAGTCCCGTGCTCTCCATACCACTGGAATCAAGCTACCCTGGCTGAAGAGGGGTGAAACTCCGAAACCGGTCCTAGGATGCTTGTTTCCAGTCCAGGGAGGACCTGGCCTGGCAGTTTGGGTTGGACTGTTCCCATTGGGCACAGGGTCAAGACTGATTTGCATATGGCTTGGTCCAAACTGGAATGGCATGGTGAGCAAAAAAACTATGGAATTAGGCCCAGATCTCTGTACTGGGGTGAATGTATGACATTGTTCTGCATTCTGTCCATCAATAGTTCTTTTTGCATTTGTCACCCCGAGTGGGACGGGTATGCTCAGACGTGAGTCCCGTGCTCTCCATGCCACTGGAATCAAGCTACCCTGGCTGAAGAAGGGTGAAACCCCGAAACCGGTCCTAGGATGCTTGTTTCCAGTCCGGGGGGGACCTGGCCTGGCAGATCGGGCTGGACTGTTCCCATTGGGCACAGGGTCAAGACTGATTTGCATTTGGCTGTGTACAAACTGGAATAGCATAGTGAGCAAAAAAAGGATGGAATTAGGCCCAGATCTCTGTACTGGGGTGAATGTATGACATTGTTCTGCATTCTGTCCATCAATAGTTCCTTTTGCATTTGTAACCCCGAGTGGGACGGGTATGCTCAGGCGAGAGTCCCATGCTCTCCATGCCACTGGAATCAAGCTACCCTGGCTGAAGAGGGGTGAAACAGCAAAACCGGTCCTAGGATGCTTGTTTCCAGTCCGGGGGGGACCTGGCCTGGCAGATCGGGCTGGACTGTTCCCATTGGGCACAGGGTCAAGACTGATTTGCATATGGCTTGGTCCAAACTGGAATGGCATGGTGAGCAAAAAAACGATGGAATTAGGCCCAGATCTCTGTACTGGGGTGAATGTATGACATTGTTCTGCATTCTGTCCATCAATAGTTCCTTTTGCATTTGTCACCCCGAGTGGTACGGGTATGCTCAGACGTGAGTCCTGTGCTCTCCATGCCACTGGAACCAAGCTACCCTGGCTGAAGAAGGGTGAAACCCCGAAACCGGTCCTAGGATGCTTGTTTCAAGTCCGGGGGGACCTGGCCTGGAAGATCGGGCTGGACTGTTCCCATTGGGCACAGGGTCAAGACTGATTTGCATATGGCTAGGTCCAAACTGGAATGGCATGGTGAGCAAAAAAACGATGGAATTAGGCCCAGATCTCTGTACTGGGGTGAATGTATGACATTGTTCTGCATTCTGTCCATCAATAGTTCTTTTTGCATTTGTCACCCCGAGTGGGACGGGTATGCTCAGACGTCAGTCCCATGCTCTCCATGCCACTGGAATCAAGCCACACTGGCCGAAGAGGGGTGAAACCCCGAAACCGGACCTAGGTTGCTTGTTTCCAGTCCAGGGAGGACCTGACCTGGCAGTTCAGGCTGGACTGTTCCCATTGGGCACAGGGTCAAGACTGATTTGCATATGGCTGGGTCCAAACTGGAATGGCATGGTGAGCAAAAATACGATGGAATTAGGCCCAGATCTCTGTACTGGGGTGAATGTATGACATTGTTCTGCATTCTGTCCATCAATAGTTCTTTTTGCATTTGTCACCCCGAGTGGGACGGGTATGCTCAGACGTCAGTCCCATGCTCTCCATGCCACTGGAATCAAGCCACACTGGCCGAAGAGGGGTGAAACCCCGAAACCGGACCTAGGTTGCTTGTTTCCAGTCCAGGGAGGACCTGACCTGGCAGTTCAGGCTGGACTGTTCCCATTGGGCACAGGGTCAAGACTGATTTGCATATGGCTGGGTCCAAACTGGAATGGCATGGTGAGCAAAAATACGATGGAATTAAGCCCAGATCTCTGTACTGGGGTGAATGTATGACATTGTTCTGCATTCTGTCTATCAATAGTTCTTTTTGCATTTGTCACCCCGAGTGGGACGGGTATGCTCAGACGTGACTCCCGTGCTCTCCATGCCGCTGGAATCAAGCTACCCTGGCTGAAGAGGGGTGAAACCCCGAAACCGGTCCTAGGATGCTTGTTTCCAGTCGAGGGAGGACCTGGCCTGGCAGTTCGGGCTGGACTGTTCCCATTGGGCACAGGGTCAAGACTGATTTGCATTTGGCTGTGTACAAACTGGAATGGCATAGTGAGCAAATAAAGGATGGAATTAGTCCCAGATCTGTGTACTGGGGTGAATGTATGACATTGTTCTGCATTATGTCCATCAATAGTTCTTTTTGCATTTGTCACCCCGAGTGGGACGGGTATGCTCAAACGTGAGTCCCGTGCTCTCCATGCCATTGCAATCAAGCTACCCTGGCTGAAGAGGGCTGAAACCCCGAAACCGGTCCTAGGATGCTTGTTTCCAGTCCAGGGAGGGCCTGGCCTGGCAGTTCGGGCTGGACTGTTCCCATTGGGCACAGGGTCAAGACTGATTTGCATTTGGCTGTGTACAAACTGGAATAGCATAGTGAGCAAAAAAAGGATGGAATTAGGCCCAGATCTCTGTACTGGGGTGAATGTATGACATTGTTCTGCATTCTGTCCATCAATAGTTCCTTTTGCATTTGTAACCCCGAGTGGGACGGGTATGCTCAGGCGAGAGTCCCATGCTCTCCATGCCACTGGAATCAAGCTACCCTGGCTGAAGAGGGGTGAAACAGCAAAACCGGTCCTAGGATGCTTGTTTCCAGTCCGGGGGGGACCTGGCCTGGCAGATCGGGCTGGACTGTTCCCATTGGGCACAGGGTCAAGACTGATCTGCATATGGCTGGGTCCAAACTGGAATGGCATGGTGAGCAAAAAAACAATGGAATTAGGCCCAGATCTCTGTACTGGGGTGAATGTATGACATTGTTCTGCCTTCTGTCCATCAATAGTTCTTTTTGCATTTGTCACCCCGAGTGGGACGGGTATGCTCAGACGTGAGTCCCGTGCTCTCCATGCCACTGGAATCAAGCTACCCTGGCTGAAGAAGGGTGAAACCCCAAAACCGGTCCTAGGATGCTTGTTTCCAGTCCGGGGGGGACCTGGCCTGGCAGATCGGGCTGGACTGTTCCCATTGGACACCGGGTCGAGACTGATTTGCATATGGCTGGGTCCAAACTGGAATGGCATGGTGAGCAAAAAAACGATGGAATTAGGCCCAGATCTCTGTACTGGGGTGAATGTATGACATTGTTCTGCATTCTATCCATCAATAGTTCTTTTTGCATTTGTCACCCCGAGTGGGACGGGTATGCTCAGACGTCAGTCCCATGCTCTCCATGCCACTGGAATCAAGCCACATTGGCCGAAGAGGGGTGAAACCCCGAAACCGGACCTAGGTTGCTTGTTTCCAGTCCAGGCAGGACCTTACCTGGCAGTTCAGGCTGGACTGTTCCCATTGGGCACAGGCTCACGACTGATTTGCATATGGCTGGGTCCAAACTGGAATGGCATGGTGAGCAAAAATACGATGGATTTAGGCCCAGATCTCTGTATTGGGGTGAATTTATGACATTGTTCTGCATTCTGTCCATCAATAGTTCTTTTTGCATTTGTCACCCCGAGTGGGACGGGTATGCTCAGACGGGAGTCCCAAGCTCTGCATGCCACTGCAATCAAGCTACCCTGGCTGAAGAGGGGTGAAACCCCGAAACCGGTCCTAGGATGCTTGTTTCCAGTCCAGGGAGGACCTGGCCTGGCAGTTCGGGCTGGACTGTTCCCATTGGGCACAGGGTCAAGACTGATTTGCATATGGCTCTGTCCAAACTGGAATGGCATGGTGAGCAAAAAAACGATGGAATTAGGCCCAGATCTATGTACTGGGGTGAATGAATGACATTGTTCTGCATTCTGTCCATCAATAGTTCTTTTTGCGTTTGTCACCCTGAGTGGAACGGGTATGCTCAGGCGTGAGTCTCGTGCTCTCCATGCCACTGGAATCAAGCTACCCTGGCTGAAGAGGGGTGAAACCCCGAAACCCGTCCTAGGATGCTTGTTTCCAGTCCAGGGAGGACCTGGCCTGGCAATTCGGGCTGGACTGTTCCCATTGGGCACAGGGTCAAGATTGATTTGCATATGGCTGGGTCCAAACTGGAATGGCATGGTGAGCAAAAAAAAGATGGAATTAGGCCCAGAGCTCTGTACTGGGGTGAATGTATGACATTGTTCTGCATTCTGTCCATCAGTAGTTTTTTTTGCATTTGTCACCCCGAGTGGGACGGGTATGCTCACACGTGAGTCCCGTGCTCTCCATGCCACTGGAATCAAGCTACCCTGGCTGAAGAGGGGTGAAACCCCGAAGCCGGTCCTAAGATGCTTGTTTCCAGTCCAGGGAGTACCTGGCCTGGCAGTTTGGGTTGGACTGTTCCCATCGGGCACAGCGTCAAGACTGATTTGCATATGGCTGGGCCCAAACTGGAATGGCATGGTGAGCAAAAAAACGATGGTATTAGGCCCTGATCTCTGTACTCGGGTGAATGTATGACATTGTTCTGCATTCTGTCCATCAATAGTTCTTTTTGCATTTGTCACCCCGAGTGGGACGGGTATGCTCAGACGTGAGTCCCGTGCTCTCCATGCCACTGGAATCAAGCTACCCTGGCTAAAGAGGGGTGAAACCCCAAAACTGGTCCTAGGATGCTTGTTTCCAGTCCGGAGGGGACCTGGCCTGGCAGATCGGGCTGGACTGTTCCCATTGGGCACAGGGTCAAGACTGATTTGCATATGGCTGGGTCCAAACTGGAATGGCATGGTGAGCAAAAAAACAATGGAATTAGGCCCAGATCTCTGTACTGGGGTGAATGTATGACATTGTTCTGCATTCTGTCCATCAATAGTTCTTTTTGCATTTGTCACCCCGAGTGGGACGGGTATGCTCAGACGTGAGTCCCATGCTCTCCATGCCACTGGAATCAAGCTACCCTGGCTGAAGAGGGGTGAAACCCCGAAACTGGTTCTAGGATGCTTTTTTCCAGTCCACGGAGGACCTGGCCTGGCAGTTCGGGCTGGACTGTTCCCATTGGGCACAGGGTCAAGACTGATTTTCATATGGCTCTGTCCAAACTGGAATGGCATGGTGAGCAAAAAAACGATGGAATTAGGCTCAGATCTATGTACTGGGGTGAATAAATGACATTGTTCTGCATTCTGTCCATCAATAGTTCTTTTTGCATTTGTCACCCAGAGTGGAACGGGTATGCTCAGGCGTGAGTCCCGTGCTCTCCATGCCACTGGAATCAAGCTACCCTCGCTGAAGAGGGGTGAAACCCCGAAACCGGTCCTAGGATGCTTGTTTCCAGTCCAGGGAGGACTTGGCCTGGCAGTTTGGGTTGGACTGTTCCCATTGGGCACAGGTTCAAGACTGATTTGCATATGGCTTGGTCCAAACTGGAATGGCATGGTGAGCAAAAAAACGATGGAATTAGGCCCAGATCTCTGTACTGGGGTGAATGTATGACATTGTTCTGCATTCTGTCCATCAATAGTTCCTTTTGCATTTGTCATCCCGAGTGGGACGGGTATGCTCAGACGTGAGTCCCGTGCTCTCCATGCCACTGGAACCAAGCTACCCTGGCTGAAGAAGGGTGAAACCCCGAAACCGGTCCTAGGATGCTTGTTTCAAGTCCGGGGGGGACCTGGCCTGGCAGATCGGGCTGGACTGTTCCCATTGGGCACAGGGTCAAGACTGATTTGCATATGGCTGGGTCCAAACTGGAATGGCATGGTGAGCAAAATAACGATGGAATTAGGCCCAGATCTCTGTACTGGGGTGAATGTATGACATTGTTCTGCATTCTGTCCATCAATAGTTCTTTTTGCATTTGTCACCCCGAGTGGGACGGGTATGCTCAGACGTGAGTCCCGTGCTCTCCATGCCACTGGAATCAAGCTACCCTGGCTGAAGAAGGGTGAAACCCCGAAACCGGTCCTAGGATGCTTGTTTCCAGTCCAGGGAGGACCTGGCCTAGCAGTTCGGGCTGGACTGTTCCCATTGGGCACAGGGTCAAGACTGATTTGCATATGGCTGGGTCCGAACTGGAGTGGCATGGCGAGCAAAAAAACGATGGAATTAGGCCCAGATCTCTGTACTGGGGTGAATGTATGACATTGTTCTGCATTCTGTCCATCAATAGTTCTTTTTGCATTTGTCACCCCGAGTGAGACGGGTATGCTCAGACGTCAGTCCCATGCTCTCCATGCCACTGGAATCAAGCCACATTGGCCGAAGAGGGCTGAAACCCCGAAACCGGTCCTAGGTTGCTTGTTTCCAGTCCAGGGAGGACCTTACCTGGCAGTTCAGGCTGGACTGTTCCCATTGGGCACAGGGTCAAGACTGATTTGCATATGGCTGGGTCCAAACTGGAATGGCATGGTGAGCAAAAATACGATGGAATTAGGCCCACATCTCTGTACTGGGGTGAATGTATGACATTGTTCTGCAGTCTGTCCATCAATAGTTCTTTTTGCATTTGTCACCCCGAGTGGGACGGGTATGCTCAGACGTGAGTCCCATGCTCTCCATGCCACTGGAATCAAGCTACCCTGGCTGAAGAGGGGTGAAACCCCGAAACTGGTTCTAGGATGCTTTTTTCCAGTCCACGGAGGACCTGGCCTGGCAGTTCGGGCTGGACTGTTCCCATTGGGCACAGGGTCAAGACTGATTTTCATATGGCTCTGTCCAAACTGGAATGGCATGGTGAGCAAAAAAACGATGGAATTAGGCTCAGATCTATGAACTGGGGTGAATAAATGACATTGTTCTGCATTCTGTCCATCAATAGTTCTTTTTGCATTTGTCACCCAGAGTGGAACGGGTATGCTCAGGCGTGAGTCTCGTGCTCCCCATGCCACTGGAATCAAGCTGCCCTGGCGGAAGAGGGGTGAAACCCCAAAACTGGTCCTAGGATGCTTGTTTCCAGTCCAGGGAGGACCTGGCCTGGCAGTTTGGGCTGGACTGTTCCCATTGGGCACAGGGTCAAGACTGATTTGCATATGGCTGGGTCCAAACTGGAATGGCATGGTGAGCAAAAATACGATGGAATTACGCCCAGATCTCTGTACTGGGGTGAATGTATGACATTGTTCTGCATTCTGTCCATCAATAGTTCTTTTTGCATTTGTCATCCCGAGTGGGACGGGTATGCTCAGACGTGAGTCCCGTGCTCTCCATGCCACTGGAATCAAGCTACCCTCGCTGAAGAGGGGTGAAACCCCGAAACCGGTCCTAGGATGCTTGTTTCCAGTCCAGGGAGGACCTGGCCTGGCAGTTTGGGTTGGACTGTTCCCATTGGGCACAGGTTCAAGACTGATTTGCATATGGCTTGGTCCAAACTGGAATGGCATGGTGAGCAACAAAAACGATGGAATTAGGCCCAGATCTCTGTACTGGGGTGAATGTATGACATTGTTCTGCATTCTGTCCATCAATAGTTCCTTTTGCATTTGTCACCCCGAGTGGGACGGGTATGCTCAGACGTGAGTCCCGTGCTCTCCATGCCACTGGAACCAAGCTACCCTGGCTGAAGAAGGGTGAAACCCCGAAACCGGTCCTAGGATGCTTGTTTCAAGTCCGGGGGGGACCTGGCCTGGCAGATCGGGCTGGACTGTTCCCATTGGGCACAGGGTCAAGACTGATTTGCATATGGCTGGGTCCAAACTGGAATGGCATGGTGAGCAAAAAAACGATGGAATTAGGCCCAGATCTCTGTACTGGGGTGAATGTATGACATTGTTCTGCATTCTGTCCATCAATAGTTCTTTTTGCATTTGTCACCCCGAGTGGGACGGGTATGCTCAGACGTGAGTCCCGTGCTCTCCATGCCACTGGAATCAAGCTACCCTGGCTGAAGAAGGGTGAAACCCCGAAACCGGTCCTAGGATGCTTGTTTCCAGTCCAGGGAGGACCTGGCCTAGCAGTTCGGGCTGGACTGTTCCCATTGGGCACAGGGTCAAGACTGATTTGCATATGGCTGGGTCCGAACTGGAGTGGCATGGCGAGCAAAAAAACGATGGAATTAGGCCCAGATCTCTGTACTGGGGTGAATGTATGACATTGTTCTGCATTCTGTCCATCAATAGTTCTTTTTGCATTTGTCACCCCGAGTGGGACGGGTATGCTCAGACGTCAGTCCCATGCTCTCCATGCCACTGGAATCAAGCCACATTGGCCGAAGAGGGCTGAAACCCCGAAACCGGACCTAGGTTGCTTGTTTCCAGTCCAGGGAGGACCTTACCTGGCAGTTCAGGCTGGACTGTTCCCATTGGGCACAGGGTCAAGACTGATTTGCATATGGCTGGGTCCAAACTGGAATGGCATGGTGAGCAAAAATACGATGGAATTAGGCCCAGATCTCTGTACTGGGGTGAATGTATGACATTGTTCTGCATTCTGTCCATCAATAGTTCTTTTTGCATTTGTCACCCCGAGTGGGATGGGTATGCTCAGACGTGAGTCCCGTGCTCTCCATCCCACTGGAATTAAGCTACCCTGGCTGAAGAGGGGTGAAACCCCGAAACCGGTCCTAGGATGCTTGTTTCCAGTCCAGGGAGGACCTGGCCTGGCAGTTCGGGCTGGACTGTTCCCATTGGGCACAGGGTCAAGACTGATTTGCATATGGCTTGGTCCAAACTGGAATGGCATGGTGAGCAAAAAAACGATGGAATTAGGCCCAGATCTCTGTACTGGGGTGAATGTATGACATTGTTCTGCATTCTGTCCCATCAATAGTTCTTTTTGCATTTGTCACCCCGAGTGGGACGGGTATGCTCAGACGGGAGTCCCATGCTCTGCATGCCACTGGAATCAAGCTACCCTGGCTGAAGAGGGGTGAAACCCCGAAACCGGTCCTAGGATGCTTGTTTCCAGTCCAGGGAGGACCTGGCCTGGCAGTTCGGGCTGGACTGTTCCCATTGGGCACAGGGTCAAGACTGATTTGCATATGGCTCTGTCCAAACTGGAATGGCATGGTGAGCAAAAAAACGATGGAATTAGGCCCAGATCTATGTACTGGGGTGAATGAATGACATTGTTCTGCATTCTGTCCATCAATAGTTCTTTTTGCATTTGTCACCCTGAGTGGAACGGGTATGCTCAGGCGTGAGTCTCGTGCTCTCCATGCCACTGGAATCAAGCTACCCTGGCGGAAGAGGGGTGAAACCCCAAAACCGGTCCTAGGATGCTTGTTTCCAGTCCAGGGAGGACCTGGCCTGGCAGTTTGGGCTGGACTGTTCCCATTGGGCACAGGGTCAAGACTGATTTGCATATGGCTGGGTCCAAACTGGAATGGCATGGTGAGCAAAAAAACGATGGAATTAGGCCCAGATCTCTGTACTGGGGTGAATGTATGACATTGTTCTGCATTCTGTCCATCAATAGTTCTTTTTGCATTTGTCACCCCGAGTGGGACGGGTATGCTCAGACGTGAGTCCCGTGCTCTCCATGCCACTGGAATCAAGCTACCCTGGCTGAAGAAGGGTGAAACCCCGAAACCGGTCCTAGGATGCTTGTTTCCAGTCCAGGGAGGACCTGGCCTAGCAGTTCGGGCTGGACTGTTCCCATTGGGCACAGGGTCAAGACTGATTTGCATATGGCTGGGTCCGAACTGGAGTGGCATGGCGAGCAAAAAAACGATGGAATTAGGCCCAGATCTCTGTACTGGGGTGAATGTATGACATTGTTCTGCATTCTGTCCATCAATAGTTCTTTTTGCATTTGTCACCCCGAGTGGGACGGGTATGCTCAGACGTCAGTCCCATGCTCTCCATGCCTCTGGAATCAAGCCACATTGGCCGAAGAGGGCTGAAACCCCGAAACCGGACCTAGGTTGCTTGTTTCCAGTCCAGGGAGGACCTTACCTGGCAGTTCAGGCTGGACTGTTCCCATTGGGCACAGGGTCAAGACTGATTTGCATATGGCTGGGTCCAAACTGGAATGGCATGGTGAGCAAAAATACAATGGAATTAGGCCCACATCTCTGTACTGGGGTGAATGTATGACATTGTTCTGCATTCTGTCCATCAATAGTTCTTTTTGCATTTGTCACCCCGAGTGGGACGGGTATGCTCAGACGTGAGTCCCGTGCTCTCCATCCCACTGGAATTAAGCTACCCTGGCTGAAGAGGGGTGAAACCCCGAAACCGGTCCTAGGATGCTTGTTTCCAGTCCAGGGAGGACCTGGCCTGGCAGTTCGGGCTGGACTGTTCCCATTGGGCACAGGGTCAAGACTGATTTGCATTTGGCTGTGTACAAACTGGAATGGCATGGTGAGCAAAAAAAGGATGGAATTAGGCCCAGATCTCTGTACTGGGGTCAATGTATGACATTGTTCTGCATTCTGTCCATCAATAGTTCCTTTTGCATTTGTAACCCCGAGTGGGACGGGTATGCTCAGACGTGAGTCCCGTGCTCTCCATGCCACTGGAATCAAGCTACCCTGGCTGAAGAAGGGTGAAACCCCGAAACCGGTCCTAGGATGCTTGTTTCCAGTCCGGGGGGGACCTGGCCTGGCAGATCGGGCTGGACTGTTCCCATTGGACACCGGGTCAAGACTGATTTGCATATGGCTGGGTCCAAACTGGAATGGCATGGTGAGCAAAAAAACGATGGAATTAGGCCCAGATCTCTGTACTGGGGTGAATGTATGACATTGTTCTGCATTCTGTCCCATCAATAGTTCTTTTTGCATTTGTCACCCCGAGTGGGACGGGTATGCTCAGACGGGAGTCCCATGCTCTGCATGCCACTGGAATCAAGCTACCCTGGCTGAAGAGGGGTGAAACCCCGAAACCGGTCCTAGGATGCTTGTTTCCAGTCCAGGGAGGACCTGGCCTTGCAGTTCGGGCTGGACAGTTACCATTGGGCACAGGGTCAAGACTGATTTGCATATGGCTCTGTCCAAACTGGAATGGCATGGTGAGCAAAAAAACGATGGAATTAGGCTCAGATCTATGTACTGGGGTGAATAAATGACATTGTTCTGCATTCTCTCCATCAATAGTTCTTTTTGCATTTGTCACCCAGAGTGGAACGGGTATGCTCAGGCGTGAGTCTCGTGCTCCCCATGCCACTGGAATCAAGCTACCCTGGCGGAAGAGGGGTGAAACCCCAAAACCGGTCCTAGGATGCTTGTTTCCAGTCCAGGGAGGACCTGGCCTGGCAGTTTGGGCTGGACTGTTCCCATTGGGCACAGGGTCAAGACTGATTTGCATATGGCTGGGTCCAAACTGGAATGGCATGGTGAGCAAAAATACGATGGAATTAGGCCCAGATCTCTGTACTGGGGTGAATGTATGACATTGTTCTGCATTCTGTCCCATCAATAGTTCTTTTTGCATTTGTCACCCCGAGTGGGACGGGTATGCTCAGACGGGAGTCCCATGCTCTGCATGCCACTGGAATCAAGCTACCCTGGCTGAAGAGGGGTGAAACCCCGAAACCGGTCCTAGGATGCTTGTTTCCAGTCCAGGGAGGACCTGGCCTGGCAGTTCGGGCTGGACTGTTCCCATTGGGCACAGGGTCAAGACTGATTTGCATATGGCTCTGTCCAAACTGGAATGGCATGGTGAGCAAAAAAACGATGGAATTAGGCCCAGATCTATGTACTGGGGTGAATGAATGACATTGTTCTGCATTCTGTCCATCAATAGTTCTTTTTGCATTTGTCACCCTGAGTGGAACGGGTATGCTCAGGCGTGAGTCTCGTGCTCTCCATGCCACTGGAATCAAGCTACCCTGGTGGAAGAGGGGTGAAACCCCAAAACCGGTCCTAGGATGCTTGTTTCCAGTCCAGGGAGGACCTGGCCTGGCAGTTTGGGCTGGACTGTTCCCATTGGGCACAGGGTCAAGACTGATTTGCATATGGCTGGGTCCAAACTGGAATGGCATGGTGAGCAAAAAAACGATGGAATTAGGCCCAGATCTCTGTACTGGGGTGAATGTATGACATTGTTCTGCATTCTGTCCATCAATAGTTCTTTTTGCATTTGTCACCCCGAGTGGGACGGGTATGCTCAGACGTGAATCCCGTGCTCTCCATGCCACTGGAATCAAGCTACCCTGGCTGAAGAAGGGTGAAACCCCGAAACCGGTCCTAGGATGCTTGTTTCCAGTCCAGGGAGGACCTGGCCTAGCAGTTCGGGCTGGACTGTTCCCATTGGGCACAGGGTCAAGACTGATTTGCATATGGCTGGGTCTGAACTGGAGTGGCATGGCGAGCAAAAAAACGATGGAATTAGGCCCAGATCTCTGTACTGGGGTGAATGTATGACATTGTTCTGCATTCTGTCCATCAATAGTTCTTTTTGCATTTGTCACCCCGAGTGGGACGGGTATGCTCAGACGTCAGTCCCATGCTCTCCATGCCACTGGAATCAAGCCACATTGGCCGAAGAGGGCTGAAACCCCGAAACCAGACCTAGGTTGCTTGTTTCCAGTCCAGGGAGGACCTTACCTGGCAGTTCAGGCTGGACTTTTCCCATTGGGCACAGGGTCAAGACTGATTTGCATATGGCTGGGTCCAAACTGGAATGGCATGGTGAGCAAAAATACAATGGAATTAGGCCCAGATCTCTGTACTGGGGTGAATGTATGACATTGTTCTGCATTCTGTCCATCAATAGTTCTTTTTGCATTTGTCACCCCGAGTGGGACGGGTATGCTCAGACGTGAGTCCCGTGCTCTCCATCCCACTGGAATTAAGCTACCCTGGCTGAAGAGGGGTGAAAACCCGAAACCGGTCCTAGAATGCTTGTTTCCAGTCCAGGGAGGACCTGGCCTGGCAGTTCGGGCTGGACTGTTCCCATTGGGCACAGGGTCAAGACTGATTTGCATTTGGCTGTGTACAAACTGGAATGGCATGGTGAGCAAAAAAAGGATGGAATTAGGCCCAGATCTCTGTACTGGGGTCAATGTATTACATTGTTCTGCATTCTGTCCATCAATAGTTCCTTTTGCATTTGTAACCCCGAGTGGGACGGGTATGCTCAGACGCGAGTCCCATGCTCTCCATGCCACTGGAATCAAGCTACCCTGGCTGAAGAGGGGTGAAACACCAAAACCGGTCCTAGGATGCTTGTTTCCAGTCCGGGGGGGACCTGGCCTGGCAGATCGGGCTGGACTGTTCCCATTGGGCACAGGGTCAAGACTGATTTGCATATGGCTGGGTCCAAACTGGAATGGCATGGTGAGCAAAAAAACGATGGAATTCGGCCCAGATCTCTGTACTGGGGTGAATGTATGACATTGTTCTGCATTCTGTCCCATCAATAGTTCTTTTTGCATTTGTCACCCAGAGTGGGACGGGTATGCTCAGACGGGAGTCCCATGCTCTGCATGCCACTGGAATCAAGCTACCCTGGCTGAAGAGGGGTGAAACCCCGAAACCGGTCCTAGGATGCTTGTTTCCAGTCCAGGGAGGACCTGGCCTGGCAGTTCGGGCTGGACTGTTACCATTGGGCACAGGGTCAAGACTGATTTGCATATGGCTCTGTCCAAACTGGAATGGCATGGTGAGCAAAAAAACGATGGAATTATGCTCAGATCTATGTACTGGGGTGAATAAATGACATTGTTCTGCATTCTCTCCATCAATAGTTCTTTTTGCATTTGTCACCCAGAGTGGAACGGGTATGCTCAGGCGTGAGTCTCGTGCTCCCCATGCCACTGGAATCAAGCTACCCTGGCGGAAGAGGGGTGAAACCCCAAAACCGGTCCTAGGATGCTTGTTTCCAGTCCAGGGAGGACCTGGCCTGGCAGTTTGGGCTGGACTGTTCCCATTGGGCACAAGGTCAAGACTGATTTGCATATGGCTGGGTCCAAACTGGAATGGCATGGTGAGCAAAAATACGATGGAATTAGGCCCAGATCTCTGTACTGGGGTGAATGTATGACATTGTTCTGCATTCTGTCCATCAATAGCTCTTTTTGCATTTGTCATCCCGAGTGGGACGGGTATGCTCAGACGTGAGTCCCGTGCTCTCCATACCACTGGAATCAAGCTACCCTGGCTGAAGAGGGGTGAAACTCCGAAACCGGTCCTAGGATGCTTGTTTCAAGTCCGGGGGGGACCTGGCCTGGCAGATCGGGCTGGACTGTTCCCATTGGGCACAGGGTCAAGACTGATTTGCATATGGCTGGGTCCAAACTGGAATGGCATAGTGAGCAAAAAAACGATGGAATTAGGCCCAGATCTCTGTACTGGGGTGAATGTATGACATTGTTCTGCATTCTGTCCATCAATAGTTCTTTTTGCATTTGTCACCCCGAGTGGGACGGGTATGCTCAGACGTGAGTCCCGTGCTCTCCATGCCTATGGAATCAAGCTACCCTGGCTGAAGAAGGGTGAAACCCCGAAACCGGTCCTAGGATGCTTGTTTCCAGTCCAGGGAGGACCTGGCCTGGCAGTTCGGGCTGGACTGTTCCCATTGGGCACAGGGT
Organism: Triturus cristatus; assembly: GCF_964204655.1. Lineage (NCBI taxonomy): Eukaryota > Metazoa > Chordata > Amphibia > Caudata > Salamandridae > Triturus > Triturus cristatus. The sequence continues at coordinate 589,642,559 of NC_140579.1, forward strand.
CAAGACTGATTTGCATATGGCTGGATCCAAACTGGAGTGGCATGGCGAGCAAAAAAACGATGGAATTAGGCCCAGATCTCTGTACTGGGTTGAATGTATGACATTGTTCTGCATTCTGTCCATCAATAGTTCTTTTTGCATTTGTCACCCTGAGTGGGACGGGTATGCTGAGACGTGAGTCCCGTGCTCTCCATGCCACTGGAATCAAGCTACCCTGGCTGAAGAGGGGTGAAACCCCGAAACTGGTTCTAGGATGCTTTTTTCCAGTCCATGGAGGACCTGGCCTGGCAGTTCGGGCTGGACTGTTCCTATTGAGCACAGGGTCAAGACTGATTTTCATATGGCTGGGTCCAAACTGGAATGGCATGGTGAGCAAAAAAACGATGGAATTAGGCACTGATCTCTGTACTGGGGTGAATGTATGACATTGTTCTGCATTCTGTCCATCAGTAGTTCTTTTTGCATTTGTCCCCCCGAGTGGGACGGGTATGCTCAGACGTGAGTCCCGTGCTCTCCATGCCACTAGAAATAAGCTACCCTGGCTGAAGAGGGGTGAAACCCCGAAACCAGTCCTAGGATGCTTGTTTCCAGTCCAGGGATGACCTGGCCTGGCAGTTCGGGCTGGACTGTTCCCATTGGGCACAGGGTCAAGACTGATTTGCATATGGCTGGGTCCAAACTGGAATGGCATGGTGAGCACAAAAACGATGGAATTAGGCCCAGATCTCTGTACTGGGGTGAATGTATGACATTGTTCTGCATTCTGTCCATCAATAGTTCTTTTTGCATTTGTCACCCCGAGTGGGATGGGTATGCTCAGACGTGAGTCCCGTGCTCTCCATGCCACTGGAATCCAGCTACCCTGGCTGAAGAGGGGTGAAACCCCGAAACCGGTCCTAGGATGCTTGTTTCCAGTCCAGGGAGGACCTGGCCTGGCAGTTCGGGCTGGACTGTTCCCATTGGGCAAAGGGTCAAGACTGATTTGCATATAGCTGGGTCCATACTGGAATGGCATAGTGAGAAACAAAACAATGGAATTAGGCCCAGATCTCTGTACTGGGGTGAATGTATGACATTGTTCTGCATTCTGTCCAACAATAGTTCTTTTTGCATTTGTCACCCCGAGTGGAACGGGTATGCTCAGACGTGAGTCCCGTGCTCTCTATGCCACTGGAATCAAGCTACCCTGGCTGAAGAGGGGTGAAAACCCGAAACCGGTCCTAGGATGCTTGTTTCCAGTCCAGGGAGGACCTGGCCTGGCAGTTTAAACTGGACTGTTCCCATTGGGCACAGGGTCAAGACTGATTTGCATTTGGCTGTGTACAAACTGGAATGGCATAGTGAGCGAAAAAACGGATGGAATTAGGCCCAGATCTCTGTACTGGGGTGAATGTACGACATTGTTCTGCATTATGACCATCAATAGTTCCTTTTGCATTCGTCACCCCGAGTGGGATGGGTATGCTCAGACGTGAGTCCCATGCTCTCCATGCCACTGGAATCAAGCTAACCAGGCTGAAGAGGGGTGAAACCCCGAAACTGGTCCTAGGATGCTTGTTTCCAGTCCAGGGAGGACCTGGCCTGGCAGTTTGGGCTGGACTGTTCCCATTGGGCACAGGGTCAAGACTGATTTGCATTTGGCTGTGTACAAACTGGAATGGCATAGTGAGCAAAAAAACAATGGAATTAGGCCCAGATCTCTGTACTGGGGTGAATCTATGAAATTGTTCTGCATTCTGTCCATCAATAGTTCTTTTTGCATTTGTCACCCCGAGTGGGACGGGTATGCTCAGACGGGAGTCCCATGCTCTCCATGCCACTGGAATCAAGCTACCCTGGCTGAAGAGGGGTGAAACCCCGAAACCCGTCCTAGGATGCTTGTTTCCAGTCCAGGGAGGACCTGGCCTGGCAATTCGGGCTGGACTGTTCCCATTGGGCACAGGGTCAAGATTGATTTGTGGAGGAGTGTGGCTCAATGGTTAGAGCGGCAGACCCTGAAGCAGAGTTCTGGCCAGGGACCAGGGTTCGATTCCCACCTCGGCGGGGCTCGGGCTCAATTTCCTTGGACCTGTCTATTCTCGCCTCGGTGCCTATTCTAACCACGGGCCCCACGCTGCAACTCTGGGCAACAGCTTGCTTAGCCTCCACACCGGCCCCAACAGCGCTAAGGATGCCTGGCTTCACCCTGGGGGTGCCCAGGAGTGGACACTTCACAGGGAAAGCCAGGAGGGGTTCCACAGCGGTATGAGTATCAGCGCCAGGAAACCGCTAAGGCGACACTGCAAGGTGGCCGTCTGGTGACAGTGCGCTCTATAAGTACCTTGACATTTACATTTACATTTACATTTACATTTACATTTACATTTGCATATGGCTGGGTCCAAACTGGAATGGCATGGTGAGCAAAAAAAAGATGGAATTAGGCCCAGAGCTCTGTACTGGGGTGAATGTATGACATTGTTCTGCATTCTGTCCATCAGTAGTTTTTTTTGCATTTGTCACCCCGAGTGGGACGGGTATGCTCAGACGTGAGTCCCGTGCTCTCCATGCCACTGGAATCAAGCTACCCTGGCTGAAGAGGGGTGAAACCCCGAAGCCGGTCCTAAGATGCTTGTTTCCAGTCCAGGGAGTACCTGGCCTGGCAGTTTGGGTTGGACTGTTCCCACCGGGCACAGGGTCAAGACTGATTTGCATATGGCTGGGCCCAAACTGGAATGGCATGGTGAGCAAAAAAACGATGGTATTAGGCCCTGATCTCTGTACTGGGGTGAATGTATGACATTGTTCTGCATTCTGTCCATCAATAGTTCTTTTTGCATTTGTCACCCCGAGTGGGACGGGTATGCTCAGATGTGAGCCCCGTGCTCTCCATGCCACTGGAATCAAGCTACCCTGGCTAAAGAGGGGTGAAACCCCGAAACCGGTCCTAGGATGCTTGTTTCCAGTCCAGGGATGACCTGGCCTGGCAGTTCGGGCTGGACTGTTCCCATTGGGCACAGGGTCAAGACTGATTTGCATATGGCTGGGTCCAAACTGGAATGGCATGGTGAGCAAAAAAACGATGGAATTAGGCCCAGATCTCTGTACTGGGGTGAATGTATGACATTGTTCTGCATTCTGTCCATCAATAGTTCTTTTTGCATTTGTCACCCAGAGTGGAAAGGGTATGCTCAGACGTGAGTCCCGTGCTCTCTATGCCACTGGAATCAAGCTACCCTGGCTGAAGAGGGGTGAAACCCCGAAACCGGTCCTAGGATGCTTGTTTCCAGTCCGGAGGGGACCTGGCCTGGCAGATCGGGCTGGACTGTTCCCATTGGGCACAGGGTCAAGACTGATTTGCATATGGCTGGGTCCAAACTGGAATGGCATGGTGAGCAAAAAAACAATGGAATTAGGCCCAGATCTCTGTACTGGGGTGAATGTATGACATTGTTCTGCATTCTGTCCATCAATAGTTCTTTTTGCATTTGTCACCCCGAGTGGGACGGGTATGCTCAGACGTGAGTCCCGTGCTCTCCATGCCACTGGAATCAAGCTACCCTGGCTGAAGAGGGGTGAAACCCCGAAACTGGTTCTAGGATGCTTATTTCCAGTCCACGGAGGACCTGGCCTGGCAGTTCGGGCTGGACTGTTCCCATTGGGCACAGGGTCAAGACTGATTTTCATATGGCTCTGTCCAAACTGGAATGACATGGTGAGCAAAAAAACGATGGAATTAGGCTCAGATCTATGTACTGGGGTGAATAAATGACATTGTTCTGCATTCTGTCCATCAATAGTTCTTTTTGCATTTGTCACCCAGAGTGGAACGGGTATGCTCAGGCGTGAGTCTCGTGCTCCCCATGCCACTGGAATTAAGCTACCCTGGCGGAAGAGGGGTGAAACCCCAAAACTGGTCCTAGGATGCTTGTTTCCAGTCCAGGGTGGACCTGGCCTGGCAGTTTGGGCTGGACTGTTCCCATTGGGCACAGGGTCAAGACTGATTTGCATATGGCTGGGTCCAAACTGGAATGGCATGGTGAGCAAAAATACGATCTAATTAGGCCCAGATCTCTGTACTGGGGTGAATGTATGACATTGTTCTGCATTCTGTTCATCAATAGTTCTTTTTGCATTTGTCATCCCGAGTGGGACGGGTATGCTCAGACGTGAGTCCCGTGCTCTCCATGCCACTGGAATCAAGCTACCCTCGCTGAAGAAGGGTGAAACCCCGAAACCGGTCCTAGGATGCTTGTTTCAAGTCCGGGGGGGACCTGGCCTGGCAGATCGGGCTGGACTGTTCCCATTGGGCACAGGGTCAAGACTGATTTGCATATGGCTGGGTCTAAACTGGAATGGCATGGTGAGCAAAAAAACGATGGAATTAGGCCCAGATCTCTGTACTGGGGTGAATGTATGACATTGTTCTGCATTCTGTCCATCAATAGTTCTTTTTGCATTTGTCACCCCGAGTGGGACGGGTATGCTCAGACGTGAGTCCCGTGCTCTCCATGCCACTGGAATCAAGCTACCCTGGCTGAAGAAGGGTGAAACCCCGAAACCGGTCCTAGGATGCTTGTTTCCAGTCCAGGGAGGACCTGGCCTAGCAGTTCGGGCTGGACTGTTCCCATTGGGCACAGGGTCAAGACTGATTTGCATATGGCTGGGTCCGAACTGGAGTGGCATGGCGAGCAAAAAAACGATGGAATTAGGCCCAGATCTCTGTACTGGGGTGAATGTATGACATTGTTCTGCATTCTGTCCAACAATAGTTCTTTTTGCATTTGTCACCCCGAGTGGAACGGGTATGCTCAGACGTGAGTCCCGTGCTCTCTATGCCACTGGAATCAAGCTACCCTGGCTGAAGAGGGGTGAAAACCCGAAACCGGTCCTAGGATGCTTGTTTCCAGTCCAGGGAGGACCTGGCCTGGCAGTTTAAACTGGACTGTTCCCATTGGGCACAGGGTCAAGACTGATTTGCATTTGGCTGTGTACAAACTGGAATGGCATAGTGAGCAAAAAAACGGATGGAATTAGGCCCAGATCTCTGTACTGGGGTGAATGTACGACATTGTTCTGCATTATGACCATCAATAGTTCCTTTTGCATTCGTCACCCCGAGTGGGATGGGTATGCTCAGACGTGAGTCCCATGCTCTCCATGCCACTGGAATCAAGCTAACCAGGCTGAAGAGGGGTGAAACCCCGAAACTGGTCCTAGGATGCTTGTTTCCAGTCCAGGGAGGACCTGGCCTGGCAGTTTGGGCTGGACTGTTCCCATTGGGCACAGGGTCAAGACTGATTTGCATTTGGCTGTGTACAAACTGGAATGGCATAGTGAGCAAAAAAACAATGGAATTAGGCCCAGATCTCTGTACTGGGGTGAATCTATGAAATTGTTCTGCATTCTGTCCATCAATAGTTCTTTTTGCATTTGTCACCCCGAGTGGGACGGGTATGCTCAGACGGGAGTCCCATGCTCTCCATGCCACTGGAATCAAGCTACCCTGGCTGAAGAGGGGTGAAACCCCGAAACCCGTCCTAGGATGCTTGTTTCCAGTCCAGGGAGGACCTGGCCTGGCAATTCGGGCTGGACTGTTCCCATTGGGCACAGGGTCAAGATTGATTTGTGGAGGAGTGTGGCTCAATGGTTAGAGCGGCAGACCCTGAAGCAGAGTTCTGGCCAGGGACCAGGGTTCGATTCCCACCTCGGCGGGGCTCGGGCTCAATTTCCTTGGACCTGTCTATTCTCGCCTCGGTGCCTATTCTAACCACGGGCCCCACGCTGCAACTCTGGGCAATAGCTTGCTTAGCCTCCACACCGGCCCCAACAGCGCTAAGGATGCATGGCTTCACCCTGGGGGTGCCCAGGAGTGGACACTTCACAGGGAAAGCCAGGAGGGGTTCCACAGCGGTATGAGTATCAGTGCCAGGAAACCGCTAAGGCGACACTGCAAGGTGGCCGTCTGGTGACAGTGCGCTCTATAAGTACCTTGACATTTACATTTACATTTACATTTACATTTACATTTGCATATGGCTGGGTCCAAACTGGAATGGCATGGTGAGCAAAAAAAAGATGGAATTAGGCCCAGAGCTCTGTACTGGGGTGAATGTATGACATTGTTCTGCATTCTGTCCATCAATAGTTCTTTTTGCATTTGTCACCCCGAGTGGGACGGGTATGCTCAGACGTGAGTCCCGTGCTCTCCATGCCACTGGAATCAAGCTACCCTGGCTGAAGAAGGGTGAAACCCCGAAACCGGTCCTAGGATGCTTGTTTCCAGTCCAGGGAGGACCTGGCCTAGCAGTTCGGGCTGGACTGTTCCCATTGGGCACAGGGTCAAGACTGATTTGCATATGGCTGGGTCCGAACTGGAGTGGCATGGCGAGCAAAAAAACGATGGAATTAAGCCCAGATCTCTGTACTGGGGTGAATGTATGACATTGTTCTGCATTCTGTCCAACAATAGTTCTTTTTGCATTTGTCACCCCGAGTGGAACGGGTATGCTCAGACGTGAGTCCCGTGCTCTCTATGCCACTGGAATCAAGCTACCCTGGCTGAAGAGGGGTGAAAACCCGAAACCGGTCCTAGGATGCTTGTTTCCAGTCCAGGGAGGACCTGGCCTGGCAGTTTAAACTGGACTGTTCCCATTGGGCACAGGGTCAAGACTGATTTGCATTTGGCTGTGTACAAACTGGAATGGCATAGTGAGCAAAAAAACGGATGGAATTAGGCCCAGATCTCTGTACTGGGGTGAATGTACGACATTGTTCTGCATTATGACCATCAATAGTTCCTTTTGCATTCATCACCCCGAGTGGGATGGGTATGCTCAGACGTGAGTCCCATGCTCTCCATGCCACTGGAATCAAGCTAACCAGGCTGAAGAGGGGTGAAACCCCGAAACTGGTCCTAGGATGCTTGTTTCCAGTCCAGGGAGGACCTGGCCTGGCAGTTTGGGCTGGACTGTTCCCATTGGGCACAGGGTCAAGACTGATTTGCATTTGGCTGTGTACAAACTGGAATGGCATAGTGAGCAAAAAAACAATGGAATTAGGCCCAGATCTCTGTACTGGGGTGAATCTATGAAATTGTTCTGCATTCTGTCCATCAATAGTTCTTTTTGCATTTGTCACCCCGAGTGGGACGGGTATGCTCAGACGGGAGTCCCATGCTCTCCATGCCACTGGAATCAAGTTACCCTGGCTGAAGAGGGGTGAAACCCCGAAACCGGTCCTAGGATGCTTGTTTCCAGTCCAGGGAGGACCTGGCCTGGCAATTCGGGCTGGACTGTTCCCATTGGGCACAGGGTCAAGATTGATTTGTGGAGGAGTGTGGCTCAATGGTTAGAGCGGCAGACCCTGAAGCAGAGTTCTGGCCAGGGACCAGGGTTCGATTCCCACCTCGGCGGGGCTCGGGCTCAATTTCCTTGGACCTGTCTATTCTCGCCTCGGTGCCTATTCTAACCACGGGCCCCACGCTGCAACTCTGGGCAATAGCTTGCTTAGCCTCCACACCGGCCCCAACAGCGCTAAGGATGCATGGCTTCACCCTGGGGGTGCCCAGGAGTGGACACTTCACAGGGAAAGCCAGGAGGGGTTCCACAGCGGTATGAGTATCAGCGCCAGGAAACCGCTAAGGCGACACTGCAAGGTGGCCGTCTGGTGACAGTGCGCTCTATAAGTACCTTGACATTTACATTTACATTTACATTTACATTTACATTTGCATATGGCTGGGTCCAAACTGGAATGGCATGGTGAGCAAAAAAAAGATGGAATTAGGCCCAGAGCTCTGTACTGGGGTGAATGTATGACATTGTTCTGCATTCTGTCCATCAGTAGTTTTTTTTGCATTTGTCACCCCAAGTGGGACGGGTATGCTCAGACGTGAGTCCCGTGCTCTCCATGCCACTGGAATCAAGCTACCCTGGCTGAAGAGGGGTGAAACCCCGAAGCCGGTCCTAAGATGCTTGTTTCCAGTCCAGGGAGTACCTGGCCTGGCAGTTTGGGTTGGACTGTTCCCATCGGGCACAGGGTCAAGACTGATTTGCATATGGCTGGGCCCAAACTGGAATGGCATGGTGAGCAAAAAAACGATGGTATTAGGCCCTGATCTCTGTACTGGGGTGAATGTATGACATTGTTCTGCATTCTGTCCATCAATAGTTCTTTTTGCATTTGTCACCCCGAGTGGGACGGGTATGCTCAGACGTGAGTCCCGTGCTCTCCATGCCACTGGAATCAAGCTACCCTGGCTAAAGAGGGGTGAAACCCCGAAACCGGTCCTAGGATGCTTGTTTCCAGTCCAGGGATGACCTGGCCTGGCAGTTCGGGCTGGACTGTTCCCATTGGGCACAGGGTCAAGACTGATTTGCATATGGCTGGGTCCAAACTGGAATGGCATGGTGAGCAAAAAAACGATGGAATTAGGCCCAGATCTCTGTACTGGGGTGAATGTATGACATTGTTCTGCATTCTGTCCATCAATAGTTCTTTTTGCATTTGTCACCCAGAGTGGAAAGGGTATGCTCAGACGTGAGTCCCGTGCTCTCTATGCCACTGGAATCAAACTACCCTGGCTGAAGAGGGGTAAAACCCCGAAACCGGTCCTAGGATGCTTGTTTCCAGTCCGGAGGGGACCTGCCCTGGCAGATCGGGCTGGACTGTTCCCATTGGGCACAGGGTCAAGACTGATTTGCATATGGCTGGGTCCAAACTGGAATGGCATGGTGAGCAAAAAAACAATGGAATTAGGCCCAGATCTCTGTACTGGGGTGAATGTATGACATTGTTCTGCATTCTGTCCATCAATAGTTCTTTTTGCATTTGTCACCCCGAGTGGGACAGGTATGCTCAGACGTGAGTCCCGTGCTCTCCATGCCACTGGAATCAAGCTACCCTGGCTGAAGAGGGGTGAAACCCCGAAACTGGTTCTAGGATGCTTATTTCCAGTCCACGGAGGACCTGGCCTGGCAGTTCGGGCTGGACTGTTCCCATTGGGCACAGGGTCAAGACTGATTTTCATATGGCTCTGTCCAAACTGGAATGGCATGGTGAGCAAAAAAACGATGGAATTAGGCTCAGATCTATGTACTGGGGTGAATAAATGACATTGTTCTGCATTCTGTCCATCAATAGTTCTTTTTGCATTTGTCACCCAGAGTGGAACGGGTATGCTCAGGCGTGAGTCTCGTGCTCCCCATGCCACTGGAATCAAGCTACCCTGGCGGAAGAGGGGTGAAACCCCAAAACTGGTCCTAGGATGCTTGTTTCCAGTCCAGGGAGGACCTGGCCTGGCAGTTTGGGCTGGACTGTTCCCATTGGGCACAGGGTCAAGACTGATTTGCATATGGCTGGGTCCAAACTGGAATGGCATGGTGAGCAAAAATACGATGGAATTAGGCCCAGATCTCTGTACTGGGGTGAATGTATGACATTGTTCTGCATTCTGTCCATCAATAGTTCTTTTTGCATTTGTCATCCCGAGTGGGACGGGTATGCTCAGACGTGAGTCCCGTGCTCTCCATGCCACTGGAATCAAGCTACCCTCGCTGAAGAGGGGTGAAACCCCGAAACCGGTCCTAGGATGCTTGTTTCCAGTCCAGGGAGGACCTGGCCTGGCAGTTTGGGTTGGACTGTTCCCATTGGGCACAGGTTCAAGACTGATTTTCATATGGCTTGGTCCAAACTGGAATGGCATGGTGAGCAAAAAACGATGGAATTAGGCCCAGATCTCTGTACTGGGGTGAATGTATGACATTGTTCTGCATTCTGTCCATCAATAGTTCCTGTTGCATTTGTCACCCCGAGTGGGACGGGTATGCTCAGACGTGAGTCCCGTGCTCTCCATGCCACTGGAACCAAGCTACCCTGGCTGAAGAAGGGTGAAACCCCGAAACCGGTCCTAGGATGCTTGTTTCAAGTCCGGGGGGGACCTGGCCTGGCAGATCGGGCTGGACTGTTCCCATTGGGCACAGGGTCAAGACTGATTTGCATATGGCTGGGTCCAAACTGGAATGGCATGGTGAGCAAAAAAACAATGGAATTAGGCCCAGATCTCTGTACTGGGGTAAATGTATGACATTGTTCTGCATTCTGTCCATGAATAGTTCTTTTTGCATTTGTCACCCCGAGTGGGACGGGTATGCTCAGACGTGAGTCCCGTGCTCTCCATGCCACTGGAATCAAGCTACCCTGGCTGAAGAAGGGTGAAACCCCGAAACCGGTCCTAGGATGCTTGTTTCCAGTCCAGGGAGGACCTGGCCTAGCAGTTCGGGCTGGACTGTTCCCATTGGGCACAGGGTCAAGACTGATTTGCATATGGCTGGGTCCGAACTGGAGTGGCATGGCGAGCAAAAAAACGATGGAATTAGGCCCAGATCTCTGTACTGGGGTGAATGTATGACATTGTTCTGCATTCTGTCCATCAATAGTTCTTTTTGCATTTGTCACCCCGAGTGGGACGGGTATGCTCAGACGTCAGTCCCATGCTCTCCATGCCACTGGAATCAAGCCACATTGGCCGAAGAGGGCTGAGACCCCGAAACCGGACCTAGGTTGCTTGTTTCCAGTCCAGGGAGGACCTTACCTGGCAGTTCAGGCTGGACTGTTCCCATTGGGCACAGGGTCATGACTGATTTGCATATGGCTGGGTCCAAACTGGAATGGCATGGTGAGCAAAAATACGATGGAATTAGGCCCAGATCTCTGTACTGGGGTGAATGTATGACATTGTTCTGCATTTTGTCCATCAATAGTTCTTTTTGCATTTGTCACCCCGAGTGGGACGGGTATGCTCAGACGTGAGTCCCGTGCTCTCCATCCCACTGGAATTAAGCTACCCTGGCTGAAGAGGGGTGAAACCCCGAAACCGGTCCTAGGATGCTTGTTTCCAGTCCAGGCAGGACCTGGCCTGGCAGTTCGGGCTGGACTGTTCCCATTGGGCACAGGGTCAAGACTGATTTGCATATGGCTTGGTCCAAACTGGAATGGCATGGTGAGCAAAAAAACGATGGAATTAGGCCCAGATCTCTGTACTGGGGTGAATGTATGACATTGTTCTGCATTCTGTCCCATCAATAGTTCTTTTTGCATTTGTCACCCCGAGTGGGACGGGTATGCTCAGACGGGAGTCCCATGCTCTGCATGCCACTGGAATCAAGCTACCCTGGCTGAAGAGGGGTGAAACCCCGAAACCGGTCCTAGGATGCTTGTTTCCAGTCCAGGGAGGACCTGGCCTGGCAGTTCGGGCTGGACTGTTCCCATTGGGCACAGGGTCAAGACTGATTTGCATATGGCTGGGTCCAAACTGGAATGGCATGGTGAGCAAAAAAACGATGGAATTAGGCCCAGATCTCTGTACTGGGGTGAATGTATGACATTGTTCTGCATTCTGTCCATCAATAGTTCTTTTTGCATTTGTCACCCCGAGTGGGACGGGTATGCTCAGGCGTGAGTCTCGTGCTCTCCATGCCACTGGAATCAAGCTACCCTGGCGGAAGAGGGGTGAAACCCCAAAACCGGTCCTAGGATGCTTGTTTCCAGTCCAGGGAGGACCTGGCCTGGCAGTTTGGGCTGGACTGTTCCCATTGGGCACAGGGTCAAGACTGATTTGCATATGGCTGGGTCCAAACTGGAATGGCATGGTGAGCAAAAATAAGATGGAATTAGGCCCAGATCTCTGTACTGGGGTGAATGTATGACATTGTTCTGCATTCTGTCCATCAATAGTTCTTTTTGCATTTGTCATCCCGAGTGGGACGGGTATGCTCAGACGTGAGTCCCGTGCTCTCCATGCCACTGGAATCAAGCTACCCTGGCTGAAAAGGGGTGAAACCCCAAAACTGGTCCTAGGATGCTTGTTTCCAGTCCAGGGAGGACCTGGCCTGGCAGTTCGGGCTGGACTGTTCCCATTGGGCACAGGGTCAAGACTGATTTGCATATGGCTGGGTCCAAACTGGAATGGCATGGTGAGCAAAAAAACGATGGAATTAGGCCCAGATCTCTGTACTGGGGTGAATGTATGACATTGTTCTGCATTCTGTCCATCAATAGTTCTTTTTGCATTTGTCACCCCGAGTGGGACGGGTATGCTGAGACGTGAGTCCCGTGCTCTCCATGCCACTGGAATCAAGCTACCGTGGCTGAAGAGGTGTGAAACCCCGAAACCGGTTCTAGGATGCTTTTTTCTAGTCCACGGAGGACCTGGCCTGGCAGTTCGGGCTGGACTGTTCCCATTGGGCAAAGGGTCAAGACTGATTTGCATATAGCTGGGTCCATACTGGAATGGCATAGTGAGAAACAAAACAATGGAATTAGGCCCAGATCTCTGTACTGGGGTGAATGTATGACATTGTTCTGCATTCTGTCCAACAATAGTTCTTTTTGCATTTGTCACCCCGAGTGGAACGGGTATGCTCAGACGTGAGTCCCGTGCTCTCTATGCCACTGGAATCAAGCTACCCTGGCTGAAGAGGGGTAAAACCCCGAAACCGGTCCTAGGATGCTTGTTTCCAGTCCAGGGAGAACCTGGCCTGGCAGTTTGGGCTGGACTGTTCCCATTGGGCACAGGGTCAAGACTGATTTGCATTTGGCTGTGTACAAACTGGAATGGCATAGTGAGCAAAAAAACGGATGGAATTAGGCCCAGATCTCTGTACTGGGGTGAATGTATGACATTGTTCTGCATTATGACCATCAATAGCTCCTTTTGCATTCGTCACCCCGAGTGGGATGGGTATGCTCAGACGTGAGTCCCATGCTCTCCATGCCACTGGAATCAAGCTAACCAGGCTGAAGAGGGGTGAAACCCCGAAACCGGTCCTAGGATGCTTGTTTCCAGTCCAGGGAGGACCTGGCCTGGCAGTTTGGGCTGGACTGTTCCCATTGGGCACAGGGACAAGACAGATTTGCATATGGCTGTGTCCAAACTGGAATGGCATGGTGAGCAAAAAACCGATGGAATTAGGCCCTGATCTCTGTACTGGGGTGAATGTATGATATTGTTCTGCATTCTGTCCATCAATAGTTCTTTTTGCCTTGTTCACCCCGAGTGGGACGGGTATGCTCAGACGTGAGTCCCGTGCTCTCCATGCCACTGGAATTAAGCTACCCTGGCTTAAGAGGGGTGAAACCCCGAAACCGGTCCAATGGATTCTTGTTTCCAGTCCAGGGAGGACCTGGCCTGGCAGTTCGGGCTGGACTGTTCCCATTGGGCACAGGGTCAAGACTGATTTGCATATGGCTTGGTCCAAACTGGAATGGCATGGTGAGCAAAAAAACGATGGAATTAGGCCCAGATCTCTGTACTGGGGTGAATGTATGACATTGTTCTGCATTCTGTCCATCAATAGTTCTTTTTGCATTTGTCACCCCGAGTGGGACGGGTATGCTCAGACGGGAGTCCCATGCTCTCCATGCCACTGGAATCAAGCTACCCTGGCTGAAGAGGGGTGAAACCCCGAAACCGTTCCTAGGATGCTTGTTTCCAGTCCAGGGAGGACCTGGCCTGGCAATTCGGGCTGGACTGTTCCCATTGGGCACAGGGTCAAGATTGATTTGCATATGGCTGGGTCCAAACTGGAATGGCATGGTGAGCAAAAAAACGATGGAATTAGGCCCAGATCTCTGTACTGGGGTGAATGTATGACATTGTTCTGCATTCTGTCCATCAATAGTTCTTTTTGCATTTGTCACCCCGAGTGGGACGGGTATGCTGAGACGTGAGTCCCGTGCTCTCCATGCCACTGGAATCAAGCTACCGTGGCTGAAGAGGGGTGAAACCCCGAAACTGGTTCTAGGATGCTTTTTTCTAGTCCACGGAGGACCTGGCCTGGCAGTTCGGGCTGGACTGTTCCTATTGAGCACAGGGTCAAGACTGATTTTCATATGGCTGGGTCCAAACTGGAATGGCATGGTGAGCAAAAAAACGATGGTATTAGGCCCTGATCTCTGTACTGGGGTGAATGTATGACATTGTTCTGCATTCTGTCCGTCAGTAGTTCTTTTTGCATTTGTCAACCCGAGTGGGACGGGTATGCTCAGACGTGAGTCCCGTGCTCTCCATGCCACTGGAATCAAGCTACCCTGGCTGAAGAGGGGTGAAACCCCGAAACCGGTCCTAGGATGCTTGTTTCTAGTCCAGGGAGGACCTGGCCTGGCAGTTCGGGCTGGACTGTTCCCATTGGGCAAAGGGTCAAGACTGATTTGCATATAGCTGGGTCCATACTGGAATGGCATAGTGAGAAACAAAGCAATGGAATTAGGCCCAGATCTCTGTACTGGGGTGAATGTATGACATTGTTCTGCATTCTGTCCAACAATAGTTCTTTTTGCATTTGTCACCCCGAGTGGAACGGGTATGCTCAGACGTGAGTCCCGTGCTCTCTATGCCACTGGAATCAAGCTACCCTGGCTGAAGAGGGGTAAAACCCCGAAACCGGTCCTAGGATGCTTGTTTCCAGTCCAGGGAGAACCTGGCCTGGCAGTTTGGGCTGGACTGTTCCCATTGGGCACAGGGTCAAGACTGATTTGCATTTGGCTGTGTACAAACTGGAATGGCATAGTGAGCAAAAAAACGGATGGAATTAGGCCCAGATCTCTGTACTGGGGTGAATGTATGACATTGTTCTGCATTATGACCATCAATAGTTCCTTTTGCATTCGTCACCCCGAGTGGGATGGGTATGCTCAGACGTGAGTCCCATGCTCTCCATGCCACTGGAATCAAGCTAACCAGGCTGAAGAGGGGTGAAACCCCGAAACTGGTCCTAGGATGCTTGTTTCCAGTCCAGGGAGGACCTGGCCTGGCAGTTTGGGCTGGACTGTTCCTATTGGGTACAGGGTCAAGACTGATTTGCATTTGGCTGTGTACAAACTGGAATGGCATAGTGAGCAAAAAAACAATGGAATTAGGCCCAGATCTCTGTACTGGGGTGAATGTATGAAATTGTTCTGCATTCTGTCCATCAATAGTTTTTTTTGCATTTGTCACCCCGAGTGGGACGGGTATGCTCAGACGGGAGTCCCATGCTCTCCATGCCACTGGAATCAAGCTACCCTGGCTGAAGAGGGGTGAAACCCCGAAACCGGTCCTAGGATGCTTGTTTCCAGTCCAGGGAGGACCTGGCCTGGCAATTCGGGCTGGACTGTTCCCATTGGGCACAGGGTCAAGATTGATTTGCATATGGCTGGGTCCAAACTGGAATGGCATGGTGAGCAAAAAAAAGATGGAATTAGGCCCAGATCTCTGTACTGGGGTGAATGTATGACATTGTTCTGCATTCTGTCCATCAATAGTTCTTTTTGCATTTGTCACCCCGAGTGGGACGGGTATGCTGAGACGTGAGTCCCGTGCTCTCCATGCCACTGGAATCAAGCTACCCTGGCTGAAGAGGGGTGAAACCCCGAAACTGGTTCTACGATGCTTTTTTCTAGACCACGGAGGACCTGGCCTGGCAGTTCGGGCTGGACTGTTCCTATTGAGCACAGGGTCAAGACTGATTTTCATATGGCTGGGTCCAAACTGGAATGGCATGGTGAGCAAAAAAACGATGGTATTAGGCGCTGATCTCTGTACTGGGGTGAATGTATGACATTGTTCTGCATTCTGTCCGTCAGTAGTTCTTTTTGCATTTGTCAACCCGAGTGGGACGGGTATGCTCAGACGTGAGTCCCGTGCTCTCCATGCCACTGGAATCAAGCTACCCTGGCTGAAGAGAGGTGAAACCCCGAAACCGGTCCTAGGATGCTTGTTTCCAGTCCAGGGAGGACCTGGCCTGGCAGTTCGGGCTGGACTGTTCCCATTGGGCAAAGGGTCAAGACTGATTTGCATATAGCTGGGTCCATACTGGAATGGCATACTGAGAAACAAAACAATGGAATTAGGCCCAGATCTCTGTACTGGGGTGAATGTATGACATTGTTCTGCATTCTGTCCAACAATAGTTCTTTTTGCATTTGTCACCCCGAGTGGAACGGGTATGCTCAGACGTGAGTCCCGTGCTCTCTATGCCACTGGAATCAAGCTACCCTGGCTGAAGAGGGGTGAAACCCCGAAACCGGTCCTAGGATGCTTGTTTCCAGTCCAGGGAGGACCTGGCCTGGCAGTTTGGGCTGGACTGTTCCCATTGGGCACAGGGTCAAGACTGATTTGCATTTGGCTGTGTACAAACTGGAATGGCATAGTGAGCAAAAAAACGGATGGAATTAGGCCCAGATCTCTGTACTGGGGTGAATGTATGACATTGTTCTGCATTATGACCATCAATAGTTCCTTTTGCATTCGTCACCCCGAGTGGGATGGGTATGCTCAGACGTGAGTCCCATGCTCTCCATGCCACTGGAATCAAGCTAACCAGGCTGAAGAGGGGTGAAACCCCGAAACTGGTCCTAGGATGCATGTTTCCAGTCCAGGGAGGACCTGGCCTGGCAGTTTGGGCTGGACTGTTCCTATTGGGTACAGGGTCAAGACTGATTTGCATTTGGCTGTGTACAAACTGGAATGGCATAGTGAGCAAAAAAACAATGGAATTAGGCCCAGATCTCTGTACTGGGGTGAATGTATGAAATTGTTCTGCATTCTGTCCATCAATAGTTCTTTTTGCATTTGTCTCCCCGAGTGGGACGGGTATGCTCAGACGGGAGTCCCATGCTCTCCATGCCACTGGAATCAAGCTACCCTGGCTGAAGAGGGGTGAAACCCCGAAACCGGTCCTAGGATGCTTGTTTCCAGTCCAGGGAGGACCTGGCCTGGTAATTCGGGCTGGACTGTTCCCATTGGGCACAGGGTCAAGATTGATTTGCATATGGCTGGGTCCAAACTGGAAAGGCATGGTGAGCAAAAAAAAGAAGGAATTAGGCCCAGAGCTCTGTACTGGGGTGAATGTATGACATTGTTCTGCATTCTGTCCATCAGTAGTTTTTTTTGCATTTGTCACCCCGAGTGGGACGGGTATGCTCAGACGTGAGTCCCGTGCTCTCCGTGCCACTGGAATCAAGCTACCCTGGCTGAAGAGGGTTGAAACCCCGAAGCCGGTCCTAGGATGCTTGTTTCCAGTCCAGGGAGTACCTGGCCTGGCAGTTCGGGTTGGACTGTTCCCATCGGGCACAGGGTCAAGACTGATTTGCATATGGCTAGGCCCAAACTGGAATGGCATGGTGAGCAAAAAAACGATGGTATTAGGCCCTGATCTCTGTACTGGGGTGAATGTATGACATTGTTCTGCATTCTGTCCATCAATAGTTCTTTTTGCATTTGTCACCCCGAGTGGGACGGGTATGCTCAGACGTGAGTCCCGTGCTCTCCATGCCACTGGAATCAAGCTACCCTGGCTAAAGAGGGGTGAAACCCCAAAACCGGTCCTAGGATGCTTGTTTCCAGTCCAGGGATGACCTGGCCTGGCAGTTCGGGCTGGACTGTTCCCATTGGGCACAGGGTCAAGACTGATTTGCATATGGCTCTGTCCAAACTGGAATGGCATGGTGAGCAAAAAAACGATGGAATTAGGCCCAGATCTATGTACTGGGGTGAATGAATGACATTGTTCTGCATTCTGTCCATCAATAGTTCTTTTTGAATTTGTCACCCTGAGTGGAACGGGTATGCTCAGGCGTGAGTCTCGTGCTCTCCATGCCACTGGAATCAAGCTACCCTGGCGGAAGAGGGGTGAAACCCCAAAACCGGTCCTAGGATGCTTGTTTCCAGTCCAGGGAGGACCTGGCCTGGCAGTTTGGGCTGGACTGTTCCCATTGGGCACAGGGTCAAGACTGATTTGCATATGGCTGGGTCCAAACTGGAATGGCATGGTGAGCAAAAATACGATGGAATTAGGCCCAGATCTCTGTACTGGGGTGAATGTATGACATTGTTCTGCATTCTGTCCATCAATAGTTCTTTTTGCATTTGTCATCCCGAGTGGGACGGGTATGCTCAGACGTGAGTCCCGTGCTCTCCATGCCACTGGAATCAAGCTACCCTGGCTGAAGAGGGGTGAAACCCCGAAACCGGTCCTAGGATGCTTGTTTCCAGTCCAGGGAGGACCTGGCCTGGCAGTTTGGGTTGGACTGTTCCCATTGGGCACAGGGTCAAGACTGATTTGCATATGGCTTGGTCCAAACTGGAATGGCATGGTGAGCAAAAAAACGATGGAATTAGGCCCAGATCTCTGTACTGGGGTGAATGTATGACATTGTTCTGCATTCTGTCCATCAATAGTTCCTTTTGCATTTGTCACCCCGAATGGGACGGGTATGCTCAGACGTGAGTCCCGTGCTCTCCATGCCACTGGAATCAAGCTACCCTGGTGGAAGAGGGGTGAAACCCCAAAACCGGTCCTAGGATGCTTGTTTCCAGTCCAGGGAGGACCTGGCCTGGCAGTTTGGGCTGGACTGTTCCCATTGGGCACAGGGTCAAGACTGATTTGCATATGGCTGGGTCCAAACTGGAATGGCATGGTGAGCAAAAATACGATGGAATTAGTCCCAGATCTCTGTACTGGGGTGAATGTATGACATTGTTCTGCATTCTGTCCATCAATAGTTCTTTTTGCATTTGTCATCCCGAGTGTGACGGGTATGCTCAGACGTGAGTCCCGTGCTCTCCATGCCACTGGAACCAAGCTACCCTGGCTGAAGAAGGGTGAAACCCCGAAACCGGTCCTAGGATTCTAGTTTCAAGACCGGGGGGGACCTGGCCTGGCAGATCGGGCTGGACTGTTCCCATTGGGCACAGGGTCAAGACTGATTTGCATATGGCTGGGTCCAAACTGGACTGGCATGGTGAGCAAAAAAACGATGGAATTAGGCCCAGATCTCTGTACTGGGGTGAATGTATGACATTGTTATGCATTTTGTCCATCAATAGTTCTTTTTGCATTTGTCACCCCGAGTGGGACGGGTATGCTCAGACGTGAGTCCCGTGCTCTCCATGCCACTGGAATCAAGCTACCCTGGCTGAAGAAGGGTGAAACCCCGAAACCGGTCCTAGGATGCTTGTTTCCAGTCCAGGGAGGACCTGGCCTGGCAGTTCGGGCTGGACTGTTCCCATTGGGCACAGGGTCAAGACTGATTTGCATATGGCTGGATCCAAACTGGAGTGGCATGGCGAGCAAAAAAACGATGGAATGAGGCCCAGATCTCTGTACTGGGGTGAATGTATGACATTGTTCTGCATTCTGTCCATCAATAATTCTTTTTGCATTTGTCACCCCGAGTGGGACGGGTATGCTCAGACGTCAGTCCCATGCTCTCCATGCCACTGGAATCAAGCCACACTGGCCGAAGAGGGGTGAAACCCCGAAACCGGACCTAGGTTGCTTGTTTCCAGTCCAGGGAAGACCTGACCTGGCAATTCAGGCTGGACTGTTCCCATTGGGCACAGGGTCAAAACTGATTTGCATATGGCTGGGTCCAAACTGGAATGGCATGGTGAACAAAAATACGATGGAATTAAGCCCAGATCTCTGTACTGGGGTGAATGTATGACATTGTTCTGCATTCTGTCCATCAATAGTTCTTTTTGCATTTGTCACCCCGAGTGGGACGGGTATGCTCAAACGTGACTCCCGTGCTCTCCATGCCACTGGAATCAAGCTACACTGGCTGAAGAGGGCTGAAACCCCGAAACCGGTCCTAGGATGCTTGTTTCCAGTCCAGGGAGGACCTGGCCTGGCAGTTTGGGCTGGACTGTTCCCATTGGGCACAGGGTCAAGACAGATTTGCATATGGCTGTGTCCAAACTGGAATGGCATGGTGAGCAAAAAACCGATGGAATTAGGCCCTGATCTCTGTACTGGGGTGAATGTATGACATTGTTCTGCATTCTGTCCATCAATAGTTCTTTTTGCATTTGTCACCCCGAGTGGGACGGGTATGCTCAGACGTCAGTCCCATGCTCTCCATGCCACTGGAATCAAGCCACACTGGCCGAAGAGGGGTGAAACCCCGAAACCGGACCTAGGTTGCTTGTTTCCAGTCCAGGGAAGACCTGACCTGGCAGTTCAGGCTGGACTGTTCCCATTGGGCACAGGGTCAAGACTGATTTGCATATGGCTGGGTCCAAACTGGAATGGCATGGTGAGCAAAAATACGATGGAATTAAGCCCAGATCTCTGTACTGGGGTGAATGTATGACATTGTTCTGCATTCTTTCCATCAATAGTTCTTTTTGCATTTGTCACCCCGAGTGGGACGGGTATGCTCAAACGTGACTCCCGTGCTCTCCATGCCACTGGAATCAAGCTACCCTGGCTGAAGAGGGCTGAAACCCCGAAACCGGTCCTAGGATGCTTGTTTCCAGTCCAGGGAGGACCTGGCCTGGCAGTTTGGGCTGGACTGTTCCCATTGGGCACAGGGACAAGACAGATTTGCATATGGCTGTGTCCAAACTGGAATGGCATGGTGAGCAAAAAACCGATGGAATTAGGCCCTGATCTCTGTACTGGGGTGAATGTATGACATTGTTCTGCATTCTGTCCATCAATAGTTCTTTTTGCATTTGTCATCCCGAGTGGGACGGGTATGCTCAGACGTGAGTCCCGTGCTCTCCATGCCACTGGAATCAAGCTACCCTGGCTGAAGAGGGGTGAAACCCCGAAACCGGTCCTAGGATGCTTGTTTCCAGTCCAGGGAGGACCTGGCCTGGCAGTTTGGGTTGGACTGTTCCCATTGGGCACAGGGTCAAGACTGATTTGCATATGGCTTGGTCCAAACTGGAATGGCATGGTGAGCAAAAAAACGATGGAATTAGGCCCAGATCTATGTACTGGGGTGAATGTATGACATTGTTCTGCATTCTGTCCATCAATAGTTCCTTTTGCATTTGTCACCCCGAATGGGACGGGTATGCTCAGACGTGAGTCCCGTGCTCTCCATGCCACTGGAATCAAGCTACCCTGGTGGAAGAGGGGTGAAACCCCAAAACCGGTCCTAGGATGCTTGTTTCCAGTCCAGGGAGGACCTGGCCTGGCAGTTTGGGCTGGACTGTTCCCATTGGGCACAGGGTCAAGACTGATTTGCATATGGCTGGGTCCAAACTGGAATGGCATGGTGAGCAAAAATACGATGGAATTAGTCCCAGATCTCTGTACTGGGGTGAATGTATGACATTGTTCTGCATTCTGTCCATCAATAGTTCTTTTTGCATTTGTCATCCCGAGTGTGACGGGTATGCTCAGACGTGAGTCCCGTGCTCTCCATGCCACTGGAACCAAGCTACCCTGGCTGAAGAAGGGTGAAACCCCGAAACCGGTCCTAGGATTCTAGTTTCAAGACCGGGGGGGACCTGGCCTGGCAGATCGGGCTGGACTGTTCCCATTGGGCACAGGGTCAAGACTGATTTGCATATGGCTGGGTCCAAACTGGACTGGCATGGTGAGCAAAAAAACGATGGAATTAGGCCCAGATCTCTGTACTGGGGTGAATGTATGACATTGTTATGCATTCTGTCCATCAATAGTTCTTTTTGCATTTGTCACCCCGAGTGGGACGGGTATGCTCAGACGTGAGTCCCGTGCTCTCCATGCCACTGGAATCAAGCTACCCTGGCTGAAGAAGGGTGAAACCCCGAAACCGGTCCTAGGATGCTTGTTTCCAGTCCAGGGAGGACCTGGCCTGGCAGTTCGGGCTGGACTGTTCCCATTGGGCACAGGGTCAAGACTGATTTGCATATGGCTGGATCCAAACTGGAGTGGCATGGCGAGCAAAAAAACGATGGAATGAGGCCCAGATCTCTGTACTGGGGTGAATGTATGACATTGTTCTGCATTCTGTCCATCAATAATTCTTTTTGCATTTGTCACCCCGAGTGGGACGGGTATGCTCAGACGTCAGTCCCATGCTCTCCATGCCACTGGAATCAAGCCACACTGGCCGAAGAGGGGTGAAACCCCGAAACCGGACCTAGGTTGCTTGTTTCCAGTCCAGGGAAGACCTGACCTGGCAATTCAGGCTGGACTGTTCCCATTGGGCACAGGGTCAAAACTGATTTGCATATGGCTGGGTCCAAACTGGAATGGCATGGTGAACAAAAATACGATGGAATTAAGCCCAGATCTCTGTACTGGGGTGAATGTATGACATTGTTCTGCATTCTGTCCATCAATAGTTCTTTTTGCATTTGTCACCCCGAGTGGGACGGGTATGCTCAAACGTGACTCCCGTGCTCTCCATGCCACTGGAATCAAGCTACACTGGCTGAAGAGGGCTGAAACCCCGAAACCGGTCCTAGGATGCTTGTTTCCAGTCCAGGGAGGACCTGGCCTGGCAGTTTGGGCTGGACTGTTCCCATTGGGCACAGGGTCAAGACAGATTTGCATATGGCTGTGTCCAAACTGGAATGGCATGGTGAGCAAAAAACCGATGGAATTAGGCCCTGATCTCTGTACTGGGGTGAATGTATGACATTGTTCTGCATTCTGTCCATCAATAGTTCTTTTTGCATTTGTCACCCCGAGTGGGACGGGTATGCTCAGACGTCAGTCCCATGCTCTCCATGCCACTGGAATCAAGCCACACTGGCCGAAGAGGGGTGAAACCCCGAAACCGGACCTAGGTTGCTTGTTTCCAGTCCAGGGAAGACCTGACCTGGCAGTTCAGGCTGGACTGTTCCCATTGGGCACAGGGTCAAGACTGATTTGCATATGGCTGGGTCCAAACTGGAATGGCATGGTGAGCAAAAATACGATGGAATTAAGCCCAGATCTCTGTACTGGGGTGAATGTATGACATTGTTCTGCATTCTTTCCATCAATAGTTCTTTTTGCATTTGTCACCCCGAGTGGGACGGGTATGCTCAAACGTGACTCCCGTGCTCTCCATGCCACTGGAATCAAGCTACCCTGGCTGAAGAGGGCTGAAACCCCGAAACCGGTCCTAGGATGCTTGTTTCCAGTCCTGGGAGGACCTGGCCTGGCAGTTTGGGCTGGACTGTTCCCATTGGGCACAGGGACAAGACAGATTTGCATATGGCTGTGTCCAAACTGGAATGGCATGGTGAGCAAAAAACCGATGGAATTAGGCCCTGATCTCTGTACTGGGGTGAATGTATGATATTGTTCTGCATTCTGTCCATCAATAGTTCTTTTTGCCTTGTTCACCCCGAGTGGGACGGGTATGCTCAGACGTGAGTCCCGTGCTCTCCATGCCACTGGAATTAAGCTACCCTGGCTTAAGAGGGGTGAAACCCCGAAACCGGTCCAATGGATTCTTGTTTCCAGTCCAGGGAGGACCTGGCCTGGCAGTTCGGGCTGGACTGTTCCCATTGGGCACAGGGTCAAGACTGATTTGCATATGGCTTGGTCCAAACTGGAATGGCATGGTGAGCAAAAAAACGATGGAATTAGGTCCAGATCTCTGTACTGGGGTGAATGTATGACATTGTTCTGCATTCTGTCCATCAATAGTTCTTTTTGCATTTGTCACCCCGAGTGGGACGGGTATGCTCAGACGGGAGTCCCATGCTCTCCATGCCACTGGAATCAAGCTACCCTGGCTGAAGAGGGGTGAAACCCCGAAACCGTTCCTAGGATGCTTGTTTCCAGTCCAGGGAGGACCTGGCCTGGCAATTCGGGCTGGACTGTTCCCATTGGGCACAGGGTCAAGATTGATTTGCATATGGCTGGGTCCAAACTGGAATGGCATGGTGAGCAAAAAAACGATGGAATTAGGCCCAGATCTCTGTACTGGGGTGAATGTATGACATTGTTCTGCATTCTGTCCATCAATAGTACTTTTTGCATTTGTCACCCTGATTGGGACGGGTATGCTGAGACGTGAGTCCCGTGCTCTCCATGCCACTGGAATCAAGCTACCCTGGCTGAAGAGGGGTGAAACCCCGAAACTGGTTCTAGGATGCTTTTTTCCAGTCCATGGAGGACCTGGCCTGGCAGTTCGGGCTGGACTGTTCCTATTGAGCACAGGGTCAAGACTGATTTTCATATGGCTGGGTCCAAACTGGAATGGCATGGTGAGCAAAAAAACGATGGAATTAGGCCCTGATCTCTGTACTGGGGTGAATGTATGACATTGTTCTGCATTCTGTCCATCAGTAGTTCTTTTTGCATTTGTCCCCCCGAGTGGGACGGGTATGCTCAGACGTGAGTCCCATGCTCTCCATGCCACTAGAAATAAGCTACCCTGGCTGAAGAGGGGTGAAACCCCGAAACCAGTCCTAGGATGCTTGTTTCCAGTCCAGGGATGACCTGGCCTGGCAGTTCGGGCTGGACTGTTCCCATTGGGCACAGGGTCAAGACTGATTTGCATATGGCTGGGTCCAAACTGGAATGGCATGGTGAGCAAAAAAACGATGGAATTAGGCCCAGATCTCTGTACTGGGGTGAATGTATGACATTGTTCTGCATTCTGTCCATCAATAGTTCTTTTTGCATTTGTCACCCCGAGTGGGATGGGTATGCTCAGACGTGAGTCCCGTGCTCTCCATGCCACTGGAATCCAGCTACCCTGGCTGAAGAGGGCTGAAACCCCGAAACCGGTCCTAGGATGCTTGTTTCCAGTCCAGGGAGGACCTGGCCTGGCAGTTTGGGCTGGACTGTTCCCATTGGGCACAGGGACAAGACAGATTTGCATATGGCTGTGTCCAAACTGGAATGGCATGGTGAGCAAAAAACCGATGGAATTAGGCCCTGATCTCTGTACTGGGGTGAATGTATGATATTGTTCTGCATTCTGTCCATCAATAGTTCTTTTTGCCTTGTTCACCCCGAGTGGGACGGGTATGCTCAGACGTGAGTCCCGTGCTCTCCATGCCACTGGAATTAAGCTACCCTGGCTTAAGAGGGGTGAAACCCCGAAACCGGTCCAATGGATTCTTGTTTCCAGTCCAGGGAGGACCTGGCCTGGCAGTTCGGGCTGGACTGTTCCCATTGGGCACAGGGTCAAGACTGATTTGCATATGGCTTGGTCCAAACTGGAATGGCATGGTGAGCAAAAAAACAATGGAATTAGGCCCAGATCTCTGTACTGGGGTGAATGTATGACATTGTTCTGCATTCTGTCCATCAATAGTTCTTTTTGCATTTGTCACCCCGAGTGGGACGGGTATGCTCAGACGGGAGTCCCATGCTCTCCATGCCACTGGAATCAAGCTACCCTGGCTGAAGAGGGGTGAAACCCCGAAACCGTTCCTAGGATGCTTGTTTCCAGTCCAGGGAGGACCTGGCCTGGCAATTCGGGCTGGACTGTTCCCATTGGGCACAGGGTCAAGATTGATTTGCATATGGCTGGGTCCAAACTGGAATGGCATGGTGAGCAAAAAAACGATGGAATTAGGCCCAGATCTCTGTACTGGGGTGAATGTATGACATTGTTCTGCATTCTGTCCATCAATAGTTCTTTTTGCATTTGTCACCCTGAGTGGGACGGGTATGCTGAGACGTGAGTCCCGTGCTCTCCATGCCACTGGAATCAAGCTACCCTGGCTGAAGAGGGGTGAAACCCCGAAACTGGTTCTAGGATGCTTTTTTCCAGTCCATGGAGGACCTGGCCTGGCAGTTCGGGCTGGACTGTTCCTATTGAGCACAGGGTCAAGACTGATTTTCATATGGCTGGGTCCAAACTGGAATGGCATGGTGAGCAAAAAAACGATGGAATTAGGCCCTGATCTCTGTACTGGGGTGAATGTATGACATTGTTCTGCATTCTGTCCATCAGTAGTTCTTTTTGCATTTGTCCCCCCGAGTGGGACGGGTATGCTCAGACGTGAGTCCCATGCTCTCCATGCCACTAGAAATAAGCTACCCTGGCTGAAGAGGGGTGAAACCCCGAAACCAGTCCTAGGATGCTTGTTTCCAGTCCAGGGATGACCTGGCCTGGCAGTTCGGGCTGGACTGTTCCCATTGGGCACAGGGTCAAGACTGATTTGCATATGGCTGGGTCCAAACTGGAATGGCATGGTGAGCAAAAAAACGATGGAATTAGGCCCAGATCTCTGTACTGGGGTGAATGTATGACATTGTTCTGCATTCTGTCCATCAATAGTTCTTTTTGCATTTGTCACCCCGAGTGGGATGGGTATGCTCAGACGTGAGTCCCGTGCTCTCCATGCCACTGGAATCCAGCTACCCTGGCTGAAGAGGGGTGAAACCCCGAAACCGGTCCTAGGATGCTTGTTTCCAGTCCAGGGAGGACCTGGCCTGGCAGTTCGGGCTGGACTGTTCCCATTGGGCAAAGGGTCAAGACTGATTTGCATATAGCTGGGTCCATACTGGAATGGCATAGTGAGAAACAAAACAATGGAATTAGGCCCAGATCTCTGTACTGGGGTGAATGTATGACATTGTTCTGCATTCTGTCCAACAATAGTTCTTTTTGCATTTGTCACCCCGAGTGGAACGGGTATGCTCAGACGTGAGTCCCGTGCTCTCTATGCCACTGGAATCAAGCTACCCTGGCTGAAGAGGGGTGAAAACCCGAAACCGGTCCTAGGATGCTTGTTTCCAGTCCAGGGAGGACCTGGCCTGGCAGTTTAAACTGGACTGTTCCCATTGGGCACAGGGTCAAGACTGATTTGCATTTGGCTGTGTACAAACTGGAATGGCATAGTGAGCAAAAAAACGGATGGAATTAGGCCCAGATCTCTGTACTGGGGTGAATGTACGACATTGTTCTGCATTATGACCATCAATAGTTCCTTTTGCATTCGTCACCCCGAGTGGGATGGGTATGCTCAGACGTGAGTCCCATGCTCTCCATGCCACTGGAATCAAGCTAACCAGGCTGAAGAGGGGTGAAACCCCGAAACTGGTCCTAGGATGCTTGTTTCCAGTCCAGGGAGGACCTGGCCTGGCAGTTTGGGCTGGACTGTTCCCATTGGGCACAGGGTCAAGACTGATTTGCATTTGGCTGTGTACAAACTGGAATGGCATAGTGAGCAAAAAAACAATGGAATTAGGCCCAGATCTCTGTACTGGGGTGAATCTATGAAATTGTTCTGCATTCTGTCCATCAATAGTTCTTTTTGCATTTGTCACCCCGAGTGGGACGGGTATGCTCAGACGGGAGTCCCATGCTCTCCATGCCACTGGAATCAAGCTACCCTGGCTGAAGAGGGGTGAAACCCCGAAACCCGTCCTAGGATGCTTGTTTCCAGTCCAGGGAGGACCTGGCCTGGCAATTCGGGCTGGACTGTTCCCATTGGGCACAGGGTCAAGATTGATTTGTGGAGGAGTGTGGCTCAATGGTTAGAGCGGCAGACCCTGAAGCAGAGTTCTGGCCAGGGACCAGGGTTCGATTCCCACCTCGGCGGGGCTCGGGCTCAATTTCCTTGGACCTCTCTATTCTCGCCTCGGTGCCTATTCTAACCACGGGCCCCACGCTGCAACTCTGGGCAATAGCTTGCTTAGCCTCCACACCGGCCCCAACAGCGCTAAGGATGCCTGGCTTCACCCTGGGGGTGCCCAGGAGTGGACACTTCACAGGGAAAGCCAGGAGGGGTTCCACAGCGGTATGAGTATCAGCGCCAGGAAACCGCTAAGGCGACACTGCAAGGTGGCCGTCTGGTGACAGTGCGCTCTATAAGTACCTTGACATTTACATTTGCATATGGCTGGGTCCAAACTGGAATGGCATGGTGAGCAAAAAAAAGATGGAATTAGGCCCAGAGCTCTGTACTGGGGTGAATGTATGACATTGTTCTGCATTCTGTCCATCAGTAGTTTTTTTTGCATTTGTCACCCCGAGTGGGACGGGTATGCTCAGACGTGAGTCCCGTGCTCTCCATGCCACTGGAATCAAGCTACCCTGGCTGAAGAGGGGTGAAACCCCGAAGCCGGTCCTAAGATGCTTGTTTCCAGTCCAGGGAGTACCTGGCCTGGCAGTTTGGGTTGGACTGTTCCCATCGGGCACAGGGTCAAGACTGATTTGCATATGGCTGGGCCCAAACTGGAATGGCATGGTGAGCAAAAAAACGATGGTATTAGGCCCTGATCTCTGTACTGGGGTGAATGTATGACATTGTTCTGCATTCTGTCCATCAATAGTTCTTTTTGCATTTGTCACCCGGAGTGGGACGGGTATGCTCAGATGTGAGTCCCGTGCTCTCCATGCCACTGGAATCAAGCTACCCTGGCTAAAGAGGGGTGAAACCCCGAAACCGGTCCTAGGATGCTTGTTTCCAGTCCAGGGATGACCTGGCCTGGCAGTTCGGGCTGGACTGTTCCCATTGGGCACAGGGTCAAGACTGATTTGCATATGGCTGGGTCCAAACTGGAATGGCATGGTGAGCAAAAAAACGATGGAATTAGGCCCAGATCTCTGTACTGGGGTGAATGTATGACATTGTTCTGCATTCTGTCCATCAATAGTTCTTTTTGCATTTGTCACCCAGAGTGGAAAGGGTATGCTCAGACGTGAGTCCCGTGCTCTCTATGCCACTGGAATCAAGCTACCCTGGCTGATGAGGGGTGAAACCCCGAAACCGGTCCTAGGATGCTTGTTTCCAGTCCGGAGGGGACCTGGCCTGGCAGATCGGGCTGGACTGTTCCCATTGGGCACAGGGTCAAGACTGATTTGCATATGGCTGGGTCCAAACTGGAATGGCATGGTGAGCAAAAAACAATGGAATTAGGCCCAGATCTCTGTACTGGGGTGAATGTATGACATTGTTCTGCATTCTGTCCATCAATAGTTCTTTTTGCATTTGTCACCCCGAGTGGGACGGGTATGCTCAGACGTGAGTCCCGTGCTCTCCATGCCACTGGAATCAAGCTACCCTGGCTGAAGAGGGGTGAAACCCCGAAACTGGTTCTAGGATGCTTATTTCCAGTCCACGGAGGACCTGGCCTGGCAGTTCGGGCTGGACTGTTCCCATTGGGCACAGGGTCAAGACTGATTTTCATATGGCTCTGTCCAAACTGGAATGGCATGGTGAGCAAAAAAACGATGGAATTAGGCTCAGATCTATGTACTGGGGTGAATAAATGACATTGTTCTGCATTCTGTCCATCAATAGTTCTTTTTGCATTTGTCACCCAGAGTGGAACGGGTATGCTCAGGCGTGAGTCTCGTGCTCCCCATGCCACTGGAATCAAGCTACCCTGGCGGAAGAGGGGTGAAACCCCAAAACTGGTCCTAGGATGCTTGTTTCCAGTCCAGGGAGGACCTGGCCTGGCAGTTTGGGCTGGACTGTTCCCATTGGGCACAGGGTCAAGACTGATTTGCATATGGCTGGGTCCAAACTGGAATGACATGGTGAGCAAAAATACAAAAGAATTAGGCCCAGATCTCTGTACTGGGGTGAATGTATGACATTGTTCTGCATTCTGTCCATCAATAGTTCTTTTTGCATTTGTCATCCCGAGTGGGACGGGTATGCTCAGACGTGAGTCCCGTGCTCTCCATGCCACTGGAATCAAGCTACCCTCGCTGAAGAAGGGTGAAACCCCGAAACCGGTCCTAGGATGCTTGTTTCAAGTCCGGGGGGGACCTGGCCTGGCAGATCGGGCTGGACTGTTCCCATTGGGCACAGGGTCAAGACTGATTTGCATATGGCTGGGTCTAAACTGGAATGGCATGGTGAGCAAAAAAACGATGGAATTAGGCCCAGATCTCTGTACTGGGGTGAATGTATGACATTGTTCTGCATTCTGTCCATCAATAGTTCTTTTTGCATTTGTCACCCCGAGTGGGACGGGTATGCTCAGACGTGAGTCCCGTGCTCTCCATGCCACTGGAATCAAGCTACCCTGGCTGAAGAAGGGTGAAACCCCGAAACCGGTCCTAGGATGCTTGTTTCCAGTCCAGGGAGGACCTGGCCTAGCAGTTCGGGCTGGACTGTTCCCATTGGGCACAGGGTCAAGACTGATTTGCATATGGCTGGGTCCGAACTGGAGTGGCATGGCGAGCAAAAAAACGATGGAATTAGGCCCAGATCTCTGTACTGGGGTGAATGTATGACATTGTTCTGCATTCTGTCCAACAATAGTTCTTTTTGCATTTGTCACTCCGAGTGGAACGGGTATGCTCAGACGTGAGTCCCGTGCTCTCTATGCCACTGGAATCAAGCTACCCTGGCTGAAGAGGGGTAAAAACCCGAAACCGGTCCTAGGATGCTTGTTTCCAGTCCAGGGAGGACCTGGCCTGGCAGTTTAAACTGGACTGTTCCCATTGGGCACAGGGTCAAGACTGATTTGCATTTGGCTGTGTACAAACTGGAATGGCATAGTGAGCAAAAAAACGGATGGAATTAGGCCCAGATCTCTGTACTGGGGTGAATGTACGACATTGTTCTGCATTATGACCATCAATAGTTCCTTTTGCATTCGTCACCCCGAGTGGGATGGGTATGCTCAGACGTGAGTCCCATGCTCTCCATGCCACTGGAATCAAGCTAACCAGGCTGAAGAGGGGTGAAACCCCGAAACTGGTCCTAGGATGCTTGTTTCCAGTCCAGGGAGGACCTGGCCTGGCAGTTTGGGCTGGACTGTTCCCATTGGGCACAGGGTCAAGACTGATTTGCATTTGGCTGTGTACAAACTGGAATGGCATAGTGAGCAAAAAAACAATGGAATTAGGCCCAGATCTCTGTACTGGGGTGAATCTATGAAATTGTTCTGCATTCTGTCCATCAATAGTTCTTTTTGCATTTGTCACCCCGAGTGGGACGGGTATGCTCAGACGGGAGTCCCATGCTCTCCATGCCACTGGAATCAAGCTACCCTGGCTGAAGAGGGGTGAAACCCCGAAACCCGTCCTAGGATGCTTGTTTCCAGTCCAGGGAGGACCTGGCCTGGCAATTCGGGCTGGACTGTTCCCATTCGGCACAGGGTCAAGATTAATTTGTGGAGGAGTGTGGCTCAATGGTTAGAGCGGCAGACCCTGAAGCAGAGTTCTGGCCAGGGACCAGGGTTCGATTCCCACCTCGGCGGGGCTCGGGCTCAATTTCCTTGGACCTGTCTATTCTCGCCTCGGTGCCTATTCTAACCACGGGCCCCACGCTGCAACTCTGGGCAATAGCTTGCTTAGCCTCCACACCGGCCCCAACAGCGCTAAGGATGCCTGGCTTCACCCTGGGGGTGCCCAGGAGTGGACACTTCACAGGGAAAGCCAGGAGGGGTTCCACAGCGGTATGAGTATCAGCGCCAGGAAACCGCTAAGGCGACACTGCAAGGTGGCCGTCTGGTGACAGTGCGCTCTATAAGTACCTTGACATTTACATTTACATTTACATTTACATTTACATTTGCATATGGCTGGGTCCAAACTGGAATGGCATGGTGAGCAAAAAAAAGATGGAATTAGGCCCAGAGCTCTGTACTGGGGTGAATGTATGACATTGTTCTGCATTCTGTCCATCAGTAGTTTTTTTTGCATTTGTCACCCCGAGTGGGACGGGTATGCTCAGACGTGAGTCCCGTGCTCTCCATGCCACTGGAATCAAGCTACCCTGGCTGAAGAGGGGTGAAACCCCGAAGCCGGTCCTAAGATGCTTGTTTCCAGTCCAGGGAGTACCTGGCCTGGCAGTTTGGGTTGGACTGTTCCCATCGGGCACAGGGTCAAGACTGATTTGCATATGGCTGGGCCCAAACTGGAATGGCATGGTGAGCAAAAAAACGATGGTATTAGGCCCTGATCTCTGTACTGGGGTGAATGTATGACATTGTTCTGCATTCTGTCCATCAATAGTTCTTTTTGCATTTGTCACCCCGAGTGGGACGGGTATGCTCAGACGTGAGTCCCGTGCTCTCCATGCCACTGGAATCAAGCTACCCTGGCTAAAGAGGGGTGAAACCCCGAAACCGGTCCTAGGATGCTTGTTTCCAGTCCAGGGATGACCTGGCCTGGCAGTTCGGGCTGGACTGTTCCCATTGGGCACAGGGTCAAGACTGATTTGCATATGGCTGGGTCCAAACTGGAATGGCATGGTGAGCAAAAAAACGATGGAATTAGGCCCAGATCTCTGTACTGGGGTGAATGTATGACATTGTTCTGCATTCTGTCCATCAATAGTTCTTTTTGCATTTGTCACCCAGAGTGGAAAGGGTATGCTCAGACGTGAGTCCTGTGCTCTCTATGCCACTGGAATCAAGCTACCCTGGCTGAAGAGGGGTGAAACCCCGAAACCGGTCCTAGGATGCTTGTTTCCAGTCCGGAGGGGACCTGGCCTGGCAGATCGGGCTGGACTGTTCCCATTGGGCACAGGGTCAAGACTGATTTGCATATGGCTGGGTCCAAACTGGAATGGCATGGTGAGCAAAAAAACAATGGAATTAGGCCCAGATCTCTGTACTGGGGTGAATGTATGACATTGTTCTGCATTCTGTCCATCAATAGTTCTTTTTGCATTTGTCACCCCGAGTGGGACGGGTATGCTCAGACGTGAGTCCCGTGCTCTCCATGCCACTGGAATCAAGCTACCCTGGCTGAAGAGGGGTGAAACCCCGAAACTGGTTCTAGGATGCTTATTTCCAGTCCACGGAGGACCTGGCCTGGCAGTTCGGGCTGGACTGTTCCCATTGGGCACAGGGTCAAGACTGATTTTCATATGGCTCTGTCCAAACTGGAATGGCATGGTGAGCAAAAAAACGATGGAATTAGGCTCAGATCTATGTACTGGGGTGAATAAATGACATTGTTCTGCATTCTGTCCATCAATAGTTCTTTTTGCATTTGTCACCCAGAGTGGAACGGGTATGCTCAGGCGTGAGTCTCGTGCTCCCCATGCCACTGGAATCAAGCTACCCTGGCGGAAGAGGGGTGAAACCCCAAAACTGGTCCTAGGATGCTTGTTTCCAGTCCAGGGAGGACCTGGCCTGGCAGTTTGGGCTGGACTGTTCCCATTGGGCACAGGGTCAAGACTGATTTGCATATGGCTGGGTCCAAACTGGAATGGCATGGTGAGCAAAAATACGATGGAATTAGGCCCAGATCTCTGTACTGGGGTGAATGTATGACATTGTTCTGCATTCTGTCCATCAATAGTTATTTTTGCATTTGTCATCCCGAGTGGGACGGGTATGCTCAGACGTGAGTCCCGTGCTCTCCATGCCACTGGAATCAAGCTACCCTCGCTGAAGAGGGCTGAAACCCCGAAACCGGTCCTAGGATGCTTGTTTCCAGTCCAGGGAGGACCTGGCCTGGCAGTTTGGGTTGGACTGTTCCCATTGGGCACAGGTTCAAGACTGATTTTCATATGGCTTGGTCCAAACTGGAATGGCATGGTGAGCAAAAAACGATGGAATTAGGCCCAGATCTCTGTACTGGGGTGAATGTATGACATTGTTCTGCATTCTGTCCATCAATAGTTCCTTTTGCATTTGTCACCCCGAGTGGGACGGGTATGCTCAGACGTGAGTCCCGTGCTCTCCATGCCACTGGAACCAAGCTACCCTGGCTGAAGAAGGGTGAAACCCCGAAACCGGTCCTAGGATGCTTGTTTCAAGTCCGGGGGGGACCTGGCCTGGCAGATCGGGCTGGACTGTTCCCATTGGGCACAGGGTCAAGACTGATTTGCATATGGCTGGGTCCAAACTGGAATGGCATGGTGAGCAAAAAAACGATGGAATTAGGCCCAGATCTCTGTACTGGGGTGAATGTATGACATTGTTCTGCATTCTGTCCATCAATAGTTCTTTTTGCATTTGTCACCCCGAGTGGGACGGGTATGCTCAGACGTGAGTCCCGTGCTCTCCATGCCACTGGAATCAAGCTACCCTGGCTGAAGAAGGGTGAAACCCCGAAACCGGTCCTAGGATGCTTGTTTCCAGTCCAGGGAGGACCTGGCCTAGCAGTTCGGGCTGGACTGTTCCCATTGGGCACAGGGTCAAGACTGATTTGCATATGGCTGGGTCCGAACTGGAGTGGCATGGCGAGCAAAAAAACGATGGAATTAGGCCCAGATCTCTGTACTGGGGTGAATGTATGACATTGTTCTGCGTTCTGTCCATCAATAGTTCTTTTTGCATTTGTCACCCCGAGTGGGACGGGTATGCTCAGACGTCAGTCCCATGCTCTCCATGCCACTGGAATCAAGCCACATTGGCCGAAGAGGGCTGAGACCCCGAAACCGGACCTAGGTTGCTTGTTTCCAGTCCAGGGAGGACCTTACCTGGCAGTTCAGGCTGGACTGTTCCCATTGGGCACAGGGTCAAGACTGATTTGCATATGGCTGGGTCCAAACTGGAATGGCATGGTGAGCAAAAATACGATGGAATTAGGCCCAGATCTCTGTACTGGGGTGAATGTATGACATTGTTCTGCATTCTGTCCATCAATAGTTCTTTTTGCATTTGTCACCCCGAGTGGGACGGGTATGCTCAGACGTGAGTCCCGTGCTCTCCATCCCACTGGAATTAAGCTACCCTGGCTGAAGAGGGGTGAAACCCCGAAACCGGTCCTAGGATGCTTGTTTCCAGTCCAGGCAGGACCTGGCCTGGCAGTTCGGGCTGGACTGTTCCCATTGGGCACAGGGTCAAGACTGATTTGCATATGGCTTGGTCCAAACTGGAATGGCATGGTGAGCAAAAAAACGATGGAATTAGGCCCAGATCTCTGTACTGGGGTGAATGTATGACATTGTTCTGCATTCTGTCCCATCAATAGTTCTTTTTGCATTTGTCACCCCGAGTGGGACGGGTATGCTCAGACGGGAGTCCCATGCTCTGCATGCCACTGGAATCAAGCTACCCTGGCTGAAGAGGGGTGAAACCCCGAAACCGGTCCTAGGATGCTTGTTTCCAGTCCAGGGAGGACCTGGCCTGGCAGTTCGGGCTGGACTGTTCCCATTGGGCACAGGGTCAAGACTGATTTGCATATGGCTGGGTCCAAACTGGAATGGCATGGTGAGCAAAAATACGATGGAATTAGGCCCAGATCTCTGTACTGGGGTGAATGTATGACATTGTTCTGCATTCTGTCCATCAATAGTTCTTTTTGCATTTGTCACCCCGAGTGGGACGGGTATGCTCAGACGTGAGTCCCGTGCTCTCCATCCCACTGGAATTAAGCTACCCTGGCTGAAGAGGGGTGAAACCCCGAAACCGGTCCTAGGATGCTTGTTTCCAGTCCAGGCAGGACCTGGCCTGGCAGTTCGGGCTGGACTGTTCCCATTGGGCACAGGGTCAAGACTGATTTGCATATGGCTTGGTCCAAACTGGAATGGCATGGTGAGCAAAAAAACGATGGAATTAGGCCCAGATCTCTGTACTGGGGTGAATGTATGACATTGTTCTGCATTCTGTCCATCAATAGTTCTTTTTGCATTTGTCATCCCGAGTGGGGCGGGTATGCTCAGACTTGAGTCCCGTGCTCTCCATGCCACTGGAATCAAGCTACCCTGGCTGAAGAGGGGTGAAACCCCGAAACTGGTCCTAGGATGCTTGTTTCCAGTCCAGGGAGGACCTGGCCTGGCAGTTCGGGCTGGACTGTTCCCATTGGGCACAGGGTCAAGACTGATTTGCATATGGCTGGATCCAAACTGGAATGGCATGGTGAGCAAAAAAACGATGGAATTAGGCCCAGATCTCTGTACTGGGGTGAATGTATGACATTGTTCTGCATTCTGTCCATCAATAGTTCTTTTTGCATTTGTCACCCCGAGTGGGACGGGTATGCTGAGACGTGAGTCCCGTGCTCTCCATGCCACTGGAATCAAGCTACCGTGGCTGAAGAGGGGTGAAACCCCGAAACTGGTTCTAGGATGCTTTTTTCTAGTCCACGGAGGACCTGGCCTGGCAGTTCGGGCTGGACTGTTCCTATTGAGCACAGGGTCAAGACTGATTTGCATATAGCTGGGTCCATACTGGAATGGCATGGTGAGCAAAAAAACGATGGAATTAGGCCCAGATCTCTGTACTGGGGTGAATGTATGACATTGTTCTGCATTCTGTCCATCAATAGTTCTTTTTGCATTTGTCATCCCGAGTGGGACGGGTATGCTCAGACGTGAGTCCCGTGCTCTCCATGCCACTGGAATTAAGCTACCCTGGCTTAAGAGGGGTGAAACCCCGAAACCGGTCCAATGGATTCTTGTTTCCAGTCCAGGGAGGACCTGGCCTGGCAGTTCGGGCTGGACTGTTCCCATTGGGCACAGGGTCAAGACTGATTTGCATATGGCTTGGTCCAAACTGGAATGGCATGGTGAGCAAAAAAACGATGGAATTAGGCCCAGATCTCTGTACTGGGGTGAATGTATGACATTGTTCTGCATTCTGTCCATCA
Organism: Triturus cristatus; assembly: GCF_964204655.1. Classification (NCBI taxonomy): domain Eukaryota; kingdom Metazoa; phylum Chordata; class Amphibia; order Caudata; family Salamandridae; genus Triturus; species Triturus cristatus. The sequence goes on from NC_140579.1 coordinate 589,678,712, forward strand.
ATAGTTCTTTTTGCATTTGTCACCCCGAGTGGGACGGGTATGCTCAGACGTGAGTCCCGTGCTCTCCATGCCACTGGAATCAAGCTACCCTGGCTAAAGAGGGGTGAAACCCCGAAACCGGTCCTAGGATGCTTGTTTCCAGTCCAGGGATGACCTGGCCTGGCAGTTCGGGCTGGACTGTTCCCATTGGGCACAGGGTCAAGACTGATTTGCATATGGCTGGGTCCAAACTGGAATGGCATGGTGAGCAAAAAAACGATGGAATTAGGCCCAGATCTCTGTACTGGGGTGAATGTATGACATTGTTCTGCATTCTGTCCATCAATAGTTCTTTTTGCATTTGTCACCCAGAGTGGAAAGGGTATGCTCAGACGTGAGTCCCGTGCTCTCTATGCCACTGGAATCAAGCTACCCTGGCTGAAGAGGGGTGAAACCCCGAAACCGGTCCTAGGATGCTTGTTTCCAGTCCGGAGGGGACCTGGCCTGGCAGATCGGGCTGGACTGTTCCCATTGGGCACAGGGTCAAGACTGATTTGCATATGGCTGGGTCCAAACTGGAATGGCATGGTGAGCAAAAAAACAATGGAATTAGGCCCAGATCTCTGTACTGGGGTGAATGTATGACATTGTTCTGCATTCTGTCCATCAATAGTTCTTTTTGCATTTGTCACCCCGAGTGGGACGGGTATGCTCAGACGTGAGTCCCGTGCTCTCCATGCCACTGGAATCAAGCTACCCTGGCTGAAGAGGGGTGAAACCCCGAAACTGGTTCTAGGATGCTTATTTCCAGTCCACGGAGGACCTGGCCTGGCAGTTCGGGCTGGACTGTTCCCATTGGGCACAGGGTCAAGACTGATTTTCATATGGCTCTGTCCAAACTGGAATGGCATGGTGAGCAAAAAAACGATGGAATTAGGCTCAGATCTATGTACTGGGGTGAATAAATGACATTGTTCTGCATTCTGTCCATCAATAGTTCTTTTTGCATTTGTCACCCAGAGTGGAACGGGTATGCTCAGGCGTGAGTCTCGTGCTCCCCATGCCACTGGAATCAAGCTACCCTGGCGGAAGAGGGGTGAAACCCCAAAACTGGTCCTAGGATGCTTGTTTCCAGTCCAGGGAGGACCTGGCCTGGCAGTTTGGGCTGGACTGTTCCCATTGGGCACAGGGTCAAGACTGATTTGCATATGGCTGGGTCCAAACTGGAATGGCATGGTGAGCAAAAATACGATGGAATTAGGCCCAGATCTCTGTACTGGGGTGAATGTATGACATTGTTCTGCATTCTGTCCATCAATAGTTATTTTTGCATTTGTCATCCCGAGTGGGACGGGTATGCTCAGACGTGAGTCCCGTGCTCTCCATGCCACTGGAATCAAGCTACCCTCGCTGAAGAGGGCTGAAACCCCGAAACCGGTCCTAGGATGCTTGTTTCCAGTCCAGGGAGGACCTGGCCTGGCAGTTTGGGTTGGACTGTTCCCATTGGGCACAGGTTCAAGACTGATTTTCATATGGCTTGGTCCAAACTGGAATGGCATGGTGAGCAAAAAACGATGGAATTAGGCCCAGATCTCTGTACTGGGGTGAATGTATGACATTGTTCTGCATTCTGTCCATCAATAGTTCCTTTTGCATTTGTCACCCCGAGTGGGACGGGTATGCTCAGACGTGAGTCCCGTGCTCTCCATGCCACTGGAACCAAGCTACCCTGGCTGAAGAAGGGTGAAACCCCGAAACCGGTCCTAGGATGCTTGTTTCAAGTCCGGGGGGGACCTGGCCTGGCAGATCGGGCTGGACTGTTCCCATTGGGCACAGGGTCAAAACTGATTTGCATATGGCTGGGTCCAAACTGGAATGGCATGGTGAGCAAAAAAACGATGGAATTAGGCCCAGATCTCTGTACTGGGGTGAATGTATGACATTGTTCTGCATTCTGTCCATCAATAGTTCTTTTTGCATTTGTCACCCCGAGTGGGACGGGTATGCTCAGACGTGAGTCCCGTGCTCTCCATGCCACTGGAATCAAGCTACCCTGGCTGAAGAAGGGTGAAACCCCGAAACCGGTCCTAGGATGCTTGTTTCCAGTCCAGGGAGGACCTGGCCTAGCAGTTCGGGCTGGACTGTTCCCATTGGGCACAGGGTCAAGACTGATTTGCATATGGCTGGGTCCGAACTGGAGTGGCATGGCGAGCAAAAAAACGATGGAATTAGGCCCAGATCTCTGTACTGGGGTGAATGTATGACATTGTTCTGCGTTCTGTCCATCAATAGTTCTTTTTGCATTTGTCACCCCGAGTGGGACGGGTATGCTCAGACGTCAGTCCCATGCTCTCCATGCCACTGGAATCAAGCCACATTGGCCGAAGAGGGCTGAGACCCCGAAACCGGACCTAGGTTGCTTGTTTCCAGTCCAGGGAGGACCTTACCTGGCAGTTCAGGCTGGACTGTTCCCATTGGGCACAGGGTCAAGACTGATTTGCATATGGCTGGGTCCAAACTGGAATGGCATGGTGAGCAAAAATACGATGGAATTAGGCCCAGATCTCTGTACTGGGGTGAATGTATGACATTGTTCTGCATTCTGTCCATCAATAGTTCTTTTTGCATTTGTCACCCCGAGTGGGACGGGTATGCTCAGACGTGAGTCCCGTGCTCTCCATCCCACTGGAATTAAGCTACCCTGGCTGAAGAGGGGTGAAACCCCGAAACCGGTCCTAGGATGCTTGTTTCCAGTCCAGGCAGGACCTGGCCTGGCAGTTCGGGCTGGACTGTTCCCATTGGGCACAGGGTCAAGACTGATTTGCATATGGCTTGGTCCAAACTGGAATGGCATGGTGAGCAAAAAAACGATGGAATTAGGCCCAGATCTCTGTACTGGGGTGAATGTATGACATTGTTCTGCATTCTGTCCCATCAATAGTTCTTTTTGCATTTGTCACCCCGAGTGGGACGGGTATGCTCAGACGGGAGTCCCATGCTCTGCATGCCACTGGAATCAAGCTACCCTGGCTGAAGAGGGGTGAAACCCCGAAACCGGTCCTAGGATGCTTGTTTCCAGTCCAGGGAGGACCTGGCCTGGCAGTTCGGGCTGGACTGTTCCCATTGGGCACAGGGTCAAGACTGATTTGCATATGGCTGGGTCCAAACTGGAATGGCATGGTGAGCAAAAAAACGATGGAATTAGGCCCAGATCTCTGTACTGGGGTGAATGTATGACATTGTTCTGCATTCTGTCCATCAATAGTTCTTTTTGAATTTGTCACCCCGAGTGGGACGGGTATGCTCAGGCGTGAGTCTCGTGCTCTCCATGCCACTGGAATCAAGCTACCCTGGCGGAAGAGGGGTGAAACCCCAAAACCGGTCCTAGGATGCTTGTTTCCAGTCCAGGGAGGACCTGGCCTGGCAGTTTGGGCTGGACTGTTCCCATTGGGCACAGGGTCAAGACTGATTTGCATATGGCTGGGTCCAAACTGGAATGGCATGGTGAGCAAAAATAAGATGGAATTAGGCCCAGATCTCTGTACTGGGGTGAATGTATGACATTGTTCTGCATTCTGTCCATCAATAGTTCTTTTTGCATTTGTCATCCCGAGTGGGGCGGGTATGCTCAGACTTGAGTCCCGTGCTCTCCATGCCACTGGAATCAAGCTACCCTGGCTGAAGAGGGGTGAAACCCCGAAACTGGTCCTAGGATGCTTGTTTCCAGTCCAGGGAGGACCTGGCCTGGCAGTTCGGGCTGGACTGTTCCCATTGGGCACAGGGTCAAGACTGATTTGCATATGGCTGGATCCAAACTGGAATGGCATGGTGAGCAAAAAAACGATGGAATTAGGCCCAGATCTCTGTACTGGGGTGAATGTATGACATTGTTCTGCATTCTGTCCATCAATAGTTCTTTTTGCATTTGTCACCCCGAGTGGGACGGGTATGCTGAGACGTGAGTCCCGTGCTCTCCATGCCACTGGAATCAAGCTACCGTGGCTGAAGAGGGGTGAAACCCCGAAACTGGTTCTAGGATGCTTTTTTCTAGTCCACGGAGGACCTGGCCTGGCAGTTCGGGCTGGACTGTTCCTATTGAGCACAGGGTCAAGACTGATTTGCATATAGCTGGGTCCATACTGGAATGGCATGGTGAGCAAAAAAACGATGGAATTAGGCCCAGATCTCTGTACTGGGGTGAATGTATGACATTGTTCTGCATTCTGTCCATCAATAGTTCTTTTTGCATTTGTCATCCCGAGTGGGACGGGTATGCTCAGACGTGAGTCCCGTGCTCTCCATGCCACTGGAATTAAGCTACCCTGGCTTAAGAGGGGTGAAACCCCGAAACCGGTCCAATGGATTCTTGTTTCCAGTCCAGGGAGGACCTGGCCTGGCAGTTCGGGCTGGACTGTTCCCATTGGGCACAGGGTCAAGACTGATTTGCATATGGCTTGGTCCAAACTGGAATGGCATGGTGAGCAAAAAAACGATGGAATTAGGCCCAGATCTCTGTACTGGGGTGAATGTATGACATTGTTCTGCATTCTGTCCATCAATAGTTCTTTTTGCATTTGTCACCCCGAGTGGGACGGGTATGCTCAGACGGGAGTCCCATGCTCTCCATGCCACTGGAATCAAGCTACCCTGGCTGAAGAGGGGTGAAACCCCGAAACCGTTCCTAGGATGCTTGTTTCCAGTCCAGGGAGGACCTGGCCTGGCAATTCGGGCTGGACTGTTCCCATTGGGCACAGGGTCAAGATTGATTTGCATATGGCTGGGTCCAAACTGGAATGGCATGGTGAGCAAAAAAACGATGGAATTAGGCCCAGATCTCTGTACTGGGGTGAATGTATGACATTGTTCTGCATTCTGTCCATCAATAGTTCTTTTTGCATTTGTCACCCCGAGTGGGACGGGTATGCTGAGACGTGAGTCCCGTGCTCTCCATGCCACTGGAATCAAGCTACCCTGGCTGAAGAGGGGTGAAACCCCGAAACTGGTTCTAGGATGCTTTTTTCTAGTCCACGGAGGACCTGGCCTGGCAGTTCGGGCTGGACTGTTCCTATTGAGCACAGGGTCAAGACTGATTTTCATATGGCTGGGTCTAAACTGGAATGGCATGGTGAGCAAAAAAACGATGGTATTAGGCCCTGATCTCTGTACTGGGGTGAATGTATGACATTGTTCTGCATTCTGTCCGTCAGTAGTTCTTTTTGCATTTGTCAACCCGAGTGGGACGGGTATGCTCAGACGTGAGTCCCGTGCTCTCCATGCCACTGGAATCAAGCTACCCTGGCTGAAGAGGGGTGAAACCCCGAAACCGGTCCTAGGATGCTTGTTTCTAGTCCAGGGAGGACCTGGCCTGGCAGTTCGGGCTGGACTGTTCCCATTGGGCAAAGGGTCAAGACTGATTTGCATATAGCTGGGTCCATACTGGAATGGCATAGTGAGAAACAAAACAATGGAATTAGGCCCAGATCTCTGTACTGGGGTGAATGTATGACATTGTTCTGCATTCTGTCCAACAATAGTTCTTTTTGCATTTGTCACCCCGAGTGGAACGGGTATGCTCAGACGTGAGTCCCGTGCTCTCTATGCCACTGGAATCAAGCTACCCTGGCTGAAGAGGGGTAAAACCCCGAAACCGGTCCTAGGATGCTTGTTTCCAGTCCAGGGAGAACCTGGCCTGGCAGTTTGGGCTGGACTGTTCCCATTGGGCACAGGGTCAAGACTGATTTGCATTTGGCTGTGTACAAACTGGAATGGCATAGTGAGCAAAAAAACGGATGGAATTAGGCCCAGATCTCTGTACTGGGGTGAATGTATGACATTGTTCTGCATTATGACCATCAATAGTTCCTTTTGCATTCGTCACCCCGAGTGGGATGGGTATGCTCAGACGTGAGTCCCATGCTCTCCATGCCACTGGAATCAAGCTAACCAGGCTGAAGAGGGGTGAAACCCCGAAACTGGTCCTAGGATGCTTGTTTCCAGTCCAGGGAGGACCTGGCCTGGCAGTTTGGGCTGGACTGTTCCTATTGGGTACAGGGTCAAGACTGATTTGCATTTGGCTGTGTACAAACTGGAATGGCATAGTGAGCAAAAAAACAATGGAATTAGGCCCAGATCTCTGTACTGGGGTGAATGTATGAAATTGTTCTGCATTCTGTCCATCAATAGTTCTTTTTGCATTTGTCACCCCGAGTGGGACGGGTATGCTCAGACGGGAGTCCCATGCTCTCCATGCCACTGGAATCAAGCTACCCTGGCTGAAGAGGGGTGAAACCCCGAAACCGGTCCTAGGATGCTTGTTTCCAGTCCAGGGAGGACCTGGCCTGGCAATTCGGGCTGGACTGTTCCCATTGGGCACAGGGTCAAGATTGATTTGCATATGGCTGGGTCCAAACTGGAATGGCATGGTGAGCAAAAAAAAGATGGAATTAGGCCCAGATCTCTGTACTGGGGTGAATGTATGACATTGTTCTGCATTCTGTCCATCAATAGTTCTTTTTGCATTTGTCACCCCGAGTGGGACGGGTATGCTGAGACGTGAGTCCCGTGCTCTCCATGCCACTGGAATCAAGCTACCCTGGCTGAAGAGGGGTGAAACCCCGAAACTGGTTCTACGATGCTTTTTTCTAGTCCACGGAGGACCTGGCCTGGCAGTTCGGGCTGGACTGTTCCTATTGAGCACAGGGTCAAGACTGATTTTCATATGGCTGGGTCCAAACTGGAATGGCATGGTGAGCAAAAAAACGATGGTATTAGGCCCTGATCTCTGTACTGGGGTGAATGTATGACATTGTTCTGCATTCTGTCCGTCAGTAGTTCTTTTTGCATTTGTCAACCCGAGTGGGACGGGTATGCTCAGACGTGAGTCCCGTGCTCTCCATGCCACTGGAATCAAGCTACCCTGGCTGAAGAGAGGTGAAACCCCGAAACCGGTCCTAGGATGCTTGTTTCCAGTCCAGGGAGGACCTGGCCTGGCAGTTCGGGCTGGACTGTTCCCATTGGGCAAAGGGTCAAGACTGATTTGCATATAGCTGGGTCCATACTGGAATGGCATAGTGAGAAACAAAACAATGGAATTAGGCCCAGATCTCTGTACTGGGGTGAATGTATGACATTGTTCTGCATTCTGTCCAACAATAGTTCTTTTTGCATTTGTCACCCCGAGTGGAACGGGTATGCTCAGACGTGAGTCCCGAGCTCTCTATGCCACTGGAATCAAGCTACCCTGGCTGAAGAGGGGTGAAACCCCGAAACCGGTCCTAGGATGCTTGTTTCCAGTCCAGGGAGGACCTGGCCTGGCAGTTTGGGCTGGACTGTTCCCATTGGGCACAGGGTCAAGACTGATTTGCATTTGGCTGTGTACAAACTGGAATGGCATAGTGAGCAAAAAAACGAATGGAATTAGGCCCAGATCTCTGTACTGGGGTGAATGTATGACATTGTTCTGCATTATGACCATCAATAGTTCCTTTTGCATTCGTCACCCCGAGTGGGATGGGTATGCTCAGACGTGAGTCCCATGCTCTCCATGCCACTGGAATCAAGCTAACCAGGCTGAAGAGGGGTGAAACCCCAAAACTGGTCCTAGGATGCATGTTTCCAGTCCAGGGAGGACCTGGCCTGGCAGTTTGGGCTGGACTGTTCCTATTGGGTACAGGGTCAAGACTGATTTGCATTTGGCTGTGTACAAACTGGAATGGCATAGTGAGCAAAAAAACAATGGAATTAGGCCCAGATCTCTGTACTGGGGTGAATGTATGAAATTGTTCTGCATTCTGTCCATCAATAGTTCTTTTTGCATTTGTCTCCCCGAGTGGGACGGGTATGCTCAGACGGGAGTCCCATGCTCTCCATGCCACTGGAATCAAGCTACCCTGGCTGAAGAGGGGTGAAACCCCGAAACCGGTCCTAGGATGCTTGTTTCCAGTCCAGGGAGGACCTGGCCTGGTAATTCGGGCTGGACTGTTCCCATTGGGCACAGGGTCAAGATTGATTTGCATATGGCTGGGTCCAAACTGGAAAGGCATGGTGAGCAAAAAAAAGAAGGAATTAGGCCCAGAGCTCTGTACTGGGGTGAATGTATGACATTGTTCTGCATTCTGTCCATCAGTAGTTTTTTTTGCATTTGTCACCCCGAGTGGGACGGGTATGCTCAGACGTGAGTCCCGTGCTCTCCATGCCACTGGAATCAAGCTACCCTGGCTGAAGAGGGTTGAAACCCCGAAGCCGGTCCTAGGATGCTTGTTTCCAGTCCAGGGAGTACCTGGCCTGGCAGTTCGGGTTGGACTGTTCCCATCGGGCACAGGGTGTAGACTGATTTGCATATGGCTAGGCCCAAACTGGAATGGCATGGTGAGCAAAAAAACGATGGTATTAGGCCCTGATCTCTGTACTGGGGTGAATGTATGACATTGTTCTGCATTCTGTCCATCAATAGTTCTTTTTGCATTTGTCACCCCGAGTGGGACGGGTATGCTCTGACGTGAGTCCCGTGCTCTCCATGCCACTGGAATCAAGCTACCCTGGCTAAAGAGGGGTGAAACCCCAAAACCGGTCCTAGGATGCTTGTTTCCAGTCCAGGGATGACCTGGCCTGGCAGTTCGGGCTGGACAGTTCCCATTGGGCACAGGGTCAAGACTGATTTGCATATGGCTCTGTCCAAACTGGAATGGCATGGTGAGCAAAAAAACGATGGAATTAGGCCCAGATCTATGTACTGGGGTGAATGAATGACATTGTTCTGCATTCTGTCCATCAATAGTTCTTTTTGAATTTGTCACCCTGAGTGGAACGGGTATGCTCAGGCGTGAGTCTCGTGCTCTCCATGCCACTGGAATCAAGCTACCCTGGCGGAAGAGGGGTGAAACCCCAAAACCGGTCCTAGGATGCTTGTTTCCAGTCCAGGGAGGACCTGGCCTGGCAGTTTGGGCTGGACTGTTCCCATTGGGCACAGGGTCAAGACTGATTTGCATATGGCTGGGTCCAAACTGGAATGGCATGGTGAGCAAAAATACGATGGAATTAGGCCCAGATCTCTGTACTGGGGTGAATGTATGACATTGTTCTGCATTCTGTCCATCAATAGTTCTTTTTGCATTTGTCATCCCGAGTGGGACGGGTATGCTCAGACGTGAGTCCCGTGCTCTCCATGCCACTGGAATCAAGCTACCCTGGCTGAAGAGGGGTGAAACCCCGAAACCGGTCCTAGGATGCTTGTTTCCAGTCCAGGGAGGACCTGGCCTGGCAGTTTGGGTTGGACTGTTCCCATTGGGCACAGGGTCAAGACTGATTTGCATATGGCTTGGTCCAAACTGGAATGGCATGGTGAGCAAAAAAACGATGGAATTAGGCCCAGATCTCTGTACTGGGGTGAATGTATGACATTGTTCTGCATTCTGTCCATCAATAGTTCCTTTTGCATTTGTCACCCCGAATGGGACGGGTATGCTCAGACGTGAGTCCCGTGCTCTCCATGCCACTGGAATCAAGCTACCCTGGCGGAAGAGGGGTGAAACCCCAAAACCGGTCCTAGGATGCTTGTTTCCAGTCCAGGGAGGACCTGGCCTGGCAGTTTGGGCTGGACTGTTCCCATTGGGCACAGGGTCAAGACTGATTTGCATATGGCTGGGTCCAAACTGGAATGGCATGGTGAGCAAAAATACGATGGAATTAGTCCCAGATCTCTGTACTGGGGTGAATGTATGACATTGTTCTGCATTCTGTCCATCAATAGTTCTTTTTGCATTTGTCATCCCGAGTGTGACGGGTATGCTCAGACGTGAGTCCCGTGCTCTCCATGCCACTGGAACCAAGCTACCCTGGCTGAAGAAGGGTGAAACCCCGAAACCGGTCCTAGGATTCTAGTTTCAAGACCGGGGGGGACCTGGCCTGGCAGATCGGGCTGGACTGTTCCCATTGGGCACAGGGTCAAGACTGATTTGCATATGGCTGGGTCCAAACTGGACTGGCATGGTGAGCAAAAAAACGATGGAATTAGGCCCAGATCTCTGTACTGGGGTGAATGTATGACATTGTTATGCATTCTGTCCATCAATAGTTCTTTTTGCATTTGTCACCCCGAGTGGGACGGGTATGCTCAGACGTGAGTCCCGTGCTCTCCATGCCACTGGAATCAAGCTACCCTGGCTGAAGAAGGGTAAAACCCCGAAACCGGTCCTAGGATGCTTGTTTCCAGTCCAGGGAGGACCTGGCCTGGCAGTTCGGGCTGGACTGTTCCCATTGGGCACAGGGTCAAGACTGATTTGCATATGGCTGGATCCAAACTGGAGTGGCATGGCGAGCAAAAAAACGATGGAATTAGGCCCAGATCTCTGTACTGGGGTGAATGTATGACATTGTTCTGCATTCTGTCCATCAATAATTCTTTTTGCATTTGTCACCCCGAGTGGGACGGGTATGCTCAAACGTGACTCCCGTGCTCTCCATGCCACTGGAATCAAGCTACACTGGCTGAAGAGGGCTGAAACCCCGAAACCGGACCTAGGTTGCTTGTTTCCAGTCCAGGGAAGACCTGACCTGGCAATTCAGGCTGGACTGTTCCCATTGGGCACAGGGTCAAAACTGATTTGCATATGGCTGGGTCCAAACTGGAATGGCATGGTGAACAAAAATACGATGGAATTAAGCCCAGATCTCTGTACTGGGGTGAATGTATGACATTGTTCTGCATTCTGTCCATCAATAGTTCTTTTTGCATTTGTCACCCCGAGTGGGACGGGTATGCTCAAACGTGACTCCCGTGCTCTCCATGCCACTGGAATCAAGCTACACTGGCTGAAGAGGGCTGAAACCCCGAAACCGGTCCTAGGATGCTTGTTTCCAGTCCAGGGAGGACCTGGCCTGGCAGTTTGGGCTGGACTGTTCCCATTGGGCACAGGGTCAAGACAGATTTGCATATGGCTGTGTCCAAACTGGAATGGCATGGTGAGCAAAAAACCGATGGAATTAGGCCCTGATCTCTGTACTGGGGTGAATGTATGACATTGTTCTGCATTCTGTCCATCAATAGTTCTTTTTGCATTTGTCACCCCGAGTGGGACGGGTATGCTCAGACGTCAGTCCCATGCTCTCCATGCCACTGGAATCAAGCCACACTGGCCGAAGAGGGGTGAAACCCCGAAACCGGACCTAGGTTGCTTGTTTCCAGTCCAGGGAAGACCTGACCTGGCAGTTCAGGCTGGACTGTTCCCATTGGGCACAGGGTCAAGACTGATTTGCATATGGCTGGGTCCAAACTGGAATGGCATGGTGAGCAAAAATACGATGGAATTAAGCCCAGATCTCTGTACTGGGGTGAATGTATGACATTGTTCTGCATTCTTTCCATCAATAGTTCTTTTTGCATTTGTCACCCCGAGTGGGACGGGTATGCTCAAACGTGACTCCCGTGCTCTCCATGCCACTGGAATCAAGCTACCCTGGCTGAAGAGGGCTGAAACCCCGAAACCGGTCCTAGGATGCTTGTTTCCAGTCCAGGGAGGACCTGGCCTGGCAGTTTGGGCTGGACTGTTCCCATTGGGCACAGGGACAAGACAGATTTGCATATGGCTGTGTCCAAACTGGAATGGCATGGTGAGCAAAAAACCGATGGAATTAGGCCCTGATCTCTGTACTGGGGTGAATGTATGATATTGTTCTGCATTCTGTCCATCAATAGTTCTTTTTGCCTTGTTCACCCCGAGTGGGACGGGTATGCTCAGACGTGAGTCCCGTGCTCTCCATGCCACTGGAATTAAGCTACCCTGGCTTAAGAGGGGTGAAACCCCGAAACCGGTCCAATGGATTCTTGTTTCCAGTCCAGGGAGGACCTGGCCTGGCAGTTCGGGCTGGACTGTTCCCATTGGGCACAGGGTCAAGACTGATTTGCATATGGCTTGGTCCAAACTGGAATGGCATGGTGAGCAAAAAAACGATGGAATTAGGCCCAGATCTCTGTACTGGGGTGAATGTATGACATTGTTCTGCATTCTGTCCATCAATAGTTCTTTTTGCATTTGTCACCCCGAGTGGGACGGGTATGCTCAGACGGGAGTCCCATGCTCTCATGCCACTGGAATCAAGCTACCCTGGCTGAAGAGGGGTGAAACCCCGAAACCGTTCCTAGGATGCTTGTTTCCAGTCCAGGGAGGACCTGGCCTGGCAATTCGGGCTGGACTGTTCCCATTGGGCACAGGGTCAAGATTGATTTGCATATGGCTGGGTCCAAACTGGAATGGCATGGTGAGCAAAAATACGATGGAATTAGGCCCAGATCTCTGTACTGGGGTGAATGTATGACATTGTTCTGCATTCTGTCCATCAATAGTTCTTTTTGCATTTGTCACCCCGAGTGGGACGGGTATGCTGAGACGTGAGTCCCGTGCTCTCCATGCCACTGGAATCAAGCTACCCTGGCTGAAGAGGGGTGAAACCCCGAAACTGGTTCTAGGATGCTTTTTTCTAGTCCACGGAGGACCTGGCCTGGCAGTTCGGGCTGGACTGTTCCTATTGAGCACAGGGTCAAGACTGATTTTCATATGGCTGGGTCCAAACTGGAATGGCATGGTGAGCAAAAAAACGATGGTATTAGGCCCTGATCTCTGTACTGGGGTGAATGTATGACATTGTTCTGCATTCTGTCCGTCAGTAGTTCTTTTTGCATTTGTCAACCCGAGTGGGACGGGTATGCTCAGACGTGAGTCCCGTGCTCTCCATGCCACTGGAATCAAGCTACCCTGGCTGAAGAGGGGTGAAACCCCGAAACCGGTCCTAGGATGCTTGTTTCTAGTCCAGGGAGGACCTGGCCTGGCAGTTCGGGCTGGACTGTTCCCATTGGGCAAAGGGTCAAGACTGATTTGCATATAGCTGGGTCCATACTGGAATGGCATAGTGAGAAACAAAACAATGGAATTAGGCCCAGATCTCTGTACTGGGGTGAATGTATGACATTGTTCTGCATTCTGTCCATCAATAGTTCCTTTTGCATTTGTCACCCCGAGTGGGACGGGTATGCTCAGACGTCAGTCCCATGCTCTCCATGCCACTGGAATCAAGCCACATTGGCCGAAGAGGGCTGAGACCCCGAAACCGGACCTAGGTTGCTTGTTTCCAGTCCAGGGAGGACCTTACCTGGCAGTTCAGGCTGGACTGTTCCCATTGGGCACAGGGTCAAGACTGATTTGCATATGGCTGGGTCTAAACTGGAATGGCATGGTGAGCAAAAATACGATGGAATTAGGCCCAGATCTCTGTACTGGGGTGAATGTATGACATTGTTCTGCATTCTGTCCATCAATAGTTCTTTTTGCATTTGTCATCCCGAGTGGGACGGGTATGCTCAGACGTGAGTCCCGTGCTCTCCATCCCACTGGAATTAAGCTACCCTGGCTGAAGAGGGGTGAAACCCCGAAACCGGTCCTAGGATGCTTGTTTCCAGTCCAGGGAGGACCTGGCCTGGCAGTTCGGGCTGGACTGTTCCCATTGGGCACAGGGTCAAGACTGATTTGCATATGGCTTGGTCCAAACTGGAATGGCATGGTGAGCAAAAAAACGATGGAATTAGGCCCAGATCTCTGTACTGGGGTGAATGTATGACATTGTTCTGCATTCTGTCCCATCAATAGTTCTTTTTGCATTTGTCACCCCGAGTGGGACGGGTATGCTCAGACGGGAGTCCCATGCTCTGCATGCCACTGGAATCAAGCTACCCTGGCTGAAGAGGGGTGAAACCCCGAAACCGGTCCTAGGATGCTTGTTTCCAGTCCAGGGAGGACCTGGCCTGGCAGTTCGGACTGGACTGTTCCCATTGGGCACAGGGTCAAGACTGATTTGCATATGGCTGGGTCCAAACTGGAATGGCATGGTGAGCAAAAAAACGATGGAATTAGGCCCAGATCTCTGTACTGGGGTGAATGTATGACATTGTTCTGCATTCTGTCCATCAATAGTTCTTTTTGCATTTGTCACCCCGAGTGGGACGGGTATGCTCAGGCGTGAGTCTCGTGCTCTCCATGCCACTGGAATCAAGCTACCCTGGCGGAAGAGGGGTGAAACCCCAAAACCGGTCCTAGGATGCTTGTTTCCAGTCCAGGGAGGACCTGGCCTGGCAGTTTGGGCTGGACTGTTCCCATTGGGCACAGGGTCAAGACTGATTTGCATATGGCTGGGTCCAAACTGGAATGGCATGGTGAGCAAAAATAAGATGGAATTAGGCCCAGATCTCTGTACTGGGGTGAATGTATGACATTGTTCTGCATTCTGTCCATCAATAGTTCTTTTTGCATTTGTCATCCCGAGTGGGACGGGTATGCTCAGACGTGAGTCCCGTGCTCTCCATGCCACTGGAATCAAGCTACCCTGGCTGAAGAGGGGTGAAACCCCGAAACTGGTCCTAGGATGCTTGTTTCCAGTCCAGGGAGGACCTGGCCTGGCAGTTCGGGCTGGACTGTTCCCATTGGGCACAGGGTCAAGACTGATTTGCATATGGCTGGGTCCAAACCGGAATGGCATGGTGAGCAAAAAAACGATGGAATTAGGCCCAGATCTCTGTACTGGGGTGAATGTATGACATTGTTCTGCATTCTGTCCATCAATAGTTCTTTTTGCATTTGTCACCCCGAGTGGGACGGGTATGCTCAGGCGTGAGTCTCGTGCTCTCCATGCCACTGGAATCAAGCTACCCTGGCGGAAGAGGGGTGAAACCCCAAAACCGGTCCTAGGATGCTTGTTTCCAGTCCCGGGAGGACCTGGCCTGGCAGTTTGGGCTAGACTGTTCCCATTGGGCACAGGGTCAAGACTGATTTGCATATGGCTGGGTCCAAACTGGAATGGCATGGTGAGCAAAAATAAGATGGAATTAGGCCCAGATCTCTGTACTGGGGTGAATGTATGACATTGTTCTGCATTCTGTCCATCAATAGTTCTTTTTGCATTTGTCATCCCGAGTGGGACGGGTATGCTCAGACGTGAGTCCCGTGCTCTCCATGCCACTGGAATCAAGCTACCCTGGCTGAAGAGGGGTGAATCCCCGAAACCGGTCCTAGGATGCTTGTTTCCAGTCCAGGGAGGACCTGGCCTGGCAGTTTGGGCTGGACTGTTCCCATTGGGCACAGGGTCAAGACTGATTTGCATATGGCTGGGTCCAAACTGGAATGGCATGGTGAGCAAAAAAACGATGGAATTAGGCCCAGATCTATGTACTGGGGTGAATGAATGACATTGTTCTGCATTCTGTCCATCAATAGTTCTTTTTGAATTTGTCACCCTGAGTGGAACGGGTATGCTCAGGCGTGAGTCTCGTGCTCTCCATGCCACTGGAATCAAGCTACCCTGGTGGAAGAGGGGTGAAACCCCAAAACTGGTCCTAGGATGCTTGTTTCCAGTCCAGGGAGGACCTGGCCTGGCAGTTTGGGTTGGACTGTTCCCATTGGGCACAGGGTCAAGACTGATTTGCATATGGCTTCGTCCAAACTGGAATGGCATGGTGAGCAAAAAAACGATGGAATTAGGCCCAGATCTCTGTACTGGGGTGAATGTATGACATTGTTCTGCATTCTGTCCATCAATAGTTCCTTTTGCATTTGTCACCCCGAGTGGGACGGGTATGCTCAGACGTGAGTCCCGTGCTCTCCATGCCACTGGAACCAAGCTACCCTGGCTGAAGAAGGGTGAAACCCCGAAACCGGTCCTAGGATGCTAGTTTCAAGTCCGGGGGGGACCTGGCCTGGCAGATCGGGCTGGACTGTTCCCATTGGGCACAGGGTCAAGACTGATTTGCATATGGCTGGGTCCAAACTGGACTGGCATGGTGAGCAAAAAAACGATGGAATTAGGCCCAGATCTCTGTACTGGGGTGAATGTATGACATTGTTCTGCATTCTGTCCATCAATAGTGCTTTTTGCATTTGTCACCCCGAGTGGGACGGGTATGCTCAGACGTGAGTCCCGTGCTCTCCATGCCACTGGAATCAAGCTACCCTGGCTGAAGAGGGGTGAAACCCCGAAACCGGTCCTAGGATGCTTGTTTCCAGTCCAGGGATGACCTGGCCTGGCAGTTCGGGCTGGACTGTTCCTATTGAGCACAGGGTCAAGACTGATTTTCATATGGCTGGGTCCAAACTGGAATGGCATGGTGAGCTAAAAAACGATGGAATTAGGCCCAGATCTCTGTACTCGGGAGAATGTATGACATTGTTCTGCATTCTGTCCATCAATAGTTCTTTTTGCATTTGTCACCCCGAGTGGGACGGGTATGCTCAGACGTGAGTCCCGTGCTCTCCATGCCACTGGAATCAAGCTACCCTGGCTGAAGAGGGGTGAAACCCCGAAACCGGTCCTAGGATGCTTGTTTCCAGTCCAGGGATGACCTGGCCTGGCAGTTCGGGCTGGACTGTTCCCATTGGGCACAGGGTCAAGACTGATTTGCATATGGCTGGGTCCAAACTGGAATGGCATGGTGAGCAAAAAAACGATGGAATTAGGCCCAGATCTCTGTACTGGGGTGAATGTATGACATTGTTCTGCATTCTGTCCATCAATAGTTCTTTTTGCATTTGTCACCCCGAGTGCAATGGGTATGCTCAGACGCGAGTCCCGTGCTCTCCATGCCACTGAAATCCAGCTACCCTGGCTGAAGAGGGGTGAAACCCCGAAACCGGTCCTAGGATGCTTGTTTCCAGTCCAGGGAGGACCTGGCCTGGCAGTTCGGGCTGGAATGTTCCCATTGGGCAAAGGGTCAAGACTGATTTGCATATAGCTGGGTCCATACTGGAATGGCATAGTGAGAAACAAAACAATGGAATTAGGCCCAGATCTCTGTACTGGGGTGAATGTATGACATTGTTCTGCATTCTGTCCAACAATAGTTCTTTTTGCATTTGTCACCCCGAGTGGAACGGGTATGCTCAGACGTGAGTCCCGTGCTCTCTATGCCACTGGAATCAAGCTACCCTGGCTGAAGAGGGGTGAAACCCCGAAACCGGTCCTAGGATGCTTGTTTCCAGTCCAGGGAGGACCTGGCCTGGCAGTTTGGGCTGGACTGTTCCCATTGGGCACAGGGTCAAGACTGATTTGCATTTGGCTGTGTACAAACTGGAATGGCATAGTGAGCAAAAAAACGGATGGAATTAGGCCCAGATCTCTGTACTGGGGTGCATGTATGACATTGTTCTGCATTATGACCATCAATAGTTCCTTTTGCATTCGTCACCCCGAGTGGGATGGGTATGCTCAGACGTGAGTCCCATGCTCTCCATGCCACTGGAATCAAGCTAACCAGGCTGAAGAGGGGTGAAACCCCGAAACTGGTCCTAGGATGCTTGTTTCCAGTCCAGGGAGGACCTGGCCTGGCAGTTTGGGCTGGACTGTTCCCATTGGGTACAGGGTCAAGACTGATTTGCATTTGGCTGTGTACAAACTGGAATGGCATAGTGAGCAAAAAAACAATGGAATTAGGCCCAGATCTCTGTACTGGGGTGAATGTATGAAATTGTTCTGCATTCTGTCCATCAATAGTTCTTTTTGCATTTGTCACCCCGAGTGGGACGGGTATGCTCAGACGTGAGTCCCGTGCTCTCCATGCCACTGGAATCAAGCTACCCTGGCTGAAGAGGGGTGAAACCCCGAAGCCGGTCCTAGGATGCTTGTTTCCAGTCCAGGGAGTACCTGGCCTGGCAGTTCGGGTTGGACTGTTCCCATCGGGCACAGGGTCAAGACTGATTTGCATATGGCTGGGCCCAAACTGGAATGGCATGGTGAGCAAAAAAACGATGGTATTAGGCCCTGCTCTCTGTACTGGGGTGAATGTATGACATTGTTCTGCATTCTGTCCATCAACAGTTCTTTTTGCATTTGTCACCCCGAGTGGGACGGGTATGCTCAGACGTGAGTCCCGTGCTCTCCATGCCACTGGAATCAAGCTACCCTGGCTAAAGAGGGGTGAAACCCCAAAACCGGTCCTAGGATGCTTGTTTCCAGTCCAGGGATGACCTGGCCTGGCAGTTCGGGCTGGACTGTTCCCATTGGGCACAGGGTCAATACTGATTTGCATATGGCTGGGTCCAAACTGGAATGGCATGGTGAGCAAAAAAACAATGGAATTAGGCCCAGATCTCTGTACTGGGGTGAATGTATGACATTGTTCTGCATTCTGTCCATCAATAGTTCTTTTTGCATTTGTCACCCCGAGTGGGACGGGTATGCTCAGACGTGAGTCCCGTGCTCTCCATGCCACTGGAATCCAGCTACCCTGGCTGAAAAGGGGTGAAACCACGAAACCGGTCCTAGGATGCTTGTTTCCAGTCCAGGGAGGACCTGGCCTGGCAGTTCGGGCTGGACTGTTCCCATTGGGCAAAGGGTCAAGACTGATTTGCATATAGCTGGGTCCATACTGGAATGGCATAGTGAGAAACAAAACGATGGAATTAGGCTCAGATCTCTGTACTGGGGTGAATATATGACATTGTTCTGCATTCTGTCCATCAATAGTTCTTTTTGCATTTGTCACCCAGAGTGGAAAGGGTATGCTCAGACGTGAGTCCCGTGCTCTCTATGCCACTGGAATCAAGCTACCCTGGCTGAAGAGGGGTGAAACCCTGAAACCGGTCCTAGGATGCTTGTTTCCAGGCCAGGGAGGACCTGGCCTGGCAGTTTGGGCTGGACTGTTCCCATTGGGCACAGGGTCAAGACTGATTTGCATTTGGCTGTGTACAAACTGGAATGGCATAGTGAGCACAAAAAGGATGGAATTAGGCCCAGATCTCTGTACTGGGGTGAATGTATGACATTGTTCTGCATTATGACCATCAATAGTTCCTTTTGCATTTGTCACCCCGAGTGGGACGGGTATGCTCAGACGTGAGTCCCATGCTCTCCATGCCACTGGAATCAAGCTAACCAGGCTGAAGAGGGGTGAAACCCCGAAACTGGTCCTAGGATGCTTGTCTCCAGTCGAGGGAGGACCTGGCCTGGCAGTTCGGGCTGGACTGTTCCCATTGGGCACAGGGTCAAGACTGATTTGCATATGGCTTGGTCCAAACTGGAATGGCATGGTGAGCAAAAAAACTATGGAATTAGGCCCAGATCTCTGTATTGGGGTGAATGTATGACATTGTTCTGCATTCTGTCCATCAATAGTTCTTTTTGCATTTGTCACCCCGAGTGGGACGGGTATGCTCAGACGTGAGTCCCGTGCTCTCCATCCCACTGGAATTAAGCTACCCTGGCTGAAGAGGGGTGAAACCCCGAAACCGGTCCTAGGATGCTTGTTTCCAGTCCAGGGAGGACCTGGCCTGGCAGTTCAGGCTGGACTGTTCCCATTGGGCACAGGGTCAAGACTGATTTGCATATGGCTTGGTCCAAACTGGAATGGCGAGCAAAAAAACGATGGAATTAGGCCCAGATCTCTGTACTGGGTTGAATGTATGACATTGTTCTGCATTCTGTCCCATCAATAGTTCTTTTTGCATTTGTCACCCCGAGTGGGACGGGTATGCTCAGACGGGAGTCCCATGCTCTGCATGCCACTGGAATCAAGCTACCCTGGCTGAAGAGTGGTGAAACCCCGAAACCGGTCCTAGGATGCTTGTTTCCAGTCCAGGGAGGACCTGGCCTGGCAGTTCGGGCTGGACTGTTCCCATTGGGCACAGGGTCAAGACTGATTTGCATATGGCTCTGTCCAAACTGGAATGGCATGGTGAGCAAAAAAACGATGGAATTAGGCCCAGATCTATGTACTGGGGTGAATGAATGACCTTGTTCTGCATTCTGTCCATCAATAGTTCTTTTTGAATTTGTCACCCTGAGTGGAACGGGTATGCTCAGGCGTGAGTCTCGTGCTCTCCATGCCACTGGAATCAAGCTACCCTGGCGGAAGAGGGGTGAAACCCCGAAACCGGTCCAATGGATTCTTGTTTCCAGTCCAGGGAGGACCTGGCCTGGCAGTTCGGGCTGGACTGTTCCCATTGGGCACAGGGTCAAGACTGATTTGCATATGGCTTGGTCCAAACTGGAATGGCATGGTGAGCAAAAAAACGATGGAATTAGGCCCAGATCTCTGTACTGGGGTGAATGTATGACATTGTTCTGCATTCTGTCCATCAATAGTTCTTTTTGCATTTGTCACCCCGAGTGGGACGGGTATGCTCAGACGGGAGTCCCATGCGCTCCATGCCACTGGAATCAAGCTACCCTGGCTGAAGAGGGGTGAAACCCCGAAACCGTTCCTAGGATGCTTGTTTCCAGTCCAGGGAGGACCTGGCCTGGCAATTCGGGCTGGACTGTTCCCATTGGGCACAGGGTCAAGATTGATTTGCATATGGCTGGGTCCAAACTGGAATGGCATGGTGAGCAAAAATACGATGGAATTAGGCCCAGATCTCTGTACTGGGGTGAATGTATGACATTGTTCTGCATTCTGTCCATCAATAGTTCTTTTTGCATTTGTCACCCCGAGTGGGACGGGTATGCTCAGACGTGAGTCCCGTGCTCTCCATGCCACTGGAATCAAGCTACCCTGGCTGAAGAGGGGTGAAACCCCGAAACTGGTCCTAGGATGCTTGTTTCCAGTCCAGGGAGGACCTGGCCTGGCAGTTCGGGCTGGACTGTTCCCATTGGGCACAGGGTCAAGACTGATTTGCATATGGCTGGGTCCAAACTGGAATGGCATGGTGAGCAAAAAAACAATGGAATTAGGCCCAGATCTCTGTACTGGGGTGAATGTATGACATTGTTCTGCATTCTGTCCATCAATAGTTCTTTTTGCATTTGTCACCCCGAGTGGGACGGGTATGCTCAGGCGTGAGTCTCGTGCTCTCCATGCCACTGGAATCAAGCTACCCTGGCGGAAGAGGGGTGAAACCCCAAAACCGGTCCTAGGATGCTTGTTTCCAGTCCCGGGAGGACCTGGCCTGGCAGTTTGGGCTGGACTGGTCCCATTGGGCACAGGGTCAAGACTGATTTGCATATGGCTGGGTCCAAACTGGAATGGCATGGTGAGCAAAAATAAGATGGAATTAGGCCCAGATCTCTGTACTGGGGTGAATGTATGACATTGTTCTGCATTCTGTCCATCAATAGTTCTTTTTGCATTTGTCATCCCGAGTGGGACGGGTATGCTCAGACGTGAGTCCCGTGCTCTCCATGCCACTGGAATCAAGCTACCCTGGCTGAAGAGGGGTGAATCCCTGAAACCGGTCCTAGGATGCTTGTTTCCAGTCCAGGGAGGACCTGGCCTGGCAGTTTGGGCTGGACTGTTCCCATTGGGCACAGGGTCAAGACTGATTTGCATATGGCTGGGTCCAAACTGGAATGGCATGGTGAGCAAAAAAACGATGGAATTAGGCCCAGATCTATGTACTGGGGTGAATGAATGACATTGTTCTGCATTCTGTCCATCAATAGTTCTTTTTGAATTTGTCACCCTGAGTGGAACGGGTATGCTCAGGCGTGAGTCTCGTGCTCTCCATGCCACTGGAATCAAGCTACCCTGGTGGAAGAGGGGTGAAACCCCAAAACTGGTCCTAGGATGCTTGTTTCCAGTCCAGGGAGGACCTGGCCTGGCAGTTTGGGTTGGACTGTTCCCATTGGGCACAGGGTCAAGACTGATTTGCATATGGCTTGGTCCAAACTGGAATGGCATGGTGAGCAAAAAAACGATGGAATTAGGCCCAGATCTCTGTACTGGGGTGAATGTATGACATTGTTCTGCATTCTGTCCATCAATAGTTCCTTTTGCATTTGTCACCTCGAGTGGGACGGGTATGCTCAGACGTGAGTCCCGTGCTCTCCATGCCACTGGAACCAAGCTACCCTGGCTGAAGAAGGGTGAAACCCCGAAACCGGTCCTAGGATGCTAGTTTCAAGTCCGGGGGGGACCTGGCCTGGCAGATCGGGCTGGACTGTTCCCATTGGGCACAGGGTCAAGACTGATTTGCATATGGCTGGGTCCAAACTGGACTGGCATGGTGAGCAAAAAAACGATGGAATTAGGCCCAGATCTCTGTACTGGGGTGAATGTATGACATTGTTCTGCATTCTGTCCATCAATAGTGCTTTTTGCATTTGTCACCCCGAGTGGGACGGGTATGCTCAGACGTGAGTCCCGTGCTCTCCATGCCACTGGAATCAAGCTACCCTGGCTGAAGAGGGGTGAAACCCCGAAACCGGTCCTAGGATGCTTGTTTCCAGTCCAGGGATGACCTGGCCTGGCAGTTCGGGCTGGACTGTTCCTATTGAGCACAGGGTCAAGACTGATTTTCATATGGCTGGGTCCAAACTGGAATGGCATGGTGAGCTAAAAAACGATGGAATTAGGCCCAGATCTCTGTACTCGGGAGAATGTATGACATTGTTCTGCATTCTGTCCATCAATAGTTCTTTTTGCATTTGTCACCCCGAGTGGGACGGGTATGCTCAGACGTGAGTCCCGTGCTCTCCATGCCACTGGAATCAAGCTACCCTGGCTGAAGAGGGGTG
This sequence comes from Triturus cristatus, assembly GCF_964204655.1. Classification (NCBI taxonomy): domain Eukaryota; kingdom Metazoa; phylum Chordata; class Amphibia; order Caudata; family Salamandridae; genus Triturus; species Triturus cristatus. The sequence continues at coordinate 589,701,176 of NC_140579.1, forward strand.
AAACCCCGAAACCGGTCCTAGGATGCTTGTTTCCAGTCCAGGGATGACCTGGCCTGGCAGTTCGGGCTGGACTGTTCCCATTGGGCACAGGGTCAAGACTGATTTGCATATGGCTGGGTCCAAACTGGAATGGCATGGTGAGCAAAAAAACGATGGAATTAGGCCCAGATCTCTGTACTGGGGTGAATGTATGACATTGTTCTGCATTCTGTCCATCAATAGTTCTTTTTGCATTTGTCACCCCGAGTGCAATGGGTATGCTCAGACGCGAGTCCCGTGCTCTCCATGCCACTGAAATCCAGCTACCCTGGCTGAAGAGGGGTGAAACCCCGAAACCGGTCCTAGGATGCTTGTTTCCAGTCCAGGGAGGACCTGGCCTGGCAGTTCGGGCTGGACTGTTCCCATTGGGCAAAGGGTCAAGACTGATTTGCATATAGCTGGGTCCATACTGGAATGGCATAGTGAGAAACAAAACAATGGAATTAGGCCCAGATCTCTGTACTGGGGTGAATGTATGACATTGTTCTGCATTCTGTCCAACAATAGTTCTTTTTGCATTTGTCACCCCGAGTGGAACGGGTATGCTCAGACGTGAGTCCCGTGCTCTCTATGCCACTGGAATCAAGCTACCCTGGCTGAAGAGGGGTGAAACCCCGAAACCGGTCCTAGGATGCTTGTTTCCAGTCCAGGGAGGACCTGGCCTGGCAGTTTGGGCTGGACTGTTCCCATTGGGCACAGGGTCAAGACTGATTTGCATTTGGCTGTGTACAAACTGGAATGGCATAGTGAGCAAAAAAACGGATGGAATTAGGCCCAGATCTCTGTACTGGGGTGCATGTATGACATTGTTCTGCATTATGACCATCAATAGTTCCTTTTGCATTCGTCACCCCGAGTGGGATGGGTATGCTCAGACGTGAGTCCCATGCTCTCCATGCCACTGGAATCAAGCTAACCAGGCTGAAGAGGGGTGAAACCCCGAAACTGGTCCTAGGATGCTTGTTTCCAGTCCAGGGAGGACCTGGCCTGGCAGTTTGGGCTGGACTGTTCCCATTGGGTACAGGGTCAAGACTGATTTGCATTTGGCTGTGTACAAACTGGAATGGCATAGTGAGCAAAAAAACAATGGAATTAGGCCCAGATCTCTGTACTGGGGTGAATGTATGAAATTGTTCTGCATTCTGTCCATCAATAGTTCTTTTTGCATTTGTCACCCCGAGTGGGACGGGTATGCTCAGACGGGAGTCCCATGCTCTCCATGCCACTGGAATCAAGCTACCCTGGCTGAAGAGGGGTGAAACCCCGAAACCGGTCCTAGGATGCTTGTTTCCAGTCCAGGGAGGACCTGGCCTGGCAATTCGGGCTGGACTGTTCCCATTGGGCACAGGGTCAAGATTGATTTGCATATGGCTGGGTCCAAACTGGAATGGCATGGTGAGCAAAAAAAACGATGGAATTAGGCCCAGAGCTCTGTACTGAGGTGAATGTATGACATTGTTCTGCATTCTGTCCATCAGTAGTTTTTTTTGCATTTGTCACCCCGAGTGGGACGGGTATGCTCAGACGTGAGTCCTGTGCTCTCCATGCCACTGGAATCAAGCTACCCTGGCTGAAGAGGGGTGAAACCCCGAAGCCGGTCCTAGGATGCTTGTTTCCAGTCCAGGGAGTACCTGGCCTGGCAGTTCGGGTTGGACTGTTCCCATCGGGCACAGGGTCAAGACTGATTTGCATATGGCTGGGCCCAAACTGGAATGGCATGGTGAGCAAAAAAACGATGGTATTAGGCCCTGATCTCTGTACTGGGGTGAATGTATGACATTGTTCTGCATTCTGTCCATCAACAGTTCTTTTTGCATTTGTCACCCCGAGTGGGACGGGTATGCTCAGACGTGAGTCCCGTGCTCTCCATGCCACTGGAATCAAGCTACCCTGGCTAAAGAGGGGTGAAACCCCAAAACCGGTCCTAGGATGCTTGTTTCCAGTCCAGGGATGACCTGGCCTGGCAGTTCGGGCTGGACTGTTCCCATTGGGCACAGGGTCAAGACTGATTTGCATATGGCTGGGTCCAAACTGGAATGGCATGGTGAGCAAAAAAACAATGGAATTAGGCCCAGATCTCTGTACTGGGGTGAATGTATGACATTGTTCTGCATTCTGTCCATCAATAGTTCTTTTTGCATTTGTCACCCCGAGTGGGACGGGTATGCTCAGACGTGAGTCCCGTGCTCTCCATGCCACTGGAATCCAGCTACCCTGGCTGAAAAGGGGTGAAACCACGAAACCGGTCCTAGGATGCTTGTTTCCAGTCCAGGGAGGACCTGGCCTGGCAGTTCGGGCTGGACTGTTCCCATTGGGCAAAGGGTCAAGACTGATTTGCATATAGCTGGGTCCATACTGGAATGGCATAGTGAGAAACAAAACGATGGAATTAGGCTCAGATCTCTGTACTGGGGTGAATATATGACATTGTTCTGCATTCTGTCCATCAATAGTTCTTTTTGCATTTGTCACCCAGAGTGGAAAGGGTATGCTCAGACGTGAGTCCCGTGCTCTCTATGCCACTGGAATCAAGCTACCCTGGCTGAAGAGGGGTGAAACCCTGAAACCGGTCCTAGGATGCTTGTTTCCAGGCCAGGGAGGACCTGGCCTGGCAGTTTGGGCTGGACTGTTCCCATTGGGCACAGGGTCAAGACTGATTTGCATTTGGCTGTGTACAAACTGGAATGGCATAGTGAGCACAAAAAGGATGGAATTAGGCCCAGATCTCTGTACTGGGGTGAATGTATGACATTGTTCTGCATTATGACCATCAATAGTTCCTTTTGCATTTGTCACCCCGAGTGGGACGGGTATGCTCAGACGTGAGTCCCATGCTCTCCATGCCACTGGAATCAAGCTAACCAGGCTGAAGAGGGGTGAAACCCCGAAACTGGTCCTAGGATGCTTGTCTCCAGTCGAGGGAGGACCTGGCCTGGCAGTTCGGGCTGGACTGTTCCCATTGGGCACAGGGTCAAGACTGATTTGCATATGGCTTGGTCCAAACTGGAATGGCATGGTGAGCAAAAAAACTATGGAATTAGGCCCAGATCGCTGTATTGGGGTGAATGTATGACATTGTTCTGCATTCTGTCCCTCAATAGTTCTTTTTGCATTTGTCACCCCGAGTGGGACGGGTATGCTCAGACGTGAGTCCCGTGCTCTCCATCCCACTGGAATTAAGCTACCCTGGCTGAAGAGGGGTGAAACCCCGAAACCGGTCCTAGGATGCTTGTTTCCAGTCCAGGGAGGACCTGGCCTGGCAGTTCAGGCTGGACTGTTCCCATTGGGCACAGGGTCAAGACTGATTTGCATATGGCTTGGTCCAAACTGGAATGGCGAGCAAAAAAACGATGGAATTAGGCCCAGATCTCTGTACTGGGTTGAATGTATGACATTGTTCTGCATTCTGTCCCATCAATAGTTCTTTTTGCATTTGTCACCCCGAGTGGGACGGGTATGCTCAGACGGGAGTCCCATGCTCTGCATGCCACTGGAATCAAGCTACCCTGGCTGAAGAGTGGTGAAACCCCGAAACCGGTCCTAGGATGCTTGTTTCCAGTCCAGGGAGGACCTGGCCTGGCAGTTCGGGCTGGACTGTTCCCATTGGGCACAGGGTCAAGACTGATTTGCATATGGCTCTGTCCAAACTGGAATGGCATGGTGAGCAAAAAAACGATGGAATTAGGCCAAGATCTATGTACTGGGGTGAATGAATGACCTTGTTCTGCATTCTGTCCATCAATAGTTCTTTTTGAATTTGTCATCTGAGTGGAACGGGTATGCTCAGGCGTGAGTCTCGTGCTCTCCATGCCACTGGAATCAAGCTACCCTGGCGGAAGAGGGGTGAAACCCCGAAACCGGTCCAATGGATTCTTGTTTCCAGTCCAGGGAGGACCTGGCCTGGCAGTTCGGGCTGGACTGTTCCCATTGGGCACAGGGTCAAGACTGATTTGCATATGGCTTGGTCCAAACTGGAATGGCATGGTGAGCAAAAAAACGATGGAATTAGGCCCAGATCTCTGTACTGGGGTGAATGTATGACATTGTTCTGCATTCTGTCCATCAATAGTTCTTTTTGCATTTGTCACCCCGAGTGGGACGGGTATGCTCAGACGGGAGTCCCATGCGCTCCATGCCACTGGAATCAAGCTACCCTGGCTGAAGAGGGGTGAAACCCCGAAACCGTTCCTAGGATGCTTGTTTCCAGTCCAGGGAGGACCTGGCCTGGCAATTCGGGCTGGACTGTTCCCATTGGGCACAGGGTCAAGATTGATTTGCATATGGCTGGGTCCAAACTGGAATGGCATGGTGAGCAAAAATACGATGGAATTAGGCCCAGATCTCTGTACTGGGGTGAATGTATGACATTGTTCTGCATTCTGTCCATCAATAGTTCTTTTTGCATTTGTCACCCCGAGTGGGACGGGTATGCTGAGACGTGAGTCCCGTGCTCTCCATGCCACTGGAATCAAGCTACCCTGGCTGAAGAGGGGTGAAACCCCGAAACTGGTTCTAGGATGCTTTTTTCTAGTCCACGGAGGACCTGGCCTGGCAGTTCGGGCTGGACTGTTCCTATTGAGCACAGGGTCAAGACTGATTTTCATATGGCTGGGTCCAAACTGGAATGGCATGGTGAGCAAAAAAACGATGGAATTAGGCCCAGATCTCTGTACTGGGGTGAATGTATGACATTGTTCTGCATTCTGTCCATCAATAGTTCCTTTTGCATTTGTCACCCCGAGTGGGACGGGTATGCTCAGACGTGAGTCCCGTGCTCTCCATGCCACTGGAACCAAGCTACCCTGGCTGAAGAAGGGTGAAACCCCGAAACCGGTCCTAGGATGCTAGTTTCAAGTCCGGGGGGGACCTGGCCTGGCAGATCGGGCTGGACTGTTCCCATTGGGCACAGGGTCAAGACTGATTTGCATATGGCTGGGTCCAAACTGGACTGGCATGGTGAGCAAAAAAACGATGGAATTAGGCCCAGATCTCTGTACTGGGGTGAATGTATGACATTGTTCTGCATTCTGTCCATCAATAGTGCTTTTTGCATTTGTCACCCCGAGTGGGACGGGTATGCTCAGACGTGAGTCCCGTGCTCTCCATGCCACTGGAATCAAGCTACCCTGGCTGAAGAGGGGTGAAACCCCGAAACCGGTCCTAGGATGCTTGTTTCCAGTCCAGGGATGACCTGGCCTGGCAGTTCGGGCTGGACTGTTCCTATTGAGCACAGGGTCAAGACTGATTTTCATATGGCTGGGTCCAAACTGGAATGGCATGGTGAGCTAAAAAACGATGGAATTAGGCCCAGATCTCTGTACTCGGGAGAATGTATGACATTGTTCTGCATTCTGTCCATCAATAGTTCTTTTTGCATTTGTCACCCCGAGTGGTACGGGTATGCTCAGACGTGAGTCCCGTGCTCTCCATGCCACTGGAATCAAGCTACCCTGGCTGAAGAGGGGTGAAACCCCGAAACCGGTCCTAGGATGCTTGTTTCCAGTCCAGGGATGACCTGGCCTGGCAGTTCGGGCTGGACTGTTCCCATTGGGCACAGGGTCAAGACTGATTTGCATATGGCTGGGTCCAAACTGGAATGGCATGGTGAGCAAAAAAACGATGGAATTAGGCCCAGATCTCTGTACTGGGGTGAATGTATGACATTGTTCTGCATTCTGTCCATCAATAGTTCTTTTTGCATTTGTCACCCCGAGTGCAATGGGTATGCTCAGACGCGAGTCCCGTGCTCTCCATGCCACTGAAATCCAGCTACCCTGGCTGAAGAGGGGTGAAACCCCGAAACCGGTCCTAGGATGCTTGTTTCCAGTCCAGGGAGGACCTGGCCTGGCAGTTCGGGCTGGAATGTTCCCATTGGGCAAAGGGTCAAGACTGATTTGCATATAGCTGGGTCCATACTGGAATGGCATAGTGAGAAACAAAACAATGGAATTAGGCCCAGATCTCTGTACTGGGGTGAATGTATGACATTGTTCTGCATTCTGTCCAACAATAGTTCTTTTTGCATTTGTCACCCCGAGTGGAACGGGTATGCTCAGACGTGAGTCCCGTGCTCTCTATGCCACTGGAATCAAGCTACCCTGGCTGAAGAGGGGTGAAACCCCGAAACCGGTCCTAGGATGCTTGTTTCCAGTCCAGGGAGGACCTGGCCTGGCAGTTTGGGCTGGACTGTTCCCATTGGGCACAGGGTCAAGACTGATTTGCATTTGGCTGTGTACAAACTGGAATGGCATAGTGAGCAAAAAAACGGATGGAATTAGGCCCAGATCTCTGTACTGGGGTGCATGTATGACATTGTTCTGCATTATGACCATCAATAGTTCCTTTTGCATTCGTCACCCCGAGTGGGATGGGTATGCTCAGACGTGAGTCCCATGCTCTCCATGCCACTGGAATCAAGCTAACCAGGCTGAAGAGGGGTGAAACCCCGAAACTGGTCCTAGGATGCTTGTTTCCAGTCCAGGGAGGACCTGGCCTGGCAGTTTGGGCTGGACTGTTCCCATTGGGTACAGGGTCAAGACTGATTTGCATTTGGCTGTGTACAAACTGGAATGGCATAGTGAGCAAAAAAACAATGGAATTAGGCCCAGATCTCTGTACTGGGGTGAATGTATGAAATTGTTCTGCATTCTGTCCATCAATAGTTCTTTTTGCATTTGTCACCCCGAGTGGGACGGGTATGCTCAGACGTGAGTCCCGTGCTCTCCATGCCACTGGAATCAAGCTACCCTGGCTGAAGAGGGGTGAAACCCCGAAGCCGGTCCTAGGATGCTTGTTTCCAGTCCAGGGAGTACCTGGCCTGGCAGTTCGGGTTGGACTGTTCCCATCGGGCACAGGGTCAAGACTGATTTGCATATGGCTGGGCCCAAACTGGAATGGCATGGTGAGCAAAAAAACGATGGTATTAGGCCCTGCTCTCTGTACTGGGGTGAATGTATGACATTGTTCTGCATTCTGTCCATCAACAGTTCTTTTTGCATTTGTCACCCCGAGTGGGACGGGTATGCTCAGACGTGAGTCCCGTGCTCTCCATGCCACTGGAATCAAGCTACCCTGGCTAAAGAGGGGTGAAACCCCAAAACCGGTCCTAGGATGCTTGTTTCCAGTCCAGGGATGACCTGGCCTGGCAGTTCGGGCTGGACTGTTCCCATTGGGCACAGGGTCAATACTGATTTGCATATGGCTGGGTCCAAACTGGAATGGCATGGTGAGCAAAAAAACAATGGAATTAGGCCCAGATCTCTGTACTGGGGTGAATGTATGACATTGTTCTGCATTCTGTCCATCAATAGTTCTTTTTGCATTTGTCACCCCGAGTGGGACGGGTATGCTCAGACGTGAGTCCCGTGCTCTCCATGCCACTGGAATCCAGCTACCCTGGCTGAAAAGGGGTGAAACCACGAAACCGGTCCTAGGATGCTTGTTTCCAGTCCAGGGAGGACCTGGCCTGGCAGTTCGGGCTGGACTGTTCCCATTGGGCAAAGGGTCAAGACTGATTTGCATATAGCTGGGTCCATACTGGAATGGCATAGTGAGAAACAAAACGATGGAATTAGGCTCAGATCTCTGTACTGGGGTGAATATATGACATTGTTCTGCATTCTGTCCATCAATAGTTCTTTTTGCATTTGTCACCCAGAGTGGAAAGGGTATGCTCAGACGTGAGTCCCGTGCTCTCTATGCCACTGGAATCAAGCTACCCTGGCTGAAGAGGGGTGAAACCCTGAAACCGGTCCTAGGATGCTTGTTTCCAGGCCAGGGAGGACCTGGCCTGGCAGTTTGGGCTGGACTGTTCCCATTGGGCACAGGGTCAAGACTGATTTGCATTTGGCTGTGTACAAACTGGAATGGCATAGTGAGCACAAAAAGGATGGAATTAGGCCCAGATCTCTGTACTGGGGTGAATGTATGACATTGTTCTGCATTATGACCATCAATAGTTCCTTTTGCATTTGTCACCCCGAGTGGGACGGGTATGCTCAGACGTGAGTCCCATGCTCTCCATGCCACTGGAATCAAGCTAACCAGGCTGAAGAGGGGTGAAACCCCGAAACTGGTCCTAGGATGCTTGTCTCCAGTCGAGGGAGGACCTGGCCTGGCAGTTCGGGCTGGACTGTTCCCATTGGGCACAGGGTCAAGACTGATTTGCATATGGCTTGGTCCAAACTGGAATGGCATGGTGAGCAAAAAAACTATGGAATTAGGCCCAGATCTCTGTATTGGGGTGAATGTATGACATTGTTCTGCATTCTGTCCATCAATAGTTCTTTTTGCATTTGTCACCCCGAGTGGGACGGGTATGCTCAGACGTGAGTCCCGTGCTCTCCATCCCACTGGAATTAAGCTACCCTGGCTGAAGAGGGGTGAAACCCCGAAACCGGTCCTAGGATGCTTGTTTCCAGTCCAGGGAGGACCTGGCCTGGCAGTTCAGGCTGGACTGTTCCCATTGGGCACAGGGTCAAGACTGATTTGCATATGGCTTGGTCCAAACTGGAATGGCGAGCAAAAAAACGATGGAATTAGGCCCAGATCTCTGTACTGGGTTGAATGTATGACATTGTTCTGCATTCTGTCCCATCAATAGTTCTTTTTGCATTTGTCACCCCGAGTGGGACGGGTATGCTCAGACGGGAGTCCCATGCTCTGCATGCCACTGGAATCAAGCTACCCTGGCTGAAGAGTGGTGAAACCCCGAAACCGGTCCTAGGATGCTTGTTTCCAGTCCAGGGAGGACCTGGCCTGGCAGTTCGGGCTGGACTGTTCCCATTGGGCACAGGGTCAAGACTGATTTGCATATGGCTCTGTCCAAACTGGAATGGCATGGTGAGCAAAAAAACGATGGAATTAGGCCCAGATCTATGTACTGGGGTGAATGAATGACCTTGTTCTGCATTCTGTCCATCAATAGTTCTTTTTGAATTTGTCACCCTGAGTGGAACGGGTATGCTCAGGCGTGAGTCTCGTGCTCTCCATGCCACTGGAATCAAGCTACCCTGGCGGAAGAGGGGTGAAACCCCGAAACCGGTCCAATGGATTCTTGTTTCCAGTCCAGGGAGGACCTGGCCTGGCAGTTCGGGCTGGACTGTTCCCATTGGGCACAGGGTCAAGACTGATTTGCATATGGCTTGGTCCAAACTGGAATGGCATGGTGAGCAAAAAAACAATGGAATTAGGCCCAGATCTCTGTACTGGGGTGAATGTATGACATTGTTCTGCATTCTGTCCATCAATAGTTCTTTTTGCATTTGTCACCCCGAGTGGGACGGGTATGCTCAGACGGGAGTCCCATGCGCTCCATGCCACTGGAATCAAGCTACCCTGGCTGAAGAGGGGTGAAACCCCGAAACCGTTCCTAGGATGCTTGTTTCCAGTCCAGGGAGGACCTGGCCTGGCAATTCGGGCTGGACTGTTCCCATTGGGCACAGGGTCAAGATTGATTTGCATATGGCTGGGTCCAAACTGGAATGGCATGGTGAGCAAAAATACGATGGAATTAGGCCCAGATCTCTGTACTGGGGTGAATGTATGACATTGTTCTGCATTCTGTCCATCAATAGTTCTTTTTGCATTTGTCACCCCGAGTGGGACGGGTATGCTCAGACGTGAGTCCCGTGCTCTCCATGCCACTGGAATCAAGCTACCCTGGCTGAAGAGGGGTGAAACCCCGAAACTGGTCCTAGGATGCTTGTTTCCAGTCCAGGGAGGACCTGGCCTGGCAGTTCGGGCTGGACTGTTCCCATTGGGCACAGGGTCAAGACTGATTTGCATATGGCTGGGTCCAAACTGGAATGGCATGGTGAGCAAAAAAACGATGGAATTAGGCCCAGATCTCTGTACTGGGGTGAATGTATGACATTGTTCTGCATTCTGTCCATCAATAGTTCTTTTTGCATTTGTCACCCCGAGTGGGACGGGTATGCTCAGGCGTGAGTCTCGTGCTCTCCATGCCACTGGAATCAAGCTACCCTGGCGGAAGAGGGGTGAAACCCCAAAACCGGTCCTAGGATGCTTGTTTCCAGTCCCGGGAGGACCTGGCCTGGCAGTTTGGGCTGGACTGTTCCCATTGGGCACAGGGTCAAGACTGATTTGCATATGGCTGGGTCCAAACTGGAATGGCATGGTGAGCAAAAATAAGATGGAATTAGGCCCAGATCTCTGTACTGGGGTGAATGTATGACATTGTTCTGCATTCTGTCCATCAATAGTTCTTTTTGCATTTGTCATCCCGAGTGGGACGGGTATGCTCAGACGTGAGTCCCGTGCTCTCCATGCCACTGGAATCAAGCTACCCTGGCTGAAGAGGGGTGAATCCCCGAAACCGGTCCTAGGATGCTTGTTTCCAGTCCAGGGAGGACCTGGCCTGGCAGTTTGGGCTGGACTGTTCCCATTGGGCACAGGGTCAAGACTGATTTGCATATGGCTGGGTCCAAACTGGAATGGCATGGTGAGCAAAAAAACGATGGAATTAGGCCCAGATCTATGTACTGGGGTGAATGAATGACATTGTTCTGCATTCTGTCCATCAATAGTTCTTTTTGAATTTGTCACCCTGAGTGGAACGGGTATGCTCAGGCGTGAGTCTCGTGCTCTCCATGCCACTGGAATCAAGCTACCCTGGTGGAAGAGGGGTGAAACCCCAAAACTGGTCCTAGGATGCTTGTTTCCAGTCCAGGGAGGACCTGGCCTGGCAGTTTGGGTTGGACTGTTCCCATTGGGCACAGGGTCAAGACTGATTTGCATATGGCTTGGTCCAAACTGGAATGGCATGGTGAGCAAAAAAACGATGGAATTAGGCCCAGATCTCTGTACTGGGGTGAATGTATGACATTGTTCTGCATTCTGTCCATCAATAGTTCCTTTTGCATTTGTCACCCCGAGTGGGACGGGTATGCTCAGACGTGAGTCCCGTGCTCTCCATGCCACTGGAACCAAGCTACCCTGGCTGAAGAAGGGTGAAACCCCGAAACCGGTCCTAGGATGCTAGTTTCAAGTCCGGGGGGGACCTGGCCTGGCAGATCGGGCTGGACTGTTCCCATTGGGCACAGGGTCAAGACTGATTTGCATATGGCTGGGTCCAAACTGGACTGGCATGGTGAGCAAAAAAACGATGGAATTAGGCCCAGATCTCTGTACTGGGGTGAATGTATGACATTGTTCTGCATTCTGTCCATCAATAGTGCTTTTTGCATTTGTCACCCCGAGTGGGACGGGTATGCTCAGACGTGAGTCCCGTGCTCTCCATGCCACTGGAATCAAGCTACCCTGGCTGAAGAGGGGTGAAACCCCGAAACCGGTCCTAGGATGCTTGTTTCCAGTCCAGGGATGACCTGGCCTGGCAGTTCGGGCTGGACTGTTCCTATTGAGCACAGGGTCAAGACTGATTTTCATATGGCTGGGTCCAAACTGGAATGGCATGGTGAGCTAAAAAACGATGGAATTAGGCCCAGATCTCTGTACTCGGGAGAATGTATGACATTGTTCTGCATTCTGTCCATCAATAGTTCTTTTTGCATTTGTCACCCCGAGTGGGACGGGTATGCTCAGACGTGAGTCCCGTGCTCTCCATGCCACTGGAATCAAGCTACCCTGGCTGAAGAGGGGTGAAACCCCGAAACCGGTCCTAGGATGCTTGTTTCCAGTCCAGGGATGACCTGGCCTGGCAGTTCGGGCTGGACTGTTCCCATTGGGCACAGGGTCAAGACTGATTTGCATATGGCTGGGTCCAAACTGGAATGGCATGGTGAGCAAAAAAACGATGGAATTAGGCCCAGATCTCTGTACTGGGGTGAATGTATGACATTGTTCTGCATTCTGTCCATCAATAGTTCTTTTTGCATTTGTCACCCCGAGTGCAATGGGTATGCTCAGACGCGAGTCCCGTGCTCTCCATGCCACTGAAATCCAGCTACCCTGGCTGAAGAGGGGTGAAACCCCGAAACCGGTCCTAGGATGCTTGTTTCCAGTCCAGGGAGGACCTGGCCTGGCAGTTCGGGCTGGACTGTTCCCATTGGGCAAAGGGTCAAGACTGATTTGCATATAGCTGGGTCCATACTGGAATGGCATAGTGAGAAACAAAACAATGGAATTAGGCCCAGATCTCTGTACTGGGGTGAATGTATGACATTGTTCTGCATTCTGTCCAACAATAGTTCTTTTTGCATTTGTCACCCCGAGTGGAACGGGTATGCTCAGACGTGAGTCCCGTGCTCTCTATGCCACTGGAATCAAGCTACCCTGGCTGAAGAGGGGTGAAACCCCGAAACCGGTCCTAGGATGCTTGTTTCCAGTCCAGGGAGGACCTGGCCTGGCAGTTTGGGCTGGACTGTTCCCATTGGGCACAGGGTCAAGACTGATTTGCATTTGGCTGTGTACAAACTGGAATGGCATAGTGAGCAAAAAAACGGATGGAATTAGGCCCAGATCTCTGTACTGGGGTGCATGTATGACATTGTTCTGCATTATGACCATCAATAGTTCCTTTTGCATTCGTCACCCCGAGTGGGATGGGTATGCTCAGACGTGAGTCCCATGCTCTCCATGCCACTGGAATCAAGCTAACCAGGCTGAAGATGGGTGAAACCCCGAAACTGGTCCTAGGATGCTTGTTTCCAGTCCAGGGAGGACCTGGCCTGGCAGTTTGGGCTGGACTGTTCCCATTGGGTACAGGGTCAAGACTGATTTGCATTTGGCTGTGTACAAACTGGAATGGCATAGTGAGCAAAAAAACAATGGAATTAGGCCCAGATCTCTGTACTGGGGTGAATGTATGAAATTGTTCTGCATTCTGTCCATCAATAGTTCTTTTTGCATTTGTCACCCCGAGTGGGACGGGTATGCTCAGACGGGAGTCCCATGCTCTCCATGCCACTGGAATCAAGCTACCCTGGCTGAAGAGGGGTGAAACCCCGAAACCGGTCCTAGGATGCTTGTTTCCAGTCCAGGGAGGACCTGGCCTGGCAATTCGGGCTGGACTGTTCCCATTGGGCACAGGGTCAAGATTGATTTGCATATGGCTAGGTCCAAACTGGAATGGCATGGTGAGCAAAAAAAACGATGGAATTAGGCCCAGAGCTCTGTACTGAGGTGAATGTATGACATTGTTCTGCATTCTGTCCATCAGTAGTTTTTTTTGCATTTGTCACCCCGAGTGGGACGGGTATGCTCAGACGTGAGTCCCGTGCTCTCCATGCCACTGGAATCAAGCTACCCTGGCTGAAGAGGGGTGAAACCCCGAAGCCGGTCCTAGGATGCTTGTTTCCAGTCCAGGGAGTACCTGGCCTGGCAGTTCGGGTTGGACTGTTCCCATCGGACACAGGGTCAAGACTGATTTGCATATGGCTGGGCCCAAACTGGAATGGCATGGTGAGCAAAAAAACGATGGTATTAGGCCCTGATCTCTGTACTGGGGTGAATGTATGACATTGTTCTGCATTCTGTCCATCAACAGTTCTTTTTGCATTTGTCACCCCGAGTGGGACGGGTATGCTCAGACGTGAGTCCCGTGCTCTCCATGCCACTGGAATCAAGCTACCCTGGCTAAAGAGGGGTGAAACCCCAAAACCGGTCCTAGGATGCTTGTTTCCAGTCCAGGGATGACCTGGCCTGGCAGTTCGGGCTGGACTGTTCCCATTGGGCACAGGGTCAAGACTGATTTGCATATGGCTGGGTCCAAACTGGAATGGCATGGTGAGCAAAAAAACAATGGAATTAGGCCCAGATCTCTGTACTGGGGTGAATGTATGACATTGTTCTGCATTCTGTCCATCAATAGTTCTTTTTGCATTTGTCACCCCGAGTGGGACGGGTATGCTCAGACGTGAGTCCCGTGCTCTCCATGCCACTGGAATCCAGCTACCCTGGCTGAAAAGGGGTGAAACCACGAAACCGGTCCTAGGATGCTTGTTTCCAGTCCAGGGAGGACCTGGCCTGGCAGTTCGGGCTGGACTGTTCCCATTGGGCAAAGGGTCAAGACTGATTTGCATATAGCTGGGTCCATACTGGAATGGCATAGTGAGAAACAAAACGATGGAATTAGGCTCAGATCTCTGTACTGGGGTGAATATATGACATTGTTCTGCATTCTGTCCATCAATAGTTCTTTTTGCATTTGTCACCCAGAGTGGAAAGGGTATGCTCAGACGTGAGTCCCGTGCTCTCTATGCCACTGGAATCAAGCTACCCTGGCTGAAGAGGGGTGAAACCCTGAAACCGGTCCTAGGATGCTTGTTTCCAGGCCAGGGAGGACCTGGCCTGGCAGTTTGGGCTGGACTGTTCCCATTGGGCACAGGGTCAAGACTGATTTGCATTTGGCTGTGTACAAACTGGAATGGCATAGTGAGCACAAAAAGGATGGAATTAGGCCCAGATCTCTGTACTGGGGTGAATGTATGACATTGTTCTGCATTATGACCATCAATAGTTCCTTTTGCATTTGTCACCCCGAGTGGGACGGGTATGCTCAGACGTGAGTCCCATGCTCTCCATGCCACTGGAATCAAGCTAACCAGGCTGAAGAGGGGTGAAACCCCGAAACTGGTCCTAGGATGCTTGTCTCCAGTCGAGGGAGGACCTGGCCTGGCAGTTCGGGCTGGACTGTTCCCATTGGGCACAGGGTCAAGACTGATTTGCATATGGCTTGGTCCAAACTGGAATGGCATGGTGAGCAAAAAAACTATGGAATTAGGCCCAGATCTCTGTATTGGGGTGAATGTATGACATTGTTCTGCATTCTGTCCCTCAATAGTTCTTTTTGCATTTGTCACCCCGAGTGGGACGGGTATGCTCAGACGTGAGTCCCGTGCTCTCCATCCCACTGGAATTAAGCTACCCTGGCTGAAGAGGGGTGAAACCCCGAAACCGGTCCTAGGATGCTTGTTTCCAGTCCAGGGAGGACCTGGCCTGGCAGTTCAGGCTGGACTGTTCCCATTGGGCACAGGGTCAAGACTGATTTGCATATGGCTTGGTCCAAACTGGAATGGCGAGCAAAAAAACGATGGAATTAGGCCCAGATCTCTGTACTGGGTTGAATGTATGACATTGTTCTGCATTCTGTCCCATCAATAGTTCTTTTTGCATTTGTCACCCCGAGTGGGACGGGTATGCTCAGACGGGAGTCCCATGCTCTGCATGCCACTGGAATCAAGCTACCCTGGCTGAAGAGTGGTGAAACCCCGAAACCGGTCCTAGGATGCTTGTTTCCAGTCCAGGGAGGACCTGGCCTGGCAGTTCGGGCTGGACTGTTCCCATTGGGCACAGGGTCAAGACTGATTTGCATATGGCTCTGTCCAAACTGGAATGGCATGGTGAGCAAAAAAACGATGGAATTAGGCCCAGATCTATGTACTGGGGTGAATGAATGACCTTGTTCTGCATTCTGTCCATCAATAGTTCTTTTTGAATTTGTCATCTGAGTGGAACGGGTATGCTCAGGCGTGAGTCTCGTGCTCTCCATGCCACTGGAATCAAGCTACCCTGGCGGAAGAGGGGTGAAACCCCGAAACCGGTCCAATGGATTCTTGTTTCCAGTCCAGGGAGGACCTGGCCTGGCAGTTCGGGCTGGACTGTTCCCATTGGGCACAGGGTCAAGACTGATTTGCATATGGCTTGGTCCAAACTGGAATGGCATGGTGAGCAAAAAAACGATGGAATTAGGCCCAGATCTCTGTACTGGGGTGAATGTATGACATTGTTCTGCATTCTGTCCATCAATAGTTCTTTTTGCATTTGTCACCCCGAGTGGGACGGGTATGCTCAGACGGGAGTCCCATGCGCTCCATGCCACTGGAATCAAGCTACCCTGGCTGAAGAGGGGTGAAACCCCGAAACCGTTCCTAGGATGCTTGTTTCCAGTCCAGGGAGGACCTGGCCTGGCAATTCGGGCTGGACTGTTCCCATTGGGCACAGGGTCAAGATTGATTTGCATATGGCTGGGTCCAAACTGGAATGGCATGGTGAGCAAAAATACGATGGAATTAGGCCCAGATCTCTGTACTGGGGTGAATGTATGACATTGTTCTGCATTCTGTCCATCAATAGTTCTTTTTGCATTTGTCACCCCGAGTGGGACGGGTATGCTGAGACGTGAGTCCCGTGCTCTCCATGCCACTGGAATCAAGCTACCCTGGCTGAAGAGGGGTGAAACCCCGAAACTGGTTCTAGGATGCTTTTTTCTAGTCCACGGAGGACCTGGCCTGGCAGTTCGGGCTGGACTGTTCCTATTGAGCACAGGGTCAAGACTGATTTTCATATGGCTGGGTCCAAACTGGAATGGCATGGTGAGCAAAAAAACGATGGAATTAGGCCCAGATCTCTGTACTGGGGTGAATGTATGACATTGTTCTGCATTCTGTCCATCAATAGTTCCTTTTGCATTTGTCACCCCGAGTGGGACGGGTATGCTCAGACGTGAGTCCCGTGCTCTCCATGCCACTGGAATCAAGCTACCCTGGCTGAAGAGGGGTGAAACCCCGAAACCAGTCCTAGGATGCTTGTTTCTAGTCCAGGGAGGACCTGGCCTGGCAGTTCGGGCTGGACTGTTCCCATTGGGCAAAGGGTCAAGACTGATTTGCATATAGCTGGGTCCATACTGGAATGGCATAGTGAGAAACAAAACAATGGAATTAGGCCCAGATCTCTGTACTGGGGTGAATGTATGACATTGTTCTGCATTCTGTCCATCAATAGTTCCTTTTGCATTTGTCACCCCGAGTGGGACGGGTATGCTCAGACGTCAGTCCCATGCTCTCCATGCCACTGGAATCAAGCCACATTGGCCGAAGAGGGCTGAGACCCCGAAACCGGACCTAGGTTGCTTGTTTCCAGTCCAGGGAGGACCTTACCTGGCAGGTCAGGCTGGACTGTTCCCATTGGGCACAGGGTCAAGACTGATTTGCATATGGCTGGGTCTAAACTGGAATGGCATGGTGAGCAAAAATACGATGGAATTAGGCCCAGATCTCTGTACTGGGGTGAATGTATGACATTGTTCTGCATTCTGTCCATCAATAGTTCTTTTTGCATTTGTCATCCCGAGTGGGACGGGTATGCTCAGACGTGAGTCCCGTGCTCTCCATCCCACTGGAATTAAGCTACCCTGGCTGAAGAGGGGTGAAACCCCGAAACCGGTCCTAGGATGCTTGTTTCCAGTCCAGGGAGGACCTGGCCTGGCAGTTCGGGCTGGACTGTTCCCATTGGGCACAGGGTCAAGACTGATTTGCATATGGCTTGGTCCAAACTGGAATGGCATGGTGAGCAAAAAAACGATGGAATTAGGCCCAGATCTCTGTACTGGGGTGAATGTATGACATTGTTCTGCATTCTGTCCCATCAATAGTTCTTTTTGCATTTGTCACCCCGAGTGGGACGGGTATGCTCAGACGGGAGTCCCATGCTCTGCATGCCACTGGAATCAAGCTACCCTGGCTGAAGAGGGGTGAAACCCCGAAACCGGTCCTAGGATGCTTGTTTCCAGTCCAGGGAGGACCTGGCCTGGCAGTTCGGACTGGACTGTTCCCATTGGGCACAGGGTCAAGACTGATTTGCATATGGCTGGGTCCAAACTGGAATGGCATGGTGAGCAAAAAAACGATGGAATTAGGCCCAGATCTCTGTACTGGGGTGAATGTATGACATTGTTCTGCATTCTGTCCATCAATAGTTCTTTTTGCATTTGTCACCCCGAGTGGGACGGGTATGCTCAGGCGTGAGTCTCGTGCTCTCCATGCCACTGGAATCAAGCTACCCTGGCGGAAGAGGGGTGAAACCCCAAAACCGGTCCTAGGATGCTTGTTTCCAGTCCAGGGAGGACCTGGCCTGGCAGTTTGGGCTGGACTGTTCCCATTGGGCACAGGGTCAAGACTGATTTGCATATGGCTGGGTCCAAACTGGAATGGCATGGTGAGCAAAAATAAGATGGAATTAGGCCCAGATCTCTGTACTGGGGTGAATGTATGACATTGTTCTGCATTCTGTCCATCAATAGTTCTTTTTGCATTTGTCATCCCGAGTGGGACGGGTATGCTCAGACGTGAGTCCCGTGCTCTCCATGCCACTGGAATCAAGCTACCCTGGCTGAAGAGGGGTGAAACCCCGAAACTGGTCCTAGGATGCTTGTTTCCAGTCCAGGGAGGACCTGGCCTGGCAGTTCGGGCTGGACTGTTCCCATTGGGCACAGGGTCAAGACTGATTTGCATATGGCTGGGTCCAAACTGGAATGGCATGGTGAGCAAAAAAACGATGGAATTAGGCCCAGATCTCTGTACTGGGGTGAATGTATGACATTGTTCTGCATTCTGTCCATCAATAGTTCTTTTTGCATTTGTCATCCCGAGTGGGACGGGTATGCTCAGACGTGAGTCCCGTGCTCTCCATGCCACTGGAATCAAGCTACCCTGGCTGAAGAGGGGTGAAACCCCGAAACTGGTCCTAGGATGCTTGTTTCCAGTCCAGGGAGGACCTGGCCTGGCAGTTCGGGCTGGACTGTTCCCATTGGGCACAGGGTCAAGACTGATTTGCATATGGCTGGGTCCAAACTGGAATGGCATGGTGAGCAAAAAAACGATGGAATTAGGCCCAGATCTCTGTACTGGGGTGAATGTATGACATTGTTCTGCATTCTGTCCATCAATAGTTCTTTTTGCATTTGTCACCCCGAGTGGGACGGGTATGCTCAGGCGTGAGTCTCGTGCTCTCCATGCCACTGGAATCAAGCTACCCTGGCGGAAGAGGGGTGAAACCCCAAAACCGGTCCTAGGATGCTTGTTTCCAGTCCCGGGAGGACCTGGCCTGGCAGTTTGGGCTGGACTGTTCCCATTGGGCACAGGGTCAAGACTGATTTGCATATGGCTGGGTCCAAACTGGAATGGCATGGTGAGCAAAAATAAGATGGAATTAGGCCCAGATCTCTGTACTGGGGTGAATGTATGACATTGTTCTGCATTCTGTCCATCAATAGTTCTTTTTGCATTTGTCATCCCGAGTGGGACGGGTATGCTCAGACGTGAGTCCCGTGCTCTCCATGCCACTGGAATCAAGCTACCCTGGCTGAAGAGGGGTGAATCCCCGAAACCGGTCCTAGGATGCTTGTTTCCAGTCCAGGGAGGACCTGGCCTGGCAGTTTGGGTTGGACTGTTCCCATTGGGCACAGGGTCAAGACTGATTTGCATATGGCTTGGTCCAAACTGGAATGGCACGGTGAGCAAAAAAACGATGGAATTAGGCCCAGATCTCTGTACTGGGGTGAATGTATGACATTGTTCTGCATTCTGTCCATCAATAGTTCCTTTTGCATTTGTCACCCTGAGTTGGACGGGTATGCTCAGACGTGAGTCCCGTGCTCTCCATGCCACTGGAACCAAGCTACCCTGGCTGAAGAAGGGTGAAACCCCGAAACCGGTCCTAGGATGCTTGTTTCAACTACGGGGGGGACCTGGCATGGCAGATCGGGCTGGACTGTTCCCATTGGGCACAGGGTCAAGACTGATTTGCATATGGCTGGGTCCAAACTGGAATGGCATGGTGAGCAAAAAAACGATGGAATTAGGCCCAGATCTCTGTACTGGGGTGAATGTATGACATTGTTCTGCATTCTGTCCATCAATAGTTCTTTTTGCATTTGTCACCCCGAGTGGGACGGGTATGCTCAGACGTGAGTCCCGTGCTCTCCATGCCACTGGAATCAAGCTACCCTGGCTGAAGAAGGGTGAAACCCCGAAACCGGTCCTAGGATGCTTGTTTCCAGTCCAGGGAGGACCTGGCCTGGCAGATCGGGCTGGACTGTTCCCATTGGGCACAGGGTCAAGACTGATTTGCATATGGCTGGATCCAAACTGGAGTGGCATGGCGAGCAAAAAAACGATGGAATTAGGCCCAGATCTCTGTACTGGGGTGAATGTATGACATTGTTCTGCATTTTGTCCATCAATAGTTCTTTTTGCATTTGTTACCCCGAGTGGGACGGGTATGCTCAGACGTGAGTCCCGTGCTCTCCATGCCACTGGAATTAAGCTACCCTGGCTTAAGAGGGGTGAAACCCCGAAACCGGTCCAATGGATTCTTGTTTCCAGTCCAGGGAGGACCTGGCCTGGCAGTTCGGGCTGGACTGTTCCCATTGGGCACAGGGTCAAGACTGATTTGCATATGGCTTGGTCCAAACTGGAATGGCATGGTGAGCAAAAAAACGATGGAATTAGGCCCAGATCTCTGTACTGGGGTGAATGTATGACATTGTTCTGCATTCTGTCCATCAATAGTTCTTTTTGCATTTGTCACCCCGAGTGGGACGGGTATGCTCAGACGGGAGTCCCATGCTCTCCATGCCACTGGAATCAAGCTACCCTGGCTGAAGAGGGGTGAAACCCCAAAACCGTTCCTAGGATGCTTGTTTCCAGTCCAGGGAGGACCTGGCCTGGCAATTCGGGCTGGACTGTTCCCATTGGGCACAGGGTCAAGATTGATTTGCATATGGCTGGGTCCAAACTGGAATGGCATGGTGAGCAAAAAAACGATGGAATTAGGCCCAGATCTCTGTACTGGGGTGAATGTATGACATTGTTCTGCATTCTGTCCATCAATAGTTCTTTTTGCATTTGTCACCCCGAGTGGGACGGGTATGCTGAGACGTGAGTCCCGTGCTCTCCATGCCACTGGAATCAAGCTACCCTGGCTGAAGAGGGGTGAAACCCCGAAACTGGTTCTAGGATGCTTTTTTCTAGTCCACGGAGGACCTGGCCTGGCAGTTCGGGCTGGACTGTTCCTATTGAGCACAGGGTCAAGACTGATTTTCATATGGCTGGGTCCAAACTGGAATGGCATGGTGAGCAAAAAAACGATGGTATTAGGCCCTGATCTCTGTACTGGGGTGAATGTATGACATTGTTCTGCATTCTGTCCGTCAGTAGTTCTTTTTGCATTTGTCAACCCGAGTGGGACGGGTATGCTCAGACGTGAGTCCCGTGCTCTCCATGCCACTGGAATCAAGCTACCCTGGCTGAAGAGGGGTGAAACCCCGAAACCGGTCCTAGGATGCTTGTTTCCAGTCCAGGGAGGACCTGGCCTGGCAGTTCGGGCTGGACTGTTCCCATTGGGCAAAGGGTCAAGACTGATTTGCATATAGCTGGGTCCATACTGGAATGGCATAGTGAGAAACAAAACAATGGAATTAGGCCCAGATCTCTGTACTGGGGTGAATGTATGACATTGTTCTGCATTCTGTCCAACAATAGTTCTTTTTGCATTTGTCACCCCGAGTGGAACGGGTATGCTCAGACGTGAGTCCCGTGCTCTCTATGCCACTGGAATCAAGCTACCCTGGCTGAAGAGGGGTAAAACCCCGAAACCGGTCCTAGGATGCTTGTTTCCAGTCCAGGGAGAACCTGGCCTGGCAGTTTGGGCTGGACTGTTCCCATTGGGCACAGGGTCAAGACTGATTTGCATTTGGCTGTGTACAAACTGGAATGGCATAGTGAGCAAAAAAACGGATGGAATTAGGCCCAGATCTCTGTACTGGGGTGAATGTATGACATTGTTCTGCATTATGACCATCAATAGTTCCTTTTGCATTCGTCACCCCGAGTGGGATGGGTATGCTCAGACGTGAGTCTCATGCTCTCCATGCCACTGGAATCAAGCTAACCAGGCTGAAGAGGGGTGAAACCCCGAAACTGGTCCTAGGATGCTTGTTTCCAGTCCAGGGAGGACCTGGCCTGGCAGTTTGGGCTGGACTGTTCCTATTGGGTACAGGGTCAAGACTGATTTGCATTTGGCTGTGTACAAACTGGAATGGCATAGTGAGCAAAAAAACAATGGAATTAGGCCCAGATCTCTGTACTGGGGTGAATGTATGAAATTGTTCTGCATTCTGTCCATCAATAGTTCTTTTTGCATTTGTCACCCCGAGTGGGACGGGTATGCTCAGACGGGAGTCCCATGCTCTCCATGCCACTGGAATCAAGCTACCCTGGCTGAAGAGGGGTGAAACCCCGAAACCGGTCCTAGGATGCTTGTTTCCAGTCCAGGGAGGACCTGGCCTGGCAATTCGGGCTGGACTGTTCCCATTGGGCACAGGGTCAAGATTGATTTGCATATGGCTGGGTCCAAACTGGAATGGCATGGTGAGCAAAAAAAAGATGGAATTAGGCCCAGATCTCTGTACTGGGGTGAATGTATTACATTGTTCTGCATTCTGTCCATCAATAGTTCTTTTTGCATTTGTCACCCCGAGTGGGACGGGTATGCTGAGACGTGAGTCCCGTGCTCTCCATGCCACTGGAATCAAGCTACCCTGGCTGAAGAGGGGTGAAACCCCGAAACTGGTTCTACGATGCTTTTTTCTAGTCCAGGGAGGACCTGGCCTGGCAGTTCGGGCTGGACTGTTCCCATTGGGCAAAGGGTCAAGACTGATTTGCATATAGCTGGGTCCATACTGGAATGGCATAGTGAGAAACAAAACAATGGAATTAGGCCCAGATCTCTTTGTACTGGGGTGAATGTATGACATTGTTCTGCATTCTGTCCAACAATAGTTCTTTTTGCATTTGTCACCCCGAGTGGAACGGGTATGCTCAGACGTGAGTCCCGTGCTCTCTATGCCACTGGAATCAAGCTACCCTGGCTGAAGAGGGGTGAAACCCCAAAACCGGTCCTAGGATGCTTGTTTCCAGTCCAGGGAGGACCTGGCCTGGCAGTTTGGGCTGGACTGTTCCCATTGGGCACAGGGTCAAGACTGATTTGCATTTGGCTGTGTACAAACTGGAATGGCATAGTGAGCAAAAAAACGGATGGAATTAGGCCCAGATCTCTGTACTGGGGTGAATGTATGACATTGTTCTGCATTATGACCATCAATAGTTCCTTTTGCATTCGTCACCCCGAGTGGGATGGGTATGCTCAGACGTGAGTCCCATGCTCTCCATGCCACTGGAATCAAGCTAACCAGGCTGAAGAGGGGTGAAACCCCGAAACTGGTCCTAGGATGCATGTTTCCAGTCCAGGGAGGACCGGGCCTGGCAGTTTGGGCTGGACTGTTCCTATTGGGTACAGGGTCAAGACTGATTTGCATTTGGCTGTGTACAAACTGGAATGGCATAGTGAGCAAAAAAACAATGGAATTAGGCCCAGATCTCTGTACTGGGGTGAATGTATGAAATTGTTCTGCATTCTGTCCATCAATAGTTCTTTTTGCATTTGTCTCCCCGAGTGGGACGGGTATGCTCAGACGGGAGTCCCATGCTCTCCATGCCACTGGAATCAAGCTACCCTGGCTGAAGAGGGGTGAAACCCCGAAACCGGTCCTAGGATGCTTGTTTCCAGTCCAGGGAGGACCTGGCCTGGTAATTCGGGCTGGACTGTTCCCATTGGGCACAGGGTCAAGATTGATTTGCATATCGCTGGGTCCAAACTGGAATGGCATGGTGAGCAAAAAAAAGATGGAATTAGGCCCAGAGCTCTGTACTGGGGTGAATGTATGACATTGTTCTGCATTCTGTCCATCAGTAGTTTTTTTTGCATTTGTCACCCCGAGTGGGACGGGTATGCTCAGACGTGAGTCCCGTGCTCTCCATGCCACTGGAATCAAGCTACCCTGGCTGAAGAGGGTTGAAACCCCGAAGCCGGTCCTAGGATGCTTGTTTCCAGTCCAGGGAGTACCTGGCCTGGCAGTTCGGGTTGGACTGTTCCCATCGGGCACAGGGTCAAGACTGATTTGCATATGGCTAGGCCCAAACTGGAATGGCATGGTGAGCAAAAAAACGATGGTATTAGGCCCTGATCTCTGTACTGGGGTGAATGTATGACATTGTTCTGCATTCTGTCCATCAATAGTTCTTTTTGCATTTGTCACCCCGAGTGGGACGGGTATGCTCAGACGTGAGTCCCGTGCTCTCCATGCCACTGGAATCAAGCTACCCTGGCTAAAGAGGGGTGAAACCCCAAAACCGGTCCTAGGATGCTTATTTCCAGTCCAGGGAGGACCTGGCCTGGCAGTTTGGGCTGGACTGTTCCCATTGGGCACAGGGTCAAGACTGATTTGCATATGGCTGGGTCCAAACTGGAATGGCATGGTGAGCAAAAATACGATGGAATTAGGCCCAGATCTCTGTACTGGGGTGAATGTATGACATTGTTCTGCATTCTGTCCATCAATAGTTCTTTTTGCATTTGTCATCCCGAGTGGGACGGGTATGCTCAGACGTGAATCCCGTGCTCTCCATGCCACTGGAATCAAGCTACCCTGGCTGAAGAGGGGTGAAACCCCGAAACCGGTCCTAGGATGCTTGTTTCCAGTCCAGGGAGGACCTGGCCTGGCAGTTTGGGTTGGACTGTTCCCATTGGGCACAGGGTCAAGACTGATTTGCATATGGCTTGGTCCAAACTGGAATGGCATGGTGAGCAAAAAAACGATGGAATTAGGCCCAGATCTCTGTACTGGGGTGAATGTATGACATTGTTCTGCATTCTGTCCATCAATAGTTCCTTTTGCATTTGTCACCCCGAGTGGGACGGGTATGCTCAGACGTGAGTCCCGTGCTCTCCATGCCACTGGAATCAAGCTACCCTGGCGGAAGAGGGGTGAAACCCCAAAACCGGTCCTAGGATGCTTGTTTCCAGTCCAGGGAGGACCTGGCCTGGCAGTTTGGGCTGGACTGTTCCCATTGGGCACAGGGTCAAGACTGATTTGCATATGGCTGGGTCCAAACTGGAATGGCATGGTGAGCAAAAATACGATGGAATTAGGCCCAGATCTCTGTACTGGGGTGAATGTATGACATTGTTCTGCATTCTGTCCATCAATAGTTCTTTTTGCATTTGTCATCCCGAGTGTGACGGGTATGCTCAGACGTGAGTCCCGTGCTCTCCATGCCACTGGAACCAAGCTACCCTGGCTGAAGAAGGGTGAAACCCCGAAACCGGTCCTAGGATGCTAGTTTCAAGACCGGGGGGGACCTGGCCTGGCAGATCGGGCTGGACTGTTCCCATTGGGCACAGGGTCAAGACTGATTTGCATATGGCTGGGTCCAAACTGGACTGGCATGGTGAGCAAAAAAACGATGGAATTAGGCCCAGATCTCTGTACTGGGGTGAATGTATGACATTGTTATGCATTCTGTCCATCAATAGTTCTTTTTGCATTTGTCACCCCGAGTGGGACGGGTATGCTCAGACGTGAGTCCCGTGCTCTCCATGCCACTGGAATCAAGCTACCCTGGCTGAAGAAGGGTGAAACCCCGAAACCGGTCCTAGGATGCTTGTTTCCAGTCCAGGGAGGACCTGGCCTGGCAGTTCGGGCTGGACTGTTCCCATTGGGCACAGGGTCAAGACTGATTTGCATATGGCTGGATCCAAACTGGAGTGGCATGGCGAGCAAAAAAACGATGGAATTAGGCCCAGATCTCTGTACTGGGGTGAATGTATGACATTGTTCTGCATTCTGTCCATCAATAATTCTTTTTGCATTTGTCACCCCGAGTGGGACGGGTATGCTCAGACGTCAGTCCCATGCTCTCCATGCCACTGGAATCAAGCCACACTGGCCGAAGAGGGGTGAAACCCCGAAACCGGACCTAGGTTGCTTGTTTCCAGTCCAGGGAAGACCTGACCTGGCAATTCAGGCTGGACTGTTCCCATTGGGCACAGGGTCAAAACTGATTTGCATATGGCTGGGTCCAAACTGGAATGGCATGGTGAACAAAAATACGATGGAATTAAGCCCAGATCTCTGTACTGGGGTGAATGTATGACATTGTTCTGCATTCTGTCCATCAATAGTTCTTTTTGCATTTGTCACCCCGAGTGGGACGGGTATGCTCAAACGTGACTCCCGTGCTCTCCATGCCACTGGAATCAAGCTACACTGGCTGAAGAGGGCTGAAACCCCGAAACCGGTCCTAGGATGCTTGTTTCCAGTCCAGGGAGGACCTGGCCTGGCAGTTTGGGCTGGACTGTTCCCATTGGGCACAGGGTCAAGACAGATTTGCATATGGCTGTGTCCAAACTGGAATGGCATGGTGAGCAAAAAACCGATGGAATTAGGCCCTGATCTCTGTGCTGGGGTGAATGTATGACATTGTTCTGCATTCTGTCCATCAATAGTTCTTTTTGCATTTGTCACCCCGAGTGGGACGGGTATGCTCAAACGTGACTCCCGTGCTCTCCATGCCACTGGAATCAAGCTACCCTGGCTGAAGAGGGCTGAAACCCCGAAACCGGTCCAATGGATGCTTGTTTCCAGTCCAGGGAGGACCTGGCCTGGCAGTTCGGGCTGGACTGTTCCCATTGGGCACAGGGTCAAGACTGATTTGCATATGGCTTGGTCCAAACTGGAATGGCATGGTGAGCAAAAAAACGATGGAATTAGGCCCAGATCTCTGTACTGGGGTGAATGTATGACATTGTTCTGCATTCTGTCCATCAATAGTTCTTTTTGCATTTGTCACCCCGAGTGGGACGGGTATGCTCAGACGGGAGTCCCATGCTCTCCATGCCACTGGAATCAAGCTATCCTGGCTGAAGAGGGGTGAAACCCCGAAACTGGTTCTAGGATGCTTTTTTCCAGTCCACGGAGGACCTGGCCTGGCAGTTCGGGCTGGACTGTTCCTATTGGGCACAGGGTCAAGACTGATTTTCATATGGCTGGGTCCAAAGTGGAATGGCATGGTGAGCAAAAAAATGATGGAATTAGGCCCAGAGCTCTGTACTGTGGTGAATGTATGACATTGTTCTGCATTCTGTCCATCAATAGTTATTTTTGCATTTGTCACCATGAGTGGGGCGGGTATGCTCAGACGTGAGTCCCGTGCTCTCCATGCCACTGGAATCAAGCTACCCTGGCTGAAGAGGGGTGAAACCCCGAAACCGGTCCTAGGATGCTTATTTCCAGTCCAGGGAGGACCTGGCCTGGCAGTTCGGGCTGGACTGTTCCCATCGGGCACAGGGTCAAGACTGATTTGCATATGGCTGGGTCCAAACTGGAATGGCATGGTGAGCAAAAAAACGATGGTATTAGGCCCTGATCTCTGTACTGGGGTGAATGTATGACATTGTTCTGCATTCTGTCCATCAATAGTTCTTTTTGCATTTGTCACCCCGAGTGGGACGGGTATGCTCAGACGTGAGTCCCGTGCTCTCCATGCCACTGGAATCAAGCTACCCTGGCTGAAGAGGGGTGAAACCCCGAAACCGGTCCTAGGATGCTTGTTTCCAGTCCAGGGATGACCTGGCCTGGCAGTTCGGGCTGGACTGTTCCCATTGGGCACAGGGTCAAGACTGATTTGCATATGGCTGGGTCGAAACTGGAATGGCATGGTGAGCAAAAAAACGATGGAATTAGGCCCAGATCTCTGTACTGGGGTGAATGTATGACATTGTTCTGCATTCTGTCCATCAATAGTTCTTTTTGCATTTGTCACCCCGAGTGGGATGGGTATGCTCAGACGTGAGTCCCGTGCTCTCCATGCCACTGGAATCCAGCTACCCTGGCTGAAGAGGGGTGAAACCCCGAAACCGGTCCTAGGATGCTTGTTTCCAGTCCAGGGAGGACCTGGCCTGGCAGTTCGGGCTGGACAGTTCCCATTGGGCACAGGGTCAAGACTGATTTGCATATGGCTGGGTCCAAACTGGAATGGCATGGTGAGCAAAAAAACAATGGAATTAGGCCCAGATCTCTGTACTGGGGTGAATGTATGAAATTGTTCTGCATTCTGTCCATCAATAGTTCTTTTTGCATTTGTCACCCCGAGTGGGACGGGTATGCTCAGACGGGAGTCCCATGCTCTCCATGCCACTGGAATCAAGCTACCCTGGCTGAAGAGGGGTGAAACCCCGAAGCCGGTCCTAGGATGCTTGTTTCCAGTCTAGGGAGGACCTGGCCTGACAGTTCGGGCTGGACTGTTCCCATTGGGCACAGGGTCAAGACTGATTTGCATATGGCTGGGTCCAAACTGGAATGGCATGGTGAGCAAAAAAACGATGGAATTAGGCTCAGATCTCTGTACTGGGGTGAATGTATGACATTGTTCTGCATTCTGTCCATCAATAGTTCTTTTTGCATTTGTCACCCCGAGTGGGACGGGTATGCTCAGACGGGAGTCCCATGCTCTCCATGCCACTGGAATCAAGCTACCCTGGCTGAAGAGGGCTGAAACCCCGAAACCGGTCCAATGGATGCTTGTTTCCAGTCCAGGGAGGACCTGGCCTGGCAGTTCGGGCTGGACTGTTCCCATTGGGCACAGGGTCAAGACTGATTTGCATATGGCTTGGTCCAAACTGGAATGGCATGGTGAGCAAAAAAACGATGGAATTAGGCCCAGATCTCTGTACTGGGGTGAATGTATGACATTGTTCTGCATTCTGTCCATCAATAGTTCTTTTTGCATTTGTCACCCCGAGTGGGACGGGTATGCTCAGACGGGAGTCCCATGCTCTCCATGCCACTGGAATCAAGCTACCCTGGCTGAAGAGGGGTGAAACCCCGAAACCGGTCCTAGGATGCTTGTTTCCAGTCCAGGGAGGACCTGGCCTGGCAATTCGGGCTGGACTGTTCCCATTGGGCACAGGGTCAAGATTGATTTGCATATGGCTGGGTCCAAACTGGAATGGCATGGTGAGCAAAAAAACGATGGAATTAGGCCCAGATCTCTGTACTGGGGTGAATGTATGACATTGTTCTGCATTCTGTCCATCAATAGTTCTTTTTGCATTTGTCACCCCGAGTGGGACGGGTATGCTGAGACGTGAGTCCCGTGCTCTCCATGCCACTGGAATCAAGCTACCCTGGCTGAAGAGGGGTGAAACCCCGAAACTGGTTCTAGGATGCTTTTTTCCAGTCCACGGAGGACCTGGCCTGGCAGTTCGGGCTGGACTGTTCCTATTGGGCACAGGGTCAAGACTGATTTTCATATGGCTGGGTCCAAAGTGGAATGGCATGGTGAGCAAAAAAATGATGGAATTAGGCCCAGAGCTCTGTACTGTGGTGAATGTATGACATTGTTCTGCATTCTGTCCATCAATAGTTCTTTTTGCATTTGTCATCCCGAGTGGGACGGGTATGCTCAGACGTGAGTCCCATGCTCTCCATGCCACTGGAATCAAGCTACCCTGGCTGAAGAGGGGTGAAACCCCGAAACCGGTCCTAGGATGCTTGCTTCCAGTCCAGGGAGGACCTGGCCTGGCAATTCGGGCTGGACTGTTCCCATTGGGCACAGGGTCAAGATTGATTTGCATATGGCTGGGTCCAAACTGGAATGGCATGGTGAGCAAAAAAACGATGGAATTAGGCCCAGATCTCTGTACTGGGGTGAAAGTATGACATTGTTCTGCATTCTGTCCATCAATAGTTCTTTTTGCATTTGTCACCCCGAGTGGGACGGGTATGCTGAGACGTGAGTCCCGTGCTCTCCATGCCACTGGAATCAAGCTACCCTGGCTGAAGAGGGGTGAAACCCCGAAACTGGTTCTAGGATGCTTTTTCCCAGTCCACGGAGGACCTGGCCTGGCAGTTCGGGCTGGACTGTTCCTATTGGGCACAGGGTCAAGACTGATTTTCATATGGCTGGGTCCAAAGTGGAATGGCATGGTGAGCAAAAAAACAATGGAATTAGGCCCAGAGCTCTGTACTGTGGTGAATGTATGACATTGTTCTGCATTCTGTCCATCAATAGTTCCTTTTGCATTTGTCACCCCGAGTGGGACGGGTATGCTCAGACGTGAGTCCCATGCTCTCCATGCCACTGGAATCAAGCTAACCAGGCTGAAGAGGGGTGAAACCCCGAAACTGGTCCTAGGATGCTTGTCTCCAGTCGAGGGAGGACCTGGCCTGGCAGTTCGGGCTGGACTGTTCCCATTGGGCACAGGGTCAAGACTGATTTGCATATGGCTTGGTCCAAACTGGAATGGCATGGTGAGCAAAAAAACGATGGAATTAGGCCCAGATCTCTGTACTGGGGTAAATGTATGACATTGTTCTGCATTCTGTCCATCAATAGTTCTTTTTGCATTTGTCACCCCGAGTGGGACGGGTATGCTCAGACGTGAGTCCCGTGCTCTCCATCCCACTGGAATTAAGCTACCCTGGCTGAAGAGGGGTGAAACCCCGAAACCGGTCCTAGGATGCTTGTTTCCAGTCCAGGGAGGACCTGGCCTGGCAGTTCGGGCTGGACTGTTCCCATTGGGCACAGGGTCAAGACTGATTTGCATATGGCTTGGTCCAAACTGGAATGGCATGGTGAGCAAAAAAACGATGGAATTAGGCCTAGATCTCTGTACTGGGGTGAATGTATGACATTGTTCTGCATTCTGTCCCATCAATAGTTCTTTTTGCATTTGTCACCCCCGAGTGGGACGGGTATGCTCAGACGGGAGTCCCATGCTCTGCATGCCACTGGAATCAAGCTACCCTGGCTGAAGAGGGGTGAAACCCCGAAACCGGTCCTAGGATGCTTGTTTCCAGTCCAGGGAGGACCTGGCCTGGCAGTTCGGGCTGGACTGTTCCCATTGGGCACAGGGTCAAGACTGATTTGCATATGGCTCTGTCCAAACTGGAATGGCATGGTGAGCAAAAAAACAATGGAATTAGGCCCAGATCTATGTACTGGGGTGAATGAATGATATTGTTCTGCATTCTGTCCATCAATAGTTCTTTTTGAATTTGTCACCCTGAGTGGAACGGGTATGCTCAGGCGTGAGTCTCGTGCTCTCCATGCCACTGGAATCAAGCTACCCTGGCGGAAGAGGGGTGGAACCCCAAAACCGGTCCTAGGATGCTTGTTTCCAGTCCAGGGAGGACCTGGCCTGGCAGTTTGGGCTGGACTGTTCCCATTGGGCACAGGGTCAAGACTGATTTGCATATGGCTGGGTCCAAACTGGAATGACATGATGAGCAAAAATACAATGGAATTAGGCCCAGATCTCTGTACTGGGGTGAATGTATGACATTGTTCTGCATTCTGTCCATCAATAGTTCTTTTTGCATTTGTCATCCCGAGTGGGACGGGTATGCTCAGACGTGAGTCCCGTGCTCTCCATGCCACTGGAATCAAGCTACCCTGGCTGAAGAGGGGTGAAACCCCGAAACCGGTCCTAGGATGCTTGTTTCCAGTCCAGGGAGGACCTGGCCTGGCAGTTTGGGTTGGACTGTTCCCATTGGGCACAGGGTCAAGACTGATTTGCATATGGCTTGGTCCAAACTGGAATGGCATGGTGAGCAAAAAAACGATGGAATTAGGCCCAGATCTCTGTACTGGGGTGAATGTATGACATTGTTCTGCATTCTGTCCATCAATAGTTCCTTTTGCATTTGTCACCCCGAGTGGGACGGGTATGCTCAGACGTGAGTCCCGTGCTCTCCATGCCACTGGAATCAAGCTACCCTGGCGGAAGAGGGGTGAAACCCCAAAACCGGTCCTAGGATGCTTGTTTCCAGTCCAGGGAGGACCTGGCCTGGCAGTTTGGGCTGGACTGTTCCCATTGGGCACAGGGTCAAAACTGATTTGCATATGGCTGGGTCCAAACTGGAATGGCATGGTGAACAAAAATACGATGGAATTAAGCCCAGATCTCTGTACTGGGATGAATGTATGACATTGTTCTGCATTCTGTCCATCAATAGTTCTTTTTGCATTTGTCACCCCGAGTGGGACGGGTATGCTCAAACGTGACTCCCGTGCTCTCCATGCCACTGGAATCAAGCTACCCTGGCTGAAGAGGGGTGAAACCCCGAAACCGGTCCTAGGATGCTTGTTTCCAGTCCAGGGAGGACCTGGCCTGGCAATTCGGGCTGGACTGTTCCCATTGGGCACAGGGTCAAGATTGATTTGCATATGGCTGGGTCCAAACTGGAATGGCATGGTGAGCAAAAAAACGATGGAATTAGGCCCAGGTCTCTGTACTGGGGTGAATGTATGACATTGTTCTGCATTCTGTCCATCAATAGTTCTTTTTGCATTTGTCACCCCGAGTGGGACGGGTATGCTGAGACGTGAGTCCCGTGCTCTCCATGCCACTGGAATCAAGCTACCATGGCTGAAGAGGGGTGAAACCCCGAAACTGGTTCTAGGATGCTTTTTTCCAGTCCACGGAGGACCTGGCCTGGCAGTTCGGGCTGGACTGTTCCTATTGGGCACAGGGTCAAGACTGATTTTCATATGGCTGGGTCCAAAGTGGAATGGCATGGTGAGCAAAAAAATGATGGAATTAGGCCCAGAGCTCTGTACTGTGGTGAATGTATGACATTGTTCTGCATTCTGTCCATCAATAGTTCTTTTTGCATTTGTCACCATGAGTGGGGCGGGTATGCTCAGACGTGAGTCCCGTGCTCTCCATGCCACTGGAATCAAGCTACCCTGGCTGAAGAGGGGTGAAACCCCGAAACCGGTCCTAGGATGCTTATTTCCAGTCCAGGGAGGACCTGGCCTGGCAGTTCGGGCTGGACTGTTCCCATCGGGCACAGGGTCAAGACTGATTTGCATATGGCTGGGTCCAAACTGGAATGGCATGGTGAGCAAAAAAACGATGGTATTAGGCCCTGATCTCTGTACTGGGGTGAATGTATGACATTGTTCTGCATTCTGTCCATCAATAGTTCTTTTTGCATTTGTCACCCCGAGTGGGACGGGTATGCTCAGACGTGAGTCCCGTGCTCTCCATGCCACTGGAATCAAGCTACCCTGGCTGAAGAGGGGTGAAACCCCGAAACCGGTCCTAGGATGCTTGTTTCCAGTCCAGGGATGACCTGGCCTGGCAGTTCGGGCTGGACTGTTCCCATTGGGCACAGGGTCAAGACTGATTTGCATATGGCTGGGTCGAAACTGGAATGGCATGGTGAGCAAAAAAACGATGGAATTAGGCCCAGATCTCTGTACTGGGGTGAATGTATGACATTGTTCTGCATTCTGTCCATCAATAGTTCTTTTTGCATTTGTCACCCCGAGTGGGATGGGTATGCTCAGACGTGAGTCCCGTGCTCTCCATGCCACTGGAATCCAGCTACCCTGGCTGAAGAGGGGTGAAACCCCGAAACCGGTCCTAGGATGCTTGTTTCCAGTCCAGGGAGGACCTGGCCTGGCAGTTCGGGCTGGACTGTTCCCATTGGGCACAGGGTCAAGACTGATTTGCATATGGCTGGGTCCAAACTGGAATGGCATAGTGAGCAAAAAAACAATGGAATTAGGCCCAGATCTCTGTACTGGGGTGAATGTATGAAATTGTTCTGCATTCTGTCCATCAATAGTTCTTTTTGCATTTGTCACCCCGAGTGGGACGGGTATGCTCAGACGTGAGTCCCGTGCTCTCCATGCCACTGGAATCAAGCTACCCTGGCTGAAGAGGGGTGAAACCCCGAAATTGGTCCTAGGATGCTTTTTTCCAGTCCACGGAGGACCTGGCCTGGCAGTTCGGGCTGGACTGTTCCCATTGGGCACAGGGTCAAGACTGATTTTCATATGGCTGGGTCCAAATTGGAATGGCATGGTGAGCAAAAAAACGATGGAATTAGGCCCAGAGCTCTGTACTGTGGTGAATGTATGACATTGTTCTGCATTCTGTCCATCAATAGTTCTTTTTGCATTAGTCACCCCGAGTGGGACGGGTATGCTCAGACGTGAGTCCCGTGCTCTCCATGCCACTGGAATCAAGCTACCCTGGCGGAAGAGGGGTGAAACCCCAAAACCGGTCCTAGGATGCTTGTTTCCAGTCCAGGGAGGACCTGGCCTGGCAGTTTGGGCTGGACTGTTCCCATTGGGCACAGGGTCAAGACTGATTTGCATATGGCTGGGTCCAAACTGGAATGGCATGGTGAGCAAAAATAAGATGGAATTAGGCCCAGATCTCTGTACTGGGGTGAATGTATGACATTGTTCTGCATTCTGTCCATCAATAGTTCTTTTTGCATTTGTCATCCCGAGTGGGACGGGTATGCTCAGACGTGAGTCCCGTGCTCTCCATGCCACTGGAATCAAGCTACCCTGGCTGAAGAGGGGTGAAACCCCGAAACCGGTCCTAGGATGCTTGTTTCCAGTCCAGGGAGGACCTGGCCTGGCAGTTTGGGTTGGACTGTTCCCATTGGGCACAGGGTCAAGACTGATTTGCATATGGCTTGGTCCAAACTGGAATGGCACGTTGAGCAAAAAAACGATGGAATTAGGCCCAGATCTCTGTACTGGGGTGAATGTATGACATTGTTCTGCATTCTGTCCATCAATAGTTCCTTTTGCATTTGTCACCCTGAGTTGGACGGGTATGCTCAGACGTGAGTCCCGTGCTCTCCATGCCACTGGAACCAAGCTACCCTGGCTGAAGAAGGGTGAAACCCCGAAACCGGTCCTAGGATGCTTGTTTCAACTCCGGGGGGGACCTGGCATGGCAGATCGGGCTGGACTGTTCCCATTGGGCACAGGGTCAAGACTGATTTGCATATGGCTGGGTCCAAACTGGAATGGCATGGTGAGCAAAAAAACGATGGAATTAGGCCCAGATCTCTGTACTGGGGTGAATGTATGACATTGTTCTGCATTCTGTCCATCAATAGTTCTTTTTGCATTTGTCACCCCGAGTGGGACGGGTATGCTCAGACGTGAGTCCCGTGCTCTCCATGCCACTGGAATCAAGCTACCCTGGCTGAAGAAGGGTGAAACCCCGAAACCTGTCCTAGGATGCTTGTTTCCAGTCCAGGGAGGACCTGGCCTGGCAGTTCGGGCTGGACTGTTCCCATTGGGCACAGGGTCAAGACTGATTTGCATATGGCTGGATCCAAACTGGAGTGGCATGGCGAGCAAAAAAACGATGGAATTAGGCCCAGATCTCTGTACTGTGGTGAATGTATGACATTGTTCTGCATTCTGTCCATCAATAGTTCTTTTTGCATTTGTCACCCCGAGTGGGACGGGTATGCTCAGACGTCAGTCCCATGCTCTCCATGCCACTGGAATCAAGCCACACTGGCCGAAGAGGGGTGAAACCCCGAAACCGGACCTAGGTTGCTTGTTTCCAGTCCAGGGAAGACCTGACCTGGCAGTTCAGGCTGGACTGTTCCCATTGGGCACAGGGTCAAGACTGATTTGCATATGGCTGGGTCCAAACTGGAATGGCATGGTGAGCAAAAATACGATGGAATTAAGCCCAGATCTCTGTACTGGGGTGAATGTATGACATTGTTCTGCATTCTTTCCATCAATAGTTCTTTTTGCATTTGTCACCCCGAGTGGGACGGGTATGCTCAAACGTGACTCCCGTGCTCTCCATGCCACTGGAATCAAGCTACCCTGGCTGAAGAGGGCTGAAACCCCGAAACCGGTCCTAGGATGCTTGTTTCCAGTCCAGGGAGGACCTGGCCTGGCAGTTTGGGCTGGACTGTTCCCATTGGGCACAGGGACAAGACAGATTTGCATATGGCTGTGTCCAAACTGGAATGGCATGGTGAGCAAAAAACCGATGGAATTAGGCCCTGATCTCTGTACTGGGGTGAATGTATGATATTGTTCTGCATTCTGTCCATCAATAGTTCTTTTTGCCTTGTTCACCCCGAGTGGGACGGGTATGCTCAGACGTGAGTCCCGTGCTCTCCATGCCACTCGAATTAAGCTACCCTGGCTTAAGAGGGGTGAAACCCCGAAACCGGTCCAATGGATTCTTGTTTCCAGTCCAGGGAGGACCTGGCCTGGCAGTTCGGGCTGGACTGTTCCCATTGGGCACAGGGTCAAGACTGATTTGCATATGGCTTGGTCCAAACTGGAATGGCATGGTGAGCAAAAAAACGATGGAATTAGGCCCAGATCTCTGTACTGGGGTGAATGTATGACATTGTTCTGCATTCTGTCCATCAATAGTTCTTTTTGCATTTGTCACCCCGAGTGGGACGGGTATGCTCAGACGGGAGTCCCATGCTCTCCATGCCACTGGAATCAAGCTACCCTGGCTGAAGAGGGGTGAAACCCCGAAACCGTTCCTAGGATGCTTGTTTCCAGTCCAGGGAGGACCTGGCCTGGCAATTCGGGCTGGACTGTTCCCATTGGGCACAGGGTCAAGATTGATTTGCATATGGCTGGGTCCAAACTGGAATGGCATGGTGAGCAAAAAAACGATGGAATTAGGCCCAGATCTCTGTACTGGGGTGAATGTATGACATTGTTCTGCATTCTGTCCATCAATAGTTCTTTTTGTATTTGTCACCCCGAGTGGGACGGGTATGCTGAGACGTGAGTCCCGTGCTCTCCATGCCACTGGAATCAAGCTACCCTGGCTGAAGAGGGGTGAAACCCCGAAACTGGTTCTAGGATGCTTTTTTCTGGTCCACGGAGGACCTGGCCTGGCAGTTCGGGCTGGACTGTTCCTATTGAGCACAGGGTCAAGACTGATTTTCATATGGCTGGGTCCAAACTGGAATGGCATGGTGAGCAAAAAAACGATGGTATTAGGCCCTGATCTCTGTACTGGGGTGAATGTATGACATTGTTCTGCATTCTGTCCGTCAGTAGTTCTTTTTGCATTTGTCAACCCGAGTGGGACGGGTATGCTCAGACGTGAGTCCCGTGCTCTCCATGCCACTGGAATCAAGCTACCCTGGCTGAAGAGGGGTGAAACCCCGAAAACGGTCCTAGGATGCTTGTTTCCAGTCCAGGGAGGACCTGGCCTGGCAGTTCGGGCTGGACTGTTCCCATTGGGCAAAGGGTCAAGACTGATTTGCATATAGCTGGGTCCATACTGGAATGGCATAGTGAGAAACAAAACAATGGAATTAGGCCCAGATCTCTGTACTGGGGTGAATGTATGACATTGTTCTGCATTCTGATCAATCAATAGTTCCTTTTGCATTTGTCACCCCGAGTGGGACGGGTATGCTCAGACGTCAGTCCCATGCTCTCCATGCCACTGGAATCAAGCCACATTGGCCGAAGAGGGCTGAGACCCCGAAACCGGACCTAGGTTGCTTGTTTCCAGTCCAGGGAGGACCTTACCTGGCAGTTCAGGCTGGACTGTTCCCATTGGGCACAGGGTCAAGACTGATTTGCATATGGCTGGGTCCAAACTGGAATGGCATGCGGAGCAAAAATACGATGGAATTAGGCCCAGATCTCTGTACTGGGGTGAATGTATGACATTGTTCTGCATTCTGTCCATCAATAGTTCTTTTTGCATTTGTCATCCCGAGTGGGACGGGTATGCTCAGACGTGAGTCCCGTGCTCTCCATCCCACTGGAATTAAGCTACCCTGGCTGAAGAGGGGTGAAACCCCGAAACCGGTCCTAGGATGCTTGTTTCCAGTCCAGGGAGGACCTGGCCTGGCAGTTCGGGCTGGACTGTTCCCATTGGGCACAGGGTCAAGACTGATTTGCATATGGCTTGGTCCAAACTGGAATGGCATGGTGAGCAAAAAAACGATGGAATTAGGCCCAGATCTCTGTACTGGGGTGAATGTATGACATTGTTCTGCATTCTGTCCCATCAATAGTTCTTTTTGCATTTGTCACCCCGAGTGGGACGGGTATGCTCAGACGGGAGTCCCATGCTCTGCATGCCACTGGAATCAAGCTACCCTGGCTGAAGAGGGGTGAAACCCCGAAACCGGTCCTAGGATGCTTGTTTCCAGTCCAGGGAGGACCTGGCCTGGCAGTTCGGGCTGGACTGTTCCCATTGGGCACAGGGTCAAGACTGATTTGCATATGGCTGGGTCCAAACTGGAATGGCATGGTGAGCAAAAAAACGATGGAATTAGGCCCAGATCTCTGTACTGGGGTGAATGTATGACATTGTTCTGCATTCTGTCCGTCAGTAGTTCTTTTTGCATTTGTCAACCCGAGTGGGACGGGTATGCTCAGACGTGAGTCCCGTGCTCTCCATGCCACTGGAATCAAGCTACCCTGGCTGAAGAGGGGTGAAACCCCGAAAACGGTCCTAGGATGCTTGTTTCCAGTCCAGGGAGGACCTGGCCTGGCAGTTCGGGCTGGACTGTTCCCATTGGGCAAAGGGTCAAGACTGATTTGCATATAGCTGGGTCCATACTGGAATGGCATAGTGAGAAACAAAACAATGGAATTAGGCCCAGATCTCTGTACTGGGGTGAATGTATGACATTGTTCTGCATTCTGTCCATCAATAGTTCCTTTTGCATTTGTCACCCCGAGTGGGACGGGTATGCTCAGACGTCAGTCCCATGCTCTCCATGCCACTGGAATCAAGCCACATTGGCCGAAGAGGGCTGAGACCCCGAAACCGGACCTAGGTTGCTTGTTTCCAGTCCAG
Organism: Triturus cristatus; assembly: GCF_964204655.1. Lineage (NCBI taxonomy): Eukaryota > Metazoa > Chordata > Amphibia > Caudata > Salamandridae > Triturus > Triturus cristatus. The sequence continues at coordinate 589,739,456 of NC_140579.1, forward strand.
GGAGGACCTTACCTGGCAGTTCAGGCTGGACTGTTCCCATTGGGCACAGGGTCAAGACTGATTTGCATATGGCTGGGTCCAAACTGGAATGGCATGCGGAGCAAAAATACGATGGAATTAGGCCCAGATCTCTGTACTGGGGTGAATGTATGACATTGTTCTGCATTCTGTCCATCAATAGTTCTTTTTGCATTTGTCATCCCGAGTGGGACGGGTATGCTCAGACGTGAGTCCCGTGCTCTCCATCCCACTGGAATTAAGCTACCCTGGCTGAAGAGGGGTGAAACCCCGAAACCGGTCCTAGGATGCTTGTTTCCAGTCCAGGGAGGACCTGGCCTGGCAGTTCGGGCTGGACTGTTCCCATTGGGCACAGGGTCAAGACTGATTTGCATATGGCTTGGTCCAAACTGGAATGGCATGGTGAGCAAAAAAACGATGGAATTAGGCCCAGATCTCTGTACTGGGGTGAATGTATGACATTGTTCTGCATTCTGTCCCATCAATAGTTCTTTTTGCATTTGTCACCCCGAGTGGGACGGGTATGCTCAGACGGGAGTCCCATGCTCTGCATGCCACTGGAATCAAGCTACCCTGGCTGAAGAGGGGTGAAACCCCGAAACCGGTCCTAGGATGCTTGTTTCCAGTCCAGGGAGGACCTGGCCTGGCAGTTCGGGCTGGACTGTTCCCATTGGGCACAGGGTCAAGACTGATTTGCATATGGCTGGGTCCAAACTGGAATGGCATGGTGAGCAAAAAAACGATGGAATTAGGCCCAGATCTCTGTACTGGGGTGAATGTATGACATTGTTCTGCATTCTGTCCATCAATAGTTCTTTTTGCATTTGTCACTCCGAGTGGGACGGGTATGCTCAGGCGTGAGTCTCGTGCTCTCCATGCCACTGGAATCAAGCTACCCTGGCGGAAGAGGGGTGAAACCCCAAAACCGGTCCTAGGATGCTTGTTTCCAGTCCAGGGAGGACCTGGCCTGGCAGTTTGGGCTGGACTGTTCCCATTGGGCACAGGGTCAAGACTGATTTGCATATGGCTGGGTCCAAACTGGAATGGCATGGTGAGCAAAAATAAGATGGAATTAGGCCCAGATCCCTGTACTGGGGTGAATGTATGACATTGTTCTGCATTCTGTCCATCAATAGTTCTTTTTGCATTTGTCATCCCGAGTGGGACGGGTATGCTCAGACGTGAGTCCCGTGCTCTCCATGCCACTGGAATCAAGCTACCCTGGCTGAAGAGGGGTGAAACCCCGAAACTGGTCCTAGGATGCTTGTTTCCAGTCCAGGGAGGACCTGGCCTGGCAGTTCGGGCTGGACTGTTCCCATTGGGCACAGGGTCAAGACTGATTTGCATATGGCTGGGTCCAAACTGGAATGGCATGGTGAGCAAAAGAACGATGGAATTAGGCCCAGATCTCTGTACTGGGGTGAATGTATGACATTGTTCTGCATTCTGTCCATCAATAGTTCTTTTTGCATTTGTCACCCCGAGTGGGACGTGTATGCTCAGGCGTGAGTCTCGTGCTCTCCATGCCACTGGAATCAAGCTACCCTGGCGGAAGAGGGGTGAAACCCCAAAACCGGTCCTAGGATGCTTGTTTCCAGTCCAGGGAGGACCTGGCCTGGCAGTTTGGGCTGGACTGTTCCCATTGGGCACAGGGTCAAGACTGATTTGCATATGGCTGGGTCCAAACTGGAATGGCATGGTGAGCAAAAATAAGATGGAATTAGGCCCAGATCTCTGTACTGGGGTGAATGTATGACATTGTTCTGCATTCTGTCCATCAATAGTTCTTTTTGCATTTGTCATCCCGAGTGGGACGGGTATGCTCAGACGTGAGTCCCGTGCTCTCCATGCCACTGGAATCAAGCTACCCTGGCTGAAGAGGGGTGAAACCCCGAAACCGGTCCTAGGATGCTTGTTTCCAGTCCAGGGAGGACCTGGCCTGGCAGTTTGGGTTGGACTGTTCCCATTGGGCACAGGGTCAAGACTGATTTGCATATGGCTTGGTCCAAACTGGAATGGCACGGTGAGCAAAAAAACGATGGAATTAGGCCCAGATCTCTGTACTGGGGTGAATGTATGACATTGTTCTGCATTCTGTCCATCAATAGTTCCTTTTGCATTTGTCACCCTGAGTTGGACGGGTATGCTCAGACGTGAGTCCCGTGCTCTCCATGCCACTGGAACCAAGCTACCCTGGCTGAAGAAGGGTGAAACCCCGAATCCGGTCCTAGGATGCTTGTTTCAACTCCGGGGGGGACCTGGCATGGCAGATCGGGCTGGACTGTTCCCATTGGGCACAGGGTCAAGACTGATTTGCATATGGCTGGGTCCAAACTGGAATGGCATGGTGAGCAAAAAAACGATGGAATTAGGCCCAGATCTCTGTACTGGGGTGAATGTATGACATTGTTCTGCATTCTGTCCATCAATAGTTCTTTTTGCATTTGTCACCCCGAGTGGGACGGGTATGCTCAGACGTGAGTCCCGTGCTCTCCATGCCACTGGAATCAAGCTACCCTGGCCGAAGAGGGGTGAAACCCCGAAACCGGACCTAGGTTGCTTGTTTCCAGTCCAGGGAAGACCTGACCTGGCAGTTCAGGCTGGACTGTTCCCATTGGGCACAGGGTCAAGACTGATTTGCATATGGCTGGGTCCAAACTGGAATGGCATGGTGAGCAAAAATACGATGGAATTAGTCCCAGATCTCTGTACTGGGGTGAATGTATGACATTGTTCTGCATTCTGTCCATCAATAGTTCTTTTTGCATTTGTCATCCCGAGTGTGACGGGTATGCTCAGACGTGAGTCCCGTGCTCTCCATGCCACTGGAACCAAGCTACCCTGGCTGAAGAAGGGTGAAACCCCGAAACCGGTCCTAGGATTCTAGTTTCAAGACCGGGGGGGACCTGGCCTGGCAGATCGGGCTGGACTGTTCCCATTGGGCACAGGGTCAAGACTGATTTGCATATGGCTGGGTCCAAACTGGACTGGCATGGTGAGCAAAAAAACGATCGAATTAGGCCCAGATCTCTGTACTGGGGTGAATGTATGACATTGTTATGCATTCTGTCCATCAATAGTTCTTTTTGCATTTGTCACCCCGAGTGGGACGGGTATGCTCAGACGTGAGTCCCGTGCTCTCCATGCCACTGGAATCAAGCTACCCTGGCTGAAGAAGGGTGAAACCCCGAAACCGGTCCTAGGATGCTTGTTTCCAGTCCAGGGAGGACCTGGTCTGGCAGTTTGGGCTGGACTGTTCCCATTGGGCACAGGGACAAGACAGATTTGCATATGGCTGTGTCCAAACTGGAATGGCATAGTGAGCAAAAAACCGATGGAATTAGGCCCTGATCTCTGTACTGGGGTGAATGTATGATATTGTTCTGCATTCTGTCCATCAATAGTTCTTTTTGCCTTGTTCACTCCGAGTGGGACGGGTATGCTCAGACGTGAGTCCCGTGCTCTCCATGCCACTGGAATTAAGCTACCCTGGCTTAAGAGGGGTGAAACCCCGAAACCGGTCCAATGGATTCTTGTTTCCAGTCCAGGGAGGACCTGGCCTGGCAGTTCGGGCTGGACTGTTCCCATTGGGCACAGGGTCAAGACTGATTTGCATATGGCTTGGTCCAAACTGGAATGGCATGGTGAGCAAAAAAACGATGGAATTAGGCTCAGATCTCTGTACTGGGGTGAATGTATGACATTGTTCTGCATTCTGTCCATCAATAGTTCTTTTTGCATTTGTCACCCCGAGTGGGACGGGTATGCTCAGACGGGAGTCCCATGCTCTCCATGCCACTGGAATCAAGCTACCCTGGCTGAAGAGGGGTGAAACCCCGAAACCGTTCCTAGGATGCTTGTTTCCAGTCCAGGGAGGACCTGGCCTGGCAATTCGGGCTGGACTGTTCCCATTGGGCACAGGGTCAAGATTGATTTGCATATGGCTGGGTCCAAACTGGAATGGCATGGTGAGCAAAAAAACGATGGAATTACGCCCAGATCTCTGTACTGGGGTGAATGTATGACATTGTTCTGCATTCTGTCCATCAATAGTTCTTTTTGCATTTGTCACCCCGAGTGGGACGGGTATGCTGAGACGTGAGTCCCGTGCTCTCCATGCCACTGGAATCAAGCTACCCTGGCTGAAGAGGGGTGAAACCCCGAAACTGGTTCTAGGATGCTTTTTTCTAGTCCACGGAGGACCTGGCCTGGCAGTTCGGGCTGGACTGTTCCTATTGAGCACAGGGTCAAGACTGATTTTCATATGGCTGGGTCCAAACTGGAATGGCATGGTGAGCAAAAAAACGATGGTATTAGGCCCTGATCTCTGTACTGGGGTGAATGTATGACATTGTTCTGCATTCTGTCCGTCAGTAGTTCTTTTTGCATTTGTCAACCCGAGTGGGACGGGTATGCTCAGACGTGAGTCCCGTGCTCTCCATGCCACTGGAATCAAGCTACCCTGGCTGAAGAGGGGTGAAACCCCGAAACCGGTCCTAGGATGCTTGTTTCCAGTCCAGGGAGGACCTGGCCTGGCAGTTCGGGCTGGACTGTTCCCATTGGGCAAAGGGTCAAGACTGATTTGCATATAGCTGGGTCCATACTGGAATGGCATAGTGAGAAACAAAACAATGGAATTATGCCCAGATCTCTGTACTGGGGTGAATGTATGACATTGTTCTGCATTCTGTCCAACAATAGTTCTTTTTGCATTTGTCACCCCGAGTGGAACGGGTATGCTCAGACGTGAGTCCCGTGCTCTCTATGCCACTGGAATCAAGCTACCCTGGCTGAAGAGGGGTAAAACCCCGAAACCGGTCCTAGGATGCTTGTTTCCAGTCCAGGGAGAACCTGGCCTGGCAGTTTGGGCTGGACTGTTCCCATTGGGCACAGGGTCAAGACTGATTTGCATTTGGCTGTGTACAAACTGGAATGGCATAGTGAGCAAAAAAACGGATGGAATTAGGCCCAGATCTCTGTACTGGGGTGAATGTATGACATTGTTCTGCATTATGACCATCAATAGTTCCTTTTGCATTCGTCACCCCGAGTGGGATGGGTATGCTCAGACGTGAGTCCCATGCTCTCCATGCCACTGGAATCAAGCTAACCAGGCTGAAGAGGGGTGAAACCCCGAAACTGGTCCTAGGATGCTTGTTTCCAGTCCAGGGAGGACCTGGCCTGGCAGTTTGGGCTGGACTGTTCCTATTGGGTACAGGGTCAAGACTGATTTGCATTTGGCTGTGTACAAACTGGAATGGCATAGTGAGCAAAAAAACAATGGAATTAGGCCCAGATCTCTGTACTGGGGTGAATGTATGAAATTGTTCTGCATTCTGTCCATCAATAGTTCTTTTTGCATTTGTCACCCCGAGTGGGACGGGTATGCTCAGACGGGAGTCCCATGCTCTCCATGCCACTGGAATCAAGCTACCCTGGCTGAAGAGGGGTGAAACCCCGAAACCGGTCCTAGGATGCTTGTTTCCAGTCCAGGGAGGACCTGGCCTGGCAATTCGGGCTGGACTGTTCCCATTGGGCACAGGGTCAAGATTGATTTGCATATGGCTGGGTCCAAACTGGAATGGCATGGTGAGCAAAAAAAAGATGGAATTAGGCCCAGATCTCTGTACTGGGGTGAATGTATGACATTGTTCTGCATTCTGTCCATCAATAGTTCTTTTTGCATTTGTCACCCCGAGTGGGACGGGTATGCTGAGACGTGAGTCCCGTGCTCTCCATGCCACTGGACTCAAGCTACCCTGGCTGAAGAGGGGTGAAACCCCGAAACTGGTTCTACGATGCTTTTTTCTAGTCCACGGAGGACCTGGCCTGGCAGTTCGGGCTGGACTGTTCCTATTGAGCACAGGGTCAAGACTGATTTTCATATGGCTGGGTCCAAACTGGAATGGCATGGTGAGCAAAAAAACGATGGTATTAGGCCCTGATCTCTGTACTGGGGTGAATGTATGACATTGTTCTGCATTCTGTCCGTCAGTAGTTCTTTTTGCATTTGTCAACCCGAGTGGGACGGGTATGCTCAGACGTGAGTCCCGTGCTCTCCATGCCACTGGAATCAAGCTACCCTGGCTGAAGAGAGGTGAAACCCCGAAACCGGTCCTAGGATGCTTGTTTCCAGTCCAGGGAGGACCTGGCCTGGCAGTTCGGGCTGGACTGTTCCCATTGGGCAAAGGGTCAAGACTGATTTGCATATAGCTGGGTCCATACTGGAATGGCATAGTGAGAAACAAAACAATGGAATTAGGCCCAGATCTCCGTACTGGGGTGAATGTATGACATTGTTCTGCATTCTGTCCAACAATAGTTCTTTTTCCATTTGTCACCCCGAGTGGAACGGGTATGCTCAGACGTGAGTCCTGTGCTCTCTATGCCACTGGAATCAAGCTACCCTGGCTGAAGAGGGGTGAAACCCCGAAACCGGTCCTAGGATGCTTGTTTCCAGTCCAGGGAGGACCTGGCCTGGCAGTTTGGGCTGGACTGTTCCCATTGGGCACAGGGTCAAGACTGATTTGCATTTGGCTGTGTACAAACTGGAATGGCATAGTGAGCAAAAAAACGGATGGAATTAGGCCCAGATCTCTGTACTGGGGTGAATGTATGACATTGTTCTGCATTATGACCATCAATAGTTCCTTTTGCATTCGTCACCCCGAGTGGGATGGGTATGCTCAGACGTGAGTCCCATGCTCTCCATGCCACTGGAATCAAGCTAACCAGGCTGAAGAGGGGTGAAACCCCGAAACTGGTCCTAGGATGCATGTTTCCAGTCCAGGGAGGACCTGGCCTGGCAGTTTGGGCTGGACTGTTCCTATTGGGTACAGGGTCAAGACTGATTTGCATTTGGCTGTGTACAAACTGGAATGGCATAGTGAGCAAAAAAACAATGGAATTAGGCCCAGATCTCTGTACTGGGGTGAATGTATGAAATTGTTCTGCATTCTGTCCATCAATAGTTCTTTTTGCATTTGTCTCCCCGAGTGGGACGGGTATGCTCAGACGGGAGTCCCATGCTCTCCATGCCACTGGAATCAAGCTACCCTGGCTGAAGAGGGGTGAAACCCCGAAACCGGTCCTAGGATGCTTGTTTCCAGTCCAGGGAGGACCTGGCCTGGTAATTCGAGCTGGACTGTTCCCATTGGGCACAGGGTCAAGATTGATTTGCATATGGCTGGGTCCAAACTGGAATGGCATGGTGAGCAAAAAAAAGATGGAATTAGGCCCAGAGCTCTGTACTGGGGTGAATGTATGACATTGTTCTGCATTCTGTCCATCAGTAGTTTTTTTTGCATTTGTCACCCCGAGTGGGACGGGTATGCTCAGACGTGAGTCCCGTGCTCTCCATGCCACTGGAATCAAGCTACCCTGGCTGAAGAGGGTTGAAACCCCGAAGCCGGTCCTAGGATGCTTGTTTCCAGTCCAGGGAGTACCTGGCCTGGCAGTTCGGGTTGGACTGTTCCCATCGGGCACAGGGTCAAGACTGATTTGCATATGGCTGGATCCAAACTGGAGTGGCATGGCGAGCAAAAAAACGATGGAATTAGGCCCAGATCTCTGTACTGGGGTGAATGTATGACATTGTTCTGCATTTTGTCCATCAATAGTTCTTTTTGCATTTGTCACCCCGAGTGGGACGGGTATGCTCAGACGTCAGTCCCATGCTCTCCATGCCACTGGAATCAAGCCACACTGGCCGAAGAGGGGTGAAACCCCGAAACCGGACCTAGGTTGCTTGTTTCCAGTCCAGGGAAGACCTGACCTGGCAGTTCAGGCTGGACTGTTCCCATTGGGCACAGGGTCAAGACTGATTTGCATATGGCTGGGTCCAAACTGGAATGGCATGGTGAGCAAAAATACGATGGAATTAGTCCCAGATCTCTGTACTGGGGTGAATGTATGACATTGTTCTGCATTCTGTCCATCAATAGTTCTTTTTGCATTTGTCATCCCGAGTGTGACGGGTATGCTCAGACGTGAGTCCCGTGCTCTCCATGCCACTGGAACCAAGCTACCCTGGCTGAAGAAGGGTGAAACCCCGAAACCGGTCCTAGGATTCTAGTTTCAAGACCGGGGGGGACCTGGCCTGGCAGATCGGGCTGGACTGTTCCCATTGGGCACAGGGTCAAGACTGATTTGCATATGGCTGGGTCCAAACTGGACTGGCATGGTGAGCAAAAAAACGATCGAATTAGGCCCAGATCTCTGTACTGGGGTGAATGTATGACATTGTTATGCATTCTGTCCATCAATAGTTCTTTTTGCATTTGTCACCCCGAGTGGGACGGGTATGCTCAGACGTGAGTCCCGTGCTCTCCATGCCACTGGAATCAAGCTACCCTGGCTGAAGAAGAGTGAAACCCCGAAACCGGTCCTAGGATGCTTGTTTCCAGTCCAGGGAGGACCTGGTCTGGCAGTTTGGGCTGGACTGTTCCCATTGGGCACAGGGACAAGACAGATTTGCATATGGCTGTGTCCAAACTGGAATGGCATGGTGAGCAAAAAACCGATGGAATTAGGCCCTGATCTCTGTACTGGGGTGAATGTATGATATTGTTCTGCATTCTGTCCATCAATAGTTCTTTTTGCCTTGTTCACTCCGAGTGGGACGGGTATGCTCAGACGTGAGTCCCGTGCTCTCCATGCCACTGGAATTAAGCTACCCTGGCTTAAGAGGGGTGAAACCCCGAAACCGGTCCAATGGATTCTTGTTTCCAGTCCAGGGAGGACCTGGCCTGGCAGTTCGGGCTGGACTGTTCCCATTGGGCACAGGGTCAAGACTGATTTGCATATGGCTTGGTCCAAACTGGAATGGCATGGTGAGCAAAAAAACGATGGAATTAGGCTCAGATCTCTGTACTGGGGTGAATGTATGACATTGTTCTGCATTCTGTCCATCAATAGTTCTTTTTGCATTTGTCACCCCGAGTGGGACGGGTATGCTCAGACGGGAGTCCCATGCTCTCCATGCCACTGGAATCAAGCTACCCTGGCTGAAGAGGGGTGAAACCCCGAAACCGTTCCTAGGATGCTTGTTTCCAGTCCAGGGAGGACCTGGCCTGGCAATTCGGGCTGGACTGTTCCCATTGGGCACAGGGTCAAGATTGATTTGCATATGGCTGGGTCCAAACTGGAATGGCATGGTGAGCAAAAAAACGATGGAATTAGGCCCAGATCTCTGTACTGGGGTGAATGTATGACATTGTTCTGCATTCTGTCCATCAATAGTTCTTTTTGCATTTGTCACCCCGAGTGGGACGGGTATGCTGAGACGTGAGTCCCGTGCTCTCCATGCCACTGGAATCAAGCTACCCTGGCTGAAGAGGGGTGAAACCCCGAAACTGGTTCTAGGATGCTTTTTTCTAGTCCACGGAGGACCTGGCCTGGCAGTTCGGGCTGGACTGTTCCTATTGAGCACAGGGTCAAGACTGATTTTCATATGGCTGGGTCCAAACTGGAATGGCATGGTGAGCAAAAAAACGATGGTATTAGGCCCTGATCTCTGTACTGGGGTGAATGTATGACATTGTTCTGCATTCTGTCCGTCAGTAGTTCTTTTTGCATTTGTCAACCCGAGTGGGACGGGTATGCTCAGACGTGAGTCCCGTGCTCTCCATGCCACTGGAATCAAGCTACCCTGGCTGAAGAGGGGTGAAACCCCGAAACCGGTCCTAGGATACTTGTTTCCAGTCCAGGGAGGACCTGGCCTGGCAGTTCGGGCTGGACTGTTCCCATTGGGCAAAGGGTCAAGACTGATTTGCATATAGCTGGGTCCATACTGGAATGGCATAGTGAGAAACAAAACAATGGAATTAGGCCCAGATCTCTGTACTGGGGTGAATGTATGACATTGTTCTGCATTCTGTCCAACAATAGTTCTTTTTGCATTTGTCACCCCGAGTGGAACGGGTATGCTCAGACGTGAGTCCCGTGCTCTCTATGCCACTGGAATCAAGCTACCCTGGCTGAAGAGGGGTAAAACCCCGAAACCGGTCCTAGGATGCTTGTTTCCAGTCCAGGGAGAACCTGGCCTGGCAGTTTGGGCTGGACTGTTCCCATTGGGCACAGAGTCAAGACTGATTTGCATTTGGCTGTGTACAAACTGGAATGGCATAGTGAGCAAAAAAACGGATGGAATTAGGCCCAGATCTCTGTACTGGGGTGAATGTATGACATTGTTCTGCATTATGACCATCAATAGTTCCTTTTGCATTCGTCACCCCGAGTGGGATGGGTATGCTCAGACGTGAGTCCCATGCTCTCCATGCCACTGGAATCAAGCTAACCAGGCTGAAGAGGGGTGAAACCCCGAAACTGGTCCTAGGATGCTTGTTTCCAGTCCAGGGAGGACCTGGCCTGGCAGTTTGGGCTGGACTGTTCCTATTGGGTACAGGGTCAAGACTGATTTGCATTTGGCTGTGTACAAACTGGAATAGCATAGTGAGCAAAAAAACAATGGAATTAGGCCCAGATCTCTGTACTGGGGTGAATGTATGAAATTGTTCTGCATTCTGTCCATCAATAGTTCTTTTTGCATTTGTCACCCCGAGTGGGACGGGTATGCTGAGACGTGAGTCCCGTGCTCTCCATGCCACTGGAATCAAGCTATCCTGGCTGAAGAGGGGTGAAACCCCGAAACTGGTTCTACGATGCTTTTTTCTAGTCCACGGAGGACCTGGCCTGGCAGTTCGGGCTGGACTGTTCCTATTGAGCACAGGGTCAAGACTGATTTTCATATGGCTGGGTCCAAACTGGAATGGCATGGTGAGCAAAAAAACGATGGTATTAGGCCCTGATCTCTGTACTGGGGTGAATGTATGACATTGTTCTGCATTCTGTCCGTCAGTAGTTCTTTTTGCATTTGTCAACCCGAGTGGGACGGGTATGCTCAGACGTGAGTCCCGTGCTCTCCATGCCACTGGAATCAAGCTACCCTGGCTGAAGAGAGGTGAAACCCCGAAACCGGTCCTAGGATGCTTGTTTCCAGTCCAGGGAGGACCTGGCCTGGCAGTTCGGGCTGGACTGTTCCCATTGGGCAAAGGGTCAAGACTGATTTGCATATAGCTGGGTCCATACTGGAATGGCATAGTGAGAAACAAAACAATGGAATTAGGCCCAGATCTCCGTACTGGGGTGAATGTATGACATTGTTCTGCATTCTGTCCAACAATAGTTCTTTTTGCATTTGTCACCCCGAGTGGAACCGGTATGCTCAGACGTGAGTCCTGTGCTCTCTATGCCACTGGAATCAAGCTACCCTGGCTGAAGAGGGGTGAAACCCCGAAACCGGTCCTAGGATGCTTGTTTCCAGTCCAGGGAGGACCTGGCCTGGCAGTTTGGGCTGGACTGTTCCCATTGGGCACAGGGTCAAGACTGATTTGCATTTGGCTGTGTACAAACTGGAATGGCATAGTGAGCAAAAAAACGGATGGAATTAGGCCCAGATCTCTGTACTGGGGTGAATGTATGACATTGTTCTGCATTATGACCATCAATAGTTCCTTTTGCATTCGTCACCCCGAGTGGGATGGGTATGCTCAGACGTGAGTCCCATGCTCTCCATGCCACTGGAATCAAGCTAACCAGGCTGAAGAGGGGTGAAACCCCGAAACCGGTCCTAGGATGCTTGTTTCCAGTCCAGGGAGGACCTGGCCTGGTAATTCGAGCTGGACTGTTCCCATTGGGCACAGGGTCAAGATTGATTTGCATATGGCTTGGTCCAAACTGGAATGGCATGGTGAGCAAAAAAAAGATGGAATTAGGCCCAGAGCTCTGTACTGGGGTGAATGTATGACATTGTTCTGCATTCTGTCCATCAGTAGTTTTTTTTGCATTTGTCACCCCGAGTGGGACGGGTATGCTCAGACGTGAGTCCCGTGCTCTCCATGCCACTGGAATCAAGCTACCCTGGCTGAAGAGGGTTGAAACCCCGAAGCCGGTCCTAGGATGCTTGTTTCCAGTCCAGGGAGTACCTGGCCTGGCAGTTCGGGTTGGACTGTTCCCATCGGGCACAGGGTCAAGACTGATTTGCATATGGCTAGGCCCAAACTGGAATGGCATGGTGAGCAAAAAAACGATGGTATTAGGCCCTGATCTCTGTACTGGGGTGAATGTATGACATTGTTCTGCATTCTGTCCATCAATAGTTCTTTTTGCATTTGTCACCCCGAGTGGGACGGGTATGCTCAGACGTGAGTCACGTGCTCTCCATGCCACTGGAATCAAGCTACCCTGGCTAAAGAGGGGTGAAACCCCAAAACCGGTCCTAGGATGCTTGTTTCCAGTCCAGGGATGACCTGGCCTGGCAGTTCGGGCTGGACTGTTCCCATTGGGCACAGGGTCAAGACTGATTTGCATATGGCTCTGTCCAAACTGGAATGGCATGGTGAGCAAAAAAACGATGGAATTAGGCCCAGATCTATGTACTGGGGTGAATGAATGACATTGTTCTGCATTCTGTCCATCAATAGTTCTTTTTGAATTTGTCACCCTGAGTGGAACGGGTATGCTCAGGCGTGAGTCTCGTGCTCTCCATGCCACTGGAATCAAGCTACCCTGGCGGAAGAGGGGTGAAACCCCAAAACCGGTCCTAGGATGCTTGTTTCCAGTCCAGGGAGGACCTGGCCTGGCAGTTTGGGCTGGACTGTTCCCATTGGGCACAGGGTCAAGACTGATTTGCATATGGCTGGGTCCAAACTGGAATGGCATGGTGAGCAAAAATACGATGGAATTAGGCCCAGATCTCTGTACTGGGGTGAATGTATGACATTGTTCTGCATTCTGTCCATCAATAGTTCTTTTTGCATTTGTCATCCCGAGTGGGACGGGTATGCTCAGACGTGAGTCCCGTGCTCTCCATGCCACTGGAATCAAGCTACCCTGGCTGAAGAGGGGTGAAACCCCGAAACCGGTCCTAGGATGCTTGTTTCCAGTCCAGGGAGGACCTGGCCTGGCAGTTTGGGTTGGACTGTTCCCATTGGGCACAGGGTCAAGACTGATTTGCATATGGCTTGGTCCAAACTGGAATGGCATGGTGAGCAAAAAAACGATGGAATTAGGCCCAGATCTCTGTACTGGGGTGAATGTATGACATTGTTCTGCATTCTGTCCATCAATAGTTCCTTTTGCATTTGTCACCCCGAGTGGGACGGGTATGCTCAGATGTGAGTCCCGTGCTCTCCATGCCACTGGAATCAAGCTACCCTGGCGGAAGAGGGGTGAAACCCCAAAACCGGTCCTAGGATGCTTGTTTCCAGTCCAGGGAGGACCTGGCCTGGCAGTTTGGGCTGGACTGTTCCCATTGGGCACAGGGTCAAGACTGATTTGCATATGGCTGGGTCCAAACTGGAATGGCATGGTGAGCAAAAATACGATGGAATTAGGCCCAGATCTCTGTACTGGGGTGAATGTATGAAATTGTTCTGCATTCTGTCCATCAATAGTTCTTTTTGCATTTGTCATCCCGAGTGTGACGGGTATGCTCAGACGTGAGTCCCGTGCTCTCCATGCCACTGGAACCAAGCTACCCTGGCTGAAGAAGGGTGAAACCCCGAAACCGGTCCTAGGATGCTAGTTTCAAGACCGGGGGGGACCTGGCCTGGCAGATCGGGCTGGACTGTTCCCATTGGGCACAGGGTCAAGACTGATTTGCATATGGCTGGGTCCAAACTGGACTGGCATGGTGAGCAAAAAAACGATGGAATTAGGCCCAGATCTCTGTACTGGGGTGAATGTATGACATTGTTATGCATTCTGTCCATCAATAGTTCTTTTTGCATTTGTCACCCCGAGTGGGACGGGTATGCTCAGACGTGAGTCCCGTGCTCTCCATGCCACTGGAATCAAGCTACCCTGGCTGAAGAAGGGTGAAACCCCGAAACCGGTCCTAGGATGCTTGTTTCCAGTCCAGGGAGGACCTGGCCTGGCAGTTCGGGCTGGACTGTTCCCATTGGGCACAGGGTCAAGACTGATTTGCATATGGCTGGATCCAAACTGGAGTGGCATGGCGAGCAAAAAAACGATGGAATTAGGCCCAGATCTCTGTACTGGGGTGAATGTATGACATTGTTCTGCATTCTGTCCATCAATAATTCTTTTTGCATTTGTCACCCCGAGTGGGACGGGTATGCTCAGACGTCAGTCCCATGCTCTCCATGCCACTGGAATCAAGCCACACTGGCCGAAGAGGGGTGAAACCCCGAAACCGGACCTAGGTTGCTTGTTTCCAGTCCAGGGAAGACCTGACCTGGCAATTCAGGCTGGACTGTTCCCATTGGGCACAGGGTCAAAACTGATTTGCATATGGCTGGGTCCAAACTGGAATGGCATGGTGAACAAAAATACGATGGAATTAAGCCCAGATCTTTGTACTGGGGTGAATGTATGACATTGTTCTGCATTCTGTCCATCAATAGTTCTTTTTGCATTTGTCACCCCGAGTGGGACGGGTATGCTCAAACGTGACTCCCGTGCTCTCCATGCCACTGGAATCAAGCTACACTGGCTGAAGAGGGCTGAAACCCCGAAACCGGTCCTAGGATGCTTGTTTCCAGTCCAGGGAGGACCTGGCCTGGCAGTTTGGGCTGGACTGTTCCCATTGGGCACAGGGTCAAGACAGATTTGCATATGGCTGTGTCCAAACTGGAATGGCACGGTGAGCAAAAAACCGATGGAATTAGGCCCTGATCTCTGTACTGGGGTGAATGTATGACATTGTTCTGCATTCTGTCCATCAATAGTTCTTTTTGCATTTGTCACCCCGAGTGGGACGGGTATGCTCAAACGTGACTCCCGTGCTCTCCATGCCACTGGAATCAAGCTACCCTGGCTGAAGAGGGCTGAAACCCCGAAACCGGTCCAATGGATGCTTGTTTCCAGTCCAGGGAGGGCCTGGCCTGGCAGTTCGGGCTGGACTGTTCCCATTGGGCACAGGGTCAAGACTGATTTGCATATGGCTTGGTCCAAACTGGAATGGCATGGTGAGCAAAAAAACGATGGAATTAGGCCCAGATCTCTGTACTGGGGTGAATGTATGACATTGTTCTGCATTCTGTCCATCAATAGTTCTTTTTGCATTTGTCACCCCGAGTGGGACGGGTATGCTCAGACGGGAGTCCCATGCTCTCCATGCCACTGGAATCAAGCTACCCTGGCTGAAGAGGGGTGAAACCCCGAAACCGGTCCTAGGATGCTTGTTTCCAGTCCAGGGAGGACCTGGCCTGGCAATTCGGGCTGGACTGTTCCCATTGGGCACAGGGTCAAGATTGATTTGCATATGGCTGGGTCCAAACTGGAATGGCATGGTGAGCAAAAAAACGATATAATTAGGCCCAGATCTCTGTACTGGGGTGAATGTATGACATTGTTCTGCATTCTGTCCATCAATAGTTCTTTTTGCATTTGTCACCCCGAGTGGGACGGGTATGCTGAGACGTGAGTCCCGTGCTCTCCATGCCACTGGAATCAAGCTACCCTGGCTGAAGAGGGGTGAAACCCCGAAACTGGTTCTAGGATGCTTTTTTCCAGTCCACGGAGGACCTGGCCTGGCAGTTCGGGCTGGACTGTTCCTATTGGGCACAGGGTCAAGACTGATTTTCATATGGCTGGGTCCAAAGTGGAATGGCATGGTGAGCAAAAAAATGATGGAATTAGGCCCAGAGCTCTGTACTGTGGTGAATGTATGACATTGTTCTGCATTCTGTCCATCAATAGTTCTTTTTGCATTTGTCACCATGAGTGGGGCGGGTATGCTCAGACGTGAGTCCCGTGCTCTCCATGCCACTGGAATCAAGCTACCCTGGCTGAAGAGGGGTGAAACCCCGAAACCGGTCCTAGGATGCTTATTTCCAGTCCAGGGAGGACCTGGCCTGGCAGTTCGGGCTGGACTGTTCCCATCGGGCACAGGGTCAAGACTGATTTGCATATGGCTGGGTCCAAACTGGAATGGCATGGTGAGCAAAAAAAAGATGGAATTAGGCCCAGATCTCTGTACTGGGGTGAATGTATGACATTGTTCTGCATTCTGTCCATCAATAGTTCTTTTTGCATTTGTCACCCCGAGTGGGACGGGTATGCTGAGACGTGAGTCCCGTGCTCTCCATGCCACTGGAATCAAGCTACCCTGGCTGAAGAGGGGTGAAACCCCGAAACTGGTTCTACGATGCTTTTTTCTAGTCCACGGAGGACCTGGCCTGGCAGTTCGGGCTGGACTGTTCCTATTGAGCACAGGGTCAAGACTGATTTTCATATGGCTGGGTCCAAACTGGAATGGCATGGTGAGCAAAAAAACGATGGTATTAGGCCCTGATCTCTGTACTGGGGTGAATGTATGACATTGTTCTGCATTCTGTCCGTCAGTAGTTCTTTTTGCATTTGTCAACCCGAGTGGGACGGGTATGCTCAGACGTGAGTCCCGTGCTCTCCATGCCACTGGAATCAAGCTACCCTGGCTGAAGAGAGGTGAAACCCCGAAACCGGTCCTAGGATGCTTGTTTCCAGTCCAGGGAGGACCTGGCCTGGCAGTTCGGGCTGGACTGTTCCCATTGGGCAAAGGGTCAAGACTGATTTGCATATAGCTGGGTCCATACTGGAATGGCATAGTGAGAAACAAAACAATGGAATTAGGCCCAGATCTCCGTACTGGGGTGAATGTATGACATTGTTCTGCATTCTGTCCAACAATAGTTCTTTTTGCATTTGTCACCCCGAGTGGAACGGGTATGCTCAGACGTGAGTCCTGTGCTCTCTATGCCACTGGAATCAAGCTACCCTGGCTGAAGAGGGGTGAAACCCCGAAACAGGTCCTAGGATGCTTGTTTCCAGTCCAGGGAGGACCTGGCCTGGCAGTTTGGGCTGGACTGTTCCCATTGGGCACAGGGTCAAGACTGATTTGCATTTGGCTGTGTACAAACTGGAATGGCATAGTGAGCAAAAAAACGGATGGAATTAGGCCCAGATCTCTGTACTGGGGTGAATGTATGACATTGTTCTGCATTATGACCATCAATAGTTCCTTTTGCATTCGTCACCCCGAGTGGGATGGGTATGCTCAGACGTGAGTCCCATGCTCTCCATGCCACTGGAATCAAGCTAACCAGGCTGAAGAGGGGTGAAACCCCGAAACCGGTCCTAGGATGCTTGTTTCCAGTCCAGGGAGGACCTGGCCTGGTAATTCGAGCTGGACTGTTCCCATTGGGCACAGGGTCAAGATTGATTTGCATATGGCTGGGTCCAAACTGGAATGGCATGGTGAGCAAAAAAAAGATGGAATTAGGCCCAGAGCTCTGTACTGGGGTGAATGTATGACATTGTTCTGCATTCTGTCCATCAGTAGTTTTTTTTGCATTTGTCACCCCGAGTGGGACGGGTATGCTCAGACGTGAGTCCCGTGCTCTCCATGCCACTGGAATCAAGCTACCCTGGCTGAAGAGGGTTGAAACCCCGAAGCCGGTCCTAGGATGCTTGTTTCCAGTCCAGGGAGTACCTGGCCTGGCAGTTCGGGTTGGACTGTTCCCATCGGGCACAGGGTCAAGACTGATTTGCATATGGCTAGGCCCAAACTGGAATGGCATGGTGAGCAAAAAAACGATGGTATTAGGCCCTGATCTCTGTACTGGGGTGAATGTATGACATTGTTCTGCATTCTGTCCATCAATAGTTCTTTTTGCATTTGTCACCCCGAGTGGGACGGGTATGCTCAGACGTGAGTCCCGTGCTCTCCATGCCACTGGAATCAAGCTACCCTGGCTAAAGAGGGGTGAAACCCCAAAACCGGTCCTAGGATGCTTGTTTCCAGTCCAGGGATGACCTGGCCTGGCAGTTCGGGCTGGACTGTTCCCATTGGGCACAGGGTCAAGACTGATTTGCATATGGCTCTGTCCAAACTGGAATGGCATGGTGAGCAAAAAAACGATGGAATTAGGCCCAGATCTATGTACTGGGGTGAATGAATGACATTGTTCTGCATTCTGTCCATCAATAGTTCTTTTTGAATTTGTCACCCTGAGTGGAACGGGTATGCTCAGGCGTGAGTCTCGTGCTCTCCATGCCACTGGAATCAAGCTACCCTGGCGGAAGAGGGGTGAAACCCCAAAACCGGTCCTAGGATGCTTGTTTCCAGTCCAGGGAGGACCTGGCCTGGCAGTTTGGGCTGGACTGTTCCCATTGGGCACAGGGTCAAGACTGATTTGCATATGGCTGGGTCCAAACTGGAATGGCATGGTGAGCAAAAATACGATGGAATTAGGCCCAGATCTCTGTACTGGGGTGAATGTATGACATTGTTCTGCATTCTGTCCATCAATAGTTCTTTTTGCATTTGTCATCCCGAGTGGGACGGGTATGCTCAGACGTGAGTCCCGTGCTCTCCATGCCACTGGAATCAAGCTACCCTGGCTGAAGAGGGGTGAAACCCCGAAACCGGTCCTAGGATGCTTGTTTCCAGTCCAGGGAGGACCTGGCCTGGCAGTTTGGGTTGGACTGTTCCCATTGGGCACAGGGTCAAGACTGATTTGCATATGGCTTGGTCCAAACTGGAATGGCATGGTGAGCAAAAAAACGATGGAATTAGGCCCAGATCTCTGTACTGGGGTGAATGTATGACATTGTTCTGCATTCTGTCCATCAATAGTTCCTTTTGCATTTGTCACCCCGAGTGGGACGGGTATGCTCAGACGTGAGTCCCGTGCTCTCCATGCCACTGGAATCAAGCTACCCTGGCGGAAGAGGGGTGAAACCCCAAAACCGGTCCTAGGATGCTTGTTTCCAGTCCAGGGAGGACCTGGCCTGGCAGTTTGGGCTGGACTGTTCCCATTGGGCACAGGGTCAAGACTGATTTGCATATGGCTGGGTCCAAACTGGAATGGCATGGTGAGCAAAAATACGATGGAATTAGGCCCAGATCTCTGTACTGGGGTGAATGTATGACATTGTTCTGCATTCTGTCCATCAATAGTTCTTTTTGCATTTGTCATCCCGAGTGTGACGGGTATGCTCAGACGTGAGTCCCGTGCTCTCCATGCCACTGGAACCAAGCTACCCTGGCTGAAGAAGGGTGAAACCCCGAAACCGGTCCTAGGATGCTAGTTTCAAGACCGGGGGGGACCTGGCCTGGCAGATCGGGCTGGACTGTTCCCATTGGGCACAGGGTCAAGACTGATTTGCATATGGCTGGGTCCAAACTGGACTGGCATGGTGAGCAAAAAAACGATGGAATTAGGCCCAGATCTCTGTACTGGGGTGAATGTATGACATTGTTATGCATTCTGTCCATCAATAGTTCTTTTTGCATTTGTCACCCCGAGTGGGACGGGTATGCTCAGACGTGAGTCCCGTGCTCTCCATGCCACTGGAATCAAGCTACCCTGGCTGAAGAAGGGTGAAACCCTGAAACCGGTCCTAGGATGCTTGTTTCCAGTCCAGGGAGGACCTGGCCTGGCAGTTCGGGCTGGACTGTTCCCATTGGGCACAGGGTCAAGACTGATTTGCATATGGCTGGATCCAAACTGGAGTGGCATGGCGAGCAAAAAAACGATGGAATTAGGCCCAGATCTCTGTACTGGGGTGAATGTATGACATTGTTCTGCATTCTGTCCATCAATAATTCTTTTTGCATTTGTCACCCCGAGTGGGACGGGTATGCTCAGACGTCAGTCCCATGCTCTCCATGCCACTGGAATCAAGCCACACTGGCCGAAGAGGGGTGAAACCCCGAAACCGGACCTAGGTTGCTTGTTTCCAGTCCAGGGAAGACCTGACCTGGCAATTCAGGCTGGACTGTTCCCATTGGGCACAGGGTCAAAACTGATTTGCATATGGCTGGGTCCAAACAGGAATGGCATGGTGAACAAAAATACGATGGAATTAAGCCCAGATCTCTGTACTGGGGTGAATGTATGACATTGTTCTGCATTCTGTCCATCAATAGTTCTTTTTGCATTTGTCACCCCGAGTGGGACGGGTATGCTCAAACGTGACTCCCGTGCTCTCCATGCCACTGGAATCAAGCTACACTGGCTGAAGAGGGCTGAAACCCCAAAACCGGTCCTAGGATGCTTGTTTCCAGTCCAGGGAGGACCTGGCCTGGCAGTTTGGGCTGGACTGTTCCCATTGGGCACAGGGTCAAGACAGATTTGCATATGGCTGTGTCCAAACTGGAATGGCACGGTGAGCAAAAAACCGATGGAATTAGGCCCTGATCTCTGTACTGGGGTGAATGTATGACATTGTTCTGCATTCTGTCCATCAATAGTTCTTTTTGCATTTGTCACCCCGAGTGGGACGGGTATGCTCAAACGTGACTCCCGTGCTCTCCATGACACTGGAATCAAGCTACCCTGGCTGAAGAGGGCTGAAACCCCGAAACCGGTCCAATGGATGCTTGTTTCCAGTCCAGGGAGGACCTGGCCTGGCAGTTCGGGCTGGACTGTTCCCATTGGGCACAGGGTCAAAACTGATTTGCATATGGCTTGGTCCAAACTGGAATGGCATGGTGAGCAAAAAAACGATGGAATTAGGCCCAGATCTCTGTACTGGGGTGAATGTATGACATTGTTCTGCATTCTGTCCATCAATAGTTCTTTTTGCATTTGTCACCCCGAGTGGGACGGGTATGCTCAGACGGGAGTCCCATGCTCTCCATGCCACTGGAATCAAGCTACCCTGGCTGAAGAGGGGTGAAACCCCGAAACCGGTCCTAGGATGCTTGTTTCCAGTCCAGGGAGGACCTGGCCTGGCAATTCGGGCTGGACTGTTCCCATTGGGCACAGGGTCAAGATTGATTTGCATATGGCTGGGTCCAAACTGGAATGGCATGGTGAGCAAAAAAACGATATAATTAGGCCCAGATCTCTGTACTGGGGTGAATGTATGACATTGTTCTGCATTCTGTCCATCAATAGTTCTTTTTGCATTTGTCACCCCGAGTGGGACGGGTATGCTGAGACGTGAGTCCCGTGCTCTCCATGCCACTGGAATCAAGCTACCCTGGCTGAAGAGGGGTGAAACCCCGAAACTGGTTCTAGGATGCTTTTTTCCAGTCCACGGAGGACCTGGCCTGGCAGTTCAGGCTGGACTGTTCCTATTGGGCACAGGGTCAAGACTGATTTTCATATGGCTGGGTCCAAAGTGGAATGGCATGGTGAGCAAAAAAATGATGGAATTAGGCCCAGAGCTCTGTACTGTGGTGAATGTATGACATTGTTCTGCATTCTGTCCATCAATAGTTCTTTTTGCATTTGTCACCATGAGTGGGGCGGGTATGCTCAGACGTGAGTCCCGTGCTCTCCATGCCACTGGAATCCAGCTACCCTGGCTGAAGAGGGGTGAAACCCCGAAACCGGTCCTAGGATGCTTGTTTCCAGTCCAGGGAGGACCTGGCCTGGCAGTTCGGGCTGGACTGTTCCCATTGGGCACAGGGTCAAGACTGATTTGCATATGGCTGGGTCCAAACTGGAATGGCAAGGTGAGCAAAAAAACAATGGAATTAGGCCCAGATCTCTGTACTGGGGTGAATGTATGAAATTGTTCTGCATTCTGTCCATCAATAGTTCTTTTTGCATTTCTCACCCCGAGTGGGACGGGTATGCTCAGACGGGAGTCCCATGCTCTCCATGCCACTGGAATCAAGCTACCCTGGCTGAAGAGGGGTGAAACCCCGAAGCCGGTCCTAAGATGCTTGTTTCCAGTCTAGGGAGGACCTGGCCTGACAGTTCTGGCTGGACTGTTCCCATTGGGCACAGGGTCAAGACTGATTTGCATATGGCTGGGTCCAAACTGGAATGGCATGGTGAGCAAAAAAACGATGGAATTAGGCTCAGATCTCTGTACTGGGGTGAATGTATGACATTGTTCTGCATTCTGTCCATTAATAGTTCTTTTTGCATTTGTCACCCCGAGTGGGACGGGTATGCTCAGACGGGAGTCCCATGCTCTCCATGCCACTGGAATCAAGCTACCCTGGCTGAAGAGGGCTGAAACCCCGAAACCGGTCCAATGGATGCTTGTTTCCAGTCCAGGGAGGACCTGGCCTGGCAGTTCGGGCTGGACTGTTCCCATTGGGCACAGGGTCAAGACTGATTTGCATATGGCTTGGTCCAACTGGAATGGCATGGTGAGCAAAAAAACGATGGAATTAGGCCCAGATCTCTGTACTGGGATGAATGTATGACATTGTTCTGCATTCTGTCCATCAATAGTTCTTTTTGCATTTGTCACCCCGAGTGGGACGGGTATGCTCAGACGGGAGTCCCATGCTCTCCATGCCACTGGAATCAAGCTACCCTGGCTGAAGAGGGGTGAAACCCCGAAACCGGTCCTAGGATGCTTGTTTCCAGTCCAGGGAGGACCTGGCCTGGCAATTCGGGCTGGACTGTTCCCATTGGGCACAGGGTCAAGATTGATTTGCATATGGCTGGGTCCAAACTGGAATGGCATGGTGAGCAAAAAAACGATGGAATTAGGCCCAGATCTCTGTACTGGGGTGAATGTATGACATTGTTCTGCATTCTGTCCATCAATAGTTCTTTTTGCATTTGTCACCCCGAGTGGGACGGGTATGCTGAGACGTGAGTCCCGTGCTCTCCATGCCACTGGAATCAAGCTACCCTGGCTGAAGAGGGGTGAAACCCCGAAACTGGTTCTAGGATGCTTTTTTCCAGTCCACGGAGGACCTGGCCTGGCAGTTCGGGCTGGACTGTTCCTATTGGGCACAGGGTCAAGACTGATTTTCATATGGCTGGGTCCAAAGTGGAATGGCATGGTGAGCAAAAAAATGATGGAATTAGGCCCAGAGCTCTGTACTGTGGTGAATGTATGACATTGTTCTGCATTCTGTCCATCAATAGTTCTTTTTGCATTTGTCACCATGAGCGGGGCGGGTATGCTCAGACGTGAGTCCCGTGCTCTCCATGCCACTGGAATCAAGCTACCCTGGCTGAAGAGGGGTGAAACCCCGAAACCGGTCCTAGGATGCTTATTTCCAGTCCAGGGAGGACCTGGCCTGGCAGTTCGGGCTGGACTGTTCCCATCGGGCACAGGGTCAAGACTGATTTGCATATGGCTGGGTCCAAACTGGAATGGCATGGTGAGCAAAAAAACGATGGTATTAGGCCCTGATCTCTGTACTGGGGTGAATGTATGACATTGTTCTGCATTCTGTCCATCAATAGTTCTTTTTGCATTTGTCACCCCGAGTGGGACGGGTATGCTCAGACGTGAGTCCCGTGCTCTCCATGCCACTGGAATCAAGCTACCCTGGCTGAAGAGGGGTGAAACCCCAAAACCGGTCCTAGGATGCTTGTTTCCAGTCCAGGGATGACCTGGCCTGGCAGTTCGGGCTGGACTGTTCCCATTGGGCACAGGGTCAAGACTGATTTGCATATGGCTGGGTCGAAACTGGAATGGCATGGTGAGCAAAAAAACTATGGAATTAGGCCCAGATCTCTGTACTGGGGTGAATGTATGACATTGTTCTGCATTCTGTCCATCAATAGTTCTTTTTGCATTTGTCACCCCGAGTGGGATGGGTATGCTCAGACGTGAGTCCCGTGCTCTCCATGCCACTGGAATCCAGCTACCCTGGCTGAAGAGGGGTGAAACCCCGAAACCGGTCCTAGGATGCTTGTTTCCAGTCCAGGGAGGACCTGGCCTGGCAGTTCAGGCTGGACTGTTCCCATTGGGCACAGGGTCAAGACTGATTTGCATATGGCTGGGTCCAAACTGGAATGACATGGTGAGCAAAAAACAATGGAATTAGGCCCAGATCTCTGTACTGGGGTGAATGTATGAAATTGTTCTGCATTCTGTCCATCAATAATTCTTTTTGCATTTGTCACCACGAGTGGGACGGGTATGCTCAGACGGGAGTCCCATGCTCCCCATGCCACTGGAATCAAGCTGCCCTGGCTGAAGAGGGGTGAAACCCCGAAGCCGGTCCTAGGATGCTTGTTTCCAGTCTAGGGAGGACCTGGCCTGACAGTTCGGGCTGGACTGTTCCCATTGGGCACAGGGTCAAGACTGATTTGCATATGGCTGGGTCCAAACTGGAATGGCATGGTGAGCAAAAAAACGATGGAATTAGGCTCAGATCTCTGTACTGGGGTGAATGTATGACATTGTTCTGCATTCTGTCCATCAATAGTTCTTTTTGCATTTGTCACCCCGAGTGGGACGGGTATGCTGAGACGTGAGTCCCGTGCTCTCCATGCCACTGGAATCAAGCTACCCTGGCTGAAGAGGGGTGAAACCCCGAAACTGGTCCTAGGATGCTTTTTTCCAGTCCACGGAGGACCTGGCCTGGCAGTTCGGGCTGGACTGTTCCCATTGGGCACAGGGTCAAGACTGATTTTCATATGGCTGGGTCCAAACTGGAATGGCATGGTGAGCAAAAAAACAATGGAATTAGGCCCAGAGCTCTGTACTGTGGTGAATGTATGACATTGTTCTGCATTCTGTCCATCAATAGTTCTTTTTGCATTAGTCACCCCGAGTGGGACGGGTATGCTCAGACGTGAGTCCCGTGCTCTCCATGCCACTGGAATCAAGCTACCCTGGCGGAAGAGGGGTGAAACCCCAAAACCGGTCCTAGGATGCTTGTTTCCAGTCCAGGGAGGACCTGGCCTGGCAGTTTGGGCTGGACTGTTCCCATTGGGCACAGGGTCAAGACTGATTTGCATACGACTGGGTCCAAACTGGAATGGCATGGTGAGCAAAAATACGATGGAATTAGGCCCAGATCTCTGTACTGGGGTGAATGTATGACATTGTTCTGCATTCTGTCCATCAATAGTTCTTTTTGCATTTGTCATCCCGAGTGGGACGGGTATGCTCAGACGTGAGTCCCGTGCTCTCCATGCCACTGGAACCAAGCTACCCTGGCTGAAGAAGGGTGAAACCCCGAAACCGGTCCTAGGATGCTAGTTTCAAGTCCGGGGGGGACCTGGCCTGGCAGATCGGGCTGGACTGTTCCCATTGGGCACAGGGTCAAGACTGATTTGCATATGGCTGGGTCCAAACTGGAATGGCATGGTGAGCAAAAAAACTATGGAATTAGGCCCAGATCTCTGTACTGGGGTGAATGTATGACATTGTTCTGCATTCTGTCCATCAATAGTTCTTTTTGCATTTGTCACCCCGAGTGGAACGGGTATGCTCAGACGTGAGTCCCGTGCTCTCCATGCCACTGGAATCAAGCTACCCTGGCTGAAGAAGGGTGAAACCCCGAAACCGGTCCTAGGATGCTTGTTTCCAGTCCAGGGAGACCCTGGCCTGGCAGTTCGGGCTGGACTGTTCCCATTGGGCACAGGGTCAAGACTGATTTGCATATGACTGGATCCAAACTGGAGTGGCATGGCGAGCAAAAAAACGATGGAATTAGGCCCAGATCTCTGTACTGGGGTGAATGTATGACATTGTTCTGCATTCTGTCCATCAATAGTTCTTTTTGCATTTGTCACCCCGAGTGGGACGGGTATGCTCAGACGTCAGTCCCATGCTCTCCATGCCACTGGAATCAAGCCACACTGGCCGAAAAGGGGTGAAACCCCGAAACCGGACCTAGGTTGCTTGTTTCCAGTCCAGGGAAGACCTGACCTGGCAGTTCAGGCTGGACTGTTCCCATTGGGCACAGGGTCAAAACTGATTTGCATATGGCTGGGTCCAAACTGGAATGGCATGGTGAACAAAAATACGATGGAATTAAGCCCAGATCTCTGTACTGGGGTGAATGTATGACATTGTTCTGCATTCTGTCCATCAATAGTTCTTTTTGCATTTGTCACCCCGAGTGGGACGGGTATGCTCAAACGTGACTCCCGTGCTCTCCATGCCACTGGAATCAAGCTACCCTGGCTGAAGAGGGCTGAAACCCCGAAACCGGTCCTAGGATGCTTGTTTCCAGTCCAGGGAGGACCTGGCCTGGCAGTTTGGGCTGGACTGTTCCCATTGGGCACAGGGTCAAGACAGATTTGCATATGGCTGTGTCCAAACTGGAATGGCATGGTGAGCAAAAAACCGATGGAATTAGGCCCTGATCTCTGTACTGGGGTGAATGTATGACATTGTTCTGCATTCTGTCCATCAATAGTTCTTTTTGCATTTGTCACCCCGAGTGGGACGGGTATGCTCAGACGTGAGTCCCGTGCTCTCCATGCCACTGGAATTAAGCTACCCTGGCTGAAGAGGGGTGAAACCCCGAAACCGGTCCAATGGATGCTTGTTTCCAGACCAGGGAGGACCTGGCCTGGCAGTTCGGGCTGGACTGTTCCCATTGGGCACAGGGTCAAGACTGATTTGCATATGGCTTGGTCCAAACTGGAATGGCATGGTGAGCAAAAAAACGATGGAATTAGGCCCAGATCTCTGTACTGGGGTGAATGTATGACATTGTTCTGCATTCTGTCCATCAATAGTTCTTTTTGCATTTGTCACCCCGAGTGGGACGGGTATGCTCAGACGGGAGTCCCATGCTCTCCATGCCACTGGAATCAAGCTACCCTGGCTGAAGAGGGGTGAAACCCCGAAACCGGTCCTAGGATGCTTGTTTCCAGTCCAGGGAGGACCTGGCCTGGCAATTCGGGCTGGACTGTTCCCATTGGGCACAGGGTCAAGATTGATTTGCATATGGCTGGGTCCAAACTGGAATGGCATGGTGAGCAAAAAAACGATGGAATTAGGCCCAGATCTCTGTACTGGGGTGAAAGTATGACATTGTTCTGCATTCTGTCCATCAATAGTTCTTTTTGCATTTGTCACCCCGAGTGGGACGGGTATGCTGAGACGTGAGTCCCGTGCTCTCCATGCCACTGGAATCAAGCTACCCTGGTTGAAGAGGGGTGAAACCCCGAAACTGGTTCTAGGATGCTTTTTTCCAGTCCACGGAGGACCTGGCCTGGCAGTTCGGGCTGGACTGTTCCTATTGGGCACAGGGTCAAGACTGATTTTCATATGGCTGGGTCCAAAGTGGAATGGCATGGTGAGCAAAAAAACGATGGAATTAGGCCCAGAGCTCTGTACTGTGGTGAATGTATGACATTGTTCTGCATTCTGTCCATCAATAGTTCCTTTTGCATTTGTCACCCGAGTGGGACGGGTATGCTCAGACGTGAGTCCCATGCTCTCCATGCCACTGGAATCAAGCTAACCAGGCTGAAGAGGGGTGAAACCCCGAAACTGGTCCTAGGATGCTTGTCTCCAGTCGAGGGAGGACCTGGCCTGGCAGTTCGGGCTGGACTGTTCCCATTGGGCACAGGGTCAAGACTGATTTGCATATGGCTTGGTCCAAACTGGAATGGCATGGTGAGCAAAAAAACGATGGAATTAGGGCCTGATCTCTGTACTGGGGTGAATGTATGACATTGTTCTGCATTCTGTCCATCAATAGTTCTTTTTGCATTTGTCACCCCGAGTGGGACGGGTATGCTCAGACGTGAGTCCCGTGCTCTCCATCCCACTGGAATTAAGCTACCCTGGCTGAAGAGGGGTGAAACCCCGAAACCGGTCCTAGGATGCTTGTTTCCAGTCCAGGGAGGACCTGGCCTGGCAGTTCGGGCTGGACTGTTCCCATTGGGCACAGGGTCAAGACTGATTTGCATATGGCTTGGTCCAAACTGGAATGGCATGGTGAGCAAAAAAACGATGGAATTAGGCCCAGATCTCTGTACTGGGGTGAATGTATGACATTGTTCTTCATTCTGTCCCATCAATAGTTCTTTTTGCATTTGTCACCCCCGAGTGGGACGGGTATGCTCAGACGGGAGTCCCATGCTCTGCATGCCACTGGAATCAAGCTACCCTGGCTGAAGAGGGGTGAAACCCCGAAACCGGTCCTAGGATGCTTGTTTCCAGTCCAGGGAGGACCTGGCCTGGCAGTTCGGGCTGGACTGTTCCCATTGGGCACAGGGTCAAGACTGATTTGCATATGGCTCTGTCCAAACTGGAATGGCATGGTGAGCAAAAAAACGATGGAATTAGGCCCAGATCTATGTACTGGGGTGAATGAATGATATTGTTCTGCATTCTGTCCATCAATAGTTCTTTTTGAATTTGTCACCCTGAGTGGAACGGGTATGCTCAGGCATGAGTCTCGTGCTCTCCATGCCACTGGAATCAAGCTACCCTGTCGGAAGAGGGGTGAAACCCCAAAACCGGTCCTAGGATGCTTGTTTCCAGTCCAGGGAGGACCTGGCCTGGCAGTTTGGGCTGGACTGTTCCCATTGGGCACAGGGTCAAGACTGATTTGCATATGGCTGGGTCCAAACTGGAATGACATGATGAGCAAAAATACGATGGAATTAGGCCCAGATCTCTGTACTGGGGTGAATGTATGACATTGTTCTGCATTCTGTCCATCAATAGTTCTTTTTGCATTTGTCATCCCGAGTGGGACGGGTATGCTCAGACGTGAGTCCCGTGCTCTCCATGCCACTGGAATCAAGCTACCCTGGCTGAAGAGGGGTGAAACCCCGAAACCGGTCCTAGGATGCTTGTTTCCAGTCCAGGGAGGACCTGGCCTGGCAGTTTGGGTTGGACTGTTCCCATTGGGCACAGGGTCAAGACTGATTTGCATATGGCTTGGTCCAAACTGGAATGGCATGGTGAGCAAAAAAACGATGGAATTAGGCCCAGATCTCTGTACTGGGGTGAATGTATGACATTGTTCTGCATTCTGTCCATCAATAGTTCCTTTTGCATTTGTCACCCCGAGTGGGACGGGTATGCTCAGACGTGAGTCCCGTGCTCTCCATGCCACTGGAATCAAGCTACCCTGGCGGAAGAGGGGTGAAACCCCAAAACCGGTCCTAGGATGCTTGTTTCCAGTCCAGGGAGGACCTGGCCTGGCAGTTTGGGCTGGACTGTTCCCATTGGGCACAGGGTCAAGACAGATTTGCATATGGCTGTGTCCAAACTGGAAAGGCATGGTGAGCAAAAAACCGATGGAATTAGGCCCTGATCTCTGTACTGGGGTGAATGTATGACATTGTTCTGCATTCTGTCCATCAATAGTTCTTTTTGCATTTGTCACCCCGAGTGGGACGGGTATGCTCAAACGTGACTCCCGTGCTCTCCATGCCACTGGAATCAAGCTACCCTGGCTAAAGAGGGGTGAAACCCCGAAACCGGTCCTAGGATGCTTGTTTCCAGTCCAGGGAGGACCTGGCCTGGCAATTCGGGCTGGACTGTTCCCATTGGGCACAGGGTCAAGATTGATTTGCATATGGCTGGGTCCAAACTGGAATGGCATGGTGAGCAAAAAAACGATGGAATTAGGCCCAGGTCTCTGTACTGGGGTGAATGTATGACATTGTTCTGCATTCTGTCCATCAATAGTTCTTTTTGCATTTGTCACCCCGAGTGGGACGGGTATGCTGAGACGTGAGTCCCGTGCTCTCCATGCCACTGGAATCAAGCTACCATGGCTGAAGAGGGGTGAAACCCCGAAACTGGTTCTAGGATGCTTTTTTCCAGTCCACGGAGGACCTGGCCTGGCAGTTCGGGCTGGACTGTTCCTATTGGGCACAGGGTCAAGACTGATTTTCATATGGCTGGGTCCAAAGTGGAATGGCATGGTGAGCAAAAAAATGATGGAATTAGGCCCAGAGCTCTGTACTGTGGTGAATGTATGACATTGTTCTGCATTCTGTCCATCAATAGTTCTTTTTGCATTTGTCACCATGAGTGGGGCGGGTATGCTCAGACGTGAGTCCCGTGCTCTCCATGCCACTGGAATCAAGCTACCCTGGCTGAAGAGGGGTGAAACCCCGAAACCGGTCCTAGGATGCTTATTTCCAGTCCAGGGAGGACCTGGCCTGGCAGTTCGGGCTGGACTGTTCCCATCGGGCACAGGGTCAAGACTGATTTGCATATGGCTGGGTCCAAACTGGAATGGCATGGTGAGCAAAAAAACGATGGTATTAGGCCCTGATCTCTGTACTGGGGTGAATGTATGACATTGTTCTGCATTCTGTCCATCAATAGTTCTTTTTGCATTTGTCACCCCGATTGGGACGGGTATGCTCAGACGTGAGTCCCGTGCTCTCCATGCCACTGGAATCAAGCTACCCTGGCTGAAGAGGGGTGAAACCCCGAAACCGGTCCTAGGATGCTTGTTTCCAGTCCAGGGATGACCTGGCCTGGCAGTTCGGGCTGGACTGTTCCCATTGGGCACAGGGTCAAGACTGATTTGCATATGGCTGGGTCGAAACTGGAATGGCATGGTGAGCAAAAAAACGATGGAATTAGGCCCAGATCTCTGTACTGGGGTGAATGTATGACATTGTTCTGCATTCTGTCCATCAATAGTTCTTTTTGCATTTGTCACCCCGAGTGGGATGGGTATGCTCAGACGTGAGTCCCGTGCTCTCCATGCCACTGGAATCCAGCTACCCTGGCTGAAGAGGGGTGAAACCCCGAAACCGGTCCTAGGATGCTTGTTTCCAGTCCAGGGAGGACCTGGCCTGGCAGTTCGGGCTGGACTGTTCCCATTGGGCACAGGGTCAAGACTGATTTGCATATGGCTGGGTCCAAACTGGAA
Organism: Triturus cristatus; assembly: GCF_964204655.1. NCBI lineage: Eukaryota > Metazoa > Chordata > Amphibia > Caudata > Salamandridae > Triturus > Triturus cristatus. Next base: position 589,770,012 of record NC_140579.1, read on the forward strand.
TGGCATAGTGAGCAAAAAAACAATGGAATTAGGCCCAGATCTCTGTACTGGGGTGAATGTATGAAATTGTTCTGCATTCTGTCCATCAATAGTTCTTTTTGCATTTGTCACCCCGAGTGGGACGGGTATGCTCAGACGTGAGTCCCGTGCTCTCCATGCCACTGGAATCAAGCTACCCTGGCTGAAGAGGGGTGAAACCCCGAAATTGGTCCTAGGATGCTTTTTTCCAGTCCACGGAGGACCTGGCCTGGCAGTTCGGGCTGGACTGTTCCCATTGGGCACAGGGTCAAGACTGATTTTCATATGGCTGGGTCCAAACTGGAATGGCATGGTGAGCAAACAAACGATGGAATTAGGCCCAGAGCTCTGTACTGTGGTGAATGTATGACATTGTTCTGCATTCTGTCCATCAATAGTTCTTTTTGCATTAGTCACCCCGAGTGGGACGGGTATGCTCAGACGTGAGTCCCGTGCTCTCCATGCCACTGGAATCAAGCTACCCTGGCGGAAGAGGGGTGAAACCCCAAAACCGGTCCTAGGATGCTTGTTTCCAGTCCAGGGAGGACCTGGCCTGGCAGTTTGGGCTGGACTGTTCCCATTGGGCACAGGGTCAAGACTGATTTGCATATGACTGGGTCCAAACTGGAATGGCATGGTGAGCAAAAATACGATGGAATTAGGCCCAGATCTCTGTACTGGGGTGAATGTATGACATTGTTCTGCATTCTGTCCATCAATAGTTCTTTTTGCATTTGTCATCCCGAGTGGGACGGGTATGCTCAGACGTGAGTCCCGTGCTCTCCATGCCACTGGAACCAAGCTACCCTGGCTGAAGAAGGGTGAAACCCCGAAACCGGTCCTAGGATGCTTGTTTCCAGTCCAGGGAGGACCTGGCTTGGCAGTTCGGGCTGGACTGTTCCCATTGGGCACAGGGTCAAGACTGATTTGCATATGGCTGGATCCAAACTGGAGTGGCATGGCGAGCAAAAAAACGATGGAATTAGGCCCAGATCTCTGTACTGGGGTGAATGTATGACATTGTTCTGCATTCTGTCCATCAATAGTTCTTTTTGCATTTGTCACCCCGAGTGGGACGGGTATGCTCAGACGTCAGTCCCATGCTCTCCATGCCACTGGAATCAAGCCACACTGGCCGAAGAGGGGTGAAACCCCGAAACCGGACCTAGGTTGCTTGTTTCCAGTCCAGGGAAGACCTGACCTGGCAGTTCAGGCTGGACTGTTCCCATTGGGCACAGGGTCAAAACTGATTTGCATATGGCTGGGTCCAAACTGGAATGGGATGGTGAACAAAAATACGATGGAATTAAGCCCAGATCTCTGTACTGGGGTGAATGTATGACATTGTTCTGCATTCTGTCCATCAATAGTTCTTTTTGCATTTGTAACCCCGAGTGGGACGGGTATGCTCAAACGTGACTCCCGTGCTCTCCATGCCACTGGAATCAAGCTACCCTGGCTGAAGAGGGCTGAAACCCCGAAACCGGTCCTAGGATGCTTGTTTCAAGTCCAGGGAGGACCTGGCCTGGCAGTTTGGGCTGGACTGTTCCCATTGGGCACAGGGTCAAGACTGATTTGCATTTGGCTGTGTACAAACTGGAATGGCATGGTGAGCAAAAAAACGATGGAATTAGGCCCAGATCTCTGTACTGGGGTGAATGTATGACATTGTCCTGCATTATGTCCATCAATAGTTCCTTTTGCATTTGTCACCCCGAGTGAGACGGGTATGCTCAGACGTGAGTCCCATGCTCTCCATGCCACTGGAATCAAGCTAACCAGGCTGAAGAGGGGTGAAACCCCGAAACCGGTCCTAGGATGCTTGTTTCCAGTCCAGGGAGGACATGGCCTGGAAGTTCGGGCTGTACTTATCCCATTGGGCACAGGGTCAAGACTGATTTGCATATGGCTGGGTCCAAACGGGAATGGCATGGTGAGCAAAAAAACAATGGAATTAGGCCCAGATCTCTGTACTGGGGTGAATGTATGACATTGTTCTGCATTCTGTCCATCAATAGTTCTTCTTGCATTTGTCACCCTGAGTGGGACGGGTATGCTCAGACGTGAGTCCCGTGCTCTCCATGCCACTGGAATCAAGCTACCCTGGCTGAAGAGGGGTGAAACCTCGAAACCGGTCCTAGGATGCTTTTTTCCAGTCCAGGGAGGACCTGGCCTGGCAGTTCGGGCTGGACGGTTCCCATTGGGCACAGGGTCAAGACTGATTTGCATATGGCTGGGTCCAAACTGGGATGGCATGGTGAGCAAAAAAACGATGGAATTAGGCCCAGATCTCTGTACTGGGGTGAATGTATGACATTGTTCTGCATTCTGTCCATCAATAGTTCTTTTTGCTCTTGTCACCCCGAGTGGGACGGGTATGCTCAGACGTGAGTCCCGTGCTCTGCATGCCACTGGAATCACGCTACCCTGGCTGAAGAGGGGTGAAACCCCGAAGCCGGTCCTAGGATGCTTGTTTCCAGTCCAGGGAGGACCTGGCCTGGCAATTTGGGCTGGACTGTTCCCATTGGGCACAGGGTCAAGACTGATTTGCATTTGGCTGTGTACAAACTGGAATGGCATGGTGAGCAAAAAAACGATGGAATTAGGCCCAGATCTCTGTACTGGGGTGAATGTATGACATTGTCCTGCATTATGTCCATCAATAGTTCCTTTTGCATTTGTCACCCCGAGTGAGACGGGTATGCTCAGACGTGAGTCCCATGCTCTCCATGCCACTGGAATCAAGCTAACCAGGCTGAAGAGGGGTGAAACCCCGAAACCGGTCCTAGGATGCTTGTTTCCAGTCCAGGGAGGACATGGCCTGGAAGTTCGGGCTGTACTTATCCCATTGGGCACAGGGTCAAGACTGATTTGCATATGGCTGGGTCCACACTGGAATGGCATGGTGAGCAAAAAAACGATGGAATTAGGCCCAGATCTCTGTACTGGGGTCAATGTATGACATTGTTCTGCATTCTGTCCATCAATAGTTCTTTTTGTATTTGTCACCCCGAGTGGGACGGGTATGCTCAGACGTGAGTCCCGTGCTCTCCATGCCACTGGAATCAAGCTACCCTGGCTGAAGAGGGGTGAAACCCCGAAACCTGTCCTAGGATACTTGTTTCCAGTCCAGGGAGGACCTGACCTGGCAGTTCAGGCTGGACTGTTCCCATTGGGCACAGGGTCAAGACTGATTTGCAGATGGCTGGGTCCAAACTGGAATGGCATGGTGAACAAAAATACGATGGAATTAGGCCCAGATCTCTGTACTGGGGTGAATGTATGACATTGTTCTGCATTCTGTCCATCAATAGTTCTTTTTGTATTTGTCACCCCGAGTGGGACGGGTATGCTCACACGTGAGTCCCGTGCTCTCCATGCCACTGGAATCAAGCTACCCTGGCTGAAGAGGGGTGAAACCCCGAAACCTGTCCTAGGATGCTTGTTTCCAGTCCAGGGAGGACCTGGCCTGGCAGTTCGGGCTGGACTGTTCCCATTGGGCACAGGGTCAAGACTGATTTGCATATCGCTGTGTCCAAACGGGAATGGCATGGTGAGCAAAAAAACAATGGAATTAGGCCCAGATCTCTGTACTGGGGTGAATGTATGACATTGTTCTGCATTCTGTCCATCAATAGTTCTTTCTGCATTTGTCACCCCGAGTGGGACGGGTATGCTCAGACGCGAGTTCCATGCTCTCCATGCCACTGGAATCAAGCTAACCAGGCTGAAGAGGGATGAAACCCCGAAACCGGTCCTAGGATGCTTGTTTCCAGTCCAGGGGTACATGGCCTGGCAGTTCGGGCTGGACTGCTCCCATTGGGCACAGGGTCAAGACTGATTTGCATATGGCTGGGTCCAAACTGGAATGGCACAGTGAGCAAAAAAACGATGGAATTAGGCCCAGATCTCTGTACTGGGGTGAACGTATGACATTGTTCTGCATTCTGTCCATCAATAGTTCTTTTTGCATTTGTCACCCCGAGTGGGACGGGTATGCTCAAACGTGACTCCCGTGCTCTCCATGCCACTGGAATCAAGCTACCCTGGCTAAAGAGGGGTGAAACCCCGAAACCGGTCCTAGGATGCTTGTTTCCAGTCCAGGGAGGACCTGGCCTGGCAATTCGGGCTGGACTGTTCCCATTGGGCACAGGGTCAAGATTGATTTGCATATGGCTGGGTCCAAACTGGAATGGCATGGTGAGCAAAAAAACGATGGAATTAGGCCCAGGTCTCTGTACTGGGGTGAATGTATGACATTGTTCTGCATTCTGTCCATCAATAGTTCTTTTTGCATTTGTCACCCCGAGTGGGACGGGTATGCTGAGACGTGAGTCCCGTGCTCTCCATGCCACTGGAATCAAGCTACCATGGCTGAAGAGGGGTGAAACCCCGAAACTGGTTCTAGGATGCTTTTTTCCAGTCCACGGAGGACCTGGCCTGGCAGTTCGGGCTGGACTGTTCCTATTGGGCACAGGGTCAAGACTGATTTTCATATGGCTGGGTCCAAAGTGGAATGGCATGGTGAGCAAAAAAATGATGGAATTAGGCCCAGAGCTCTGTACTGAGGTGAATGTATGACATTGTTCTGCATTCTGTCCATCAATAGTTCTTTTTGCATTTGTCACCATGAGTGGGGCGGGTATGCTCAGACGTGAGTCCCGTGCTCTCCATGCCACTGGAATCAAGCTACCCTGGCTGAAGAGGGGTGAAACCCCGAAACCGGTCCTAGGATGCTTATTTCCAGTCCAGGGAGGACCTGGCCTGGCAGTTCGGGCTGGACTGTTCCCATCGGGCACAGGGTCAAGACTGATTTGCATATGGCTGGGTCCAAACTGGAATGGCATGGTGAGCAAAAAAACGATGGTATTAGGCCCTGATCTCTGTACTGGGGTGAATGTATGACATTGTTCTGCATTCTGTCCATCAATAGTTCTTTTTGCATTTGTCACCCCGATTGGGACGGGTATGCTCAGACGTGAGTCCCGTGCTCTCCATGCCACTGGAATCAAGCTACCCTGGCTGAAGAGGGGTGAAACCCCGAAACCGGTCCTAGGATGCTTGTTTCCAGTCCAGGGATGACCTGGCCTGGCAGTTCGGGCTGGACTGTTCCCATTGGGCACAGGGTCAAGACTGATTTGCATATGGCTGGGTCGAAACTGGAATGGCATGGTGAGCAAAAAAACGATGGAATTAGGCCCAGATCTCTGTACTGGGGTGAATGTATGACATTGTTCTGCATTCTGTCCATCAATAGTTCTTTTTGCATTTGTCACCCCGAGTGGGATGGGTATGCTCAGACGTGAGTCCCGTGCTCTCCATGCCACTGGAATCCAGCTACCCTGGCTGAAGAGGGGTGAAACCCCGAAACCGGTCCTAGGATGCTTGTTTCCAGTCCAGGGAGGACCTGGCCTGGCAGTTCGGGCTGGACTGTTCCCATTGGGCACAGGGTCAAGACTGATTTGCATATGGCTGGGTCCAAACTGGAATGGCATAGTGAGCAAAAAAACAATGGAATTAGGCCCAGATCTCTGTACTGGGGTGAATGTATGAAATTGTTCTGCATTCTGTCCATCAATAGTTCTTTTTGCATTTGTCACCCCGAGTGGGACGGGTATGCTCAGACGTGAGTCCCGTGCTCTCCATGCCACTGGAATCAAGCTACCCTGGCTGAAGAGGGGTGAAACCCCGAAATTGGTCCTAGGATGCTTTTTTCCAGTCCACGGAGGACCTGGCCTGGCAGTTCGGGCTGGACTGTTCCCATTGGGCACAGGGTCAAGACTGATTTTCATATGGCTGGGTCCAAACTGGAATGGCATGGTGAGCAAACAAACGATGGAATTAGGCCCAGAGCTCTGTACTGTGGTGAATGTATGACATTGTTCTGCATTCTGTCCATCAATAGTTCTTTTTGCATTAGTCACCCCGAGTGGGACGGGTATGCTCAGACGTGAGTCCCGTGCTCTCCATGCCACTGGAATCAAGCTACCCTGGCGGAAGAGGGGTGAAACCCCAAAACCGGTCCTAGGATGCTTGTTTCCAGTCCAGGGAGGACCTGGCCTGGCAGTTTGGGCTGGACTGTTCCCATTGGGCACAGGGTCAAGACTGATTTGCATATGACTGGGTCCAAACTGGAATGGCATGGTGAGCAAAAATACGATGGAATTAGGCCCAGATCTCTGTACTGGGGTGAATGTATGACATTGTTCTGCATTCTGTCCATCAATAGTTCTTTTTGCATTTGTCATCCCGAGTGGGACGGGTATGCTCAGACGTGAGTCCCGTGCTCTCCATGCCACTGGAACCAAGCTACCCTGGCTGAAGAAGGGTGAAACCCCGAAACCGGTCCTAGGATGCTTGTTTCCAGTCCAGGGAGGACCTGGCTTGGCAGTTCGGGCTGGACTGTTCCCATTGGGCACAGGGTCAAGACTGATTTGCATATGGCTGGATCCAAACTGGAGTGGCATGGCGAGCAAAAAAACGATGGAATTAGGCCCAGATCTCTGTACTGGGGTGAATGTATGACATTGTTCTGCATTCTGTCCATCAATAGTTCTTTTTGCATTTGTCACCCCGAGTGGGACGGGTATGCTCAGACGTCAGTCCCATGCTCTCCATGCCACTGGAATCAAGCCACACTGGCCGAAGAGGGGTGAAACCCCGAAACCGGACCTAGGTTGCTTGTTTCCAGTCCAGGGAAGACCTGACCTGGCAGTTCAGGCTGGACTGTTCCCATTGGGCACAGGGTCAAAACTGATTTGCATATGGCTGGGTCCAAACTGGAATGGGATGGTGAACAAAAATACGATGGAATTAAGCCCAGATCTCTGTACTGGGGTGAATGTATGACATTGTTCTGCATTCTGTCCATCAATAGTTCTTTTTGCATTTGTAACCCCGAGTGGGACGGGTATGCTCAAACGTGACTCCCAGGCTCTCCATGCCACTGGAATCAAGCTACCCTGGCTGAAGAGGGCTGAAACCCCGAAACCGGTCCTAGGATGCTTGTTTCCAGTCCAGGGAGGACCTGGCCTGGCAGTTTGGGCTGGACTGTTCCCATTGGGCACAGGGTCAAGACAGATTTGCATATGGCTGGGTCCAAACTGGAATGGCATGGTGAGCAAAAAAACGATGGAATTAGGCCCAGATCTCTGTACTGGGGTGAATGTATGACATTGTTCTGCATTCTGTCCATCAATAGTTCTTTTTGCATTTGTCACCCCGAGTGGGACGGGTATGCTCAGACGGGAGTCCCATGCTCTCCATGCCACTGGAATCAAGCTACCCTGGCTGAAGAGGGGTGAAACCCCGAAACCGGTCCTAGGATGCTTGTTTCCAGTCCAGGGAGGACCTGGCCTGGCAATTCGGGCTGGGCTGTTCCCATTGGGCACAGGGTCAAGATTGATTTGCATATGGCTGGGTCCAAACTGGAATGGCATGGTGAGCAAAAAAACGATGGAATTAGGCCCAGATCTCTGTACTGGGGTGAATGTATGACATTGTTCTGCATTCTGTCCATCAATAGTTCTTTTTGCATTTGTCACCCCGAGTGGGATGGGTATGCTGAGACGTGAGTCCCGTGCTCTCCATGCCACTGGAATCAAGCTACCCTGGCTGAAGAGGGGTGAAACCCCGAAACTGGTTCTAGGATGCTTTTTTCCAGTCCACGGAGGACCTGGCCTGGCAGTTCGGGCTGGACTGTTCCTATTGGGCACAGGGTCAAGACTGATTTTCATATGGCTGGGTCCAAAGTGGAATGGCATGGTGAGCAAAAAAACGATGGAATTAGGCCCAGAGCTCTGTACTGTGGTGAATGTATGACATTGTTCTGCATTCTGTCCATCAATAGTTCCTTTTGCATTTGTCACCCCGAGTGGGACGGGTATGCTCAGACGTGCGTCCCATGCTCTCCATGCCACTGGAATCAAGCTAACCAGGCTGAAGAGGGGTGAAACCCCGAAACTGGTCCTAGGATGCTTGTCTCCAGTCGAGGGAGGACCTGGCCTGGCAGTTCGGGCTGGACTGTTCCCATTGGGCACAGGGTCAAGACTGATTTGCATATGGCTTGGTCCAAACTGGAATGGCATGGTGAGCAAAAAAACGATGGAATTAGGCCCAGATCTCTGTACTGGGGTGAATGTATGACATTGTTCTGCATTCTGTCCATCAATAGTTCTTTTTGCATTTGTCACCCCGAGTGGGACGGGTATGCTCAGACGTGAGTCCCGTGCTCTCTATCCCACTGGAATTAAGCTACCCTGGCTGAAGAGGGGTGAAACCCCGAAACCGGTCCTAGGATGCTTGTTTCCAGTCCAGGGAGGACCTGGCCTGGCAGTTCGGGCTGGACTGTTCCCATTGGGCACAGGGTCAAGACTGATTTGCATATGGCTTGGTCCAAACTGGAATGGCATGGTGAGCAAAAAAACGATGGAATTAGGCCCAGATCTCTGTACTGGGGTGAATGTATGACATTGTTCTGCATTCTGTCCCATCAATAGTTCTTTTTGCATTTGTCACCCCGAGTGGGACGGGTATGCTCAGACGGGAGTCCCATGCTCTGCATGCCACTGGAATCAAGCTACCCTGGCAGAAGAGGGGTGAAACCCCGAAACCGGTCCTAGGATGCTTGTTTCCAGTCCAGGGAGGACCTGGCCTGGCAGTTCGGGCTGGACTGTTCCCATTGGGCACAGGGTCAAGACTGATTTGCATATGGCTCTGTCCAAACTGGAATGGCATGGTGAGCAAAAAAACGATGGAATTAGGCCCAGATCTATGTACTGGGGTGAATGAATGACATTGTTCTGCATTCTGTCCATCAATAGTTCTTTTTGAATTTGTCACCCTGAGTGGAACGGGTATGCTCAGGCGTGAGTCTCGTGCTCTCCATGCCACTGGAATCAAGCTACCCTGGCGGAAGAGGGGTGAAACCCCAAAACCGGTCCTAGGATGCTTGTTTCCAGTCCAGGGAGGACCTGGCCTGGCAGTTTGGGCTGGACTGTTCCCATTGGGCACAGGGTCAAGACTGATTTGCATATGGCTGGGTCCAAACTGGAATGGCATGATGAGCAAAAATACGATGGAATTAGGCCCAGATCTCTGTACTGGGGTGAATGTATGACATTGTTCTGCATTCTGTCCATCAATAGTTCCTTTTGCATTTGTCACCCCGAGTGGGACGGGTATGCTCAGACGTGAGTCCCGTGCTCTCCATGCCACTGGAATCAAGCTACCCTGGTGGAAGAGGGGTGAAACCCCAAAACCGGTCCTAGGATGCTTGTTTCCAGTCCAGGGAGGACCTGGCCTGGCAGTTTGGGCTGGACTGTTTCCATTGGGCACAGGGTCAAGACTGATTTGCGAGGAGGAGCCTAGCGCGCAACCAAGATGGCCGCGTAGGTGCGAGGCTCCCGAGGACCTCCGCGACCTCCTGAATTAATCCTGGCGATATCCTGTCCTTGTTGAGGGGACTGTGTTGGGGAACCGGAGCTGAGGCGCCACCCGTTTTTTGGGCTCGAATCGGACCCCGGACGCCGGTGGGAGCATCGATCGAAGGTTGTGGCCTTCTCCTCGCCGGCCCCCCGGATTGGAGTAGTGGGGCGATCCGGGGACAAAGTGAATAACAGCAGCGAACGGGGCTGGGCGACTGGCGTACCCCGCACTTTCACTTTCGCTTTTGCGCCCTCCTAGCTCTCACGCGGGGTCGGACTGCGGAGCGGGGTGTGGTGGTGTGGCCTTGTCCAGGAGCCCGGCTGACCCGCCGGCGGTGGGTTGACCCGCGGTTCGGTGGTCGCCCCTGCCCCCCCCCTGGCACCCATGACCTGGTATAGCGGCCCGTTTGGGGTGCTTGGCACGACGGTGGAAGAGCCAGCATGTCCACCAAACAAGATGGCGACCGGGCGAAGGTGAAGAGGACCCGCCGTGGCACGGCGCACCAGGCCAACAGTATGGACCGCTACACGCTCCAGAAGGGTTCTCCGGAGACATCGCGTGCATCCCCGGTGGGCCCGACGGAGGCATCCGCTCATCCGGTGGATCTGACCCTCCGGGACGTCATGGGCGCCATCGCAGAGATGAAGGCCTCGGTGGACCAGCGTTTCGACACCTTAGCGCAAAAAATAGACTCGGTCCTGGTGGATGTGAGCCTTGTGAGGGCAGACTTGTCCAAAACAAACGACCGAGTCGACTCCCTGGCCCACACCACAACGAGCCTCACGACAGACGTGGTGGCCCTCCAGAAGGAGGTGCGCCGGCTTGGCCAGGCGAGCGCCCTGATGGACCGGCGACTGGAGGACTCCGAGGGTCGGGCCCGGAGGAATAATGTCCGTATTGTGGGGGTGCCGGAGGGACGAGAGGCGGAGGCGGCGGATCTTTTCGTGGAAGAGTTGATCCTGACCCATCTCCAGCCCCGGGGGCTGAGTAAGCTTTTTGCGGTGGAGCGTGCTCACCGGGTCCCCGGGGGCAGACCTAAGACTGGTGCCCCGCCGCGGCCTCTCATTGCCCGGATTTTTAATTTCCGGGACAGAGATGCTATCCTCCAGACCTCCAGACAACAGGGACCGGTCAAGCTTGACAACATGGAGGTACATTTCTACCCAGACTTTACCCCGGCGGTCCAGAAGCAGCGGCAGAGCTTTCTTGGTGTTAAACGTCGCCTAAGGGACCTGAACCTCAAGTACTCAATGCTCTTTCCAGCTAAGCTGAGGGTAGAGGTGGATGGTCGCACGCACTTCTTCGACCGGCCCGAGGCGGCTGGGGACTGGCTGGACACTCTGCCTGGAGATCGGGGCCGGGGGGGCGGGGGGGGCGCGGCTGGCGAGGAGGGCCCGCCGGAGCAGAATTGAGGGGTGACTGCATAGGCCTTGCTCTGGACGTTGTTCCTTCACCATTTATTGATTGCGTATTTTCCCCTCCTATGGAGGTCGTGCGGGGTCTGTTGGGGGCTTCCCTCCTCCTCTGGGGGACTAGTTAGTATTTTAGCTATGGGGCGACAGGCACACTGCACTTTGGGGGGGCTGTCTGGGCTCATGCAGGGGTGCAGGGAGGGGGGAGTTTTGTTGGGACCGGGGGGTGGGGGGGGTGTGTTGTTTGTTAGCACCGCAGGGCAAACCCGCTACTATGTTGTTGTTTTTAGGATGCTCGATGGGGGACGACCGATTGTTTCGACGTATGATGGGGGGTAGGGATTTGGCTGTGTTGTCATGGAATGTTAACGGCCTGGGGGATAGGATTAAGCGTGGTGTGGTCCTGCAGTACTTAAAACGTATTTCACCAGATGTTGTCTTCCTGCAGGAGACGCACCTTATAGGTAACTCCTTTCATGCAATGAACCGGCGGGGATATCGTTTGGCGGCCCATTCTGGCTTCACCTCGGGCTCGCGGGGGGTGGGTATTATGATCAAGAACTCGCTCCCGTTGGAGATTGATGAGGTGCGCCATGATGAGAGGGGACGCTACACGGTTCTGGTGGGAAGAATGGAGGGTAGAGTGTTTATCTTTATATCAGTGTACGTCCCGCCTGGGTTACAAGCCACCACATTTGCGGACCTGGGGCGCCTCCTTCTGGACCTTCCGAGTGGCCTGCTGGTGGTTGGAGGGGATTTTAATGCGGTAGCCTCTGGGTCTATGGATCGCCATCCCCCTAGGGACCTCCCCCGGGCACAGGCGTGGCTGCCCGGCCTTCTGGCTACGCTGGGCCTGGTGGATTGCTGGCGATTAAAGCATCCTGCATTGGGACAGTACACCTTCCACTCGGGTGCCCATGGTAGCCTCTCGCGGCTTGATTACATCCTTGTCCCGGCGGCCCACGCAGGGAGGGTGGGGGAGGTGCGCCATCTGGCGCGGGGTATCTCAGACCACTCCCCATTGTTGTTGCATCTCGATGTCTTCCCGAGGGGGGATGGCAGGGTGGCCCCAATCAATGCATGGTATTTGCGCGACCCCACCATTCGTGCTGATTTGATCAAATCCCTACAGCGATATTTCGATGAGAATGTGGGGTCGGTCTCTTCGGCCATCTCCCTGTGGGAGGCTTTCAAGGTAGTCCTTAGAGGGGAGGCCCTCTCCTTTATCTCCCATGCCCGGCGGCGCGAGCGGGAGGAGGTGACCCGGGTAGAGGCCGAGATTGCAGAACTGGAGGGTGACCTGGGAAGCGGGGTAACAGACGACAAGTTGCATGTTCTACACCTAAAGCAGGCGGCCTATCGGGCCCTCGTCACGGAGGCGGCCACGGGCCTCAGTAGAGAGCAGCAGGGGCGATTGTATGATGTGGGTGATAAGGCTGGCAAATTGATTGCGTGGTTGGATAAGAGGGAGAGAGCGAGCCGTGTGGTGCCTTTGATTGAGAGTGTTGATGGTGCGTGTGTCACTGAGCCGGAAGCCATTGTCTCCTGCTTCGCGGATTATTTCCGCGAAGTCTACTCCCCGGTTTCCCCCTGCTCGGAGGCAGACTCCCATGCCCTGCTTCGGGACATCGCACTGCCCTCCCTAACGGTGGAGGACAGGGATTCGCTGGACGCCCCTCCCACCTCGGACGAAATAGCCTTGGCTATTCGCTCGGTTGCATCCGGCAAGGCCATGGGCCCCAATGGTATTCCCATCGAGCTCTACAAGCTACGCCCGGATGTGTTGGCGCCCCACCTGCGCGGGATGTTCCTGGCGGCCCACTCGCGGGGTTCCCTCCCGCCGGACCAGCGTCTAGCCACAATTGTGGTGATCCACAAGGAGGGGAGGCCCCGTGAACGGGTCACATCCTATAGGCCGATTTCGCTTTTGAACGCGGAGCCCAAAATCCTCACCAAGGTGTTGGCCAACAGGTTGGTTGGCGTGGTGGGCGATTTGGTCCACCAAGACCAATCTGGCTTTATACCGCACCGCAACACGGCGCTCAATCTGCGGCGCTTGCACGGGGTGCTCGCGCGTGTCCCATTTGTGCGGGAGCCGGCCATCTTGGCGTCCTTGGACGCCACCATGGCGTTTGATACGCTTGAATGGCCATACATCTGGGCGATGCTGGCAAAATTCGGGTTTGGCCCGGGTTTCATTAGCTGGGTCAAATTGCTATATTCGGGCCCATTGGCGCAGGTGGTAGTGAATGGGCGAGTCTCGGCCCCATTCGCGCTGGGGAGGGGTACGCGACAGGGCTGCCCCCTGTCGCCTCTCCTGTTTGCCCTGGCCCTGGAGCCCCTGGCGGAGTGGCTGCGGTGGCACCCTTCTATCCGTGGTCTCCGCTGGACCCCCGAGCATGAGGACCGTGTGTCCCTCTATGCTGACGATATCCTTCTGTATCTCGCCTCCCCGCGTAAATCACTGATCGTCCTGGTTGATGTTTTGCGTTCATTCGGTCGCAACTCAGGCCTGGTCATCAACTGGGCGAAATCCTGTGTATATGTGCTTTCCGGGGAGGCTCCGGCCTTACCACGGGACTGTCCGATCCAGATTGCCTCCCAAGGTTTTCGGTACCTGGGTATCTATATCACTCTTGACCCGGAGGCCCGCTATGAGCGGAATTTGTTACCCCCCCTCCGGCGTTTGAGGGAGGACGTGGTGCGCTGGCGGCGTCTGCCGCTCTCGCCGCTCGGCCGAGCGGCCTTGTTTAAAATGATGTTCCTGCCACGCTTCCTCTACGCCCTCCAGAATACTATGGACTTGGTCCCGGCACGCTATTTCCGTGAGGTGGAGGGCCTCCAGCGGCGCCTGTTCTGGGACGGGAGGCCGCGCATTGCTCTGGCTAAATTGACGCTCCCGTGGTACGATGGGGGGGTCGCCCTCCCTGACATTAAACGGTATTACTGGGCCTCCCAACTAGCTGCAATTAATCATGGCCTTTACGGGCCCGCCTTGAACCCGGCATTTGAGATGGATAAGATGCTCCTGCCCGGTGGCGATTACAATCGAGCGCTCTACGCTGGCGCGCCCGACTCTCGTTTGACGGGACCGACGCGTGTCATGGTGCGTGTCTGGCACGCGGCTAATGCAGCTATGGGGTGGAAGGACCGTTTGACCCGGGCGTCACCGCTGTATGCGTCTGAGAGGTTGGGCTCCCTGTGGACGTCGAAGGGCTTCGAGAAGTGGGACACGATCGGAATCAGCACGGTGGGAGATCTCTGGACGAGGGGGGGATTCAAAACTTTTGAGACGCTGCAGGCGGAGTTCCAGCTGCAGGGCAGCGAGTACTTTCGGTACCTACAGGTCCGCCATGCGCTGGGCTCCGTCTTCCCGGATGTCGCATCCATTCCGGAGTCTTCCCCCCTGGAGGACAGAGTCCTAGATGGCCATGTCCCGGACAGCACGATCTCCCTCATATACAAAAAACTGATCAACGATAGATCGTGCCTGCTGACTAGTCTCCGCGAGGCTTGGGTTGCCGACGGGCTGGAGCTGGACGATGAGGATTGGATTTCCGCGGTGGCCTCTCCGAAAGAGGTGGCCATCCCGGCTCGCCTTCGTTTCGTCCAGCTCAAGATCCTTCACCGGGTTTACGTGACGGGGCCAAGGCTTCTGCGTATGGGTTTTGCTGGTGACGGAATGTGTAAGCGTGGCTGTGGTGCGTTGGCGACTTTCATGCATATACTGTGGGAGTGCCCGAAGGTGGAGCGATTCTGGCGTGGTGTGCATGAGGTCCTGCGTGTGGTGACGCGTGTTGCGCTGCTGCCTGAAGCGAGGAGATGCTTGCTGAATGTATGGGAACCGAATGACTATTCGGTCCCGCAGACGCGGTGGGTGACTCTGGGATACATGATAGCCAAGCGCGACATTGCTCAATTGTGGGGATCCCAGAGGCCCCCTGCGGTGTCGGCCTGGAAAGAGCATATGGATTGGTGTATGTTTCGTGAAAAGGTGGTGTATGTGGCGAGAGGTAAGCCTGGGGCGTGGGTGAAACTCTGGGGCCCCTGGAACGCCTACCGCGGGGGTATTTGTGAGCCACCACTGCTACCAGCTGCCTCGCCTGCTCCGTCTCCCTAGACGGCCCCCCTCCCTCAGCCGCGGGCGCGTGGTCCCCCAGTCCCTGATCTATTCCCATTCCCCTCTCCAGAGTTCTGCTGCTGGTTTGGATCCCCCACTTATGGAGCACGTGCTGTTATTTTGGATCGCGGGTTGCCTTGCGGGTGTGGTTTTTTGGTGTTGTTTTGTTTCAAGAAAAGGGAACCGTACTGTGGGCTTGGAGCTGTGTGGCCTGCACCATTGATTACTCCTGTTTCACTGCTCTGCACTGCCTAGAGACTTTTACTGTATGTGTGCAATATGTTTTTGTCATTCTAGCGGCCGGCCGGATGGTTGTAGGCCCATACCTGTAACTTTTACGAACTGCAATAAACGGTTTCAAAAAAAAAAAAAAAAAAAAAAAAGACTGATTTGCATATGGCTGGGTCCAAACTGGAATGGCATGGTGAGCAAAAATACGATGGAATTAGGCCCAGATCTCTGTACTGGGGTGAATGTATGACATTGTTCTGCATTCTGTCCATCAATAGTTCTTTTTGCATTTGTCATCCCGAGTGGGACGGGTATGCTCAGACGTGAGTCCCGTGCTCTCCATGCCACTGGAACCAAGCTACCCTGGCTGAAGAAGGGTGAAACCCCGAAACCGGTCCTAGGATGCTAGTTTCAAGTCCGGGGGGACCTGGCCTGGCAGATCGGGCTGGACTGTTCCCATTGGGCACAGGGTCAAGACTGATTTGCATATGGCTGGGTCCAAACTGGACTGGCATGGTGAGCAAAAAAAGATGGAATTAGGCCCAGATCTCTGTACTGGGGTGAATGTATGACATTGTTCTGCATTCTGTCCATCAATAGTTCTTTTTGCATTTGTCACCCCGAGTGGGACGGGTATGCTCAGACGTGAGTCCCGTGCTCTCCATGCCACTGGAATCAAGCTACCCTGGCTGAAGAAGGGTGAAACCCCGAAACCGGTCCTAGGATGCTTGTTTCCAGTCCAGGGAGGACCTGGCCTGGCAGTTCGGGCTGGACTGTTCCCATTGGGCACAGGGTCAAGACTGATTTGCATATGGCTGGATCCAAACTGGAGTGGCATGGCGAGCAAAAAAACGATGGAATTAGGCCCAGATCTCTGTACTGGGGTGAATGTATGACATTGTTCTGCATTCTGTCCATCAATAATTCTTTTTGCATTTGTCACCCCGAGTGGGACGGGTATGCTCAGACGTCAGTCCCATGCTCTCCATGCCACTGGAATCAAGCCACACTGGCCGAAGAGGGGTGAAACCCCGAAACCGGACCTAGGTTGCTTGTTTCCAGTCCAGGGAAGACCTGACCTGGCAGTTCAGGCTGGACTGTTCCCATTGGGCACAGGGTCAAAACTGATTTGCATATGGCTGGGTCCAAACTGGAATGGCATGGTGAACAAAAATACGATGGAATTAAGCCCAGATCTCTGTACTGGGGTGAATATATGACATTGTTCTGCATTCTGTCCATCAATAGTTCTTTTTGCATTTGTCACCCCGAGTGGGACGGGTATGCTCAAACGTGACTCCCGTGCTCTCCATGCCACTGGAATCAAGCTACCCTGGCTGAAGAGGGCTGAAACCCCGAAACCGGTCCTAGGATGCTTGTTTCCAGTCCAGGGAGGACCTGGCCTTGCAGTTTGGGCTGGACTGTTCCCATTGGGCACAGGGTCAAGACAGATTTGCATATGGCTGTGTCCAAACTGGAATGGCATGGTGAGCAAAAAACTGATGGAATTAGGCCCTGATCTCTGTACTGGGGTGAATGTATGACATTGTTCTGCATTCTGTCCATCAATAGTTCTTTTTGCATTTGTCACCCCGAGTGGGACGGGTATGCTCAGACGTGAGTCCCATGCTCTCCATGCCACTGGAATTAAGCTACCCTGGCTGAAGAGGGGTGAAACCCCGAAACCGGTCCAATGGATGCTTGTTTCCAGTCCAGGGAGGACCTGGCCTGGCAGTTCGGGCTGGACTGTTCCCATTGGGCACAGGGTCAAGACTGATTTTCATATGGCTGGGTCCAAAGTGGAATGGCATGGTGAGCAAAAAAACGATGGAATTAGGCCCAGAGCTCTGTACTGTGGTGAATGTATGACATTGTTCTGCATTCTGTCCATCAATAGTTCCTTTTGCATTTGTCACCCCGAGTGGGACGGGTATGCTCAGACGTGAGTCCCATGCTCTCCATGCCACTGGAATCAAGCTAACCAGGATGAAGAGGGGTGAAACCCCGAAACTGGTCCTAGGATGCTTGTCTCCAGTCGAGGGAGGACCTGGCCTGGCAGTTCGGGCTGGACTGTTCCCATTGGGCACAGGGTCAAGACTGATTTGCATATGGCTTGGTCCAAACTGGAATGGCATGGTGAGCAAAAAAACGATGGAATTAGGCCCAGATCTCTGTACTGGGGTGAATGTATGACATTGTTCTGCATTCTGTCCATCAATAGTTCTTTTTGCATTTGTCACCCCGAGTGGGACGGGTATGCTCAGACGTGAGTCCCGTGCTCTCCATCCCACTGGAATTAAGCTACCCTGGCTGAAGAGGGGTGAAACCCCGAAACCGGTCCTAGGATGCTTGTTTCCAGTCCAGGGAGGACCTGGCCTGGCAGTTCGGGCTGGACTGTTCCCATTGGGCACAGGGTCAAGACTGATTTGCATATGGCTTGGTCCAAACTGGAATGGCATGGTGAGCAAAAAAACGATGGAATTAGGCCCAGATCTCTGTACTGGGGTGAATGTATGACATTGTTCTGCATTCTGTCCCATCAATAGTTCTTTTTGCATTTGTCACCCCGAGTGGGACGGGTATGCTCAGACGGGAGTCCCATGCTCTGCATGCCACTGGAATCAAGCTACCCTGGCTGAAGAGGGGTGAAACCCCGAAACCGGTCCTAGGATGCTTGTTTCCAGTCCAGGGAGGACCTGGCCTGGCAGTTTGGGCTGGACTGTTCCCATTGGGCTCAGGGTCAAGACTGATTTGCATATGGCTCTGTCCAAACTGGAATGGCATGGTGAGCAAAAAAACGATGGAATTAGGCCCAGATCTATGTACTGGGGTGAATGAATGACATTGTTCTGCATTCTGTCCATCAATAGTTCTTTTTGAATTTGTCACCCTGAGTGGAACGGGTATGCTCAGGCGTGAGTCTCGTGCTCTCCATGCCACTGGAATCAAGCTACCCTGGCGGAAGAGGGGTGAAACCCCAAAACCGGTCCTAGGATGCTTGTTTCCAGTCCAGGGAGGACCTGGCCTGGCAGTTTGGGCTGGACTGTTCCCATTGGGCACAGGGTCAAGACTGATTTGCATATGGCTGGGTCCAAACTGGAATGGCATGGTGAGCAAAAAAACGATGGAATTAGGCCCAGATCTCTGTACTGGGGTGAATGTATGACATTGTTCTGCATTCTGTCCATCAATAGTTCTTTTTGCATTTGTCATCCCGAGTGGGACGGGTATGCTCAGACGGGAGTCCCGTGCTCTCCATGCCACTGGAATCAAGCTACCCTGGCTGAAGAGGGGTGAAACCCCGAAACCGGTCCTAGGATGCTTGTTTCCAGTCCAGGGAGGACCTGGCCTGGCAGTTTGGGTTGGACTGTTCCCATTGGGCACAGGGTCAAGACTGATTTGCATATGGCTTGGTCCAAACTGGAATGGCATGGTGAGCAAAAAAACGATGGAATTAGGCCCAGATCTCTGTACTGGGGTGAATGTATGACATTGTTCTGCATTCTGTCCATCAATAGTTCCTTTTGCATTTGTCACCCCGAGTGGGACGGGTATGCTCAGACGTGAGTCCCGTGCTCTCCATGCCACTGGAATCAAGCTACCCTGGCGGAAGAGGGGTGAATCCCCAAAACCGGTCCTAGGATGCTTGTTTCCAGTCCAGGGAGGACCTGGCCTGGCAGTTTGGGCTGGACTGTTCCCATTGGGCACAGGGTCAAGACTGATTTGCATATGGCTGGGTCCAAACTGGAATGGCATGGTGAGCAAAAATACGATGGAATTAGGCCCAGATCTCTGTACTGGGGTGAATGTATGACATTGTTCTGCATTCTGTCCATCAATAGTTCTTTTTGCATTTGTCACCCCGAGTGGGACGGGTATGCTCAGACGGGAGTCCCATGCTCTCCATGCCACTGGAATCAAGCTACCCTGGCTGAAGAGGGGTGAAACCCCGAAACCGGTCCTAGGATGCTTGTTTCCAGTCCAGGGAGGACCTGGCCTGGCAATTCGGGCTGGGCTGTTCCCATTGGGCACAGGGTCAAGATTGATTTGCATATGGCTGGGTCCAAACTGGAATGGCATGGTGAGCAAAAAAACGATGGAATTAGGCCCAGATCTCTGTACTGGGGTGAATGTATGACATTGTTCTGCATTCTGTCCATCAATAGTTCTTTTTGCATTTGTCACCCCGAGTGGGACGGGTATGCTGAGACGTGAGTCCAGTGCTCTCCATGCCACTGGAATCAAGCTACCCTGGCTGAAGAGGGGTGAAACCCCGAAACTGGTTCTAGGATGCTTTTTTCCAGTCCACGGAGGACCTGGCCTGGCAGTTCGGGCTGGACTGTTCCTATTGGGCACAGGGTCAAGACTGATTTTCATATGGCTGGGTCCAAACTGGAATGGCATGGTGAGCAAAAAAACGATGGAATTAGGCCCAGAGCTCTGTACTGTGGTGAATGTATGACATTGTTCTGCATTCTGTCCATCAATAGTTCCTTTTGCATTTGTCACCCCGAGTGGGACGGGTATGCTCAGACGTGAGTCCCATGCTCTCCATGCCACTGGAATCAAGCTAACCAGGCTGAAGAGGGGTGAAACCCCGAAACTGGTCCTAGGATGCTTGTCTCCAGTCGAGGGAGGACCTGGCCTGGCAGTTCGGGCTGGACTGTTCCCATTGGGCACAGGGTCAAGACTGATTTGCATATGGCTTGGTCCAAACTGGAATGGCATGGTGAGCAAAAAAACGATGGAATTAGGCCCAGATCTCTGTACTGGGGTGAATGTATGACATTGTTCTGCATTCTGTCCATCAATAGTTCTTTTTGCATTTGTCACCCCGAGTGGGACGGGTATGCTCAGACGTGAGTCCCGTGCTCTCCATGCCACTGGAATCAAGCTACCCTGGCTGAAGAAGGGTGAAACCCCGAAACCGGTCCTAGGATGCTTGTTTCCAGTCCAGGGAGGACCTGGCCTGGCAGTTCGGGCTGGACTGTTCCCATTGGGCACAGGGTCAAGACTGATTTGCATATGGCTGGATCCAAACTGGAGTGGCATGGCGAGCAAAAAAACGATGGAATTTGGCCCAGATCTCTGTACTGGGGTGATTGTATGACATTGTTCTGCATTCTGTCCATCAATAATTCTTTTTGCATTTGTCACCCCGAGTGGGACGGGTATGCTCAGACGTCAGTCCCATGCTCTCTATGCCACTGGAATCAAGCCACACTGGCCGAAGAGGGGTGAAACCCCGAAACCGGACCTAGGTTGCTTGTTTCCAGTCCAGGGAAGACCTGACCTGGCAGTTCAGGCTGGACTGTTCCCATTGGGCACAGGGTCAAAACTGATTTGCATATGGCTGGGTCCAAACTGGAATGGCATGGTGAACAAAAATACGATGGAATTAAGCCCAGATCTCTGTACTGGGGTGAATGTATGACATTGTTCTGCATTCTGTCCATCAATAGTTCTTTTTGCATTTGTCACCCCGAGTGGGACGGGTATGCTCAAACGTGACTCCCGTGCTCTCCATGCCACTGGAATCAAGCTACCCTGGCTGAAGAGGGCTGAAACCCCGAAACCGGTCCTAGGATGCTTGTTTCCAGTCCAGGGAGGACCTGGCCTTGCAGTTTGGGCTGGACTGTTCCCATTGGGCACAGGGTCAAGACAGATTTGCATATGGCTGTGTCCAAACTGGAATGGCATGGTGAGCAAAAAACTGATGGAATTAGGCCCTGATCTCTGTACTGGGGTGAATGTATGACATTGTTCTGCATTCTGTCCATCAATAGTTCTTTTTGCATTTGTCACCCCGAGTGGGACGGGTATGCTCAGACGTGAGTCCCGTGCTCTCCATGCCACTGGAATTAAGCTACCCTGGCTGAAGAGGGGTGAAACCCCGAAACCGGTCCAATGGATGCTTGTTTCCAGTCCAGGGAGGACCTGGCCTGGCAGTTCGGGCTGGACTGTTCCCATTGGGCACAGGGTCAAGACTGATTTTCATATGGCTGGGTCCAAAGTGGAATGGCATGGTGAGCAAAAAAACGATGGAATTAGGCCCAGAGCTCTGTACTGTGGTGAATGTATGACATTGTTCTGCATTCTGTCCATCAATAGTTCCTTTTGCATTTGTCACCCCGAGTGGGACGGGTATGCTCAGACGTGAGTCCCATGCTCTCCATGCCACTGGAATCAAGCTAACCAGGATGAAGAGGGGTGAAACCCCGAAACTGGTCCTAGGATGCTTGTCTCCAGTCGAGGGAGGACCTGGCCTGGCAGTTCGGGCTGGACTGTTCCCATTGGGCACAGGGTCAAGACTGATTTGCATATGGCTTGGTCCAAACTGGAATGGCATGGTGAGCAAAAAAACGATGGAATTAGGCCCAGATCTCTGTACTGGGGTGAATGTATGACATTGTTCTGCATTCTGTCCATCAATAGTTCTTTTTGCATTTGTCACCCCGAGTGGGACGGGTATGCTCAGACGTGAGTCCCGTGCTCTCCATCCCACTGGAATTAAGCTACCCTGGCTGAAGAGGGGTGAAACCCCGAAACCGGTCCTAGGATGCTTGTTTCCAGTCCAGGGAGGACCTGGCCTGGCAGTTCGGGCTGGACTGTTCCCATTGGGCACAGGGTCAAGACTGATTTGCATATGGCTTGGTCCAAACTGGAATGGCATGGTGAGCAAAAAAACGATGGAATTAGGCCCAGATCTCTGTACTGGGGTGAATGTATGACATTGTTCTGCATTCTGTCCCATCAATAGTTCTTTTTGCATTTGTCACCCCGAGTGGGACGGGTATGCTCAGACGGGAGTCCCATGCTCTGCATGCCACTGGAATCAAGCTACCCTGGCTGAAGAGGGGTGAAACCCCGAAACCGGTCCTAGGATGCTTGTTTCCAGTCCAGGGAGGACCTGGCCTGGCAGTTCGGGCTGGACTGTTCCCATTGGGCACAGGGTCAAGACTGATTTGCATATGGCTCTGTCCAAACTGGAATGGCATGGTGAGCAAAAAAACGATGGAATTAGGCCCAGATCTATGTACTGGGGTGAATGAATGACATTGTTCTGCATTCTGTCCATCAATAGTTCTTTTTGAATTTGTCACCCTGAGTGGAACGGGTATGCTCAGGCGTGAGTCTCGTGCTCTCCATGCCACTGGAATCAAGCTACCCTGGCGGAAGAGGGGTGAAACCCCAAAACCGGTCCTAGGATGCTTGTTTCCAGTCCAGGGAGGACCTGGCCTGGCAGTTTTGGCTGGACTGTTCCCATTGGGCACAGGGTCAAGACTGATTTGCATATGGCTGGGTCCAAACTGGAATGGCATGGTGAGCAAAAATACGATGGAATTAGGCCCAGATCTCTGTACTGGGGTGAATGTATGACATTGTTCTGCATTCTGTCCATCAATAGTTCTTTTTGCATTTGTCATCCCGAGTGGGACGGGTATGCTCAGACGTGAGTCCCGTGCTCTCCATGCCACTGGAATCAAGCTACCCTGGCTGAAGAGGGGTGAAACCCCGAAACCGGTCCTAGGATGCTTGTTTCCAGTCCAGGGAGGACCTGGCCTGGCAGTTTGGGTTGGACTGTTCCCATTGGGCACAGGGTCAAGACTGATTTGCATATGGCTTGGTCCAAACTGGAATGGCATGGTGAGCAAAAAAACGATGGAATTAGGCCCAGATCTCTTTACTGGGGTGAATGTATGACATTGTTCTGCATTCTGTCCATCAATAGTTCCTTTTGCATTTGTCACCCCGAGTGGGACGGGTATGCTCAGACGTGAGTCCCGTGCTCTCCATGCCACTGGAATCAAGCTACCCTGGCGGAAGAGGGGTGAATCCCCAAAACCGGTCCTAGGATGCTTGTTTCCAGTCCAGGGAGGACCTGGCCTGGCAGTTTGGGCTGGACTGTTCCCATTGGGCACAGGGTCAAGACTGATTTGCATATGGCTGGGTCCAAACTGGAATGGCATGGTGAGCAAAAATACGATGGAATTAGGCCCAGATCTCTGTACTGGGGTGAATGTATGACATTGTTCTGCATTCTGTCCATCAATAGTTCTTTTTGCATTTGTCATCCCGAGTGGGACGGGTATGCTCAGACGTGAGTCCCGTGCTCTCCATGCCACTGGAACCAAGCTACCCTGGCTGAAGAAGGGTGAAACCCCGAAACCGGTCCTAGGATGCTAGTTTCAAGTCCGGGGGGGACCTGGCCTGGCAGATCGGGCTGGACTGTTCCCATTGGGCACAGGGTCAAGACTGATTTGCATATGGCTGGGTCCAAACTGGACTGGCATGGTGAGCAAAAAAACGATGGAATTAGGCCCAGATCTCTGTACTGGGGTGAATGTATGACATTGTTCTGCATTCTGTCCATCAATAGTTCTTTTTGCATTTGTCACCCCGAGTGGGACGGGTATGCTCAGACGTGAGTCCCGTGCTCTCCATGCCACTGGAATCAAGCTACCCTGGCTGAAGAAGGGTGAAACCCCGAAACCGGTCCTAGGATGCTTGTTTCCAGTCCAGGGAGGACCTGGCCTGGCAGTTCGGGCTGGACTGTTCCCATTGGGCACAGGGTCAAGACTGATTTGCATATGGCTGGATCCACACTGGAGTGGCATGGCGAGCAAAAAAACGATGGAATTAGGCCCAGATCTCTGTACTGGAGTGAATGTATGACATTGTTCTGCATTCTGTCCATCAATAATTCTTTTTGCATTTGTCACCCCGAGTGGGACGGGTATGCTCAGACGTCAGTCCCATGCTCTCCATGCCACTGGAATCAAGCCACACTGGCCGAAGAGGGGTGAAACCCCGAAACCGGACCTAGGTTGCTTGTTTCCAGTCCAGGGGAGACCTGACCTGGCAGTTCAGGCTGGACTGTTCCCATTGGGCACAGGGTCAAAACTGATTTGCATATGGCTGGGTCCAAACTGGAATGGCATGGTGAACAAAAATACGATGGAATTAAGCCCAGATCTCTGTACTGGGGTGAATGTATGACATTGTTCTGCATTCTGTCCATCAATAGTTCTTTTTGCATTTGTCACCCCGAGTGGGACAGGTATGCTGAGACGTGAGTCCCGTGCTCTCCATGCCACTGGAATCAAGCTACCCTGGCTGAAGAGGGGTGAAACCCCGAAACTAGTTCTAGGATGCTTTTTTCCAGTCCACGGAGGACCTGGCCTGGCAGTTCGGGTTGGACTGTTCCCATCGGGCACAGGGTCAAGACTGATTTGCATATGGCTGGGTCCAAACTGGAATGGCATGGTGAGCAAAAAAACGATGGTATTAGGCCCTGATCTCTGTACTGGGGTGAATGTATGACATTGTTCTGCATTCTGTCCATCAATAGTTCTTTTTGCATTTGTCACCCCGAGTGGGATGGGTATGCTCAGACGTGAGTCCCGTGCTCTCCATGCCACTGGAATCAAGCTACCCTGGCTGAAGAGGGGTGAAACCCCGAAACCGGTGTTAGGATGCTTGTTTCCAGTCCAGGGATGACCTGGCCTGGCAGTTCGGGCTGGACTGTTCCCATTGGGCACAGGGTCAAGACTGATTTGCATATGGCTGGGTCCAAACTGGAATGGCATGGTGAGTAAAAAAACGATGGAATTAGGCCCAGATCTCTGTACTGGGGTGAATGTATGACTTTGTTCTGCATTCTGTCCATCAATAGTTCTTTTTGCATTTGTCACCCCGAGTGGGACGGGTATGCTCAGACGTGAGTCCCGTGCTCTCCATGCCACTTGAATCCAGCTACCCTGGCTGAAGAGGGGTGAAACCCCGAAACCGGTCCTAGGATGCTTGTTTCCAGTCCAGGGAGGACCTGGCCTGGCAGTTCGGGCTGGACTGTTCCCATTGGGCAAAGGGTCAAGACTGATTTGCATATAGCTGGGTCCATACTGGAATGGCATAGTGAGAAACAAAACGATGGAATTAGGCTCAGATCTCTGTACTGGGGTGAATATATGACATTGTTCTGCATTCTGTCCATCAATAGTTCTTTTTGCATTTGTCACCCAGAGTGGAAAGGGTATGCTCAGACGGGAGTCCCATGCTCTCCATGCCACTGTAATCAAGCTACCCTGGCTGAAGAGGGGTGAAACCCCGAAACCGGTCCTAGGATGCTTGTTTCCAGTCCAGGGAGGACCTGGCCTGGCAATTCGGGCTGGACTGTTCCCATTGGGTACAGGGTCAAGATTGATTTGCATATGGCTGGGTCCAAACTGGAATGGCATGGTGAGCAAAAAAACGATGGAATTAGGCCCAGATCTCTGTACTGGGGTGAATGTATGACATTGTTCTGCATTCTGTCCATCAATAGTTCTTTTTGCATTTGTCACCCCGAGTGGGACGGGTATGCTGAGACGTGAGTCCAGTGCTCTCCATGCCACTGGAATCAAGCTACCCTGGCTGAAGAGGGGTGAAACCCCAAAACAAGTTCTAGGATGCTTTTTTCCAGTCCACGGAGGACCTGGCCTGGCAGTTCGGGTTGGACTGTTCCCATCGGGCACAGGGTCAAGACTGATTTGCATATGGCTGGGTCCAAACTGGAATGGCATGGTGAGCAAAAAAACGATGGTATTAGGCCCTGATCTCTGTACTGGGGTGAATGTATGACATTGTTCTGCATTCTGTCCATCAATAGTTCTTTTTGCATTTGTCACCCCGAGTGGGACGGGTATGCTCAGACGTGAGTCCCGTGCTCTCCATGCCACTGGAATCAAGCTACCCTGGCTGAAGAGGGGTGAAACCCCGAAACCGGTCCTAGGATGCTTGTTTCCAGTCCAGGGATGACCTGGCCTAGCAGTTCGGGCTGGACTGTTCCCATTGGGCAAAGATTCAAGACTGATTTGCATATAGCTGGGTCCATACTGGAATGGCATAGTGAGAAACAAAACGATGGAATTAGGCTTAGATCTCTGTACTGGGGTGAATATATGACATTGTTCTGCATTCTGTCCATCAATAGTTCTTTTTGCATTTGTCACCCCGAGTGGGACGGGTATGCTCAGACGTGAGTCCCGTGCTCTCCATGCCACTGGAATCCAGCTACCCTGGCTGAAGAGGGGTGAAACCCCGAAACCGGTCCTAGGATGCTTGTTTCCAGTCCAGGGAGGACCTGGCCTGGCAGTTCGGGCTGGACTGTTCCCATTGGGCAAAGGGTCAAGACTGATTTGCATATAGCTGGGTCCATACTGGAATGGCATAGTGAGAAACAAAACGATGGAATTAGGCTCAGATCTCTGTACTGGGGTGAATATATGACATTGTTCTGCATTCTGTCCATCAATAGTTCTTTTTGCATTTGTCACCCAGAGTGGAAAGGGTATGCTCAGACGGGAGTCCCATGCTCTCCATGCCACTGGAATCAAGCTACCCTGGCTGAAGAGGGGTGAAACCCCGAAACCGGTCCTAGGATGCTTGTTTCCAGTCCAGGGAGGACCTGGCCTGGCAATTCGGGCTGGACTGTTCCCATTGGGCACAGGGTCAAGATTGATTTGCATATGGCTGGGTCCAAACTGGAATGGCATGGTGAGCAAAAAAACGATGGAATTAGGCCCAGATCTCTGTACTGGGGTGAATGTATGACATTGTTCTGCATTCTGTCCATCAATAGTTCTTTTTGCATTTGTCACCCCGAGTGGGACGGGTATGCTGAGACGTGAGTCCCGTGCTCTCCATGCCACTGGAATCAAGCTACCCTGGCTGAAGAGGGGTGAGACCCCGAAACTGGTTCTAGGATGCTTTTTTCCAGTCCACGGAGGACCTGGCCTGGCAGTTCGGGCTGGACTGTTCCTATTGGGCACAGGGTCAAGACTGATTTTCATATGGCTGGGTCCAAAGTGGAATGGCATGGTGAGCAAAAAAACGATGGAATTAGGCCCAGAGCTCTGTACTGTGGTGAATGTATGACATTGTTCTGCATTCTGTCCATCAATAGTTCTTTTTGCATTTGTCACCCCGAGTGGGACGGGTATGCTCAGACGTGAGTCCCGTGCTCTCCATCCCACTGGAATTAAGCTACCCTGGCTGAAGAGGGGTGAAACCCCGAAACCGGTCCTAGGATGCTTGTTTCCAGTCCAGGGAGGACCTGGCCTGGCAGTTCGGGCTGGACTGTTCCCATTGGGCACAGGGTCAAGACTGATTTGCATATGGCTTGGTCCAAACTGGAATGGCAAGGTGAGCAAAAAAACGATGGAATTAGGCCCAGATCTCTGTACTGGGGTGAATGTATGACATTGTTCTGCATTCTGTCCCATCAATAGTTCTTTTTGCATTTGTCACCCCGAGTGGGACGGGTATGCTCAGACGGGAGTCCCATGCTCTGCATGCCACTGGAATCAAGCTACCCTGGCTGAAGAGGGGTGAAACCCCGAAACCGGTCCTAGGATGCTTGTTTCCAGTCCAGGGAGGACCTGGCCTGGCAGTTCGGGCTGGACTGTTCCCATTGGGCACAGGGTCAAGACTGATTTGCATATGGCTCTGTCCAAACTGGAAAGGCATGGTGAGCAAAAAAACGATGGAATTAGGCCCAGATCTATGTACTGGGGTGAATGAATGACATTGTTCTGCATTCTGTCCATCAATAGTTCTTTTTGAATTTGTCACCCTGAGTGGAACGGGTATGCTCAGGCGTGAGTCTCGTGCTCTCCATGCCACTGGAATCAAGCTACCCTGGCGGAAGAGGGGTGAAACCCCAAAACCGGTCCTAGGATGCTTGTTTCCAGTCCAGGGAGGACCTGGCCTGGCAGTTTGGGCTGGACTGTTCCCATTGGGCACAGGGTCAAGACTGATTTGCATATGGCTGGGTCCAAACTGGAATGGCATGGTGAGCAAAAATACGATGGAATTAGGCCCAGATCTCTGTACTGGGGTGAATGTATGACATTGTTCTGCATTCTGTCCATCAATAGTTCTTTTTGCATTTGTCACCCCGAGTGGGACGGGTATGCTCAGACGTGAGTCCCGTGCTCTCCATGCCACTGGAATCCAGCTACCCTGGCTGAAGAGGGGTGAAACCCCGAAACCGGTCCTAGGATGCTTGTTTCCAGTCCAGGGAGGACCTGGCCTGGCAGTTCGGGCTGGACTGTTCCCATTGGGCACAGGGTCAAGACTGATTTGCATATAGCTGGGTCCATACTGGAATGGCATAGTGAGAAACAAAACGATGGAATTAGGCTCTGATCTCTGTACTGGGGTGAATATATGACATTGTTCAGCATTCTGTCCATCAATAGTTCTTTTTGCATTTGTCACCCAGAGTGGAAAGGGTATGCTCAGACGTGAGTCCCGTGCTCTCCATGCCACTGGAATCAAGCTACCCTGGCTGAAGAAGGATGAAACCCCGAAACCGGTCCTAGGATGCTTGTTTCCAGTCCGGGGGGGATCTGGCCTGGCAGATCGGGCTGGACTGTTCCCATTGCACACCGGGTCAAGACTGATTTGCATATGGCTGGGTCCAAACTGGAATGGCACGGTGAGCAAAAAAACGATGGAATTAGGCCCAGATCTCTGTACTGGGGTGAATGTATGACATTGTTCTGCATTCTGTCCATCAATAGTTCTTTTTGCATTTGTCACCCCGAGTGGGACGGGTATGCTCAGGCGTGAGTCCCGTGCTCTCCATGCCACTGGAATCAAGCTACCCTGGCTGAAGAAGGGTGAAACCCCGAAACCGGTCCTAGGATGCTTGTTTCCAGTCTGGGGGGACCTGGCCTGGCAGATCGGGCTGGACTGTTCCCATTGGGCACAGGGTCAAGACTGATTTGCATATGGCTCTGTCCAAACTGGATAGCATTGGTGAGCAAAAAAACGATGGAATTAGGCCCAGATCTATGTACTGGGGTGAATGAATGACATTGTTCTGCATTCTGTCCATCAATAGTTCTTTTTGAATTTGTCACCCTGAGTGGAACGGGTATGCTCAGGCGTGAGTCTCGTGCTCTCCATGCCACTGGAATCAAGCTACCCTGGCGGAAGAGGGGTGAAACCCCAAAACCGGTCCTAGGATGCTTGTTTCCAGTCCAGGGAGGACCTGGCCTGGCAGTTTGGGCTGGACTGTTCCCATTGGGCACAGGGTCAAGACTGATTTGCATATGGCTGGGTCCAAACTGGAATGGCATGATGAGCAAAAATACGATGGAATTAGGCCCAGATCTCTGTACTGGGGTGAATGTATGACATTGTTCTGCATTCTGTCCATCAATAGTTCTTTTTGCATTTGTCATCCCGAGTGGGACGGGTATGCTCAGACGTGAGTCCCGTGCTCTCCATGCCACTGGAATCAAGCTACCCTGGCTGAAGAGGGGTGAAACCCCGAAACCGGTCCTAGGATGCTTGTTTCCAGTCCAGGGAGGACCTGGCCTGGCAGTTTGGGTTGGACTGTTCCCATTGGGCACAGGGTCAAGACTGATTTGCATATGGCTTGGTCCAAACTGGAATGGCATGGTGAGCAAAAAAACGATGGAATTAGGCCCAGATCTCTGTACTGGGGTGAATGTATGACATTGTTCTGCATTCTGTCCATCAATAGTTCCTTTTGCATTTGTCACCCCGAGTGGGACGGGTATGCTCAGACGTGAGTCCCGTGCTCTCCATGCCACTGGAATCAAGCTACCCTGGCGGAAGAGGGGTGAAACCCCAAAACCGGTCCTAGGATGCTTGTTTCCAGTCCAGGGAGGACCTGGCCTGGCAGTTTGGGCTGGACTGTTCCCATTGGGCACAGGGTCAAAACTGATTTGCATATGGCTGGGTCCAAACTGGAATGGCATGGTGAACAAAAATACGATGGAATTAAGCCCAGATCTCTGTACTGGGGTGAATGTATGACATTGTTCTGCATTCTGTCCATCAATAGTTCTTTTTGCATTTGTCACCCCAAGTGGGACGGGTATGCTCAAACGTGAGTCCCGTGCTCTCCATGCCACTGGAATCCAGCTACCCTGGCTGAAGAGGGGTGAAACCCCGAAACCGGTCCTAGGATGCTTGTTTCCAGTCCAGGGAGGACCTGGCCTGGCAGTTCGGGCTGGACTGTTCCCATTGGGCACAGGGTGAAGACTGATTTGCATATAGCTGGGTCCATACTGGAATGGCATAGTGAGAAACAAAACGATGGAATTAGGCTCAGATCTCTGTACTGGGGTGAATATATGACATTGTTCTGCATTCTGTCCATCAATAGTTCTTTTTGCATTTGTCACCCAGAGTGGAAAGGGTATGCTCAGACGTGAGTCCCGTGCTCTCCATGCCACTGGAATCAAGCTACCCTGGCTGAAGAAGGGTGAAACCCCGAAACCGGTCCTAGGATGCTTGTTTCCAGTCCGGGGGGGATCTGGCCTGGCAGATCGGGCTGGACTGATCCCATTGGACACCGGGTCAAGACTGATTTGCATATGGCTGGGTCCAAACTGGAATGGCACGGTGAGCAAAAAAACGATGGAATTAGGCCCAGATCTCTGTACTGGGGTGAATGTATGACATTGTTCTGCATTCTGTCCATCAATAGTTCTTTTTGCATTTGTCACCCCGAGTGGGACGGGTATGCTCAGACGTGAGTCCCGTGCTCTCCATCCCACTGGAATCAAGCTACCCTGGCTGAAGAAGGGTGAAACCCCGAAACCGGTCCTAGAATGCTTGTTTCCAGTCCGGGGGGGACCTGGCCTGGCAGATCGGGCTGGACTGTTCCCATTGGGCACAGGGTCAAGACTGATTTGCATATGGCTCTGTCCAAACTGGAATGGCATGGTGAGCAAAAAAACGATGGAATTAGGCCCAGATCTATGTACTGGGGTGAATGAATGACATTGTTCTGCATTCTGTCCATCAATAGTTCTTTTTGAATTTGTCACCCTGAGTGGAACGGGTATGCTCAGGCGTGAGTCTCGTGCTCTCCATGCCACTGGAATCAAGCTACCCTGGCGGAAGAGGGGTGAAACCCCAAAACCGGTCCTAGGATGCTTGTTTCCAGTCCAGGGAGGACCTGGCCTGGCAGTTTGGGCTGGACTGTTCCCATTGGGCACAGGGTCAAGACTGATTTACATATGGCTGGGTCCAAACTGGAATGGCATGATGAGCAAAAATACGATGGAATTAGGCCCAGATCTCTGTACTGGGGTGAATGTATGACATTGTTCTGCATTCTGTCCATCAATAGTTCTTTTTGCATTTGTCATCCCGAGTGGGACGGGTATGCTCAGACGTGAGTCCCGTGCTCTCCATGCCACTGGAATCAAGCTACCCTGGCTGAAGAGGGGTGAAACCCCGAAACCGGTCCTAGGATGCTTGTTTCCAGTCCAGGGAGGACCTGGCCTGGCAGTTTGGGTTGGACTGTTCCCATTGGGCACAGGGTCAAGACTGATTTGCATATGGCTTGGTCCAAACTGGAATGGCATGGTGAGCAAAAAAACGATGGAATTAGGCCCAGATCTCTGTACTGGGGTGAATGTATGACATTGTTCTGCATTCTGTCCATCAATAGTTCCTTTTGCATTTGTCACCCCGAGTGGGACGGGTATGCTCAGACGTGAGTCCCGTGCTCTCCATGCCACTGGAATCAAGCTACCCTGGCGGAAGAGGGGTGAAACCCCAAAACCGGTCCTAGGATGCTTGTTTCCAGTCCAGGGAGGACCTGGCCTGGCAGTTTGGGCTGGACTGTTCCCATTGGGCACAGGGTCAAAACTGATTTGCATATGGCTGGGTCCAAACTGGAATGGCATGGTGAACAAAAATACGATGGAATTAAGCCCAGATCTCTGTACTTGGGTGAATGTATGACATTGTTCTGCATTCTGTCCATCAATAGTTCTTTTTGCATTTGTCACCCCAAGTGGGACGGGTATGCTCAAACGTGACTCCCGTGCTCTCCATGCCACTGGAATCAAGCTACACTGGCTGAAGAGGGCTGAAACCCCGAAACCGGTCCTAGGATGCTTGTTTCCAGTCCAGGGAGGACCTGGCCTGGCAGTTTGGGCTGGACTGTTCCCATTGGGCACAGGGTCAAGACAGATTTGCATATGGCTGTGTCCAAACTGGAATGGCATGGTGAGCAAAAAACCGATGGAATTAGGCCCTGATCTCTGTACTGGGGTGAATGTATGACATTGTTCTGCATTCTGTCCATCAATAGTTCTTTTTGCATTTGTCACCCCGAGTGGGACGGGTATGCTCAAACGTGACTCCCGTGCTCTCCATGCCACTGGAATCAAGCTACCCTGGCTGAAGAGGGCTGAAACCCCGAAACCGGTCCAATGGATGCTTGTTTCCAGTCCAGGGAGGACCTGGCCTGGCAGTTCGGGCTGGACTGTTCCCATTGGGCACAGGGTCAAGACTGATTTGCATATGGCTTGGTCCAAACTGGAATAGCATGGTGAGCAAAAAAACAATGGAATTAGGCCCAGATCTCTGTACTGGGGTGAATGTATGACATTGTTCTGCATTCTGTCCATCAATAGTTCTTTTTGCATTTGTCACCCCGAGTGGGACGGGTATGCTCAGACGGGAGTCCCATGCTCTCCATGCCACTGGAATCAAGCTACCCTGGCTGAAGAGGGGTGAAACCCCGAAACCGGTCCTAGGATGCTTGTTTCCAGTCCAGGGAGGACCTGGCCTGGCAATTCGGGCTGGACTGTTCCCATTGGGCACAGGGTCAAGATTGATTTGCATATGGCTGGGTCCAAACTGGAATGGCATGGTGAGCAAAAAAACGATGGAATTAGGCCCAGATCTCTGTACTGGGGTGAATGTATGACATTGTTCTGCATTCTGTCCATCAATAGTTCTTTTTGCATTTGTCACCCCGAGTGGGACGGGTATGCTGAGACGTGAGTCCCGTGCTCTCCATGCCACTGGAATCAAGCTACCCTGGCTGAAGAGGGGTGAAACCCCGAAACTGGTTCTAGGATGCTTTTTTTCAGTCCACGGAGGACCTGGCCTGGCAGTTCGGGCTGGACTGTTCCTATTGGGCACAGGGTCAAGACTGATTTTCATATGGCTGGGTCCAAAGTGGAATGGCATGGTGAGCAAAAAAATGATGGAATTAGGCCCAGAGCTCTGTACTGTGGTGAATGTATGACATTGTTCTGCATTCTGTCCATCAATAGTTCTTTTTGCATTTGTCACCATGAGTGGGGCGGGTATGCTCAGACGTGAGTCCCGTGCTCTCCATGCCACTGGAATCAAGCTACCCTGGCTGAAGAGGGGTGAAACCCCGAAACCGGTCCTAGGATGCTTATTTCCAGTCCAGGGAGGACCTGGCCTGGCAGTTCGGGCTGGACTGTTCCAATCGGGCACAGGGTCAAGACTGATTTGCATATGGCTGGGTCCAAACTGGAATGGCATGGTGAGCAAAAAAATGATGGTATTAGGCCCTGATCTCTGTACTGGGGTGAATGTATGACATTGTTCTGCATTCTGTCCATCAATAGTTCTTTTTGCATTTGTCACCCCGAGTGGGACGGGTATGCACAGACGTGAGTCCCGTGCTCTCCATGCCACTGGAATCAAGCTACCCTGGCTGAAGAGGGGTGAAACCCCGAAACCGGTCCTAGGATGCTTGTTTCCAGTCCAGGGATGACCTGGCCTGGCAGTTCGGGCTGGACTGTTCCCATTGGGCACAGGGTCAAGACTGATTTGCATATGGCTGGGTCGAAACTGGAATGGCATGGTGAGCAAAAAAACGATGGAATTAGGCCCAGATCTCTGTACTGGGGTGAATGTATGACATTGTTCTGCATTCTGTCCATCAATAGTTCTTTTTGCATTTGTCACCCCGAGTGGGACGGGTATGCTCAGACGTGAGTCCCGTGCTCTCCATCCCACTGGAATCAAGCTACCCTGGCTGAAGAAGGGTGAAACCCCGAAACCGGTCCTAGAATGCTTGTTTCCAGTCCGGGGGGGACCTGGCCTGGCAGATCGGGCTGGACTGTTCCCATTGGGCACAGGGTCAAGACTGATTTGCATATGGCTCTGTCCAAACTGGAATGGCATGGTGAGCAAAAAAACGATGGAATTAGGCCCAGATCTATGTACTGGGGTGAATGAATGACATTGTTCTGCATTCTGTCCATCAATAGTTCTTTTTGAATTTGTCACCCTGAGTGGAACGGGTATGCTCAGGCGTGAGTCTCGTGCTCTCCATGCCACTGGAATCAAGCTACCCTGGCGGAAGAGGGGTGAAACCCCAAAACCGGTCCTAGGATGCTTGTTTCCAGTCCAGGGAGGACCTGGCCTGGCAGTTTGGGCTGGACTGTTCCCATTGGGCACAGGGTCAAGACTGATTTACATATGGCTGGGTCCAAACTGGAATGGCATGATGAGCAAAAATACGATGGAATTAGGCCCAGATCTCTGTACTGGGGTGAATGTATGACATTGTTCTGCATTCTGTCCATCAATAGTTCTTTTTGCATTTGTCATCCCGAGTGGGACGGGTATGCTCAGACGTGAGTCCCGTGCTCTCCATGCCACTGGAATCAAGCTACCCTGGCTGAAGAGGGGTGAAACCCCGAAACCGGTCCTAGGATGCTTGTTTCCAGTCCAGGGAGGACCTGGCCTGGCAGTTTGGGTTGGACTGTTCCCATTGGGCACAGGGTCAAGACTGATTTGCATATGGCTTGGTCCAAACTGGAATGGCATGGTGAGCAAAAAAACGATGGAATTAGGCCCAGATCTCTGTACTGGGGTGAATGTATGACATTGTTCTGCATTCTGTCCATCAATAGTTCCTTTTGCATTTGTCACCCCGAGTGGGACGGGTATGCTCAGACGTGAGTCCCGTGCTCTCCATGCCACTGGAATCAAGCTACCCTGGCGGAAGAGGGGTGAAACCCCAAAACCGGTCCTAGGATGCTTGTTTCCAGTCCAGGGAGGACCTGGCCTGGCAGTTTGGGCTGGACTGTTCCCATTGGGCACAGGGTCAAAACTGATTTGCATATGGCTGGGTCCAAACTGGAATGGCATGGTGAACAAAAATACGATGGAATTAAGCCCAGATCTCTGTACTTGGGTGAATGTATGACATTGTTCTGCATTCTGTCCATCAATAGTTCTTTTTGCATTTGTCACCCCAAGTGGGACGGGTATGCTCAAACGTGACTCCCGTGCTCTCCATGCCACTGGAATCAAGCTACACTGGCTGAAGAGGGCTGAAACCCCGAAACCGGTCCTAGGATGCTTGTTTCCAGTCCAGGGAGGACCTGGCCTGGCAGTTTGGGCTGGACTGTTCCCATTGGGCACAGGGTCAAGACAGATTTGCATATGGCTGTGTCCAAACTGGAATGGCATGGTGAGCAAAAAACCGATGGAATTAGGCCCTGATCTCTGTACTGGGGTGAATGTATGACATTGTTCTGCATTCTGTCCATCAATAGTTCTTTTTGCATTTGTCACCCCGAGTGGGACGGGTATGCTCAAACGTGACTCCCGTGCTCTCCATGCCACTGGAATCAAGCTACCCTGGCTGAAGAGGGCTGAAACCCCGAAACCGGTCCAATGGATGCTTGTTTCCAGTCCAGGGAGGACCTGGCCTGGCAGTTCGGGCTGGACTGTTCCCATTGGGCACAGGGTCAAGACTGATTTGCATATGGCTTGGTCCAAACTGGAATAGCATGGTGAGCAAAAAAACAATGGAATTAGGCCCAGATCTCTGTACTGGGGTGAATGTATGACATTGTTCTGCATTCTGTCCATCAATAGTTCTTTTTGCATTTGTCACCCCGAGTGGGACGGGTATGCTCAGACGGGAGTCCCATGCTCTCCATGCCACTGGAATCAAGCTACCCTGGCTGAAGAGGGGTGAAACCCCGAAACCGGTCCTAGGATGCTTGTTTCCAGTCCAGGGAGGACCTGGCCTGGCAATTCGGGCTGGACTGTTCCCATTGGGCACAGGGTCAAGATTGATTTGCATATGGCTGGGTCCAAACTGGAATGGCATGGTGAGCAAAAAAACGATGGAATTAGGCCCAGATCTCTGTACTGGGGTGAATGTATGACATTGTTCTGCATTCTGTCCATCAATAGTTCTTTTTGCATTTGTCACCCCGAGTGGGACGGGTATGCTGAGACGTGAGTCCCGTGCTCTCCATGCCACTGGAATCAAGCTACCCTGGCTGAAGAGGGGTGAAACCCCGAAACTGGTTCTAGGATGCTTTTTTTCAGTCCACGGAGGACCTGGCCTGGCAGTTCGGGCTGGACTGTTCCTATTGGGCACAGGGTCAAGACTGATTTTCATATGGCTGGGTCCAAAGTGGAATGGCATGGTGAGCAAAAAAATGATGGAATTAGGCCCAGAGCTCTGTACTGTGGTGAATGTATGACATTGTTCTGCATTCTGTCCATCAATAGTTCTTTTTGCATTTGTCACCATGAGTGGGGCGGGTATGCTCAGACGTGAGTCCCGTGCTCTCCATGCCACTGGAATCAAGCTACCCTGGCTGAAGAGGGGTGAAACCCCGAAACCGGTCCTAGGATGCTTATTTCCAGTCCAGGGAGGACCTGGCCTGGCAGTTCGGGCTGGACTGTTCCAATCGGGCACAGGGTCAAGACTGATTTGCATATGGCTGGGTCCAAACTGGAATGGCATGGTGAGCAAAAAAATGATGGTATTAGGCCCTGATCTCTGTACTGGGGTGAATGTATGACATTGTTCTGCATTCTGTCCATCAATAGTTCTTTTTGCATTTGTCACCCCGAGTGGGACGGGTATGCACAGACGTGAGTCCCGTGCTCTCCATGCCACTGGAATCAAGCTACCCTGGCTGAAGAGGGGTGAAACCCCGAAACCGGTCCTAGGATGCTTGTTTCCAGTCCAGGGATGACCTGGCCTGGCAGTTCGGGCTGGACTGTTCCCATTGGGCACAGGGTCAAGACTGATTTGCATATGGCTGGGTCGAAACTGGAATGGCATGGTGAGCAAAAAAA
This sequence comes from Triturus cristatus, assembly GCF_964204655.1. NCBI lineage: Eukaryota > Metazoa > Chordata > Amphibia > Caudata > Salamandridae > Triturus > Triturus cristatus. The sequence continues at coordinate 589,807,137 of NC_140579.1, forward strand.
CGATGGAATTAGGCCCAGATCTCTGTACTGGGGTGAATGTATGACATTGTTCTGCATTCTGTCCATCAATAGTTCTTTTTGCATTTGTCACCCCGAGTGGGATGGGTATGCTCAGACGTGAGTCCCGTGCTCTCCATGCCACTGGAATCCAGCTACCCTGGCTGAAGAGGGGTGAAACCCCGAAACCGGTCCTAGGATGCTTGTTTCCAGTCCAGGGAGGACCTGGCCTGGCAGTTCGGGCTGGACTGTTCCCATTGGGCACAGGGTCAAGACTGATTTGCATATGGCTGGGTCCAAACTGGAATGGCATGGTGAGCAAAAAAACAATGGAATTAGGCCCAGATCTCTGTACTGGGGTGAATGTATGAAATTGTTCTGCATTCTGTCCATCAATAATTCTTTTTGCATTTGTCACCCCGAGTGGGACGGGTATGCTCAGACGTGAGTCCCGTGCTCTCCATGCCACTGGAATCAAGCTACCCTGGCTGAAGAGGGGTGAAACCCCGAAACTGGTCCTAGGATGCTTTTTTCCAGTCCACGGAGGACCTGGCCTGGCAGTTCGGGCTGGACTGTTCCCATTGGGCACAGGGTCAAGACTGATTTTCATATGGCTGGGTCCAAACTGGAATGGCATGGTGAGCAAAAAAACGATGGAATTAGGCCCAGAGCTCTGTACTGTGGTGAATGTATGACATTGTTCTGCATTCTGTCCATCAATAGTTCTTTTTGCATTAGTCACCCCGAGTGGGACGGGTATGCTCAGACGTGAGTCCCGTGCTCTCCATGCCACTGGAATCAAGCTACCCTGGCGGAAGAGGGGTGAAACCCCAAAACCGGTCCTAGGATGCTTGTTTCCAGTCCAGGGAGGACCTGGCCTGGCAGTTTGGGCTGGACTGTTCCCATTGGGCACAGGGTCAAGACTGATTTGCATATGACTGGGTCCAAACTGGAATGGCATGGTGAGCAAAAATACGATGGAATTAGGCCCAGATCTCTGTACTGGGGTGAATGTATGACATTGTTCTGCATTCTGTCCATCAATAGTTCTTTTTGCATTTGTCATCCCGAGTGGGACGGGTATGCTCAGACGTGAGTCCCGTGCTCTCCATGCCACTGGAACCAAGCTACCCTGGCTGAAGAAGGGTGAAACCCCGAAACCGGTCCTAGGATGCTTGTTTCCAGTCCAGGGAGGACCTGGCCTGGCAGTTCGGGCTGGACTGTTCCCATTGGGCACAGGGTCAAGACTGATTTGCATATGGCTGGATCCAAACTGGAGTGGCATGGCGAGCAAAAAAACGATGGAATTAGGCCCAGATCTCTGTACTGGGGTGAATGTATGACATTGTTCTGCATTCTGTCCATCAATAGTTCTTTTTGCATTTGTCACCCCGAGTGGGACGGGTATGCTCAAACGTGACTCCCGTGCTCTCCATGCCACTGGAATCAAGCTACCCTGGCTGAAGAGGGCTGAAACCCCGAAACCGGTCCTAGGATGCTTGTTTCCAGTCCAGGGAGGACCTGGCCTGGCAGTTTGGGCTGGACTGTTCCCATTGGGCACAGGGTCAAGACAGATTTGCATATGGCTGTGTCCAAACTGGAATGGCATGGTGAGCAAAAAACCGATGGAATTAGGCCCTGATCTCTGTACTGGGGTGAATGTATGACATTGTTCTGCATTCTGTCCATCAATAGTTCTTTTTGCATTTGTCACCCCGAGTGGGACGGGTATGCTCAGACGTGAGTCCCGTGCTCTCCATGCCACTGGAATTAAGCTACCCTGGCTGAAGAGGGGTGAAACCCCGAAACCGGTCCAATGGATGCTTGTTTCCAGTCCAGGGAGGACCTGGCCTGGCAGTTCGGGCTGGACTGTTCCCATTGGGCACAGGGTCAAGACTGATTTGCATATGGCTTGGTCCAAACTGGAATGGCATGGTGAGCAAAAAAACGATGGAATTAGGCCCAGATCTCTGTACTGGGGTGAATGTATGACATTGTTCTGCATTCTGTCCATCAATAGTTCTTTTTGCATTTGTCACCCCGAGTGGGACGGGTATGCTCAGACGGGAGTCCCATGCTCTCCATGCCACTGGAATCAAGCTACCCTGGCTGAAGAGGGGTGAAACCCCGAAACCGGTCCTAGGATGCTTGTTTCCAGTCCAGGGAGGACCTGGCCTGGCAATTCGGGCTGGACTGTTCCCATTGGGCACAGGGTCAAGATTGATTTGCATATGGCTGGGTCCAAACTGGAATGGCATGGTGAGCAAAAAAACGATGGAATTAGGCCCAGATCTCTGTACTAGGGTGAATGTATGACATTGTTCTGCATTCTGTCCATCAATAGTTCTTTTTGCATTTGTCACCCCGAGTGGGACGGGTATGCTGAGACGTGAGTCCCGTGCTCTCCATGCCACTGGAATCAAGCTACCCTGGCTGAAGAGGGGTGAAACCCCGAAACTGGTTCTAGGATGCTTTTTTCCAGTCCACGGAGGACCTGGCCTGGCAGTTCGGGCTGGACTGTTCCTATTGGGCACAGGGTCAAGACTGATTTTCATATGGCTGGGTCCAAAGTGGAATGGCATGGTGAGCAAAAAAACGATGGAATTAGGCCCAGAGCTCTGTACTGTGGTGAATGTATGACATTGTTCTGCATTCTGTCCATCAATAGTTCCTTTTGCATTTGTCACCCCGAGTGGGACGGGTATGCTCAGACGTGAGTCCCATGCTCTCCATGCCACTGGAATCAAGCTAACCAGGCTGAAGAGGGGTGAAACCCCGAAACTGGTCCTAGGATGCTTGTCTCCAGTCGAGGGAGGACCTGGCCTGGCAGTTCGGGCTGGACTGTTCCCATTGGGCACAGGGTCAAGACTGATTTGCATATGGCTTGGTCCAAACTGGAATGGCATGGTGAGCAAAAAAACGATGGAATTAGGCCCAGATCTCTGTACTGGGGTGAATGTATGACATTGTTCTGCATTCTGTCCATCAATAGTTCTTTTTGCATTTGTCACCCCGAGTGGGACGGGTATGCTCAGACGTGAGTCCCGTGCTCTCTATCCCACTGGAATTAAGCTACCCTGGCTGAAGAGGGGTGAAACCCCGAAACCGGTCCTAGGATGCTTGTTTCCAGTCCAGGGAGGACCTGGCCTGGCAGTTCGGGCTGGACTGTTCCCATTGGGCACAGGGTCAAGACTGATTTGCATATGGCTTGGTCCAAACTGGAATGGCATGGTGAGCAAAAAAACGATGGAATTAGGCCCAGATCTCTGTACTGGGGTGAATGTATGACATTGTTCTGCATTCTGTCCCATCAATAGTTCTTTTTGCATTTGTCACCCCGAGTGGGACGGGTATGCTCAGACGGGAGTCCCATGCTCTGCATGCCACTGGAATCAAGCTACCCTGGCTGAAGAGGGGTGAAACCCCGAAACCGGTCCTAGGATGCTTGTTTCCAGTCCAGGGAGGACCTGGCCTGGCAGTTCGGGCTGGACTGTTCCCATTGGGCACAGGGTCAAGACTGATTTGCATATGGCTCTGTCCAAACTGGAATGGCATGGTGAGCAAAAAAACGATGGAATTAGGCCCAGATCTATGTACTGGGGTGAATGAATGACATTGTTCTGCATTCTGTCCATCAATAGTTCTTTTTGAATTTGTCACCCTGAGTGGAACGGGTATGCTCAGGCGTGAGTCTCGTGCTCTCCATGCCACTGGAATCAAGCTACCCTGGCGGAAGAGGGGTGAAACCCCAAAACCGGTCCTAGGATGCTTGTTTCCAGTCCAGGGAGGACCTGGCCTGGCAGTTTGGGCTGGACTGTTCCCATTGGGCACAGGGTCAAGACTGATTTGCATATGGCTGGGTCCAAACTGGAATGGCATGATGAGCAAAAATACGATGGAATTAGGCCCAGATCTCTGTACTGGGGTGAATGTATGACATTGTTCTGCATTCTGTCCATCAATAGTTCTTTTTGCATTTGTCATCCCGAGTGGGACGGGTATGCTCAGACGTGAGTCCCGTCCTCTCCATGCCACTGGAATCAAGCTACCCTGGCTGAAGAGGGGTGAAACCCCGAAACCGGTCCTAGGATGCTTGTTTCCAGTACAGGGAGGACCTGGCCTGGCAGTTTGGGTTGGACTGTTCCCATTGGGCACAGGGTCAAGACTGATTTGCATATGGCTTGGTCCAAACTGGAATGGCATGGTGAGCAAAAAAACGATGGAATTAGGCCCAGATCTCTGTACTGGGGTGAATGTATGACATTGTTCTGCATTCTGTCCATCAATAGTTCCTTTTGCATTTGTCACCCCGAGTGGGACGGGTATGCTCAGACGTGAGTCCCGTGCTCTCCATGCCACTGGAATCAAGCTACCCTGGCGGAAGAGGGGTGAAACCCCAAAACCGGTCCTAGGATGCTTGTTTCCAGTCCAGGGAGGACCTGGCCTGGCAGTTTGGGCTGGACTGTTCCCATTGGGCACAGGGTCAAGACTGATTTGCATATGGCTGGGTCCAAACTGGAATGGCATGGTGAGCAAAAATACGATGGAATTAGGCCCAGATCTCTGTACTGGGGTGAATGTATGACATTGTTCTGCATTCTGTCCATCAATAGTTCTTTTTGCATTTGTCATCCCGAGTGGGACGGGTATGCTCAGACGTGAGTCCCGTGCTCTCCATGCCACTGGAACCAAGCTACCCTGGCTGAAGAAGGGTGAAACCCCGAAACCGGTCCTAGGATGCTAGTTTCAAGTCCGGGGGGACCTGGCCTGGCAGATCGGGCTGGACTGTTCCCATTGGGCACAGGGTCAAGACTGATTTGCATATGGCTGGGTCCAAACTGGACTGGCATGGTGAGCAAAAAAAGATGGAATTAGGCCCAGATCTCTGTACTGGGGTGAATGTATGACATTGTTCTGCATTCTGTCCATCAATAGTTCTTTTTGCATTTGTCACCCCGAGTGGGACGGGTATGCTCAGACGTGAGTCCTGTGCTCTCCATGCCACTGGAATCAAGCTACCCTGGCTGAAGAAGGGTGAAACCCCGAAACCGGTCCTAGGATGCTTGTTTCCAGTCCAGGGAGGACCTGGCCTGGCAGTTCGGGCTGGACTGTTCCCATTGGGCACAGGGTCAAGACTGATTTGCATATGGCTGGATCCAAACTGGAGTGGCATGGCGAGCAAAAAAACGATGGAATTAGGCCCAGATCTCTGTACTGGGGTGAATGTATGACATTGTTCTGCATTCTGTCCATCAATAATTCTTTTTGCATTTGTCACCCCGAATGGGACGGGTATGCTCAGACGTCAGTCCCATGCTCTCCATGCCACTGGAATCAAGCCACACTGGCCGAAGAGGGGTGAAACCCCGAAACCGGACCTAGGTTGCTTGTTTCCAGTCCAGGGAAGACCTGACCTGGCAGTTCAGGCTGGACTGTTCCCATTGGGCACAGGGTCAAAACTGATTTGCATATGGCTGGGTCCAAACTGGAATGGCATGGTGAACAAAAATACGATGGAATTAAGCCCAGATCTCTGTACTGGGGTGAATGTATGACATTGTTCTGCATTCTGTCCATCAATAGTTCTTTTTGCATTTGTCACCCCGAGTGGGACGGGTATGCTCAAACGTGACTCCCGTGCTCTCCATGCCACTGGAATCAAGCTACCCTGGCTGAAGAGGGCTGAAACCCCGAAACCGGTCCTAGGATGCTTGTTTCCAGTCCAGGGAGGACCTGGCCTGGCAGTTTGGGCTGGACTGTTCCCATTGGGCACAGGGTCAAGACAGATTTGCATATGGCTGTGTCCAAACTGGAATGGCATGGTGAGCAAAAAACTGATGGAATTAGGCCCAGATCTCTGTACTGGGGTGAATGTATGACATTGTTCTGCATTCTGTCCATCAATAGTTCTTTTTGCATTTGTCACCCCGAGTGGGACGGGTCTGCTCAGACGTGAGTCCCGTGCTCTCCATGCCACTGGAATTAAGCTACCCTGGCTGAAGAGGGGTGAAACCCCGAAACCGGTCCAATGGATGCTTGTTTCCAGTCCAGGGAGGACCTGGCCTGGCAGTTCGGGCTGGACTGTTCCCATTGGGCACAGGGTCAAGACTGATTTGCATATGGCTTGGTCCAAACTGGAATGGCATGGTGAGCAAAAAAACGATGGAATTAGGCCCAGATCTCTGTACTGGGGTGAATGTATGACATTGTTCTGCATTCTGTCCATCAATAGTTCTTTTTGCATTTGTCACCCCGAGTGGGACGGGTATGCTCAGACGGGAGTCCCATGCTCTCCATGCCACTGGAATCAAGCTACCCTGGCTGAAGAGGGGTGAAACCCCGAAACCGGTCCTAGGATGCTTGTTTCCAGTCCAGGGAGGACCTGGCCTGGCAATTCGGGCTGGACTGTTCCCATTGGGCACAGGGTCAAGATTGATTTGCATATGGCTGGGTCCAAACTGGAATGGCATGGTGAGCAAAAAAACGATGGAATTAGGCCCAGATCTCTGTACTGGGGTGAATGTATGACATTGTTCTGCATTCTGTCCATCAATAGTTCTTTTTGCATTTGTCACCCCGAGTGGGACGGGTATGCTGAGACGTGAGTCCCGTGCTCTCCATGCCACTGGAATCAAGCTACCCTGGCTGAAGAGGGGTGAAACCCCGAAACTGGTTCTAGGATGCTTTTTTCCAGTCCACGGAGGACCTGGCCTGGCAGTTCGGGCTGGACTGTTTCTATTGGGCACAGGGTCAAGACTGATTTTCATATGGCTGGGTCCAAACTGGAATGGCATGGTGAGCAAAAAACGATGGAATTAGGCCCAGAGCTCTGTACTGTGGTGAATGTATGACATTGTTCTGCATTCTGTCCATCAATAGTTCCTTTTGCATTTGTCACCCCGAGTGGGACGGGTATGCTCAGACGTGAGTCCCATGCTCTCCATGCCACTGGAATCAAGCTAACCAGGATGAAGAGGGGTGAAACCCCGAAACTGGTCCTAGGATGCTTGTCTCCAGTCGAGGGAGGACCTGGCCTGGCAGTTCGGGCTGGACTGTTCCCATTGGGCACAGGGTCAAGACTGATTTGCATATGGCTTGGTCCAAACTGGAATGGCATGGTGGGCAAAAAAACGATGGAATTAGGCCCAGATCTCTGTACTGGGGTGAATGTATGACATTGTTCTGCATTCTGTCCATCAATAGTTCTTTTTGCATTTGTCACCCCGAGTGGGACGGGTATGCTCAGACGTGAGTCCCGTGCTCTCCATCCCACTGGAATTAAGCTACCCTGGCTGAAGAGGGGTGAAACCCCGAAACCGGTCCTAGGATGCTTGTTTCCAGTCCAGGGAGGACCTGGCCTGGCAGTTCGGGCTGGACTGTTCCCATTGGGCACAGGGTCAAGACTGATTTGCATATGGCTTGGTCCAAACTGGAATGGCATGGTGAGCAAAAAAACGATGGAATTAGGCCCAGATCTCTGTACTGGGGTGAATGTATGACATTGTTCTGCATTCTGTCCCATCAATAGTTCTTTTTGCATTTGTCACCCCGAGTGGGACGGGTATGCTCAGACGGGAGTCCCATGCTCTGCATGCCACTGGAATCAAGCTACCCTGGCTGAAGAGGGGTGAAACCCCGAAACCGGTCCTAGGATGCTTGTTTCCAGTCCAGGGAGGACCTGGCCTGGCAGTTCGGGCTGGACTGTTCCCATTGGGCACAGGGTCAAGACTGATTTGCATATGGCTCTGTCCAAACTGGAATGGCATGGTGAGCAAAAAAACGATGGAATTAGGCCCAGATCTCTGTACTGGGGTGAATGTATGACATTGTTCTGCATTCTGTCCATCAATAGTTCTTTTTGCATTTGTCACCCCGAGTGGGACGGGTATGCTGAGACGTGAGTCCCGTGCTCTCCATGCCACTGGAATCAAGCTACCCTGGCTGAAGAGGGGTGAAACCCCGAAACTGGTTCTAGGATGCTTTTTTCCAGTCCACGGAGGACCTGGCCTGGCAGTTCGGGCTGGACTGTTTCTATTGGGCACAGGGTCAAGACTGATTATCATATGGCTGGGTCCAAAGTGGAATGGCATGGTGAGCAAAAAAACGATGGAATTAGGCCCAGAGCTCTGTACTGTGGTGAATGTATGACATTGTTCTGCATTCTGTCCATCAATAGTTCCTTTTGCATTTGTCACCCCGAGTGGGACGGGTATGCTCAGACGTGAGTCCCATGCTCTCCATGCCACTGGAATCAAGCTAACCAGGATGAAGAGGGGTGAAACCCCGAAACTGGTCCTAGGATGCTTGTCTCCAGTCGAGGGAGGACCTGGCCTGGCAGTTCGGGCTGGACTGTTCCCATTGGGCACAGGGTCAAGACTGATTTGCATATGGCTTGGTCCAAACTGGAATGGCATGGTGAGCAAAAAAACGATGGAATTAGGCCCAGATCTCTGTACTGGGGTGAATGTATGACATTGTTCTGCATTCTGTCCATCAATAGTTCTTTTTGCATTTGTCACCCCGAGTGGGACGGGTATGCTCAGACGTGAGTCCCGTGCTCTCCATCCCACTGGAATTAAGCTACCCTGGCTGAAGAGGGGTGAAACCCCGAAACCGGTCCTAGGATGCTTGTTTCCAGTCCAGGGAGGACCTGGCCTGGCAGTTCGGGCTGGACTGTTCCCATTGGGCACAGGGTCAAGACTGATTTGCAGATGGCTTGGTCCAAACTGGAATGGCATGGTGAGCAAAAAAACGATGGAATTAGGCCCAGATCTCTGTACTGGGGTGAATGTATGACATTGTTCTGCATTCTGTCCCATCAATAGTTCTTTTTGCATTTGTCACCCCGAGTGGGACGGGTATGCTCAGACGGGAGTCCCATGCTCTGCATGCCACTGGAATCAAGCTACCCTGGCTGAAGAGGGGTGAAACCCCGAAACCGGTCCTAGGATGCTTGTTTCCAGTCCAGGGAGGACCTAGCCTGGCAGTTCGGGCTGGACTGTTCCCATTGGGCACAGGGTCAAAACTGATTTGCATATGGCTCTGTCCAAACTGGAATGGCATGGTGAGCAAATAAACGATGGAATTAGGCCCAGATCTATGTACTGGGGTGAATGAATGACATTGTTCTGCATTCTGTCCATCAATAGTTCTTTTTGAATTTGTCACCCTGAGTGGAACGGGTATGCTCAGGAGTGAGTCTCGTGCTCTCCATGCCACTGGAATCAAGCTACCCTGGCGGAAGAGGGGTGAAACCCCAAAACCGGTCCTAGGATGCTTGTTTCCAGTCCAGGGAGGACCTGGCCTGGCAGTTTGGGCTGGACTGTTCCCATTGGGCACAGGGTCAAGACTGATTTGCATATGGCTGGGTCCAAACTGGAATGGCATGGTGAGCAAAAATACGATGGAATTAGGCCCAGATCTCTGTACTGGGGTGAATGTATGACATTGTTCTGCATTCTGTCCATCAATAGTTCTTTTTGCATTTGTCATCCCGAGTGGGACGGGTATGCTCAGACGTGAGTCCCGTGCTCTCCATGCCACTGGAATCAAGCTACCCTGGCTGAAGAGGGGTGAAACCCCGAAACCGGTCCTAGGATGCTTGTTTCCAGTCCAGGGAGGACCTGGCCTGGCAGTTTGGGTTGGACTGTTCCCATTGGGCACAGGGTCAAGACTGTTTGCATATGGCTTGGTCCAAACTGAAATGGCATGGTGAGCAAAAAAACGATGGAATTAGGCCCAGATCTCTGTACTGGGGTGAATGTATGACATTGTTCTGCATTCTGTCCATCAATAGTTCCTTTTGCATTTGTCACCCCGAGTGGGACGGGTATGCTCAGACGTGAGTCCCGTGCTCTCCATGCCACTGGAATCAAGCTACCCTGGCGGAAGTGGGGTGAAACCCCAAAACCGGTCCTAGGATGCTTGTTTCCAGTCCAGGGAGGACCTGGCCTGGCAGTTCGGGCTGGATTGTTCCCATTGGGCACAGGGTCAAGACTGATTTGCATATGGCTGGGTCCAAACTGGACTGGCATGGTGAGCAAAAAAACGATGGAATTAGGCCCAGATCTCTGTACTGGGGTGAATGTATGACATTGTTCTGCATTCTGTCCATCAATAGTTCTTTTTGCATTTGTCACCCCGAGTGGGACGGGTATGCTCAGACGTGAGTCCCGTGCTCTCCATGCCACTGGAATCAAGCTACCCTGGCTGAAGAAGGGTGAAACCCCGAAACCGGTCCTAGGATGCTTGTTTCCAGTCCAGGGAGGACCTGGCCTGGCAGTTCGGGCTGGACTGTTCCCATTGGGCACAGGGTCAAGACTGATTTGCATATGGCTGGATCCAAACTGGAGTGGCATGGCGAGCAAAAAAACGATGGAATTAGGCCCAGATCTCTGTACTGGGGTGAATGTATGACATTGTTCTGCATTCTGTCCATCAATAATTCTTTTTGCATTTGTCACCCCGAGTGGGACGGGTATGCTCAGACGTCAGTCCCATGCTCTCCATGCCACTGGAATCAAGCCACACTGGCCGAAGAGGGGTGAAACCCCGAAACCGGACCTAGGTTGCTTGTTTCCAGTCCAGGGAAGACCTGACCTGGCAGTTCAGGCTGGACTGTTCCCATTGGGCACAGGATCAAAACTGATTTGCACATGGCTGGGTCCAAACTGGAATGGCATGGTGAACAAAAATACGATGGAATTAAGCCCAGATCTCTGTACTGGGGTGAATGTATGACATTGTTCTGCATTCTGTCCATCAATAGTTCTTTTTGCATTTGTCACCCTGAGTGGGACGGGTATGCTGAGACGTGAGTCCCGTGCTCTCCATGCCACTGGAATCAAGCTACCCTGGCTGAAGAGGGGTGAAACCCCGAAACTAGTTCTAGGATGCTTTTTTCCAGTCCACGGAGGACCTGGCCTGGCAGTTCGGGTTGGACTGTTCCCATCGGGCACAGGGTCAAGACTGATTTGCATATGGCTGGGTTCAAACTGGAATGGCATGGTGAGCAAAAAAACGATGGTATTAGGCCCTGATCTCTGTACTGGGGTGAATGTATGACATTGTTCTGCATTCTGTCCATCAATAGTTCTTTTTGCATTTGTCACCCCGAGTGGGACGGGTATGCTCAGACGTGAGTCCCGTGCTCTCCATGCCACTGGAATCAAGCTACCCTGGCTGAAGAGGGGTGAAACCCCGAAACCGGTGTTAGGATGCTTGTTTCCAGTCCAGGGATGACCTGGCCTGGCAGTTCGGGCTGGACTGTTCCCATTGGGCACAGGGTCAAGACTGATTTGCATATGGCTGGGTCCAAACTGGAATGGCATGGTGAGTAAAAAAACGATGGAATTAGGCCCAGATCTCTGTACTGGGGTGAATGTATGACATTGTTCTGCATTCTGTCCATCAATAGTTCTTTTTGCATTTGTCACCCCGAGTGGGACGGGTATGCTCAGACGTGAGTCCCGTGCTCTCCATGCCACTGGAATCCAGCTACCCTGGCTGAAGAGGGGTGAAACCCCGAAACCGGTCCTAGGATGCTTGTTTCCAGTCCAGGGAGGACCTGGCCTGGCAGTTCGGGCTGGACTGTTCCCATTGGGCAAAGGGTCAAGACTGATTTGCATATAGCTGGGTCCATACTGGAATGGCATAGTGAGAAACAAAACGATGGAATTAGGCTCAGATCTCTGTACTGGGGTGAATATATGACATTGTTCTGCATTCTGTCCATCAATAGTTCTTTTTGCATTTGTCACCCAGAGTGGAAAGGGTATGCTCAGACGGGAGTCCCATGCTCTCCATGCCACTGGAATCAAGCTACCCTGGCTGAAGAGGGGTGAAACCCCGAAACCGGTCCTAGGATGCTTGTTTCCAGTCCAGGGAGGACCTGGCCTGGCAATTCGGGCTGGACTGTTCCCATTGGGCACAGGGTCAAGATTGATTTGCATATGGCTGGGTCCAAACTGGAATGGCATGGTGAGCAAAAAAACGATGGAATTAGGCCCAGATCTCTGTACTGGGGTGAATGTATGACATTGTTCTGCATTCTGTCCATCAATAGTTCTTTTTGCATTTGTCACCCCGAGTGGGACGGGTATGCTGAGACGTGAGTCCAGTGCTCTCCATGCCACTGGAATCAAGCTACCCTGGCTGAAGAGGGGTGAAACCCCGAAACTAGTTCTAGGATGCTTTTTTCCAGTCCACGGAGGACCTGGCCTGGCAGTTCGGGTTGGACTGTTCCCATCGGGCACAGGGTCAAGACTGATTTGCATATGGCTGGGTCCAAACTGGAATGGCATGGTGAGCAAAAAAACGATGGTATTAGGCCCTGATCTCTGTACTGGGGTGAATGTATGACATTGTTCTACATTCTGTCCATCAATAGTTCTTTTTGCATTTGTCACCCCGAGTGGGACGGGTATGCTCAGACGTGAGTCCCGTGCTCTCCATGCCACTGGAATCAAGCTACCCTGGCTGAAGAGGGGTGAAACCCCGAAACCGGTGTTAGGATGCTTGTTTCCAGTCCAGGGATGACCTGGCCTGGCAGTTCGGGCTGGACTGTTCCCATTGGGCACAGGGTCAAGACTGATTTGCATATGGCTGGGTCCAAACTGGAATGGCATGGTGAGTAAAAAAACGATGGAATTAGGCCCAGATCTCTGTACTGGGGTGAATGTATGACATTGTTCTGCATTCTGTCCATCAATAGTTCTTTTTGCATTTGTCACCCCGAGTGGGACGGGTATGCTCAGACGTGAGTCCCGTGCTCTCCATGCCACTGGAATCCAGCTACCCTGGCTGAAGAGGGGTGAAACCCCGAAACCGGTCCTAGGATGCTTGTTTCCAGTCCAGGGAGGACCTGGCCTGGCAGTTCGGGCTGGACTGTTCCCATTGGGCAAAGGGTCAAGACTGATTTGCATATAGCTGGGTCCATACTGGAATGGCATAGTGAGAAACAAAACGATGGAATTAGGCTCAGATCTCTGTACTGGGGTGAATATATGACATTGTTCTGCATTCTGTCCATCAATAGTTCTTTTTGCATTTGTCACCCAGAGTGGAAAGGGTATGCTCAGACGGGAGTCCCATGCTCTCCATGCCACTGGAATCAAGCTACCCTGGCTGAAGAGGGGTGAAACCCCGAAACCGGTCCTAGGATGCTTGTTTCCAGTCCAGGGAGGACCTGGCCTGGCAATTCGGGCTGGACTGTTCCCATTGGGCACAGGGTCAAGATTGATTTGCATATGGCTGGGTCCAAACTGGAATGGCATGGTGAGCAAAAAAACGATGGAATTAGGCCCAGATCTCTGTACTGGGGTGAATGTATGACATTGTTCTGCATTCTGTCCATCAATAGTTCTTTTTGCATTTGTCACCCCGAGTGGGACGGGTATGCTGAGACGTGAGTCCAGTGCTCTCCATGCCACTGGAATCAAGCTACCCTGGCTGAAGAGGGGTGAAACCCCGAAACTAGTTCTAGGATGCTTTTTTCCAGTCCACGGAGGACCTGGCCTGGCAGTTCGGGTTGGACTGTTCCCATCGGGCACAGGGTCAAGACTGATTTGCATATGGCTGGGTCCAAACTGGAATGGCATGGTGAGCAAAAAAACGATGGTATTAGGCCCTGATCTCTGTACTGGGGTGAATGTATGACATTGTTCTGCATTCTGTCCATCAATAGTTCTTTTTGCATTTGTCACCCCGAGTGGGACGGGTATGCTCAGACGTGAGTCCCGTGCTCTCCATGCCACTGGAATCAAGCTACCCTGGCTGAAGAGGGGTGAAACCCCGAAACCGGTCCTAGGATGCTTGTTTCCAGTCCAGGGATGACCTGGCCTGGCAGTTCGGGCTGGACTGTTCCCATTGGGCACAGGGTCAAGACTGATTTGCATATAGCTGGGTCCATACTGGAATGGCATAGTGAGAAACAAAACGATGGAATTAGGCTCAGATCTCTGTACTGGGGTGAATATATGACATTGTTCTGCATTCTGTCCAGCAATAGTTCTTTTTGCATTTGTCACCCCGAGTGGGACGGGTATGCTCAGACGTGAGTCCCGTGCTCTCCATGCCACTGGAATCCAGCTACCCTGGCTGAAGAGGGGTGAAACCCCGAAACCGGTCCTAGGATGCTTGTTTCCAGTCCAGGGAGGACCTGGCCTGGCAGTTCGGGCTGGACTGTTCCCATTGGGCAAAGGGTCAAGACCGATTTGCATATAGCTGGGTCCATACTGGAATGGCATAGTGAGAAACAAAACGATGGAATTAGGCTCAGATCTCTGTACTGGGGTGAATATATGACATTGTTCTGCATTCTGTCCATCAATAGTTCTTTTTGCATTTGTCACCCAGAGTGGAAAGGGTATGCTCAGACGGGAGTCCCATGCTCTCCATGCCACTGGAATCAAGCTACCCTGGCTGAAGAGGGGTGAAACCCCGAAACCGGTCCTAGGATGCTTGTTTCCAGTCCAGGGAGGACCTGGCCTTGCAATTCGGGCTGGACTGTTCCCATTGGGCACAGGGTCAAGATTGATTTGCATATGGCTGGGTCCAAACTGGAATGGCATGGTGAGCAAAAAAACGATGGAATTAGGCCCAGATCTCTGTACTGGGGTGAATGTATGACATTGTTCTGCATTCTGTCCATCAATAGTTCTTTTTGCATTTGTCACCCCGAGTGGGACGGGTATGCTGAGACGTGAGTCCCGTGCTCTCCATGCCACTGGAATCAAGCTACCCTGGCTGAAGAGGGGTGAAACCCCGAAACTGGTTCTAGGATGCTTTTTTCCAGTCCACGGAGGACCTGGCCTGGCAGTTCGGGCTGGACTGTTCCTATTGGGCACTTGGTCAAGACTGATTTTCATATGGCTGGGTCCAAAGTGGAATGGCATGGTGAGCAAAAAAACGATGGAATTAGGCCCAGAGCTCTGTACTGTGGTGAATGTATGACATTGTTCTGCATTCTGTCCATCAATAGTTCCTTTTGCATTTGTCACCCCGAGTGGGACGGGTATGCTCAGACGTGAGTCCCATGCTCTCCATGCCACTGGAATCAAGCTACCCTGGCGGAAGAGGGGTGAAACCCCAAAACCGGTCCTAGGATGCTTGTTTCCAGTCCAGGGAGGACCTGGCCTGGCAGTTTGGGCTGGACTGTTCCCATTGGGCACAGGGTCAAGACTGATTTGCATATGGCTGGGTCCAAACTGGAATGGCATGGTGAGCAAAAATACGATGGAATTAGGCCCAGATCTCTGTACTGGGGTGAATGTATGACATTGTTCTGCATTCTGTCCATCAATAGTTCTTTTTGCATTTGTCATCCCGAGTGGGACGGGTATGCTCAGACGTGAGTCTCGTGCTCTCCATGCCACTGGAACCAAGCTATCCTGGCTGAAGAAGGGTGAAACCCCGAAACCGGTCCTAGGATGCTAGTTTCAAGTCCGGGGGGGACCTGGCCTGGCAGATCGGGCTGGACTGTTCCCATTGGGCACAGGGTCAAGACTGATTTGCATATGGCTGGGTCCAAACTGGACTGGCATGGTGAGCAAAAAAACGATGGAATTAGGCCCAGATCTCTGTACTGGGGTGAATGTATGACATTGTTCTGCATTCTGTCCATCAATAGTTCTTTTTGCATTTGTCACCCCGAGTGGGACGGGTATGCTCAGACGTGAGTCCCGTGCTCTCCATGCCACTGGAATCAAGCTACCCTGGCTGAAGAAGGGTGAAACCCCGAAACCGGTCCTAGGATGCTTGTTTCCAGTCCAGGGAGGACCTGGCCTGGCAGTTCGGGCTGGACTGTTCCCATTGGGCACAGGGTCAAGACTGATTTGCATATGGCTGGATCCAAACTGGAGTGGCATGGCGAGCAAAAAAACGATGGAATTAGGCCCAGATCTCTGTACTGGGGTGAATGTATGACATTGTTCTGCATTCTGTCCATCAATAATTCTTTTTGCATTTGTCACCCCGAGTGGGACGGGTATGCTCAGACGTCAGTCCCATGCTCTCCATGCCACTGGAATCAAGCTACACTGGCCGAAGAGGGGTGAAACCCCGAAACCGGACCTAGGTTGCTTGTTTCCAGTCCAGGGAAGACCTGACCTGGCAGTTCAGGCTGGACTGTTCCCATTGGGCACAGGGTCAAAACTGATTTGCATATGGCTGGGTCCAAACTGGAATGGCATGGTGAACAAAAATACGATGGAATTAAGCCCAGATCTCTGTGCTGGGGTGAATGTATGACATTGTTCTGCATTCTGTCCATCAACAGTTCTTTTTGCATTTGTCACCCCGAGTGGGACGGGTATGCTGAGACGTGAGTCCCGTGCTCTCCATGCCACTGGAATCAAGCTACCCTGGCTGAAGAGGGGTGAAACCCCGAAACTAGTTCTAGGATGCTTTTTTCCAGTCCACGGAGGACCTGGCCTGGCAGTTCGGGTTGGACTGTTCCCATCGGGCACAGGGTCAAGACTGATTTGCATATGGCTGGGTCCAAACTGGAATGGCATGGTGAGCAAAAAAACGATGGTATTAGGCCCTGATCTCTGTACTGGGGTGAATGTATGACATTGTTCTGCATTCTGTCCATCAATAGTTCTTTTTGCATTTGTCACCCCGAGTGGGACGGGTATGCTCAGACGTGAGTCCCGTGCTCTCCATGCCACTGGAATCAAGCTACCCTGGCTGAAGAGGGGTGAAACCCCGAAACCGGTGTTAGGATGCTTGTTTCCAGTCCAGGGATGACCTGGCCTGGCAGTTCGGGCTGGACTGTTCCCATTGGGCACAGGGTCAAGACTGATTTGCATATGGCTGGGTCCAAACTGGAATGGCATGGTGAGTAAAAAAACGATGGAATTAGGCCCAGATCTCTGTACTGGGGTGAATGTATGACATTGTTCTGCATTCTGTCCATCAATAGCTCTTTTTGCATTTGTCACCCCGAGTGGGACGGGTATGCTCAGACGTGAGTCCCGTGCTCTCCATGCCACTGGAATCCAGCTACCCTGGCTGAAGAGGGGTGAAACCCCGAAACCGGTCCTAGGATGCTTGTTTCCAGTCCAGGGAGGACCTGGCCTGGCAGTTCGGGCTGGACTGTTCCCATTGGGCAAAGGGTCAAGACTGATTTGCATATAGCTGGGTCCATACTGGAATGGCATAGTGAGAAACAAAACGATGGAATTAGGCTCAGATCTCTGTACTGGGGTGAATATATGACATTGTTCTGCATTCTGTCCATCAATAGTTCTTTTTGCATTTGTCACCCAGAGTGGAAAGGGTAGGCTCAGACAGGAGTCCCATGCTCTCCATGCCACTGGAATCAAGCTACCCTGGCTGAAGAGGGGTGAAACCCCGAAACCGGTCCTAGGATGCTTGTTTCCAGTCCAGGGAGGACCTGGCCTGGCAATTCGGGCTGGACTGTTCCCATTGGACACAGGGTCAAGATTGATTTGCATATGGCTGGGTACAAACTGGAATGGCATGGTGAGCAAAAAAACGATGGAATTAGGCCCAGATCTCTGTACTGGGGTGAATGTATGACATTGTTCTGCATTCTGTCCATCAATAGTTCTTTTTGCATTTGTCACCCCGAGTGGGACGGGTATGCTGAGACGTGAGTCCAGTGCTCTCCATGCCACTGGAATCAAGCTACCCTGGCTGAAGAGGGGTGAAACCCCGAAACTGGTTCTAGGATGCTTTTTTCCAGTCCACGGAGGACCTGGCCTGGCAGTTCGGGCTGGACTGTTCCTATTGGGCACAGGGTCAAGACTGATTTTCATATGGCTGGGTCCAAAGTGGAATGGCATGGTGAGCAAAAAAACGATGGAATTAGGCCCAGAGCTCTGTACTGTGGTGAATGTATGACATTGTTCTGCATTCTGTCCATCAATAGTTCCTTTTGCATTTGTCACCCCGAGTGGGACGGGTATGCTCAGACGTGAGTCCCATGCTCTCCATGCCAATGGAATCAAGCTAACCAGGATGAAGAGGGGTGAAACCCGAAACTGGTCCTAGGATGCTTGTCTCCAGTCGAGGGAGGACCTGGCCTGGCAGTTCGGGCTGGACTGTTCCCATTGGGCACAGGGTCAAGACTGATTTGCATATGGCTTGGTCCAAACTGGAATGGCATGGTGAGCAAAAAAACGATGGAATTAGGCCCAGATCTCTGTACTGGGGTGAATGTATGACATTGTTCTGCATTCTGTCCATCAATAGTTCCTTTTGCATTTGTCACCCCGAGTGGGACGGGTATGCTCAGACGTGAGTCCCGTGCTCTCCATGCCACTGGAATCAAGCTACCCTGGCTGAAGAGGGGTGAAACCCCGAAACCGGTCCTAGGATGCTTGTTTCCAGTCCAGGGATGACCTGGCCTGGCAGTTCGGGCTGGACTGTTCCCATTGGGCACAGGGTCAA
Source organism: Triturus cristatus (assembly GCF_964204655.1). Lineage (NCBI taxonomy): Eukaryota > Metazoa > Chordata > Amphibia > Caudata > Salamandridae > Triturus > Triturus cristatus. The sequence goes on from NC_140579.1 coordinate 589,825,551, forward strand.
GACTGATTTGCATATAGCTGGGTCCATACTGGAATGGCATAGTGAGAAACAAAACGATGGAATTAGGCTCAGATCTCTGTACTGGGGTGAATATATGACATTGTTCTGCATTCTGTCCATCAATTGTTCTTTTTGCATTTGTCACCCCGAGTGGGACGGGTATGCTCAGACGTGAGTCCCGTGCTCTCCATGCCACTGGAATCCAGCTACCCTGGCTGAAGAGGGGTCAAACCCCGAAACCGGTCCTAGGATGCTTGTTTCCAGTCCAGGGAGGACCTGGCCTGGCAGTTCGGGCTGGACTGTTCCCATTGGGCAAAGGGTCAAGACCGATTTGCATATAGCTGGGTCCATACTGGAATGGCATAGTGAGAAACAAAACGATGGAATTAGGCTCAGATCTCTGTACTGGGGTGAATATATGACATTGTTCTGTATTCTGTCCATCAATAGTTCTTTTTGCATTTGTCACCCAGAGTGGAAAGGGTATGCTCAGACGTGAGTCCCATGCTCTCCATGCCACTGGAATCAAGCTACCCTGGCTGAAGAGGGGTGAAACCCCGAAACCGGTCCTAGGATGCTTGTTTCCAGTCCAGGGAGGACCTGGCCTGGCAATTCGGGCTGGACTGTTCCCATTGGGCACAGGGTCAAGATTGATTTGCATATGGCTGGGTCCAAACTGGAATGGCATGGTGAGCAAAAAAACGATGGAATTAGGCCCAGATCTCTGTACTGGGGTGAATGTATGACATTGTTCTGCATTCTGTCCATCAATAGTTCTTTTTGCATTTGTCACCCCGAGTGGGACGGGTATGCTGAGACGTGAGTCCCGTGCTCTCCATGCCACTGGAATCAAGCTACCCTGGCTGAAGAGGGGTGAAACCCCGAAACTGGTTCTAGGATGCTTTTTTCCAGTCCACGGAGGACCTGGCCTGGCAGTTCGGGCTGGACTGTTCCTATTGGGCACTTGGTCAAGACTGATTTTCATATGGCTGGGTCCAAAGTGGAATGGCATGGTGAGCAAAAAAACGATGGAATTAGGCCCAGAGCTCTGTACTGTGGTGAATGTATGACATTGTTCTGCATTCTGTCCATCAATAGTTCCTTTTGCATTTGTCACCCCGAGTGGGACGGGTATGCTCAGACGTGAGTCCCATGCTCTCCATGCCACTGGAATCAAATTAACCAGGATGAAGAGGGGTGAAACCCGAAACTGGTCCTAGGATGCTTGTCTCCAGTCGAGGGAGGACCTGGCCTGGCAGTTCGGGCTGGACTGTTCCCATTGGGCACAGGGTCAAGACTGATTTGCATATGGCTTGGTCCAAACTGGAATGGCATGGTGAGCAAAAAAACGATGGAATTAGGCCCAGATCTCTGTACTGGGGTGAATGTATGACATTGTTCTGCATTCTGTCCATCAATAGTTCCTTTTGCATTTGTCACCCCGAGTGGGACGGGTATGCTCAGACGTGATTCCCGTGCTCTCCATGCCACTGGAATCAAGCTACCCTGGCGGAAGAGGGGTGAAACCCCAAAACCGGTCCTAGGATGCTTGTTTCCAGTCCAGGGAGGACCTGGCCTGGCAGTTTGGGCTGGACTGTTCCCATTGGGCACAGGGTCAAGACTGATTTGCATATGGCTGGGTCCAAACTGGAATGGCATGGTGAGCAAAAATACGATGGAATTAGGCCCAGATCTCTGTACTGGGGTGAATGTATGACATTGTTCTGCATTCTGTCCATCAATAGTTCTTTTTGCATTTGTCATCCCGAGTGGGACGGGTATGCTCAGACGTGAGTCCCGTGCTCTCCATGCCACTGGAACCAAGCTACCCTGGCTGAAGAAGGGTGAAACCCCGAAACCGGTCCTAGGATGCTAGTTTCAAGTCCGGGGGGGACCTGGCCTGGCAGATCGGGCTGGACTGTTCCCATTGGGCACAGGGTCAAGACTGATTTGCATATGGCTGGGTCCAAACTGGACTGGCATGGTGAGCAAAAAAACGATGGAATTAGGCCCAGATCTCTGTACTGGGGTGAATGTATGACATTGTTCTGCATTCTGTCCATCAATAGTTCTTTTTGCATTTGTCACCCCGAGTGGGACGGGTATGCTCAGACGTGAGTCCCGTGCTCTCCATGCCACTGGAATCAAGCTACCCTGGCTGAAGAAGGGTGAAACCCCGAAACCGGTCCTAGGATGCTTGTTTCCAGTCCAGGGAGGACCTGGCCTGGCAGTTCAGGCTGGACTGTTCCCATTGGGCACAGGGTCAAGACTGATTTGCATATGGCTGGATCCAAACTGGAGTGGCATGGCGAGCAAAAAAACGATGGAATTAGGCCCAGATCTCTGTACTGGGGTGAATGTATGACATTGTTCTGCATTCTGTCCATCAATAATTCTTTTTGCATTTGTCACCCCGAGTGGGACGGGTATGCTCAGACGTCAGTCCCATGCTCTCCATGCCACTGGAATCAAGCCACACTGGCCGAAGAGGGGTGAAACCCCGAAACCGGACCTAGGTTGCTTGTTTCCAGTCCAGGGAAGACCTGACCTGGCAGTTCAGGCTGGACTGTTCCCATTGGGCACAGGGTCAAAACTGATTTGCATATGGCTGGGTCCAAACTGGAATGGCATGGTGAACAAAAATACGATGGAATTAAGCCCAGATCTCTGTGCTGGGGTGAATGTATGACATTGTTCTGCATTCTGTCCATCAACAGTTCTTTTTGCATTTGTCACCCCGAGTGGGACGGGTATGCTGAGACGTGAGTCCCGTGCTCTCCATGCCACTGGAATCAAGCTACCCTGGCTGAAGAGGGGTGAAACCCCGAAACTAGTTCTAGGATGCTTTTTTCCAGTCCACGGAGGACCTGGCCTGGCAGTTCGGGTTGGACTGTTCCCATCGGGCACAGGGTCAAGACTGATTTGCATATGGCTGGGTCCAAACTGGAATGGCATGGTGAGCAAAAAAACGATGGTATTAGGCCCTGATCTCTGTACTGGGGTGAATGTATGACATTGTTCTGCATTCTGTCCATCAATAGTTCTTTTTGCATTTGTCACCCCGAGTGGGACGGGTATGCTCAGACGTGAGTCCCGTGCTCTCCATGCCACTGGAATCAAGCTACCCTGGCTGAAGAGGGGTGAAACCCCGATACCGGTGTTAGGATGCTTGTTTCCAGTCCAGGGATGACCTGGCCTGGCAGTTCGGGCTGGACTGTTCCCATTGGGCACAGGGTCAAGACTGATTTGCATATGGCTGGGTCCAAACTGGAATGGCATGGTGAGTAAAAAAACGATGGAATTAGGCCCAGATCTCTGTACTGGGGTGAATGTATGACATTGTTCTGCATTCTGTCCATCAATAGTTCTTTTTGCATTTGTCACCCCGAGTGGGACGGGTATGCTCAGACGTGAGTCCCGTGCTCTCCATGCCACTGGAATCCAGCTACCCTGGCTGAAGAGGGGTGAAACCCCGAAACCGGTCCTAGGATGCTTGTTTCCAGTCCAGGGAGGACCTGGCCTGGCAGTTCGGGCTGGACTGTTCCCATTGGGCAAAGGGTCAAGACTGATTTGCATATAGCTGGGTCCATACTGGAATGGCATAGTGAGAAACAAAACGATGGAATTAGGCTCAGATCTCTGTACTGGGGTGAATATATGACATTGTTCTGCATTCTGTCCATCAATAGTTCTTTTTGCATTTGTCACCCAGAGTGGAAAGGGTAGGCTCAGACGTGAGTCCCGTGCTCTCCATGCCACTGGAACCAAGCTACCCTGGCTGAAGAAGGGTGAAACCCCGAAACCGGTCCTAGGATGCTAGTTTCAAGTCCGGGGGGGACCTGGCCTGGCAGATCGGGCTGGACTGTTCCCATTGGGCACAGGGTCAAGACTGATTTGCATATGGCTGGGTCCAAACTGGACTGGCATGGTGAGCAAAAAAACGATGGAATTAGGCCCAGATCTCTGTACTGGGGTGAATGTATGACATAGTTCTGCATTCTGTCCATCAATAGTTCTTTTTGCATTTGTCACCCCGAGTGGGACGGGTATGCTCAGACGTGAGTCCCGTGCTCTCCATGCCACTGGAATCAAGCTACCCTGGCTGAAGAAGGGTGAAACCCCGAAACCGGTCCTAGGATGCTTGTTTCCAGTCCAGGGAGGACCTGGCCTGGCAGTTCGGGCTGGACTGTTCCCATTGGGCACAGGGTCAAGACTGATTTGCATATGGCTGGATCCAAACTGGAGTGGCATGGCGAGCAAAAAAACGATGGAATTAGGCCCAGATCTCTGTACTGGGGTGAATGTATGACATTGTTCTGCATTCTGTCCATCAATAATTCTTTTTGCATTTGTCACCCCGAGTGGGACGGGTATGCTCAGACGTCAGTCCCATGCTCTCCATGCCACTGGAATCAAGCCACACTGGCCGAAGAGGGGTGAAACCCCGAAACCGGACCTAGGTTGCTTGTTTCCAGTCCAAGGAAGACCTGACCTGGCAGTTCAGGCTGGACTGTTCCCATTGGGCACAGGGTCAAAACTGATTTGCATATGGCTGGGTCCAAACTGGAATGGCATGGTGAACAAAAATACGATGGAATTAAGCCCAGATCTCTGTGCTGGGGTGAATGTATGACATTGTTCTGCATTCTGTCCATCAACAGTTCTTTTTGCATTTGTCAGCCCGAGTGGGACGGGTATGCTGAGACGTGAGTCCCGTGCTCTCCATGCCACTGGAATCAAGCTACCCTGGCTGAAGATGGGTGAAACCCCGAAACTAGTTCTAGGATGCTTTTTTCCAGTCCACGGAGGACCTGGCCTGGCAGTTCGGGTTGGACTGTTCCCATCGGGCACAGGGTCAAGACTGATTTGCATATGGCTGGGTCCAAACTGGAATGGCATGGTGAGCAAAAAAACGATGGTATTAGGCCCTGATCTCTGTACTGGGGTGAATGTATGACATTGTTCTGCATTCTGTCCATCAATAGTTCTTTTTGCATTTGTCACCCCGAGTGGGACGGGTATGCTCAGACGTGAGTCCCGTGCTCTCCATGCCACTGGAATCAAGCTACCCTGGCTGAAGAGGGGTGAAACCCCGAAACCGGTGTTAGGATGCTTGTTTCCAGTCCAGGGATGACCTGGCCTGGCAGTTCGGGCTGGACTGTTTCCATTGGGCACAGGGTCAAGACTGATTTGCATATGGCTGGGTCCAAACTGGAATGGCATGGTGAGTAAAAAAACGATGGAATTAGGCCCAGATCTCTGTACTGGGGTGAATGTATGACATTGTTCTGCATTCTGTCCATCAATAGTTCTTTTTGCATTTGTCACCCCGAGTGGGACGGGTATGCTCAGACGTGAGTCCCGTGCTCTCCATGCCACTGGAATCCAGCTACCCTGGCTGAAGAGGGGTGAAACCCCGAAACCGGTCCTAGGATGCTTGTTTCCAGTCCAGGGAGGACCTGGCCTGGCAGTTCGGGCTGGACTGTTCCCATTGGGCAAAGGGTCAAGACTGATTTGCATATAGCTGGGTCCATACTGGAATGGCATAGTGAGAAACAAAACGATGGAATTAGGCTCAGATCTCTGTACTGGGGTGAATATATGACATTGTTCTGCATTCTGTCCATCAATAGTTCTTTTTGCATTTGTCACCCAGAGTGGAAAGGGTATGCTCAGACAGGAGTCCCATGCTCTCCATGCCACTGGAATCAAGCTACCCTGGCTGAAGAGTGGTGAAACCCCGAAACCGGTCCTAGGATGCTTGTTTCCAGTCCAGGGAGGACCTGGCCTGGCAATTCGGGCTGGACTGTTCCCATTGGGCACAGGGTCAAGATTGATTTGCATATGGCTGGGTCCAAACTGGAATGGCATGGTGAGCAAAAAAACTATGGTATTAGGCCCTGATCTCTGTACTGGGGTGAATGTATGACATTGTTCTGCATTCTGTCCATCAATAGTTCTTTTTGCATTTGTCACCCCGAGTGGGACGGGTATGCTCAGACGTGAGTCCCGTGCTCTCCATGCCACTGGAATCAAGCTACCCTGGCTGAAGAGGGGTGAAACCCCGAAACCGGTGTTAGGATGCTTGTTTCCAGTCCAGGGATGACCTGGCCTGGCAGTTCGGGCTGGACTGTTCCCATTGGGCACAGGGTCAAGACTGATTTGCATATGGCTGGGTCCAAACTGGAATGGCATGGTGAGTAAAAAAACGATGGAATTAGGCCCAGATCAATGTACTGGGGTGAATGTATGACATTGTTCTGCATTCTGTCCATCAATAGTTCTTTTTGCATTTGTCACCCCGAGTGGGACGTGTATGCTCAGACGTGAGTCCCGTGCTCTCCATGCCACTGGAATCCAGCTCCCCTGGCTGAAGAGGGGTGAAACCCCGAAACCGGTCCTAGGATGCTTGTTTCCAGTCCAGGGAGGACCTGGCCTGGCAGTTCGGGCTGGACTGTTCCCATTGGGCAAAGGGTCAAGACTGATTTGCATATAGCTGGGTCCATACTGGAATGGCATAGTGAGAAACAAAACGATGGAATTAGGCTCAGATCTCTGTACTGGGGTGAATATATGACATTGTTCTGCATTCTGTCCATCAATAGTTCTTTTTGCATTTGTCACCCAGAGTGGAAAGGGTAGGCTCAGACAGGAGTCCCATGCTCTCCATGCCACTGGAATCAAGCTACCCTGGCTGAAGAGGGGTGAAACCCCGAAACCGGTCCTAGGATGCTTGTTTCCAGTCCAGGGAGGACCTGGCCTGGCAATTCGGGCTGGACTGTTCCCATTGGACACAGGGTCAAGATTGATTTGCATATGGCTGGGTACAAACTGGAATGGCATGGTGAGCAAAAAAACGATGGAATTAGGCCCAGATCTCTGTACTGGGGTGAATGTATGACATTGTTCTGCATTCTGTCCATCAATAGTTCTTTTTGCATTTGTCACCCCGAGTGGGACGGGTATGCTGAGACGTGAGTCCAGTGCTCTCCATGCCACTGGAATCAAGCTACCCTGGCTGAAGAGGGGTGAAACCCCGAAACTGGTTCTAGGATGCTTTTTTCCAGTCCACGGAGGACCTGGCCTGGCAGTTCGGGCTGGACTGTTCCTATTGGGCACAGGGTCAAGACTGATTTTCATATGGCTCGGTCCAAAGTGGAATGGCATGGTGAGCAAAAAAACGATGGAATTAGGCCCAGAGCTCTGTACTGTGGTGAATGTATGACATTGTTCTGCATTCTGTCCATCAATAGTTCCTTTTGCATTTGTCACCCCGAGTGGGACGGGTATGCTCAGACGTGAGTCCCATGCTCTCCATGCCACTGGAATCAAGCTAACCAGGATGAAGAGGGGTGAAACCCGAAACTGGTCCTAGGATGCTTGTCTCCAGTCGAGGGAGGACCTGGCCTGGCAGTTCGGGCTGGACTGTTCCCATTGGGCACAGGGTCAAGACTGATTTGCATATGGCTTGGTCCAAACTGGAATGGCATGGTGAGCAAAAAAACGATGGAATTAGGCCCAGATCTCTGTACTGGGGTGAATGTATGACATTGTTCTGCATTCTGTCCATCAATAGTTCCTTTTGCATTTGTCACCCCGAGTGGGACGGGTATGCTCAGACGTGAGTCCCGTGCTCTCCATGCCACTGGAATCAAGCTACCCTGGCTGAAGAGGGGTGAAACCCCGAAACCGGTCCTAGGATGCTTGTTTCCAGTCCAGGGATGACCTGGCCTGGCAGTTCGGGCTGGACTGTTCCCATTGGGCACAGGGTCAAGACTGATTTGCATATAGCTGGGTCCATACTGGAATGGCATAGTGAGAAACAAAACGATGGAATTAGGCTCAGATCTCTGTACTGGGGTGAATATATGACATTGTTCTGCATTCTGTCCATCAATAGTTCTTTTTGCATTTGTCACCCCGAGTGGGACGGGTATGCTCAGACGTGAGTCCCGTGCTCTCCATGCCACTGGAATCCAGCTACCCTGGCTGAAGAGGGGTGAAACCCCGAAACCGGTCCTAGGATGCTTGTTTCCAGTCCAGGGAGGACCTGGCCTGGCAGTTCGGGCTGGACTGTTCCCATTGGGCAAAGGGTCAAGACCGATTTGCATATAGCTGGGTCCATACTGGAATGGCATAGTGAGAAACAAAACGATGGAATTAGGCTCAGATCTCTGTACTGGGGTGAATATATGACATTGTTCTGTATTCTGTCCATCAATAGTTCTTTTTGCATTTGTCACCCAGAGTGGAAAGGGTATGCTCAGACGTGAGTCCCATGCTCTCCATGCCACTGGAATCAAGCTACCCTGGCTGAAGAGGGGTGAAACCCCGAAACCGGTCCTAGGATGCTTGTTTCCAGTCCAGGGAGGACCTGGCCTGGCAATTCGGGCTGGACTGTTCCCATTGGGCACAGGGTCAAGATTGATTTGCATATGGCTGGGTCCAAACTGGAATGGCATGGTGAGCAAAAAAACGATGGAATTAGGCCCAGATCTCTGTACTGGGGTGAATGTATGACATTGTTCTGCATTCTGTCCATCAATAGTTCTTTTTGCATTTGTCACCCCGAGTGGGACGGGTATGCTGAGACGTGAGTCCCGTGCTCTCCATGCCACTGGAATCAAGCTACCCTGGCTGAAGAGGGGTGAAACCCCGAAACTGGTTCTAGGATGCTTTTTTCCAGTCCACGGAGGACCTGGCCTGGCAGTTCGGGCTGGACTGTTCCTATTGGGCACTTGGTCAAGACTGATTTTCATATGGCTGGGTCCAAAGTGGAATGGCATGGTGAGCAAAAAAACGACGGAATTAGGCCCAGAGCTCTGTACTGTGGTGAATGTATGACATTGTTCTGCATTCTGTCCATCAATAGTTCCTTTTGCATTTGTCACCCCGAGTGGGACGGGTATGCTCAGACGTGAGTCCCATGCTCTCCATGCCACTGGAATCAAGCTAACCAGGATGAAGAGGGGTGAAACCCGAAACTGGTCCTAGGATGCTTGTCTCCAGTCGAGGGAGGACCTGGCCTGGCAGTTCGGGCTGGACTGTTCCCATTGGGCACAGGGTCAAGACTGATTTGCATATGGCTTGGTCCAAACTGGAATGGCATGGTGAGCAAAAAAACGATGGAATTAGGCCCAGATCTCTGTACTGGGGTGAATGTATGACATTGTTCTGCATTCTGTCCATCAATAGTTCCTTTTGCATTTGTCACCCCGAGTGGGACGGGTATGCTCAGACGTGAGTCCCGTGCTCTCCATGCCACTGGAATCAAGCTACCCTGGCGGAAGAGGGGTGAAACCCCAAAACCGGTCCTAGGATGCTTGTTTCCAGTCCAGGGAGGACCTGGCCTGGCAGTTTGGGCTGGACTGTTCCCATTGGGCACAGGGTCAAGACTGATTTGCATATGGCTGGGTCCAAACTGGAATGGCATGGTGAGCAAAAATACGATGGAATTAGGCCCAGATCTCTGTACTTGGGTGAATGTATGACATTGTTCTGCATTCTGTCCATCAATAGTTCTTTTTGCATTTGTCATCCCGAGTGGGACGGGTATGCTCAGACGTGAGTCCCGTGCTCTCCATGCCACTGGAACCAAGCTACCCTGGCTGAAGAAGGGTGAAACCCCGAAACCGGTCCTAGGATGCTAGTTTCAAGTCCGGGGGGGACCTGGCCTGGCAGATCGGGCTGGACTGTTCCCATTGGGCACAGGGTCAAGACTGATTTTCATATGGCTGGGTCCAAACTGGACTGGCATGGTGAGCAAAAAAACGATGGAATTAGGCCCAGATCTCTGTACTGGGGTGAATGTATGACATTGTTCTGCATTCTGTCCATCAATAGTTCTTTTTGCATTTGTCACCCCGAGTGGGACGGGTATGCTCAGACGTGAGTCCCGTGCTCTCCATGCCACTGGAATCAAGCTACCCTGGCTGAAGAAGGGTGAAACCCCGAAACCGGTCCTAGGATGCTTGTTTCCAGTCCAGGGAGGACCTGGCCTGGCAGTTCGGGCTGGACTGTTCCCATTGGGCACAGGGTCAAGACTGATTTGCATATGGCTGGATCCAAACTGGAGTGGCATGGCGAGCAAAAAAACGATGGAATTAGGCCCAGATCTCTGTACTGGGGTGAATGTATGACATTGTTCTGCATTCTGTCCATCAATAATTCTTTTTGCATTTGTCACCCCGAGTGGGACGGGTATGCTCAGACGTCAGTCCCATGCTCTCCATGCCACTGGAATCAAGCCACACTGGCCGAAGAGGGGTGAAACCCCGAAACCGGACCTAGGTTGCTTGTTTCCAGTCCAGGGAAGACCTGACCTGGCAGTTCAGGCTGGACTGTTCCCATTGGGCACAGGGTCAAAACTGATTTGCATATGGCTGGGTCCAAACTGGAATGGCATGGTGAACAAAAATACGATGGAATTAAGCCCAGATCTCTGTGCTGGGGTGAATGTATGACATTGTTCTGCATTCTGTCCATCAACAGTTCTTTTTGCATTTGTCACCCCGAGTGGGACGGGTATGCTGAGACGTGAGTCCCGTGCTCTCCATGCCACTGGAATCAAGCTACCCTGGCTGAAGAGGGGTGAAACCCCGAAACTAGTTCTAGGATGCTTTTTTCCAGTCCACGGAGGACCTGGCCTGGCAGTTCGGGTTGGACTGTTCCCATCGGGCACAGGGTCAAGACTGATTTGCATATGGCTGGGTCCAAACTGGAATGGCATGGTGAGCAAAAAAACGATGGTATTAGGCCCTGATCTCTGTACTGGGGTGAATGTATGACATTGTTCTGCATTCTGTCCATCAATAGTTCTTTTTGCATTTGTCACCCCGAGTGGGACGGGTATGCTCAGACGTGAGTCCCGTGCTCTCCATGCCACTGGAATCAAGCTACCCTGGCTGAAGAGGGGTGAAACCCCGAAACCGGTGTTAGGATGCTTGTTTCCAGTCCAGGGATGACCTGGCCTGGCAGTTCGGGCTGGACTGTTCCCATTGGGCACAGGGTCAAGACTGATTTGCATATGGCTGGGTCCAAACTGGAATGGCATGGTGAGTAAAAAAACGATGGAATTAGGCCCAGATCTCTGTACTGGGGTGAATGTATGACATTGTTCTGCATTCTGTCCATCAATAGTTCTTTTTGCATTTGTCACCCCGAGTGGGACGGGTATGCTCAGACGTGAGTCCCGTGCTCTCCATGCCACTGGAATCCAGCTACCCTGGCTGAAGAGGGGTGAAACCCCGAAACCGGTCCTAGGATGCTTGTTTCCAGTCCAGGGAGGACCTGGCCTGGCAGTTCGGGCTGGACTGTTCCCATTGGGCAAAGGGTCAAGACTGATTTGCATATAGCTGGGTCCATACTGGAATGGCATAGTGAGAAACAAAACGATGGAATTAGGCTCAGATCTCTGTACTGGGGTGAATATATGACATTGTTCTGCATTCTGTCCATCAATAGTTCTTTTTGCATTTGTCACCCAGAGTGGAAAGGGTAGGCTCAGACAGGAGTACCATGCTCTCCATGCCACTGGAATCAAGCTACCCTGGCTGAAGAGGGGTGAAACCCCGAAACCGGTCCTAGGATGCTTGTTTCCAGTCCAGGGAGGACCTGGCCTGGCAATTCGGGCTGGACTGTTCCCATTGGACACAGGGTCAAGATTGATTTGCATATGGCTGGGTCCAAACTGGAATGGCATGGTGAGCAAAAAAACGATGGAATTAGGCCCAGATCTCTGTACTGGGGTGAATGTATGACATTGTTCTGCATTCTGTCCATCAATAGTTCTTTTTGCATTTGTCACCCCGAGTGGGACGGGTATGCTGAGACGTGAGTCCAGTGCTCTCCATGCCACTGGAATCAAGCTACCCTGGCTGAAGAGGGGTGAAACCCCGAAACTGGTTCTAGGATGCTTTTTTCCAGTCCACGGAGGACCTGGCCTGGCAGTTCGGGCTGGACTGTTCCTATTGGGCACAGGGTCAAGACTGATTTTCATATGGCTGGGTCCAAAGTGGAATGGCATGGTGAGCAAAAAAACGATGGAATTAGGCCCAGAGCTCTGTACTGTGGTGAATGTATGACATTGTTCTGCATTCTGTCCATCAATAGTTCCTTTTGCATTTGTCACCCCGAGTGGGACGGGTATGCTCAGACGTGAGTCCCATGCTCTCCATGCCACTGGAATCAAGCTAACCAGGATGAAGAGGGGTGAAACCCGAAACTGGTCCTAGGATGCTTGTCTCCAGTCGAGGGAGGACCTGGCCTGGCAGTTCGGGCTGGACTGTTCCCATTGGGCACAGGGTCAAGACTGATTTGCATATGGCTTGGTCCAAACTGGAATGGCATGGTGAGCAAAAAAACGATGGAATTAGGCCCAGATCTCTGTACTGGGGTGAATGTATGACATTGTTCTGCATTCTGTCCATCAATAGTTCCTTTTGCATTTGTCACCCCGAGTGGGACGGGTATGCTCAGACGTGAGTCCCGTGCTCTCCATGCCACTGGAATCAAGCTACCCTGGCGGAAGAGGGGTGAAACCCCAAAACCGGTCCTAGGATGCTTGTTTCCAGTCCAGGGAGGACCTGGCCTGGCAGTTTGGGCTGGACTGTTCCCATTGGGCACAGGGTCAAGACTGATTTGCATATGGCTGGGTCCAAACTGGAATGGCATGGTGAGCAAAAATACGATGGAATTAGGCCCAGATCTCTGTACTGGGGTGAATGTATGACATTGTTCTGCATTCTGTCCATCAATAGTTCTTTTTGCATTTGTCATCCCGAGTGGGACGGGTATGCTCAGACGTGAGTCCCGTGCTCTCCATGCCACTGGAACCAAGCTACCCTGGCTGAAGAAGGGTGAAACCCCGAAACCGGTCCTAGGATGCTAGTTTCAAGTCCGGGGGGGACCTGGCCTGGCAGATCGGGCTGGACTGTTCCCATTGGGCACAGGGTCAAGACAGATTTGCATATGGCTGTGTCCAAACTGGAATGGCATGGTGAGCAAAAAACTGATGGAATTAGGCCCTGATCTCTGTACTGGGGTGAATGTATGACATTGTTCTGCATTCTGTCCATCAATAGTTCTTTTTGCATTTGTCACCCCGAGTGGGACGGGTATGCTCAGACGTGAGTCCCGTGCTCTCCATGCCACTGGAATTAAGCTACCCTGGCTGAAGAGGGGTGAAACCCCGAAACCGGTCCAATGGATGCTTGTTTCCAGTCCAGGGAGGACCTGGCCTGGCAGTTCGGGCTGGACTGTTCCCATTGGGCACAGGGTCAAGACTGATTTGCATATGGCTTGGTCCAAACTGGAATGGCATGGTGAGCAAAAAAACGATGGAATTAGGCCCAGATCTCTGTACTGGGGTGAATGTATGACATTGTTCTGCATTCTGTCCATCAATAGTTCTTTTTGCATTTGTCACCCCGAGTGGGACGGGTATGCTCAGACGGGAGTCCCATGCTCTCCATGCCACTGGAATCAAGCTACCCTGGCTGAAGAGGGGTGAAACCCCGAAACCGGTCCTAGGATGCTTGTTTCCAGTCCAGGGAGGACCTGGCCTGGCAATTCGGGCTGGACTGTTCCCATTGGGCACAGGGTCAAGATTGATTTGCATATGGCTGGGTCCAAACTGGAATGGCATGGTGAGCAAAAAAACGATGGAATTAGGCCCAGATCTCTGTACTGGGGTGAATGTATGACATTGTTCTGCATTCTGTCCATCAATAGTTCTTTTTGCATTTGTCACCCCGAGTGGGACGGGTATGCTGAGACGTGAGTCCCGTGCTCTCCATGCCACTGGAATCAAGCTACCCTGGCTGAAGAGGGGTGAAACCCCGAAAGTGGTTCTAGGATGCTTTTTTCCAGTCCACGGAGGACCTGGCCTGGCAGTTCGGGCTGGACTGTTTCTATTGGGCACAGGGTCAAGACTGATTTTCATATGGCTGGGTCCAAAGTGGAATGGCATGGTGAGCAAAAAAACGATGGAATTAGGCCCAGAGCTCTGTACTGTGGTGAATGTATGACATTGTTCTGCATTCTGTCCATCAATAGTTCCTTTTGCATTTGTCACCCCGAGTGGGACGGGTATGCTCAGATGTGAGTCCCATGCTCTCCATGCCACTGGAATCAAGCTAACCAGGATGAAGAGGGGTGAAACCCCGAATCTGGTCCTAGGATGCTTGTCTCCAGTCGAGGGAGGACCTGGCCTGGCAGTTCGGGCTGGACTGTTCCCATTGGGCACAGGGTCAAGGCTGATTTGCATATGGCTTGGTCCAAACTGGAATGGCATGGTGGGCAAAAAAACGATGGAATTAGGCCCAGATCTCTGTACTGGGGTGAATGTATGACATTGTTCTGCATTCTGTCCATCAATAGTTCTTTTTGCATTTGTCACCCCGAGTGGGACGGGTATGCTCAGACGTGAGTCCCGTGCTCTCCATCCCACTGGAATTAAGCTACCCTGGCTGAAGAGGGGTGAAACCCCGAAACCGGTCCTAGGATGCTTGTTTCCAGTCCAGGGAGGACCTGGCCTGGCAGTTCGGGCTGGACTGTTCCCATTGGGCACAGGGTCAAGACTGATTTGCATATGGCTTGGTCCAAACTGGAATGGCATGGTGAGCAAAAAAACGATGGAATTAGGCCCAGATCTCTGTACTGGGGTGAATGTATGACATTGTTCTGCATTCTGTCCCATCAATAGTTCTTTTTGCATTTGTCACCCCGAGTGGGACGGGTATGCTCAGACGGGAGTCCCATGCTCTGCATGCCACTGGAATCAAGCTACCCTGGCAGAAGAGGGGTGAAACCCCGAAACCGGTCCTAGGATGCTTGTTTCCAGTCCAGGGAGGACCTGGCCTGGCAGTTCGGGCTGGACTGTTCCCATTGGGCACAGGGTCAAGACTGATTTGCATATGGCTCTGTCCAAACTGGAATGGCATGGTGAGCAAAAAAACGATGGAATTAGGCCCAGATCTCTGTACTGGGGTGAATGTATGACATTGTTCTGCATTCTGTCCATCAATAGTTCTTTTTGCATTTGTCACCCCGAGTGGGACGGGTATGCTGAGACGTGAGTCCCGTGCTCTCCATGCCACTGGAATCAAGCTACCCTGGCTGAAGAGGGGTGAAACCCCGAAACTGGTTCTAGGATGCTTTTTTCCAGTCCACGGAGGACCTGGCCTGGCAGTTCGGGCTGGACTGTTTCTATTGGGCACAGGGTCAAGACTGATTATCATATGGCTGGGTCCAAAGTGGAATGGCATGGTGAGCAAAAAAACGATGGAATTAGGCCCAGAGCTCTGTACTGTGGTGAATGTATGACATTGTTCTGCATTCTGTCCATCAATAGTTCCTTTTGTATTTGTCACCCCGGGTGGGACGGGTATGCTCAGACGTGAGTCCCATGCTCTCCATGCCACTGGAATCAAGCTAACCAGGATGAAGAGGGGTGAAACCCTGAAACTGGTCCTAGGATGCTTGTCTCCAGTCGAGGGAGGACCTGGCCTGGCAGTTCGGGCTGGACTGTTCCCATTGGGCACAGGGTCAAGACTGATTTGCATATGGCTTGGTCCAAACTGGAATGGCATGGTGAGCAAAAAAACGATGGAATTAGGCCCAGATCTCTGTACTGGGGTGAATGTATGACATTGTTCTGCATTCTGTCCATCAATAGTTCTTTTTGCATTTGTCACCGCGAGTGGGACGGGTATGCTCAGACGTGAGTCCCGTGCTCTCCATCCCACTGGAATTAAGCTACCCTGGCTGAAGAGGGGTGAAACCCCGAAACCGGTCCTAGGATGCTTGTTTCCAGTCCAGGGAGGACCTGGCCTGGCAGTTCGGGCTGGACTGTTACCATTGGGCACAGGGTCAAGACTGATTTGCATATGGCTTGGTCCAAACTGGAATGGCATGGTGAGCAAAAAAACGATGGAATTAGGCCCAGATCTCTGTACTGGGGTGAATGTATGACATTGTTCTGCATTCTGTCCATCAATAGTTCTTTTTGCATTTGTCATCCCGAGTGGGACGGGTATGCTCAGACGTGAGTCCCGTGCTCTCCATGCCACTGGAATCAAGCTACCCTGGCTGAAGAGGGGTGAAACCCCGAAACCGGTCCTAGGATGCTTGTTTCCAGTCCAGGGAGGACCTGGCCTGGCAGTTTGGGTTGGACTGTTCCCATTGGGCACAGGGTCAAGACTGATTTGCATATGGCTTGGTCCAAACTGAAATGGCATGGTGAGCAAAAAAACGATGGAATTAGGCCCAGATCTCTGTACTGGGGTGAATGTATGACATTGTTCTGCATTCTGTCCATCAATAGTTCCTTTTGCATTTGTCACCAGGAGTGGGACGGGTATGCTCAGACGTGAGTCCCGTGCTCTCCATGCCACTGGAATCAAGCTACCCTGGCGGAAGTGGGGTGAAACCCCAACACCGGTCCTAGGATGCTTGTTTCCAGTCCAGGGAGGACCTGGCCTGGCAGTTCGGGCTGGATTGTTCCCATTGGGCACAGGGTCAAGACTGATTTGCATATGGCTGGGTCCAAACTGGACTGGCATGGTGAGCAAAAAAACGATGGAATTAGGCCCAGATCTCTGTACTGGGGTGAATGTATGACATTGTTCTGCATTCTGTCCATCAATAGTTCTTTTTGCATTTGTCACCCCGAGTGGGACGGGTATGCTCAGACGTGAGTCCCGTGCTCTCCATGCCACTGGAATCAAGCTACCCTGGCTGAAGAAGGGTGAAACCCCGAAACCAGTCCTAGGATGCTTGTTTCCAGTCCAGGGAGGACCTGGCCTGGCAGTTCGGGCTGGACTGTTCCCATTGGGCACAGGGTCAAGACTGATTTGCATATGGCTGGATCCAAACTGGAGTGGCATGGCGAGCAAAAAAACGATGGAATTAGGCCCAGATCTCTGTACTGGGGTGAATGTATGACATTGTTCTGCATTCTGTCCATCAATAATTCTTTTTGCCTTTGTCACCCCGAGTGGGACGGGTATGCTCAGACGTCAGTCCCATGCTCTCCATGCCACTGGAATCAAGCCACACTGGCCAAAGAGGGGTGAAACCCCGAAACCGGACCTAGGTTGCTTGTTTCCAGTCCAGGGAAGACCTGACCTGGCAGTTCAGGCTGGACTGTTCCCATTGGGC
The DNA here is from genome assembly GCF_964204655.1 of Triturus cristatus. Taxonomy (NCBI): domain Eukaryota; kingdom Metazoa; phylum Chordata; class Amphibia; order Caudata; family Salamandridae; genus Triturus; species Triturus cristatus. Next base: position 589,842,711 of record NC_140579.1, read on the forward strand.
ACAGGGTCAAAACTAATTTGCATATGGCTGGGTCCAAACTGGAATGGCATGGTGAACAAAAATACGATGGAATTAAGCCCAGATCTCTGTACTGGGGTGAATGTATGACATTGTTCTGCATTCTGTCCATCAATAGTTCTTTTTGCATTTGTCACCCCGAGTGGGACAGGTATGCTGAGACGTGAGTCCCGTGCTCTCCATGCCACTGGAATCAAGCTACCCTGGCTGAAGAGGGGTGAAACCCCGAAACTAGTTCTAGGATGCTTTTTTCCAGTCCACGGAGGACCTGGCCTGGCAGTTCGGGTTGGACTGTTCCCATCGGGCACAGGGTCAAGACTGATTTGCATATGGCTGGGTCCAAACTGGAATGGCATGGTGAGCAAAAAAACGATGGTATTAGGCCCTGATCTCTGTACTGGGGTGAATGTATGACATTGTTCTGCATTCTGTCCATCAATAGTTCTTTTTGCATTTGTCACCCCGAGTGGGACGGGTATGCTCAGACGTGAGTCCCGTGCTCTCCATGCCACTGGAATCAAGCTACCCTGGCTGAAGAGGGGTGAAACCCCGAAACCGGTGTTAGGATGCTTGTTTCCAGTCCAGGGATGACCTGGCCTGGCAGTTCGGGCTGGACTGTTCCCATTGGGCAAAGGGTCAAGACTGATTTGCATATAGCTGGGTCCATACTGTAATGGCATAGTGAGAAACAAAACGATGGAATTAGGCTCAGATCTCTGTACTGGGGTGAATATATGACATTGTTCTGCATTCTGTCCATCAATAGTTCTTTTTGCATTTGTCACCCAGAGTGGAAAGGGTATGCTCAGACGGGAGTCCCATGCTCTCCATGCCACTGGAATCAAGCTACCCTGGCTGAAGAGGGGTGAAACCCCGAAACCGGTCCTAGGATGCTTGTTTCCAGTCCAGGGAGGACCTGGCCTGGCAATTCGGGCTGGACTGTTCCCATTGGGCACAGGGTCAAGATTGATTTGCATATGGCTGGGTCCAAACTGGAATGGCATGGTGAGCAAAAAAACGATGGAATTAGGCCCAGATCTCTGTACTGGGGTGAATGTATGACATTGTTCTGCATTCTGTCCATCAATAGTTCTTTTTGCATTTGTCACCCCGAGTGGGACGGGTATGCTGAGACGTGAGTCCAGTGCTCTCCATGCCACTGGAATCAAGCTACCCTGGCTGAAGAGGGGTGAAACCCCGAAACTAGTTCTAGGATGCTTTTTTCCAGTCCACGGAGGACCTGGCCTGGCAGTTCGGGTTGGACTGTTCCCATCGGGCACAGGGTCAAGACTGATTTGCATATGGCTGGGTCCAAACTGGAATGGCATGGTGAGCAAAAAAACGATGGTATTAGGCCCTGATCTCTGTACTGGGGTGAATGTATGACATTGTTCTGCATTCTGTCCATCAATAGTTCTTTTTGCATTTGTCACCCCGAGTGGGACGGGTATGCTCAGACGTGAGTCCCGTGCTCTCCATGCCACTGGAATCAAGCTACCCTGGCTGAAGAGGGGTGAAACCCCGAAACCGGTCCTAGGATGCTTGTTTCCAGTCCAGGGATGACCTGGCCTGGCAGTTCGGGCTGGACTGTTCCCATTGGGCACAGGGTCAAGACTGATTTGCATATAGCTGGGTCCATACTGGAATGGCATAGTGAGAAACAAAACGATGGAATTAGGCTCAGATCTCTGTACTGGGGTGAATATATGACATTGTTCTGCATTCTGTCCATCAATAGTTCTTTTTGCATTTGTCACCCCGAGTGGGACGGGTATGCTCAGACGTGAGTCCCGTGCTCTCCATGCCACTGGAATCCAGCTACCCTGGCTGAAGAGGGGTGAAACCCCGAAACCGGTCCTAGGATGCTTGTTTCCAGTCCAGGGAGGACCTGGCCTGGCAGTTCGGGCTGGACTGTTCCCATTGGGCAAAGGGTCAAGACTGATTTGCATATAGCTGGGTCCATACTGGAATGGCATAGTGAGAAACAAAACAATGGAATTAGGCTCAGATCTCTGTACTGGGGTGAATATATGACATTGTTCTGCATTCTGTCCATCAATAGTTCTTTTTGCATTTGTCACCCAGAGTGGAAAGGGTATGCTCAGACGGGAGTCCCATGCTCTCCATGCCACTGGAATCAAGCTACCCTGGCTGAAGAGGGGTGAAACCCCGAAACCGGTCCTAGGATGCTTGTTTCCAGTCCAGGGAGGACCTGGCCTGGCAATTTGGGCTGGACTGTTCCCATTGGGCACAGGGTCAAGATTGATTTGCATATGGCTGGGTCCAAACTGGAATGGCATGGTGAGCAAAAAAACGATGGAATTAGGCCCAGATCTCTGTACTGGGGTGAATGTATGACATTGTTCTGCATTCTGTCCATCAATAGTTCTTTTTGCATTTGTCACCCCGAGTGGGACGGGTATGCTGAGACGTCAGTCCCGTGCTCTCCATGCCACTGGAATCAAGCTACCCTGGCTGAAGAGGGGTGAAACCCCGAAACTGGTTCTAGGATGCTTTTTTCCAGTCCACGGAGGACCTGACCTGGCAGTTCGGGCTGGACTGTTCCTATTGGGCACAGGGTCAAGACTGATTTTCATATGGCTGGGTCCAAAGTGGAATGGCATGGTGAGCAAAAAAACGATGGAATTAGGCCCAGAGCTCTGTACTGTGGTGAATGTATGACATTGTTCTGCATTCTGTCCATCAATAGTTCCTTTTGCATTTGTCACCCCGAGTGGGACGGGTATGCTCAGACGTGAGTCCCATGCTCTCCATGCCACTGGAATCAAGCTAACCAGGATGAAGAGGGGTGAAACCCGAAACTGGTCCTAGGATGCTTGTCTCCAGTCGAGGGAGGACCTGGCCTGGCAGTTCGGCCTGGACTGTTCCCATTGGGCACAGGGTCAAGACTGATTTGCATATGGCTTGGTCCAAACTGGAATGGCATGGTGAGCAAAAAAACAATGGAATTAGGCCCAGATCTCTGTACTGGGGTGAATGTATGACATTGTTCTGCATTCTGTCCATCAATAGTTCTTTTTGCATTTGTCACCCCGAGTGGGACGGGTATGCTCAGACGGGAGTCCCATGCTCTGCATGCCACTGGAATCAAGCTACCCTGGCTGAAGAGGGGTGAAACCCCGAAACCGGTCCTAGGATGCTTGTTTCCAGTCCAGGGAGGACCTGGCCTGGCAGTTTGGGTTGGACTGTTTCCATTGGGCACAGGGTCAAGACTGATTTGCATATGGCTTGGTCCAAACTGGAATGGCATGGTGAGCAAAAAAACGATGGAATTAGGCCCAGATCTCTGTACTGGGGTGAATGTATGACATTGTTCTGCATTCTGTCCATCAATAGTTCCTTTTGCATTTGTCACCCCGAGTGGGACGGGTATGCTCAGACGTGAGTCCCGTGCTCTCCATGCCACTGGAATCAAGCTACCCTGGCGGAAGAGGGGTGAAACCCCAAAACCGGTCCTAGGATGCTTGTTTCCAGTCCAGGGAGGACCTGGCCTGGCAGTTTGGGCTGGACTGTTCCCATTGGGCACAGGGTCAAGACTGATTTGCATATGGCTGGGTCCAAACTGGAATGGCATGGTGAGCAAAAATACGATGGAATTAGGCCCAGATCTCTGTACTGGGGTGAATGTATGACATTGTTCTGCATTCTGTCCATCAATAGTTCTTTTTGCATTTGTCATCCCGAGTGGGACGGGTATGCTCAGACGTGAGTCCCGTGCTCTCCATGCCACTGGAATCAAGCTACCCTGGCTGAAGAAGGGTGAAACCCCGAAACCGGTCCTAGGATGCTTGTTTCCAGTCCAGGGAGGACCTGGCCTGGCAGTTCGGGCTGGACTGTTCCCATTGGGCACAGGGTCAAGACTGATTTGCATATGGCTGGATCCAAACTGGAGTGGCATGGCGAGCAAAAAAACGATGGAATTAGGCCCAGATCTCTGTACTGGGGTGAATGTATGACATTGTTCTGCATTCTGTCCATCAATAATTCTTTTTGCATTTGTCACCCCGAGTGGGACGGGTATGCTCAGACGTCAGTCCCATGCTCTCCATGCCACTGGAATCAAGCCACACTGGCCGAAGAGGGGTGAAACCCCAAAACCGGACCTAGGTTGCTTGTTTCCAGTCCAGGGAAGACCTGACCTGGCAGTTCAGGCTGGACTGTTCCCATTGGGCACAGGGTCAAAACTGATTTGCATATGGCTGGGTCCAAACTGGAATGGCATGGTGAACAAAAATACGATGGAATTAAGCCCAGATCTCTGTGCTGGGGTGAATGAATGACATTGTTCTGCATTCTGTCCATCAACAGTTCTTTTTGCATTTGTCACCCCGAGTGGGACGGGTATGCTGAGACGTGAGTCCCGTGCTCTCCATGCCACTGGAATCAAGCTACCCTGGCTGAAGAGGGGTGAAACCCCGAAACTAGTTCTAGGATGCTTTTTTCCAGTCCACGGAGGACCTGGCCTGGCAGTTCGGCTTGGACTGTTCCCATCGGGCACAGGGTCAAGACTGATTTGCATATGGCTGGGTCCAAACTGGAATGGCATGGTGAGCAAAAAAACGATGGTATTAGGCCCTGATCTCTGTACTGGGGTGAATGTATGACATTGTTCTGCATTCTGTCCATCAATAGTTCTTTTTGCATTTGTCACCCCGAGTGGGACGGGTATGCTCAGACGTGAGTCCCGTGCTCTCCATGCCACTGGAATCAAGCTACCCTGGCTGAAGAGGGGTGAAACCCCGAAACCGGTGTTAGGATGCTTGTTTCCAGTCCAGGGATGACCTGGCCTGGCAGTTCGGGCTGGACTGTTCCCATTGGGCACAGGGTCAAGACTGATTTGCATATGGCTGGGTCCAAACTGGAATGGCATGGTGAGTAAAAAAACGATGGAATTAGGCCCAGATCTCTGTACTGGGGTGAATGTATGACATTGTTCTGCATTCTGTCCATCAATAGTTCTTTTTGCATTTGTCACCCCGAGTGGGACGGGTATGCTCAGACGTGAGTCCCGTGCTCTCCATGCCACTGGAATCCAGCTACCCTGGCTGAAGAGGGGTGAAACCCCGAAACCGGTCCTAGGATGCTTGTTTCCTGTCCAGGGAGGACCTGGCCTGGCAGTTCGGGCTGGACTGTTCCCATTGGGCAAAGGGTCAAGACTGATTTGCATATAGCTGGGTCCATACTGGAATGGCATAGTGAGAAACAAAACGATGGAATTAGGCTCAGATCTCTGTACTGGGGTGAATATATGACATTGTTCTGCATTCTGTCCATCAATAGTTCTTTTTGCATTTGTCACCCAGAGTGGAAAGGGTATGCTCAGACAGGAGTCCCATGCTCTCCATGCCACTGGAATCAAGCTACCCTGGCTGAAGAGGGGTGAAACCCCGAAACCGGTCCTAGGATGCTTGTTTCCAGTCCAGGGAGGACCTGGCCTGGCAATTCGGGCTGGACTGTTCCCATTGGGCACAGGGTCAAGATTGATTTGCATATGGCTGGGTCCAAACTGGAATGGCATGGTGAGCAAAAAAACGATGGAATTAGGCCCAGATCTCTGTACTGGGGTGAATGTATGACATTGTTCTGCATTCTGTCCATCAATAGTTCTTTTTGCATTTGTCACCCCGAGTGGGACGGGTATGCTGAGACGTGAGTCCAGTGCTCTCCATGCCACTGGAATCAAGCTACCCTGGCTGAAGAGGGGTAAACCCCGAAACTAGTTCTAGGATGCTTTTTTCCAGTCCATGGACGACCTGGCCTGGCAGTTCGGGTTGGACTGTTCCCATCGGGCACAGGGTCAAGACTGATTTGCATATGGCTGGGTCCAAACTGGAATGGCATGGTGAGCAAAAAAACGATGGTATTAGGCCCTGATCTCTGTACTGGGGTGAATGTATGACATTGTTCTGCATTCTGTCCATCAATAGTTCTTTTTGCATTTGTCACCCCGAGTGGGACGGGTATGCTCAGACGTGAGTCCCGTGCTCTCCATGCCACTGGAATCAAGCTACCCTGGCTGAAGAGGGGTGAAACCCCGAAACCGGTGTTAGGATGCTTGTTTCCAGTCCAGGGATGACCTGGCCTGGCAGTTCGGGCTGGACTGTTCCCATTGGGCACAGGGTCAAGACTGATTTGCATATGGCTGGGTCCAAACTGGAATGGCATGGTGAGTAAAAAAACGATGGAATTAGGCCCAGATCTCTGTACTGGGGTGAATGTATGACATTGTTCTGCATTCTGTCCATCAATAGTTATTTTTGCATTTGTCACCCCGAGTGGGACGGGTATGCTCAGACGTGAGTCCTGTGCTCTCCATGCCACTGGAATCCAGCTACCCTGGCTGAAGAGGGGTGAAACCCCGAAACCGGTCCTAGGATGCTTGTTTCCAGTCCAGGGAGGACCTGGCCTGGCAGTTCGGGCTGGACTGTTCCCATTGGGCAAAGGGTCAAGACTGATTTGCATATAGCTGGGTCCATACTGGAATGGCATAGTGAGAAACAAAACGATGGAATTAGGCTCAGATCTCTGTACTGGGGTGAATATATGACATTGTTCTGCATTCTGTCCATCAATATTTCTTTTTGCATTTGTCACCCAGAGTGGAAAGGGTATGCTCAGACGTGAGTCCTGTGCTCTCCATGCCACTGGAATCAAGCTACCCTGGCTGAAGAAGGGTGAAACCCCGAAACCGGTCCTAGGATGCTTGTTTCCAGTCCGGGGGGGACCTGGCCTGGCAGATCGGGCTGGACTGTTCCCATTGGACACCGGGTCAAGACTGATTTGCATATGGCTGGGTCCAAACTGGAATGGCACGGTGAGCAAAAAAACGATGGAATTAGGCCCAGATCTCTGTACTGGGGTGAATGTATGACATTGTTCTGCATTCTGTCCATCAATAGTTCTTTTTGCATTTGTCACCCCGAGTGGGACGGGTATGCTCAGACGTGAGTCCCGTGCTCTCCATGCCACTGGAATCAAGCTACCCTGGCTGAAGAAGGGTGAAACCCCGAAACCGGTCCTAGGATGCTTGTTTCCAGTCCGGGGGGGACCTGGCCTGGCAGATCGGGCTGGACTGTTCCCATTGGACACCGGGTCAAGACTGATTTGCATATGGCTGGGTCCAAACTGGAATGGCACGGTGAGCAAAAAAACGATGGAATTAGGCCCAGATCTCTCTACTGGGGTGAATGTATGACATTGTTCTGCATTCTGTCCATCAATAGTTCTTTTTGCATTTGTCACCCCGAGTGGGACGGGTATGCTCAGACGTGAGTCCCGTGCTCTCCATCCCACTGGAATTAAGCTACCCTGGCTGAAGTGGGGTGAAACCCCAAAACCGGTCCTAGGATGCTTGTTTCCAGTCCAGGGAGGACTTGGCCTGGCAGTTCGGGCTGGATTGTTCCCATCGGGCACAGGGTCAAGACTGATTTGCATATGGCTTGGTCCAAACTGGAATGGCATGGTGAGCAAAAAAACGATGGAATTAGGCCCAGATCTCTGTACTGGGGTGAATGTATGACATTGTTCTGCATTCTGTCCCATCAATAGTTCTTTTTGCATTTGTCACCCCGAGTGGGACGGGTATGCTCAGACGGGAGTCCCATGCTCTGCATGCCACTGGAATCAAGCTACCCTGGCTGAAGAGGGGTGAAACCCCGAAACCGGTCCTAGGATGCTTGTTTCCAGTCCAGGGAGGACCTGGCCTGGCAGTTCGGGCTGGACTGTTCCCATTGGGCACAGGGTCAAGACTGATTTGCATATGGCTCTGTCCAAACTGGAATGGCATGGTGAGCAAAAAAACGATGGAATTAGGCTCAGATCTATGTACTGGGGTGAATAAATGACATTGTTCTGCATTCTGTCCATCACTAGTTCTTTTTGCATTTGTCACCCAGAGTGGAACGGGTATGCTCAGGCGTGAGTCTCGTTCTCCCCATGCCACTGGAATCAAGCTACCCTGGCGGAAGAGGGGTGAAACCCCAAAACCGGTCCTAGGATGCTTGTTTCCAGTCCAGGGAGGACCTGGCCTGGCAGTTTGGGCTGGACTGTTCCCATTGGGCACAGGGTCAAGACTGATTTGCATATGGCTGGGTCCAAACTGGAATGGCATGGTGAGCAAAAATACGATGGAATTAGGCCCAGATCTCTGTACTGGGGTGAATGCATGACATTGTTCTGCATTCTGTCCATCAATAGTTCTTTTTGCATTTGTCATCCCGAGTGGGACGGGTATGCTCAGACGTGAGTCCCGTGCTCTCCATGCCACTGGAATCAAGCTACCCTGGCTGAAGAGGGGTGAAACCCCGAAACCGGTCCTAGGATGCTTGTTTCCAGTCCAGGGAGGACCTGGCCTGGCAGTTTGGGTTGGACTGTTCCCATTGGGCACAGGTTCAAGACTGATTTGCATATGGCTTGGTCCAAACTGGAATGGCATGGTGAGCAAAAAAACGATGGAATTAGGCCCAGATCTCTGTACTGGGGTGAATGTATGACATTGTTCTGCATTCTGTCCATCAATAGTTCCTTTTGCATTTGTCACCCCGAGTGGGACGGGTATGCTCAGACGTGAGTCCCGTGCTCTCCATGCCACTGGAACCAAGCTACCCTGGCTGAAGAAGGGTGAAACCCCGAAACCGGTCCTAGGATGCTTGTTTCAAGTCCGGGGGGGGGGCCTGGCCTGGCAGATCGGGCTGGACTGTTCCCATTGGGCACAGGGTCAAGACTGATTTGCATATGGTTGGGTCCAAACTGGAATGGCATGGTGAGCAAAAAAACGATGGAATTAGGCCCAGATCTCTGTACTGGGGTGAATGTATGACATTGTTCTGCATTCTGTCCATCAATAGTTCTTTTTGCATTTGTCACCCCGAGTGGGACGGGTATGCTCAGACGGGAGTCCTGTGCTCTCCATGCCACTGGAATCAAGCTACCCTGGCTGAAGAAGGGTGAAACCCCGAAACCGGTCCTAGGATGCTTGTTTCCAGTCCAGGGAAGACCTGGCCTAGCAGTTCGGGCTGGACTGTTCCCATTGGGCACAGGGTCAAGACTGATTTGCATATGGCTGGGTCCGAACTGGAGTGGCATGGCGAGCAAAAAAACGATGGAATTAGGCCCAGATCTCTGTACTGGGGTGAATGTATGACATTGTTCTGCATTCTGTCCATCAATAGTTCTTTTTACATTTGTCACCCCGAGTGGGACGGGTATGCTCAGACATCAGTTCCATGCTCTCCATGCCACTGGAATCAAGCCACATTGGCCGAAGAGGGGTGAAACCCCGAAACCGGACCTAGGTTGCTTGTTTCCAGTCCAGGGAGGACCTTACCTGGCAGTTCAGGCTGGACTGTTCCCATTGGGCACAGGGTCAAGACTGATTTGCATATGGCTGGGTCCAAACTGGAATGGCATGGTGAGCAAAAAAACGATGGAATTAAGCCCAGATCTCTGTACTGGGGTGAATGTATGACATTGTTCTGCATTCTGTCCATCAATAGTTCTTTTTGCATTTGTCACCCCGAGTGGGACGGGTATGCTCAGACATCAGTCCCATGCTCTCCATGCCACTGGAATCAAGCCACACTGGCCGAAGAGGGGTGAAACCCCGAAACCGGACCTAGGTTGCTTGTTTCCAGTCCAGGGAAGACCTGACCTGGCAGTTCAGGCTGGACTGTTCCCATTGGGCACAGGGTCAAGACTGATTTGCATATGGCTGGGTCCAAACTGGAATGGCATGGTGAGCAAAAATACGATGGAATTAAGCCCAGATCTCTGTACTGGGGTGAGTGTATGACATTGTTCTGCATTCTTTCCATCAATAGTTCTTTTTGCATTTGTCACCCCGAGTGGAACGGGTATGCTCAAATGTGACTCCCGTGCTCTCCATGCCACTGGAATCAAGCTACCCTGGCTGAAGAGGGCTGAAACCCCGAAACCGGTCCTAGGATGCTTGTTTCCAGTCCAGGGAGGACCTGGCCTGGCAGTTTGGGCTGGACTGTTCCCATTGGGCACAGGGTCAAGACAGATTTGCATATGGCTGTGTCCAAACTGGAATGGCATGGTGAGCAAAAAACCGATGGAATTAGGCCCTGATCTCTGTACTGGGGTGAATGTATGATATTGTTCTGCATTCTGTCCATCAATAGTTCTTTTTGCATTTGTCACCCCGAGTGGGACGGGTATGCTCAGACGGGAGTCCCATGCTCTCCATGCCACTGGAATCAAGCTACCCTGGCTGAAGAGGGGTGAAACCCCGAAACCGGTCCTAGGATGCTTGTTTCCAGTCCAGGGAGGACCTGGCCTGGCAATTCGGGCTGGACTGGTCCCATTGGGCACAGGGTCAAGATTGATTTGCATATGGCTGGGTCCAAACTGGAATGGCATGGTGAGCAAAAAAACGATGGAATTAGGCCCAGATCTCTGTACTGGGGTGAATGTATGACATTGTTCTGCATTCTGTCCATCAATAGTTCTTTTTGCATTTGTCACCCCGAGTGGGACGGGTATGCTGAGACGTGAGTCCCGTGCTCTCCATGCCACTGGAATCAAGCTACCCTGGCTGAAGAGGGGTGAAACCCCGAAACTGGTTCTAGGATGCTTTTTTCCAGTCCACGGAGGACCTGGCCTGGCAGTTCGGGCTGGACTGTTCCTATTGAGCACAGGGTCAAGACTGATTTTCATATGGCTGGGTCCAAACTGGAATGGCATGGTGAGCAAAAAAACGATGGAATTAGGCCCAGAGCTCTGTACTGTGGTGAATGTATGACATTGTTCTGCATTCTGTCCATCAATAGTTTTTTTTGCATTTGTCACCCCGAGTGGGGCGGGTATGCTCAGACGTGAGTCCCGTGCTATCCATGCCACTGGAATCAAGCTACCCTGGCTGAAGAGGGGTGAAACCCCGAAACCGGTCCTAGGATGCTTGTTTCCAGTCCAGGGATGACCTGGCCTGGCAGTTCGGGCTGGACTGTTCCCATTGGGCACAGGGTCAAGACTGATTTGCATATGGCTGGGTCCAAACTGGAATGGCATGGTGAGCAAAAAAACGATGGAATTAGGCCCAGATCTCTGTACTGGGGTGAATGTATGACATTGTTCTGCATTCTGTCCATCAATAGTTTTTTTTGCATTTGTCACCCCGAGTGCGATGGGTATGCTCAGACGTGAGTCCCGTGCTCTCCATGCCACTGGAATCCAGCTACCCTGGCTGAAGAGGGGTGAAACCCCGAAACCGGTCCTAGGATGCTTGTTTCCAGTCCAGGGAGGACCTGGCCTGGCAGTTTGGGCTGGACTGTTCCCATTGGGCATAGTGTCAAGACTGATTTGCATATAGCTGGGTCCATACTGGAATGGCATAGTGAGAAACAAAACAATGGAATTAGGCTCAGATCTCTGTACTGGGGTGAATGTATGACATTGTTCTGCATTCTGTCCAACAATAGTTCTTTTTGCATTTGTCACCCCGAGTGGAACGGGTATGCTCAGACGTGAGTCCCGTGCTCTCTATGCCACTGGAATCAAGCTACCCTGGCTGAAGAGGGGTGAAACCCCGAAACCGGTCCTAGGATGCTTGTTTCCAGTCCAGGGAGGACCTGGCCTGGCAGTTTGGGCTGGACTGTTCCCATTGGGCACAGGGTCAAGACTGATTTGCATTTGGCTGTGTACAAACTGGAATGGCATAGTGAGCAAAAAAACGGATGGAATTAGGCCCAGATCTCTGTACTGGGGTGTATGTATGACATTGTTCTGCATTATGACCATCAATAGTTCCTTTTGCATTCGTCACCCCGAGTGGGATGGGTATGCTCAGACGTGAGTCCCATGCTCTCCATGCCACTGGAATCAAGCTAACCAGGCTGAAGAGGGGTGAAACCCCGAAACCGATCCTAGGATGCTTGTTTCCAGTCCAGAGAGGACCTGGCCTGGCAGTTTGGGCTGGACTGTTCCCATTGGGTACAGGGTCAAGACTGATTTGCATTTGGCTGTGTACAAACTGGAATGGCATAGTGAGCAAAAAAACAATGGAATTAGGCCCAGATCTCTGTACTGGGGTGAATGTATGAAATTGTTCTGCATTCTGTCCATCAATAGTTCTTTTTGCATTTGTCACCCCGAGTGGGACGGGTATGCTCAGACGGGAGTCCCATGCTCTCCATGCCACTGGAGTCAAGCTACCCTGGCTGCAGAGGGGTGAAACCCCGAAGCCGGTCCTAGGATGCTTGTTTCCAGTCCAGGGAGTACCTGGCCTGGCAGTTCGGGTTGGACTGTTCCCATCGGGCACAGGGTCAAGACTGATTTGCATATGGCTGGGCCCAAACTGGAATGGCATGGTGAGCAAAAAAACGATGGTATTAGGCCCTGATCTCTGTACTGGGGTGAATGTATGACATTGTTCTGCATTCTGTCCATCAATAGTTCTTTTTGCATTTGTCACCCCGAGTGGGACGGGTATGCTCAGACGTGAGTCCCGTGCTCTCCATGCCACTGGAATCAAGCTACCCTGGCTAAAGAGGGGTGAAACCCCAAAACCGGTCCTAGGATGCTTGTTTCCAGTCCAGGGATGACCTGGCCTGGCAGTTCGGGCTGGACTGTTCCCATTGGGCACAGGGTCAAGACTGATTTGCATATGGCTGGGTCCAAACTGGAATGGCATGGTGAGCAAAAAAACGATGGAATTAGGCCCAGATCTCTGTACTGGGGTGAATGTATGACATTGTTCTGCATTCTGTCCATCAATAGTTCTTTTTGCATTTGTCACCCCGAGTGGGACGGGTATGCTCAGACGTGAGTCCCGTGCTCTCCATGCCACTGGAATCCAGCTACCCTGGCTGAAAAGGGGTGAAACCACGAAACCGGTCCTAGGATTCTTGTTTCCAGTCCAGGGAGGTCCTGGCCTGGCAGTTCGGGCTGGACTGTTCCCATTGGGCAAAGGGTCAAGGCTGATTTGCATATAGCTGGGTCCATACTGGAATGGCATAGTGAGCAACAAAACGATGGAATTAGGCTCAGATCTCTGTACTGGGGTGAATATATGACATTGTTCTGCATTCTGTCCATCAATAGTTCTTTTTCCATTTGTCACCCAGAGTGGAAAGGGTATGCTCAGACGTGAGTCCCGTGCTCTCTATGCCACTGGAATCAAGCTACCCTGGCTGAAGAGGGGTGAAACCCCGAAACCGGTCCTAGGATGCTTGTTTGCTTGTTTCCAGGCCAGGGAGGACCTGGCCTGGCAGTTTGGGCTGGACTGTTCCCATTGGGCACATGGTCAAGACTGATTTGCATTTGGCTGTGTACAAACTGGAATGGCATAGTGAGCAAAAAAAGGATGGAATTAGGCCCAGATCTCTGTACTGGGGTGAATGTATGACATTGTTCTGCATTATGACCATCAATAGTTCCTTTTGCATTTGTCACCCCGAGTGGGACGGGTATGCTCAGACGTGAGTCCCATGCTCTCCATGCCACTGGAATCAAGCTAACCAGGCTGAAGAGGGGTGAAACCCCGAAACTGGTCCTAGGATGCTTGTCTCCAGTCGAGGGAGGACCTGGCCTGGCAGTTCGGGCTGGACTGTTCCCATTGGGCACAGGGTCAAGACAGATTTGCATATGGCTTGGTCCAAACTGGAATGGCATGGTGAGCAAAAAAACGATGGAATTAGGCCCAGATCTCTGTACTGGGGTGAATGTATGATATTGTTCTGCATTCTGTCCATCAATAGTTCTTTTTGCATTTGTCACCCCGAGTGGGACGGGTATGCTGAGACGTGAGTCCCGTGCTCTCCATGCCACTGGAATCAAGCTACCCTGGCTGAAGAGGGGTGAAACCCCGAAACTGGTTCTAGGATGCTTTTTTCCAGTCCACGGAGGACCTGGCCTGGCAGTTCGGGCTGGACTGTTCCTATTGAGTACAGGGTCAAGACTGATTTTCATATGGCTGGGTCCAAACTGGAATGGCATGGTGAGCAAAAAAACGATGGAATTAGGCCCAGATCTCTGTACTCGGGAGAATGTATGACATTGTTCTGCATTCTGTCCATCAATAGTTCTTTTTGCATTTGTCACCCCGAGTGGGACGGGTATGCTCAGACGTGAGTCCCGTGCTCTCCATGCCACTGGAATCAAGCTACCCTGGCTGAAGAGGGGTGAAACCCCGAAACCGGTCCTAGGATGCTTATTTCCAGTCCAGGGAGTACCTGGCCTGGCAGTTCGGGCTGGACTGTTCCCATCGGGCACAGGGTCAAGACTGATTTGCATATGGCTGGGTCCAAACTGGAATGGCATGGTGAGCAAAAAAACGATGGTATTAGGCCCTGATCTCTGTACTGGAGTGAATGTATGACATTGTTCTGCATTCTGTCCATCAGTAGTTCTTTTTGCATTTGTCACCCCGAGTGGGACGGGTATGCTCAGACGTGAGTCCCGTGCTCTCCATGCCACTGGAATCAAGCTACCCTGGCTGAAGAGGGGTGAAACCCCGAAACCGGTCCTAGGATGCTTGTTTCCAGTCCAGGGATGACCTGGCCTGGCAGTTCGGGCTGGACTGTTCCCATTGGGCACAGGGTCAAGACTGATTTGCATATGGCTGGGTCCAAACTGGAATGGCATGGTGAGCAAAAAAACGATGGAATTAGGCCCAGATCTCTGTACTGGGGTGAATGTATGACATTGTTCTGCATTCTGTCCATCAATAGTTCTTTTTGCATTTGTCACCCCGAGTGCGATGGGTATGCTCAGATGCGAGTCCCGTGCTCTCCATGCCACTGGAATCCAGCTACCCTGGCTGAAGAGGGGTGAAACCCCGAAACCGGTCCTAGGATGCTTGTTTCCAGTCCAGGGAGGACCTGGCCTGGCAGTTTGGGCTGGACTGTTCCCATTGGGCACAGGGTCAAGACTGATTTGCATTTGGCTGTGTACAAACTGGAATGGCATAGTGAGCAAAAAAACGGATGGAATTAGGCCCAGATCTCTGTACTGGGGTGAATGTATGACATTGTTCTGCATTATGACCATCAATAGTTCCTTTTGCATTCGTCACCCCGAGTGGGATGGGTATGCTCAGACGTGAGTCCCATGCTCTCCATGCCACTGGAATCAAGCTAACCAGGCTGAAGAGGGGTGAAACCCCGAAACTGGTCCTAGGATGCTTGTTTCCAGTCCAGGGAGGACCTGGTCTGGCAGTTTGGGCTGGACTGTTCCCATTGGGTACAGGGTCAAGACTGATTTGCATTTGGCTGTGTACAAACTGGAATGGCATAGTGAGCAAAAAAACAATGGAATTAGGCCCAGATCTCTGTACTGGGGTGAATGTATGAAATTGTTCTGCATTCTGTCCATCAATAGTTCTTTTTGCATTTGTCACCCCTAGTGGGACGGGTATGCTCAGACGGGAGTCCCATGCTCTCCATGCCACTGGAATCAAGCTACCCTGGCTGAAGAGGGGTGAAACCCCGAAACCGGTCCTAGGATGCTTGTTTCCAGTCCAGGGAGGACCTGGCCTGGCAATTCGGGCTGGACTGTTCCCATTGGGCACAGGGTCAAGATTGATTTGCATATGGCTGGGTCCAAACTGGAATGGCATGGTGAGCAAAAGAACGATGGTATTAGGCCCTGATCTCTGTACTGGGGTGAATGTATGACATTGTTCTGCATTCTGTCCATCAACAGTTCTTTTTGCATTTGTCACCCCGAGTGGGACGGGTATGCTCAGACGTGAGTCCCGTGCTCTCCATGCCACTGGAATCAAGCTACCCTGGCTAAAGAGGGGTGAAACCCCAAAACCGGTCCTAGGATGCTTGTTTCCAGTCCAGGGATGACCTGGCCTGGCAGTTCGGGCTGGACTGTTCCCATTGGGCACAGGGTCAAGACTGATTTGCATATGGCTGGGTCCAAACTGGAATGGCATGGTGAGCAAAAAAACAATGGAATTAGGCCCAGATCTCTGTACTGGGGTGAATGTATGACATTGTTCTGCATTCTGTCCATCAATAGTTCTTTTTGCATTTGTCACCCCGAGTGGGACGGGTATGCTCAGACGTGAGTCCCGTGCTCTCCATGCCACTGGAATCCAGCTACCCTGGCTGAAAAGGGGTGAAACCACGAAACCGGTCCTAGGATGCTTGTTTCCAGTCCAGGGAGGACCTGGCCTGGCAGTTCGGGCTGGACTGTTCCCATTGGGCAAAGGGTCAAGACTGATTTGCATATAGCTGGGTCCATACTGGAATGGCATAGTGAGAAACAAAACGATGGAATTAGGCTCAGATCTCTGTACTGGGGTGAATATATGACATTGTTCTGCATTCTGTCCCATCAATAGTTCTTTTTGCATTTGTCACCCCGAGTGGGACGGGTATGCTCAGACGGGAGTCCCATGCTCTGCATGCCACTGGAATCAAGCTACCCTGGCTGAAGAGTGGTGAAACCCCGAAACCGGTCCTAGGATGCTTGTTTCCAGTCCAGGGAGGACCTGGCCTGGCAGTTCGGGCTGGACTGTTCCCATTGGGCACAGGGTCAAGACTGATTTGCATATGGCTCTGTCCAAACTGGAATGGCATGGTGAGCAAAAAAACGATGGAATTAGGCCCAGATCTATGTACTGGGGTGAATGAATGACATTGTTCTGCATTCTGTCCATCAATAGTTCTTTTTGAATTTGTCACCCTGAGTGGAACGGGTATGCTCAGGCGTGAGTCTCGTGCTCTCCATGCCACTGGAATCAAGCTACCCTGGCGGAAGAGGGGTGAAACCCCAAAACTGGTCCTAGGATGCTTGTTTCCAGTCCAGGGAGGACCTGGCCTGGCAGTTTGGGTTGGACTGTTCCCATTGGGCACAGGGTCAAGACTGATTTGCATATGGCTTGGTCCAAACTGGAATGGCATGGTGAGCAAAAAAACGATGGAATTAGGCCCAGATCTCTGTACTGGGGTGAATGTATGACATTGTTCTGCATTCTGTCCATCAATAGTTCCTTTTGCATTTGTCACCCCGAGTGGGACGGGTATGCTCAGACGTGAGTCCCGTGCTCTCCATGCCACTGGAACCAAGCTACCCTGGCTGAAGAAGGGTGAAACCCCGAAACCGGTCCTAGGATGCTAGTTTCAAGTCCGGGGGGGACCTGGCCTGGCAGATCAGGCTGGACTGTTCCCATTGGGCACAGGGTCAAGACTGATTTGCATATGGCTGGGTCCAAACTGGACTGGCATGGTGAGCAAAAAAACGATGGAATTAGGCCCAGATCTCTGTACTGGGGTGAATGTATGACATTGTTCTGCATTCTGTCCATCAATAGTGCTTTTTGCATTTGTCACCCCGAGTGGGACGGGTATGCTCAGACGTGAGTCCCGTGCTCTCCATGCCACTGGAATCAAGCTACCCTGGCTGAAGAGGGGTGAAACCCCGAAACCGGTCCTAGGATGCTTGTTTCCAGTCCAGGGATGACCTGGCCTGGCAGTTCGGGCTGGACTGTTCCTATTGAGCACAGGGTCAAGACTGATTTTCATATGGCTGGGTCCAAACTGGAATGGCATGGTGAGCAAAAAAAACGATGGAATTAGGCCCAGAGCTCTGTACTGGGGTGAATGTATGACATTGTTCTGCATTCTGTCCATCAGTAGTTTTTTTTGCATTTGTCACCCCGAGTGGGACGGGTATGCTCAGACGCGAGTCCCGTGCTCTCCATGCCACTGGAATCAAGCTACCCTGGCTGAAGAGGGGTGAAACCCCGAAGCCGGTCCTAGGATGCTTGTTTCCAGTCCAGGGAGTACCTGGCCTGGCAGTTCGGGTTGGACTGTTCCCATCGGGCACAGGGTCAAGACTGATTTGCATATAGCTGGGCCCAAACTGGAATGGCATGGTGAGCAAAAAAACGATGGTATTAGGCCCTGATCTCTGTACTGGGGTGAATGTATGACATTGTTCTGCATTCTGTCCATCAACAGTTCTTTTTGCATTTGTCACCCCGAGTGGGACGGGTATGCTCAGACGTGAGTCCCGTGCTCTCCATGCCACTGGAATCAAGCTACCCTGGCTAAAGAGGGGTGAAACCCCAAAACCGGTCCTAGGATGCTTGTTTCCAGTCCAGGGATGACCTGGCCTGGCAGTTCGGGCTGGACTGTTCCCATTGGGCACAGGGTCAAGACTGATTTGCATATGGCTGGGTCCAAACTGGAATGGCATGGTGAGCAAAAAAACGATGGAATTAGGCCCAGATCTCTGTACTGGGGTGAATGTATGACATTGTTCTGCATTCTGTCCATCAATAGTTCTTTTTGCATTTGTCACCCCGAGTGCAATGGGTATGCTCAGACGCGAGTCCCGTGCTCTCCATGCCACTGGAATCCAGCTACCCTGGCTGAAGAGGGGTGAAACCCCGAAACCGGTCCTAGGATGCTTGTTTCCAGTCCAGGGAGGACCTGGCCTGGCAGTTCGGGCTGGACTGTTCCCATTGGGCAAAGGGTCAAGACTGATTTGCATATAGCTGGGTCCATACTGGAATGGCATAGTGAGAAACAAAACAATGGAATTAGGCCCAGATCTCTGTACTGGGGTGAATGTATGACATTGTTCTGCATTCTGTCCAACAATAGTTCTTTTTGCATTTGTCACCCCGAGTGGGACGGGTATGCTCAGACGTGAGTCCCGTGCTCTCTATGCCACTGGAATCAAGCTACCCTGGCTGAAGAGGGGTGAAACCAGAAACCAGTCCTAGGATGCTTGTTTCCAGTCCAGGGAGGACCTGGCCTGGCAGTTTGGGCTGGACTGTTCCCATTGGGCACAGGGTCAAGACTGATTTGCATTTGGCTGTGTACAAACTGGAATGGCATAGTGAGCAAAAAAACGGATGGAATTAGGCCCAGATCTCTGTACTGGGGTGCATGTATGACATTGTTCTGCATTATGACCATCAATAGTTCCTTTTGCATTCGTCACCCCGAGTGGGATGGGTATGCTCAGACGTGAGTCCCATGCTCTCCATGCCACTGGAATCAAGCTAACCAGGCTGAAGAGGGGTGAAACCCCGAAACTGGTCCTAGGATGCTTGTTTCCAGTCCAGGGAGGACCTGGCCTGGCAGTTTGGGCTGGACTGTTCCCATTGGGTACAGGGTCAAGACTGATTTGCATTTGGCTGTGTACAAACTGGAATGGCATAGTGAGCAAAAAAACAATGGAATTAGGCCCAGATCTCTGTACTGGGGTGAATGTATGAAATTGTTCTGCATTCTGTCCATCAATAGTTCTTTTTGCATTTGTCACCCCGAGTGGGACGGGTATGCTCAGACGGGAGTCCCATGCTCTCCATGCCACTGGAATCAAGCTACCCTGGCTGAAGAGGGGTGAAACCCCGAAACCGGTCCTAGGATGCTTGTTTCCAGTCCAGGGAGGACCTGGCCTGGCAATTCGGGCTGGACTGTTCCCATTGGGCACAGGGTCAAGATTGATTTGCATATGGCTGGGTCCAAACTGGAATGGCATGGTGAGCAAAAAAAACGATGGAATTAGGCCCAGAGCTCTGTACTGGGGTGAATGTATGACATTGTTCTGCATTCTGTCCATCAGTAGTTTTTTTTGCATTTGTCACCCCGAGTGGGACGGGTATGCTCAGACGTGAGTCCCGTGCTCTCCATGCCACTGGAATCAAGCTACCCTGGCTGAAGAGGGGTGAAACCCCGAAGCCGGTCCTAGGATGCTTGTTTCCAGTCCAGGGAGTACCTGGCCTGGCAGTTCGGGTTGGACTGTTCCCATCGGGCACAGGGTCAAGACTGATTTGCATATAGCTGGGCCCAAACTGGAATGGCATGGTGAGCAAAAAAACGATGGTATTAGGCCCTGATCTCTGTACTGGGGTGAATGTATGACATTGTTCTGCATTCTGTCCATCAACAGTTCTTTATGCATTTGTCACCCCGAGTGGGACGGGTATGCTCAGACGTGAGTCCCGTGCTCTCCATGCCACTGGAATCAAGCTACCCTGGCTAAAGAGGGGTGAAACCCCAAAACCGGTCATAGGATGCTTGTTTCCAGTCCAGGGATGACCTGGCCTGGCAGTTCGGGCTGGACTGTTCCCATTGGGCACAGGGTCAAGACTGATTTGCATATAGCTGGGTCCATACTGGAATGGCATAGTGAGAAACAAAACGATGGAATTAGGCTCAGATCTCTGTACTGGGGTGAATATATGACATTGTTCTGCATTCTGTCCATCAATAGTTCTTTTTGCATTTGTCACCCAGAGTGGAAAGGGTATGCTCAGACGTGAGTCACGTGCTCTCTATGCCACTGGAATCAAGCTACCCTGGCTGAAGAGGGGTGAAACCCCGAAACCGGTCCTAGGATGCTTGTTTCCAGGCCAGGGAGGACCTGGCCTGGCAGTTTGGGCTGGACTGTTCCCATTGGGCACAGGGTCAAGACTGATTTGCATTTGGCTGTGTACAAACTGGAATGGCATAGTGAGCAAAAAAAGGATGGAATTAGGCCCAGATCTCTGTACTGGGGTGAATGTATGACATTGTTCTGCATTATGACCATCAATAGTTCCTTTTGCATTTGTCACCCCGAGTGGGACGGGTATGCTCAGACGTGAGTCCCATGCTCTCCATGCCACTGGAATCAAGCTAACCAGGCTGAAGAGGGGTGAAACCCCGAAACTGGTCCTAGGATGCTTGTCTCCAGTCGAGGGAGGACCTGGCCTGGCAGTTCGGGCTGGACTGTTCCCATTGGGCACAGGGTCAAGACTGATTTGCATATGGCTTGGTCCAAACTGGAATGGCATGGTGAGCAAAAAAACTATGGAATTAGGCCCAGATCTCTGTATTGGGGTGAATGTATGACATTGTTCTGCATTCTGTCCATCAATAGTTCTTTTTGCATTTGTCACCCCGAGTGGGACGGGTATGCTCAGACGTGAGTCCCGTGCTCTCCATCCCACTGGAATTAAGCTACCCTGGCTGAAGAGGGGTGAAACCCCGAAACCGGTCCTAGGATGCTTGTTTCCAGTCCAGGGAGGACCTGGCCTGGCAGTTCAGGCTGGACTGTTCCCATTGGGCACAGGGTCAAGACTGATTTGCATATGGCTTGGTCCAAACTGGAATGGCGAGCAAAAAAACGATGGAATTAGGCCCAGATCTCTGTACTGGGGTGAATGTATGACATTGTTCTGCATTCTGTCCCATCAATAGTTCTTTTTGCATTTGTCACCCCGAGTGGGACGGGTATGCTCAGACGGGAGTCCCATGCTCTGCATGCCACTGGAATCAAGCTACCCTGGCTGAAGAGTGGTGAAACCCCGAAACCGGTCCTAGGATGCTTGTTTCCAGTCCAGGGAGGACCTGGCCTGGCAGTTCGGGCTGGACTGTTCCCATTGGGCACAGGGTCAAGACTGATTTGCATATGGCTCTGTCCAAACTGGAATGGCATGGTGAGCAAAACAACGATGGAATTAGGCCCAGATCTATGTACTGGGGTGAATGAATGACCTTGTTCTGCATTCTGTCCATCAATAGTTCTTTTTGAATTTGTCACCCTGAGTGGAACGGGTATGCTCAGGCGTGAGTCTCGTGCTCTCCATGCCACTGGAATCAAGCTACCCTGGCGGAAGAGGGGTGAAACCCCAAAACTGGTCCTAGGATGCTTGTTTCCAGTCCAGGGAGGACCTGGCCTGGCAGTTTGGGTTGGACTGTTCCCATTGGGCACAGGGTCAAGACTGATTTGCATATGGCTTGGTCCAAACTGGAATGGCATGGTGAGCAAAAAAACGATGGAATTAGGCCCAGATCTCTGTACTGGGGTGAATGTATGACATTGTTCTGCATTCTGTCCATCAATAGTTCCTTTTGCATTTGTCACCCCGAGTGGGACGGGTATGCTCAGACGTGAGTCCCGTGCTCTCCATGCCACTGGAACCAAGCTACCCTGGCTGAAGAAGGGTGAAACCCCGAAACCGGTCCTAGGATGCTAGTTTCAAGTCCGGGGGGGACCTGGCCTGGCAGATCGGGCTGGACTGTTCCCATTGGGCACAGGGTCAAGACTGATTTGCATATGGCTGGGTCCAAACTGGACTGGCATGGTGAGCAAAAAAACGATGGAATTAGGCCCAGATCTCTGTACTGGGGTGAATGTATGACATTGTTCTGCATTCTGTCCATCAATAGTTCTTTTTGCATTTGTCACCCCGAGTGGGACGGGTATGCTCAGACGTGAGTCCCGTGCTCTCCATGCCACTGGAATCAAGCTACCCTGGCTGAAGAAGGGTGAAACCCCGAAACCGGTCCTAGGATGCTTGTTTTCAGTCCAGGAAGGACCTGGCCTGGCAGTTCGGGCTGGACTGTTCCCATTGGGCACAGGGTCAAGACTGATTTGCATATGACTGGATCCAAACTGGAGTGGCATGGCGAGCAAAAAAACGATGGAATTAGGCCCAGATCTCTGTACTGGGGTGAATGTAGGACATTGTTCTGCATTCTGTCCATCAATAATTCTTTTTGCATTTGTCACCCCGAGTGGGACGGGTATGCTCAGACGTCAGTCCCATGCTCTCCATGCCACTGGAATCAAGCCACACTGGGCGAAGAGGGGTGAAACCCCGAAACCGGACCTATGTTGCTTGTTTCCAGTCCAGGGAAGACCTGACCTGGCAGTTCAGGCTGGACTGTTCCCATTGGGCACAGGGTCAAAACTGACTTGCAAATGTCTAGGTCCAAACTGGAATGGCATGGTGAACAAAAATTAGATGGAATTAAGCCCAGATCTCTGTACTGGGGTGAATGTATGACATTGTTCTGCATTCTGTCCATCAATAGTTCTTTTTGCATTTGTCACCCCGAGTGGGATGGGTATGCTCAGACGTGAGTCCCGTGCTCTCCCTGGCTGAAGAGGGTTGAAACCCCGAAACCGGTCCTAGGATGCTTGTTTCCAGTCCAGGGAGGACCTGGCCTGGCAGTTCGGGCTGGACTGTTCCCATTGGGCACAGGGTCAAGACTGATTTGCATATGGCTGGGTCAAAATTGGAATGGCATGGTGAGCAAAAAAACGATGGTATTAGGCCCTGATCTCTGTACTGAGGTGAATGTATGACATTGTTCTGCATTCTGTCCATCAATAGTTCTTTTTGGATTTTTCACCCCGAGTGGGACGGGTATGCTCAGACGTGAGTCCCGTGCTCTCTATGCCACTGGAATCAAGCTACCCTGGCTGAAGAGGGGTGAAACCAGAAACCAGTCCTAGGATGCTTGTTTCCAGTCCAGGGAGGACCTGGCCTGGCAGTTCGGGCTGGACTGTTCCCATTGGGCAAAGGGTCAAGACTGATTTGAACATATCGCTGGGTCCAGACTGGAATGGCATGGTGAGAAAAAAAATGATGGAATTAGGCCCAGATGTCTGTACTGGGGTGAATGTATGACATTGTTCTGCATTATGTCCATCAATAGTTCCTTTTGCATTTGTCACGCCGAGTGAGACGGGTATGCTCAGACGTGAGTCCCGTGCTCTCCATGCCACTGGAATCAAGCTACCCTGGCCGAAGAGGGGTGAAACCCCGAAACCGGTCCTAGTATGCTTGTTTCCAGTCCAGGGAGGACATGGCCTGGCAGTTCGGGCTATACTTTTCCCATTGGGCACAGGGTAAAGACTAATTTGCATATGGCTGGGTCCAAACTGGAATGGCATGGTGATCAAAAACACGATCGAATTAGGCCCAGATCTCTGTACTGGGGTTAGTGTATGACATTGTTCTGCATTCTGTCCATCAATAGTTCTTTTTGCATTTGACACCCCGAGTGGGACGGGTATGCTCAAACGTGAGTCCCGTGCTCTCCATGCCACTGGAATCAAGCTACCTTGGCTGAAAAGGGGTGAAACCCCGAAACCGGTCCTAGGATGCTTGTTTACAGTCCAGGGAGGACCTGACCTGGCAGTTCAGGCTGGACTGTTCCCATTGGGCACAGGGTCAAAACTGATTTGCATATGGCTGGGTCAAAACTGGAATGGCATTGTGAGCAAACATACAATGGAATTAGGCCCAGATCTCTGTACTGGGGTGAATGTATGACATTGTTCTGCATTCTGTCCATCAATAGTTCTTTTTGCATTTGTCACCCCGAGTGGGACGGGTATGCTCAGACGTGAGTCCCATGCACTCCATGCCACTGGAATCAAGCCACACTGGCTGAAGAGGGGTGAAACCCCGAAACCGGTCCTAGGTTGCTTGTTTCCAGTCCAGGGAGGACCTGGTCTGGCAGCTCGGGCTGGACTGTTCCCATTCGGCACAGGGTCAAGACTGATTTGCATATGACTGTGTCCAAACTGGAATGGCATGGTGAGCAAAAAAACGATGGTATTAGGCCCAGATCTATGTACTGGGGTGAATGTATGACATTGTTCTGCATTCTGTCCATCAATAGTTCTTTTTGCATTTGTCACCCCGAGTGGGACGGGTATGCTCAGACGTGAGTCCCGTGCTCTCCATGCCACTGGAATCAAGCTACCCTGGCTGAAGAGGGGTGAAACACCGAAACCGGTTCTATGATGCTTGTTTCCAGTCCGGGGGGGACCTGGCCTGGCAGATCGGGCTGGACTGTTCCCATTGGGCACAGGGTCAAGACTGATTTGCATATGGCTGGGTCCAAACTGGAATGGCATGGTGAGCAAAAAAACGATGGAATTAGGCCCAGATCTCTGTACTGGGATGAATGTATGACATTGTTCTGCATTCTGTCCCATCAATAGTTCTTTTTGCATTTGTCACCCCGAGTGGGACGGGTATGCTCAGACGTGAGTCCCGTGCTCTCCATGCCACTGGAATCAAGCTACCCTGGCTCAAGAGGGGTGAAACACCGAAACCGGTTCTATGATGCTTGTTTCCAGTCCGGGGGGGACCTGGCCTGGCAGATCGGGCTGGACTGTTCCCATTGGGCACAGGGTCAAGACTGATTTGCATGTGGCTGGGTCCAAACTGGAATGGCATGGTGAGCAAAAAAACGATGGAATTAGGCCCAGATCTCTGTACTGGGATGAATGTATGACATTGTTCTGCAATCTGTCCATCAATAGTTCTTTTTGCATTTGTCACCCCGAGTGGGACAGGTATGCTCAGACGTGAGTCCCGTGCTCTCCATGCCACTGGAATCAAGCTACCCTGGCTGAAAAAGGGTGAAACTCCAAAACCAGTCCTAGGATGCTTGTTTCCAGTCCAGGGAGGACCTGGCCTGGCAGCTCGGGCTGGACTGTTCCCATTGGGCACAGGTTCAAGACTGATTTGCATATGGCTGTGTCCAAACTGGAATGGCATGGTGAGCAAAAAAACGATGGAATTAGGCCCAGATCTCTGTACTGGAGTGAATGTATGACATTGTTCTGCATTCTGTCCATCAATAGTTCTTTTTGCATATGTCACCCCGATTGGGACGGGTATGCTCAGACGTGAGTCCCGTACTCTCCATGCCACTGGAATCAAGCTACCCTGGCTGAAGAGGGGTGAAACCCCAAAACCGGTCCTAGGATGCTTGTTTCCAGTCCAGGGAGGACCTGACCTGGCAGGTCAGGCTGGACTGTTCCCATTGGGCACAGGGTCAAGACTGATTTGCATATGGCTGGGTCCAAACTGGAATGGCATGGTGAGCAAAAAAACGATGGAATTAGGCCCAGATCTCTGTACTGGGGTGAATGTATGACATTGTTCTGCATTCTGTCCATCAATCGTTCTTTTTGCATTTGTCACCCCGAGTGGGACGGGTATGCTCAGACGTGAGTCCCGTGCTCTCCATGCCACTGGAATCAAGCTACCCTGGCTGAAGAGGGATGAAACCCCGAAACCGGTCCTAGGATGCTTGTTTCCAGTCCAGGGAGGACCTTGCATGGCAGTTTGGGCTGGACTGTACCCATTGGGCACAGGGTCAAGACTGATTTGCATATGGCTGTGTCCAAACTGGAATGGCATGGTAAGCAAAAAAATTATGTTATTAGGCCCAGATCTCTGTACTGGGGTGAATGTATGACATTGTTCTGCATTCTGTCCATCAATAGTTCTTTTTGCATAGTCGTTGATACCAACCCATGTGTGTGGGGATGCGTGGGGTCCTCTGGTGAATCAGTATGTTCTGGATGGCTGTGCCCAGAGCTATAGCCATCTGTTTCCCCTGCCTAGATTTTAGGGGGTAGGTAAGAGGGTTAGGCACCCCTAGGACATATGCAGGGAGTCTGAAGATCTCTGTAGTCAGGTGCTTGTCCACTTCGTCCAATATGTGAGACCAGTAGCCCCGGATATGTTCATAGTCCCAAAGCAGATGGACCAGCGTGCCCCTCCCCCCACATCCCCACCAGCAATCCGGGCTCTGTGTTGCATCTGCCTGGTGAAGTCTCTCTGGGGTATAGTACCAGTGATAGACTAATTTGGTTAATGTTTCGGTGAGACCTACGTGTGTTGCTGTGTGGCGTGCCCTATAACATGCCCCTTCCCATTCCTCGGGAGTGAGGTCGCGTCCTAATTCCAATTCCCAGCAAGCCCTCCCTGCATGGTAAATGTGGGTGTATTTGGATTGGAGCATCCCATAGAGATCCGAGATCAGTTTCTTATCGGAGGACCGTGTTATGAGCCAACGTTCGAATGGTGTAAGGATCCTCGCCGCCTGTGAATGATTGTCAGGGTGTATTGCCCAGTGTCGTACCTGGAGGAAGCACAAGCGCTCCGACTCTGGGAGGCCATAGTCGGCCCGAAGTTGTGAAAAGGGGATGATTTCCCCTTTGGCAAATAAAAGGCCTAACGCGCGACATCCAGCTTCCCTCCATGAGTGAAAGGATTGTGAGTCAGTCCCGGGGCTAAAATCTGGGTTATCCAATATCGATGTGAGTGGCGAGGGGAAGCTCATGAGGTCGTGGGGTATGATCATCTGGTCCCAGACCATGAGGGTTTTACGCGTCACCTGCAAGGCATATAGGTTAGGAGGTACCCGCCACGGCACGGTCCTGGAAGAGCCAGTTCTTTTCGGATTCGGCCCAGCTCCACTCGACCAAGTATCTGAGCTGTGTGGCTTTGTAATAAAGCGCGAGGTCCGGGATCCTGAGTACCCCTTCGTGTGGTGGGACTATGCCGACCACTCATTTTTGTTGTGGCTTACGTCCCTGCCAGATGAAATGATAAAGATCCGATTGTACCTTCTGGAGCCAGCCAAATGGAGGTGCCAGAGGAAGTGTTTGAAATAAATAGAGAATTTTAGGGAGGATATTCATCTTTATCGCAGCTATACGTCCTAGCCAGGAGATCTGGTGATGTTTCCACCTCTCAAGTTCAGTGCAGATGCGAGAGTGGAGGAGTGAGAAGTTAGCCAGTCTCATGTCCTGTAGAGTTGGAGCCAGATATATACCCAGATATGAGACGGTATCATCCGACCACCGCAGCGGGTAGCGAGCCTGTAGGGCTGCCTTTTCCTGGAGGGACAATGAGAGGTTCAGCGCTATAGATTTAGTCAAGTTAACCTTGATCCCAGAGGTTCCGGCGAAGGTGTCTAGTTCCGTCAGAAAAGCGCCCAGTGCTCCCTCAGGGGTCACTAAGGTGACGAGCACATCGTCCGCGTATAGACTAATGGTAGGGGTGTCCCCGCCAAAGCGAATGTCTGTGATCTGAGTGTGATCCCTGACCCTCTGCGCCGTGGGCTCCATGTATAGCGCGAAGAGTAGGGGTGACAGGGGGCATCCCTGCTTTGTCCTCCTATGAATGGGGAAGGGAGCAGAAGTGTGCCCATTGATTCTCACGGTCGTCGTGGGAGATCGGTAGCAATTAAAAATATGTGTCCGCATTTTCTCCCCAACGCCGATGCGGGCCAATACTTGCTTGAGATATGGCCAATGGACCCGATCGAAGGCCTTCTCTGTTTCGATCGTGAGCAGTATGTATTTCCCGGGTATGCGGGAAGCTTTTTCTAAGAGGTGAGTAACGCGTTTCGTGTTGTCGCTTGTCTGCCGTTGCGGAATGAACCCTGCTTGGTCGGGGTCCACTAGCCAATGCATATAAGGGACGAGTCGGTTCACCAGAATGCTGGTATAAAGCTTCAGGTCTATGTTCAGGAGGGAGATAGGCCGATATGATCCACATTCAGATTTGTCCTTCGCGGGCTTAGGGAGGATGACTATTGCCGCCTCCAGCATGGAGGGAGGGATGGTCCCCTGCACCGCGAAAGAGTTAAAGAGCCTGGTAAGCAGGGGAGTGAGCACCATGCAAAATTGTTTATAAAAGGCCGCTGTGTAGCCGTCTGGACCCGGTGATTTGCCCAGTTTCAAGCGAGCTATGGCGGAGATAACATTCTCCGGCCTGATCTCCCTTTCGATATGGGCTGCCTGGTCCGGTGTCAGAGTAGGGAGACGGGCCTCAGTTAAATAAGAGTCGATGTCCGCCTCATCCAGAGGCTGGGCATCGTAGAGTTGGGCATAGAACATGCAGAAGGTTTCGACAATAGCCGTGTCATCAGAGCACACTTTACCCGTATCACCTCTGATTTCCCGGATACCCTCGGGTAAGCGAGCTTCACGAAGCTTGTGCGCCAGAAGACGGCCGCATTTATCCCCGCCAGTGTAGAAGGAGTGCCTTAACCGCATCGCAGCGTTGGAATAGTAAGAGAATGCCCGTGAGTGAGGGTGTCGGTGTCTCCATAGATCTATGAGGTCTAGATCGTGTAGTCTCGTGAGCCCCGTGGGGGAGAGAGCACCCACCTGGCTCGTGCGTTGTTCTGACCTGTCGAGGACATTGTCAAATACTATGTTGAGGTCTCCCCTTACTAATATGTGGCGTTCCTGCGTGGCAGTGGCAGCCGTAAGTGCATCGTGTAGAAAGCGTTCCTGACCATCATTGGGTGCGTAAACCGAGCCCACAACCACAGTATGGCCCCCTATATTAAAGTGGTAGGTGAGAAGTCTGCCTTTGATCTCAACTCCTTTCTGTGTCACCATCCCTTGAAAAGCCCTGGAAACGAGGATAGCTACCCCAGCTGTCTTAGTGGAAGTGGAAGAAAAGAATTGGGTCGGGAAAGCGCGGGACCGGAGTCGGTGGCAGTCCTTGGGAAGGAGTTGAGTCTCCTGGAGGAAGCAGATGTCTGCCCTCGTACTCTCCAGGTAGGAGAGAAGTGGCCTGCATTTGATGGGGTTGTTGAGCCCTCTGACATTGAAAGTGAGGACCTTAATTGAGAGTGGCATCATCTTGCAACTAAGAAATGGTTAGTGCCAAGCCTGAGCAGCAAGACTACCAAGCACCAGTACAAGAGGAAAGACAGCATGTTGCAGTCTGGACCAGGCCCCCCCCAGATACAAAGGACAGCGAGGAAAGAGGAAGAAAGACCCACAAAAATTGAGTGAAAATAAAATAAAAATTAAGGCGCAACTGGCGCCAAAGGGGGAAAAATAAGGAATTTGTGAATGCAATCAGTAGTCCGTCATACCAGGATGAACAGAAAAGAAGTCTGTGGGGTGGAATGGTGGCCAATGAGAGCTCCGCTCCCTCCCCCGCCCCCGAACAGCTGTGAGAGACCGCATCATGATAGCCGGGGCCTGTTATTTAGTGGTCGTGTTGGCCAGCCTTCTGCTCCTTCTTGACCTCCTGCGGGTCCGGTCCTCGGACTCGGTGCCGGCGACGCTGCTGCCTCCACCTTGGGCGGCCATCGGAAGAGTCTTGATCGGAACGCTCTCCGTCGTCATTGTCCTCTGGGAGAGGGATCCCCAGAAGCTTGCTCGCCTCAGACAGGGAGCTGAGTTGGAACAGCTTCCCATTGTATCGAAATGCAAGGCGGAATGGATGCCCCCAGGAGTAGGAGATGTTTTTTTGGCGCAGTGCCTCCGTGATGGGCCGAAATGTCCGGTGTTTTTGGAGCGTGATGGCGGCGAGGTCCTGATAAAGGGTCAGCGGTTGGTTATGGAAAGTGAGATTGGACATCCACTTGCTGCTCATGTATCAGCATGACCTCCTGTTGCATGGCTGCCAGTTCAGTGTCCCGGGCATCGCTTTTGGTCTCCAGAGACGCCACTCTTTCCCCTATATTGTCTACGTCCTTGCGGATGTCCTTGATTTCGGCTGTGAGATCGTGTTTCACCATCTGGAGGTCATCCCGCAAGGTTGCCAACAGTGATTCGAGGAAGGCCCGGGTCACGGGCTCCTCTGTGGTGGTGGCCATTGTGCCACCACTCTCCCTTGATCGGGCTCCGCCGGCCCCGCACTCCGGGACCGGGCGAAAAGATCCTTGAGTGATATCTCTAACTTGCTTGTCTTTCCTGCCTCGGGTGGATGTCATACTCTGCAGTTCCCACAGCATCGTCCCCTCCGGCCTTGAGCCAGGTCTCGCGGGCCATCCCCATCGACCAGAGGCCTTTGCTGCACCAATTCGCGGTCCGTGTTGTCCATGCTGGGCGCAAGCGTTCTCCCTCTGCCACTAGCGAGAGGCAACGGTCCAGAGACTCTGCTGGTGGTCTGTGTGGCCTCCTATGGCGGGGAGATCACCAATATAACCAACTTCAGTGTTGCAGCATCCGGCACAGTTGGAAGCGTACTCGCTCCGCCGCTCCCAGTAAAGGTGTCTGCCGGATGGCAGTGGGGTCCCCTCCACTGTGTGGATCTGCCTCCACTCCTTAAAGCTGCAGGTGCCACCGGTTTCAGGGCACGGGAGAGGACAAAGCCAACAGCACGCTGTGAATATAGACTCACTGGGCGCAGAGATAGGAAAGTGCAACAGGAGAGTTAGGCAGTAGGCTCCCCGCTTGGGACAGCAGCCCGTAGAAGTGAGGCCCCCACTAGGTGTGAGACGCCAATAACAGTAGACCTGTAGACCTGGTACGTAGAGTTTGTGATGGACCGCTGTAAGGGCTTGACTACAGGTGACTCCACATGACTCGACAATAGGGGACCGTTCCGGTGCATCCCAGGAAGTGGAGCCAGCAGGTAGGTCTCCGGAGACTAATTCACCAACTGGGCCGCCACGGATCTTGAGACAGTCCTGCTCCAACGACTGGCGCCTGGGAGCTAGGGCCATGGCAAGGAAGGGGAGGGGTGCAGAACTCACCACCGTTGATCAACGAGTCATTCTGCTTGCAGCCGGCCTCAGATGCCTCGGGACTCAGCGCTCCCTCCAGCCGCCCCCAGCCAGACCACCACTCCAATTGCGAGAGCGGCAGCCACAGCCGGGAGATGGGATATGACGGAGCCCACTGCCACCGGACTCTGCTATGTCCCCACGTGAAATGTAGCCGGGCAGCGATAGGACGAAGGCTCGCAGCCGCAGGCCACAATGCCGCTGCAGTGTGTTGGGGACCGGAGGCCGAAATACCTCCCGAAGTCCCGGTTTGCTCCGCTCGTGTCCGACACCAGGTGCGCCTCAGGATCACCGCCTCCACCAGGAGCGCTCCGGCGGGCCGTCACCACCGCATCTTAAGATGGCGGCTGCAGCGGAGAAGGTGCTATGGCGGGATGTGCCGCTGCAGGGCACTCGGACGCCGGTGTGAGCTGGAGGCCGATATGCCCCCCGAGGGTCCGCCTACCTCGTCGCCTGCCACAGGTGCCGCCTGCGTCCACTGCTCGCTCCAGTCGTGTTCCCACAGGTGTCCGCGGCCTCCCTCAAGAAAGCGGCCGTCGCTCCTCCGTTCGTCCACCGTCTTTGGATGTCAGACCCAGGCGCTGGAAGGGGCTGCGGGATCCTGCCACGGATCCGAGTGTGCTGTAGCGGTCCGCGTCTCGGTGCCGTGGAGTGCAGCCACTCGGGTATGCGGGCTCCGCTAACTACCACACCATGACTCTTCGCTCCCGGGCCGAACCCAGCCTGCCACCAGGACCACCGAAGCCCCAGGAATCGCCGGATTTCGGATTGCAGGGTGCAGCATGGCTTCTTAAACCCCAGGCCAGTGATTTCAGGTGAGATTCAGGGCTTGGGCTAGTGCTATAGTTCGGCGCGTGGTGGAGAGGAGGTAGAACATGTCCCAACTCTCCGCCGTCTTGGCCACGCCCCATCAGAAAGATTTAAAGCCATTCTCTGCAATTGCAAAGTTGCGTGAGAGCAGGGATGTGTCCAACTGCCTCCGGGGGATATGGACCACCAACTTGTCCCAATTAATCCTGTTTCTGGAGTGGACCCCATACTCCTCAAACAATTGAAAGATCACCAGGAGAGTTGTGATTGGATTTTTTATATAAAGGAGGATGTCATCCGCATAGAGTGACATGTTTTCCTCAGCCTCCTCTACCTCCGATATTGTAAATCTATGAACCCCTGTATGATCTCAGATTACGCATGTCAAGGACTCTATGGTGAGGGCAAATAAGAGTGGAGATGTGATATCTTGCCTGGTCCCTCTGCCAATGGGGAGGTACGACGACCACATCCCATTTGCCTCGACTGCAGCAACCGGGGGCTCGTAAAGCACTGCTACCCACTTATTTGAGATCAAACCTCAACAATGTTTGTTCCAAGAAAGGCCAGTGTACAGCGTTGAGCGCCTTCTCCGTGTCCAGCGCGAGAAAGATGTGTGGAGCTGGTCTGTCCCTAACCTCATTCAGCCTGTTGTGCGTTTGTCTGAGGTTTTACCGAGTTGACCTGCCAAGCATAAAGCCCAACTGATCCCTGTGTATCAGGAGCGTTATGCCCTGCAGAAGCTGCGAGGCCAGCATCATAGCCATAATCTTGACTTCTATATTAAATAATGAGATTGGGCGCATGAGTCACAATATTCCTGTGGTTTGCCCTCTTTAGGGATCACTACATTGGGGGCATGTCGGAAATCCAGTGGGAGTATTCCATGCTCCCCATCCTCCTCAAACATATTCAACAAATGGGGCCCCAGAAACCCTAGCGTAGCAATTTTAGAATTCTGCCTGGATCCTATCAGGCCCCAGGGACCTCAGCCTTGTTATAGCGGGCTGGACAATAAGCAATCTGTTGTCAGCCTCAATGGCATCTTGCGCCTCGCCATCTAACACTGGGGTGGTCAGATATTGTGCAGTAAGAAATCAATCATTACAGACCATCACTATTAACGACTGGTAATACTGGGCGAATTCTTCCACGATGTGCCTGTTGGAGTCGTAGGTCTTCCCTTCCAGACCCACAATCTTCTGCACCCATCTGGCCTCCATTCCACTCCTGCCCAGCCGTGCCAAGAGTTTTCCTGCCTTGTCACCAATTCAAGCAACCGATATAATGAGATGAGTATCTGCTCCTGTGCTAAGACCCGGTATTCAGTTCTCAGGATTTCCAACTACCCAAACGTGGAGGGGTCTGCAACCAACCCTGGGACACTCTCCAGCTCAAGGAGCTTTAGTTCAAGGACTTCCAGGGCTTCCACCGTGTTCTGTGCTCTATCACAGAGGACTGCCTTGTACTCTTCCCACAACACCACTCTGGAGGTAACTGAGCCCTCGTTCTCCTTTGAAATAAAGGTTGGTGTCTACATGAAGCACTCCAGTGCCCTCTTGTCCCGCAAGTCCCAGGCACAAAGTTTCTACCCTGTCCCTCTATCCTCACCCCACCTTAACCAAAAGAAGAGAGTTATCAGAGAGACCCATAGCTGGGTATTCTGCCTCGTGAACAGTGCCAACCTCTCCCGCCGGGGCAAATATATAATCCCATTTGGAAAAGACCCTCTGTGCTCAGAAAAATACGAGTATCTTCTATTAATGGGGTGCTTGCACCGCTGCAAGTCCAGGAGACCAATCATAGCTTCAAAGTGGGAAAGAGGGGTACCCTGTGTGGCAGACCTCTACCCCTCTGATCTGTCTAAATCCACTGCCATAATGTCTTTTATGTCACCCCCACTACAAGGAGCGAGGAAGTTGCCTCCAGCAGATTCTCAGTAAGCTTCGTCAAGGTGAAGGATTGTAGTCTCGGAGGAGCATACACACTGAGCAGGGTGACATCGTTCCTGCCCCAAAACCCCTGGATTCCCACAAATCTTCCATAGGGTTCTATCCACTGCTTCAGTACCCTAAAGGGCAGGTTCTTTTTAATCAAGATGATCACGCCCTTGGAATTGGTGGTATAGCTGGCGTGTGCCAATATGATGTATGCCTCTGCTCCCCAGGAATTGAGATTGTGTCCCCTGGAGGAGGAATTCCTGGAAGAGGATAACAGCTGGCTGCTGCCATTTGATATATTGAGCTACCAAGCCTCTTTTCACTTTATTACCCAGCCCATTGACATTCCACAACATAATTGATAGCCCAGAAAATTTCTCAATGTGGCATGGTGTCCCTGTCCAGGACCATATATCGGCCGAGATGTCTACACCCACCTCCCCTTTATGAATGACTAAAACTAGGAACCCCAAACCCACTCTCCAACCCTCCCCTCACCCTTCCCCACAAGGCCTCCTACGAGTGTGAACCCACGTACCTGAACTAAAACTACTCAACAGGGGAGAATGAGAGGTCTGTAGCCCACCACCCTTTCCCAAAAACTTAAACCCCCAGAAATGTTCAGATGCAGCCTGTGCCTACCGCCACTGTGCATTGTGGTCCGGAGTACTGTGTAAGAGAAAGTTCAGTTAAGATCACCGGGCAAGTGTTGGAGGGTGTGAAGTGACCCATCGCACGACTCTCCTGCCCTAATGCAAATATTGAAACCAGTTATGGTGCCCCTGCGTTCAAACACTAAGCAGTTGTGTCCAGCGGATTACACTAGGGTTTGCGTTCTAAGTTGGCAATAGTTGCAGCAATGGGGTGCAGGATGTCAGACCCAGTCCTCTGGTCCTCCCTAGAGGAACCATGAGGGGTACCCTCTCTTGTGTCACCTCTCTTGATCCTCTTGGTCATCCCAGATCGAGCATCCTCCAAGTCCGAGGAGGCCTCCTGCCGCCTTCCAGCCACATTCAGATTTGTCCTTCGCGGGCTTAGGGAGGATGACTATTGCCGCCTCCAGCATGGAGGGAGGGATGGTCCCCTGCACCGCGAAAGAGTTAAAGAGCCTGGTAAGCAGGGGAGTGAGCACCATGCAAAATTGTTTATAAAAGGCCGCTGTGTAGCCGTCTGGACCCGGTGATTTGCCCAGTTTCAAGCGAGCTATGGCGGAGATAACTTGCTCCGGCCTGATCTCCCTTTCGATATGGGCTGCCTGGTCCGGTGTCAGAGTAGGGAGACGGGCCTCAGTTAAATCAGAGTCGATGTCCGCCTCATCCAGAGGCTGGGCATCGTAGAGTTGGGCATAGAACATGCAGAAGGTTTCGACAATAGCCGTGTCATCAGAGCACACTTTACCCGTATCACCTCTGATTTCCCAGATACCCTCGGGTAAGCGAGCTTCACGAAGCTTGTGCGCCAGAAGACGGCCGCATTTATCCCCGCCAGTGTAGAAGGAGTGCCTTAACCGCATCGCAGCGTTGGAATAGTAAGAGAATGCCCGTGAGTGAGGGTGTCGGTGTCTCCATAGATCTATGAGGTCTAGATCGTGTAGTCTCGTGAGCCCCGTGGGGGAGAGAGCACCCACCTGGCTCGTGCGTTGTTCTGACCTGTCGAGGACATTGTCAAATACTATGTTGAGGTCTCCCCTTACTAATATGTGGCGTTCCTGCGTGGCAGTGGCAGCCGTAAGTGCATCGTGTAGAAAGCGTTCCTGACCGTCATTGGGTGCGTAAACCGAGCCCACAACCACAGTATGGCCCCCTATATTAAAGTGGTAGGTGAGAAGTCTGCCTTTGATCTCAACTCCTTTCTGTGTCACCATCCCTTGAAAAGCCCTGGAAACGAGGATAGCTACCCCAGCTGTCTTAGTGGAAGTGGAAGAAAAGAATTGGGTCGGGAAAGCGCGGGACCGGAGTCGGTGGCAGTCCTTGGGAAGGAGTTGAGTCTCCTGGAGGAAGCAGATGTCTGCCCTCGTACTCTCCAGGTAGGAGAGAAGTGGCCTGCATTTGATGGGGTTGTTGAGCCCTCTGACATTGAAAGTGAGGACCTTAATTGAGAGTGGCATCATCTTGCAACTAAGAAATGGTTAGTGCCAAGCCTGAGCAGCAAGACTACCAAGCACCAGTACAAGAGGAAAGACAGCATGTTGCAGTCTGGACCAGGCCCCCCCCAGATACAAAGGACAGCGAGGAAAGAGGAAGAAAGACCCACAAAAATTGAGTGAAAATAAAATAAAAATTAAGGCGCAACTGGCGCCAAAGGGGGAAAAATAAGGAATTTGTGAATGCAATCAGTAGTCCGTCATACCAGGATGAACAGAAAAGAAGTCTGTGGGGTGGAATGGTGGCCAATGAGAGCTCCGCTCCCTCCCCCGCCCCCGAACAGCTGTGAGAGACCGCATCATGATAGCCGGGGCCTGTTATTTAGTGGTCGTGTTGGCCAGCCTTCTGCTCCTTCTTGACCTCCTGCGGGTCCGGTCCTCGGACTCGGTGCCGGCGACGCTGCTGCCTCCACCTTGGGCGGCCATCGGAAGAGTCTTGATCGGAACGCTCTCCGTCGTCATTGTCCTCTGGGAGAGGGATCCCCAGAAGCTTGCTCGCCTCAGACAGGGAGCTGAGTTGGAACAGCTTCCCATTGTGTCGAAATGCAAGGCGGAATGGATGCCCCCAGGAGTAGGAGATGTTTTTTTGGCGCAGGGCCTCCGTGATGGGCCGAAATGTCCGGTGTTTTTGGAGCGTGATGGCGGCGAGGTCCTGATAAAGGGTCAGCGGTTGGTTATGGAAAGTGATCGGTTTCAGCGAGCGGGCCTTACGGAGGATATCTTCCTTGGTGCGGTAGTCCTAGACACAAACCAATATGTCCTCCGGAGGGGTCGTTGGTGCCTTGGGAGGACCAACTCTGTGCGCCCTGTCTACTTTAAGATCAAAGTCTGGAGGGTTGCCCAAGACAAAGTTGAAGAGGTCTCGAACGTAACAAAAGATTTCGCCCGCCTCTTCGTTAGTGCTCACTCCTCTGATACAAATGTTGTGTCGGCTGGAGCGGTTCTCGAGGTCCTCCAAGTGGGATTGGACATCCACTTGCTGCTCATGTATCAGCATGACCTCCTGTTGCATGGCTGCCAGTTCAGAGTCCCGGGCATCGCTTTTGGTCTCCAGAGACGCCACTCTTTCCCCTATATTGTCTACGTCCTTGCGGATGTCCTTGATTTCGGCTGTGAGATCGTGTTTCACCATCTGGAGGTCATCCCGCAAGGTTGCCAACAGTGATTCGAGGAAGGCCCGGGTCACGGGCTCCTCTGTGGTGGTGGCCATTTGTGCCACCACTCTCCCTTGATCGGGCTCCGCCGGCCCCGCACCTCGGGCCCGGGCGAAAAGATCCTTGAGTGATATCTCTTTCGTAACTTGCTTGTCTTTCCTGCCCCGGGTGGATGTCATACTCTGCAGTTCCCACAGCATCGTCCCCTCCGGCCTTGAGCCAGGTCTCGCGGGCCATCCCCATCGACCAGAGGCCTTTGCTGCACCAATTCGCGGTCCGTGTTGTCCATGCTGGGCGCAAGCGTTCTCCCTCTGCCACTAGCGAGAGGCAACGGTCCAGAGACTCTGCTGGTGGTCTGTGTGGCCTCCTATGGCGGGGAGATCACCAATATAACCAACTTCAGTGTTGCAGCATCCGGCACAGTTGGAAGCGTACTCGCTCCGCCGCTCCCAGTAAAGGTGTCTGCCGGATGGCAGTGGGGTCCCCTCCTCTGTGTGGATCTGCCTCCACTCCTTAAAGCTGCAGGTGCCACCGGTTTCAGGGCACGGGAGAGGACAAAGCCAACAGCACGCTGTGAATATAGACTCACTGGGCGCAGAGATAGGAAAGTGCAACAGGAGAGTTAGGCAGTAGGCACCCCGCTTGGGACAGCAGCCCGTAGAAGTGAGGCCCCCACTAGGTGTGAGACGCCAATACAGTAGACCTGTAGACCTGGTACGTAGAGTTTGTGATGGACCGCTGTAAGGGCTTGACTACAGGTGACTCCACATGACTCGACAATAGGGGACCGTTCCGGTGCATCCCAGGAAGTGGAGCCAGCAGGTAGGTCTCCGGAGACTAATTCACCAACTGGGCCGCCACAGATCTTGAGACAGTCCTGCTCCAACGACTGGCGCCTGGGAGCTAGGGCCGTGGCAGGGAAGGGGAGGGGTGCAGAACTCACCACAGTTGATCAACGAGTCATTCTGCTTGCAGCCGGCCTCAGATGCCTCGGGACTCAGCGCTCCCTCCAGCCGCCCCCAGCCAGACCACCACTCCAATTGCGAGAGCGGCAGCCACAGCCGGGAGATGGGATATGACGGAGCCCACTGCCACCGGACTCTGCTATGTCCCCACGTGAAATGTAGCCGGGCAGCGATAGGACGAAGGCCCGCAGCCGCAGGCCACAATGCCGCTGCAGTGTGTTGGGGACCGGAGGCCGAAATACCTCCCGAAGTCCCGGTTAGCTCCGCTCGTGTCCGACACCAGGTGCGCCTCAGGATCACCGCCTCCACCAGGAGCGCTCCGGCGGGCCGTCACCACCGCATCTTAAGATGGCGGCTGCAGCGGAGAAGGTGCTATGGCGGGATGTGCCGCTGCAGGGCACTGGGACGCCGGTGTGAGCTGGAGGCCGATATGCCCCCCGAGGATCCGCCTACCTCGTCGCCTGCCACAGGTGCCGCCTGCGTCCACTGCTCGCTCCACTCGTGTTCCCACAGGTGTCCGCGGCCTCCCTCAAGAAAGCGGCCGTCGCTCCTCCGTTCGTCCACCGTCTTTGGATGTCAGACCCAGGCGCTGGAAGGGGCTGCGGGATCCTGCCACGGATCTGAGTGTGCTGTAGCGGTCCGCGTCTCGGTGCCGTTGAGTGCAGCCACTCGGGTATGCGGGCTCCGCTAACTACCACACCATGACTCTTCGCTCCCGGGCCGAACCCAGCCTGCCACCAGGACTACCGAAGCCCCAGGAATCGCCGGATTTCGGATTGCAGGGTGCAGCATGGCTTCTTAAACCCCAGGCCAGTGATTTCAGGTGAGATTCAGGGCTTGGGCTAGTGCTATAGTTCGGCGCGTGGGGGAGAGGAGGTAGAACACGTCCCAACTCTCCGCCGTCTTGGCCACGCCCCATCAGAAAGATTTAAAGCCATTCTCTGCAATTGCAAAGTTGGGTGAGAGCAGGGATGTGTCCAACTGCCTCCGGGGGATATGGACCACCAACTTGTCCCAATTAATCCTGTTTCTGGAGTGGACCCCATACTCCTCAAACAATTGAAAGATCACCAGGAGAGTTGTGAGTGGATTTTTTATATAAAGGAGGATGTCATCCGCATAGAGTGACATGTTTTCCTCAGCCTCCTCTGCCTCCGATATTGTAAATCTATGAACCCCTGTATGATCTCAGATTACGCATGTCAAGGACTCTATGGTGAGGGCAAATAAGAGTGGAGATGTGATATCTTGCCTGGTCCCTCTGCCAATGGGGAGGTACGACGACCACATCCCATTTGCCTCGACTGCAGCAACCAGGGGCTCGTAAAGCACTGCTACCCACTTATTTGAGATCAAACCTCAACAATGTTTGTTCCAAGAAAGGCCAGTGTACAGCGTTGAGCGCCTTCTCCGTGTCCAGCGCGAGAAAGATGTGTGGAGCTGGTCTGTCCCTAACCTCATTCAGCCTGTTGTGCGTTTGTCTGAGGTTTTACCGAGTTGACCTGCCAAGCATAAAGCCCAACTGATCCCTGTGTATCAGGAGCGTTATGCCCTGCAGAAGCTGCGAGGCCAGCATCATAGCCATAATCTTGACTTCTATATTAAATAATGAGATTGGGCGCATGAGTCACAATATTCCTGTGGTTTGCCCTCTTTAGGGATCACTACATTGGGGGCATGTCGGAAATCCAGTGGGAGTATTCCATGCTCCCCATCCTCCTCAAACATATTCAACAAATGGGGCCCCAGAAACCCTAGCGTAGCAATTTTAGAATTCTGCCTGGATCCTATCAGGCCCCAGGGACCTCAGCCTTGTTATAGCGGGCTGGACAATAAGCAATCTGTTGTCAGCCTCAATGGCATCTTGCGCCTCGCCATCTAACACTGGGGTGGTCAGATATTGTGCAGTAAGAAATCAATCATTACAGACCATCACTATTAACGACTGGTAATACTGGGCGAATTCTTCCACGATGTGCCTGTTGGAGTCGTAGGTCTTCCCTTCCAGACCCACAATCTTCTGCACCCATCTGGCCTCCATTCCACTCCTGCCCAGCCGTGCCAAGAGTTTTCCTGCCTTGTCACCAATTCAAGCAACCGATATAATGAGATGAGTATCTGCTCCTGTGCTAAGACCCGGTATTCAGTTCTCAGGATTTCCAACTACCCAAACGTGGAGGGGTCTGCAACCAACCCTGGGACACTCTCCAGCTCAAGGAGCTTTAGTTCAAGGACTTCCAGGGCTTCCACCGTGTTCTGTGCTCTATCACAGAGGACTGCCTTGTACTCTTCCCACAACACCACTCTGGAGGTAACTGAGCCCTCGTTCTCCTTTGAAATAAAAGTTGGTGTCTACATGAAGCACTCCAGTGCCCTCTTGTCCCGCAAGTCCCAGGCACAAAGTTTCTACCCTGTCCCTCTATCCTCACCCCACCTTAACCAAAAGAAGAGAGTTATCAGAGAGACCCATAGCTGGGTATTCTGCCTCGTGAACAGTGCCAACCTCTCCCGCCGGGGCAAATATATAATCCCATTTGGAAAAGACCCTCTGTGCTCAGAAAAATACGAGTATCTTCTATTAATGGGGTGCTTGCACCGCTGCAAGTCCAGGAGACCAATCATAGCTTCAAAGTGGGAAAGAGGGGTACCCTGTGTGGCAGACCTCTACCCCTCTGATCTGTCTAAATCCACTGCCATAATGTCTTTTATGTCACCCCCACTACAAGGAGCGAGGAAGTTGCCTCCAGCAGATTCTCAGTAAGCTTCGTCAAGGTGAAGGATTGTAGTCTCGGAGGAGCATACACACTGAGCAGGGTGACATCGTTCCTGCCCCAAAACCCCTGGATTCCCACAAATCTTCCATAGGGTTCTATCCACTGCTTCAGTACCCTAAAGGGCAGGTTCTTTTTAATCAAGATGATCACGCCCTTGGAATTGGTGGTATAGCTGGCGTGTGCCAATATGATGTATGCCTCTGCTCCCCAGGAATTGAGATTGTGTCCCCTGGAGGAGGAATTCCTGGAAGAGGATAACAGCTGGCTGCTGCCATTTGATATATTGAGCTACCAAGCCTCTTTTCACTTTATTACCCAGCCCATTGACATTCCACAACATAATTGATAGCCCAGAAAATTTCTCAATGTGGCATGGTGTCCCTGTCCAGGACCATATATCGGCCGAGATGTCTACACCCACCTCCCCTTTATGAATGACTAAAACTAGGAACCCCAAACCCACTCTCCAACCCTCCCCTCACCCTTCCCCACAAGGCCTCCTACGAGTGTGAACCCACGTACCTGAACTAAAACTACTCAACAGGGGAGAATGAGAGGTCTGTAGCCCACCACCCTTTCCCAAAAACTTAAACCCCCAGAAATGTTCAGATGCAGCCTGTGCCTACCGCCACTGTGCATTGTGGTCCGGAGTACTGTGTAAGAGAAAGTTCAGTTAAGATCACCGGGCAAGTGTTGGAGGGTGTGAAGTGACCCATCGCACGACTCTCCTGCCCTAATGCAAATATTGAAACCAGTTATGGTGCCCCTGCGTTCAAACACTAAGCAGTTGTGTCCAGCGGATTACACTAGGGTTTGCGTTCTAAGTTGGCAATAGTTGCAGCAATGGGGTGCAGGATGTCAGACCCAGTCCTCTGGTCCTCCCTAGAGGAACCATGAGGGGTACCCTCTCTTGTGTCACCTCTCTTGATCCTCTTGGTCATCCCAGATCGAGCATCCTCCAAGTCCGAGGAGGCCTCCTGCCGCCTTCCAGCCACCTCACTGTGCCACGGAGTTCCCCTGCCACGCTGGGCTGTCTCTCCCCTGTATCAGATGCTTCACCTTTGGCTGTGTGCCGTCACTGCTGTGGGATCTCAAGCCAGTCCATCGAACCCCTGCCCCGTCAGCCTAGGGCGCTCCTCAATCCATCCCAATGCCGCTTCAGGCATCTGGAAGAACGGCTTCTCCTAAAACAAAACTTTAAGCTTCGCCAAGAAGAGGAGCATGGGTGGATGGCGACTGCTGGGAGCAACATGGCGGCGGGCTGACATCGGTCGCGGGAGCTCCAGGGGCGGTACAGCACTTGCTAGTTGATGACGGCAATGCAGAATTGAGCTAAACTCAGAGAATATACCCGGTAAGAATTTGGTATTTTTTTAGTCCTAGCGGGTTACTGGGGCTGAGATATCCCCCTTTTTTCTTCCCCTTTTTGGTGTCGATGGAGACGGAGATGGAGATTGAGATTATGGCGCCCGAGGTTGTGGGCAGAAGTGACGGCGGTGGACGCTAGGACCGGGACCGGGAGCCACGGATGGGCTTGGAGGCGGAGGCAGCGTATGACGGACTCGTAGATCGCCGAGCGAGGCTCTGGACGTAGGTGCGGACGGCAGTGGCTAGAGTTTATCGGGGGTTTGTTGGCAGAGACACTTCCCAGCATCCTGCCTAGATTCGGTAAGGGGTTACCGACAGGGAGCGAGTGGGGTTGTATGGTTTGTATGGATCTAGACTCCGCTCTTTTTGGTCCAGCTGTCTCCTTGAGGATTTGGGGGAGAGGCCGATACCTCAGCCCAGTGGTCTTTAGTCGGGAGGAGTGGAAGCAGAGTGGGAGGACTCGCGCAGGGCTCCCAGAGGAGGGAATCTCTCCCCATTAAAAACAGATATCAGTTGCGGTCACAGTCAGAATACAAAACTAAGAGCATTCTGGACCCCACGGAGGGTTCGGGAGGGGTGGCTACAACAATCCCACGCAAGAGGAAAGTTGCGAAATCTGGTGATACTAAAAAATTGAAAGGACCTAAAGTAATTCGTCCTTCTCAAAAAATTACTCCATCACTTAAGGCTTACTTTAAGATAATGGAGCAGGCT
This sequence comes from Triturus cristatus, assembly GCF_964204655.1. Classification (NCBI taxonomy): domain Eukaryota; kingdom Metazoa; phylum Chordata; class Amphibia; order Caudata; family Salamandridae; genus Triturus; species Triturus cristatus. The sequence goes on from NC_140579.1 coordinate 589,885,667, forward strand.
GTAGAGCCTACGGAGTTAGTTTCAGCCCCACAATGCGATGCCCCCCTAATTCCACTTGAGAATCGTTTTTTGCCCCTCATGAAGATCTCGGACCCAGAAAGAGGTATAAGTGTTGTAACTGTGGACGGCTCTGTGAACCTACTAGCGACCTCTTCTGTTGATACCCCACTCCTTTTGGATTGCCCCGGCAGCTCTAGTATTATTACTGGTACCACTGACAACATCATGGTCCCTTCTCCTCCTACTTCTACCCTACAAGCTCTACAGATCTTACAGGCACAGGCATCAGTATATATTGAAGTTAGTCCCTCAGACTCGCTAACCCACAAGGACACCATAGCACAAGCGTCTGGTGAAAAAATTGATAGTGGCGGGCTAGGTGCTTTGCTTCATGCATTAAGGGGGGATTTGTTGACCAAATTCGAGATATCTGAAGCAAATCTGAAAGGGATTCACGACAAGTGTGAAGCCCTTGAGTTAAAATTAGATGATCTCTGTGCACGTACCGAGTCACTTGAACTTGAGGTTAAAACACTATCAGAATCAGTTCAGGGGAATTAAAAAGATATAGATACCTTAAAAACCCAGAATCAATCATTACAGATGGATATGGAGAGGCTAGAAAGGCAATCCTGTAGAAATAACCTTAGGATCCTCAAGATGCCAGAGGGGGCAGAGAAGGAGGACATTAAGGTTTTTGTATGTAATCTGTTGAGGGAGGGGGTGTTGAAAGACCGACCACACATTGACCTAGAGGCAGAGATTCAAAGAGTGAACAGGGATCCTTTCAAGTTACATCCTGATAGGAAAGCCCCCAGAAAAATGTTGGTCTACTTTCAGACCTATACGGTAAAAGAGTTGATTTTGGGGAGGTCCCTAGCAGGGCCAGTACTGCACCATCAGGCCGGGCCCTACCAAATTCGATCAGATAAAGGTAGGAGAACAGCACAAAGGCAGTGGGAGTTAGGTTCCAGAATGCCTGAATTGAGGAGTTTGGGGGCACAGGTCCAAATGAAGTTCCACGCATTGCAGAAAGTAGTGTGGAAAAACAAGATCCACAACTTCAGTTTACCTGAAGATGTAGATACCCTTCTGTCTCAGATGAGGAGGTAGTTAGAAGTTTAATGGTATGTCATGTACCGAAGCCAGTATTGAAGCTAATGTTAGCACCAATAAGGGGTGAAAGATGGTGTCTAGATGAAATTTAGCTAAAATATTTTTTTTTTTTTAAAAGGGAAGGGGAGAATGAGAAAAAAAAAGGGAAAAAAAAGAGAGGAAATGGGAAGAGGGGGTTATGTTTGTGTATTTTAGACATTTGGATAACCTTGTGCACTACGGTTAATGGGTAATACTAGTAGAAATTTGATTTTTGATGCTGTTTTTTATTTTTACCAAGATGTGGTGCCGCCCCAGGGAGGGGTCCCAATAGGCGGTTCCAACGCCAGGTATGGAAGGTGGATTCCTCGGGGGTGGGCACCAGGGAGGTGGGGGTAAGGGGGGTAAGGGGGGAGAAAATGGAAAATTTGTCCTCATACAAACAAAAGAAGGTTTTGTTAGCTCTGGATGGGTAGTTTTATGGGTAGTTTATGAGTTGGTCAGTTGAGATTAAACTCCTCTCCTGGAACGTGAACGGCCTCAGGGAGAGTAGGAAGTTATCTCGGGTGTGTGAGTTCCTAAAAAATAATGAGGCCCATATCTATTTGCTGCAGGAAACTCACTTAGAAGCCCCGGAATGTAAACAGGGGTTTAGTAAGCTCAGCTGGGTCCAAGAGGTAATATGCTCCAAACAAAGAGGTTCTACAAGAGGGGTAGCAATAATTATAAGAGCTAATACGGGGATTAAGGTGGAGAAATGGGATACTGACCAGCCTTGAAAACGGCTGGTGGCAACCCTGTCTATATCTAGTTCACCAATAACCTGCGCTGCTTATTATGGGCCTAATGAGGATAACTCTGACCCTCTTCTAAATCTTGAGGCTAGCCTGTTATATACATCTGCCCCAGTTATACTCGGCGGGGATTTTAACTTGGTGTTTGATAAGCTATTAGATCGGACTTCAAAAGTAAAATATAATGTTCCGAATTAGAACATTTTCCATACTTAAGAATGTTATTAAAGAATTTAATTTGCTCGACATCTGGAGATTAAACAACGGTAACGCCAGAAAAATCTCTTTCTACAGTAAAAAATACAAACAATATTCAAGGATAGATTACTTCTTGGTAGATCAGAGCATGCTTTCAGATCTAAAGTACATTAGTTATATTCCTGCGATTATATCTGACCTCTCTGCCGTTGAGCTGGTGCTTAATTTTAGGCTGAAAAAGTGTGAGAGGAGGTGGACTCTCGACAGGACTTTGTTACTGGACGAGAGTGTGATGGCGGAGCTGGATGGTAAAATAGGAGACTTTTTTAGTTTCAATGTAGGTTCCACTTGCGACCAGATAGTTTGGGAGACCCTTAAAGCACACTTGAGGGGGCTTCTGAGCTCTCTCATGATTTACAAAAGAAATTCCATTAAAAAAATAGAAATAGATGGCCTCAAGAAGATTAAGGAAAAGGAGACAGCTGCAACAAGCAGCCATGTTCTCCCGGGATCTTATACCTCTGTTGGAGGGGGAATTGGTGATTTTACAGGCAGACTTTCAGGCAAGAATTGATAAGTTCATGAAGGATAAATGAGATGTCAGTAAATTACAACATTTTGCCTACAGCGAGAAATGTGGCTCCCTTCTGGCATGGTAATCAAGAACAGAAAGGGTAAGAAATCACATTAAGGGCCTGGTAAGAAGGGGGTCAGGCGTCCTGTTACAGGAGGATGATAAAATCAGAGAGGAGGCAAGATCCTTTATGCATGATCTATATCAAGAGGACATTATACACAGATCAGATGAAGTTAAGGCATGGTTAGAGCTGAAGGATCTTCCTCAACTGTCTGAACCTGACAGGCTGTATTTAGCTACTAGTATTTCTGAAGGGGAAATCGGGGAACAACTTAAAAAAATGAGAAGAGGTAACGCAGCTGGCCCCGATGGGTTACCAATTGAAGTTTATCTTGGTCTCTCAGATAGGGTAGTGCCGGTGTTAAAATCCCTTTTTAACACAATATATTTACAAGGTGAGGGCATCCCCCCGTCATGGTCGGAAGCCACAGTATCATTGATTCCTAAACAGAATAAGGACCCCCAAAAAATTGAAACATACAGACCAATCTCGTTGCTAAACTCGGATCTTAAGATCTTTTCCGGGATATTGGCTACTAGGATGGCTAACATTATTAAAACCATCATACATCCCGATCAGAGTGGGTTTATACCTGGAAGACAGCTCAATGAGCTCACCTTTCAAGTTATTGGGGCAATAGACGTTGCAACGGAAAAAAAGCTGCCACTTACTATTGTCGCAATTGACGCCGCTAAGGCATTTGATCAGGTGAACTGGTGTTATCTTTGGGAGTCCATGGATAAGTTTGGTTTTCCAATTAATTTTGTTGAGGCTGTCAAATCTCTATATTCGAACCCCCGAGCAAAAGTTTTAGTTAATGGTGCCTTATCTGAATGGTTTAGCATCTCAAGAGGCACTAGGCAGGGTTGTCCCCCGTCACCCTTATTATTCAATCTATATATCGAACCTTTTGTATGTGCACTTAGAGCGGATCCCAGTATTAGGTCTTTTAGAATTGCAGATTTGGACCTTAAGATCGCCCTGTATGCTGACGACCTTCTTATGTATACCTCTAATCATGTTGAAGCAATTCCCCGGTTGTTCGAACTGGCTGAGGAATTCGGTAAAATTTCTGGCTATAAAATCGATAGAGAAAAAAACGAAATAATGGGATGGAATTGTGTGAATACAATACAGGGGGCAAAGGGGCGGATGAGATACCTGGGGATTCATCTAGCCCAGAAGCTGACAGATACATCAAAGATCAGTTGGGAGAAGGTATCCAAAGAGGTTGGCAAGCTACTAATGAGATGGGCGAATCTGCCATTAAATATATATGGGCGAGTTAATCTCGTAAAAATGATAATTTTGCCCAAAATAACTTTTTTGTTTAATTCAATCCCATTATCTTTCAGTACTAAGGATCTTGCTACTCTCCAAGGTAAAATTGGTTCCTTCATATGGGCTGCAAAAACCCCTAGAATAGCATGGAAAAAACTCAGGAGAGGGTTAAGGTTAGGGGGATTGGCCCTACCCGATCTACTTTCCTACTGTCACGCTTTCCATTTTAAGAATTTTAGAATACTGGCTAACAAATTAGACTCTTCCTCGTTGGGCCTTTTATTTCAGGCAATGCTACAGGATGTGCCGCAGGGACAGGAGTTTTTTCTCTATAAATTTGGTGATCCCAAGTTCTACAAAAAAGTCCGGCGTAAGACCTTGTCGGCTGCACTCAATAACTGGGGGTATATCAGGCAAGTCTTGAGAATACCGTATTACATAGCACAGGCTCCAATTTGGGACTCACCTGGTACTCCGGAATGTCTCCAGGACCAACTGTGTCAGCCGCTTAAATTAGCAGGTATTGCTTTGTGGGGTGATCTCTGTAAGGATTCGCAACTTATTAGCTGGGAGTCTCTTTTCAACTTGACTAACGGGACATTAACGAGATTTAAGTTTTACCAGTTATCTGCATGGTGGGCAACACATTCATGGGGCAACGAAGATGCTAGTACGATCATTGATTTTGTCTCTAGAGCGGTCCCATGGAAACGCGAAGTCTCGTTTTGGTATGGGGCCCTTGTTGGTGCGGAAGATCGCCTGGACTTTGAACTGGGGAATCTCTGGTGCAATGTTTTCACAGGGGACGGGGAGGGGATACGGAAAATTTGGTGCGACTCCTTTATTATGTTACAGACAGTGATTAACCAGCGACCCTCAGGAGGAATCATCTGTATACCGCTTATAGAGTGTACTGGACTCCTGGGAAATTGTCTAAGGTGACTACGAGGATGTATCACTGTCCCAGATGTAAGTATCCAGCTGCAGACGATCAACACATGTTTGCGGATTGCCTGAAGATTGGTTCTTACTGGACTGATGTATGTGGTTTCCTGGAGGAGGTGCTGCTGAAGCGGATTGAAGTAAGCCCAAGACTAATTTTTCTTGGTCTTTTGCCGGATTTTTGTATGAGTGCTCTTGTTTCGAAATTTGTATTCTATGTAATAGTTATTGCCAGAAGGGAAATCTGCAGAGTATGGAAATCCGAGACTCCACCCTCATTTGCAGACTGCCTTAAGAATATTATTATGATTAGCCAATCAGATATGGCCTGCGATAAATCAAGTGTCAATAAGATCTGGGCGGCTCTAGAGACCTGGAGGGAGAAGTAAGATTGGTCCTATGATTATGCCAGAGGATTGTTGTCCGGTCCTCCCTAGTAACATATGGTTTGTCAGGTGTGGTGAACGGGAGTGGGACCAGGAGACAACCTTACCTCTGGGTGAACTCTGTTAGCCCGTCACAGGCCATCCATCAGGGCGGTCATCGAATATGTCTGTGTGGAAGGCGCAGAGGGATCCCATCTAGAGTTTATTTGCATCTGGTGGCATGTATGAGGACAATAAAATTAAAAAAGAAAAAGAAAAAAAAAAGAGGAGCATGTACTGTAATTGGAGGGCCCATTGCTTAGCTTTCACCAAATCAAAGGTGCGTTGTTGTCATTGGACCTCATTGGTATAGTCACTTTTAACCGTGTTAACCCTTTTGCTACTAAGCCTTTTCCTCCTAGAATGCTACACCATTTTTGGGCTATTTGGGGTAGTTCACGCTTAGGCCTCTACAACATTTTTTCCACATGAAGTATCCACGCCAAATTTGTGTTCTTTCTTTTTTTACCCCCAATATCCTGGGGATTCTAAAGGTACCCAGAGTTTGTGGATTCCCCTGGAGGGAACTAAGAAAATAGCCAAATTATAGCTTCATTAAGGGTTTTATGGGAAAAATAGGAAAAGAAGTACTCTGCAAAAAAGTGCCCGTTTTTTTCCCCCTAGAAATGTCACGCATGAAAGGTTTGTTTCGTTTAAGTCATTATCCTCCTAGCTTTCAGGTACATGTATAGCTGAAGCAAGAAACCTATGTTTTTTTACCACTGTTTTGCCATTTTTCAAGAGATAGCCACGTTTTCCAAATTTTTGTACTTTCAGCCTACTTCCACTTTGTGGTTTGAGATCCATGGGTGATCCAGGACAGCTATAGATTTCTGAAAAATGTAGACAAAATTCTAAATTCGGCAAGGTGTCATTTGTGGAGATCCCTCAAGGGTTTCCCAAAGAAATGAACTGTTGGAATAAAAAAATATTGAAAATGAGGAGGAAACATTGGTGCCATTGTTTTTTTCATCAGTGTCTGGTTCAGATGTGTCTCAGTGAACTCCGGTTCAACACTGCGTGGTGTTCTCGCTGGGCCCTTGGATCCGTTCCTTGTCGGCTGACTCTTCAATTTTTTTAGTCTCCACTGTCGCTTATCTCGTTTCGGGTCAACAGTCTCTACCGCTCAGGGCTCAGCCCCTCCAGCCTACCACCACTTTGATATTCGAGAATGTCCATGTGAGGGAAAGGACTTAATTTCAATTCTGCCCTACTTGCCATGCAAACTACCCAAGGACAGACCTTCATTAAGTTTGTAACCTCTGTTTGTTCCCTAAACATCGAAAGGACTCCTATGCATTGTGCAAAAAAAGATGCTTCGGAATCTGCTGGCGTGTCGTATCACTTCGGCTTCCATGTTGCATCGCCAGGAGGAAGAAGATACTCTGGACATTTTCAGGGATGGAGAAGAGGATGATCTCCAGCAACTGGACGTCTCTGATGTCGAGATCGAAGAGGCGTTCTTGCCGGGAAGCGTGGACTCAGAGCCCGGGCTCTTCCTATGCACTGCTCCATGATTCCCCAGGTCCCTGACCCCCGGGATGACTACGATGTGGAGCCGCAGCTGAAACTGACCCCGACCTATACCCTGCAAATCCCTCAGCCCCAGACAATGCCACAAGGTCTAACACAGGAAAGCCACCTTTCAAAAGGTGGAGCTCCATATCCGGCACAAGGGAGAGGACTTCCTCAAGGAGACATTTTCCTCAACAAAGCAGCCCCTCCAGTACCTTCCGATTCTAAAGGGCATGCTTAAGTCTGCTGAGGACATCTTCAAAGAGCCTGTGAAGGTGCGAGTAGTCACGCCTCATGAGGACAAAAAGTTCAAGGCTTCGCCCTCTGACTAACCCTACATAAGGGTCCAATTACCCCCCATTTCTTTAGTTGTCCATACGTCTAGGAAACAGGCGAACTCAAAGGACATTGGAGATGCCCCTCCTCTGGGCCAGGAGAGTAAGAGGATAGATGCTGGTTGCAAACGTGTTGTGGCACAATTCGCCACCCATTGGCGCACTGCCAATTCTAAAGGGCTTCACTCCCGGCATGACAGAGCTCATTGGGATCAGATGGGAGTGCCTTATCCAACATCTCCCTGAACAATATTTAGGATGGGGCAGTAGTTGGTGGGGAAAGGGAAGATCATTTCCAAAACCAACATCTGTTGTGCCCTAGATGCTGCTGACCCAGCTGCTAAAAGCTGTGTCCATTCCCGGTGCCATGTATGGCTACACGTGTCTGTATTCAAGCCGGAGGTACAACATCACCTCCTAAATGTGCCCTTTGGTGGGGAGCATCTCTTCGGGCCCCATGTCAGGGAAATGGCAGAAAAGATCAAAAGTGACACAGAGATGGCTAAAGCCATGGGGACCCTTCAAATATCAGCTCCTTTGCTGCTCCCAGTTTCATGGTCCTGCAAAAACTGCCACCCTGGTAACTTCTACCATCTTCCACAGGCAACAGCAGCAGATCTCCTCACAAGGTTCCTACAGGGGAGACAATAAGGGAAATAATAGCAGTGGAAAGGGAACAGCCTCCAGAGGGGCTGCCTTTCCAAAACAGTGGTGCTCTTGGTCTTCCCCTCGACCAAACATCATCTGTTGGGGGAAGATTGCAGAGGTTTCAGCCCCATTGGGCAGAATCACCTCTGACTAGTAGGTTCTTGACATCATAAGAGAGGGGTACTGGTTAGAACTTGTACAACCACCACCAAAGATTCCCCTGACCCCATCCTCTCTGCAAACCCAGACTGACCCCTGAACATCACAATCTGCTCCAGGAAGAGATGCACGCACTACTCAACATGGGAGCCATAGAGTCCGTGCTGCTACAACATCGCGGCAAGGGGGAGTTCTCACTATACTTTCTAAACCCCTAAAAGGACGGTTCCCTCAGGCCCTCCCACGAGTTCGGGCCCCTCAAAAAGTATATTCTGTCAGAGCACTTCCACATGGTAACACTGTAGGATGCTGTGAGAAGGTGGCCTGATATATGCTGTCCACTAGTTCTAGTGGGCACCCTGTATCAGTCCAAACAACCCCTTATGGTGAATGGTTAAAGACAACCTTATATGAAAGCTATCCTAGAGGTAGCTATGGAGAGCAGCCTTCAGGCTAAGTCTTGAAAGAATGTAAAGCAGCTTGTTTTACCAGTCTATAATCTCTTGAATGATCAAATGAAAGGACAACCACACCAGGTATATATTTAAAATATATGTATTTAGGTTAACACACACCCCTCTAGTCTCTTTATGAGACTGGAGTTCGAAGTACTTTAGATGCAAGTGATCAAGCATCAGTAAAAGCACAAATACACGTTTGGGCCCTAAGGGTGTACCAAACCATATACCAAAAAAGTGGTTTAAGAACCACGACTGGAATAGGCACTAGGCCTATTGCCTCTAGAATCGCTGAGACCCCAAGGAACCACCCAAGGTAGTGACACAGGGGACCCACGGGAGCTGTATGCAGTGTGAAAACACAACAGCGGGTTCCTATTATCTTCTATGGGCAATGTCACGGTTGGAAATTTAAAGATTAGGGACACTTCTAATCGAGTCTGGACCAAACACTTTTGGACTTAAGAAGTTTTAGGGCTAGCACCCACGAGAGCACCGGAGTACTCGAGTTATCTCACCCAGGGGTAAGACAGGTGCATAGGTGTCTTTTGGTGTCGGGTCGTGTCGTCGATTCCAATGGAAGCCTGCAAAGAACTGCTGCTGCCGTGAAGAGGAGAAGTGTCCGAAGAGATCCAAGCCTGGATCTAGGATGTAAGGAACCTGAAAGCAGAGGGGACAGAGTCTGGGTCACTTGCCAGTGACCTAGGGCAGGATGGACCAATGCCCACAGATGTTGTGTGCTTCAAGTGAGTTGATGGGTGTCTTGACTCTTCAGCCACGAGGTCCAGGAGGCGTCAACGAAGTCCACGAGCTGGATATGAGCTGTCCCACGAAGTCTGTTGAGTGCTGCGGTGTCGGCGACCAGAAAGGACCCAACAAGCCTTGGCAACAGCAAGTCACTGGAAATCAGGGAAAGGACTGCGGTTCAGACCAGCAAGGTCTGAGGGACTCACCCAGCGAGGGTAAGTCGGGGCACGTCTGGAGAAACCAGGTAAGCCCAAGTAGAAGAGGAGTTGCCTTCGTGGGGACCTGCTAGCCCATGGGCTAGTGATCGCAAAGGAGCCTCAAGCAATCGCACTTGAAGCTGGTCCACGGGTCACTTATGGAGTGGAGGTCAACAATCTTCGGTGCAGGAGGTGCTCAAGGCTGGGGCTACTCAGAGCCCAAAGCACAACTTCGAGGAAGACCAGGAAGATACTGTTGCTGCAAAGGTTCACGGTGTCCAGGGCTCACGGTTCCACGTCACCCACGATAGCCACGGGCCTCAGCTTTGCTGTGGACTCAGGGTAGCCTCGGGGAAGTCTGGAAATCCACCTCTAGGGATGCAGAGACTTTGGCGTCCGGCGGGAGCTTCAGAATTGCAGACCGGTCAGTTGCTTCTTGGGTGCCTGCCAAGCAGGGAAGTCACTCCTTGACCCCAAGAGAGATTTCTTCAGTCTTCTAGTCAGGATAGAATGTCGAAGGTCCAAGATGTACGTTGCAGAGTTTCGTCCAGGGTAATCTAAAGTCCTAGAGACTGGATTCCTATACTTATACTAAGTTTAGGGGATGGACTAACTCTAAGGCCCCACCTCTGGGTGGGCCAGGAAAGAGGGGTGGTTACACCCATTTCTTTTGTCCAGTTTCGCGCCAGAGCAGGGGCAGGTAGCCCCTGCAACTGGTTTGAACTGGAGTATGCACAGGGACACCAAGTGTGCCCCCAGTGCAGGACTTCAAAGCACCAGTGAGTGTTCCCGCGCAGCCCCAATATACATCAGCCTGTCTGGGAAGGTGGGGACACCTCCCCTCGACAGGAAACCTATTGTCCAGGCCTCCCCTGCCGGAGTTTCGGTCCGCAGCAGGAGGCCAGACCCATGTCTGTGGCAGAGGCATCCATTTTGTGATGCCAGGGCTCAGGAAAGTCCTACCGGGTTTAGCCAGTGTGAACATGTCTCTCCCTCTAGAAGGGTGGAATGCTACCCCTACCGTCAGGACTTGGGGGGCGGGGGGGGGGGTAGTATTCCAAAGCGCTTGACACCAAACACAACATGTTTTGATTCTGAACAGGTCCTGCGCACACGTTTCTCAGGGTGTGAGTTCTCAGTGTAAAACCATCATTTTGAATTATTGTTTGTACAAAATATGAAGGTCAACATCAGGAATGTCTTTCAAATAGAAGTTTATGACACGTTTCTTCAATTAGATACAGAAAGAAAAACCAGCCGACACGTGTTTCGTCATACGGGAATCATCCCGTGAACTCTTCAGGGCTATGAAGGACACAAGGAAAAAGGTATAATATACAGAGTGTAAAACAAAAGTGAAGGTGATGACGACGAAAAAGAGCACCCAGTTAAAAAGGAGACCTTAAGAGAGTAGTGCAGAAAAATGCTAAATGTGACTAACTGCCAGGGCACTAGAGTGGCGTCTCGTGACAAGTGATTTGGTTTCACATAATTATTAAAGAGGGCAAAGTCATAATTATTTACCAAAACCGGTCACATGCGAAATGTCAAGAGCGTGTTTATAAGGTGAAAATATCTAAGTGATCAAAGAATTTTTTCAAAGTTAATTTCAACATAAGCAGACTGCCAAAGATAAAGAAAATGGAATCTGGGTTGGATGCAGCACGGTTACCTAAAAGATTGTTATTAACGGATAATTGAATCTAATTTTATCTGCATAAAAATGGCATAGGGATGTTCAAATAATGACAACAACATAATAATAATGGACAAAAGAACCAATCACTTAAATGATAGGGAAACCACTTTTGGTAAAATTCTAAATCTAAACGTAAAAGAACGTGATCAATTTTTGTGTATCTTAGCACGGCGATTGTGGTGAAAAGTCTCGTGTTGGTGGGTGCAGCATGAGTGATAATTTAAAACAAACAATAGCCAATCTTATTGCACAAATCACGTTTTAGCACAAATTCAGTAGCATGAAGGTAAGTAGAAAAGGAGAGTAAGTGCATGCGCACGAGGGTAATTGAAAAAAGACAAGACGCTAGAAAAAGTCTAAAAATCATGCCGTGGAGCGCGCTAAGAGTAAAGAGGAGTAAGGTAAAAAACTACCTGTTAGGTCCAACCGTAGGACAGACGTACATGTCCTCCTACTTTTCACGGATTACAAACCTTGGGGTTAGTGACTGACCTGTCCTCCCCTCTACTCGTCGTGGCATCTCCACGCACCTTTCATTATTCACTCATCTCACCGACCGGAATTGAACTTTCACCGGTCCAGCGGTGAGTTGCTCATTTCGTCAATAACATGATTACGATTACCGTACTCGCCCTATCGTCCCGCCGATTCCTTTTTTCTTTTTCTTATAGAATTTCACCTTTCTCCCCAGATTGTACGCACAGCCGCGTTCTCATCCCTAACAGGTAGTTTTTTACCTTACTCTTCTTTACTCTTAGCGCGCTCCACAGCATGATTTTTAGACTTTTTCTAGCGTCTTGTCTTTTTTCAATTACCCTCGTGCGCCTGCACTTACTCTCCTTTTCTACTTACCTTCATGCTACTGAATTTTTGCTAAAACGTGATTTGTGCAATCAGTTTGGCTATTGTTTGTTTTAAATTATCACTCATGCTGCACCCACCAACACGAGACTTTTCACCACAATCGCCGTGCTATGATACACAAAAATAGATCACGTTCTTTTACGTTTAGATTTAGAATTTTACCAAAAGTGGTTTCCCCATCATTTAAGTGATTGGTTATTTTGTCCATTATTATTATGTTGTCATTATTTGAACATCCCTATGTCCTTTTTATGCAGAAAAATTAGATTCAATTATCCGTTAATAACAATCTTTTAGGTAACCGTGCTGCATCCAACCCAGATTCCATTTTCTTTATCTTTGGCAGCCTGCTTATGTTGAAATTAACTTTGAAAAAATTCTTTGATCACTTAGATATTTTCACCTTATAAACATGCTCTTGACATTTCGCATGTGACCGGTTTTGGTAAATAATTATGACTGTGCCCTCTTTAATAATTATGTGAAACCAAATCACTTGTCACGAGACGCTACTCTAGTGCCCTTGCAGTTACATTTTGCATTTTTCTGCACTACTCTCTTAAGGTCTCCTTTTTAACTGGGTGCTCTTTTTTGTCGTCATCACCTTCACTTTTGTTTTACACTCTGTATATTATACCTTTTTCCTTGTGTCCTTCCCAGCCCTGAAGAGTCACGGGATGATTCCCGTATGACGAAACACGTGTCGGCTGGTTTTTCCTTTCTGTATCTATTTGAAGAAACGTGTCATAAACTTCTATTTGAAAGACATTCCTGATGTTGACCTTCATATTTTGTACAAACAATAATTCAAAATGATGATTTTACACTGAGAACTCACACCCTGAGAAACGTGTGCGCAGGACCTGTTCAGAATTTCCAGTGGGGGCTTCCTACCCACACTCTTGCAGGGGTTTTTTAGCTGGGGTTTGTTACCCCTGACCTTGCAGCACCGTAATCACTCATCAATTCTTACATTCTTGTGCGAATTTGCTTGAGCGCCATTTTCTTCCTGCCCTAACCAAACCCTTCACCGAACCAGTCACGACATGTTTTGATGCAGCCATCCCAAAGTTAGCACTTACCGCAAGGTTATAATGCACTTAAGAGTATATGGTATGGCTGTATCACAGAACAGCCATAAGGAAGTATTTCCGAAAGCTGCAGAGGGGCACAGTTCATGCTTGGGCACCCTCTCACATAAAACCAAGCACTCTGCCTTCAGGATTGTCAAGGCCTGCCATAGGAGTGGTTTATAGGTTTATATGTGTCTGTATAGGGTAGTGATATAGGTAGCCTATACCACAGTAAGGGGTGCAAGCACACCCTTACCCAGGCTGCAGTAGCAGACCTGTGGTGCCATTTTGGAGTGCTTCCCAGGGGTGGCATAATATATGCTGCAGCCCCTGGTAGGCCTCTGAGGTACCTATGCCCTAGGTACATAGTATACCATATACTAGAGGCTTATAAGGCACTCCAGAATCCAATTAGATATGTACCTAATGTACATGGAAATCATTTTAGAGAGGAAGTAGCTAGGCTGTGGTCCTGATTAGCAGGGTCACAGCCAGACTAAGGTCGAAAAACAGTGAAACACCAGCAAAAAGTGGGGGTACCCATGTGAAGCAGATCCTACTCTCCTACAGATGCCATTCCCCTACTACAGCAAACGATTTCATGGCCGCCCTCAATCTAAAAGATGCCCACTTCCACATACCCATACACCCGGCACATTGAAGATAACTGTGATTCGTGGTGAGTGACCAACATTATCAGTTTAAAGTGCTACCCTTTGGGGTCACCACGGCACCCAGGGTGTTTGCTAAATATCTAGCCGTGGTACCCACTCATCTCAAACGGAACAGCATGCAAGTGTTCCCTCACGAGGACAACTTTGGCAGTTCACCACACTTCCCGAAATCTCCCTAGTTCCGCATGAGAAGCTCCCCAACTGACTGTTCCTTCTCTCTCAAAACCAAGGCACTCGCAGGCATCCCAGTCAACAGCAGCTCAGTCTTGCCATTTGGCTTCTGTGGTCTCAGAATTTGGATACCTCAGCCTCCCTGCACAGTGTAAGACCATTCTGAAGGATGAACACCAGCCCAAACCTAATGCCTGCTATGTGACTAAGTGGAAATGGTTTATATTCTACTGTCTCCGTAGACATGTTGACGCTCTCACAGACTCTGCACAGGACTTTATCTGTTACCTTCTCCACTTGCAGAAGTTGGGACTGCATTTGGCTTCTGTGGCTGCTTACCTTCAAAATAGGCTGCACACTTCACTTTTTAGAATCCCAGTCATTAAGGCTTTCATAGCAGGGCTCAAACAGGTTATTCCACCATGCCCCCCCCCCAGTTCCTGTGTGGCATCTTGACATAGAGCTCACTAGACTAATGGGCCCTCCTTTTGAACCACAACCACTTAACTCTTGCCCATTGCAATCGCTTTCTTAGAAAGTTGGCTTTCCTTGTGGTTAGTACTTCCCTTAGATGTGTACGTGAAACACATGCTCTCACCTTGGATGAACCTTTGTTCAAGGTGGATCATGATAGGGTGGCTCTCAAAAACCAACCTAAACTTCTTACCCAAGGTAGTATCCAGTTTTCATCTCAATCAAACAATAGAACTCCCAGTGTTCTTTTCACATCCAGAGTCTGTAGCAGCGCACGCTCCTCATACCTTGGATGTCAAAAGGACACTAATGTACTACATTGACAGAACAAAACCCTTCTGTAAGACACAACAGCTCTTTGTGTCTTTTTCCAAACCACACAAAGGCATGCTACTTCTAATGCAGGTGTTGCCAGTTGGCTTGTTATGCCAAAGCAAAAAGACCCCTACCCATTCCTCAGAGGCCACATTCCAGTGGCAAAAAAGAGCCTTGATGGCTTTCTTAGGCAACACACCTCTAGTTGACATCTGCAAAGCAGCTACATAGACCGCCCCTCTCACATTCACTAAACATTGTTGTGTTGATGTATGGGCCTGCCGGCAAGCTAATGTTTGCCTGGCGGTATTATGTATACTTTTTCAATCTTTTGCATCATTTTCTGGCTAAGCCACATCTTTTGGAAGGACTGCTTTACTGTCCATGCAAAGCATGTGTAGCTACAGCTGCAAATGCGACAAACCGAAAATGTTACCCTGTTACCCTGTAGATTCAGAAGCGCCTCCCTGGTCACCTGTGGTTGTTGCACATGGTGTTAACTTCTTTTTACTTTCATTTTGCAGCGGTGTTGAATTTAATAAAATATCTACTTGTCCATGGGGCAGGTTGCTTCATAAATCTACTTGTCCTGTAACAAAACCCACTTGTCCCTTTTGTGCCATGTAATGTGGCGACAAATTACGGCAGCAATCTCATTGTATAAGAGTTCTGATACAGCCTCTCTAATTAAGGCAGCAATCTCATTGTACAAGAGTTCTGTTATAGCCTCTCTAATTATGCCGGGGCTCATACTATAGTAGGGTTTGAATATCAGCAGTTCCCTTATGTTGCTACGTTTCTGCAGGTCTACATACTGGGGCCGAAGGTAGTGTTAAGCAATAGTTTAAGGGTTGGAATTCCCTTTTGAGTCTGTGCAAACCTACTAACTTGCATGTTTTAGGGGTTTTCACCAACACTTTTATAATCTTTTCCCGTACTGAAAAAGGTTGGACATTTACTCCTGACAGTGGCAGACATAAAACGTTTTCCAGGGTTGGGGAAAAAGTGGTTGGAGGAAAAGCGAACCTGAAACATTCAGATGTTCCCATGAGCAAATCTACGCATGCACATTTGCTCATGCTAAAATGCAGTTCACAAATATTTTCTAGGAGTACTGTTTCTAGGCCTACTTCTGTAAATTCTTGTGAAGTCACAAACTGTATATATGCACTTAATGCAAGGATATATACCATGGATGCACTTATGAGACTTTCTTTAATAATGGGGCCTCCAATTAACCATGACTTTTTGTGATTAATACAATTCTGTCTGTCCGTCTCTCTCTTTCTCTCTCTCTCTCTCTCTCTCTCTCTCTCTCTCTCTCTCTCTCTATTTCTCTGGGTCTATCAGTTGGCTTCACTGTGAGTGACAGTATTCTGCGTATTGGCACACAAAGTAGTTTTGGTCAGTGCCCGGAACTGCTGTGGCAATGTGTGCTTTTTAAGACCAAAAACAATACTTGCTTTTACCGATGCGTGTTAGAATGGTGAGGGCCTAGCAGCTCCCACACCGATAAGGTTTTACAAAAACCATGCCTAAACAAGTCGCGCATTGACAAAACCAAAAGGCTGACCACCAGTTTCAGACCTACTAGCTTTGCCAATGCTTGTTTATTTTTGTTTCCCATAATTGCATTTAAACTGGTTACACCGATTTTCCATTATGAATATTTTTGGGAAATACAAGCATACATCAACATGTTACTAAATGATGCTGCAAAGATATAGTATCTAAAATCTTACAGTAGTTTAGCAAAATGTTTTTTTTCCTACTTGAATTATTTTGGGAACATTTTATTTTGAAAGCAAAGAATCATCACTCTTGCTTTCAAGCTTCTGCAAGATTTGCATATAATCAGAGAGCATTCTGGGAGCATTATACATAGCCTCAAATTACTAAACTTTGAAAAAGTGTGTACACATTTATACTGGAACCACCGCCAGAAGTGCCGGCCGAGCTTACAACATTTACTTTTAGTGCACACCCTAATAATAAAGGCTTTGCATTAATGAACCATAAATACAAGTTTGAACAGCATAAACACATGGACACACATATTAACTGAACTGTAAACAATGCCCTTCCCTGATCCATAATGTGGTACTATAAACTGGCAGTCAAAGCGTTTGTACAGTAGGGGGTTGGGCCTACTTGTCCCAAGGACAAAATACACATGAAAACGTGTTGACCTTGACCCCAAACAATATGTCCCGGCCGTATGGAGAATAACAATGGAGCTAATGCTCATGTGCATTACCAGAGATAAGTGTAGTCACTATACCTTGTTGCTCAAAAAGACTTCTTCTAACAAAAACAAGTTGTACACGTCCGTGCCCAACTCTAGATTGCAGGAGTATGCCAGCATGTGAATCTACAGTGCTACATGCCATGAACAGATGCTTAGAGGGTAAGTAACATTTTTGCTTTTCTCACATTTCTGAGAGGAAAACTTCTGGAATATGCGGGTAACCATAAATCTTCGAAAACTCCACGTTCCCCCAAGTCTCCTGATAAAAGTGGTACAGCGCGTGTGTGGATAGCTCTAGCGTCCTTGACAGGCACGGATCAAACCTGGATCCAAAGGAGTACCTTTGCGAGGACTTTCACTGACCCTGGTTTGATCCGCTCCTGTCACAGGCACTAGGCCCAGCCACAGAAGCCAGGCAGCATTTTTACTGGGTCAAATGGAGGAATGCTGGATGGTAGGGATTTTGTGGATTCCTGGTGATTCCGGACGTTTACGCCACAGAAATGGAAGGCAAATGTGCAATTTTAGGCAAAGTTGGTAGTTTGCAGGGCATTGTGGGTAAGAAAACGTTATGGGATCCACTTAAGTCACACCACCCTGCACTGCCCTCGGTATCTAGTTTTCAGAATTTCTGCGTTTCCTTGGGTGGCTGCCGTGCCTGGGCCCAAAACCCGCAGCTACCCCTTTTGTTGATGTTACCTCATTGCATCTTGGCTCCCTTCATGTCGTAGGTGTTAGACAGACCCACAAAGGTGCGGTACCATTTTTATCATGAGGCAAGTTGGAACGCTGGGTAGTATACATTTTGTGGCTCCCCCTAGATTTCAGTACTTCGTTCCAGTTTTAGTGAGACCTTTATGATAAAACTAAAAGTATCAGAAGGCACAGGCAAAACAAGGATTAGATGATATCTCTGTCTGATGTGCGGCATCTTAAAATCTCTGTAGCATTGTCAAGTTGTAATGCAAAAAGTTTGCAAAAGGGGGTGCACGATGACATATATCCAAATATCTTGCTTTCCTGTGTTATTTCACAATATCTTTGCATTCTTGTATCTGCAGTTATATTTTTGCATTAGAAAATGCTCATGCACAAGCATTAAAATGCAAAGAAAGAATACTTTCTATTCTTAAATAAAAACCTTTATTGGCATTACTAAACATATAAGTATTAACAAAGCTTTTTAAGTGTCACTTATTGATTCTCTGTCAATTTTGCCTCTCAAGGAGAAGGTACCAGTTGACCAGCCAACTGAGGGCTACCGTGTTTTTGACTTTACGTAGATTGCTCACTTCTTATAGACCATGACTTTACTTGTGTGACTTTATTGTGTTTTTTTCCTGTTGTATTGGGCATTCACTACGCTGTTTAATTTGTGCGAATATTGTTTGTTGATCCTTGAGCAAAAGCATGTGAGTGCCTTCATGTGCTGTGCTTCACTGTATTTTCATTCTGATAGAGATTTCTAACTACAGATTCCTCACTCTTTCAATACTACCCCAGGCGTCAGACTGGATCGGGAGAATCTTTGGCAGTACCCCTGTGCACCAGCAGGTGGCGCCAGCGGTGCTGTGCTGGATTTGACGCGAGCGACCTACATAGGCACTACCCATGCATGCTGATATCAACAGACCCCCCATGATTTAGCGGCATGGATTAACAAATTTAGGGGCACAAATATGGAAATTTAGTGGCACAAATATGGAAATTTAGCGTCATTTTTGTGGCACTTTATTTTACTCATAATCATTCATTTTCAGCCTTAAATCAATGGAAACTGTTTTTTCAGAGTATTCCACTTTAAGTAGGCAGCCTGGGATTTGGAACAGAGGAAGCAGCCCACAGGTGAAGGCTCCTTAACCACGCCTCCTCTTCCACACACCCACCAGGCATTTCCACTCTGCCCAACTGGCCCAGGCCACCACCCCACGGGTCCACAAGACCACAGCTGGAGGAAGATCCTTCTGCTACCTTGCTGCGTGGGCTTGGAACTCCCTGACTCTATATCCCAGCCAATCACCGTCTCTGCCTCAATTGAGGAAGGATCTCAAGACCTTGCTCTTCGACTGAACCGCAGATCCACTCCCCCCACTAAGCCCCTTGTGACCCTAACGGGTGAGTAGTCGTGCTTTACAATTGACTGATTGATTGATTGTTTCAATTGCCCTGTAACTTGCATTTCTTACATGAGGCTTGGAATGCATCATTCGCTATGCCTCACTTTCAGCCCTGAGCCCAGCAACTCCAGTTTTTTTCGGCAGTTTTCTTATTTGCTGATACAGGGGACATTGCAGCAGGTGAAGGCTGCCAGCAACAATATATTAACTTGGCAGCATCTGCATCTTTCTGGTAGGATGCAGCGGGCTATAATGTACAAAAGCAGAACTTTACCCTGGCAGACACCGCCAGTTACTAATGTTTTTTATGAGGCTAGGTATCCCTACGTAAGATGTCGACCATACTCTGTGGGGCTTACCCATTCATCTGTACATAATACCGATATTTATTTATATAGCGCGAACAGCTACCTCGCAAGGAGGTGTCCCGGCGCTGAGTGATCATTTTTCCAGGCAGAATGGGCGGAGAAAGGGGAGGGAGTGTTTAGTTATTCTGGGAAAAGAGCCAAGTCTTTAGCTGCCTCTTAAAACTGGCTTCCGTTGGAGCCAATTGGATGTTGGCCGGTAGAGCGTTCCAGAGTGTCGCCGTGCAGGCAGAGAAGGATCTGCCTCCGAGTCTGGCTCTCCTGGCGCGGGGGATAGAAAGCTGGTGTCGTGAATTAGAGCGCAAGCATCTCTCCTGATAGTATCTGGGGAGTCTAAGCTTTAAATTGAAGGGGCATCCAACAGGAGCTGCCCCTTCAATTTTCAGCCGGCGTCATGTTCACAGAAGGCTGTCAGTTTGGTTGTTAGAGTGTGTTGGGTACTTGTGAGTGGCTCTTGGGGCACACTCATTGAGAGACAAACGGCAGCTGCTGAGCCAGGAAGTGTGGCAGTAAGGGAGCAGTTGATGCCCTCCACAGCGTGGCCCTGCTCTGCTTGTTGGGCCTTGTCACCGCCGGCAAGCGGAGTATAAAGGGCACCGTGGGCTATATGTGTGGTTACGTGTATTATTCTTTGCTTCCGTGTCAATTCGCTTTCAGTTTGAGCTGAAGGTGTTGCACAATTAGAAAAAAAGTATTAAGGTTGACGCTGTCAGCAGTTTTGCAGCATCAACCAGACCGGGGATTGAGCTGGGTTTGTTACGCGTGGACAAAGGAGAGTGCAGTTCCTCAGTTTCTTACAGTTATTGCAGGCAACATTCGCTCCTGTACCTGCATCAAGCCTCTGGCTCTGCCTTGGTGCTGTTTGACTGAGGATCCCAAGATGCATTGTAAACCATGATTTTTCCAGGGAATAAAACTTCCCCTATAAGTGTCACTCATAGTTTTTGCTTGGGATGCAAGGTATGGAACAGTTACTCCTCATGCAGCTCATTTTTAGCTAATATAGGGTATGGAACTTGCAAATCTGGGGTCATCCCTGACCCGCAGCTCCCTACAAACCCAATTCATCAAACGCGAGCTGACTACAGCAACAAAGGGGCCAAGGGATGCAAGGGCAATGTTTCGGTCAAGGGTCAACTGAACCCTCCCTGCCCTTCATGGAGATCTCTATTCCCAGTATCTACATACATGAGTGCACACACATGTAACAGGACAAAGCACTCACATAGGCACAGCACCTAAACGTCTACGGCGAGGTACCTCGTGTGGTACAGAACTAGCCATACAACCGGGGTATGGCAAGGATGAGTAGCTTCCCTCTGCTCCACGGAAACCAGAGGTGTATCATTAACATCTTGTACAAACATTTTGGCACCATTCCACACCTCCTCCTCCCCTACCCCGGGGCACACACACTTCTACCTATTCTGTCCTACCAAAATCACCTGCCAACATTACACTATTCTGAAATTACTACTTTGTTTCGCTATTCGTGACTGTTCACTTTAAGCCCTGAGCCCCGCCCCTGGTTTTGCATGCAGCGGCGCCGCCATAATCTTACAAAATAACTACTTTGTTTTCATTATTAGGCAGACTCACCTTCCTAATAGCAGCAGGCACTCACGAGACTCTCTTGCAAGTCTCATGCCAGTGTATATTGGCGCACTATGCACTGCAGTGTCATTCCCCGTCAGTCTAAACAGGTTGCACTGTCCATATACAATAGGCAGCAGAAATCCAATCACTGTAAGTGCAATGCTTCACTAACATGCAAAATCCTTAAGTGGAGTGAGACGGATACCTTGTGCTGCACAAGTCTTTGAAATGACCCAGGCTAAAAGTGTTTGTTCCAATTAGGAAGCCCCCCAAATTCATGTCCTCCTCTGCATTATGAGAATCTGTCACTGCCTACGTGTATAAGTCTGTACAGCAAACGTAGCAGAAAACCGAACTGCATTCAAACACTTCATACTTTCTGGTTCACTACAATGAATCGGGCAGTAGATCAGATGCTGCCTCCACCTCACAGAAGTGTATGGACAGCAGGGGACCTGATTGAGGGGAGAAGAGTTTAATGGGGAGATGTTCTCGATGCCCCTGTAGGGGCAGAACATCATCAACTACAGGAACAGGTCTAGGGGCTGTACACATTGCCGATTTCGCGGCCACTTTTGTAAAAATTGCGGCATTTTTACAAAAGTGCCGATGTCGCGGTCACTTTTGTAAAAATCGCGACATTTTTACAAAAGTGCCAAATAGGCCTGGGCAGTAAATTCCGTTCCGCACGCGCAATTACCGGAATTTGGGTAATTTCGCATTCCGCGGAGGACCCGGAATTGCCAAAAATTCTGCGATCTGCGGCTTCGTGGAATTTTTTGCTTGTTCGCAAGATATTTCTCCCCGAGCTTGCAAACAGCGTTCGCGAACAAGAAAAAAGCATCGTGAACGGGCAGAACAAGCAATTCCACATGTTCGCAGAACTTTAGCATGCTCACGAAGATTTCTTACAGTTTCGCTGAGCTTTGCGTAGCGTGACTACGTAAATTCTGCCCACCTCTAGTGACGATTTCGCGGAAAACCGCAAAATCCTGGAGGGACTGATCAGTTACATGCCAACAGACTGTATTGGCATCCTTCAGTGGGGCATCAACAGTCTCATTATTAGATTTATGCGCAGCTTACCACCAAATCATGTTAGAAAAATTATCCCAAAAACGTATGACCTTAATCACTCCACTCGGCTGAGTTTCCAACACATATCTTTTGGGCTTGTGCTAATTTTATAAGAAGAAACTAATGTATAGTTTTTTGTAGAACACCAAACTGACATTTTGGCCTTTCCTAAAACTAAAGAGGAACATTATGTGCTGTTTGACTGAGAATGAGTATTCTTAGTCGCAATGGGATGCCTGTCAGGAAGTAGAAATGTAGCTTATTTTAAAGTACCTCTGAGTATTTTGGCACATGATCTTTCAAGAAGATAGTGAGCCAAAAAAATGGTTTGTTGTGTGCCATAAGAGATGCTCATAAACCAGGTACAAAAGAACAAGTAAAATAGTGCTTGTAGTGAGAGTGAGAATGTTGCATTTCAAAAGAGGAGATTGTGTGTGCACCATCACTCACACCTTTCAACCCAAAAAAGGCTGTGCATGCAAGCAACATGAAAATTGAGGTACTCTATTAACAGTAGAATTCGCTTTGTATTCCTTGAGAGAAACACAAATTCACTATAGTACGATTGAAATTAAGCTATGGTCAGTACTTGGGCTGTTGAATAT
The DNA here is from genome assembly GCF_964204655.1 of Triturus cristatus. NCBI lineage: Eukaryota > Metazoa > Chordata > Amphibia > Caudata > Salamandridae > Triturus > Triturus cristatus. The sequence goes on from NC_140579.1 coordinate 589,908,377, forward strand.
GTTAGAACTTTGTTGTGGGGTAGAAGATTTAAGTTGGTCACAGATCATAAACCTTTCATTTGGGGGGAAGAAAGGTATGGGCAATGCTAGCCTAAGTTTTTTTTGATAATCAACTTTATTGTTATTATAAACAAAGAGAACAAAAAATTCATCGGTAGCAAATCATACTCATTATACACGCATAATGCAATCCTTAAGAATGACAGAGATCTGTAAAAACAGTCCTGGGATGGAGAACTCACCAGCTTATATACGACCATATACAGGATAGATAAGACAACCTCAGGCCGGCAGTAGATTAAACCATTTGCCCCAGATTCTGCCAAAGAGTTCAGGACAACCCCTAGCCTCGAAAAGAGGCTCCTCTTGAGTACCACACCAATCCAACCCCCTCCTCCATCTCTGCACTGTTGGGGACTGAGCTTGGGACCAGAGTGCTGCGATGTCGCGTTTCGCCACCGCCAACGCCGTGCCCAGGAAACGCTTCTCAGCCCGGCAGCCATCAAGGCCGTCAAACACCCCCAGGAGCAAGCACAGCGGGTTATGAGGCACTTCCCACCCTAGGGCCTGCGTGAGCTCCAGCTCCACCCCCGCCCAGAATGGCGCGAGAGCAGGACATTGCCACACCATGTGATAAAAATCAGCCGGGGCCTGTTGGCAACGTGCGCATGAGAAAGAGGACCACAAACAAGCCCTGTACAAGCGCGCGGGAGTGAGGTAAGCCGCATGGAGATAGTAAAGTTGGACGAGACGCAGCTTGGAGGAGGTCGTCAACGTTTTGGGGGCCATAAGGGCATCCCTCCAATCCGCGTCCTCCATGGGACCCAGCCATCCCTCCCAGCAAGCCCGAAGGAGATCCAGGCCCGTGGAACCGTTATTCACTAGAGATCGGTAGATCCGTGACACCCCCCCTCTACCCAGGTTCCCCATCATCACTTGGGCCTCTAGGGGACTGAATTCTGGGAAAGATGTGGGGGAGGGGATGTGGACCTGAAGGGTATGTCTAAGTTGTAAGTATTTGTAGAATTGGGAGCAGTGGAGGGAGTGACGGTGTTGTAGGTCTGCGAAGGATCTCCCCCACCCAAACGTCTCCCAAAAGCGAAATCCCTATAAGGTCCCATTTGCGGAAGTCCCGGAGGGAGGAGACCTCCGCCAGCCACGTCCCACTCCACAGAGGCGTCTGTCTGGTCAACTTCCGGTCCCACTGTACATGCCTTAGCGCAGCACGCCAGGCCACAAGCACCGCCCTGGTGACCGGGGGGAGAGCCCGCGGCACTGTGCTCCCATACAGATAGGCTTGGAGCTGCGAGAAATCCAACGCCCGGAGCTCCACTCTGTACGCCGGATCAGACCAGCCGCCCACAAACCAGTCATGGAGCACGATAAGCCTTGTGGCGAGGTAGTAAAGGTGAAGATTAGTCACCCCCCTGCCCGCGTCGTACGGTGGTATGCGGCAGTGTGCCAAAGATATCCGCGGCCTCTGCCCTCCCCATAAAAACCGGGTAAGGACCCCGTCCAGCTCCCGAAACAGGGTAACATTCTGTAGTATATAGAGAAAGCGGGGAAGGACCATCATTTTGAAAAGGGCACTCCTGCCAAGAGGGTTAAGAGGAAGAGATTGCCAATTTTTAAGGTCTGCCTTCGTCCTAGTAACTAGAGGGGTGATATTCAAGGCCCACTCAAGCTCCGGATGTAGAGCAATCCATACCCCTAAGTACTTAAAGGATTGCCTACGCAAAGGGATAGATGTTTGCCAATCGAAGCACTCACGTGATGGATGCAAGGGGACCAGCATGGATTTTGCCGAGTTGAGTCGGAGCCCGGAAATTTGCTCGAAGGCCTCGAGAACAATCAATCAATCAATCAATCATAGGCATTTGTATAGCGCACTGCTCACCCGGAGGGTCTCAAGGCGCTGGGTGGGGGGGGGGGGGGAACGCTACTGCTCGAACAGCCAGGTCTTGAGTTGCTTCCTGAAGGCGAGATGGTCTTGCGTTGTCCGGAGGTGGATGGGGAGGGAGTTCCATGTCTTGGCTGCCAGGTAGGAGAAGGATCTTCCTCCGGCGGTGGCTCTGCGGATGCGGGGGACGGTGGCGAGAGCGAGGATGGCGGAGCGGAGCTGGCGGGTGGGCTTGTGGAAGGTCAGGCGGCTGTTGAGGAACTTGGGGCCCAGGTCGTGGAGGGTCTTGTGTGCCTGGGTGAGGAGTCGGAACGTGATTCTTTTGTTGACGGGGAGCCAGTGCAGGTCTCTCAGGTGTCCGGAGATGTGGCTGTGTCAGGGGATGTCCAGGATGAGTCGTGCTGAGGCGTTCTGGATCCGTTGGAGTTTCTTCTGGAGTTTGGCGGCGGTGCCGGCGTAGAGGGTGTTCCCGTAGTCCAGCCGACTGGTGACGAGGGCCTGGGTGACCGTCTTCCTGGTCTCGGTGGGGATCCACCGGAAGATCTTTCGAAGCATGCGCAGGGTGTTGAAGCATGAAGACGAGACGGCGTTGACTTGTCTGGTCATCGAGAGGGAGGAGTCCAGGATGAAGCCTAGGTTGCGTGCGTGGTCCGTTGGTGTAACGCCCTGAACGTCTCAGGATCGTTTAACAGACACGATAATGAGAACGCAACCACTTGTGAAGGTTTAGTTATTTTAATGAAGGCAAAAATAATACAAGGAATAAACAAAGGTTATAGTCACTGGAATCCTCCAGGCTAAGTACGTTACCAGCCCACAGCACGGATAGTCCTAACCGTCCTCTGCATATACGCCGATCCCGGCGTATGCCAACAGAGGGCAGAAATGAAATGGCCGACAATGCCAATCGGTAGGCTGTGAGGGGCACGAAGAGTGTTGGGGAGAATCGAGGAGTCAGGGAAACACCCAGCCGGGGTCTCTACCTGAAGGGAGCAGCCGCTCAACCTCTTCCTCAGACTGCACCGGGACGCGGAGTCACCTCCTGGTGATGCGTCACCGATACCCCAATCACAAGCTAAGAAGACTGAACCGAGAGCAGCCGCTCGATCGATCCCGTGGACTTCCGAGTCTGTAACGCGGCAAACACCTCCTGGTGTGCGTTACAGCTGGCAGTCCCTGTATCTCTGGTCGGGCTGGGAGTTACGACTCCAACCAGCAAAAGCGCCACTGCGCTTTGACTCAGCCGAGTCAAAGAGCGAAGCTCAATGGTTATCCGGTAGAGCTTCCGGGTCCTTCACAGGTGACGATGGGGCAAGACACGGCCCAGGGAGTAACGACTCGACCTACCTCCGTTCTTGCCTTACTGGAGCACCACTCCGGAACACTGCTCTTCACTAAGCAGGTACGTCGGTGTAAACACAATATCCGACAGCGTTGTACCTCCCGGTTCCTCCCTTTATAGGGCGTGTTTTCCTTGAGTTATGTAACAGCTCTCCTGTTTACATAAGGGCGTGTTTTCCTTGAGTTATGTAACAGCTCTCCTGTTTACATAAGGGCGTGTTTTCCTTGAGTTATGTAACAGCTCTCCTGTTTACATAACCTCTCAACCGCTAAGCATCCTGGGAGATGTAGTCCGTTTTCGCGGGTTACCGTTTTCCTCCCCTCGCATGACAGGAATTCTTGACAGTACATCCTCCCTCTCAGCGGCTCCCCACGGGTCCAGCGCTGGCAGGAAAACGCCGATGGAACAAGGAGACCAAGCGCGGAGCATGAACCCCTTCAGCCGGTTCCCATGACTGCTCCTCCGGGCCATAGCCTTTCCACGCAACCAGGTACCACAGCTTCCCCCTGCGCCATTTGGACGCCCGTATGCCCGACACTTCATACTCCACCTCCGACTCCACGCATACCGGCCTAGGTGTCCCAGACGGCTTGGAGGGTGCTGGTTTGAGCAATGATACATGAAAGACAGGGTGTATCCGCAATGACTGGGGCAAGCACACCTTCACGTTCACGGGACCCATACACTTGGTAATTCGATAGGGGCCCATGTACTTGGGATGGAACACACTGTTCTTTCGAAACCTCATGTTTCTTGTGGATATCCAGACGTAGTCTCCAGTGCGGTACAGTGGCCCGGGCCTTCTCTTCCTGTCTGCCGCAGCCTTGTATCTTCTCTTGGCCTCTATTAGGACAGCCCTTGAGCGCATCAACGTGTCTTTTATGTGTGCCACCCTGTCCGCTGTGGCGGGAATCCTGTCCTCTCTGAACGGATGTAGAAATGGCAAGAACCTGGGATGTTGGCCATAGTTGCTATAGAACGGAGATGACTGTGTGGAGCTGTGAGTGGCGTTGTTATAGGCTATCTCTGCAACCCATAGCAAGTCGACCCATTCTTCCCTGCCCTGGTCCACAAAACATCGCAGATACTGTTTGAGCGTTTGGTTCAGGCGCTCGGTTTGGCCGTCCGTTTGAGGGTGGTAGCTGGTGGACAGGGCGGTCTTAACATGCAGCGCAGTGCACCAAGTCTTCCAGAATTGCGCAGTAAACTGCGACCCCCGGTCCGACACGATCACCCCAGGTAATCCATGCAGTCGTACCACATTCTTTAGGAGTAGTGACGCCAATTCCCCGGCCGTAGGGACTCTCTTGCAGGGGATGAAGTGCCCCATTTTCGTCAAGTAATCCACCACCACCAGTATTGCCGTCATCCCCTGGTCTACCGGTAGGCCCACCACGAAGTCCAGTGATATGCTATCCCATGGTCTATCCGGGGTCGGAAGTGGATGTAAGAGCCCTTGGGTTCGGCCATGGTCGGCCTTCATGGTAGCACACGTAGGACACTCCTGTCCCCACCTCCTGACATCCACTCTCATGGTTGGCCACCAGAAATGCCGTCCCATGCTAGCCACCGTTTTTTCAAAGCCCAAATGACCTGCGCATGGAGAGTCATGGCACCAGATGAATGCTTGTTTCCTTAGCCTAGGCGTGGGTATCAATAGGCACCTGCCCTTCAGGGGTATCCCGTCCTTCAGCTGCCATTCTCTGTGACTGAGGAGCCACCTCCGCCATGCGAATGACCTGATCCCTCTCTTTATTCCCCTCAGGAAAGTATCCGGTTGGATAACCCCCAATACCATCCTCGGGGAAATGATGGAATGCTCGGTCGCAGGCAATGGTTCCTTAACTGCAGATTGACGGGACAGGGCGTCCGCCTTCCGGTTTTCCGTCCCCGGCCGATATGTGATGCGGAAGTTGAACCCCGCAAAGAAGATCATCCACCGCAGCTGTCTGGGAGAAAGGTGTCTTGTGGCCGTCATGAACTGTAGGTTCCGATGGTCCGTGTACACCGATACCACATGTCTTGCCCCCATCAACCAATGCCTCCATTCAGTGAAGGCGTCCTTGATTGCGAGAAGCTCCTTCTCCGCAATATGGTAGTTGCGTTCGGCGTCGTTGAGTTTGCGGGACATGTACGCAACGGGATGAAGCACCCCTGTGTCATGGTTGCGTTGGGACAAGATAGCCCCCAGCGCCACATCCGATGCGTCCGCTTCCACCACGTAGGGGAGATCCGGATCGGGGTGAGCCAACACCGGCGCCTTACCAAAGGCGCTTGTCAGGGCCTTGAAGGCTGTGTTCGCTTCAGGGGACCAGACAAACTCCTTGGACTTCCTCAGTAGCTGTGTGATTGGGGCCACCAATCCTGAAAATCCATCTATAAACCGCCTGTAAAAGTTGGCGAAGCCAATGAAACTTTGGACGTCCTTCACGCTTTGGGGCACCGGCCATTCTTTCACCGCCTTGATCTTTCGTTCTGCCATCTCCTGTCCCTCTGGACTCAGCATCACTCCGAGGAATTCCACGGATGTGACGTGGAAGTCACACTTGCTGAGTTTACAAAACAGCATGTTTTCCCTCAGCTTTTGGAGCACAGCTTTGACGTGGTGTACGTGCTCCTCCACACTGGACGAATAGATGAGGATGTCGTCGATATATACGACCACGTAGATATCCAACTCCTCTCTGAATACCTCATTCAAAAAGTACTGAAAGGCTGCCGGGGCGTTGCACAGACCGAACGGCATGACGAGGTACTCAAAAAGGCCGAACCTGGTCTTAAAGGCGGTCTTCCACTCGTCTCCGTCCCTCATGCGCACCAGATGGTATGCCCCTTTCAAATCCAACTTGGTGTAGATACGAGCTTTCTTGACCTGTTCCAGAAGTACACTGATGAGAGGCAAGGGGTACCGATTCTTTACGGTTATCGCATTCAATGCCCTAAAGTCCACACAGGCTCTCAGCTCCCCATTAGCCTTCGGGATGAAGAAGAGTGGCGAGGCGGCCGGAGACTTGGACGGGCGGATGAATCCTAGCTTGAGGAGTTTATCCAGGTACCCCCGGAGATGTACGTTTTCAGGCTCCGTCAGGGCATACAGCCTGCCGCTGGGAACGCTGGCCCCTGGCACCAGGTCGATCTGGCAGTCAAACTGTCTATGTGGTGGTAGCACTTCCGCCTTCACCTCATCAAATACATCCTCAAAACTGTGATAGGGCTGGGGGAGAGCCACATCTTTTTCTGCCGCTGTAGCCACCGTCTGACTCACGCTCTCATCTGCGTCAAAGGATTCCGTTCTTATTCCACAATGCAGGATGCAATACGGTGACGTCAGTTCGATGCGATGTGTTGGCCAATCCACAGAGGGGTTGTGTTTCTGTAGCCACGGCAATCCCAATATGACGCCATATTGGGGCGCTCGGATGATGTTAAAATCGATTTGTTCCAAATGGTTCCTCCCACATCTCATCGGAAGGACCCCCGTGTGCTGCCCGATGGGCCCCGTCACCAATCGCCTTCCGTCTACAGCATAGACGTCTTCGGGTACAGCTTTGGGAAGAAGCACTAGCCCTAGCCTGCATGCCTCGTTGTGGTCCATAAACGTGCCAGTGGCCCCTGAATCCACCATGGCCACAACGGGTATCCACTGGTCATGCACTCCCACATGCACCGTGAGAAACAGGTGTCGTTGTCCCTTAGTGACCGAGTTGGAAAGTGAAGGGATGGATGAGTGACTCCGAGATGCCCCTTCTTTGGTCTGGGAGTCCTCTAGTTTTCCGCCGGTACGTCCACCACGGCTGTTACCGACCGGTTGGCCCGATAACGTGACGTCTTCGGTTTGGCAGGGCATTCACGTACGTAGTGGCCTTTTTTGCCACAATATAGGCACAATCCTTGTTTACGGCGTGACTCTTTCTCCGTGGCTGTGAGGCTCGCTCGTATTGCGCCGATGTCCATGGGTTCTCCCTTGGATGCGGTGGAAGTTTCAGGACTTCCCACCGTCACATAGGATGGAAGGGATTTTCCTTTTCTCCCATGATCCCCCTTTCTTTCACTTAGCCTATGTTCCAGCCGTAATACCAGGTTGATAAGGCCCTCACATGTCTTGGGTTGTGGGTCAATATGAGCCACGGCGTCCTTGAGCTCATCGCACAGCCCGTGATGGAAGAGCGCCGTCTGTTTAGCAACAGGCCACTTGGTTTCCGCAACCAGCCTTCGGAACGCGTTGAGATACTGCACCAGGTTGTTGGATCCCTGTCTCAACTCAAGCATTTCACGGTCCGCCGTGTACGAGTCAGCCCTTCTGTCGAAGACCTTCAGGAATTCCTTGCGAAAAGCACCCCAATCACATAAGATGGGGTCGTCCCTGCTCACCAGAGGTACGGCCCATTGTGCCGCGTTTCCAGCCAAATAGGATATAAGGAAAGCCACACGAGCCTGACTCGTGGGGAACGCCCTTGGTTTGCACGATAAATGTAGCGCCACTTGTGTGAGGAATACCTGCACTGTGTTAGGATCCCCACTGTACCTCTCTGGTGTTGCCAAGGGGACAGCTACCGGCATTTCCACTACTACCGCAGGGGTCTGGTTCGTGAGGGAGGTGCTGGGCGTGAGCGGGTCCAATTGGATAGCATCCAGTCTGGCTTTTACATCGGCTGTTTCTTGCCTGGAGGCAGCCAATTCAATTTGCACGGTCGCTAAAGCAGCCAGCACATCATCAAGTGTTGCCATGTCTGTTATCGACCGGGAGACAGTTAGTGTTATTAAGGTCGGATATTTTGTAACGCCCTGAACGTCTCAGGATCGTTTAACAGACACGATAATGAGAACGCAACCACTTGTGAAGGTTTAGTTATTTTAATGAAGGCAAAAATAATACAAGGAATAAACAAAGGTTATAGTCACTGGAATCCTCCAGGCTAAGTACGTTACCAGCCCACAGCACGGATAGTCCTAACCGGCCTCTGCATATACGCCGATCCCGGCGTATGCCAACAGAGGGCAGAAATGAAATGGCCGACAATGCCAATCGGTAGGTTGTGAGGGGCACGAAGAGTGTTGGGGAGAATCGAGGAGTCAGGGAAACACCCAGCCGGGGTCTCTACCTGAAGGGAGCAGCCGCTCAACCTCTTCCTCAGACTGCACCGGGACGCGGAGTCACCTCCTGGTGATGCGTCACCGATACCCCAATCACAAGCTAAGAAGACTGAACCGAGAGCAGCCGCTCGATCGATCCCGTGGACTTCCGAGTCTGTAACGCGGCAAACACCTCCTGGTGTGCGTTACAGCTGGCAGTCCCTGTATCTCTGGTCGGGCTGGGAGTTACGACTCCAACCAGCAAAAGCGCCACTGCGCTTTGACTCAGCCGAGTCAAAAAGCAAAGCTCAATGGTTATCCGGTAGAGCTTCCGGGTCCTTCACAGGTGACGATGGGGCAAGACACGGCCCAGGGAGTAACGACTCGACCTACCTCCGTTCTTGCCTTACTGGAGCACCACTCCGGAACACTGCTCTTCACTAAGCAGGTACGTCGGTGTAAACACAATATCCGACAGCGTTGTACCTCCCGGTTCCTCCCTTTATAGGGCGTGTTTTCCTTGAGTTATGTAACAGCTCTCCTGTTTACATAAGGGCGTGTTTTCCTTGAGTTATGTAACAGCTCTCCTGTTTACATAAGGGCGTGTTTTCCTTGAGTTATGTAACAGCTCTCCTGTTTACATAACCTCTCAACCGCTAAGCATCCTGGGAGATGTAGTCCGTTTTCGCGGGTTACCGTTTTCCTCCCCTCGCATGACAGGAATTCTTGACAGTTGGCTTGGGGTTGGCTCCCAGGGCGGGGGGCCACCAGGAGTCGTCCCAGGCGGAGGGTGATGATCCCAGGATGAGGACCTCCGTCTTGTCTGAGTTCAGTTTCAGGCGGCTGTTCTTCATCCATTCGGCGACGTCTTTCATCCCTTCGTGTAGGCTGGCTCTGGCGGCGTCCGGGTTGCTGGTGAGGGAGAGGATCAGCTGGGTGTCGTAGGTGATGATCTTGAGGTTGTGTTGACGTGCGATGGTTGCGAGGGGGCTCATGTAGACGTTGAAGAGGGTGGGGCTGAGCGATGACCCTTGTGGAACGCCGCAGATGACTTCGGTGGCCGCTGACCGGAACGGGGGGAGGCGGACTCTCTGGGTTCTTCCGGCGAGGAATGAGGTGATCCACTCCAGGGCCTTCTCCTGGATGCCGGTGTTGTTCAGGCGCTGTACCAGGGTGCGGTGGCAGACAGTGTCGAATGCTGCGGAGAGGTCCAGGAGGATGAGGGCCGCAGTTTCCCCGTTGTCCATTAGGGATCTGATGTCGTCTGTGGCTGCGATGAGGGCGGTCTCCGTGCTGTGGTTGGCTCGGAAGCCGGATTGCGAGTGGTCGAGGGATCCGTTGGTCTCGAGGAAGGCGGCTAGCTGTCTGTTGACGGTCTTCTCGATGACTTTGGCAGGAAACGGGAGGAGCGAGATGGGGCGGTAGTTCTTGAGGTCGGAGGAGTCTGCAGTTGGTTTCTTCAGCAGGGCACTGATCTCGGCGTGTTTCCAGCACTTCGGGAAGGTGGCAGTGTTGAAGGAGGCATTGATGATGTCGCGGAGGTGGGGTGCGATGATGTGGTCGGCCGTGTTGAAGATGTGGTGTGGGCAGGGGTCCGTAGGGGATCCGGAGTGGATGGTGTTCATTGTGCGTGTTGTGTCTTCGGTGCTGACTGGGGTCCAGGTGCGGAGGGTGGCGGTGGGGGGCATCGGTTCGGTGGTGGGGTTTGTGGTTGGTGGGCCGAAGCTGTTGTGAATGTTGGCGATCTTGTCGTGGAAGAAGGCTGCGAGGGAGTCGCAGAGGTCTTGCGAGGGAGTGATGTCATTGTTTCCGGCGTCGGGGTTGGAGAGCTCTTTGACGATGCTGAAGAGTTCCTTGCTGTTGTGGGTGTTGTTGTCCAGTCGTTCCTTGAAGGCTGTCTTCTTTGTGGCGCGGATCAGTTGGTGGTGTTTGCGGGTGGCGTGTTTGAGGGCTGTCATGTTGTCTGTGGTCTGGTTGGTGCGCCAGGTGTTCTCCAGGGAGCGGCAGTTCTTCTTGGAGGTGATGAGCTCGTCGGTGAACCAGGAGGCTTTCTTGCTGCCGCGTCTGCTGGGGGGGTTCTTCTTCAGTGGTGTGAGGGCGTCTGCGCAGTTGGTGATCCACTGTGTGAGGTTGTTGGCATCTTCGTTGGGGTCCGTTGAGCTGGTGGGGGGGTTCTGGCTGAGGAAGGTGGTGAGCTGGTCGCCGGTGATCTTGTTCCAGCTCCTGCGGGGGGCTTGTTGAGGGTGGTGGTGGGTCGTCGTTATACTGAAGCTGAAGTGGACGCAGCTGTGGTCAGTCCACTGGAGATTGGTGGAGTGGCTGAAGGTGACGTATTTGCTGGATGAGAAGACTGGGTCAAGCGTGTGGCCGGCGTAGTGGGTGGGGGTGGTTACCAGTTGCTTGAGTCCGAGGTTGGCCAGGTTGTCCAGCAGAGCAGTGGTGTTGCGGTCCTTGTTGTCCTCCAGGTGGAAGTTGAGGTCCCCCAGGAGGATGTAGTCGGTGGAATTGATGGCGTGCGGGCTGACGAAGTCTGTGATATCTTCGCTGAACTGTGTGCGTGGTCCCGGTGGTCTGTAGACGAGGGTGCCTCTGAGCGTGGTCTTGGGGTCGGTGTGTATCTGGAAGTGGAGGTGTTCGGCGGAGGTGAAGGTGTCATCGGAGTTGTTCGGGATGCGGATGGTGTTCTTGTGGATGATGGCGATTCCTCCTCCTGTCTGGTTGACGTGGTCCTTCCTGGTGATTTTGTAGCCTTCTGGGACGGCGATGGCGACGTCGGGCGCTGAGGAGGCGTTCATCCAGGTTTCCGTCAGGAAGGCGATGTCTGGTGCTGTCGAGTCGAGGAGGTTCCAGAGTTCGACGGCATGCCTGTGAACGGAGCGGGTGTTGAGCAGGATGCACATCAGGTGTTTGTTGCTGAGGCTCAGTTTAGCAGGTGCGGTGTTGGGTTGGAGGCCGGTGAAGCGGCAGGTCAGGCAGGTGAAGGGTCCGTGGGTGCGTCTCGGGGTGGCTCGGTAGCAGGCGGTGTTTCGGCCGGCGTTGTGTGCGTGGAGGGTTTTGGCGTCGTAGATGTGCAGGATGTGCTGGCGAGGGCGAGGACCAGGGGGTCTGGCGCTGGGCGCGGTCCAGGCGCGGACGGGCGCAGACGGGCTTACCTTTGGCGCACCTTCGGCGCTCAATCGGCGCTCCCATTGCGCGGTCGCTCTGGGGGCGTCATAAGTAAGGAGCCGGGAGGGAGGAGCAGCTGGGTGGCGGGAGCGGGGCGGCGAATGGAATCACAGGGGGGCGGGGCCACAGGGAGGCAGCGGCAGGAAATTCCAAGAAGCAGCGGGCAGCGGGAAATTCCCAGGAGCAGCGGGAAATTCCCAGGAGCAGCGGGCAGCGAGCGAAGGAATCTGCAGGCAGGAGGCGGCAAAGGCAGGCAGGAGCGGCAGCAGTGAGTGGGGCGACCAAGCCCTGTGGAGGGCTGAGCGGTCACCAACATCCAAACCAACCACCAACATCCAAACATCTTGGGCCAGAGCACGCAGGGTCCGCCAGAAAGAGGAGAACGTCATCCACATAAAGCACTATTTTATCAATCTGGGTTGAGTCCCAGACCCAACCCCTGATGAGGGATTCTTGGCGGATGAGGCAAGCCAAAGGTTCCATCGCCAGGGCAAAGAGAAGCGAGCAGAACGGACAGCCCTGGCGAGTACCCCTCTGGATAGGAAAGGGCTCCGAGAGCACGCCGTTGATAAGGACCCTAGCCCTAGGAGTAGAGTATAGGACCCGGATGAGACGTCGGAACATGGGACCGAGCCCCATCCTCTCCAACACGTCCGCCAGATAACTCCAATCAACCGTATCAAAGGCCTTCTCGAAGTCTAGGAAGAGTAGGGCCAGATACGGGGTGAGGCGGTGACGGTGTGCCAGAGCAAGGTGGAGGCGACGTATGCAGTGCCTAGTACCTCGGGCCGGCATGAAGCCACACTGATCAGAATGCACCAGCGTTCGCAAGAAGGGGCGAAGTCTCTGAGCTACTACAATGGCATATAGTTTGATCTCCGTATTAATGAGGGAGATAGGGCGGTAGTCCACACAAGCAAGGGAGGGCGACTGCGTCTTTGGGAGGACTGCTATAGTGGCCACATCCGTCTCAGTGGGGAAGGACCCCACCTCCATTACATGGTTGAACAAATCTACCAAGTACGGAACCAAAGCGTCCCGTTAGGTCGCATAATATTCCTGGGGGAAACCGTCGGGCCTGGGCGTCTTGCTGGAGCGCAGCAGCGAAATCACCCCATGAATCTCATCTGTGGAGATGGGGCGGTCGAGAGATTCGGAATCCGTCGGGGAAAGACAGGGCAAGCAAGTCCCTGTGTCTGCCAATAGGGCCGTGAGGGAAGACTGGGGGGCCCGGGCTGTGTAAAGCGTCGCATAGTAGCCGGCAAACGAACAAGCAATGTCTGGGGAGGTGACACAAAGAGCTCCACCCTCACCCCGGATCTCTGGAATAATACGGTTGGCCCTGGGGTAAGACACTAAATTATGTAACAGTTTGCCATTTTTGTCGCCCCACCCATACACTCGCACGACCGAGGAGCGCCAGAGCATTTTGGCAGATTCCATTGAGAGCTGGCGGATCTCCTCCCGGATCAAAGTGAGCTGCCGAGTGGAGTCAGCATCATCATGATCCGATTGGGCGCCCTCCAGCCGCGCCGCCTGGGCCTCCAACCACGCCAGCTGGGCGTACTGCTCCGCACGTTGCGCGTGGACTAGACCCCTACCCACCCCTCGCAGCACCGCCTTGCCGACCTCCCACAGGGTCCCCGGCGAGGAGACTGAGCCTACATTGGTGGAGAAGTAATGTTTCAATTCTTGCCCGAGAGAGTGAACAAAGTTCGCGTCTTGCAAGGACCAGGCATTCATTCGCCATACCATGCGGGTGCCATTACAGGGGTGTCCAAAACGGAGGGAGACGGGGGAGTGGTCATAGATGCCCCTCGGTAAAATCACGGCCCCAGACAGCAACGGACAGTCTGTGGCGGGTAACAGAAGCAAATCAATACAAAAGTGCGTGTGATGAGCTGCTGAGGTGTGCGTGTATTGTTCCGTACGGGGATTCCACACTCTCCAGGCGTCGCAGAGGCCCAGGGCTGAGGACCAGTCAGATAGTCGCTTCGCGGAAGACAAACGAGAAGACGATGGGGCGCCCGTCGCGCGAGGGCTGCAGGACCGCATTAATATCACCCCCGACCACCGTCAGACCCTCGGGAAGGGTGGCGAAAACCAGCGTTAGGTGATGAAGGGTGGAGGCCAAGCAGGCGGGAGGAATGTAGGTGCACAGAAGGTTAAGGGGGAGCCCCTCGATCATACCTGTCAAGGCCACATACCGGCCCTGCGAATCCGCTTCAACCCGCGTCAAGGTGAAGGGAAGACCCTTCCGAAGCAGTATGGCCACCCCTCGGGAGCCTCGAGTGAAGCCAGAGTGCCAAACCCTAAGAAACCCATAACGGGTGAGGAAGTGACATCGGGAGCCCAGAAGGTGCGTTTCCTGCAGGAGCAGGATGTCAGGGCCATGCCGCTGGGCGCTGCAAATAACCGCGGTGCGTTTAATCCGGTCCAACAGACCATTAACGTTCCAGGAAAGGATGTGTAGGGTCCTATGCAGGGTGGGCGCCATCCTGGTGGGTAATATGTGGGACAGATAGCAATCGCGCTGGCACCCCCAGAACCCAAGGGGGACATCGATTTGTGTCTGGGGTCACAGTGCATGGGACGCGTGGGCTGGTGAGTCGCGTGACCTCGTCGAGGGCAATTGTGCGTGCGTGTGTACCAATGAAAACATGGAACAGCGGCCCGTGGGCGGCTAAAAACAACAATCATCCGGAGGACAACGATCCCTCCCCCCACCCTTTCCCCCCCCACTCCCCGCCACCCTGCACTTCTGTAAAGGAAGCATCTGTCGCCCTAGATAGAAACAGTTCTAAACAACCACCTCACAACAAACTAGGTGCTAATCTAAAACGAGTAGCGAAACAAGAACATGGTGAAGCTTGACCCCTTCCTTATGTACGGATACAGGAACAACCCTCGCTGTCATGACACCTTGAACTACATACATCATGGATAGCAAGCAAGTCAGTCAACCCGTGTGGGCCTCGGGAACAAAGCCACCCCCCTCATCCAGCACAAGTAAGAAGAGCGAGCTATGATGGCTGCCAGTCGTTAGAGTAAGTTAGAGGACTGGCCAATACCAGTAACGGTCCCGAGGCCACGTTGCCTCTGCCTGAGAGATTGTAGAAGCGGTCGTACACAAGAGTTTAAGGGGCATTTGTGGAAGTGATCGATGCCCTTCTCTATCAGGCTGCTTCATCGTCACCAGAGCCGTGGAGCGCCAGGCTCCTGGAAAGATCAGAGTCAGATATTACCAGACGGGGAACCTCTGCGAGGCCTGGCTTGTCGCTCAAGTCCGGCTGCGGGGCCGGCGGGTCGGGGGAACCAGAGCCCCGAGTCGAAGCCCGAGAGCAAGGGCACCCAGACGACACACCCGGTGACGGGGACGCCCCCCCCCCCATGACGAGCCTGTTTCCTGCGGGACCTAGTCCGGCGCCGCAGAGGCCGGGGCGCAGGCGGGACGGGAGAGGAGGATGGCCGATCCAAGAGGGGCCGCTCCTCCGTGAGCCAGGTCCAGGCCGCCTGAGGGGTATCAAAGAAGATCGCTTGGTTTTGAAAGAGGACCTTGAGCCGGGCTGGGAAGAGGAGGCCGTAGCGAAGACCCATATTCCGGAGTTTCTGTTTTACCTCGTCATAGGTTCGTCTCTGAGCCTGCACCTCCCTGGTGTAGTCCGGGAAAACCATGATGCGGGCATTCTGAAACTGCAACGGGCCTCGAGCTCTGGCCGCTCCCAGGATGGCATCTCTGTCCCGGAAGTTGAGGACCCTAAGGATTATGGGTCGGGCAGGTGCCCCGGGCGGAGGCTTAGGAGCCAAGGAGCGGTGGGCCCGCTCGACGGCAAACCAGGGCGAAAGAGTCTTTAGGCATCCACGAGCGCACCCAGGTTTCCACAAACGTGTCCACGCGACCCTGTTCCACTCCCTCCGGAAAGCCCACAAGGCGGAGGTTGTTGCGCCGTGATCTATTTTCGGCATCCTCAGCCCGGCGATGGAGTTCCGAGGCCTGGGTCTGAAGGCACGCCACCTGGGTCTTAAGGTGGCCGATGTCGTCCTCCACAGTAGAAATATGGGCCTCTGCCTCCGTGACCCGAGCCGTTGCATTGCGCAGATCTTGACGAAGGAGGGCCATATCGACCCTTACTTCTCCAATCTTATTCTCAACTGACGTTTGCGATGCGCCGATCGCCTGCAGGATGGTGGTGAGGTCACCCCCGGGCGCACCTAACTCGGCAGGCGCCCCACCACTAGGATCTCTGTCCGCCGTGGTGAATCGGTCCATTTTCGTTTGGGTGGCGGAAGCCTGTAGGGTGCGACTTGCCCATGGCCGCCAGATCCCCCAGCCACCGGCCGAACAAGCAATCCGCCCATGGAGGAGGAGGGGGGAGCCGCCGACACCCAGACCGTCGATACTCAGGCCCGGGTGCCCAAGAACCCCCCCCAACCCCAGGAAGACCGGCTCAGCCCAACAGATCAAGTGTTGCCATGGACGGCGGGCTGCGCCCCAGCGGGAACGGGCCACCCCCACAGGCAACCACTGTGGCAGCGATGTCTAAGACCGGGCAAGTGGAGCAACCCCACCCCGAGGGGCAGGAACAGACGGGCCGTTCCAGGGGGCAAGGCCCGGAGACAGGTGTGAAGGGGATCCTCAAACTCCAACCATCCGGTGCGAGGAGACCCCCCCCCCTGACCGGGAACACGTTGGGGGAGGGAAGCAAGGCCCGCAAGACCAACCAGGAGGGGCAGGAGACGCCCTCACGCCACCACCCGATACGGTGGTCGAGATCCGCCTCAGCGCTCCCCTTCAGAGGCCTCCACCAGCCGAGGGTCACGGGAAGCACCCCCAATCCCGGGCACCCGAGGATCTGAGAGCGCCGGAGTGCCCACTGGGAGCCCCCCAGCACCGGGAAGCGGGTCTGGGCAAGCGTAGCCAGTGGTGATCAAGGAGCTAGCCGGTTACCGACTCTGATCGCAGACTGTAGAGGGAGCAGAGGCGTAAGGCGACAGGAAGGGAGAGGAAGGGGGGCAGGAGCACCAAGCCACCCATCTGCCCCGCCACCCGACACGGTGGCCGATCCCCAGTCCCCAACCCCGTTCACGAAGAGACGCCCCGGCACAAGCAGCGGGTCCCTCGGGCTGTCTCCGCAGCCTCCAATGACCCCAGGAGCCCAATCAGGCCCGAGCCGTGTCCAGAGCCCGCACCCCCTACGGGCAGGCGTCCAAGAAGCCTCCGACCTCCGGCCCCGTCTAATGGTAGAGCATATCCAGGCCCAGAGAGGAGAAAGGGTGCCAACCTAGTCCGGGCAGAAGGCCGCCGCAAGGGTGGGCCGAGACCCACAGCCCCAGCCGTCCAGGTCTCCCCAGAGTCAATCCCGGCCTCTCGCTGTCAGTTATTTTATGGGCGATGCGGGGCAGACAGGGTGACTCCTCTCATGCCCCCCCTCCAGCAGCCGCAACTGTACCGCCGGCCGCACCCCTCACAGGCCAGAAGGTTGCTACAGGTCCGTGCAGGGCCCTATGTCCCCGGGGCAGAACGTCAAGAGCTGTGCATAGGGCCCCCCTAGGCCGTGGCGGCGGGCAAGCGTCCAGAAGAGCCCAGGTCCTCAGGCCCCATCAGATGAAAAAACTTGTCCAGGCCCAGCGGGGAGGGAGGGGGCCAAGGCAATCAGGGCAGGAGGGCCTCCCCAGGTTCAGTCAAGGCCTCTCTCTGGCAGCAATTATAGGGGCGACGGTGGGGTGATAGAGCGACTCTGCTCCAGCCCCACCCCCAGCAGTAGTATCCGCCCCGCCAGCCGCCCCCCCCGCAGCTCAGGGCCTCATCGCGTGGGGGGGATGGGGGAGACACACACCACAGCAAGCATGAGCTCCACGGGGCCCGCAGGTCACAGGCGCGGCCCCACCACTGCTCTAGCCTCCCCGGACACCAATGCCCGACCCCGGCAGCCGAGCACCGTCGCACCCCAGGAGTCACACTCACCACACAGCAGCCGTCAGGTCGGGCCGACACCTGCTTCCTCACCGCGGCTCCGGGACAGCCGCTTCCCGCAGCACACAGGTATCACAGCTGAGACTCCGGCCCTCTGCCTCCACAGCCATCGGGCGCAACACTCCCTACAGCGAGCCTCAGCGCCAGAGCTCCGCCACACCAGATCGGGACGCCGGCGGGGCCGCCATTTTGTAAAGCCACGGCTGGCCGGGAGGACAGAACCGGCTGGAAGGCTCCGATCCGTGACTCAAGGATTGCAGTACGTAGCAGGTGAGTCTCAGAGCTTGCTGCCAGGAATTTCAAGGGTGGATGGGCTAGAATGGTGGCAGAAAGAAGGCGGATGACAGAGGGGGTCCAGAGCACTCTCAAAGTGCGACTGCCATCTTGACACCTTCAGCCACGCCCCCGCTAGCCTAAGTTTAGTACACTAATGATGTTTTCTGGAAGAAATGTGGCCTATATTGGAGGTAAGAATATTAAAGCAAATATTTTTCTGTCACAGTTTCCAGTGATGTCCAAAGTGGAAGCGAGAAACGCTGTTACCAGACTTCTGTTCTGTCGTTGTCGGGGCCATTATGTGGAGGGACTCGTCCCAGAAGGCTAAGCAAGGATTTGATTTAAATATGAGGCGCGTGTCTCATCCAGCGCGTGCACCTACCTGTAACTTGGCGTGTGCAGCTATGTAGAATCTTCAGTGTTGCCTGGGTTCTCTGCCCCACGCGATCCTTTGTGACGCCTGCTGGTCTACTACGGACGTTTTGGTCCACGTATCTGCCATTTTAGAGTTGTCTCCTATTTCCCTTTGCCAACCTCGTTCTCTGTGTTGGTCCGGATGCAGCATGTGTGAGGAGACAGAGGCAGAGTATTCCTTCTGCAAAACTGGCAGCGTCACTCTGGGGATCGGCAAGTACGAGCACGACCTCACTCTTCTGTTTTGACAGCTGGCCTCCCCAAAATGCCACAGTCACCGTTTGGAGATCGGCAAGTACGACATTGGAGCAACTGTCCACAGTTGTTAGTAACTTTTTCTTGTGACGTTTTTCCCTGGATTTTTCCATCGCTGTGTTACATTTGCTCGAGGTTGAGGGACATTTTTGTTTGCGCTGCAACAAGTGGTTTGTGCTGTAGCGTGTCTATCCTTGACTCAAGTTACAAGCGATTAGCTTTTGTTCTGCCAATCTACCAGTCTTTGTTTTTAACATTATTGCCTTACAGTGTGGTTAATATGATTTGTACAACAGTGTGTAATTTTTACATTACGTTCCGTAGTTTTGTTTTGAAGATATTAACAATGGATTTGCATCTCGGGTGAGAAGTCGCTCACCAGCGTGGACATTTGTTGTATGATTCCTTTCAGGCATTGTTTTATTTCTGATGCCTGTATACAGAACTTATTTATTGTATATATTACATGGAATTTCATGTTCACAGCACACTCATTTCAACTTTCTCAGTTTAGGTTGCCTTACTGTTGGACCCGGCCTCGTGGCATGGTCTTAACCCTCTTGGATTGTGCTCGTCCCCCGCACCGGCCTACACGGGCCGCCCTTTCAGGCCGCCAGGGACCCCTCCTCCCTTCGAGGTCCCCCTTGGATTGTACCCGTTTGCCTACACCCGCCTCAGCGGCCCCCTTTTCCAGGCCGCCCAGGAACCCCTCATCTCTTCGGGGTTCCCCCCATGCTTGCTCCACGCACCAGCCCACGCGACCCGGCTCCCCCCGGCCTCGGCCCAAGCGAAGCCCCGACATCGAGGCACCAAGATCTGGCCAGGGGGCACCGCATGGCCACTTCACCTCTCCCGGAGGAGGAGAGTTTCGATGGGACCCCCACCGTCCCTCCACACCTAGGTGCGATCGTCCACCGGCCTCTCCAGGCCTGGCGCCTCTCCCGCTGGGTGTCTGGCCTCTCCCAGCCCGGCCTCTCCGCCCCCCCCAGGCGCAAGGGTCCGGACATCAAAGGGCTCCAGACCTATATCTGGGGCAACCCCGCAATGGAACAGCAGTTGTATCCCGGAGTCAAGAGCCCTGCTGATGGAATCGCGGCTGACCCTACGGAGAAGAACTCTTGCTTGACCCTATACCACGAGCCCAGCTGACTGCGTCGCGGCTCCACCTTATTGAGACAAGGAACCTCACGGAACATCGGGGCCCTGCTGACGCTGTCGTGGCCCAACCTCGCTGAAGCCTCCCCCAGAGCCCTGCTGACGTCATCGCGGCTCGAGCTGAACTGAACCACCTTAAGAGCCCTGCTGACCTAGTCGCGGCTCAAGCTCCACGAACTGATCACCAGAGCCCTGCTGACGCCGTCGCGGCTCGACCACTCCGGGACACGGAGTCCCTCCAGCTTGAGGAACAAGAACTGGGCCTAAGGTACCCTCGTACCCAGCTGCTACCAAAGACTGTCCCGCTACCCCGTCCCTACCAAAGACTTTGAGACTCTTGCGGATCCCTCGATCCCCCCTTGTATATATCGATAACCGTAACTTCTTAAATGCTGATAAAGAATTGCTCATCGTGATAAACATCCTCGAGTCCTGTGTGGTGGTGTTACTGTGCTGGTACGGTATAGGAGAAGGACCTCTCCTAGGAGGCTTCTCAGCAGCGCTCGGCTACTTCGTACAGTGTGGGGGCCCCCCTGGGTGGTCTCTCCGACTCCCCCGGGGTTCGCCTTCCAACACTTACCATAGGGATGCATACTGTAATTGTGTTTTATCGCATTCCCAGCTACAGAACCAGTTAGGTTACGTTTTTAAATTTGTGCAGAGTTTTTTTTTCCTCGACATGATTATCTAGTACAGCACATTTTCACTGCATTCTCTCGTGTACTTTACCCCACACGGGGTGTACAGTCCTTTCAGTCTCTATGTTATGATGCAGAACAAGAGACCTTGAGTAAAGGTTGCTTGTACGCCATTTCTTATACTTTTACCCTACATAGGGTGTCGTGAGGGTTTCGGTCACGTCACGGAGTACACAACGTTATTACCTCTATGCGAGGTGTCTGTACTCTAAGTGTTTAGCTACCTAACCAGTGCACAAGGTTTCTACCTTCTCACAAGGTGTGTTCCATGGCGTGTCGTCCCTTTTTGTACAGTGCACAATATTTTTACCCTCACACAGTGCATGACGTTATCATCTCCATGTGAGGTGTGTTGCATAGGTTTTAGTCTTATTGTCACTGTGCACAGTCATTTTACCTCTACACGAAGTGTGTTCTTTTGGTTGTTTCCCCATTGTTTGGTGCACATTGTTTTCATCTCCACATGAGTAGTATAGCGTGGGTTTCAGTCCCATTGCTAATGTTTACAATGCTTTTGCCTCTTCACGAGGTGTCTCTCGTGGGTTTTGTCCCACTACGCTGTGCACAACATTTGACCTTTCGAGGTGTGTCTCACACTGTCTCTTACCTTCTTTACATTGTGCGCTTTTTACAGTGTGGGTGTTTCTTTATGGCAACAGTGCACAACGTCTTACCTCCTCTCGAGGTTACCTCTGCACAAGCAAGTTGTTACCCTTATTGGATGTATGGTTTGGGTTCCAGTTCCATAGTGCATGGTTTACGTTACACTGGGCGCTTGTTTTTTATGTTTCATTGTCAACACTATAGCCCAGTGCTATTCTCTATTTTTGATTCGGTCTTCAATATGTGATGGAGAAGTATGTGTAATCATTTGTATTTCTCTTCTCTGTTTTCTTGTTTCCTCCTGCTCAGACTTGCCTCCTCGCATACATGTCTGGCCAGTAGGTGTGCAGGTGGTAGTCATTGATGGCTTCTCCTTCCACTCTTAATTTTCTTTGGTTATATAAAGAAGGGAGGATGGCTATTGGATTATGTTTATCTGTTTTCATATTTCCATTGTCTCTCTCACTGCTCTTTTTGTCTCTTTTTGGTTCTCTTTCGTTCATCTAGCTTCTGCATCTTGTTTCTGCTTTTCTCTTTTTCTCTTCATCTGTTACAGTGTTTTTTCTGTTTTCCTTTGGAAGAAAGGAGGATATGTAGTATCCTGGTTATAATATGGTAAATGCTATGCCAGTGGAATTCTCCCTGAAGGATGTAAGATAGAATGTTGGGAGTGAGAACCTACAGTTGGAGAAGGGCTGGGCAGCATGCTGGCTGCTCCTGGTGGGGCTGAACTACCGGAATTGTAACTATTACAATAAATACTCCTCAAACACTACAAACAGCCTGGAGTCAGTTACTACAATACACTTATGATATTTTCTGGAAGAAATGTGGCCCATATTGGGGGTAAGAATATTAAAGCAAATATTTTGTGTCACGGTTTCCAGTGGTGTCCATAGTGGAAGCGAGAAATGCTGTTACCGGACCTCTCTGCTGTTGGGGGCCATTACGTGGAGGGACTCATTGTCCCAGAAGGCTGAGCAAGGAGCCGGACCCTCCCGCGCACTGAAAGGTGCAGGGATTTTAATACTCACCTATGCAGAGATCCCAGGACCTCAAGTCTGATTGATTTTGGCTGCCCATGTGTGAGGGGAATTCATTTTGAACACACTCCACAAGTCGATATATTGAACGTTTTTTTACATGAATTTGATCTATCATCCCCTGTGTGCACAATAGGTCCCCGTAGCAAGGCCCCTACACCGTCCTTTGATGGGAGGGGAGGCTTTTCATTTATTGATTTCGATTTCATACTGGTATCAACGCCTCTTCTTGAACTATTCACAGGATTCACTATTCAGGCCAGTGTACATAGTGACCATAACCCTTTGTGTGTTTATCTTAGTGGGCCCCTATTGGCACATAGAGGGGGAGCCGGGCAGAGTGGGGTGGTGAGACCAACGGATGGTGGAAGAAGGTTAAAATGGGCCCGGATATCCCCAGGGGTATTTTACAAATCAATAACTAACGAGTTAGCATTGTGCACTACCCCTCTAACTGGCCCGGGAGAGGTCATCATTGCTTTTAAGACTATTTCCACTAATATAAGTGATTTTCAAAGTGCCCCAACACAGAAACGCCCACCATTCAGGTCCCTAGATGGTTTGATTCCCATTGTTCCCGTAGGGGCCAGGAAGTTGAGGGGAGCTTTAAATAAGAGCCCAAGACCCTACATTAGCCAGAATATGCCATAGGGAGTATAAGACAGAACTGGCAAGACGTAGGTCGATGCTAAAGGAGGAAGTTTGGAGGGAGTTAATTGAGGTTAGTACTCTGAGGACCAGTTCTAGGTTTTGGAGCATAATAAATAGCCCTAACTTGAATCAAACGGAAGGAAACGTGATGGGTGCCCATATTACTGAGGAGGAGTGGGTGCTTCCCTTTGAAGCTATGCTCCAATGTCCCCCTGACCTAAATAGTTCCTCCGGTCGCGAGGAACTTAGTTCTGGTTTTTAATAAAGAAGAGGTTAAGAATGGAATTATTGGGTTGTCAAGCAATAAAGCCCTGGGTCCTGATGGTATCCCGTCGGATCTTTATAAATCAGACCCAATATTTTGGGCACCTGTCCTTACAGCAGTTATGAATGAGTCGGTAAAAACTGGTTGTTCCGAGTCATGGGCCACTTCCACCATAGTGCCTGTTTTTCAAAAGGGCAACCGAGATAGCACTCATTGCTACAGACCAATATCACTGCTGGACTCTGTGGTTAAGGTGGTGGGTCGAGTTCTCCTAGACAGGCTGACTAGCTGGGCAGAGGAACACGACATTCTATCGGACATCCAGTACGGGTTCCGCTCTGGGCGGTCCACCATAGCCCAGTGCCTTAATCTATTTATGATTCTCAATAAATATACAGTCGCCCGCCCCGATACTATCTATCTGACCTTCATGGTTCTGTCATCCACGTTTGATCGCGTGAATAGAGCTAAACGCTGGCAGACCATGTTGGCTATCGGGGTGGATGGCAATATTGTTTATTTCCTGGAAGTCCTCCACCTAACAACAAAGGCTCATATCAGATTCTCTCATGATCTAAGGTTTTTCCGCCACTTTTCAATAAAAAGAGGAGTACATCAAGGGTGTATTTTAGCCCCCTTTCTGTTGAACTTGTATATTAATAATTTGGAAAAAGTTTTAATGAAGACTAAAGTAGATTATCCCCCAGTGCCTTGAGACTCTCACAGGCGAGTAGCGTGCTCTATGAATCCCTGATTGATTGATTGATAGGATTGTGGGGCCCAGCTATGCCTCAGGCCTAACCCACAAGTGATCAGCCCGGGGGACACTGAACTCGAACTGTCCTCCACAACAATCCCCATGCACACCACCAACAGGGGCCAACACCACACTCTCCCCCACTCCCAACAAACCATCATACACTCCCCACTCAAGTACAACAGCTAAGATGAAGAAAAACAACATAAAAACCAGGAGGGTATGGAAGGAGAGAGAAAAAAGGAAGGAAAGTACTGAAGGGGGGGGGGACACAGGAGATTATCCAAGATCATCCGTCGCCCTTCCACAATGTGCCACTCCACATACTGCATGGTATCTGAACGGCATATACAATAACACAACAAAGTCCCCTTTAGATACCAGCATTAGAGTCACAGTTGTCCCATCGGGGGTAAAGCTTCCATTTCACCCAGTAATGCTGTGGCAGGGACAACTTCACTGCCTGTACTGGCCAATGCTCCACCAGTCCACTGGACCAGAGGCGTGGGTCAGCAGCACGATTCTGTAGCTGGGACTATCTGCCAGTCAGGATTGGCGTATCCTCCACCACATCTGGGCAAAAATACTATTGGGCATTACAGGTAATGGTGATCAAAGACTGGGACTTTTTGAACAGATGGGAACCGGCCTACCATGTTTATAGAGACGCAATGGATCACAGGAATCATGAAGCAATCTTCTACTGCCTAAAACGAGAAAAAAAGATTGCCATTCCATACCCGGACAGTGGTGCGAGTGTGGAGAGAAGCGAACAAATTTTTTGGGGTGGCACGACAAACTTACCACCTAGACTCCATTCTGGCACAGTGACTCACTCCGAGAGGTTAGCACCCTGGAGGGGTTCTCTAAAAGGGCAACAATCGGTATATAACATCTAGGAGACGTGTGGAAGGATCACTGCTTCATACAATTTGAGGTTCTCTGACAGGAATTCAAGATGACCGAGACTGAATACTACAGCTACCTCCAATTGGGACATTCACTGCAGCAACATTGTTGAGGGTGAGCAGCTACCAGAAGCCAGTCCTCTGGAGGACTGCCTACTTATAGATCCAATACACGACAAAAGGATCTCCACAGTCTATTTTAAATTGATTAACCATTCACCCTTACTTAATAGGCCACCTGAGAAGAGGCTAGACAGAAGATCTGGTGGACATGGACGATGAAGACTGGGTGGAGCCCACGGGAAATAGCCATTAGAGCCAAGTTTAGACTAGCCCAGTTTAAGATTCTACACATAGTATACTACTCAAAGACTCTCCTACTTAAGATAGGTAGGGCTGAGATGTCGATAGGGGATGTGATCAGGAGGCCACCTTTTTCCATATACTCTGGGCCTGCCTGACGGTACAGGAGTTTTGTGGGGGGTGATGACGGTCATGTACAGAGTTATCTCCAGACTACTGCCCCTTGACGTGAAGTGGTTACAACTGGCGATACAAGGAGAGGAAAACTGGCCCAAATATCACAAAATCTATTTGAAAACAGCAGCTGGGGTAGTTAAGCGCAACATAGCAAGACGATGGGACTCAGACACTCCCCTGAGTGGTGATGACTGGGAATCAGACCTGGATTGGTGCCAGAGGGTGGAGGTCAACTACCAAGGCTGCCTCAGAAAAGGGGAAAAAGTGTGGGGGACCTAAAAGGAATTTAGAGGTACTGATGGGGGGCTCAGTTAACACAAACAGAACTAACCCATGTATTTTGATGGGGTGACTAAACTAGAGTACTTGTGAGAGGTATTTGGCTGTTATAGTGCAGATAATTAATGATTTCCATTGTAAGGTTACTGAACCATTGTATAGCCCTCTGACGATAACCTCTACTTTTTCTTTTAACAACAGATTTTATTGAATTTTTAGCGTACCAGATGGTAAAAGAAAAGTACAAAGGAAGTGCATAAAATAATGTCTCTGGGTACAGTGTAAACCCTCCCCCCCAATAGTCTGCAGAACATCAGACCGAGAAAAACATGAAACCCCACACCCCCCTAATGCGGACCATACATTCTTAGGAAACATTGCATGTAGAAGCCAAGGAAATTCCC
This sequence comes from Triturus cristatus, assembly GCF_964204655.1. Taxonomy (NCBI): domain Eukaryota; kingdom Metazoa; phylum Chordata; class Amphibia; order Caudata; family Salamandridae; genus Triturus; species Triturus cristatus. The sequence goes on from NC_140579.1 coordinate 589,934,019, forward strand.
AGCCACGTCTCATTGACATCAATACACTAGACAGGTAAGTTATTCACCACCAATTGTTCAATGGGATCACGAGCGGCGGACTGCGACATTGGAGGCAAATCTATACCTCTGTACGCGGCACACCGAGACCAAATCTTTCCATGCTTCTGAGGACACCCCCTCGCCTGAAACACCACAATCTCCGCAGACATGCACCTGCCCAGTGCCCCTTTCAAGTTAGTGACGCTGGGTGGGGACGCGTCCTTCCAATGATGCACTATGTCGCGCTTAGCTAAGGTGAGTTCCAAAAATAAGAGGTGTCTCTTGTACCGGTTTCCCCCGAATGTCCTCCGTGCTATGTAAGAGCACCAGTCTGGGGTCCAACGGAATGTCCCACACCAGGACACGACCTAAGCAAGACAACATGCTGGACCAGAATCGCTGAATCGCCCAACATCCCCACACCATATGTAAAAACCACCCCTCGTCCACACAGCAGCGACAGATCGAGGACTGGATTGCCCCCATTTTCCAAAGTCGAAGACGAGTGTAATATACCCTGTGGAGGTATTTAAACTGATTAGTCTATATCTGGTAGATAAGGCGGCATACCGAGGGCTTGCCAATGCCTCGGCCCAATCGTCATCCGTGAGGGCCAGCAGATCAGCGGCCCACACCTCCCGGGTTTTGTGGATAGTGGTCTTGGAATGTGTATTGAGCGTCTGGTAAAATTGCCGAATTTTGTGAGCCCCAAGATCCCCCATCAGAAGGCGGCCCTCCAGCGGGTGGAACTCTGGTAAAGACTCTAACTGCCAAATCAGAGGGGTCAAGGCATGACGGAGCTGCAGTTAGCGATGGAACTGCGATTTGTGAAGGTCAAAATCAAACTTCAGCCTTTGAAAGGATTTAAGAGTGGTCCCCTGCATAATCTCCCCAAGCGTAGATATACCGATGAGGTCCCGCCTACAGAATCCCACGAGCGTCAAAACCGGCCGTAAATGAGTACCCTGCCAGAGGGCAGTGGCACCCGTCAGCTTACCCCACCAGCCCATGGACCGAACCACCGGCCTCCATGTCTGAATGACTATCTGACAAGCCGGAGGGAGTGCATCCAGTGAAGTGCTGCTGTATAAACAAGCATTTAAAATGCAATAAGTCTCGCCTTTGATTAAGTTAAAGCCATTTGCTTTGCTAATGGTATTGTACAGCAAAGCAAATGGCTTTAAGTTATTCAAAGGCGAGACCTATTGCATTTTCAATGCTTGTTCTGCCATGGCGTTAAAAAGCCTGGCATGTGTTCAAAATTGTTTACTAAGGGAAGCATATAATCCTAACTCGGACTGCATGATCTAGTGTGTAGCTATTGTATAGCTCTTCAATCCCTGGTGGCACAGCATCAAGGATAATGTCATGTATGGCTAAACACTTGTAAGGTCCTAAAGGCGAGACCTATTGGCTATGCCAATGCTTGTTTTTTTTAGTTAAGCACTCCACAAGAGTACATGCATTTTCCAACTGTCTTTCTCATGTGCTTCTCTTACCCTGCCCAATGCCCAACTGAGCACACTTGCCGTGTACTTCTCCCCATCCACTTCTGTGATGTACTCGCCATCGTGTACTTCTTCCTCCCCACACTGATTTCTCGTCGGTGTGTTTCTTTCCTGGCCCACTCCATGATTCTCTGTGCCCAGTGGTACCCCCAACCATCTGTTACCACCCCCCTGTGTTGCTTCCGCCTACACATGCCCTGCTTCCCACGCACCTTGCATTCAAGGCTGCTGCCATGTTGCTTACCCCCCACCCCGGCCCTCAGTGTTACTTGCCTCTCATCCTCCCATTTGCGCTCCAATAATAACCGCTCACGTGCTTTTGTAGTCTCAAGCGTGCATGAAGTATGCGCCCACAAAATAACAAAACTACCATGTCATAGCACCTTTTTTAAAATTTAGTTCCCTTAGCCATGCTGCAGAGAATCTGAGCTGTACATCATGCCAAGAAAATGGCAAAGCAAAAGGGTCTCAAAGAGGAGACCTGTAGATTTTGCCAATGCTTGTTTACAGTACGTTGTCAGGGGCATTAATAGTCTTAGTGCAGTGTCACCATGGATGTAAGAGGCCCGATGCACCTCAAATAAGGCTGTGCTTTACTACCCAAACAGAGAACAGGGTGGACATTAATCCTGCCACCGTTAGGGTACAGTGCACCTTTCCTGCACCGCTTCATCCTGGAGTCCCAAGTGGGAGACAAAGTCCTTTAACACTACAAAAGCTATCAGTCAGGGGGAATTATGGTCAATTAGATACCAGTGCAGATCAGCTTTTAAAGTGGTTTACACAGCCCATGTATTCGGTTAGTCGCAGTATGTAATACCTTACAAAAACATAGCATAAATACAAAACCTCCAACATAACAGACGTGCACAGAAAACTGAAAGGGACTAGATGTAAAAAAATGTGAGTTGCATATGAAGTACCAACAAGCTTACTGAGTCACCTGTAGCCCCCTCCACCCATGTGTCACCTTTCTGATGCTAAAGCCTATAGCGCCTAAAGTGCCATATTCACTGTATCTTAAATACTGAAGAGGCTTTAAAACGTGCATGCCAGACCCTCCTTGCCGCACCAAAATACAGGCCTGTACCAGGCCTCTGGCGCTGCCCGTGACAGGCAATCTATTCACCTCGGTTCAGTCCAAACAGACCCAGCTTGGTTCAAGCAACCACAACCTGCTGCAGGACGGGGCAGCTCTTTAGTGTATTTGTGCCATCAACTACATGAGCAAGAAAGGGTCTAGAGCCAGGGTAAGGAGCAGTCGACCAAGCATAGGTTAGTGACGGGGCACGACTTACCCACATCAGCTTGCTGGTAAGGGATACAGGATGCAAAGTGGCCAACACTAAAAGACTGTGCCTCCATGCCACTTCTGCCCCAGCCCCTCCTCCTTAGCTTCTATTTCCTGCTCTCCCTTCCTATCCTCCGTACACCTCAGGTCGCTCAAATATTTAAAACGTCCTGCTACAAACACTTGATTGTGAACACCCCTGAGGTGGAAGCCGGGGGCCGTGTGAGTGTAACGCTGTGTTTTGCTTCTTAATAAATTTTTTAATTCATTGTTGTGCGCTGCCTGTTGCGTTCTGTCAGCATTCTATGAACTTGCACACGCTAGCTCACTATCTCTATTTTTAAATTGAAACGCATATCTGGCGTTCTGTTTCACTCCCGCACAGACTCTTGTGTGAACACCCCTGAGGCGGAACCCGGGGGCCGTGTGAGTGTAACGCTGTGTTCTGCTTCTTAATAATTTTAATTCGTTGTTGTGCGCCGCGTGTTGCGTTCTGTCAGCATTCTATGAACTTGCACACGCTAGCTTACTATCTCTATATTTAAATTGAAACGCATATCTGGCGCTCTGTTTACCTGGCATTTGACATTCTTGTCATTCCGCTTTGCTCCCACCTCGCCCGGTTCCCCTCCTGGCAGGATTCCCTCCTCGCTCGGGACACCTGCCATTGGGTTGAGCCGAAGTTGGCCGCCATCTTGGGAGAAGGCAGGGGTAGCGCTCTAGCTGCGGCTGCCTCCCGCCCTCCCGGACTACTTAACTCTCCCTCTATCACTCCCGCACAGACTATTGTGTGAACACCCCTGAGGCGGAAGCCGGGGGCCGTGTGAGTGTAACGCTCTGTTTTGCTTCTTAATAAATTTTTAATTCATTGTTGTGCGCTGCCTGTTGCGTTCTGTCAGCATTCTATGAACTTGCACACACTAGCTCACTATCTCTGTTTTTAAATTGAAACGCATATCTGGCGTTCTGTTTCACTCCCACACAGACTCTTGTGTGAACACCCCTGAGGCGGAAGCCGGGGGCCGTGTGAGTGTAACGCTGTGTTCTGCTTCTTACTAATTTTAATTCGTTGTTGTGCGCCGCGTGTTGCGTTCTGTCAGCATTCTATGAACTTGCACACGCTAGCTTACTATCTCGATTTTTAAATTGAAACGCATATCTGGCGCTCTGTTTACCTAGCATTTGACATTCTTGTCATTCCGCTTTGCTCCCACCTCGCCCGGTTCCCCTCCTGGCAGGATTCCCTCCTCGCTCGGGACACCTGCCATTGGGTTGAGCCGAGGGTGGCCGCCATCTTGGGAGAAGGCAGGGGTAGCGCTCTTGCTGCGGCTGCCTCCTACCCTTCTCCCACTCCATAAAATGACCACTGCCTCTAGACGGCGCAGCGGGCGGGCGCAGCGGGCGCGCCGAAGGCAAGCCAGTCTGCACCCGTCCGCGCCGGGACCGGGCCTAGGGCCATAACCCCTGCCCAGAATCCCCGACATGGACTACTCACTTATTCAAAATCCGCCTTGCTGGAACTGCGCATAACGGCTACCTCTCAATGTGTCCAACATAGCCTATGTAAAGTCTGGGAAACCACAGAACTCACATGCCCTCACTGCAACATTAGGCTACATATAGCTAACGATAAGGTTAAGACCAATTCCAAGATAGCCGTTAACTCCATTGACTTCTCAGTAGCACTTATAAACGCTCGTTCCTTGGTAAAGCATCGGCAGGAAGTATCCGACCTTATCCTGGATAATAATCTGGATTGTCTCTTTGTAACAGAGACATGGACGGATGAGGCGTCCGACCCAGATATGGCAGTTGCGGCCCCCCCTGCCTATAAAACCTACCGTCAAGACAGAGTCGGGAAGCGTGGAGGGGGGCTAGCTATCATAGCCCGTGATCACTTAAGTGTGAGAATGTCACACATCCCTTCCATCTTTTTTGAAGCCCTCCAATTTGACCTTGAGCTTACCCCGTCGTTTCACTTTAAAGGTATGCTCTCATACCGAACCCCAGGTGCCCGCACTGGCTTCCTCGCCAATCTTGGCTCGATACTAGAAGCATTGGCGATGGATGACGCCTTTACAGTTATGGGTGATATGAACTTCCATCTGGAGAAGTCTTCTGACAATGACACCTGCACCCTGACATCCGATATGGCTACCTTGAGTCTTCGGCAATTGGTCACCTTCCCCACTCATAAGGCTGGCCATACTTTGGATGGCATCTTCTCCAACCTGGAAGGCCTAAAAATAATAGATTCCTTGCCCATGCCTTGGACTGATCACTATGCCATCATAATGAGAATCTCAGTTATGGCGAACAGGACTGAAAAAGACCCTGTACCGAGACCAGAACCTTTTAAGGTCTGGAAAGATATTGACCAGTTGGAGCTTACTGATCTTCTGGATAGGACCCGGCCTTGTCTCGCCTCTGATCCCAACACTGCCACATGTCAATTTCAGGAGTGGCTGGGTACTGCCACAGACACCTTAGCCCCTACCAAACAGCCTTCGAGAAATAGAACAGTGCCTTCGGCCCCGTGGTTTACAGAGGAACTGCGCAAACAGAAACAACTCTGCAGAAACAAGGAAAGGCACTGGCGCAGATCCTACAGTTCTGATGATAAAGTCAGCTACAGGAAATCACTAGGGCTATATAAAGCCCTCATTGTCGATACTAAGAAAAAGTTATTTACAGAACAAATCGACAATGCCAAAAACTCCAGTAAAAAACTGTATGAGATCACTAAGATCTTAGCAGGAAACTCGCCGGACCTAGTCCCGCCTCCATCCCAATCTCTCTGCGATTCTCTGGCCAACTTCTTTTTTACCAAGGTGAACGACATTTATCAAGCATTCACCGTTAAAACGGTAATTCACTCGCCCATGCCAGATAGCTTGACGCCGGATTTTGAACTGTCGCAGTTCAAAGACCTCGCAGAGACACAAATTAAGGATATTATCGTAACTATCAAATCCGGATCTGCACTAGATCCCTGTCCTCTTAAGGTCATTCGTCCGGTGATGGATTGTTTGGCTCCTGAGATTACATCAGTCTGTAACGCAATGTTCAGAACTGGGATTTACCCGGATTCACTAAAGAAACCTTGGTTAAGCCCCTTCTAAAAAAAGCCAATCTGGATAAGGAGCAATTAAAAAACTACCGCCCCATAGCTAGCCTACCTTTTTTAGCCAAGTTAGTGGAGAAAGCTATGAATACACAACTTTCGGAGTTTGTAGAGAAGTACCAATCACTTGATAACACCCAATTCGGCATTCGTAAGTACCACAGCACGGAGACGGCTCTCATTAAAGCTACTGAGGATATACGAGTGATCCGTGACCAGGGAGGAACAGCGGTACTGGTACTACTCGATTTATCCGCAGCCTTCGACACGGTCGACCATAAGATCTTGGTGGACCGTGTCGGAAAGATGGGCATTCGTCACTTGTCAAAGAACTTGCTTTCCTCCTTTTTGGCAGGGATAACACAGGTGGTCACATTAGGGCATTTTCAATCAGACAAGTTGTCATTGCCGTGTGGGGTACCACAAGGCTCATCCCTAAGTCCGACACTATTTAACATCTATGTGTCGGACCTGGCATCTGTCATCAAGGCCCATGGGATGAGCCTTACCTCCTACGCAGATGACACGCAACTTGTGTTGGCCATTAATGGAGATGGAGAGAGGGTAGCAGATAACTTTCAGGGAGGCATGCGGGCAATTGGAGAGTGGATGGCCTCCAACTGCTTAAAACTTAATTCCGAAAAAACGGAAGTGGTCATTTTTGGACATCTTTCACCTTGCTGGTCTACTACCTGGTGGTCGCCCACGTATGGGACCCCCCCGAAACCAGTCCCTGCTGTCAGAAACCTGGGAGTGATTTTTGACGAGAACCTGAATTTTATGGCCCACGCAAACAAAACAGCAGCCATTGCCCACCATAAATTAAGGCTGATTAAGAAGGTTATGCCGTTTTTGCCAACTGCTGCTGGAAAGACTCTGATAAGTGCTCTGGTGCTCTCTTCCCTCGACTACTGTAATAGCTTGTTTATCAATGCTCAGGCCAGAGTGACTAATAAACTACAGACAGTCCAGAATGCTGCCAGTCTCCTGTCGGGAATCCCGAAATCTATGCCAATCTCGGAGACTATAAAAGATCTCCATTGGCTTAAGATCAGGAACAGGATCAAATTTAAAACCCTTTCTATAACATACAAAGCACTGCATAATCATGGCCCGCATTTTCTGAAAGCCCATCTCAGGCCCCACTCACCCACTAGATCTCTTCGATCCAACAATCTCAATCTTTTGTCGGTACCGCGAACCAAAACAGTCACGTGGGGCGATAGGCGCTTCCTTGTGGCTGCTCCCAGATTGTGGAATTCTCTGCCAGTAGCCATCAGAGAAAGCTCGTCCTTGATGCAATTTCGCAGAAAAGTAAAGACCTGGCTTTTCGGTCAATAATAGCTGCCGACCAGCCCCTGTGGGTACCTCATGCATTGTTTCCAGCGCCGAGACGCCTACGGGCATTTGTTCGCGCTTTATAAATTGTAAAAATAAATAAATAAATATGGTTTAAGGTGAATTATTTGGTAAATGAAGCACTGGAAGGCGCAGCAAGAACAACGTGTATATACCCCACCCAGATTTAACAAGTGTACCCTCATCCACTTGCTAATCACCACTGTGGAGAAAATGCCTACCCTCTAAACTACACCAACCATAGTAACAGGCCAGGGGTCATTGGTTAAACACTGGCCCCTGGAACCATCTACCCGGGATGCAGACTTTCTGAAAGTGTAAGAACCAATGACAATTTGAATTAATTACATGCTATGTTGTTCAAATAAGTGTCGAGCACGCTGTAATATCTCGAACCACATGACTGTTAACGTAAAGTATAGATAAATTAAATAACAGCTAAATTACGAAGAGGATCCGAGTAATTCTTCTATAACTAACCGGTAATTGCATTACCCCGAGTCCTACTCTCGCATATTTCCATTACACAGAGCAGGCCTCACTGTGTAATGAAAATAAGCGAGAGGGACGAGGAGGTAATTGTAGAGTTAAAAGAATTGTCTTGAGCACCCTTCGGATTACAGGAGAAAATGTGCAGAGATTACATCACCTGAAGAGGGCGCCCTCAGCAGTGATTAAAGGGGAACGAGTGAAGATTCTTTTATTAAGAAATCAGATTGATAATTCTTCCAGTTTCATTTTTTTATTCGACAAATGTTGCACTGAATTAAAACGGCCATAAGAACCACAGAAACAGTTAACATAGTTAAGCCATATGCACGGGCCAGCTGAAGCTGACAGCACATGTACTGGTTAATAAACAAAACTAGTCACACTGAGGGGCGGGGGTTATGTTGAGGCGGGATGAAGGAAGTAGGCAGGGTAGAAATGTAAGAGCGGCTTGCCTCTAGGCAGCCTCAAGCAGGGTGTGGGGGTGAAAGAGTAGGAGTGTGAGAGAGAGCGCGCGTGTGAGAGAGAGAGAGAGAGAAACTGTGTGCGTCTGATCTGAGGATTTTAGGGGTCGGCGGAATTTGCGTAATCGTCTTACGCAAATCTTTGCGAAAACATCAAAAATCTCCGCAAACACGCGGAAATATTGCGAAGACGCGGAAGTGTCTGTCCCGCCTGTTCACGATGTTTTTTGCGTGATCGCGTTGGAAATGTGTTGCCAACTTGCCCATGCGGTCGCTAATGGGCGCGCCCATCTTGTTTTCACTTGTTCCGCCCGCTTGCGATGATGCTATTTCCTGTTCTGGGTCGCGCAATGCATGCTCGCGCTCGTTCGCGATAAGAATTTCCTGTTCGGGAACGCGTATTACGTGTTTGCGACGCTTTCTGCGTGCTCGGGGGGAAAATATTGCGCAAACTTGCCCATGCGGTCGCAATGGGCGCGGCCATCTTGTTTTTCACTCTATTGCTATGGTTCTGGGGCCTGCTTTTCAATCCTCCCTCTATCTTTTCAATCCTTTGTTTCTGAATTTTTTTTTTATCTTTTTTATTTATTATCTCTCTCTCTATTTTCCTGATTCTCTACTTTTTGTTTTTGTCTACTTTTTGTGTGTTTTTTAACAACTTTTTCACTCTTTTTCTATTACCTGCATTTTTCATTTCTTTTACTTACTTTTTAAATTTTTACCTTTTCTGCCCCCCGCCTACCCCAGAACCATGGCAAGGGGCCACAGCAGGGCTCATCATCGAAGCCAGAGCCGCGACCGCCTTCCTTGCGGAAGGCGGTGCCCACAAGGGGTGCAGACACGCGCCTTATTTGGGGAGGTGGAGTTGGCCGCACTGGTTTTTTTTGTGCAGCGCCACCTCCCCTTAAACCTGGCAGCAGGCGGCAGGCCTGGGTCCGGGTACCGGCTCCAGGAGTGTCGGCAGTGGTGGGGAAATGTGTTTCGCTGCTCTGGTGTCCGGCACAGCCAGAACCAGTTGACGCACCGGTGGTCCGATATCCTGGTCCGGGAGCAGGACCTGCTGGGAGTGGAGATCCCGGGTCTTGGTGAGTAGCTATTTAATTATTACTACTTTGTGTCTGTTCTTCTGCTCTGTGTTATATATTGCGAATATATTATTTTTCCGACCAGCTAGAATGCTGCTGCTTACATTACAGGTAAATTACGCTTAAAAGTCTTCTGTGATTGTTATGACACAGGTGCTCTGTGCTACTAATCTTGTTATTTGCAACTTTGCGTTTGCGCTCGTTTTGCGTGATTATGTAAGAGTTTATTTTAGAGAACTAAAGTTAGGTAATTCTAGAGTGACTCTAGTTCTTCTTTTGTCCTGTCACCTAGAGATAGGGGTGGATTGATACTTCGGTTTAGTTACTTATTTTATGAGTTTGTAATTTTTTTAGTAGTCTGCGTGACGCCCCCTCTGTTACGTCACGTGCTTCTGAGTGCTTGCTGCTAGTGCTTATCCCAGTCCTTAGTAGAACCTTTTGTAGTTTGTTCAGTGAGTGATAATAGGCTTAGAACTAGCAGAACATCAGCATCAACCAACCAACAATTTGGTGTATGCAAAAAAGTAGGCATGTGTCCTCCATTTATGCATTTTTGAGGACTAAAAGAAGTGGAAATGCTTACTTAATGTACAATTGGCACGGCTGGAATAGGTGGGCTAGGTCAGGTGGTACGTACTACTTAGGCTTAGTTAGTATTCTGGAATCAGAATGGAACACTGGATTAGTGTTGATAAATAATAACTAGTAGGTCCGCGAATCTTCGTATACTACTTGTCGACTAGATTAGATAGGTCAATTTTATTGCAATTGTTGTTTACATAAATGTTTTTTTGACCGTTTTCTAAAAATATTTTATTTGTTTCACACCAATCATCAATGTTTGTCTCTTTCTTTCTTATATCTTTCATGATCAGCACCCAGGGGCAAGAAGACTGGGTCAGAGTCGGCAGGAGCAGTTCAACACCAAGGACAGGAGGACCAGAACGAGGGCTCTTCTACTGGCCCCAGTAAGTCTTCCTGTTTTTAATATTAATAATTCTTATTCACTAACTTTTACTGCACCGTATTTTTTCCGAACTATTGTTTCCGTTTCCTAATGCTATTTTTTACCAACAATTATCCTTCGATCTAGACTATCTGTTTCTCAATTCTTGTTATCCCTGCCTCTAACTGCCTCTGCTATGACTCTCTGTACTACTACTATTAGTCTGTCTATAGCTAAGCTTGCCCAGTTGGCCACTCTTTATTTAAAATGTTTTAAATAAAACTCAGATTCACCAGTTGCTCTAGCCATTGAGTCCAGTCCTTTGGGTTGTCCTCTTGTACTCCTTCTAGTCTTCTTAATCTTGAGGCTTAATTAATCTTGATGTTTTTCGACAATCCCCACCAACAAAATGCCCAACCAGATTTTACTATTTTGATAGGATAGGACATACTACTACTGTTGTAGGGATTTTGCACATACAGAACTATGCACAAGAAAATAGGATGTTGGTGATGAGAGGTTGAACCTTCCTCACACCTCAATCAGAACAGAACCCACCACAATCCCCTGCCCAACTAGTTATAGTAGTGTTTCATTACTCTATTAGCTCTACGAACCCCCCCCCAGATACCCAATGAGAAGACAACCCAGAACATAACACTCCCGACCTCTCAGTCATGGAAGCAATGCACATGCACATCCTTCCTTTCGCTCGCTCACTCGTTTAAGTCCATCCACACCAAATACCACCGAGTCTATGTAAGTTCAAAAGTTTTATTTACAACTGACAAGCTCTGTACGTTGTTCTATAATGCAGCACTAACAGCAAAATGCATAAGATTAAAACTATAAACATTGTTACACTTAGTTACACTTACAACAACTGCAAGTCCATACAACAAAGAAAAAAAATGCGAAATCATGATAACTGAACAGTGGTGGAAGCACCACCATCCCCTTGGTAGGAATATAGTTTATATAAAATTATAAATGAAGATATCCGAGTGAATTCTGTGGACCCCTCACCTTAGAAGAACCTAGTACTGGTTACATCATAAGCTCTGCAAAGCTCTGGTTAGTAGAAGGGAATCTTCAGTCTGTTATGAGAAAAATGGTGTGTGTTAGTATATTGCAAGCATTTCTCAGTCATGCCAAAAAGTGTAGCATTTTTATGGATAAGCAATATGGACTAACACCAGAACTCCATAACAAAGTGGCCTGTTTTGTTTGACCTTGTACGCAGCGCTTAGACAGTAGCAGTATGAGCTCATGTGGGGTCAAAGGCATCTTTATACAACAAGCTGCGAGGTAACGACGCGTGTGCAAAAATAAAAGACACAAAGGTAAAATGGTTGCATGGCTCGGGCTGACTAAGCAAAGACTAGAATGACCCTAGGGACCATATAACTACTAGTGTCTACTCTACTACTACCTGATTTGTACTAGTGATGTATGTTGTATATGTATTACTATTAACTAATTTTTCAATCTTGCTAGTGAGAAATAGGGGGAGGTGTATATGACACCTAAAAAATGTGTAATGTTTTTTCAAGGTGCACTACCAACCACCAGTGCCGGGGCCAGCGGCGAAGGCGACGCGGCTGCTGACGGAGGAGAGGATGCGGCAGTTGCAGGAGGAGCTGCAGGGGGTGAGCCAGCAGCAGTGGCGGGCGGTGGTAAGTTAGATTCCTAATCCTTACTTATTGACATTACACTCACTGCAAGGTTGTACTGTATACTGTACAGTTGAGACTTACTAAGTAAGAAGTTGTTGTGAACGGTTGAAGACACCCTTTACTTTGCATTAGTAAAAGCATTAGCGGCGGGAGTGTTGAGTAACCAATGGCCTCTTCTATCTGATTTCAACTCAGCTGTGAAAGTTTTATGGAGAAGACTAAAAGTCAGATCAGATGACCTTGATGGATGGGTTGAACGAAAAGGGAAAGAAGAGTGGAAGGAAGAAGGACGGACGAGATTTAATATTTATGACTGGCAGAGAAGGATACGTGGGATGCATGCACGCATAGGTGGCTGATAGGAATCAGATGCATTGTTGGTTGAATGCCTGAAACTCCCACAAATGTTAAAGTCCAAGAAAGTGGGAGGATAGATACATACCACAAATGTTATATACTGTGCTTGCTAGTGCTACCGTGCCACTATGTGTAGAATTAATTTGTCTTACTGCTTTGCTAAGAGTATATTTTACAATAGTCTTGTTTTTTCTTCTTGATATATACCTACTCCTTCCAAGGGGAAACCTGACAAGCAGGAGTTGGCAGCCAAGGCCCGGCGCCAGAAGCTGGAGGCCATACAGCGTGAAAATCGTTGGATGGTGGTTCTGAAGGAGGAGGAGGTGGCAGCAGCAGCTGCAGCCTCCTCCAATGCCCCAGCCACCGCCCTCCAGTGGTACGGCACAACCGTCTGGCAGCCGCATGCCGCCGCCCCTCCTTTAACATCACTGCTGCCCGCCCTGTGGATGCAACTGCCGCGCATTGAAGCGCCGTGTTGCCCGCCTAGAGGAGCAAGTACGTGTCCTCCAGAGTCGAGCCCGCTGAACATAAGACCCTGTTCATTGCACCTTTTTTATTTATTCTTTTGGTGGGTGGGAATCGGGCGTTGGTTTTTCTCTTTTCTTTGGACAATTGGACATCATGTTGGACTTTATCTTTACGGACATTGGATGGGGTTAGGGAGAGGGGTGGGTCAGGTGTTGTGGGATTTTTTTACATAGTTTATTTTTGTTAGGGGATTAAATAATATATTTCTACTTTACATGCAATGTTGTTAATGTTTTCTGGGTGGGTTTACTGTTTTTCATCACTCTGTTTCCTTGCTGGTGCAGGGCCACCAACAGCCAGTGTTTGATTTAAATAATTGGCTGACTTTGTAAGACACAAACAGATAGATGCGGCACCCCTCACTGAGTGACTTGTCCTACTAGTACTGTCAGTCTCTTCTACTCTATGCATTCTGCAACTGGACTCAAAGGAGTGTGTGAAATTGAATTAATGAAAACATGTCCATTATTAATTATGCCTCCCCCAAACTTCTCTTACCTTTGCTTGATGTTTAACTAAGGCACAGCAATGGCTGCATGGGGATAATGGTTTTCTTTCCTAACATGCCATGGTTGTGGTGGTAGTAGTAGTAGTAGACACTGGCAGCAGCATTTGCAAAAAAAGAAAATGAGAGTCAGTAGCCTGAGAGAGACTCTTCGAGGAGTAGTAGAATGAAGTACAGTACAGAACTTACTGCCAAACAATAATATGCAAAAATACAACAAAACTTTATGGTGGTGGGGATAGCCTAGTACACAGAGTTATAAACTCTAGTTGTGTTGAGTCACTTGACTAGGCCTACAGTACACTGGACACAAGCATAACTGTTAGTGCTGTGTAGGAGGATGACAACAAATACATTAATCCAATCGATGCCCGCAATTAATGCGGATGTATTAGGTTCCTTTGGTTAAAAAATTACCTCACAAGTATACTGCTCATGGGTGGGCAAGCAGAAGAAGATCCCCGCCCTGCCTTGAAATTGAAGTACTGTTGCTTTTGCCACATCCGCCCCAGCAAGCGTGTGATAAATTATTGGTGTACATTTAATTTAGTGACACCTCAATAAGTCACACAGCCCGGGGGAAGAGGGTTAGGGTATGTTGAATGGTTGGGAAGGGGGGTTTGGGGAAAGGTTTGAGAAAGAAAAACAGTACGCATGGACAAACAACAAACGACAGAATCTTTGTAGTCTACCATATCCATATCAATATGTTAAGGGAGAAAAAGGAAATGCATGCATGATGATGATAAGGAGACCCGGATTACATACAGTTTGTGTTCAGTGTTACTGGGCTTACTTTTACAGATAGCAAAGAAAATTTAAAAATATTTGTAGGGATGAATTATAAACAGAGAGCAAACCTAATGATGATAATAACAACAAGAACACATTGTTGTAATGATTGTAGACAAAAAAATAAACCAAATTATTTAAAAGATGATGAAAGTTGATACTGTTACTGTGTTATCCTGGTCAAATGGGGAGTTGAATCTCGGCATTCCTCTTGGTCCTCCCTTCCATGGATGCTCCAACCATCAATCTTGGGTGAAGCCACTGCCTGCCTGGCAGAAGTAGATTCATTGGTAAGGTAAGTGTGCATTGTTTTCCCAAGTATAGCACAGGGTAAGGCCCGGCCTGTAATTGTAGATGGAAAACTAAAAGGGATATTGAGAAACCAAGTTGAAAAAGATGCACAAGTTATGGTGTAGTGCAACAAGAACACTTTCCGAGGCGGAATGGATGCATCATCTCTACTCTAGCCTGTTTCCAGCATTAACCTACAACACCAACAGGACAGAGCAGGCCCACGGTGACGGCACCCTTTGCACATCCTCCATTTAGCGTACATTTTTTGAAAGAGTTGGACAAAGCACATATCCAGCAACATAGCATTTTACAATTTAAGTGACTAACTCAATGCACCGCAGTCATACCACTGCTACACTCGACTCCACCGCTACACAGACATTTAGGTCTGCTGTGGTTATTGTTTACCTTTTATGCCACTCAAGAAACACCCTGACTTATTCCATCAATCATCTCCAATCCTTGTACTGAGTGACTGTGAAGATACTATGTCACTGTGGTCATCATGATGGTGTTGTTCAGCTCAGTCTGCAGTGTACCGAGTAAGTCCAGATTCCATATTCAAAAATGCAATGGATCGGCCTGCAGTAGAAGTACAATTTTGTTATTAAACAACAAGAGTGGAAATACATATATTTTCTTTCCTCATTCACCACCAATCTCACTTCAAATACACACTCAAGTTGTCCGTACCCACACTCAGCTAGCTGAGAGGCGTAAGCGTCTAGGAGTGGAAAGACCCGCCTACCGGTACATAAACTTGCTTGTGTACTGATGAAGACACCAACTGAGATAACTCTATTTCCAAGCTCCAGGAGCTAGATGACCTTCATCTTAAGTCTTACAGTCTCAGACTGAAAGTATCCGACATGGCCCATAGAGTATTGAGGCAGCATAATCATAGGGCCCAGACAAAAAAAAAAGGGGGGCCTCCTTATACAGTCAACTCCGGGTCCCATCTTGATTTCAAAATGTTCCAAAATGTTCTCTTCTATTTGCTGCCAGATCTCATTAAATCTAACCTGGAAACCGCCAAGACGGGTGGTGTGCCATTCTAAAAAAGAGGGAGGGGTAGGGTCTGTCCATTTTATGCAAATTTGTCTCCTAGCTAGGAGGATGGCATAAAAGAGTAGCGATCTTGAAGGACCTCTGACATTATTCTTCAAGCCAAAGATGATCAAAGATAAATCAATAGTAACTGGGCTTCCGAGTGTGTCAGTCAAGAATTTTTCAATACTGTCCCAAAAAGAGGCCAGAGCTGGACACTCTTTAAACATATGGATGTTGGAGGCTAAAGCCAGCCCACATTTCTTGCAACATACAGGCTATTGATTTTTGAGAGTTTCAATGGGGTAAAGTAAGCCCTGTGAATGGTGAACAAATGGTTCCTTTTTATCCATGCCAGTTTTACTATTTCGTGTAAGATCTTGAGCATACACTGCCACAATGTATCACAGTCTTGTGCAGGTAGAGAGCTTCCCCACAGTTCCTCGGCAAGTTTAAAGTCATCATCCACTTTCTCCAATATAGCCTGATACCAGAAGGAGACTTCCTTCTTCCCTTGGGGTCTAGTCACAAGCTGATGTTCCAAGTAATTGCCTCCACCTAGTAAGCTTCCATGAGTTGTTTGTAAGTGTGACTGGACCCAGCTTACCAGCTGGAGATATTTAAATTTGGCGAGATCTACCCCGACCCTTTCCCTAAGTTGTTCCCATGTAACTACAGTGCCATCTGGGATCAGATCCCCCCCCCCCCCAAACTACCAGGCCGGCTTCCCTCAGAGGGGCTGTCAATCTATCCCCCTCAGACATTCTGGGGCACCGGGGGAATCCCATAGGGGAGCCATGGTAGAGAAATATCCAAGTGTGACTGCCCTCCTCAATTTTGCCCAGGCCTGCAAAACCCTAAACGTAATTATTTTTTTTTACTTTGGATCACCAAATTTGAACAAAAAACCCTCCACCGGTAAATGGGCACCCCGTAGTATAGCTAAAAACATCCCTCCTGCGCCAGTGTTAACCGGCATTTTCAGAAGCATACGTGCGTGAGAGAGTTGGAAGGCCCAAGCATAAAACTGGATATCTGGCAAGGCGAGACCTCCCTTCTCTCTCCTGCGTCTCAACTTTTTCCAAGCTATCCTGGAGAATTTGTATCCCCAAACAAACGAGTTGATATCCCTCTGGATTTTGTCAATTAATGATTTCTCAAAATGGAGGGGAAAACTATTTTTAAAAAAAAGGTAATTTTCGGAAGTATTGACATTTTGACCAAGTTGACTTTGCCAATAATAGAAAGAGGGAGCGAAGCCCAAGATTTCATTAACTTCAAACACTCTTTTGCCACCATAGTCAAATTGGTTTCAGCTATCTTAGTTATGTCTTGCAGGATATTTACCCCCAAATATCTCATTCTGGGGCTTATCTGGTGCTGATACCGATTTACCTCCTGATTCCAGACCATGACCTCTGTCTTTGAAGCATTAATTTCGTAGCCTGAAACTAGTCCAAACTCCTGAGCTTGGCTGATAACTGCTGGAAATGCCGTGTCTAGATTGGCTGTAAGAATTAGAATATCGTCAGCGTAAAGGGCTACCTTCCTCTCCCACTCCCCATATTTGAAAGACTGGATGTTAGGGTCCTCTCTGAGTCGTTGAGCAAATGGCTCAATATATAGATCAAAAAGGAGAGGGGAGAGTGGGCAGCCCTGTCTAGTCCCCCCTAGATAGAATAAAAGAGCCAGTGATATTGCCGTTTACGAGAAGTCTAGCCGTTTGTCTCTGGTAGATGGACTGTATTGTGCGACGAAATTTCTCGCCAAAATTAAATTTTTTCAAGACCTCTGACAGGTAGATCCAATTCACCCTGTCGAAGGCCTTGGTAGCGTCCAGGGTCATGGGAGCCAAGGGAATAGAGTATGTAGAAACCAGATCTATCGCTCCAATTAAGTCATATGTGAGGTGTGAAAGCTGTCGGCCCTTAACGAAGCCCTTCTGGTCTGAATGCAAAATGTCTCCTGCCACTATTCCCAATCTTGTTGCCAATATTGAGGTGAACATTTTATAGTCAGCATTCAGGAGAGATAAGGGTCTATAAGACCCACAGTTAGATGCCGCTTTCCCTGGTTTCAAGATCAGGACTATAGTGGCATCGTTCTATGAATCTGGCGGATTTAGTCCTTCTTGCAATATCTGATTGAAGAGGCTCGTCATGATGGGAACGACCTTATCGCTTATCACCCTGTAGATCTCGGCTGGGAGCCCGTCGGACCCGCAGCCTTTCCGTTCTTACCGCCGGAGATAGCCTCCTTTACCTCAGCGTGGGAGAAGGCCCTGTCTAGATGTTGCTGCTGTTCTAAATTGAGGGAGGGGAGAAGAATGCATCCAAGCCACCTCTGTCCACTATGGCTGTCTATGCTACCATCCTCCCGATAAATAGCTTGAAAAAAGGTCTGGAAGGCATCACGGATTTCCTCGTCGGTAGCAAGAGTACCATTATCATTTTTAAGTTCCTTAATATAACTACTTGCTCGGTCCGATTTACTCTTCCATGCAAGGAGTTTGCCCGTTCCTTCTCCATACTCGAAGTGGGAGATCTTACTGGCTTCCCATCTTCAAGTAAGCCTGGTGTTCAAGATATTTTCAAGCTGGGCTTTTAGTCTGTTAACCTTATCTTGTCTCTCTTGCTGGACTTCAGGGGATACTGGAATTGATAGATCTACTTCAGCGTCTTTCAGCCTGTTTTCAATATCCGCGATCTCTTCTTTGTACTTTTTGTTTCTAGAACAAGACCTGCTGGTAATTTGGCCTCGCAAAAAGGCTTTTAGAGAATCCCAAACTGAGGTTATTGGAGCTGTGCCTGAATTCACCTCCAAGAACCATTCCGCTTCTTGTGAGAGAAAGGAGACTTCCTCCTCCTCCAAAAGTAGAGCTCGGTTCAAAGACCATGTCCTAATTGAGCTAGAAACGGGACATTTCAGCGCCAGGAGAACCCCAGAATGATCTGAGAGTTGGGATGCCAGGTATGAGATGTTCTTAACCTGGCTTCTTAATGAATAACTGACCAGAACAAAGTCAATTCTTGACTGGTGCAGATATTTATAGTTTCAATATGATACCCCTAACTGCTGCCCTGATCTATCTCTCCAGATATCCGATAAGGTGAACTGCCTCATTGCCCCAAGCAAATACTCCTGAGATTTAGAAGAAACTATAGCTCTGTTTGGAGATTTATCCAGTAAGGGGTTCAAAACGATGTTAAAGTCTCCTGCCAGGACCATCGGTTCCGGGAAGTCAAGTAGATGTGAAAAAATAGACTTTAGACTAGAGAGGTCATCGTGGTTGGGACCATAATATCCGATTAAAGTTAGCAAGGTCTCCATTATTACAACTTTAACGATGACCAATCTGCCATTTGGGTCTCTTACCTGGGATAGGATATGAGCCCTGGCTGTTTTTTTAAATATGATTGAGACCCCTCTAATGTTTGCTGACTGACTTGTACGTACAAAAGAGCCTACCCAGCTTTGACACTTTAACAGAGAAATCGTCTCTTCTTCTAGTAGATGAGTTTCCTGGAGGACAATGACCTGCGCTGAAGAGTCCCGTAGATATTGTACAATCTTATCTCTTCTCGGTCTAGTGCGCAGTCCATTGACATTCCAGGAAAGAATCTGAAAAGAGCTCATGGTGGCTCGGAATTTCGCTTGTCCCCCGGAGCCAAAGTTTGAAGCACCGAGGTCAGCACCAGCGAGCGGATCAACCC
Source organism: Triturus cristatus (assembly GCF_964204655.1). NCBI lineage: Eukaryota > Metazoa > Chordata > Amphibia > Caudata > Salamandridae > Triturus > Triturus cristatus. The sequence goes on from NC_140579.1 coordinate 589,953,218, forward strand.
GCTTCCAACGCCCTTATCATTAGCTTTTAAGTTAGACAAGTCAAAAACAGTGAAAATTAGGATTTTATTTATTTGTATCCCCTGCTGCCCCCTCCCCCAACCCTTGTGCCCCCACAACCCCACTTCCCCCCCCCACCCTTGGAGAACCCTACGCCAAATCATCTGGACAAATGGAGTCCAGATAGTTGCACCCCAGAGGTGCCCACCCCCTCATTATTATAAAAATAAAAAAATAAAAAAATACTGAGGGATAAGTAGAAAAAACCTTACTTAACCTGACCCATCCTAACTATAGCAGAATAGGTATGGGATATAAAGAAGAAGAAGAAAAACCTTATCCTATACGCACATTTTATTATTATTTTTTTTTATATATGTATATATATATATTTTTTTATTAATATTATCTACTCACCTTTATTTTGCTGCATAAAAGAATATTTATATTTTTTAAGAAAGCTGTAAAGGGAACTTGGGGAAACTGGAAAAAGCTAGAAGAGGTTTTACAGAGGGATCTCCGACCAGTTTGCTAATCCTTGCTTGTCTGCATGCTGGCGAGCAGTTCCTCTGCCTCCTGTACTGATCTCACGTTATGCATTTTGTTCTTGAACATGATCCTTAAAGAAGCAGGGAATTTAAGTTGAGCCACTGCTCCTAGCCTCTTGAAATCCTCCAGTTTCCTACCCAGCTCCCATTGTCTATCTAACGTTGTTCTAGCCAGATCTGATCTGATCTGAAATGAAAAATCCTTAGCCTTCAATGACTTCTACTTAAGAGATAGGTTGAGGATCTTCTCTTTCAACGAGTAAGTATGGAAATTTATGAGGATCTTTCTCGGTTTGGGTCGATTCGGAATTCTTCTGAAGGGGTCTCTTTGAATTCTCTGGATGTCCCTGCCCAATTAGTCTTCTGAAATCTCTAATTCGAGTGACTCTTAAGAGTGTAATCACGAAGGACTTAAGATCTTCACCTTCGCTCCCCTTAGGGACATTCAGTATACGCATGTTACTCCTGCGAGAATTATTTTCCAATGTTTCCAGCCTGTCTCGCAGGACCCCTTTGTCTCTTTTGAGAGTGACTAGATCTGCTTTCAGGACATCGAGCTGATCTGTTAATGCCCCCACATTAGATTCTAATTTCTCCGTCCTGGTGTTTAAAAGGTCCACTTTCTTATCCAGTGACTCGCAAAAACTCCTGATCTCTCCTTGATTTGCAGCAGAGACCTCAAACCCTTTTTTGATATCTACCGAAAGTGAGGCCAGAAGGAGCTCCAGAGAAGAAATCGAATGTTCTTCTGGATTTTGAGCCATCATTCCTCTGCCTGAACCTCCTGCCTCCTGAACCAATCCCTTAGATATGTTCTTGGATATGTCCTTGGACATGTCCTGGGATTCAACTTGGAGGGCCTGACCTTCCATCTCCACTGCGTTCTCCCTCCGCTCCAAAGCAAGACTTTCAATGTCAGATGTACCAGACTCTCCAAAGGGTGGGGGGACCCCCGACTTTATCACTTCTAATACTTCTAATACTTCCAATACTTTTGTATTAACAGATCCCTCTATGGGTTCAGTTGTTCCCCCTATCCCTGCCTTTCCGGTCTCTCCCTGTCTCACTAGACTCAGGACCTCTGGGAGAACTTTAAAGTAAGACCTTAAGGAAGGAGTAATCTTAAGCCTGGCTTCTGAAGGAGTGCTTTTAGACTAGGGGTGGGCGGAATTTGCGAAATTCACTTTTGCAAATAATTGCGAAAATGTTAAAAATCTCCGCAAACACGCGGAAATATCGCGAAGATGCAGAAGTTTTTTTCCCGCCCCTTCGCGGTATTTTCTGCGTGGCTCGCCAACTTACCCATGCGGTTGCTCGCGGGCGCGGCCATCTTGTTTTCACTTGTCTCTCCGTGGAACGCGAAAATGTCAAATTATTGCAATTTCCGCGAGCGGAACGGAATTTTAGCCCAGGCCTATTTTAGACCTACCAGATTTTATATTCCTTTTTTTCACTTCCCCACAAGGAAAGGTGGAGGTGTTCTTCAATGTAGTGTTAGCGCTTCTGCTACCGTGACCCTCCTTAGTGCTGTTATTAGTGCTGTTAATGCCATCCGTGCTTACATCCAGACTATTCTCGTAGTTTTGTTTAATATCCTTCCCGACAGATTTTACCTTAGCAAGGCCTCCCCCGCCGCGTTTTCTCCCCTTCCTAATGGTTTTACTGTAAGCTTGGGCAGGGGCTGGGGTGTTAACAACAACTGCGGTGCGTCCTACCTGATTCTGAGGATCCCCACAAACCAAAAGACCACCTTGAGCCTGGAGCTGCTCCTGCGCCCACCCCTGAGTTTCACAAAACTCCGGGCTCCCTTGCAGCAGCGCTCCGGAGTCTTTCTCTTTGTTGCTCTTGTCGATTTCCACGACGTTCTCCAGCTTGGACGGTATACGGCTAGTGCTGCCTCTTCCCCGGGTGACCCGGAGGAAACCATGGGCCGCTGCTCTGAGGCTCCTCCTCTGCTCCAGAGCTGCCGCCTCCCACCGCGTTGAGCGGAATTTAGCCGAAACCGGGCTGGGAACGAAACCGGGACAAAAACACATCCGTATTGGAGAGATGGAGCATAGAAGCCGGTTATGAAACCTGAAAAGAAAATCAAAGCCAAAGCAAGCAGCGCAAAGGGGAAAAAACCTCTCCAACTCCGCTCAGGAGCGAGCGGGGCAACCCAGCACACCGATCAGGTAAAGAAAATCTCCTCCGTATTCAGCGCATATTCAGCATGAAGGCATGAAGGTGAGCAGAACCTCCGGGTGCAGCTGCAGCTCAACTAGCTGCCGGCATTTTCTCCGGATTTTACTGCTTTTTTCATTAAAAAAAAATAAAGAGTGGAAATATTGACTTGAGTCACTGTTAGTGTGTAGAGTAAATACTAGTACACTTTGACTTCACTTCATGCACAACAAACAACAAAAACACAAACACCAATCACTCAGAGTCGGTGTCCAATGCATGCCATTCATCACCTGTTCCTTCTCATCTTAAGTGAAGGGGCGGTCTCTCTCGCCATCATCATCATGGTGTTGTCCTACTCAGTGTGCAGTGTACAGATTGAGTCCCCTTCCTATATTCAAAATGCAATGTATCGGCCTGCAGTAGAAGTACAAATTTGTTATTAAAAGTACAAGAAGGGAAAGGGGGCGTGGCTAGCCGCCTAAGATGGCGGACGTGTCCTGAGGAGGCTCCAGAGCCCTTGGGGAATAAATCCTGTTCCACTACGCCTAAACCGATCGCCACCCGCCACAACCAGTGCGGTATGACGGTGAACACAACAGACCCTCACTAAATAGCACCCGGTCCCGGAGAGAGGCCGCATCCCAGAGGAAGTGAGGTCGGGAGCTGGCGGCGGCCGAGCCTCGCAACACCAGGAAGACCAGGAGGTCGAGTGCTGGACGGGAGTGACGCAGTGTCGCGCTCGCCCTGGGCAGGTTCGGAGGTCCCGTGGGACCAGGAGATTTCCGAGGGGTAGCGACGCTCGAGCCACCTGGATCGGCGCCGTCGGAGCCTCCGGGGAGGCCCCCCTGGAAGTCAGCGGATGTGTGGACGGTGAGTGCGCCGGGCCGGGAGGGACGCGGGCTGGCTCCCGTGCCTCTGCGCAGCATATTCAGTCACTCGTCAGAGGAGCCCCATCTCAGGGGGAGTAGGGGGCGCCAGCAAGACTACACCGGCGCAGCACAGATGCCTACACCCCCCCCTTCTATAAATCGCCATACACACGGCCCCGTCGCCGCCCCGCCTGAAACTGGACTGTGTGCTGCGTGACCGCGGAGCCAATGAAAGATTGGGGGCCCGTTTGGGGGGTGCCCGATTCATCTATAACACTGTCTGGAGCCCCCATAGATCAGTGCTAACAGAGGGGGATGTGCCTCAGTGGACTGCACCGGCTTGAGAGGAGTATAATCATCGCCTTCCTCTCCGCACCTCAATAGGTAGCTGAGACTATCAGCGTCTATTGGAAAAGACACTGAGCAGTTGACCCCAGATACATGCAGTGCGCTAGGACATTCCATGCAGTCATTGGACTAGGGAGCCCTGCCCTGGAAGGTTTAGGAGGACACCAAGCCTGAGTCGGCGCGCCACGTCGATGCGTGCCCCCCATCTCCCTCTCCGCTTAGGGAATTTGCTGTGGCCTGCGGCCCGCGGCCCTTCCGAAGTCAGGATTATACGTAGATCGGCCGTGGAGCTGTTGTGGGCGGGAGGCCGCAATTAGGCAGTGCCCGCCTTGACTGCGGCGCCGCCCGGGGACCCCAGTAGACCTGTGCTTCCGGACGTGGATTGCGGTGTGGCAGATCACCCCGGGTCCAGGGGTGGACACAGGACGGCGGCATAATTGGACCTGAGATCCTGAGAGATTTCTCCCCCCAGTGGTGGCTGTGGGTTTGCCACCCGCCAGGAGTGGCGTATGCCAAGCTAGACTATCCGACTCTACCCTCCTGACAATAGTCAAATCATTGCCATTCCCTCCGCACGTTAAGAGGAGGTCGGAACCTTCTGTGTGCCTTGGAACACGCCCTGGTAGCTGCAATTCCGCAGACAATGTGCCTGGATTAGTGCTCAACTGTTCAACAGAGCGGGCAGCATGGGCAGAGTGAAAGGGAAAACAACGGAGGGGCACCCTGGGGCCAGTGGACACTCGGCTATGTTGGAGACTTCCAGTAGACCTGCATCACCGGTAACCATATCGTCGGAAACCGCAGAGAGCACCCCAGACAAATTAGACTTAATTCTTAAAGAAATCCGGGAATCCAGGTTAGTGCTTGAACAACAAATAGGAACTCTCACGTCAGGATTTACACTACTTAAGGCAGATCATGGGAAGCTGGCGGAGTCAGTTCGAGAACATGTCCGAACCCTACAGAATCTGGAACCTCAAACCACAGCAAACTCCACCCAAATACAACAGCTTCAACAGCAAGTTTCTAGCCTACAGGACCGTGTGAAAGATGCCGAGGGCCGCAATAGACGTAACATACGCGTAATTGGCCTTCCAGAACGCAGGGAAGGCACCAAAGTGGCAGACTTTATGGAAGAATGGCTGAAGGAATATGTAGCCCCCGAAGGTCTCTCTCCATATTTCTGTGTGGAACAAGCACACCGGTTTCCCACAGGGGCACCGAAACCTGGAGCGTCCCCACGACCACTGATCATCAAGATACTGAATTACAGAGACCGCGATGTCCTCTTACAAAAAGCAAGGGACAAAACAATGATTCAATATGAAAATCACTGCATCTCGCTGTACCCGGACTATACAATGCTAGTACAAAGACAATAGTCCTCTTATCAAGCCGTAAAGAAAAAACTAAGGGCAGCCCAACTCAAGTACGCCCTGTTGTTCCCAGCCCGACTAAAGATCATTCATGATAAGAAAACCTACTCCTTTGACAGCCCAAGTGATGCTGAGGAATGGCTGGAAGAAATGAACATAGACCTGACTCAGAGCGGGCAATCGGCACCATTGACTCAGGTCCCTGGCAAACCACAGAGACAGACCAACCGACGGACACTGAAAAGCACTCAGGGTAAAAGCGGCATCGGCCCAACCCCAGAACAGGAACAAAAGGACAAAGAAGGAGCTCTGGCTATAGCAGGTTCCTTTCGGGCCACTACCACCAAGATCCCCTCTGACTCTGAGGAAAGTACCCAGCATTCGGACTCTGAACACAGTATCACTTTGTTCCCCTCTGTTACTCCTCAATCAGTTGACGAATTAGTGGACAACTAAATCAAGACACTCATTACGGAGGGCTAAGTCCACATGTTAGACTTGGTGACAATACCAGGCACACGCTGGGCGGCATACCTTTGGCCTCTCGACTCTAATGATATCCCCTTGTTTTTTCTATGACTTTACCAATTGCTACTGTGCCCAGATCGTACTAAATTGTCACTTCTTGCTATGATTAATGTATGATATGTATAACGTCGATTGCCTGGAAGTGGTATACATCGCTGTAGGCAGACAAGCCTCTATTGGTGATTGCCTAATGAGCTAAAGAGTAATATCGGTAAATGGCTGATGTAATGCGTGTAATTCTTCCCCCGGGCTCTGTTGAGCCCCTAGGACTTATAAAGTACATATTCCACAGTATGGACGGTGGCAGTGGCACCCCACGTAGCGTGTGCACCGTTATTTGTAATTTGTATGTTAGTAATTATTGGTTGGGCCCAGCACAGTTTACAGGCTGCGCCGAGAAGTATTTTTGTTCTGGGGAACGGGAACTCCTGGTCTAAGGTAACGAACGTGCTCTACTACCCTGAGAGCACCAACATGCAACTTGTCATATGCCTAGAGACCACACTACTGTAGGCTCCTATAATCTGTTGACCTGGAATGTGCGGGGATTAGGGGCGGTTCAGAAAAGGTACATGCATACCTACTTAGACAACAGGCCCACATAGTATTCCTCCAGGAATTTCAAGTCACTGATGCAGAAGCCCAGAAAACCCGTAGAAAATGGCATGGACAGCTGATATCCACCAATTACTCGGCATTTGCTAGAGGTACGGCTATCTGGATTCGTCATGGGGTTCCCTTTAAAGAAATAGAGAGACGCATCAATGACCAAGGCAGATACGTCTTATTGCTGGGCACTTTAGACGGCAAGACTGTAGTTTTGGGAAGTAGATATGCCCCGAATGTCGACCAAGACAAATTCTCCCAACGATTAGGTGTGGCACTGGCTGGATGGGATACTATCCCATGGATCTTGGGAGGGGACTGCAACGCGGTGCTGGATACGACGCTCGATAGGTCACACCCACCTTTGCATGGTGCCCTCGCCAGTAAATTTGCAGATCTGTTGAAGTCCTGGCTGGAGGGGTGGGGCCTATCTGAAATGTGGAGGCAACTGTACCCTACACACAAGGAATACTCATTCTACTCGCCTGTCCACCAACTCCATACTAGGATAGATAGATTTATATGCTCCAACATCATTATTACACAAGCAAGCCGATCCACTTATTTAGCTAAAACTCTCTCAGATCACAATCCTCTTGAACTTACAATTCATTGGGGTATTGTGACGACCCCAGTGCCCACCTGGAAACTGAGACCCCAGCTATTAGAAGATGGTCCGTTCTGGGAAAAGATTGCCAATACTATCACTAATTACATGTCTGAAAACTTGAACACGGCTACCACGAACCTCATAGATTGGGACGCTCTCAAAGCGGTGGTAAGGGGGGCTGCAATTGGACAGATAGTGGGAGCCAGACAAGAAACGCACCAGAGTCTGATTAGAATTGAAAACTCAATGTCCACTTTTGAACAGGAAGCGGTGACAGATCCAAGCAAACGTGAGGCACTACAGAATGCTCGTATTAGCCATGCTGAAGCGCTAGAAACGCTACGAATAATCGACTATAGGGCCTTCACACAGCTAAAACATACGGAGGTGGATAGGGCGGGAACGTTATTAGCACGCATAGTACAGGATAGACCGAAACCACCAAATATTACACATATTAACACCCCAACTGGTGAATCAGCTCATACGCAACAAGACATAAACGAAGCGTTCTGTACATACCTAAGTAACCTCTATGCAGCCCCAATCCATAATGCAGATAACACTATAGAGGAATTCTGCAATGACCTTACAATCCCCTCTTTACCGCCTGACGTACTAGATGACTTAGCTGGCCCCATCAAGCAACGGGAAATCAAAAAAGCCATCAAAGGCCTCAATCGTAACAAAGCAAACCTACTCTGATGCGTTAGTTCCTAAATTAGAAGAGGTGTATAGAACAGCCTTGGAAATCGGGCACCTACCTCAATCTACCATGCAGGCACTTGTTACTTCCATACCCAAACCTGGCCGAGACAGCACAGATATCTCCAACTACAGACCGCTATCCCTGTTGGCAACAGAATATAAAATCCTAAGTAAGGCACTCGCAAATCGTATACAGCCGTATCTAAACACGCTTATTCACAATGACCAAAGCGGGTTCCAACCAAATCGCAACACGTTCTTCAACATTAGAAGGCTTCACTATGTAATGGAGGCTACCCCAGCGGAGTATCCAACCGCGGGCTGCTTAGCCCTGGATCTCCGTCAGGCTTTTGATTCCATTACTTGGGACTACATGTTTGCGGACCTGCAACGCTTTGGCTTCCCAGATGCATATCTCAAATGGGTGCGGCTACTATACACCTCTCCTATGGCCAGGGCCCGTACGGGACACTACATCTCACGTGAATACACGATCCACAGAGGTACTCGGCAGGGATGCCCCCTGTCCCCCCTGTTGTTAGTGTTAGCGCTTGAACCCCTTGTAATTGCTCTACGCCGATTCTCGGATCGGCTAGGAATACCTATCGATGGGGCAATTCACCTCACGTCCATATATGCTGACGATAACCTATTATACCTTCGAGATTTAATGGCCGAGACGGAGCCTCTCTCAACCCTTCTTGACACCTTCGAAAAGGCATCCGGTCTTGCAATTAACTCGAGGAAATCCTACGTTTTTTTCTTCCAAGACGGTCCTCGCCCAGAGGAGATATCCTTTGGCAGATACACGTTTCCAATAGCCCACACCACATTTAAATATCTTGGAATACAGGTATACAGATCACAGGCGGACCAAATAGATGGTAATCTCATGAGAGCCATTACAGCTCTCCGTTCCAGTGTGGCCTTCTGGACTTCTCTGCCCCTCTCTGTGATGGGCCGCATCGCCATCTCTAAGATGGTGGCGTTACCACGGTTGCTGTACTTTTTCGTAAATTTACCTATAGTGATTCCACCAGCTGTATTTCGTACCCTAAACACTATGTCAGTGGAGCTCGTCTGGGTGACAGGCCGCAGGAGGATGAACCTACAGAAGCTACAATTAGAATCCCACCGAGGAGGTCTGGGTGTCCCTGACTTCAAGGCTTATTACCTAGCTAGTCCGCTTCAGTGGCTGTCCTTCTGGACAGCGGGGAGAAACTTACAAGAAATTGGTTACACCGCTAGAGATATAGATGGAGGCAGACTGCATTCCCTGATCCTCCCTAAAGGCTATACAATGCACGTTATCTGCTACCCCTTACTCTTCTAATATCCCGCTATTGGGCCCACCCCGGGTGGTAGACTTACAAAGACTAGAATACAAGACTGGGTTGAGGCCGGGGTGGAAGAAATTGGAGATTTCTTTGGAGAGGGTAACCTCCGAGACCATTCCACATTTATACAGACTACCGGAGCACCAGAGCGTCTATATCTACTGCATGCAACAGTAACCCATTACATTCGAACCACATGGGCACCACAGCGCATGGTACCCCCACAACACGAACTTGTACACCTACTATACTACAAGGGGAATGGGAGCCACCTGGTCAGATGGCTGTATAGAGACATTAGGATGCATGCGGCACTTCCATTCGTGTCTCTCAGAATTCAATGGGAGGCGGACATAGACACAGTTATGACTGATAAAACCTGGGCGAAGATACTTGAACATCCAAAAAGGGTGTCCCGTAATGTTAGGTCGAAATTTATAGAAACCATGGTGTTACACAGAGCATATTTAACCCCGCAGAGAATACATCACATGTTCCGGTAGGCCCAACATAATTGTCCCCGATGTAAAATGGATGAGGCAGATTTTAATCACATGCTATGGACCTGTCCACACATACAAGCCTATTGGAGTGGAATACGACACTCCCTTGAGGAATCTACTCATGTCACAGTCCAGGATGGCATCCTGGACTGTCTCTTAGGTCTCCGTAAACGCACTAAAGCGCTAAAAGTACAACAGCGCTTTCTGGACCTTGCTCTTATACTAGTGGTGCAATCTCTCACTAAAAGATGGAAACCCCTAGGTGCCCCACGTTAGTCGAGTGGCAGGAGGAGGTAATACAATGGGGAGGTGCGGAGAGCGCAGCTCTTCGCCGTGAAGCGGCTAGGGGGCTACATAAGCAGCCTATTTTGATGGAATGGGACATCCTATGGATCTAATATCCACACAACAAGATAGAGCATAATAGCCCAATACCATACTGGCTAGAAGCGAGTCCACACCGACATACGCACTGATCCAAAGAATACAGGTCTCAGATACCATAGGACGATCAATAATGTCTGCATAATCCGGTTAGACAAATAACTTAAATAGATACTCGTAGACCAAGAGAGGGGGGAGGAGGGAGGGAAGGGGCAGTTTGGGTAGTTGATGTTAAATATTTTTGAGCAACAATGGCCTCTTTCTTATTAATGCTGGAAATGTCCTGAAAATGAACATATACAAGTCGCTGCAATTTGCGTAACCAAGTCCACACAACATTACTGTACGCGATCACCAGTCATCTTATATAAGACAATATGTTAAAGTTATGTCTGTAAAATGATAAGAGAAAAATGACTATGTATAATTATTGGCAATATATTATACTACATGGGTCTCAATGTTTGTTTAAAAAAAAGAAAATACAAGAAGGGGAAAAAGTGCCTTGAGTTACTTTTAGTGTGTAGATTATTACATATAGTACACAATGAAGTAACTTCATGCACAACAAACAACAACAAAATCACTCAGTCAGCGTCCAATGCATGGCATCATTCATTACCTGTTCCTTCTCATCTTCAGTTAATGGGCAGTCTCTCTCGGATCAGAAAGGAGGATAGCTATAGTAGTCTTCATCAATCATGTTCCCCTTCTTTTGGAGGGACTAGGAAAGATTTTCTTTTTTCTTCTATTTTGCATCATCCAGTCATCATCTGTCTTTTCGAAGGCAATGGATTTAGGGAGATTCAGGAGGATGGAGGAGCAGGATTCGGAGGAGTGTACTGTGAAATGCAGACAGCTGAAACTCGTATATGGGTAATAAAACTAGTAGAAGACGGTAGTGATGGATCTGTTGTGATTCGAAGTTTCTAACCAGAAAGACAGACACACAAATAAAATAAAATAAGGGAGGAAGACAGTAAGAAGTGCAAGCCTAATTGTCAGAGAAGTATAGCTCATCCTCAAACTCTAGGGGTCAACCAGAAGTAGGTAATCATCATCTAACACACCACTTTCGTCACCTGAGCCGCTGTCCTCATCTTCCTCCCTTGATTCATGTATTGTGTAATTCGGTGGTATAAAGTGCTGATTCATTTTGATCATGGTTAACGTCTCCACGTTTTTGGGCGAGAGACTGCTCCATTTTACTGTTACAGTGGAACCAGCAGCACTGAAAACACGTTCAGAAGAGACACTTGCGACAGGGCAAGCCAGATAGTTTATCGCCAGCCTGCTGAGCAGTGGCCATTGGCCCCTTTTCCCATACCAATACCGCAATGGGTTTTGATCAATGTACACCTCTGTTGGGTCGTCCAGAAAGGCCTGGACCTCAATGGTCAGGGGTGCTAAACCTTTTTCGGGCTCTTTTCTCGTTGCATCAGCACTGGACTTACCAATGCCTTTCTGCAAATACCAATCGTTTAACGATTTTACTGGGCCTAATGATCCAGTTCTTGCTGTTGTCGATAGTGTTGGTGAGTGTTCTGAGCCAAACGCACTGCCCTCAGGCTCCGAAGTTGAACTGGACGCCGGATGCCCTGCTGCAGTACTTGTTGTGGGTTTATCTAGAGGGCTTTTAATTCGCAGCCGTTCATTTTCCAACTTACTCGCTGACTCAGCTATCCAAGTTTTGTACCGGGCAACATCCATTTCTGAAAAAGGAATTAATGTCTTCAGTGCCCATTTTGTCCGTGGATCCAGAATTGTGGCACAAATGTAATGTTTTTGTGACAAACTCTTATTTTGCACCCTTGTATTGTCAGCTAAGTGATGGGCTAAGCTCTCCACCAACTCATATGCTTCTTTTATTTCCTCTACACCTTTGTATGCTTCAGATACCTCCTTCAGCTGATGCTCTAGCATTTGCAACAATGGGATAGCTTGGCCCATAGTACAGTCCTCCTTGCTGACTTCACGTGTGAAGACCTCCAAAGGAAGAAGCATCTCAGTCAGGCATTTAACTAGGCACCATTGGTCCATCTAAAGGGTCATGCCTTTCACAATAGCATCCCCTCTTCAGATGACATTCATTGGTTGACCTGTACTGCTCAAACAGACAGTCAAGCATGTAATAAGTTGAGTTCCAACGTGTTGCCACCTCCTGGATGAGTGCTTTTACTGGCATTCTATAGTCATGTTGAATGATCCTCAGATGCTTCAGAGCTTTAAAAGAATGGCTGAAATGAGTGCATATTCTTCGGCAGGTGTTCATTAAGTTGCTGACTATGGCTTCTTTTTTCAGAAAGTCTTGAACTATAATGTTAATGCAGTGCGCCAAACACGGAACCCTGAAATAGGAACCAAGCTCCATGGCCTTAAGTACATTACTGCCATTATCTGTGGAAACAAAACCAATCTTAAGCCCTCTTGGGCACAGCCATTCAAAAACCTTGCTGTGAAACTCTTCCAATATGTTTACAGCAGTATGAGATTTCTCCATGGCAAACATGGATACAGCTGCATGTTTCTGAGTAGCTTTAAAAATCTCAGCTGTGTCAACAGCACCTACTTCAGATAGCTTATCTCTAACTCCCACAAAAGAGAACCAGTGTGCAGTGATGCACATGTAATCAGTGGCTTGGCAACTGGTCCACATGTCTGTTAGGTGGATATTGTGAACAGCACTCTGCTGCAAAGTTTGTCCAACCAATTCCAGCACATCATGATGTAGTGCTGGAACAGCAACTCTTGCGAAATAGGACCGGCTGGGAACCTTCCATTTAGGGCAGATGGTTGACACAAACTCAAGGAAACCCACCCCTTCCACAAATGAAAAAGGGAGAAGGTCCAGCGCTAACAGCAGATGGTTGACACAAACTCAAGGAAACCCACCCCTTCCACAAATGAAAAAGGGAGAAGGTCCAGCGCTAACATTTTAGCCAGATTCGCATTGTACAAACGTGCCGTTGGGTGGTTGCATTGGTACTGCCCCTCCAACCAAAGCATGCTGTCAATGGTAGGCTGGATTATTTTCCTTTGTGGTGCAGTTGTTTTCTTTAACCCAGTTAGGCTCAACGACGCACCTTGTTTCATTGCAGTACTACTCGGTCGCCTTGGTGTCTCAGCCTGACTTTGACTCTTACTGCGGTGCCACTGAGATGTTGCTGAGGAAGTAGGCGGTTCCACTACACTACTGGGGACAGGGCTAGAAATGTCTCCCTCTTGTTCACCTTCCACCGCGATATCATCATCCCCGAATTCTTCATGCCCAACAACAATGGGTTGAGATTTACTTTGTTCTAAGCGAAATAGGTGAGCCTCCCACACAATAGTGTGGTGTATTTTGAGATGAGTTGTTTGGCCTCCGGTGTAGGAGAGTAGGATCTGCTTCACATGGGTACCCCACTTTTTGCTGGTGTTTCACTGTTTTTCGACCTTAGTCTGGCTGTGGCCCTGCTAATCAGGACCACAGCCTAGCTGCTTCCTCTCTAAAATGGTTTCCATGTACCTTAGGTACATATCTAATTGAATTCTGGAGTTCCTTATAAGCCCCTAGTATATGGTATACTATGTACCTAGGGCATAGGTACCTCAGAGTCTGTCCAGGGGCTGAAGCATGTATTATGCCACCCCTGGGAAGCACTCCAAAATGACACCATAGGTCTGCTACTGCAGCCTGGGTAAGGGTGTGCTAGCACCCCTTACTGTGGTATAGGCTACCTATATCACTTCCCTATACAGACACATATAAACCTATAAGCCACTCCTATGGCAGGCCTTGACAATCCTGAAGGCAGAGTGCTTGGTTTTGTGTGAGAGGGTACCCAAGCATGAGCTGGGCCCTTCTGCAGCTTTCGGAAATACTTCCTTATGGCTGCTCTCTGATACAGCCATACCATATACTCTTAAGTGCATTATAACCTCGTGGTAAATGCTAGCTTTGGGATGGCTGCTTCAAAACATGTCGTGTTGGGTGTCAAACGCTTTGGAATACTACACCCCCCTGCAAATTCTGGCGGCGGGGGTAGCATTCCACCCTTCTAGAGGGAGAGACATGTTCACACTGGCTAAACCCGGTAGGACTTTCCTGAGCCCTGGCATAACAAAATGGATGCCTCTGCCACAGACACGGGTCTGGCCTCCTGCTGCTGACCGAAACTCTGGCAGGGGAGGCCTGGACAATAGGTTTCCTGTCGAAGAGAGGTGTCCCCACCTTCCCAGACAGGCTGATGTGTATTGGGGCTGGGCGGGAGCACTCTCTGGTGCTTTGAAGTCCTGCACTAGGGGCCCACTTGGTGTCCCTGTGCATACTCCAGTTCAAACCGGTTGCAGGGGCTACCTGCCCCTGCTCTGGTGTGAAACTGGACAAAGGAAATGGGTGTAACCACTCCTCTTTCCTGGCCCACCCATAGGTGGGGCCTTAGAGTTAGTCCATCCCCTAAACTTACTATAAGTATAAGAATCCAGTCCCTAGGACTTTAGATTACCCTGGACAAAACTCTGCAACATACATCCTGGACCTTCGACGTTCTATCCTGACTAGAAGACTGAAGAGATCTCCCTTGGGGTCAAGGAGTGACTCCCCTGCTTGGCAGGCACCAAAGAAGCAACTGGCCGGTCTGCAATTCTGAAGCTCCCGCCGGACGCTGAAGTCTCTGCATCCCCAGAGGTGGATTTCCAGACTTCCCCGAGGCTACTCTGAGTCTACAGCAAAGCTGAGGCCCGTGGCTATCGTGGGTGACGTGGAACCGTGACCCCTGGACACCGTGAACTTTTGCAGCAACACTATCTTCCTGGTCCTCCTCGAAGTTGTGCTTTGGGCTCCGAGTAGTCCCAGCCTTGAGCACCTCCTGCACCGAAGATTGTTGGCCTCCACTCCACGAGTGACCCGTGGGCCAGCTTCAAGTGCGACCGCTCGAGGCTCCTTCGCGATCACTAGCCTGTTGGCTAGCAGGTCCCCACAAAGGCGACTCCTCTTCTGCTTGGGCTTTCCTGGTTGCTCCAGACGTGCCCTGACTTACCCTCGCTGGGTGAGTCCCTCAGACCTTGCTGGTCTGCACCGCAGTCCTTTCTCTAAATTCCAGTGACTTGCCGTTGCCAAGGCTTGTTGGGTCCTTTCTGGTCGCCGACACCGCAGCACTCGACAGGCTTCGTGGGACAGCTCGAATCCGGCTCGTGGACTTCGTCGACGCCTCCTGGACCTCGTGGCTGAAGAGTCAAGACACCCATCAACTCACCTGAAGCACCCGACATCTGTGGGCATTGGTCCATCCTGCCCTCGGTCACTGGCTAGTGACCCAGACTCTGTCCCCTCTGCTTTCAGGTTCCTTACATCCTAGATCCAGGCTTGGATCTCTTCGAACACTTCTCCTCTTCACGGCAGCAGCAGTTCTTTGCAGGCTACCATTGAAATCGACGATGCGTCCCAACACCAAAAGACACCTATGCACCCGGCTTCCCTGGGTGAGGTAACTCGAGTACACCGGTGCTCACGTGGGTGCTAGCCCTAGAACTTCTTAAGTCCAAAAGGGTTTGGTCCAGACTCGATTAGAAGTGTCCCTAATCTTAAAATTTCCAACCGCGACATTGCCCATAGAAGATAATAGGAACCCGCGGTTGTGTTTACACACTGCATACAGTTCCCATTGGTCCCCAGTGACACTACCTTGGGTGGTTCCTTGGGGTCCCAGCGATTCTAGAGGCAATAGGCCTAGTGCATGTTCCAGTCGTGGTTCTTATACCACTTTTTTGGTATATGGTTTGGTACGCCCCTAGGGCCCAAACGTGTATTTGTGCTTTTACTGATGATTGCTATCTTGTAACTTAAGTACTTCGAACTCCAGCCTCATAAAGAGACTAGAGGGGTGTGTTTTATCCTAAATACATATATTTTAAATATATGCCTGGTGTGGTTGTCCTTTCATTTGATCATTCATGAGATTATAGACTGGTAAAACAAGCTGCTTTACATTCCTTCAAGACTTAGCCTGAAGGCTGCTCTCCATAGTTACCACTAGGATAGCTTTCAATAAAGGTGGTCTTTAACCATTCACCATAAGGGGCTGTTTGGACTGATACAAGGTGCCCACTAGAACTAGTGGACAGCATATATCAGGCCACCTTCTCACATCCGGTACCATAGTTTGTACCAAGCTTACCCCGCCTAACAGCATGTCGACAAATTGAGCATATAACAATGTTCTCCTCCTTACTTCTAACCGAAAAGAAGTCCCAAACTGGGGAGGAGAACTTTCTGGTGCTGCTGGATGTGCCACTTTCAATACCAGATGAATTGGAGGGTGTGCTTGGAATGTGACTCTGTGCAGCTACACTGTGACTTCTACCACTACCTACTGAGGTGGTGGTTGAGCTGGATGTAGGTCTTTGCCTTTCCTTTGCAAATGAAAATATGGAAGCTGGAGGTCGTGGTGGTGTTACCCGTGATGGTGGTATCCGTGCTACATCCCTTGCAGCCATTTTGGATAGGGTAATAATGTTGGTCTCCATCTCCTTTGGGCCGGGAGTGATGTCCGTGATGACTGGCTCGTCATCATCATCCCCCTCTTGTACATCTACTACCATAACTTTAAGGCTTTCTGGAACATTCCTTTTCACTAGCCTTGTCTTGTGGCGTGCATCACTCCCAGACTGAGCTGGTGGCTTACAAGTGGCATTAAGATCATCAGAAGCGGGGCTTGAAGAAGAAGATGATGGACTAACCCTCCTTTTCCTTGCTGGGGGTCTGGAATACAATGGATCTTCTGTAACAGTGGTTTGCTCCACTTTGTCTGCAGGAAGCTTGATTTTCTGAAATGCCCCTACTTCAGGAGGAACAACTACTATTGTTGGCTGTTGTTGTGGCTGTTCTTGTGGCGACTGCTGCTGTTCTTGTGGTGGCTGCTGTTCTTGCGGGTGCTGCTGTTCTTGCGGCTGCGTCTGCTGCTGCACACTTATCTGCTGAGTTTCTGCCTGCGTTGATTGTGTACTACTTTGCTATAATGACATTTCAACATTGCTGCTCGTTAGTAGACTGGCTACCTCTGCGACACTCATGGGCTTGGGCCTAGGTTGGTGGGGTTGGCCCGCTGGTGCGGAGGTGCTGCTCCCAGCTTGGTTCCCGGACAACGCTGCTGCGGGCGTAATTTATTTGGTCCCAAAAAACACATTGGTCGGGGTTAGTGCCTCTTCCTTTTTCTGTTCCTTCTTCTTCTCACCAGCAACTTTCTTGGTATCTTCTTCAGATGTCAGGCAGGACCTAGGTGCACAAGTTGCAAAGATGTCTGTGGTCACACGTGGACGTGATGTGGTGCGCAGAAGGACTTCTGTCTGGCAGTACAACGGATGATGTTGATAGTTACCTCCTCCTGGGTCTTTTTGTGCACCTCAAAGCAAATAAGCCAGGAGGAGAACATCAGTGAAATGTTGCATTTGTTGTTGTGGTTCAATTACTACTAGTACAAACAAACAAATAAAATATATAGTGTAGCCATTTGTGAGACTTTGGCAACAAGGGCTATGGTATACTACTTACTATGTACAGTGTACACACTACACTCTCAGGAAGGATAGGAAAGAATAAGAACAACATCCAAAATACAAATGTAATGGAAGGGAGCTGCTGCTGGCAAAGGGGATGGATGGAAGCAGTAAGCCAATAGGAAAACCATGCAGGCCTATATGGCAAAAGTAGCACACTAATAACTCCCACCAGAAAAGGCCACCAGCCACATGGACACTCACAAATCTCAAGCAACAAGCAGGAGGCCTGGGAAACAATGACCTGACAAAAGGCCTATAAAAGAAGCCAGGCAAAAGATGCATGCTAAACCACACTGCTTTGCCTTTTTAATGCAATAAAATGCAAAAACGAAAACCAACAGGGCAAAACAAGGTCTACAGGGTGCACACCAACACACCAGGCACACACAACAACGGCATTTCTTCAACACACACTCAAAAACAGAACTACCCCTCAAAAAACACATTTTACAACTCAATCCAATGCCATCCATGCCCTAAATGATGTTTACATTCAACAGAACACACAGAAACACTTGTTTAATGCACCTGTGGCTACCTGCTCTGAGCCTACTGGATGAAAGCAGGCCCGTGGGCAGACAAGGCCACACAAGCTTGCAGGCCTAGGCTTCAAAATGGGCACCAGCCACATGGCCAGGCCCACCCAAGTACAAGAAACAGAAGACAGGCAATGCAGGCCTATTGCAAAAAGCACACTGCCTGCCTTCAAAATGGCCACCAGCCTCATGGCCAGGCCCACAACAAGAAGCCAGGGCCACAAAGGAATACCATGCAGGCCTATATGGCAAAAGCAGCACACTAATAACTTCCACCAGAAAAGGCCACCAGCCACATGGACACTCACAAATCACAAGCAATAAGCAGGAGGCCATGGAAACAATGAACTGACAAAAGGACTATAAAAGAAGCCAGGCAAAATATGCATGCTAAACCACACTGCTTTGCCTTTTTAATGCAATAAAATGCAAAAGCGAAAACCCACAGGGCAAAACAAGGTCTGCAGGGTGCACACCAACACACCAGGCACACACAACAAAGGCATTTCTTTAACACACACCCAAAAACAGAAATACCCCCCAAACATATTTTCCAACTCAATCCAATGCCATCCATGCCCTAAATGATGTTTGAAAAACATTCAACACACACCAAAGGAACAGTTGCTTCATCATGCACCCATCCATGACTAGCTCTGGGCCTACTGGCTACCCCCAACAATTAAAAAAAAAAAGAATGACAAGTACCAAAATTGTAGTTGCAGCAACTGCAATGCCCCCAATCAAACAGACACAACACCAACTTACTTGTAAAATATCAAATTCAAAAGTCCTCAAATCCAATGATAATGATGCAGCAAAACCCAAAGGTAGAATGAACAGGAGATGGACAAAGCACTGGGAGGAGCCTGCTGGACAGGAACAGGAAGTTGGAGACTCTGTGGCACTTCCTCCCTCGCCCCCCCCAAAAGTTTTTTTTTTGTTTTTAAAAAGGACTCCTTGCACAAAAAAAGACAGCCAAATGTCAATCTGAGGAGTTTTTTTCATCCAAATCATCATTTACAGGTTTTATGCTGCTAGAGATAATATTCTTCTCCAGATTGAAAATTTGGCGTGTTCGCAAGCTTCATCACACTTCCGCCGGATGTCGATGGCGCGTCCAAAATGACGTGTTCGTGATCTCATGCTCTGTCGCGTGGAGAAGGACGTGTTCGCGATCTCAGACTCCCGCGGTGTCTGGTGGAGAGGCGAATGACGCGATCGCGTTCTCTCACGAGATAGCGCGACCGTCTATCAACATCTCGTGGAGCACACGAACGGATTGGAAAACTCGTCGGCGAATGCGGGGATCCCGGTAAGGCGATCGCGCGCGAGAACGCATTTTCGAAGCGCGAACATGAAAAGAATCTCGAATCGCAGACATTTTCTCACTCTCCGCGGAACGCGAAAATGTAAAAATATCGCAAATGCCACGAGCGGAACGAAATTTGACGCCGACCCTTAGATTTTACCCACACGTACAGCAACAAGACGTAGACGCCTGGGCCAGCCCCATCACCCTGTTTACGTCCACACACAGGACACCAGTTGGGCAGATGAAATCGGATATGCACCTGCAAAACTATTCACTGACAACTGCTGGACGGGTGTGCCAGCTTGGAGAGATGCCCGACGACAGGGCTGGGGCCTCAGCACGCCATGATGCAAGACACAGCAGTATTTGGGGGTAGCGTGAGAGTGAAGAGGACAGGCCCAGTAGCGCCGGCCCTCCACACACGCCATGATGCGAGACACAGCAGCGGGCTTTAAGTGGGCCGGGTCCTGCCGGTGTTCAGCACCAGTAATTCTAAAAAGCAGGTGCTGAGACGGGTCTTTACCGAGCTCTCCATTTTTGCTCACACCCTCAGATTAAAAATAATAAATCTCAACTCTGCAGCAGTACCACTCTTCACCGGCCTTTCATGTAACTTCAAAGAGACTCGTTATAGTTTGTTCAGTCCCACCATTTCAGAACTGAAGAATTTTCAACATGCTATACTACAAGCCATGGTTGTTGCTTATTTATGTTATGCAACTAACAACCAGTGACAAAGGCAATAAATAGTCAGGGCTTGTTGTAGGTGTAATGTTACTTGCTGTATTATATATCTGGATCTAATGACCGAAGTAGCAAAATACCAGTCGGGAGGTACACTAAGCTAAGCATGGATTTTCAGTTTATATCCCTTTAAGGCACGCCCTTAATGACATCGTCCCTCTGACAGACCCACCTCCCAGTTTTTTCATCCCACTTAAAGCCCTGCTTATCGCAAAACCCCTCTACCCCCACGATCCCCATTTCCATCCCTTGCCAAACGGTGCGCCTTGCTCTAGGGCAACATCTCCAATTCACTAAGCTCTCCACCACACCGGACATACACCAACAGTGCCACACGCCCATCCAGAATGTTGTAATATGGATCCTGGTGTCTACACTCCAAAAGCGCTACAGGACCATTAAATGGCCGCAATGAGTTCTACAAAAAATGACGTAACATCCACGACCACTTTCGCCGCTACAGAGGCTACGATCGTCCTCGCCATCGAAATTGCGATCAATTTCCGACTGGTTAACCAGTGGCAAAATAATACAGTCCACAGATCTGACGCGAGACAAATCCACTGCACTGATTTAATTTTACTAAAAATGACAAGTATTAATTATTTTTTTTTAGAGGCCAAGCTCCTGTTGAAAACTAAAGAGCCTGAAAAAACAAAACACTACTTTTAAAGCTCACCGGCGCTATGTTAAGGCGGTTTTGCTCTTTCTGCTCGGTCATTATTTACATTCGGTGACCTAGAAATCTGTTTTTCTTGTGAATTTCGGTACAAGAAGCACTTGAATGCAACTTTAAACCCAATAAAGGACAGGCTGCTGCGGCAGCCACTGTCTGACGCTTCCTCTGAAAGACATGAATAATGTAGATCGGGCAAGCATGGCTGCCGTGAGCAGAAGGTGGAACAGGCTGCACGGGAACGCACAAGTGACCTGCGTCAAACTCTTACACAACTCAATGCCTCGCTCCAGCACCGACCCCGGGGCCTCCTACAATCCACTGAACCGCCAACACCAACACGAGAAAGCATGCTCGATTCCCACAGCTTGCTTGTATCCACCTAAGGATTCCGGCAGTCCCGGGCACCCATCCTCTTCCCAGAACCCAGTCCAAAGCTCATGTAGGCTGGGTTAGCTCGAGGTATTCTAAATCATACTCAGCCAGAAGCGGAAGCAGAAATCAAATTATACTCTTCAAACTAGACGATTCCACTATGAAGGATGGCCATATGTGCCCATGGCTCCAGGAGTGATCTCCGAGATGTTTAACATACTAGTGCATCCTGGGTAATGTAGTTAAATTCAACTGCGATTTAAGAACAGATCCCTGCCTAACCTTGAGAAACAGACTGCACAGTGATGAGAAAAAAACAAATGTTACAAAAAGACACCTCTTTGACATGAATCCAGAGCCACTCTATGGACAGCTTAGGTTGCTCGTGCACCACATGGGCGCTCCAGCACAGTAAGATCAGGAACCTCTAGCAGAAAGCGTTCCACAACAGAAAGAATAACAACGAAATTGTGACTTACAAGAAAGACCACCACATCGTTAGGCTGGGGCTGGAGCTACACACTACGCAACAGTTGCCGCTTCAAGTGGTCAATCCATCAACATTATGATTGGTTTTACGGAATCTTTTCCATGAGATCCAGTCCGGATGGGCCGCCTTAAAAGGAGACAGGGCGCCGCGTGTTTATTTTTGCATCGCGCTTTCACTTTAAAATATGCAAAAATAAACAGCGGCTGCCTGGCGAGCGCTTGTTTAATGTTTCACGCTGCTTTTAAAGAATTGATCATCTTTGCCCCCTGCACTATTGAACCAGTCGTTGTAGCACAAGCAACATCGATGCAAGCTGTTTTATCGCACTGTACTGGCTTCCCTTGAGAGCCCAAAGCGCTATGAAGGTCTCCTCAATCTTCCCTTGTGTGCATGGCTGCGAGCGGCACTGCACTACACACTGTGTACGTGTCACAAGGAATTACAGCAAAGGCATGCTTTGTGAACATAGAACTCTGGACTTTGATATAGGTCGGGTCCGTCTGGGATCCGTACCACCACTCGCTAATCAACAGGAGGTGCGAGGCAGAGTAGTACGCGCGAACGTCTGCAGCCGTGATACTCCCGCTATACATGGACCGTGTACACGTTGGGAGCGCCACGCGAACCGCGCCCCCCTGCCAAAAGAATCTATTCAAAAGTGCGTTGAGTTGGGTGAACCACGACTGGGGGATACGGTGTGGAAAATTCTGAAGCCTATAGAGTAAGCGCGGTAGGGAAACCATCTTAAAAATCGCAGATCTGCCGTACAACTATAGGGGTAGTTGGGACCAAATCGTCATTTCATCACGAATGATCGGGAGTAGTGGAGCAATGTTGTGCGTCCAGGCAACGGTGGGACACCGTGAGATATAGACCCCAGGTACTTAAAGCCTGTTTTTGCGATAATCAACTCCAAACCCCAGGCCTGGCTCCTCTGTTTGCCCGTGAATAGGAAACAGTGTAGGTTTTGACAGATTGGCGAAGAGACCAGAGGTCTCCACAAAGATACGGAGAGTTTGGAGGACACGGCGCCCCAAGGCCCATGGGTCTGACATGAAGAACAGGGCGTCATCTGTGTAAAGCGCAATTTTGTCAGAATGCTCCTGTGACCAGTTTAGTCCCCTAATTAGGGGGTCTCGGCGCACCCATGCGGCCAGAGGCTCTATCGCCAAGGCGAATAGGAGCGGAGATAAGGGGCACCCCTGACAGGTACCCCTACGGATGGGATAGGGGGCCGAGCAGCATCCAGCCGCACAAACCGAGGCGGTGAGGTCCGTGTACAGAAGCTTCGCATATGCTATGAACCGTGGACCCATGTTAACAGTCTCCAGGAGTTTGAAAAGGTAAGTCCAGCTCAGCGAGTCAAACGCATTGTCAATATCAGCCAGTAGAACCGCCGCGGGACGACCCAGGCTGGAGGCCCCCGCGATAGCATTGTGGGCTCGCCTGATATTGTGTCTGGTGGAGCGCTGTGGCATAAAACCTGACTGATCTCGGTGTACCAGGTCTTGAATACAGGTATGAAGGCGGTCGGCCAGAACTTTCCGCAGAAGCTTGGGTTCGAAATTCAATAGTGAAGTGGGACGGTAGGAGCGAAGGGCGACCCAGTTTAAGGAAAACAACAATTTCAGCGTGCCGCCAGTCAAATGGCAGAATGCGCTGTTCCAGGGATTCCTGCAGTGCCCCAAGTGGGAACCCAGGGTCACCATGTGTGGGCGCAGAAAGTCGCAGGGGAACCTGTTCAGACCCGGAGCCCGGCCCGGGTGAATATTAGCCAACGCCGCCTGCAGGTTGTCCATCGTGATAGGGCCATCCAGCAAATCACGCACTTCATCAGACAACCGGCGAGGGGGGATGTTCGGAGAGGAATTCAGCTCAGCTATCACCTCTTGCTCCTCGTACAGAGCGGCATAGAAGGAAGCAAAGGCTTGGACCACGGCCTCGGGTGAGGTACACATAGTGCCGTCCGGGGCCTTCAGGAGGGGAACCTGTACCGGGGTCGACCGGACCTGGCACAGCCTGTGGAGCATTTGACTGGACTTGTCTCCCCATTGATAAATTCTGTGCTGGGTCGCCAGCACTGTCAGTATGGAGCTGGTGGAGCTGCTGTTGAACATGTAAGAGATTCTGGCGAGAACTGGGATCAGAGCCCTCCAGCATTTGGGATTGCAGTCGGCCCTTGGGGTCCTCCAGTTCCCTCACCTGAGCTAAGCGGTACCGTTTTTCCCCTGTACGAAAACTAATGTCCGCCCCCCTAATTGTTGGTTTAAGAGCCTCCCATATGGTGATACGTGACGGAGAGGTGCCCACGTTGAACCCAAGGTAATCAGCAAAAGCACGATGCAGGGTCTCCTGATAATTGGCATCCCGGAGAAGGCATAGGGACATACGCCATGTGTACGGGGTCCGGTGGGTTCGCAGGTGCAATTTGAGTTGGACAGGCGAGTGATCGGAGAGGCCTCTTGGCAGAATGGAGGTGTGTGCAACTCTGTGTATACAGCTGAGTGGAAGGAAAATATAATCGAGACGTGAGAGTGTAGGGTGGACTGCCGATGCATAGAAGAACCCTGACTCGGTGGGGTGATATGCACGCCAAGAGTCCGACCAACCCAGTGTATGTGCGAGTACGTTCAGTTTGGAAACGGGAGGGGGGGGTCTATCGAGCGGTACCGCACGCCATCTGTCATGCGGTGCCATAGTGTTGTTCCAGTCTCCACCCAGTATCGTCAGGCTGCCAGGAAGGTCCCCCCAGAGCTGTGTGATTTTGTCTATGAATGTTTGGCCCAGTGGCGGAGGGGCATAAACACTCGCAACTGTTATCTGTTCGCTGGCCACTATGCCTGAAACTACGGTGAAGCGCCCGCCTGGGTCTAGCCAGTGTTGTGTAATGTGGATCGGTACTCGGCAGTGCATAAGAATCGCCGTGCCCCGTGCGCCCCTCCCGAAGCCGGAGTGATAGACGGTGGCGAACCCAAACCTAGTAAGACACTGGGCTTTATTACAGAGGAGATGAGTCTCCTGCAGCAATAGGATTTCGGCGGAGTAACGCTTCGCTAAGCGCTGTACCGCTCCCAGTTTGATCTTATTCAATAGTCCCCATACATTCCAGGAAAGAATATTACGTTCTCCCAGTGGAGAGTTACCTGTATTGTGTGTCATTCTCCCACATCAAAGTGTATGTCGGTTGAAGCAGAAGCTGTGGCATAGTGTGTGACTGTGTGTTTGGTGCGCAGAACATAAAACCAACAACATAAAACCCAACAACCCCCAACCCCCACCCCCATACTTCCAATAACAAGGAGTACCTGTCGCGGTGGAATCATGTCTCAGGCCCTAAATGTGAAGACCCAAGCAGTTCCCCCAATGGAGCCCACCCAACCCAATATTACCCAAAGTGTCGAAGGGCGTGGACTGTTAGACAACGCCTAGAGCCGATGCACATGACCCCAGAGCATTAAGTTCCAACACACTCCAAACAGGACGAACGGCCACAGCATTAAACCTAGAACCTGGCAGGAACTGCTTCACTCAGCAGTTTCAGAGTGGCCATGGAATCGCCAGTTAGATCGAGATCTGTGCTGCCGGTTTGACGCGTCTCTGCCTTCCGGGCCGCTTCTATGGGACCCCTGCGAGGAGTCCAGCGGCGAGTGCGGTTGGAGGCGAATACCTCCTCCGGAGAGTCAAAGAAGTAGGTCTTGGCGTTAAAGATCAATTTCATCCTGACGGGGAATAGTAACGCACAGGATAAGTTCAGCTCCCGGAGCCATCGCTTGGCCGCAACAAAGGATTGGGGCTGCTGCTGTACCAGCCTGGTATAATCGGGGAAGACCATTGTAAGACCTGGGGTCTCCAGGCCCTAAGGGGGTAACGTGACACGAGCGGCTGGGCACCCAAAGACTTGTGTGTAAAGCGACCATACAACACGCACATCCACTGAAGCAAGGAACGCACACAATAAGGGACGCCACACTGTAGAGATTTATGCAAATAACTCAAGTTTTATCCAAGCAGTTCAAGATAAATGCAGTTCATAACATATATATGCACTTAATGAGATATAAATTCAGTTAAGGAGATGACAATGGCAATTCACTTATGTCAGCGTTTGATCCGCCAGTACCATATTCACCAGTATGATATTCACCAGTATGATATTCACCAGTATGATATTCACCAGTATGATATTCACCAGTACCTTGTATATTTTTAATCCCAGTGGTAGGGTTTGGGGATTGTAGCGCTACTCCTGGGGGCGTGCAGGGACCCAGGGAAGACCTCGCGGGCCTACCGTTACCTTGGGACAAATCTGATGAACACCTTCAGAGCAGAGCATTAGAACATAGCGTCACTCGTAACCAGCACGCAGTGCATACTTCAGAGCAGAGCATTAGAACATAGCGCCACTCGTAACCAGGATGCAGTGCATACTTCAGAGCAGAGCATTAGAACATAGCGCCACTCGTAACCAGGAAGCGGCAAATACTTCAGCACTGAGCATTAGAACATAAGGCTACTCGTAATCAGTAAGCAGTGAATACATCAGACTAAGCATCGGAACATAACGCTACTCGTAATCAGTAAGCAGTGAATACGCCAGCACTGAGCATTCGAACATAACGCTTCTCGTAACCAATAGCAATGTATATTTCAGAACGGAGCATTTAGAACATAGCGCTTCTCGTAATCAATAGCAATGTATACTCCAGAACGGAGCATTTAGACCAGCGCGCTACTCGTAATCAGTAGCAATGAGTACTTCAGAACGGAGCACAACGAGCTGCGCGAAGCGAGCCTCTCGTACTCCGGTGCAGTTCGGGAGACACAAAGTTCCGGAATAGTCAGTGGGGAACAAGGGGCGAATCCCTCGGAGGGGTCTCTCTGTCGTGGTGACCAGGGGACTCCCACGGAGAGGGAACCCGGGCTCAGGGTGCGGTGTGGCTCCCAGCCTGTAGGGGGCGCACCGGGGTCAGTCCCAAGCCTCCGGGCTTACCTTTCTCGACGTCGGGAAGGCGTCCACACCGGCTCCGAAGTCCGCAGGCGATCCTGTTGCGACGGGGGTCGGTCACGGCCTCACGCTCCTTCACCACAGCTGCGAAGGCAGCGACGGGGCCCCGGGCTTCTCCTCGGGCCTCGCGACGATGAGGGGCACTCTTCCGGCCTCCGGGCCGCAGCGGTGAGCGCGATTCAGCCTCCACACCACAGGGGGGGCTCAAATTAAGCTGGGGGCTCCGCGCTTAACGGAGCACGCTGCCGGGGATCCCAGGCCAGGTCAGGGAGCGCAGGGGTCACAGCGCTAAGACCCGGTTGATCCTCAGCGATACCACCATTGGTTAGGTAGGTAGTTTCAAGGTTCAGTCTGGACACGCAGTTTCAGCATTCAGTTCAGGCAATCAGTTGCTCTTGAAAGTCTTGATGGCGCAGATGTATCTGGCGCCCTTAAGGGGTTCTGTTACAGGGGGGTAGGGGGTGAGCTGGCGACTAGGTCCTTCCTAGTCAGGCTGGGCAGAGGTTCCCTGGGTCCTCCTACTGCTGGGCAAGATCAGTGGGTTTCACAGGATCCCTCACTCACTTAAGAGGCAGCACCTAAATCCTGTCACTCTCAGAGGCATAAGTCCCTGGCTAGGCCCTACCGCCTACACTCCTGCATGGATTCTCCAGCTCAGCTTTACCCCACTGGCCAGCTGACTAGAAAAAGTTCCCCCTCTCACTTATGTATCCCTAGGTCAGGTGACCTCTAGCCAAGGCGGCAAAAGTAAAACCACACCTCCCTTCTAGAATGTTCCAGCACATTCCAGGAGCTTCCCCATTCTACCTATGGGAAAAAAAAGGCGGGCTGGTGTCGCAACATTGTTGTGGGGTTCCAGCCAGCTCCTGGCAGCTAGGGTGCTACTAATAAAGACCACTCTGCAGTAGCAGGGGCCTGTGGCAGCCATCTTGGGAGAAGGGAGCACCTGCACCTTAACACTGATTGGCAATGAAAAGGCGCCCGGAGACCTAAGTCCAACATCAAAATGAGGGTGGAAAAAATGAGGCACGATCAAAAATAAATGGGGAGACCACCCTAGGGCTGACAGGTCCAACACACGTCCCCCCCAGCCGAAAGAGGGGAGAGCTACCCAACCTCTAGGGAGTTCTCATCGCTAAGGCGGAAAAACCTGGAGAGGCCGTCAGCATTGGCGTGGTCAACTCCGGGCCGATGTTCCACCCCAAAGTCCATCCCCTGTAGGGAAATGGACCACCTCAACAACTTGGGGTTTTCGCCTCTCATCTGCATGAGCCAGCGAAGGGGCCGGTGGTCGGTCTGAATGAGGAAGTGAGTCCCAAAGAGGTATGGCCTCAACTTCATCAGAGCCCAGACCACCGCGAAGGCTTCTCTCTCAATGGTGCTCCATCGCCGTTCCAGAGGGAGGAGTCTTCTGGATATGAAGGCCACTGGTTGATCTTGGCCCTCGGTGTTGAGTTGCGAGAGCACCGCACCTATGCCGTGCTCTGAGGCGTCGGTCTGCACAATAAATTCCTTGCTGAAATCCGGTGTTGCTAGTACTGGAGCGGTACACATTGCATGTTTCAGCGTGTCAAAGGCTTCTTGGCATGCAGCTGTCCATATGACCTTGCGAGGTTGCTTCTTTGAGGTCAATTCCGTCAAGGGGGTTACGATGGTACCAAATAGCTTGACGAACCGGCGGTAATACCCAGTGAGGCCGAGGAAAGCTCGGACCTCTGTTTGGGTCTTGGGGGGCTCCCAAGCCAAGATGGTCTCTATTTTGGCCTGGAGGGGTTGCACCTTACCTCCGCCCACCAGGTGTCCCAGGTACACCACAGATCCCTGTCCAATCTGGCACTTGCTGGCTTTAATTGTTAGGACAGCACGTTGCAGCGCCTGCAATACCTCCTGGAGGTGTTGCAGATGGTCCTCCCAGGTGCCACTGAAGACAGCTATGTCATCCAGGTAGGCCGCTGAGAAGGACTCCAGACCAGATAGTACCTGATTCACTAACCGCTGGAATGTGGCCGGAGCATTTTTGAGCCCAAAGGGCATCACTCGGAACTGGTAGTGGCCCTCGGGGGTGGAGAACGCTGTCTTCTCCCTTGCTCCTTCGGCCATGGCAATCTGCCAATATCCGGATGTCAGATCAATGGTGCTGAGGTACCGGGCTGCTCCCAGCCGGTCCACCAGCTCGTCTGCATGTGGGATGGGGTGAGCATCTGTCTTCGTGACAGAGTTCAACCCCCGGTAGTCCACACAGAACCGAAGCTCCGGTGTCGTACTCGGTGGGGCCGCTTTCGGCACCAACACCACTGGACTAGCCCATGGGCTGCTGGAAGGTTCTATCACCCCCAGCTCCAACATTTTGGCTACCTCACGCTGGATGCTATTTTTCACTCGGTCAGAGAGCCGGTAAGACTTGTTCTTCACTGGGGGGCTGTCCCCTGTGTCCACATCATGGATACACAGATGAGTGATTCCAGGCGTGAGGGAGAACAACGAGGCGAACCGTCCCAGGACATGGCGACAGTCCCTCTGTTGCTCTGGGGTCAAGAAAGGGGAGAGGACTACACCTTCCACCGAACCATCCTTCTCTTGTACCGCTAGAAGGTCAGGAAGAGTTTCACTCTCTTCCTCTTCGCTCCCATCCGTCACCATAAGGAGAGCAAGCTCTGATCGCTCATGGTGCGGCTTCAGGAGGTTGACGTGGAACACCCTGAGGGGCTGTCGGGGGGTCTTCAAATCCACTACGTATGTGGTCTGGCCTCGTCGCTCCACAATGTCGTACGGACCAGTCCACCGGTCCTGGAGGGCACAAAGCTCCCCAGGTTCCATGACCCACACCTTCTGTCCGACGTCCAACTCGACCGTCCGAGCGTTGCGGTCATACCATTCCTTCATCACAGTCTGGCTAGCCTCCAGGTTCTCTGAGTCCGCCTTCCACAGCTTGGCCATCTGGCTGCGGAACGCCAGCATGTAGCTGACAATGTCACGGGGAAGCTTCTGCGAAGTCTTCTCCCACCCCTCTTTCACTAAACTGAGGGGACCCCCAACGGGATGGCCATAGAGCAACTCAAACGGGCTGAACCCGACTCCCTTCTGCGGTACCTCCCGATAGGAGAACAACAAGCAGGGGAGGAGGACGTCCCATTTACGCCTCAAGCCCTCTGGCAGGCTCCGGATCATACCCTTCAATGTCTTATTGAAGTGCTCTACAAGTCCGTTAGTCTCGGGGTTAAGACCAAACTTTTTCAGTAAAGCCTCTTTCATGGGGGCATGCCTGACCTGATCCGCCTTGGCCAAATATAGCAGGGTGTCCCTGACATTGGGAGGTATATACCGATATAAACCACCTCCCCAATTACTCTCGGGTACCCCATGGGCAGTCAAGGCTACCTCGTATGCCTCCAACCATTTAGCAATGTCGTCCCCCACTGTGTAATTGGCAATGACTTCCTTAGGTAGGTAGAATTTTGACTTGTGAGACTCCTTAGGTATGCTGTCACCATTGTCCTTATTGGACGCATTCAATTGGAGGGCGCGCAGCTCCAACTCTTTCAGCTGAAGCTCGTGCGCCAGCTTCTTTTCCTCCATTGCCCTTCTCTTGTTCTCTCTTTCTCTTTCATGTTCCAATTTCGCTAGCTCCCACTTTAATTGCCTCTCTTCCCTTCTGTCCTCGTACTCCTCTGGAGACGCGCTCCTCCTAGACCCTGTCCTACTACTGGCCCCAGAACGTCTCCCTGGGGGCGCATTTTCAGACATATCTACGTTAAGTATGTCTAGTACTTCCTGGGCGCTCTCCTCCTGAGGTGCATCCGGCGCCTCCTGTCCCTCATCCTCTCTCCCTTCTGGGTGGGCCTCTACCCATGCCCTTATGGCGGTACGGAGTTCCGGTCCTTTGGCCCTCCGCACCCCAGGCACCCCCATCCCCTGCCCGAACTCTCTCAGTTGCTTCACCGAGTACCCCTTGAGGTCAGCTAACCGGAATTCCATCTTGACAGGTGGGGACCTAGATACTAAGGAAGAAATTCCTAGGATATGGGTGACAGTTACCAGCTAACCAGGATTCTTTGGCACTCTCAGCCTGGACAGTGGAATCAATAAATACAGCAATTACTACTTGTAGAGCTTTGAAACAACAGGCGTTTAATTGTGGCGCCCTCCGCTTCACGGAAGGGTGCTATATGGTCACAGGTCCTAATATCCCACCGCTCGCCAACAATGTAAGACCTGGGGTCTCCAGGCCCTAAGGGGGTAACGTGACACGAGCGGCTGGGCACCCAAAGGCTTGTGTGTAAAGCGACCATACAACACGCACATCCACTGAAGCAAGGAACGCACACAATAAGGGACGCCATACTGTAGAGATTTATGCAAATAACTCAAGTTTTATCCAAGCAGTTCATAACATATATATGCACTTCATGAGATATAAATTCAGTTAAGGGGATGACAATGGCAATTCACTTATGTCAGTGTTTGATCCACCAGTACCATATTCACCAGTATGATATTCACCAGTATGATATTCACCAGTACCTTGTATATTTTTACTCCCCGTGGTAGGGTTTGGGGATTGTAGCGCTACTCCTGGGGGCGTGCAGGGACCCAGGGCAGACCTCGCGGGCCTACCGTTACCTTGGGACAAATCTGACGAACACCTTCAGAGCAGAGCATTAGAACATAGCGCCACTCGTAACCAGCACGCAGTGCATACTTCAGAGCAGAGCATTAGAACATAGCGCCACTCGTAACCAGGAAGCGGCGAATACTTCAGCACTGAGCATTAGAACATAACGCTACTCGTAATCAGTAAGCAGTGAATACGCCAGCACTGAGCATTCGAACATAACGCTTCTCGTAACCGATAGCAATGTATACTTCAGAACGGAGCATTTAGAACATAGCGCTTCTCGTAATCAATAGCAATGTATACTCCAGAATGGAGCATTTAGACCAGCGCGCTACTCGTAATCAGTAGCAATGAGTACTTCAGAACGGAGCACAACGAGCCGTGCGAAGCGAGCCTCTCGTACTCCGGTGCAGTTCGGGAGACACAAAGTTCCGGAATAGTCAGTGGGGAACAAGGGGCGAATCCCTCGGAGGGGTCTCTCTGTCGTGGTGACCAGGGGACTCCCACGGAGAGGGAACCCGGGCTCAGGGTGCGGTGTGGCTCCCAGCCTGTAGGGGGCGCACCGGGGTCAGTCCCAAGCCTCCGGGCTTACCTTGCTCGACGTCGGGAAGGCGTCCACACCGGCTCCGAAGTCCGCAGGCGATCCTGTTGCGACGGGGGTCAGTCACGGCCTCACGCTCCTTCACCACAGCTGCGACGGCAGCGATGGGGCCCCGGGCTTCTCCTCGGGCCTCGCGACGATGGGGGGCACTCTTCCGGCCTCCGGGCCGCAGCGGTGAGCGCGCTTCAGCCTCCACACCACAGGGGGGGGGGCTCAAATTAAGCTGGGGGCTCCGCGCTTAACGGACCACGCTGCCGGGGATCCCAGGCCAGGTCAGGGAGCGCAGGAGTCACAGCGCTAAGACCTGGTTGATCCTCAGCGATACCACCATTGGTTAGGTAGGTAGTTTCAAGGTTCAGTCTGGACACGCAGTCTCAGCATTCAGTTCAGGCAATCAGTTGCTCTTGAAAGTCTTGATGGCGCAGATGTATCTGGCGCCCTTAAGGGGTTCTGTTACAGGGGGGTAGGGGGTGAGTTGGCGACTAGGTCCTTCCTAGTCAGGCTGGGCAGAGGTTCCCTGGGTCCTCCTACTGCTGGGCAAGATCAGTGGGTTTCACAGGATCCCTCACTCACTTAAGAGGCAGCACCTAAATCCTGTCACTCTCAGAGGCATAAGTCCCTGGCTAGGCCCTACCGCCTACACTCCTGCATGGATTCTCCAGCTCTGCTTTACCCCACTGGCCAACTGACTAGAAAAAGTTCCCCCTCTCACTTATGTATCCCTAGGTCAGGTGACCTCTAGCCAAGGCGGCAAAAGTAAAACCACACCTCCCTTCTAGAAGGTTCCAGCACATTCCAAGAGCTTCCCCATTCTACCTATGGGACAAAAAAGGCGGGCTTGCGTCGCAACATTGTTGTGGGGTTCCAGCCAGCTCCTGGCAGCTAGGGTGCTACTAATAAAGACTACTCTGCTGTAGCAGGGGCCTGTGGCAGCCATCTTGGGAGAAGGGAGCACCTGCACCTTAACACTGATTGGCAATGAAAAGGCGCCCGGAGACCTAAGTCCAACATCAAAATGAGGGTGGAAAAAATGAGGCACGATCAAAAATAAATGGGGAGACCACCCTAGGGCTGACAGGTCCAACACACGTCCCCCCCAGCCGAAAGAGGGGAGAGCTACCCAACCTCTAGGGAGTTCTCATCGCTAAGGCGGAAAAACCTGGAGAGGCCGTCAGCATTGGCGTGGTCAACTCCGGGCCGATGTTCCACCCCAAAGTCCATCCCCTGTAGGGAAATGGACCACCTCAACAACTTGGGGTTTTCGCCTCTCATCTGCATGAGCCAGCGAAGGGGCCGGTGGTCGGTCTGAATGAGGAAGTGAGTCCCAAAGAGGTATGGCCTCAACTTCATCAGAGCCCAGACCACCGCGAAGGCTTCTCTCTCAATGGTGCTCCATCGCCGTTCCAGAGGGAGGAGTCTTCTGGATATGAAGGCCACTGGTTGATCTTGGCCCTCGGTGTTGAGTTGCGAGAGCACCGCACCTATGCCGTGCTCTGAGGCGTCGGTCTGCACAATAAATTCCTTGCTGAAATCCGGTGTTGCTAGTACTGGAGCGGTACACATTGCATGTTTCAGCGTGTCAAAGGCTTCTTGGCATGCAGCTGTCCATATGACCTTGCGAGGTTGCTTCTTTGAGGTCAATTCCGTCAAGGGGGTTACGATGGTACCAAATAGCTTGACGAACCGGCGGTAATACCCAGTGAGGCCGAGGAAAGCTCGGACCTCTGTTTGGGTCTTGGGGGGCTCCCAAGCCAAGATGGTCTCTATTTTGGCCTGGAGGGGTTGCACCTTACCTCCGCCCACCAGGTGTCCCAGGTACACCACAGATCCCTGTCCAATCTGGCACTTGCTGGCTTTAATTGTTAGGACAGCACGTTGCAGCGCCTGCAATACCTCCTGGAGGTGTTGCAGATGGTCCTCCCAGGTGCCACTGAAGACAGCTATGTCATCCAGGTAGGCCGCTGAGAAGGACTCCAGACCAGATAGTACCTGATTCACTAACCGCTGGAATGTGGCCGGAGCATTTTTGAGCCCAAAGGGCATCACTCGGAACTGGTAGTGGCCCTCGGGGGTGGAGAACGCTGTCTTCTCCCTTGCTCCTTCGGCCATGGCAATCTGCCAATATCCGGATGTCAGATCAATGGTGCTGAGGTACCGGGCTGCTCCCAGCCGGTCCACCAGCTCGTCTGCATGTGGGATGGGGTGAGCATCTGTCTTCGTGACAGAGTTCAACCCCCGGTAGTCCACACAGAACCGAAGCTCCGGTGTCGTACTCGGTGGGGCCGCTTTCGGCACCAACACCACTGGACTAGCCCATGGGCTGCTGGAAGGTTCTATCACCCCCAGCTCCAACATTTTGGCTACCTCACGCTGGATGCTATTTTTCACTCGGTCAGAGAGCCGGTAAGACTTGTTCTTCACTGGGGGGCTGTCCCCTGTGTCCACATCATGGATACACAGATGAGTGATTCCAGGCGTGAGGGAGAACAACGAGGCGAACCGTCCCAGGACATGGCGACAGTCCCTCTGTTGCTCTGGGGTCAAGAAAGGGGAGAGGACTACACCTTCCACCGAACCATCCTTCTCTTGTACCGCTAGAAGGTCAGGAAGAGTTTCACTCTCTTCCTCTTCGCTCCCATCCGTCACCATAAGGAGAGCAAGCTCTGATCGCTCATGGTGCGGCTTCAGGAGGTTGACGTGGAACACCCTGAGGGGCTGTCGGGGGGTCTTCAAATCCACTACGTATGTGGTCTGGCCTCGTCGCTCCACAATGTCGTACGGACCAGTCCACCGGTCCTGGAGGGCACAAAGCTCCCCAGGTTCCATGACCCACACCTTCTGTCCGACGTCCAACTCGACCGTCCGAGCGTTGCGGTCATACCATTCCTTCATCACAGTCTGGCTAGCCTCCAGGTTCTCTGAGTCCGCCTTCCACAGCTTGGCCATCTGGCTGCGGAACGCCAGCATGTAGCTGACAATGTCACGGGGAAGCTTCTGCGAAGTCTTCTCCCACCCCTCTTTCACTAAACTGAGGGGACCCCCAACGGGATGGCCATAGAGCAACTCAAACGGGCTGAACCCGACTCCCTTCTGCGGTACCTCCCGATAGGAGAACAACAAGCAGGGGAGGAGGACGTCCCATTTACGCCTCAAGCCCTCTGGCAGGCTCCGGATCATACCCTTCAATGTCTTATTGAAGTGCTCTACAAGTCCGTTAGTCTCGGGGTTAAGACCAAACTTTTTCAGTAAAGCCTCTTTCATGGGGGCATGCCTGACCTGATCCGCCTTGGCCAAATATAGCAGGGTGTCCCTGACATTGGGAGGTATATACCGATATAAACCACCTCCCCAATTACTCTCGGGTACCCCATGGGCAGTCAAGGCTACCTCGTATGCCTCCAACCATTTAGCAATGTCGTCCCCCACTGTGTAATTGGCAATGACTTCCTTAGGTAGGTAGAATTTTGACTTGTGAGACTCCTTAGGTATGCTGTCACCATTGTCCTTATTGGACGCATTCAATTGGAGGGCGCGCAGCTCCAACTCTTTCAGCTGAAGCTCGTGCGCCAGCTTCTTTTCCTCCATTGCCCTTCTCTTGTTCTCTCTTTCTCTTTCATGTTCCAATTTCGCTAGCTCCCACTTTAATTGCCTCTCTTCCCTTCTGTCCTCGTACTCCTCTGGAGACGCGCTCCTCCTAGACCCTGTCCTACTACTGGCCCCAGAACGTCTCCCTGGGGGCGCATTTTCAGACATATCTACGTTAAGTATGTCTAGTACTTCCTGGGCGCTCTCCTCCTGAGGTGCATCCGGCGCCTCCTGTCCCTCATCCTCTCTCCCTTCTGGGTGGGCCTCTACCCATGCCCTTATGGCGGTACGGAGTTCCGGTCCTTTGGCCCTCCGCACCCCAGGCACCCCCATCCCCTGCCCGAACTCTCTCAGTTGCTTCACCGAGTACCCCTTGAGGTCAGCTAACCGGAATTCCATCTTGACAGGTGGGGACCTAGATACTAAGGAAGAAATTCCTAGGATATGGGTGACAGTTACCAGCTAACCAGGATTCTTTGGCACTCTCAGCCTGGACAGTGGAATCAATAAATACAGCAATTACTACTTGTAGAGCTTTGAAACAACAGGCGTTTAATTGTGGCGCCCTCCGCTTCACGGAAGGGTGCTATATGGTCACAGGTCCTAATATCCCACCGCTCGCCAACAATGTAAGACCTGGGGTCTCCAGGCCCTAAGGGGGTAACGTGACACGAGCGGCTGGGCACCCAAAGGCTTGTGTGTAAAGCGACCATACAACACGCACATCCACTGAAGCAAGGAACGCACACAATAAGGGACGCCATACTGTAGAGATTTATGCAAATAACTCAAGTTTTATCCAAGCAGTTCATAACATATATATGCACTTCATGAGATATAAATTCAGTTAAGGGGATGACAATGGCAATTCACTTATGTCAGTGTTTGATCCACCAGTACCATATTCACCAGTATGATATTCACCAGTATGATATTCACCAGTACCTTGTATATTTTTACTCCCCGTGGTAGGGTTTGGGGATTGTAGCGCTACTCCTGGGGGCGTGCAGGGACCCAGGGCAGACCTCGCGGGCCTACCGTTACCTTGGGACAAATCTGACGAACACCTTCAGAGCAGAGCATTAGAACATAGCGCCACTCGTAACCAGCACGCAGTGCATACTTCAGAGCAGAGCATTAGAACATAGCGCCACTCGTAACCAGGAAGCGGCGAATACTTCAGCACTGAGCATTAGAACATAACGCTACTCGTAATCAGTAAGCAGTGAATACGCCAGCACTGAGCATTCGAACATAACGCTTCTCGTAACCGATAGCAATGTATACTTCAGAACGGAGCATTTAGAACATAGCGCTTCTCGTAATCAATAGCAATGTATACTCCAGAATGGAGCATTTAGACCAGCGCGCTACTCGTAATCAGTAGCAATGAGTACTTCAGAACGGAGCACAACGAGCCGTGCGAAGCGAGCCTCTCGTACTCCGGTGCAGTTCGGGAGACACAAAGTTCCGGAATAGTCAGTGGGGAACAAGGGGCGAATCCCTCGGAGGGGTCTCTCTGTCGTGGTGACCAGGGGACTCCCACGGAGAGGGAACCCGGGCTCAGGGTGCGGTGTGGCTCCCAGCCTGTAGGGGGCGCACCGGGGTCAGTCCCAAGCCTCCGGGCTTACCTTGCTCGACGTCGGGAAGGCGTCCACACCGGCTCCGAAGTCCGCAGGCGATCCTGTTGCGACGGGGGTCAGTCACGGCCTCACGCTCCTTCACCACAGCTGCGACGGCAGCGATGGGGCCCCGGGCTTCTCCTCGGGCCTCGCGACGATGGGGGGCACTCTTCCGGCCTCCGGGCCGCAGCGGTGAGCGCGCTTCAGCCTCCACACCACAGGGGGGGGGGCTCAAATTAAGCTGGGGGCTCCGCGCTTAACGGACCACGCTGCCGGGGATCCCAGGCCAGGTCAGGGAGCGCAGGAGTCACAGCGCTAAGACCTGGTTGATCCTCAGCGATACCACCATTGGTTAGGTAGGTAGTTTCAAGGTTCAGTCTGGACACGCAGTCTCAGCATTCAGTTCAGGCAATCAGTTGCTCTTGAAAGTCTTGATGGCGCAGATGTATCTGGCGCCCTTAAGGGGTTCTGTTACAGGGGGGTAGGGGGTGAGTTGGCGACTAGGTCCTTCCTAGTCAGGCTGGGCAGAGGTTCCCTGGGTCCTCCTACTGCTGGGCAAGATCAGTGGGTTTCACAGGATCCCTCACTCACTTAAGAGGCAGCACCTAAATCCTGTCACTCTCAGAGGCATAAGTCCCTGGCTAGGCCCTACCGCCTACACTCCTGCATGGATTCTCCAGCTCTGCTTTACCCCACTGGCCAACTGACTAGAAAAAGTTCCCCCTCTCACTTATGTATCCCTAGGTCAGGTGACCTCTAGCCAAGGCGGCAAAAGTAAAACCACACCTCCCTTCTAGAAGGTTCCAGCACATTCCAAGAGCTTCCCCATTCTACCCATGGGACAAAAAAGGCGGGCTTGCGTCGCAACATTGTTGTGGGGTTCCAGCTAGCTCCTGGCAGCTAGGGTGCTACTAATAAAGACTACTCTGCTGTAGCAGGGGCCTGTGGCAGCCATCTTGGGAGAAGGGAGCACCTGCACCTTAACACTGATTGGCAATGAAAAGGCGCCCGGAGACCTAAGTCCAACATCAAAATGAGGGTGGAAAAAATGAGGCACGATCAAAAATAAATGGGGAGACCACCCTAGGGCTGACAGGTCCAACAACCATGATTGTATGAGAATTAAATTAATTAAATGTCATTTTGTCCTTGTGGAGCCGGGCAAAGCAGGGGATGGCATCGCGGTCGGTGTAATTAAGGAGCCGGGCGATCACGGGCCTCAGGCACTCCCCGGGAGGTGGCTTCTTAGTCAAGGCACGGTGGGCCACAAAACAGGGGGATATGGCCTCGGGCGGCAGCAGCGCCTTCAGCCAACCAGAGAGGAAGACATCCATGGATGCGCCCTCTCAACTTTCTGGAAAGCCCACTGGGCAGATGTTGCGCCGCGCCCTACCTACTGCATCCTCGGCCCGTGAGGCCAGCTCCCTCGTGACCATGGTGAGTTTATCGACTTTCTTCTGGAGGGTGGACACCGTGTCCTCAACCGTGGAGACCCTGGTTTCCGCCTCCGAGATCCGATCCACTGCTTTCCGAAGATCCTGGCGGAGGAACGACACCTCAGATCCGACCGCCCCGATCTGGGCCTCAAGCGCGGTCCGTGATTGATTGATTGCTGCAAGCAGAGTTGCATTGTCGGGGGATAGGCCCTCAGCACCCTCCTTCCCCATGGGCATGGTGGTGTAATGGTCCATTGTGTTCTGTTTGGGGGCAGCCGCCCCATGTTTGTCTTTGCCCATTATGAAGAGGAGAGGCAGGTGGAGTTGTGAAACAAGAACTGACAACTAGGGCAGGTAAGTCGAATAGAACAGAGCTCCCCTCTGCTGCGTCGTCCGCACGTATCAGACAGAGGGACTCCTCAGTGCCAGATCCACTCGGCCATGGGCTGTGACTCAGACTGAACCAGGGCAGGTCGCCAGGCCAAGCCTCACGGAATTCGACCCTCTCGACAGCAAGCCACACCAGTCCTGGCCCAGCCACGTCCGCCACCAAAGAGGGGCAGCCAAGTATTCCCCCTACAGGGACCAGACTCGCCGCCCCCCCCCCCCCCCCCCCAGCTGACTGCGACCAGGATCCCTTAATAGTAGGCCTCGCTAAGGTTGCCCCTCACCTCAGACTGTCCTCGACTTCGCTGGAGCGACAGCAAAATGCGGGAGCGAGGGGCGCCAAGGAATGTCCTAGGTGCCGGAGCACGCCCTACGGGCCCTGCGTCTCACAGGCCCTATGTGCCTCCAAAGGTACTTCAGGTCCGCAGTTAGCAACACGGAGGGAGACACTGGTAAATCTTACTGCCCAAGATGGACGGGCCCCAGGGGCAGCACATATGTCCGCAGTAGTGCTCTTCCCCTTTAGTGAGGTTAACTTCTGCCAGAGAGAGCCCGGGCCCCCAGTGATAACCTCTACTTTGATAGGTAACTGTGTTTATCTTCATTATGTAATGTTTGATGGGCAATGTTCAATAAAAAGATTTCTATAAAATCTGTGATCACAAGCTGCAACCCTTCTGCAGCTGCAGACCCATTACAGGACTCAGCTTCCACAACTCAGGGTGCCGCCAGCACCCAAGTGCAACCCCAGAGGCCAACAGTCTTACCTTCGCCCTCCAACCATCACAATCTAGGCCTCCACTGTAAGCTCTACACACACCCTAAACCAGGAGGGGCCCAGCTTGTCATGAGCACAGGGGAGAGTAAGAATGGGACCAAGGCCTCACCCCGCAATCGTCACTTACCTCCTCTCCCTTCTGTGCTCCAGGCAAAGTAAAGTGGCATTCCGCTGGCATTTGGGCTCAAGTGCCTGCGCCAGACTGTCTGCAATCAGGACTCATGCCCAACCTCCTGCCATCTTCATACAGGCCGTCACAGCCAGTTCCGCTCTCCACCATATCAGGGGTGTCCAGTAGGCTGTGGGGCGCAAGTATGAAGCACACTACCCTCTCTGCGGGCCCTACGCAGTGGCCTTACCTCTGGCTGCACCCCGCTGGTGTCACTCTACTTCCACGCTTCCATAGGCTGGGCAGAAGGGGCCGCAGGTCAAGCGTAGGCAGCTCACGCTGCACACAGTTGGCGACCAATGTGTGCCACCACTCCCAGGCTCTGAGGAAGAGATACTGGTGCCAGCAGTCCCACCTTCAGGTCTCCCAATGCACCGCCATGTTAGGCTGCAGAACGTGAGCTTCCATTTTCTTGTGCGTCTACGCTGCCACAAGGACCCCAAAGGGATACAGGGGGGTCCCCGTTGGTTTGAGCAGGTGGCAGTGCTCACCAACAGGGAGTCTGCTGCAGCATAGCAGGATGACAGTTTCGGGCCGGAAGCTCTCGGCTAGTGCTGCCGGTTGACCGCCTTGCCAGCCATGATCCCTCCCCTTTACAAGCTAGATTTCAATGCTTTCAAAATACCCCTATAACGATACAATGGTGCATTGCCTTAAAAGTACTGTCCTATGAATTTTAAAAAATGACTTGACCACAAGCACAAACATAGACAACCTTGTTTGGTAGAATTTAAGCAATGCTTAAAATATACGTAAAGACTCTTTCTCTGCAGAACCCATATCTAGTAATCTCAGTGAGCCCAAAGGGGCTTTCCTAACCAGAGTAAGGCTGTAATGGAACCTCTCTGGTTTTGGTTTGAGGAGAATAGTTCCAAATAGCAGAATGATTTTCAAGGACCATAACCACAAATTGTGCTTCACTGCCACAAAAAGTTACAATTGAGACTGGGAATACAACTTCACTACTGACTTGCAAGATGTTTATTATGGTGAGTCTCGATTCGGAAATAATGGCCCACATGAACACATTATGTCGTTAATCAGAGCTCTGTGAAACCCCCATGCCATGGTACTGGAATTACAGCATAAATTGAGAAATGATTTCATTAAGACCTAGAGTCCCTGATCTGAGGATGATAACTGTGGTCAGAGTTGGGTAACCAGGACTGCATCAATGAAAGGAAGACCAGGAGATTAGTTTCAAGACAATTTGGCTCATTTATAGGGAGGTCTAGGCCAAACAGCTTAAACATCACATGACAGAGAGATCATTCATACTCTAAGCGGGGATGTATGCTTACTTTGATAATCTATATATGCAGTCGCCACTTTCATCATGACTCTGATGAATACTGTACTATGAGTTAAGGCTAAGAATTTTGTCCTGGAAGTGCATTGGCATTGGACCCATCCATCCATGAATCTGAAGTACCGCTTTTGAGGAGACAAAGGGGATATCATATTTTTACATTGTTATGCCCGGATGTAATGTGCATGAGCCTTCCATTTAAGAATGTTTGTGACCAACATTCCAGGAAGACAGTTAGGGGTTGAGAGAATCTGTTGGAGCAGGCTGTATGTGGGTGCACAAGACGCAGTCTCCCGTTTCCGCTAATACTAAGAATTAATACACATATTCTTTAAAAAAGTTCCTGCCTACTGCAACGTACATACTGGTGACCAGTGGTCTCTGGACTGACATAACATCGCTGACACTTCTTCCTGGTGATGGTTTCAGTGCCAGGTGGAGTCTTCAAGAGGAGTTTACATGAATACTATTGAAGGCAGTGGACAATGCAGCATAGCCGGTAACATTTTCACTTGGTGGGAGGGGCTTCATGCATCTTGCAATAAATAGCAATCTCTCCATAGGCAGTTCCACGATACACACACTAAAACGTTTTATTTCAAAGGTTTTTGAAATAGTGTGTCATTGTATTAACCTCCCACATAACTTTTTGGGGCTTTTTCCCGCCCTTCATGCGTCCAGACGCACCTGTAGACGGCTTGAAAAGAGATCGAGGATCAGCAAGACCCCAGAAGACCATGCAGCCTTCAAAACTGTTGACACCGCACATCACAACCTCACTAAAACAACAAAGGAAACAGCCCTACAAGAAAGGATCGAAACCAAAGCAAACAGTAGCAAAAAACTTTCCACCATGGTCAAAGAATTCACCACACCCAGCACAGGGACAGCAGACATCCCACCCTCCCAAGACTTCTTAAACAAGCT
Organism: Triturus cristatus; assembly: GCF_964204655.1. Classification (NCBI taxonomy): domain Eukaryota; kingdom Metazoa; phylum Chordata; class Amphibia; order Caudata; family Salamandridae; genus Triturus; species Triturus cristatus. The sequence continues at coordinate 589,995,308 of NC_140579.1, forward strand.
CAGCGCCTTCTTCCACCACAAGATTAAGGAGATCTAAGACAGCTTCAACGGCCTCCATACTAAAGACCCTCTCACCCCACTTGCAACCACTGCACCCTACACCGGACCCCAGCAGACCCTGCTCAGCTGGACTCCTTCACCACTGACGACACCCTCAAGATCATGAAGGGCATCCACTCAGGATCACCCTCGGACCCCTGCCCGCACCACATCTTCAACAGAGCCGGCAGTGCCATTCCCCCCCGCCCCCTGAGCTCTGCTGCACCATCAACTCCACCACATTCTCGGAAGACTGGAAACGCGCAGAGATCAACCCCTTCCTGAAGAAATCCTCTGCCGACCCGAAGGACCTCAAGAACTTCAGACCCATCTCTCTGCTCCCCTTTCCAGCCAAGGTCATTGTGAAGGCCATCTAAGCCCAACTTTCATCGAAGTGACTCACATACTGGACCTCTCCCAATCAGGTTTCCGAAGCAATTACAGTACAGAGACTGCCCTCCTCGGTGCCACAGACTAAATGCGCACCCTCCTCGACTGAGGCAAAACTGCAGCCCTCATCCTCCTGGACCTCTCAACCACCTTCGACACCATCTCCCACCGGACCCTATACACAACACTCCACCACGCCGGCATCCGGAACAAGCCTTTGAATGGATCCGATCCTTACTCACCGGCTGAACAGAGTCAGGCTACCACCATTCAAAACAGAACACACAGAGATCAGCTGCGGAGTGCCTCAGGGCTCATTCCTGAGCCCCACTCTCTTCAACATCTACAAGGCTCCGCTCACAGCCATCGTTAGGAACATAGTCTCCTACGTTGACGACACCAACCTGATCCTCTCCCTCACCAATGAACCCACAGTCGCCAAGAACGAATTCCACGACAGGATGAAGCCTGTTGCCACCTAGATGAAGGACAGCTGCCTCAAGCTAAACTCAGAGAAGACCAAAGTTTGCATCCTGGGATCCACCCCGTCACCTGGGACGACTCCTGGTGGCCCGCAGATCTTGGATTGACATCCACACCTCGCACGCAATCTCTGCATCATCTTGGACTCCTCACTCACAATGAACTGCCAGATCAATGCAGTCTCATTATCCTGCTTTCACACACTACGCCTGCTCTGAAAGATCTTCAAATGGATCCCCACCGAGTCCAGAAAGACGGTCACCCACGCACTCGTCAGCAGCAGACTCTACTACGGCAACTCAGCCTTCACCAGAGAAACTGCAAATCATCCAGAAAGCCTTCACCAGACTCTTCCTCAATATCCCCCGCTGCAGCCACCTGAGAGTCCTTCACTGGCGCCCATTCAACAAAAGAATCACCTTCAAGCTCCTCACACATGCTTACAAAGACCTACACGACACAGGACTTGCATACCTCAACCACTGCCTCGCATTCCACGCACCCATCCAACTGGCCCTGGCCACCAACCCAAGTATCTGCAAGACCACGGCCGGGAAAGATCCTTCTCCTACCTTGCAGCAAAGACCTGGAACACCCTGCCTCCACCTAAGGCAATCTCCGTCACTTTCCCAATTCAGAAAGGACCTCAAGACCAGGTTCTTAGACTGAACCACAGTGCCTGTGACAGATCAGCAGTTCCCCAAGGTGCCTTGAGACCCTTACGGGTGATTAGTCACACTTTACAAGTCACTTGATTGATTGACTACAGGTCTTACCTCGGAGGGGGATGTTTCCATCCTTCAGACCTCAGAGTTCAGTGCTGCACTGGTCAAGAACAACCGTCATGATCCTCACCATAGTGCTCCTTCTCTCCACTCCACACTGGAGGGATGTTATTAGCTATTGTTTTAATCAAGTAGGTCCATCTGGCACTTACTGGAAGGGACTTGTCACTGTCCTTCTCACCTCCACAGATCCCTCTGTCACTTCTCGCAAGAGGTTTGTATCTACCCCTTTCACTCCGAGTGCTCAGTGTGCACAAATAAAAATATCCCACCCCCTTGTCTCTTCTCCACAGCACCTCTTTCCAATACTGGAGGTGTTCTCTCTCAGTTCTTCTCTATTCCATATTTCTCTCAGGTGTACCATAAAGGCCTCTCTGGCACGGTCATCTCCACAGTTCTCTCTGTCACACATTAAAAGGCTTCTGGTTTACCGTATCTTTTTACCTAAACTGGGAACCTTTTCTCTAGTCATCTAAGTTCTACAGCTACTCTTCCCTAGCCAGGAAGGTTTCTGTGTCTAATCTTTTCATTGGCACAACTCCTTCTGCCTCATACTGGACAGGTTTGCGCAGAAATGAATGATAGATTCCAGATAAGTGCATGTGGTTATGAACTTTCAGCCTGGCAAATGCTCCAGCAATGTGACCTTGCATCAGTAAAGATGTGACAGCGCCCTTTTCCTTCCACTCCCGGTTTGTATGAACACAGAACATTCCTTCACTCCACAGTAGAATGAAGATCATCTGTGCAGAGCATTTTTGCAGACCACCCAACCAGTCTCAGCTCTTGCTGCTCTGATTCCTGTGTGTTCTGTGCGGGACTCTGTCCTATGCTTGTCCTGAGCTGCACCAATGCAAGCCGTGCTTCCACGTAAGAGCTGGAAGAGGGGGTTGTACTTCTTTATCTCCTCCAGAAGTGTTTCATTCTCAAGATGTGCCTGTGCCAGTGCTGCCCTAGCAGCTGCCAGCTCTAGCTGCAAACTTCCAATGTCCTTCCGTGTCTGAAAGAGAAAGGTAAACATTTATTAAATCCACAGAAGCATCATATTTACCGTTATAAAGCGGGGGCATGTCTGGTCTACGGGGGACACCAAGTTGAAAATGACCCTAGCAATCAAAGGGCAGACATTAAAGGTAGATTACAGTGGTAACTCTGCTATTCGGCCAACAATTTCTCTTCAGTAATAATACTTTTTTTAAATATATTTATATTGATTTTATAATTTGTATACAGCAATCAACAAGAAGGGCACAATCACCCCCCCCCCCCAACACCACTACAAATGACGAGCTAGGTACACACAGGGCTGGCACATGGCCACAATTACTTGGTTCAGTAGGATAAGAGACAATGATTCATGAGACGACAGCACATGCACGAAAAATATCAGGGAGAACCTACTGCCACTTCAGCAGGGAAATGTATGTTATAATGTTTCAACCAACTCCCTCAAACCTTGAAAAACTTGCATGGGCAAATTCTACTTTTATATGCAACCTTGTCCCCCGCCATGTAGAGGTCCATTCCCTACTCCCATTCTCCCGCAGTCGGGTCCGCAGGGGCACCCCAAAGACACACTTGTCTACCACAAGCCCAAAGTAGCAAAAAAGGAGCTTTGCCCTAGGGATATCTACATCTCCCGGAACCCCCAATAGTACATTTTTGGGCTCAAGAGGGATGGAGTTCATATGATATTTTCGTTGAAGGGTGGAGAAGGACATCAGACCACCGTTCCCCAGGATGTCACCCATCCGGGAGATTACCAGCAAGTCCCAAGACCTAAACCCATTAAGGTTCCTCAATTCGCACATCTGTGTTCGCTCCCAAGCGGAGTCACCTACATTATCTTCTTATCTTCCCAGCCCCACCTATACATCTAGTGGCCCTCCTCCAGGCCTACACTGCCACCAGAGTCGCCTGTAGTAGCGTCCGAACCCCTTTCCCACCATACTAGTTGTGGAACTAGGACCGAATGGTAAACTGTGCTTGCGCCAGCCAGTAAGTGTAATGGTCCTGTAGTGCAAAAGACCAGTCATTGATAGCCACAAGTTGGGACTCCCAGTAGTAGGCCCTTATATCCGGGAGAGCAATCCCACCGTTATATGGGTTGTGTTGAAGGGTTTTGAGTGCTATCTTTAGATGACTGCCTATTCTTGGTTGATCGCAGTCCCAAAAGAAGGCACACAGATCTCCCTCGATCTCAGTGAGCATCACCTCGGGAACTGGGTAGTATGTAATTTAAAAGGGGTAGAGCAATTTGGGGATCGTTATTTTAGACAGCTGCCCTCCCAACAAAGTGAGGGGCAGTGTACGCCATCTCTCCGCCTCCTCTTGAAATTTGGACACCACTCAGCACAGCTTCCTGGAAAAGTATGTCTACCTATGAGGAGTCACAAATATACCCAAATATTGAAAACCAGAAGTCTCCACCTGGAGCATCAGGGGATGAATGCCCGGATCCAGGGGCCCAAATGGGTGACAGAGCGCAGTTTTGCTCCAGTAAATATGGTACCCATAATATGAGCCTTACTACTTAAACTCACGTAGGATAGCCAGAAATGTGGTACCCATTTCAGTGTTATAAAACAGTGTGTCATCTGCATATAATTGTCAGGACAGGAATGAATTATTGCAGCCAATGGTTTGAAAGTAAGTGTGAAGAGCAAGAGGGACAAGGGGTATCCCTGCAAGGTACTCTGTCCAATCGAGAAGGTCGAGGAAAGCCCCCCACTCACCCTCACTGCTGCGTTAGGGGCCTGGTAGAGCATTCTAACCCAAAGCCAGTAACTGGGGCCAAAACCAAACCTCCTCAATATCTGATAAAGGTGGGGTCAGAGAATTGAGTTGAACGACTTCTCAGCATCCATCACTAGGAAAACATGGGGCTCTGTCCTGTGTCTTGCACCTGCTAAACAATTGTGAAAACAGCAAAGATTAAGTCTGGTGGACCTACCAGGTATGAAGCCAGACTGGTCTCTATGGATAAGTGGAACTATCACAGTCAAGAGTCTGGTGGGCCAATTTGTGGCTAGCATCTTCGTCTCCATAATCAATAAAGGAAGATATGCCACAATGTGAAGGGCGGAGTTGGTCTCCAGGAGTATTCCCACCACCTCTTACAATATGAGGGCCTGAAGACGAGGGGGTGCATAAACACTAATCAGGGGAACCGGCATCCGTCCCCACAGTACCTGCACTCCAACGTACCTCCCACATCCGTGTAACCTGGGATCAGGGCCTAAGAATGGCAAAGCTCCATGATCCAGCGATGAACCCTGCGTGTACTAATGTAGTATACGCTCCCCTACCCAAAATTGGCACTTGGTCCCCAACAAATGCATCTCTGAAGGAAAACCACATCAGGTTTGAGCCGACAAATGTAGTGCGCCACCAGGCCCCCACTTCACTCTGCTGCCCGCGCCGTTGGCATTACAGGATATAACTATAACTCAGCACTGTGTATTGTCCCAAGATCTACTCTGCATCGTCAGGTTGTAGTAAAACCATGACCAAGCTGTCTCCCCCCGTGTGCCAGGGAGCGTGTGCCTGCGCATGTGACCCTTTGTAAACAACTGAACAAGCCATTGAAGCATCACATCCACCTCCATCCCCCCTCCCATCGCCCCAGGTGAGTGCAACGAATCATGTCAAAGAGACAAACACTCTATATTTGATGCAAGAGAGGTCTGTCACCCCCCACCAATATACAAAACACTGAACTGTTAGGCCAACCATAAGGTAGAAAAGCAAAAGTTAGAGCCTTAACACACCGAGGATAGCTGAATGACGAATAACGATCCAAAGAATCGAGAAAAAAAGAAACACAGGAAGAAGATAGGAGTGGGGTGACAACAAGGGCCACAAACCTGTACTCTCTGCTGCTACACCTTCTGCTTTACAGTTCAGTCACCTGTAGGCAGCACAACAAGGTCACCTGGATGAACATCAAGAGGAACATCGCACCATCCATGGGGTCAAAGTGACAGTTCACTGCAGGTCAACTACCAAGATGGCAGTTAGGCAATCTAGTCAGTGGTTCTCAGAATCCTGCTGGGTCCCTGCAGCAAAAGCAGAGATCGGCTCCTCAGTGGCCCCCCAAGAGCTACTGGCCGGACAAATCAAGCATGTCTTCTGAGCCACTGTCTGACGACTGTGCCAACATGACCGCCTCCACCAGTGCCCTAGCTTCCCCTTCTCCAGCCTTAGTCTCTACACATCGAGCGTGCCATCTTGCCTGACCACCACACGTGTGTTTGATAGAGTCACCTTCCCGCGGCTGCCGCAACGTCTCCCCAATGCTCTCCTCCAGAGAGAACCTGACGACCAGCCAGAGTGTTTTCCTGCACCAGTCACCGGAATCCTGTTGTCTACCCAGATGTCCAGCCAGTCCCAGACCACCTCCGCGGTCAGAAAGAAGTGGGACCGCCCTTCATGGAGGACCTTCAGCTTGGCAGGTTTTCGGCATCTGCTGTACATGCTGGGTATAGCCAGGGGAGATTCGTATGACACGGTCTTCAAATGAGAGATCCCCCTGCTGGCGAACCGCCTGCGATATAGTATATCTGTCTCTGTGATTGAGGAGTTTAGCAATGATGGCAGGAGGCGTCCATGTGCTTCAGGGTCATTGCATCAACCATCTACAGCTTCAGAGAGGTCACCTACTCTGCACGGCCGCTATGCGCAGCCCTCAAGCACACTGCAACCCCTCCCAGGCTAGGATGATTAACACAGCCTCAAGGGTAGAAGGGGGAGCAAGGCCGAAGCATGCAAAGCAACCCAAGGGCGTCAAACCAGTCAGCAGCTTCCTCAGGTCTCTCACGGCTCTGTATAGGGTTTACCTGGGCCGACTGCTCTTTGCAGTCAAAAACAATCAATATGGCCACAGGGGCGGAGGGGAGGGCAAGGCCTGAGTGTGCAAGCTAGCCCAAAGCAAGCCAAGCCAGCAAGCAGCCGCCTCAGTCTAATACTCCCTGCCTCCGCATCGCTCTGTGCAGTGTACCCCCAGGCCGAGGGCTCCGAACCGCCTCCACATGCAAAGCTGCCCTCTCTAGGCAAGGATGAGAAAGGTGGGGCCGGTATCGCCGCAGATATGGCGGGGCACCGACCCCCTCCCCCCTCCCTCTCCTGCTCGCCCGGCACAGCGCGTTCCACCGCGTCAGTATGACGCGGTGGGGATTGGCGGGGCGGCGGGGATTGGCTAGGTGGCGGCAAACCCTTTGGCCCGGAAGTGTAAGGCGCTTCCGGGTCGGGGGGGGGGGGGGGGGCCCAGAGGGGAGACCAGTTGGAACTGGCCTGCCCCCAGAACAAACAATAAAAAGCCAGGGAGTGCGGGACTCGGACTCTTTGTCCCGCGCTCCCAGTAATCCAGCACGCAGCCTCCGGGAGGCTGCTAATTTTTGTTACCCACCCTCCATCCCCTGTAGCAATATGGTCATTGGGTAAGGAAGTTGAAGGTATGGTTTTGTTCCTTAGGCGTTTTTTCCCGCTTACAGGTCATCAATCGTCGTATTTAATGCTTTTCCTTGGTCAGGCGGTAAGGTCATGACTGGTGAGCAGTAAATTTAAGGTCCTTAGGGGGCGGCGCCATTCTCGGATGGGGTCGCCCAGGGGGAGGGACAAGGGGTCTCTCCTATAACTCCAGGGGCGGTACATCCGGTAGGCTGGATGGGTGCGGGGAAAGGGGGGAGTCACGCTTTCTTTAGGCTGGTTGGCCACCCCGCACTGGCATGGATGTCACTAAATGGCGCAGAGTGCAAGACCCCCCAAATTTGAATAGTCAGGGAACGTATGGGGGTAACCGGGGGGGGGGGGGGGGGGGGGGGGGAGTACCCTCTCGGTAAGCGGACCCTCTGCGCATGCGCAACTCTTACGGGAGGGCGTGGTTAATTGATAAGGATCTGACACCAGTTAGTGACTTTGCCGTAGGCCCAAATAGGATACGCAGAAAGTAATTAATGTATGATTATGATCCTTATGTTAGATTCAGATAGGAGAAACTATGTATTAGAGATATGTTAAGGTTAGACATCTGATATCTGTGCATATGAATTGTAATCAAATGTCGTGTTATGTTTCTGCGTATAATTGTGTAAATATTGTTTATTTCAATTTTTTTTATTTTGTTTGCATATTTTAATAAATACGGCCGGGGTTTTTTACGACCCCCGTCTCCAAAAAGAAATTCCCTTCTCAGTTCCATCATTAGGAATGTGGTATGCGCAAGGGGGGAGGGGGAAATTCGGTAGTCCCAGACCATAACACCGGACGGTCTTGGTGGCTAAGGGGTGAGCAGGGCCAGAACACGCAAACCACTGTGTTCCATAACTAGCCTCGACAGTTTATCTGTGGCTGCCACCCCGCTTCATATACTCGTCACATGGGCCGGTCAGAGAGATTCCAGGCCAGAAGCGAAGGACTGTCCAACCACTGTGCGATTCAATCACTGCACGGATCACTGCCTACAAGCCTCCGGGGAGCTGCGCATCTCGTGGCGGGCCCACAACTAAGCCGCCTGCCGCCGCCGCCGTACTCCTCGGCTCCACCAGGACTGTGCCATCAGTGCTCCATTACACAAGGCTGACTCATGGCACATGGGGTCCCAGTGACGTCGCGGACCCCAAACAGGCTCAGGGTGCCCCCCGCTGTATGCGCCAGGTAATATTACTGCCCCGCAGGGAGCACACTCAGGGTAATTTGGCAGGATGATGAAGAATGTTTTCAAAGGGCTGGGCACTCTCCTCCAAAGCTGCCGGTTGGTCATCTTGCTGGTCAGGTCCCCAACTTCCCTTTAATAATAAACTCATAGGTAGGGGAAACTGTGGCATATTTAAAAGGTATAAGAACGTTTAAAAGGTCTCAGAGTATTGAAATGGGTATGAGTAGCAGTCCCTAACACCTTATACAATGCCTGCCTACCTTCCATAACAGGCACAGAAACAGTTCCGTAGCTAAGACAGAGTTTGGTGCAAATGCTGGAAATAAATGGATGCCCAAATAATAGGAATACTGAAAATTTGAGTAGCCTAATACGCTATAATTGCTGGTTATTACAACTACCAATAATCAACAATTAGAGGTCTACTCGTTGGGAAGACTAAGCAATTATACTATAGGACCAATAAGAGTAACCTACATGCAGAAAGGACCCTGAGTGACGAGTGTTGTAAAATGACTACGGGAAAAGAGCAAACAATGCTAATATGATGGTTCAGCGGGTGAATGGCGAGAGTGAGCCCATGTGAGTTGGTACCTGGCTAAAAGCAGTACACACTTTTGGTGGATACCAGAAATGGAACAGCAATGGGATTTCGACATGGGGGGCATTTTGTGAAATAGAACTTTAATGTAATTTGCACATCTCAAACATGAGTTTCACCTGTGAAGGATCCAACTCTATAAATACCACTCAGAAGGTCTTAAAGAGGAAGCAGACATACTGATTTTCGGTGTTGATGTATGTTGATATTCCATGAGATACTACAATGCAGACCATGACTCTATTCCTTTATTTAGGTAGGTAGGGCATATCAGGCAAAGGTCTTCTTAGCACACGGCTCCGTTCCTCCATCAACTGTAAATAATGGTCAGATTTCAGCCTGGGCACCGCATCAACAATCTGAGCAGTATCTAGTTTCCTCTCATTCTGCATTCTACTGCAGAAAACTACAACCCAAGGCACGACATCAAAGACTTAAAACTTAAAACAAAAACAAAATAAACTGCTGCCCTTGCAAACAATTAAATCGACAGAACTAGACCTATAATTGTGATCTACACCCTTTCCACACACTAAGAGCTACCGAAACACCTCTCACCAAGTCACTCATGAGGGGCCAGAACAGACATCCCAAAGAGTCTAAAACCACTCTAGTCCAAAATGAGTGGACCATAGTAATGAAAAAAGTCAAAGAAACAGTCTTGTAGCACATTTAAAAGCAGTCGGATATGACGATTAGGTCTAGAGGCAGAGAATTCCAGAGCCAGGGTGTAACGGCCTCACAGTACTGAGGGTGGATCTCCCGCTTGACCTCAAAGGTAAGCAGACCTCCAGGCTCAGTCAATGAACTCCGCACAGCATTATCACTACTCGGAACATACCACCTCATAGCAAATGCCTCTCTACGGCTCGCAACACACTTACCTGACTGCACCCCATGCACTCTAGGACATGCTTTCTGTGGCTCAGCATCAGTGTCAACATTTCCAGCAGTGATGAGACTTGTTGATGTCCTCCTGCACAGCCACCCGATGGCAGATTTGATGGTGGACGCCCCAAAGACGGGCTGTCCTGGTAACTGTGCCCTTAATCAATCTGCTGCAACCTCTGTCAATACGAGCAACAGCCTCTCTTCCTCCAGACGTCTCCTGCATATCGACTCTGGTCACTTACTTTTTTAAATGGTTCCCAAAGCTTTGAAGCTGGCAGTTGATGTTTTAAAAAACATCTTCTATAACATGATGCAGTGTAGAACATCACTTCTTTTATCAGGGCCCTAGATTCAGAAGTATATGCTGACAGTGTCGTAACAGGTCTGCATCCTTCAGCACTGTAAATATGATCTCTCCTACTCTACTGCATCCCGCACATAGTGCATACAAACATCTACAAGAGATTGATTCAAGCCTTCTAGAGAACACAGTACTGACTCCAAATATAGAAGTGTGAATCATGCTCAATGGCGCAGGAGAAAGAAGGATGTATACACACCACATGATTTTGTCCCCAAAGACTACTAATCATATTCCAATGCAGATGACGTGCAAGCTTCAATCACAAAAGCACTATAGGAGTTTAAGATGCAATCTTGTGATGAAATGAACCTCAAATCTGCCTTCTGCAGCAATGCATTTTGACTCACTTATATGATCTTCAGTTTATTCACTCACCTCCACATTTATCCAATAACTGTAATTTGTTTGTGCTATGCATTTTTCACACAGGCGCCCTCAGGAGGCCAATTACTGGAAATGTTTACATATCTAAGAAAACAAAATACACCGTAGACTTGTTCATAATAAACCAAACTGCATAATAGAAAATCTAAAGGCCCCTACATTAAAGAAACTAGATCAGAAAGCTCATTACTTCACTCCAAAATCTAATTAATGGTAGCAAAAATGCCTCAACCTCTTGGAGGCCGTGAGAAAATTGAGAGCACAGTCTTCCTCGTGAAAACTCAGAACTACTACACCAAGAAAGCAGCTATTTATAGATACATGCAAGAACACACTTATCAATATCAGAGAAGTGTGGCCACTGAAAATGCTGCTTTATTCACAATGTTTTCGTACCTTGTACATTAAACGTTTCAAGTTTACACATAATGTCACTATTAAACCAAAAGGACTGAGTATGTTGTCAGAACATGGATTGTGGGTGGAAAGGAATTGGGCCCCCTACACCCAGGTCAGAAAGGAGTTGTAATGTTACTATTGGGTGTCTCACTACTCAACTAGAATGGAACAGCACAGGCTAACGCGGAGGCCCATCGGTCGAGAGGTGCAGATTCAGATATTGTGAAAGCAAGAACAATGCAGATCGGGAACAAGGTGCACTGACCGAGCAGTAGATCTGCTTTAGTACTAGAATACCAGAGACGCTCCAGTTCAGAACTCAGATGCGTCGGCAAAACTGAGTTGGAAAAGCAGACCTTGCATCAAAACCGAAGCACCTTGAACGAACTTTGGGGGAAGGCCCAGTACTACTGGAATCAGTACAGGCCACCACTGAGCTCCATGTGGACGAAGACGTCAGAGTGACAGTGCTAAGACTGCAAAAAGAAACACCACCACATTGTTTACACCCCAATTTCTATGACCTTCTTTGTCCTTTAAAGAAATGGGGATTTTAGAGCTTATAATATAACAATATGCACCAGATATGAAAGAGCTCAAAATATTACCGGCTGTGACGAGTGCACTGCTGTTTCTGCTGACTGCATTGGTGTAGAAGCTGGTGATGGTAGAGTTGCTCCCTCCACAGCTTTGTGTAGATTACTCGCTGCAGCTGAAAATTAGAATTACAGATAGTTCAAATTAAATTCTGACAACAGCCACGTCGAGGAGTGCCAACTGTGCAAGAGACAACAACTGTCCGTGGAACTATTACAGGGAACCGTGAAATAATACTTGTGGTCCATTCGGAAAGAACATTGCAAGAGCACTGGGACTAGCTACAGGTAACAAAGTACAACGCTGGCTGTGGATGAGCTGTACACAAGGAGCTTTGTCTAAAGAAGAACAAGTTACTTACGTTCGCTGACGCTTTTTAGGTCTCGCCTGGCTATCGCGTAAGCGATCGCTCAGCGAAACTTATGTAGGGGCTTCAGAAAATGCTCCCAAAGGCTTCCCAGGCGGATCGGGTGGCGGTTACGCGCACAACCACACGCATTACATTTGCCACCAGCTACTTCCTGCGCATGCGCCGCCTCACGCATTCTGAGAGATTTAGTAAGGGGCACAAGACCTTAGGAATGCGGTTTATGGCCAGTGCATGTGAGGCATTCAAGCGCGAACCTGGCATCGGACTTGAAAGCAGCAGACTGCTTTCGCCAGCGCGCGCTCGGCCTCACTTCCTGCATCCCCTCTTACAACAATCAACTTTCGTTATAACTCACACCCCATATGCTCGTTCCCTCCCACCCTTCCTTTGATGTCCGCTTTTCTTGTTGTTTACAAACCACGCCACACACTGCTGCACGTCACACACTGCTGCACGTCACACACTGCTGCACGCCGCACACTGCCGCACGCCACACACTGCTGTGCACACTGCTGCATTACACACTGCTGCACGCCGCACACTGCTACACGAAACACTGCTGCACGCCTCACACTGCTGCATGCCTCACACTGCTACACGAAACACTGCTGCACGCCTCACACTGCTGCACGCCTCACACTGCTGCACGCCTCACACTGCTGCATGCCTCACACTGCTGCACGCCACACACTGCTGCACGCCACACACTGCTGCACGCCACACACTGCTGCATGCCTCACACTGCTGCACGCCGCACACTGCTACACGCCGCACACTGCTACACGCCGCACACTGCTACACGCCGCACACTGCTGCATGCCGCTGCACGCCACACACTGCTGCATGCCACACACTGCTGCACGCCGTGCACTGCTGCACGCCGCGCACTGCTGCACGCTGCACACTGCTGCCGGCCGCACACTGCTACACGAAACACTGCTGCACGCCACACACTGCTGCACGCCACACACTGCTACACGAAACACTGCTGCACGCCACACACCGCTGCACGGTACACACTGCTGCACGCCGCACACTGCTGCACACCACACACTGCTGCACACTGCTGCATTACTCACTGCTGCATGCTGCACAACACTGCTGCACGCCGCACACTGCTGCACGCCGCACACTGCTGCACGCCGCTGCACGCCACACAGTGCTTCATGCCTCACACTGCTACACGAAACACTGCTGCACGCCGCACACTGCTGCACGCCACACACTGCTGCACGCCACACACTGCTGCACGCCACACACTGCTGCACGCCACACACTGCTGCACGCCTCACACTGCTGCACGCCTCACACTGCTGCACGCCTCACACTGCTGCATGCCGCAGTCTTCCTCGTGAAAACTCAGAACTACTACACCAAGAAAGCAGCTATTTATAGATACATGCTAGAACACACTTATCAATATCAGAGAAGTGTGGCCACTGAAACTGCTGCTTTATTCACAATGTTTTCGTACCTTGTATCTGTGAACATGTGGAATTACGTCCACTGGGAGATGTCCAGGACAGGGACAACACGAGCTAACACAGGAGTGGCAGCCTTTGTCCTGGTGCAGTGAGCCCACAAGCCCTCAGAAGGGTTGCTTCTTCGTCAGTGCGTAGCAAATTTTTATGCAGAGTACTATTTTTCTGGAGACCGTTTGTTTCTGTACAGCCTTGCCTTTCTTAGCCCCAGTGACCCCAATGAAGAGCTGATCAACCACCTGGTGATCTATGGTGCATCCAATATAATACAACAGAGCTCTTTCAGGGTCCATACAATGGAGTCTCTCCTCCTTTGGATGGATGAGGCAGAGCAAAGAAGGCAGGCAGAGTAATGCTCTGGCCAATGTAAAACAGGATGACCACCTTTGGAAGAGAAAAGGCATGAATACGAGGAACCAGTTTGTCAGGAAAAAAGTTGGTGTATGGAAGCTGGACCGACAAAGCCTGAACTTCACTGACTCTCCTAGTCTGTGTAATGGGCCCCAGGAACATTGTTTACAGAGTCAAAAGCTGCAGAGGATAGCTATGCAGGGCCTCAAAGAGAGAACACATAAGGAAGGAATAGGTCCCTTACCATGTAAGCATCTATTCGTAGTGTGTAGTGCTGTAGATTAATATGCTTAGCATACTCCTGCCATCTAGTGTTGGGCTTGGACATTTGCAACTTTTTTTCTTCAAAGAAGTTCTTCGAGTCACAAGGTGTAGTGACTCCTCTTATAGTATATGTTGCGCATGATCATCAGCTCCTTTGTTAGATTGCTTTTAGCTCATCAGGTGAGCTTCGGATAGGAACAATATAGTGACAGAAAAGATGAGCATACAAGTGAAGATTAGGATAATATGAAATGTTAATATGTAAGTACATAAACCAACCAATAGTTGCCAGGGATGAGGGTGGGTGCATATGAATATATGGCACTACACGCTACAAACAGAAGCTTACATGGTAACATATTCCATTCATAGCATTTGTGTAGTGCCAGAGGCACTCCCATGTATTATGACCACGTGATGACCTTTGACTACCATTTTTTCAATTGATTTCATGTGATTTAGTTCACTGTACCTTTTGATTACATTTCGTGTCTCCTTAAAGCTTCTGAGTGGGAGTGTAACAGCCTTGCCAGGAACAGAATGTGTGGGATGTGCGTTTGAAAGCATGAGAGAGAGAAAAGTGTGGGATGTACTGTGTGGGAGTGTAGTGTTATATGCAGTGGTGCTCAAAGAACAAATTACTTACCTTCGGTAACGATGTATCTGTAAGAAACATTAGTTAGTTAGAGTCCTCACCTTAGAATATCCCCAGGCGTCAGGCTGGATCGGGAAAGATTTTGTAGCAATACCCTTTGCGCGTCGTTAGTCGTCGTCTGCGGCTCCGCGTCAGTCGTCGGCGTCGTGCGCCGGAATGACGTCGTTGGAGTACTTAGACGCCGCCCTTGCGCGCTGACGTCAGTTCTTATACATAGCTTTCCGAGCAAGGGACGCTGAGCCATGCAAGAGACCGACACTGGTGCCAAAAAATCTAGGGCCCTGAAAAGGATAGCCTAAACCCTAGATGTCGGTTCGCAGAACGGGGAGGCTGGGTGGGTCGGTGAGGAATCTAACTAACTAATGTTTCTTACAGATACATCGTTAGCGAAGGTAAGTAACTTGTTCATCTGAAAGAAACACGTTAGTTAGATTCCTCACCTTAGAATAGATACCCCAGCAATACCAACCGCAGATGTGGGCCTGCGAACCAAGATCACACCAAAAAGTCCTGGAGAACAGAACGGCCAAAGTGGCCATCTCTCCGGACTTGGCTGTCCAGGCAATAGTGCTTGGCGAACGTGTGCAGTGAAGCCCACGTCGTCGCCTGACAGATGTCCTGCAAGGGGACTCCCCGTCCCAGGGCAGTTGTCGCCGCTGTGGCCCGGGTGGAATGGGCTCTCAGACCAACAGGAGGGACCTTTTTCGCCAAGGAATAGCAGAGTTTACAACACGACCCATCGCGAGATGGTCCGCTTGTGCACAGCTTTACCCTTCTTAGCACCTACATATCCAACAAAAAGTTGGTCCACCCGGAACTGTTTAGTGCGGTCCAAATAAAGGGACAGCACACGTTTTGGGTCCAGACGGTGGAGCCTCTCTTCATCTTTTGATGGATGCGGAGGCGGAAAGAAGGTGGGCAGCGTGACAGATTGCCCGATGTGAAAGGGAGTCACGACTTTAGGAAGAAAAGAAGGACGTGTCCGGAGGACAACCTGATCCGGATGAACCGAAAGGAAGGGAGGCTTAGCTGACAGAGCCTGGAGCTCACTCACCCGCCTAGCAGAGGTGATAGCCACCAGGAAGGCAGTTTTCAGAGTCAGTAGACGAATTGGACAGTTGTGAAGGGGCTCAAAGGGAGCGCACATCAGAAAAGTGAGAACAAGGTTCAAGTCCCACTGAGGCATCACGAATGGAACAGGAAGGAACATATGAGTAATGCCCTTAAGAAAACGGGAGACAACAGGGGACTGGAAAAGAGAAGGCTGATCAGGAAGCCTTAAGAAAGCAGAGATTGCAGCAAGATAACCCTTCAAGGTGCCCAGAGCAGAGCCCTGCTGGGCCAAAGAAAGAAGAAAGAGGAGAACCTCAGAAAGAGGGGCAGAAAGGGGATCCACAGCCTTTGCTGTGCACCATGACACAAATTTGTTCCACCGGCAGGCGTATACCGTCTTTGTGGAGGGACGCCTGGCTGCCAGCATGACATCACAGACTTCAGGAGGCAAGTCAAATGGCATCAACTGTCGTCGCTCAATCTCCACGCATGGAGGTGGAGACTGGACAGGTTCGGGTGGAAGACCGTCCCCTGCTGCTGCGACAGAAGGTCCTCCTGAAGAGGCAGTCGTATCGGGGGATCGATGGACATACTGAGTAGCTCGGGATACCAGTACCTTCGTGCCCAATCCGGAGCCACCAAGATGACTTGGGCCCGGTCGCGCCTGATCTTCTTCAGCACTCTGGGCAAAAGTGGTATAGGCAGAAAGGCGTACAACAGACCGCAACTCCACTCGCGACGAAAAGCGTCTCCAAGCGAGTGCCGCCTTGGAAATTCCAACGCGTAGAACTGCTGACATTGCGCGTTCTCTTCGGTGGCGAATAGATCTAACCAAGGCTCTCCCCACTGCAGAAAGAGACCTTGCGCCACGTCCGAGTTCAGACGCTATTCGTGATCCATCATGCACCGGCGGCTGAGTTCGTCTGCTCTGGCGTTCAGAGAGCCCGCCAGATGTTGAACCACCAGGGTGATGCCCTGATGTCCCATGTCCAGAGGCGCAGAGCCTCCTGACAAAGGGTCCACGACCCCACCCCGCCCTGTTTGTTGCAATACCACATGGCGGTGGTGTTGTCCGTGAACACCTGCACGACACTTCCCCGGACAGAGGCAAGGAAGGCTTTTAGTGCAAGTCGGATCACCCTCAGCTCCAAGAGGTTGATATGGAGCCGAGTCTCCACCGGAGACCAGAGTCCTCTGATCTCCGCCTCTCCCATATGGCCCCCCCATCCCAGGAGGGACGCATCCGTCACTACGACATGCTCCGGTTGGGGTAGGGAGAGGGATCTGCCGCTGACCCAATCGCGATTCGTGAGACACCACTGCAGCTGGTTCGCAGTGCCCTCCGAGATCAAGACATGGTTGGACAGGTTGCCTCGATGCTGGGCCCACTGAAACTTCAGGTCCCACTGCAGAGACCGCATCCGCCACCTGGCGTGAGGTACCAACAGGATGCAGGAGGCCATCAGCCCCAGAAGCCGCAGCACCAACCTGACCGAAACCCAGGACAGAGGCCGGAAGATGGAAATCAGGGCCTGAATGTCCCGGACCCGCTGTTCCGGTGGATAGACCCGGAACTGCGCCGAATCGAGAACCGCCCCAATGAAAAGGAGCTTTTGGGAGGGACTCAGGTGCGACTTCGGCACATTGATGGAGAAGCCCAGCGAGTGCAGGAGGTCGGCTGTAGTCTGGAGGTGGGAGACGACTTGCTGGGGCGAGCCCGCCTTCAACAGCCAGTCGTCGAGATAGGGGAAGACTGGAACCCCTGATTGGCGCAGATGAGCTGCGACCACCGCCATCACTTTCGTGAATATCCGAGGGGCACTGGTGAGGCCGAAGGGGAGCACGGTGAACTGAAAGTGCTCCTGACCCACCGTGAACCGCAGGTAACACCGGTGGGCCGGCAGGATGGGGATGTGGAAATAAGCGTCCTGCAAGTCCAACGCTACCATCCAGTCTCCAGGGTCTAGGGCAGCCAGAACCTGTGCTAAAGTGAGCATCTTGAACCGGTCCTTCCGGAGGAAGGAGTTCACGCTCCTGAGGTCCAAGATCGGGCGTAGGCCCCCTATGCCCTTCTTGGGAACCAGAAAGTAGTGGGAATAACAACCACAACCTACTTCTGGACCAGGAACGCGCTCGACGGCCTCTTTGGCCAAGAGGGCCAAAACTTCCTCTCGTAGAAGATGCAAATGTTCCCCCGACATAAGGTGGTTCAGTGGTGGCATGGTTGGAGGGGTCGTCTTGAAGGGGAGGGAGTAGCCCCTTCGGACGATTTGCAGCACCCACCTGTCTGACGTGATGGAGCGCCAGTGGAGCAGGTGATGGCGAACTCTGCCGCCCACTGGCGTTGAATGGGCCTGAAAGCTCGGACTAGCGCGGGGACACACCGTCTTGAGTGTAACCAAGCGCTCTAAAAGTGGCTTTATTATTATTATTATTACTAGGAGGGCTTTGAGGCGGATGCTGCCGGGGTGGATGTGGACTGACCAGCACGTTGACCTCCAGTACCGCCTCGGCGGAATCCACGTCCGCGACCGTGACCGCGTGCAGGTTGGTTCTGCGGCCGGTGGCTGGGCGGACGTGAGGAGGCGCCCCTTCCTTGGCCACGAAAGAGACGAAAGGCGGAAGTTTGCGGCCGCGGGGCCAAAAGACAAAAGGACTTGGCCGTGGCCCGGGAGTCCTTGAACCGAGCCAGCGCACTGTCCGCCTTCTCACCAAAAAGGTGAGTGCCATCAAAGAGCATGTCCATGAGGGAACTCTGGACAGCCCCTGAAAATGACGTGGACCTCAGCCAGGCGTGACGCCGAAGCGCCCGACCCAGCGAGTCCGTGGTGTCAAGTCCACACCGTATGGCGTGCCGTGCTGCATCTCGACCGTCAGCAAGTGCTTGAGTGAGTCGTGCCCGGACCTCCACCGGGCACAAGGGCAGCACGTCCTCCACCGTATCCCACAGAGAGTGGGAATAACGGTCCAAAAGGCAAGCGGTATTTAAAGATCGCAGCCCCAAACTCAGGGACGAGAACAGTTTCTTGACAAACTGTTCCAACCTCTTGGATTCCCGATCCGGAGGAGCGGACGGGAAGGAGGATTGGGAGGTTGAGGCCTGGATAACCAGACTCTCGGGGGTGGGGTGTTGGGAGAGGAAACTGGGGTCGCCCGGAGCAGGGCAGTGGTGCCGGGCAACGTTCCGGTCCACAGGAGGAACCGTGGAGGGCTTGGACCAAGTGCCCTGCAGAACGTCTATGAGGGCCTCATTAAACTGCAGCAGAGGCTCAGTGGAGCTTGCTGTCGGTTGAAGGACCTCTGTGAGGACGTTAGTCCTCACGGGCCTAGGGCTTCGGCCGCCTTGCGCAGCACCACTGAAAAAGCTGCACCCTCCTCCGAGGCCCCAGTCAGAGGAGACATGAAGCCAGCGTCCGGCGAAGTGTCCAGACCACTGGCATCCCCCAGTTCGTCTGCCCAGTCCTGTGCAAGTTGACCCTGGAGGGCCATAGGGTCCTCAGAACCCTCCCAGTCGCCCCCGTCATCCGATTCCTGATAAACAGGAGGAACGATCGGAGCCGGACGGTAGATTAAACGGTCATCCATCGACGTCGGGTGCGGCGCCGGACGGCACCGCACCGGCGTCTGGTCCGGAGAGGGGCTGAACCGGGGAACGGCGTCGTCCGGAGACGGCGCCGGAGGTGGAACCGGTGTCGGCGCCGGCAGAGGAGGCGTCGTGAGGTCGACCTGCGCCGACCGAGATCCAGGCCTGGATCCCTCGGGGACCTGCGGCGTCTGGGCCGGAGCCGTCGACGGCGCCGGGGCCGGACCCGCCGGCACGCGAGGTCGCCCAGTCGAACCTGCGGGGCCCGAAGGCACGCCTACAGGCGTCGACGGCGGAGCCAGGCCCCTCATGGCCGAGAGGAAGGCACTGACCTCCGCCGGAGTCGCGTCAGTCCCAGGGACCGGCGGGTATGGGGACGGACGTGGCTCCTGCGGCTCCGACGGAGCCGCGGGGGTGGGACCACCCTGACCCTCAGCCGAGTCGCGCGACCGGCGAGGGGAGTCCGAAGAGCGATGTCGTCTCTTGGACTTCTTGGAGTGCTTCGACTTACCCGAAGACCCCAACGAGCGATGACGATGGCTGCGGCTCCGCGATCGGTCCTTGGACCTCCTCCTGGACCGGGACCGAGAGCGGCGCGGAGCCGAAGCTCGAGAAGCTTACGGGACCGCTCCCGCCTAGCTTTCGACGTCAAGGCCTGGCAATAGAGGCACGACTTCGCGTCATGGTCGGCCCCCAGGCAATAAAGGCACCGGCGATAGTGATCAGTCAGCAACATCAGGCGATGACAGGCGTCACAGGCCTTGAAACCAGGCATCCTACCGGCACCAGAGTCGAGTCGATAGACCAAAAGAAGTCAAAAAGTTAGTCAAAAAATGACTAGGGGTAAGCTCTTCCCGGATCGGCGCTTACTGGCGTGGAAAAAAGAAGAACTGACGTCAGCGCGTGAGGGCGGCGTCTAAGTACTCCGACGACGTCATTCCGGCGCACGACGCCGACGACGGACGCGGAGCCGCAGATGACGCCTACCGACGCGTAAGGGGTATTGCTACAAAATCTTTCCGGATCCAGTCTGACGCCTGGGGATATTCTAAGGTGAGGAATCTAACTAACGTGTTTCTTTCAGATTGTGCATTATGTTAAACATTGGGAAATGAAGTGTGTGAAGCTACAGGCAGTGGTGCACAAATGTGCGCTGTGTTGTACACTGACAAGTTTTATGAAGTATTTATTATTGGCTTTGACATGCCCTCATGCCATATCGAATTCTGACTCTGTCTAGCCTGAGCTTTGCACACAAGAGGGCCCCCAGACCACTCACTTTGTTTAGGCTATGTTCAAGATTATTTTCTGTACTTTTGAAGATGTTTTCTACTTTCTCAAGCTTCACTAAGATAAGGGGCTGGAACATGTGGGAGTGCAGAAGAATTTGTGAGAACTCCTTTGCCCTTGGAATGCTTGTGGGAGATAAGCAGACTCCAGTAAGTTTCCTTGGCACAGAGAAGGCCTTCTCGGAAACGTCTAGTGCATTGCGATAAAAAAAACTGGGGTCTGTCGACTTGGAAAGCGGGATTCTGGACCTGAAGGACGGACGCATCTTATTCAGTGCAGAAGTTCCCGGCTTGCTGAGTCTCTTGACCCCGGTTGTGAATCCTCCAGTCTGGTGTGGGCTAAGATGAAGTTATTGCAACCGGTGATGTATTTTCTCTGATTATTAGCATTGTGATGTGTGAGTGCCTTGGAGTGCACATTCAAGTCTCCAGTGGTTCTAATCATCTGATGCATTCAGTGTATATATCTTTATATCTTTTCATGCGTTCCTTTGATTCTTTGTGTCTGATTACTTGCATTTAACAGTGCCCATTTCTTGGAGTGGACGGCCAGTATTATCATTATTATCTGCTTGTATTTTGTTCCATGCATTTGCTTATTTGTATGTGTGTTATTATTGCATATATATATATATATATATATATATATATATTTCTATATACATTTATATGTGGTTTCATTTGACATCTGGGAAAGCCTTTCTGTTAGAGTGCTGCACAAAAAAAAAACACGCTTTATTCTGAAAACTGTCTTTTGATGTGCCTCATTTGAAACCCCTTTCCAGGTGTTTTTCTTGCTTCGCCGTGTGTGTGCCTCAGTGTGGGAGTGCAGTATTTCAATTATTTGGGTGTGCAAAGCAACACAGTGTGTTGGCCGTAGATACAAATGCCTAGCATCTAATGTTAAGCAGTGCTCCCTAAAAGCGGTGGTTAGCTAGTGGTTGACTGTGACAAGGAGCCCGGCCCCGACAGAGACTACTCATGCCCGCCTCTCACTGACTGTGTGTCTCCCTCCATGTCCCCTCTTTACCTCCAGGCCCCGGTGTCCCGGGACGGAACGACAGCCTTCGGAAGCACTGGCACTCCAGGTGAACACTGTTTCTTTAATTGGGATGAACTAACAGCAGACCACGCCCCCGTGGAGGACGTCACAGATACGGAGCCAACATATCCCGGAAGTCGAGTAGGAGAGAAGTGTGTGATCACCGGAGAGGAGCGGAGAGACCGAGGAGAGGAGCGGAGAGAAGCGGATAGAGAGAGGAGAGAACCGAGGGAAGAGCGTAGACGAGGAGACGACCGGCGAGACCAACGGACATCAAGCAGCGGTGCCGGTAGCAGAGCCAGGAGGCCAACGACCCTGTGACTCGCCCCGCCACGTTTCCGTGGGAGAAGCGTGGCACCAGCAGGTGGGCCTAGAACCTAAGAACCGTATCCCTGACCGTACCCTTCCTCACAACCCTCGTCACGTAGGTTAGGAGTACTGAGCACGGTGAACCTCCTCCACTCCCTGGCCCCTTTCACGCCGCACTGACACACCTCTACCTTCTGTCCTTTCTTTACCCCCCCCCGATCCTGAGGACCGGATAATCGCCCTGTCACGAAGACCTCGGCACCCTGGAGCGGAGCCGGAGAGGGAAGACGCCCCCTATCCGTCGCCTGGCCCAAGACATCGAAGAAGAGAACACCTTGCCGTATTACCGCCCAGCGATAAGAAGGAAAAGTGTGCATAAAAAGAATAAAACAACACGAGAAACCACTCCTGTCTCCGAGCCTCATTGCATCCCGCAACAAGTGGTGGAGAATGCGGGCATGAGCACCGACATCTGTAAGGAAAAGTTGGATGAAATCATGCAGCACATCATACACGGACAGGAGCAGTTAGGGTGGGTGGTGGAGCAACAACTGAAGTCTGCAGAAGCGGATAGGGAGACCTTTAAAGCCACCATCACGGCTCAGTTGGATGGCATCCACACGATGATTCGAGATCCTGTTGCCGGTTCCGTCCCCAGCTCCAGACCGACTCCTCCGGGGCCGTCCGGTATTGCACTACAGAAGTATGTGGCAGGAGAGGATCCCGATGCGTTCCTCTTAAATTTTGAAAGGGCTGCCCTAGCGTGCGGGTGGCCTGTGGAAAAGTGGCCATTTTTCCTCGCCCCCTTGCTCACCAACGAGGCATAAGCGGCCTATCAGGTGGCCAACGCGACCGGCACAGTACCTTATGTCACTATCAAGGCCATTATTTTGGACCATCTGGGGTTAGACGCTGGAGCATACAGAGTGCGTTTCAGAAAAGAAAGAGGGAGGCCTGGCGAGAACCCCAAGACTCTGTTCTTCCGCCTAAAAATGGCTGCCGACAAGTGGTTCACTCCAAACACCAGCACAAAAGAGGATATAATGGACAAGGTGTACCTAGAGCAATACCTGGAAGCTCTACCCTTCAGTACCCAAAGGTGGCTACGACAGCAACCACGCTTGACCGTGGCCCAAGCCATAGAGATGGCGGCTTCCTACACACGAGCACAACCACGGAATGCTCCATGGGAATCAGAGAAACCAACACGCCCCTCTCCGTTGAAGCCGGAAAAAAAGCCACGCCCTCTCGGAGAAAGCCTCCCTCTGAAGCCCTTCAAACCGGAGACCTACCCCGTCAAAGGACCACAGTGTTTTGAATGTGGGAATTGGGGACACATCGCCCGCTTATGTCCTCACCGCAGGCCCACAGAAGAACCCATGGAAGTGGGATACGTCCCCAGATCGGTCCTGTACACCGCGGAACTTGGGAGTTCCTTCTATGTAAGTCTAAGGGTGAATGGGAAAGCGGTCCGGGCCCTCCTTGATTCTGGGTGCCGACAGTCAGTGATACAAGGGAGGTGGGTAGAATCCAAACAGGTGGTTCCCCAGTCCGTTGTGAACATCAAGTGTGTCCATGGGGACGTCAAACCCTATCCGGTAGCCATCCTAAGTCTCGAGCTCCCGGGAGGGGCTCAACATAGAGTGAAATTGGGAGTCTTAGAGGCATTACCCGAGGAGTTGATAATAGGGACAGACAATCCTGAGTTTCTGGATCTCTTTTTTCGGTCCACCTCTAGGACATCCTCACCTACACAGACCTCCCTACCTAAGGGGCAAGCCCATCCAGCGTATGTTACACCAGAACCTTGGGTGGGGGACAAAAGCTTCAGTTTCGCCCAAGCAAACGACCGTTCTCTCTTTAATGCCTGGGAGCAGGCTCACCAGTCAAAAGACGACCCCAACCCCAAATACCCACGGTTCACCATCAGGGAGGGATTGTTGTACAGAGAAGGGAATAAAGACGGGCCTCCACAGCTGCTAGTGCCCTCCCCCTTTCGTGAGCAGATAATGTTCTATTCCCATTCCCATCTCCTTGCAGGACATATAGGGAGTGAAAAGACGACCCAGAATGTACTGAGATATTTCTATTGGCCCGGGGTCTATAAAGACATCAAACTGCATTGTATGGCCTGTGAGGTTTGTCAAAAGAAAAACATACAGCGCCCCCCCCAAGTTCCCTTACAGTCTTTACCTATTATAGGAACCCCCTTCGAAAGGGTGGGCATGGACCTAATAGGACCCCTGCCAAAAACCAAAAGGGGGAATCAATACGCGCTGGTTATAGTCGACTATGCCACCCGCTTCCCAGAAGCCTTCCCATTGCGCAACCCCACCACCCGAGTGATAGCTGACAAGATGATCGAATTATTCTCCCGAGTGGGTTTCCCGAAGGAAATTCTGACGGATCAGGGTTCTCCGTTTATGTCCCGCCTAATGAAGGAAGTATGTCAACTAGTGGACCTCCGTCAGATAAGAACATCCGTCTATCACCCCCAAACCGACGGCCTGGTGGAACGATATAACGGGACCCTCAAGACCGTCATAAAAAAGATGCTCACAGTGAGTGGGAGAGAGTGGGATGCTATTCTTCCTTTGGCCCTGTATGTCATACGAGGGCAAAGCCAAAGCAGTCTGGGATGCTCGGCTTTTGAGATGCTCTACGGACAGCAACCACGTACGCTACTAGAGATGACCAAAGAGGCCTGGGAGAAAGATACAGGGGAAAACCATGGAGTACTAGAATATACACAAGATCTGAAAAATAAGCTGGGAAAGCTACGAGAACTGGCCTACGTACACCTGACCCAAAGCCAAACCCGACAAAAACACTGTTATGACAAAGGAAAAAAATGGAGACAACTAATGATAAACGACTGGGCTTTGGTGTTATTACCTTCGGCAACCCGACGATTTCACACTGAATGGATGGGACCGTATAGGGTTACCGCCACCATTGGAAAAACCAGTTACCGATTACAAATATCACCAAGGAAAACACAAGTGTACCACATAAATTTACTAAAAAAATGGATAGGCCCTCCTCCCACAGATGTACACATGGCGAGGACACCACCCGGTCCTCTGGATTCTACGTTGGGGGACCTGAACATAAACGACGAGCTTACCCGACACCAGAAGGATACATTGCTCGAAACTCTAAGTCCATATGATCGTTTGTTTTCGGATGTGCCCGGGAAAACCACGGCGATAGAACACCGAATCGATACCCCTCCAGGAACCCTAGTGAAGAAAAAACCATACCGTATTCCAGCCGCCAAACGGCCGGCTATACAGAAGGAGGTCAGGGAAATGTTACGCCTTGGGATCTAACGGCCATCTCGGAGTGAATGGTCGTCACCGATTGTAATGGTACCTAAACCTGATGGGAGTACCAGGTTTTGTATGGACTTCCGGGCCTTAAACCAACTGTCAACATTTGATGCCTACCCCATCCCACGTGTGGAGGAACTCATCGAGCAATTGGGTGAAGCCAAATATATCAGTACACTGGACCTAACAAAGGGGTACTGGCAGGTACCACTGAGGGAGGAAGACCGCAAGAAAACGGCTTTTGCAACCCCAGATGGGTTGTTTGAATTCAACGTCCTACCTTTCGGCCTGCATGGGCCCCCCGCAACATTCCAAAGGTTAATGAATGAAACTCTTCGAGAACACACGGCCTTCACATCAGCATACCTTGATGACATCATCATCTTCAGCACCAGCTGGGAGGAACACCTTCGTCATCTGTCTTTAGTTCTACAAGCCCTAAAGAGAGCGGGACTACACATAAACGCAAAAAAATCCCGAGTAGGGTATCAGAAGGTGAAATATTTGGGATACATACTGGGCCACGGGGTCATTGAACCCCAGATCGAGAAGGTCAGGGCTATTTCAGACACTCCTTTTCCCGCCACAAAAAAAGAAATGAGGGCCTTTCTCGGGCTGATAGGCTATTATAGAAGATTCATCCCCTCCTTCTCAGAAATAGCCGCCCCGTTAACAGACACCCTAAAACGACAATATGCACCACAGGCTTTACTGACACCATCACCGTCGATGTGGAAAGCCTTTAATACCCTTAAAGGGATCATTACCACAAACCCGGTGTTGGCATCCCCTGACTACAACAAGCCCTTTATACTTCATACGGACGCCTCGGACTATGGGGTGGGGGCAGTGTTGTCACAAATGACAGACGGAGGGATTGAGCACCCCATACTGTATATCAGCAGGAAACTGTTCCCCAGGGAGGTGAAGTATCCCACAATAGAAAAAGAGTGTTTAGCTATCAAGTGGGCGGTGGACAAGTTGCGATATTACTTGGAAGGACACCCATTCACCCTATACACGGACCATGCCCCATTACAGTGGATGAGCCGAAACATGTCAAATAACCCCAGAATATTGCGCTGGTTCCTGTCCCTACAACCCTTTTCGTTCACCGTCCTCCACCGTAAGGGTGTTGAGAACTGTAGCGCGGACTTTCTCTCAAGGCACCCTCTCCCCGAGCGGGAGAATCCAAGGGGGGAGGTGTGTGACAAGAAGCCCGGCCCCGACAGAGACTACTCATGCCCGCCTCTCACTGACTGTGTGTCCCCCTCCATGTCCCCTCTTTACCTCCAGGCCCCGGTGTCCCGGGACGGAACGACAGCCTTCGGAAGCACTGGCACTCCAGGTGAACACTGTTTCTTTAATTGGGATGAACTAACAGCAGACCACGCCCCTGTGGAGGACGTCACAGATACGGAGCCAACATATCCCGGAAGTCGAGTAGGAGAGAAGTGTGTGATCACCGGAGAGGAGCGGAGAGACCGAGGAGAGGAGCGGAGAGACCGAGGAGAGGAGCAGATAGAGAGAGGAGAGAACCGAGGGAAGAGCGTAGACGAGGAGACGACCGGCGAGACCAACGGACATCGAGCAGCGGTGCCTGTAGCAGAGCCAGGAGGCCAACGACCCTGTGACTCGCCCCGCCACGTTTCCGTGGGAGAAGCGTGGCACCAGCAGGTACGGGCTCGTATAGCGGGCTGGGCAGGACGCCGTAGTGGGCCTAGAACCTAAGAACCGTATCCCTGACAGTACCCTTCCTCACAACCCTCGTCACGTAGGTTAGGAGTACTGAGCACGGTGAACCTCCTCCACTCCCTGGCCCCTTTCACGGGATTGGTTTTGAACGCCGCACTGACACACCTCTACCTTCTGTCCTTTCTTTACCCCCCCCCCCATCCTGAGGACCGGATAATCGCCCTGTCACGAAGACCTCGGCACCCTGGAGCAGAGCCGGAGAGGGAAGACGCCCCCTATCCGTCGCCTGGCCCAAGACATCGAAGAAGAGAACACCTTGCCGTATTACCGCCCAGCGATAAGAAGGAAAAGTGTGCATAAAAAGAATAAAACAACACGAGAAACCACTCCTGTCTCCGAGCCTCATTGCATCCCGCAACATTGACGTAGATGTTTGAGAAAGTGTTCCTAATACAGCTTGACCCACTCTTGTCTGTTGATTTCCTAACACATCAACACAACAGTGCTTTGTGAATGTATGTGGGTTATTCCATGTAGCTGCTTTACAAATATTTGCTAGTGGGACGTTTCCTAAAAGAGCAATTGAGGCTCTTTTTAGGTCTCGCCTGACCCAGCGCATGCGCTGGTCTGGCGAGACTTATTGAGAGGGCTCCAAAAGGTGCTACCAGGCCAGCCTAGAGCTACAGTGCATGTGCGCGGGCGCGCGCGCCGCGCTTTACCGCGATTACTTTCACTTTCACGGCTGCTTTGATGTTTGCTCGCGATCACTTTGACGGCCGCTTGGCATTGCCAATAGGTCTCGCTTTTGGGACCTTATAAGTATTTAGTTATGCAACTGTTGCATGGCTAAACACTTATAAGGTCCCAAAGGCGAGACCTATTGGCTATGCCAATGCTTGTTTATTTGTGGAGTGAGCTCTTGGAGTTGCAGGTAATACTCTCTTTGCGATAGCAAGTCTGAATACCTCTAACTACCATCTAGCTATTCCTAGTTTGCCTACTGGAGAATCCTGCTGTGGCTTTGCAAATTCAGCAAAGATTTGTTACGTTTTGAGTAAATGTTTAGTTCTATCTATGTAATACATTAATGCCCTTTTAACATCTAATGTGTGGTGAGCTCTTTCTGCTACTGAATCTGGTTTAAGGAAGAAAACAGGGCGGTCTATTGTTTGGTTCCCATGAAAAGATGACACTACTTTAGTTAGAAATTTTGGATTAGTACGAAGTACCAGTTTTGCAGGATAGATTTGGAAGAAAGGCTCTTCTAATGTAAGCTCTTGGATTTCACTTATTCTTCTCAGGGAAGTGATAGCTACTAAGAAATCCACCTTCCATGTGAGGAATTGAACATCACAGAAATGAAGTGGCTCAAAGGGTGGTCCCATGAGTCTAGTGAGAACACTCTTACGGTTCCAGACTGGTGCTGGTGGGGTGGAAAGTAGAATGACTCTCTTTAGTCCTTCCATAAAGGCTTTAATTACTGGAACGTTGTGTGTTTTGCATGTAAGTAGCTAGAGCTACTAAATGTAGTCTAATGGATGTGTAAGCAAGAACTGCTTGCTGTAAATCAAAGAGATAACCAATAAGGTCTTGCACTCTTGGTGATAGCGGTTGGATTTGTCCATTTGAGCAGTAATGTACAAATCTTTTTCAATCTACCACAAAACATGCCTGTGCAGCTTTACATGCTTGTTTTAGCAAATCCATGCACTCTCCTGGGAGATTAAGGTGTCCAAGACCACAGGAACCAAATCACTAGATTGAGCTGTGTAGGGGATTTGGGCATATGACCCTTCCGTGGTCCAAAGTTAAAAGATGTGGCCAGAGAGCTAACTTCTCCTGTGGCACTACACCTAGTTGTAGTAGGGTTGTGAAACATGCTTCTTGAGCCGATGTTGGGGTTATTAGGATTAGTGTGAGGAATGTCTGTGTTAGCTTTTGCACCACATATGTAATGAGTGGGAGAAGGGGAAAAGTGTACGCCCCTATCCCTGACCAATTGATCCATAGGTCACTGCTTTTAGATTGGGGGTGAGGAAACCCGGAGTCGAAGCTTTGGCATTGTTGCGAGTTGCAAATAGGTCTATCTCCCACCATCTGAAGTATGAATGGAGAAGTGTAATGTTGATTTCCCACTCGTATACTTGCTGATGCGTTCTGCTGAATATACCTGCGAAGTCGTTGTCCACCCCTGGTAGGTACACTGCTAGGAGGTGGACTTTGGGATGTATGGCCCAATGCCATATGTGCTCTGCTAGGAGGGAAAAGAGTGTGTGCTCCTGTTTTTTAATAGAATGCATTGCAATCATGCTGTTGGTATGTATGATGACTAATTTGTTCTGAAGATGATTCTGAAAAGCCTTTAAAAAGCTAGTTGAATTGCTAGAAGCTCTAGATGATTGGTGAGAAAGCATTTCTGAAATGCTGACCATAGACTGCGTAGCGTGAGGTTCTGCATATGTGCCCCCCTGATCCTGAAGGGATGCATCTGTGATAATGGTGATTTGTGGAACTGGGGCTTTGAAGGGCCGACCCTACAACAGATTGTTGCTGTTCCTCCACTACAGCGAGCAATGGGTCTCTGGCCCAACCAACACTAGACGCGTTGCGCCGCGGGGTAAGTGGATGTCGCCATGGTACCTTGGATCCTCTTTGTGGTCCTTATCAGTGCCCTATTTGTTCCTTCACTCTTCCGGCACCACAACCCATCCTGTTCTTTCAACCTAAATCCCCTAGAGCTCGCATTACTGGTCCCGTACGGGCCTCTGATATCTGTTCGCCTCTTAAAATATTTCTTTTGAATGTAAGGTCATTGGCCTGCCACTCGCAAGAAATCTTTTCACTGATTATTCATGAAAATCCAGATATTTTCTTTTTCACCGAAACGTGGCTTCACGATAATTCTATGGCTGTGATTAACTTAGCCCTCCCAGTAGGCTATACCATGCACTCATCCCATCGTAATGGCAGAGGTGGCGGCATCGCAGTCGCGGTAAAAACTTGCTATTCGTGTGCCTGGTCACCCACCACTATAGCTGGATGTGAGAGCGTGCACTTCAACATCACTGTAAGTCCCCACTTCACCTTCGCGGGACTTTTAATCTATAGGCCTCCCGGTCCTGATGGAGCTTTTCGTGTCAGCCTTCCGGATGTGGTCTCTTCTTTAGCTCTGAAAACCAATAATTTTACGGTCATTGGTGATCTGAACCTCCATATGGAAGCACCACTTTCCAACCCAGTCCAAAGCTTGCTTTCTGATCTTGAGGCATTTCAATTAGTCCAACTGGTTAAATTCCCGACTCATATCGGCGGACACCTGCTGGATCCTTTTCTGACAAACATCTCCTCTAATATTGAAGTGCTCCAGCCCAAGCCTATGGCCTGGACTGATCACTATCTGATCGAAACGCATATTGCTATTAACATCCCTCTAGCCAATAACAACTTGCCTAAGACTCTCAAGCGTCCTTGGAGAAACTTAAACCTAGAGCACTTTCACCATCTGTTGCTGCAGCACCAACCTCAACCTCCTCAGGAAGTTTCCCGTGGCTATGACGATTTTTGTAAGTGGCTTGACCAGTCTCTGGATACCCTTATATCAGCTAGGTGGAGCAAGGCTAAATCCGGCTCCCCCAGTCCCTGGTATGACGAATCTCTTAGGGTACTGAAAGCATCTTGTAAAAAAGCAGAACGCGCTTGGCGCAAAAACTATGATACTGATCTTAAAGCAGCCTATAGATCTTGCATCAGGATGTATCATAGGGCCATATGTTCAGCCAGGGCTGCTTTTTACTCACAAGAAATAAAAAACAGTACTAACCCTACCAAGACCATTTTTAGGGTGTGCAAGGACCTCACCAACAAAAGAACCGCCTCCACGTTCATTGCCTCTATGACACACTGTGAAGATCTGGCCTCGTTTTTCGTTGAAAAAGTGGAGGCTATATACAGGTCGTTTGCTATGCCTTTCGTTAGTGAAATTAACAGTGCCCCTCTGACCTCTAAATCCTTATTAGCCATTCCAGGTCCTACCCAAGAGGAGTTCCTAAATTTGACGATCAAAGTTAAATCAGGTTCTCCGGATGACCCTATGAGACCCATGCAATTTCGTGATTTCGCCGATTGCTGTTACCCGGCGATGCAGAGCTTAATTGATCTCTCTTTTAGAACTGGTAGTGTTCCCACTGCTTGGAAGCAGGCCACTATTATACCAATTCTAAAAAAACCTTCTCTTGACCCTTCCAAATCAGAGCATTACCGACCTATTTCCCTCCTTCCTTGGATGGCTAAATTAGCCGAAGCTCACGCCAACAGGATTTTATCCCTCCACCTGCAAGAAGCAAACATACTAGATAACTCCCAGAATGGGTTTCGAGCCGGTCATAGTACCGAGACCGCTCTCTTGGCGGTGGTGGAACATATCAGGAAAATACTAGACCAAGGTCAGACGGCGGCACTGATCCTATTGGAACTAAGTGCCGCTTTCGACACGGTCTCCCACCACATCCTTTTACACCGCCTCGTGGAGGCAGGAGTTGGAGAACAAGCGCTTGACTGGCTTCGATCATTTCTTACGGGTCGAACCTTTAAAGTTTCTACTCCTCCCTACATCTCTGCCCCACGCCCCATTCTGCAGGGAGTTCCACAGGGTTCGGCCCTCAGCCCCACCCTTTTTAATTTGTATGTTGCACCGCTGGCGCAGGTAGCTGCCAGCTTTGGTCTTACAATAGTGTCATACGCCGATGATACACAGCTGGCGGTATCACTTAATGGCGATTCCAACATGAACGCCCCCACCTTTCAGGCAGCCCTCAAAGCTGTCGCCGGTTGGATGGCGAACAATCGCTTACAACTCAACGCCACCAAGACGGAGGTCATTCTTTTTGGTAGAGACAGCGAGCTCTGGGGAGACCAATGGTGGCCTCCTGAATTGGGTCCTATCCCTACTCCAGTCGCCGAAGTCAGAAACTTGGGCGTATGGCTTGACGATCAACTGTCTTTTATTCCCCACATCAAGCGTGTCGCGGGAACTTGTTTTGGTGCTCTACAATGCCTACGGCCTATTTTTAAATTTTTTGACGCAGACACCAGGCAGATCATAGTCCAAGCTCTGGTGCTGACCAGATTGGACTAAGCCAGTTCCCTGTTTCTGGGTGTTAATCAAGCTGAGCTTGCCCGCCTTCAGCGGGTACAAAATGCGGCGGCCAGGATGCTGGTCGGCCTCCCTAAATTTGTTTCTGCTCGCAGCACTATCCATGATCTCCATTGGCTCCCAGTAGGCCAAAGAATCAAGTTCAAGGCTTTGTGCCTTACTTTTAAAATTCTCAATTTGGCCTCCCCTCCTATTCTCACCCAGACCATTCTCCATTATGTCCCCTCAAGAGCTCTTTGGTCTGCAGGGTCCAATCTGGCCATTGTTCCTCGTTTTAAAAAGTCCAGAATGGGTGGACGCTCCTTTTCGGTGATGGCGGCTACATTATGGAACTCTTTGCCTGCCTCACTTCGTTCCATCCACGATTTGTTTCCGTTCAGGAAACAATTAAAAACCCATTTATTCTCCTCTGTTTAGTTCAGTGTTCTGGTCTTCATTGTTGTGTTGTGTGTTCCATCTCCTAAAGCGCCGGGACGCCTCTTGGCTGCGGCATCTGTGCGCTATATAAGAAAATAATAACATAACATCCTGTAGATTCCCCTCCACTTGAGACCATTGTGATTGAAGAGTGCGTTGAAGAGGACACATATGTAGTCGAGTGTTTGGTACTATGGATATGCATGATGCCATCATTCCAAGAAAACTCATGATCGTCTTTACTGTTACTTGACAATGTGGATGAAATAGAGGTAATGCTAACTGGCGCTTTTGTACCTTTTCTGGACTAGGATAGGCTTTGGCTGTAACTATAAATGTTGCGTCAAGGAAAGGCTTCTCTTGCAAAAGTTGGAGGTGAGACTTTGCTGTTTTGAGAGTAAAGCTTAACTTGTGTGGAAGGTTGATCAACTATTGAGTGTCCTTAAGACATTGCTGTTTGGTGAGACTTTTGATGAGCCAATCGTCCAGATATGGGAACACATGTATGCCCCCCCACCTTCTGAGATGAGCAGCATTCAAGGCATTTGGGGAATGCCCTTGGAGCTGTAGTTACTCCCAAAGGTAACACCTTGAACTTGTAGTGCTATCTACGGTCAGTTGATTTGAAAACAGAGATAGCGAAGGTGCGCTGGATGTATAGGAATGTTGAAGTAAGCGTCTTTGAGGTCTATAGCGGTCATGAAATCTCTTTGCTGGAGCAATGGTATCTGTGAGAAAGTGGGTTTCTGTTGCAGTAAACGCCCCCCCCCATTTTTTCTTTTTTTTGTTGCCAGACTACTGATGCTCTTTGACTTGATGTGCTCTGTGGCCCTGCCAATCAGGACCCCAGGGCCTGTGTTCTTCCCTCAAAACAAAACCCAATTGACAGCTCTGGCCACAGGAAGGTGCCTGGTAAATGGTACCCCATGTACCCAGGGCACTGTGACCAGAGAAGACTCCTAAGGGCTGCAACACCAATTGTGCCACCCTTAGAGGCCCTGTACCCTGGCACACACACACTGCCTTTGCAGGCTTAGTGTCTGGGTGCAGAACAAAACACAGAGTCGACATGGCACACATCCCTGTGTGCCATGCCCACAACACACTGCCCTGGCATACCTCAGTCACCCCTCTAGCTGGGTGCCCTATGCCAGTGGTAGTGCATGAGCACTGTACCCCTACAGTACCCAGGTCCATTCCTGTGCACAGTAAGTGCAGTGCTGCCATTAAGAGTATATGGTGCTGGGAAATCGTCATCACGAACTCCACAGCACCATAATGGCTACACTGAAGACTGAGAAGTTTGGTATCAAACTTCTCAGCACATTAAACCAACACTGATGCCAGTGTGGGATTTAATGTAAAATGCACGGCAGAGGGCATCTTAGAGATGGCCCCTGAAACTAACCAAATGCCAGCGTCCTGTTTGAGAGGTTGCCTAGGCTGCCACCCAGCAGACATGTTGCTGGACCCCTGGGTAGAGAGCCATCCGCTCTCGTGGGCCTGCAACAATGCACATCCTGGGCGAGGTGCTGGGTCTACTCCCCGAGGATCGGCAGGGGAAGCTTCAAAGGCATGCCGCCTTTGTGAGCTTCTCCAGGCCACTTGCTGTACTTAGCAACTGGCCCCCACCGGTTCTGACCCTAACTCTGGCGGAAAGATCGGCGGGAAAACCCAAGTGAGGAAATGGGGTGTGTCAGCCTCTGCCAACCCCACCCCTCAGGTGGGGGAGGCGAGGTGAAGCACAACCCCGGGCTCTTGCCATCTTGAGGATGGGGTGCCCTACCCAATCAGGACTAGGCTCCTGCCCCCTCCCACTGGAGAGTGGCAGGATAGGGGGTGTACCCACCCCAGGGAAGGGACCCTTTGGTCCCTCACCTTTACCTACCTGTAACGCCCCTAAATTTAGTATTTAGGGGCACCCTGAACCTTCCTTCCTCAGATCCCGATTCCGAAACAAGAAGAAGAAGAAGAAGAAGAAGAAGAAAGAAGACCTGCTGTGCAGCTGCTAACAAGAGGACGACACCAACTGACTTGGCCCCAGCCCTACAGGCCTGTCGACCTTCGAACCTGCTCCTGCTAAACACCGGTGTCTCCAGTGGTCAGCAACCTCGAAAACCCCGGAGGACCTGACTGCTTTGCTCTCCTAAAGACTGGGACTCCCACGAGCAGTGGTTCTGCTCGAACAGCAACAACCCCTGGTGCCAGCCAGGAACCGCAAATCCAGCACACTCTGCACCCGCCGAGCCCGGCCTGTGCCTGAGTGAACAAAGACCACGAGGACGTCCCCCCGCCGAATGTGACCAAGAATCCAGCACCCAAGGACCCTCCTCGACGCTCCCGACGACGCCTGCAGCCTCAATACCAGGGACCCCTCCAACCGTGATCAGCAGAGGGTAAGATTTCCCGACGCCAAAAGACACCCCTGCACCCGGCACCCTGCGGCCCCCTGTGCCCAGCTCCTGGGTGCCTACCTAACCTACAGCTTCCCAACTTACCTCTCGGAGAGGTGGTCGCACCTGAAGAATCTCCGTCCCCGAGTTTGAGGCCTTTGTTCGTCTTGCAGCTTTCTCATTGAAATCCATTGAGCGCCCAACGGCTCAAAAGCACCCTGCACCCAGCCGCCCGAGTGCCCCTGGAAGTGCAGCATCTGTCCTATCCTACTTCCCCACTTGCCCGGAGTAAGTGACCAGGAGCCCAGCTCCCACAGCCGCATGGCCTGCCTGCAAGCAGCCTCCAACCAAAGGCCCCCTGCCCGCCATAGGCTAACATTGGGCCTACTCTCTCTGCACCCGGCTGCCCCTGTGCCGCTGAGGGTGTAACAACTGTACCTAACTGACCCTGGGAGACCCCTGAGTCTATGCCCAGAACCTTAACTCTTCCAGTCGAGTAATTACCTGAAAGACGATAACCTACATTTTCTCCATAGGGTAACATTGACTGGTTTCACTTGGAAATTCTTCTAGGTGTCGAGTTTTGAAACTTTGAAATATTCACTAAAAGTCACCCGATCAACGAAAACAAAATTAATCACCTGTTACCAGGAGAGATCCCAGTGCTGGATCTTGGTGCCCAGCACTGACCCTGAAAAGTAATTATAACTGCGATTTTGCGATAACCTAACTTTCCTCCATAGGATAACATTGCCTGGTTTTTGCCAGAAATTCTTGTGTCGATTTCTGAAACGTACAAATATTCCTTAAAAATCGCCTGTGTAACAAAAACTATTTCTTTCAACTGTTTACAGGAGTTGCAACAGGGCTGAATCCAGGATCCAGTCCTGAGTAAGAAAAACCTATGCAAAGTAATTGATATTGCCTTTACTTAAAAATTCCCAATGAGCTCAATGTTATAATTGTGTTTAACTTATGTTGCCTATTGCAACAACTGTAACTATTGCATTTAAAAGTCTATTGCTTATTGAAAGTTTTCAACTAGAGCATTTCATTCTGAGAAAGTATTATGATACCTACTTGTGGTTCTAAAATAAAACAACTATATATTTTTATATACAAAACAATTGGCCTAGAGTTCAGTTCTTGAGTGTGGGAGACCATTTGCTGACTGAGTGTGCACAACAAATGCTTTACACTGTCCTGTGCTACTGCCTTACTGCTTGACCAAGCTACCACTTTAGAGAGTAAGGTTATGTAGGAGAGTAGGATCTGCACTTATGTTGCCCCCACTTTTTTTCTGATGTTTACATTGGTTTCTGGCTATAGTCTGGCTGGGTCCCTGCTAATCAGGGCCCCAGCCTCCCTGTTCTCTCTAAACAACTTGAGTGCATATTAGATGCACTAGTGATTGAATACTGTGGTACCTTATGAGCCCCTAGTATATGGTAACTTAGGTACCAAGGGCATAGGTACTTCACAGGCCTACCAGGGGCTGAAGCATATATTATGCCACCCCTGGGAAGCAGACTAAATGTGACACCACAGGCCTGCTACTGCAGCCTGGGTGAGGTGGTGCTAGCACTCCTCACTGAGATATAGGTTCACTATATCTCTCCTGCACACACATTTAAACCTATCAGTCACCCTTAAGGCAGGCCTTATCAATCCTGAGGGCAGGGCGCTTGGTTTCCATGTGAGGGGGTGCCTCTGCCTGAGCAGGGCCCCTCTGCAGCTCTCAGAGTCCATTCTCTGGGGCTGTTTGTGAATGCAGTCAAACCATATACTCTTACATGCATTATAACCTTGCGGTAAATGCTAACTTTGGGATGGCTGCATCAAAACATGTCGTGTTTGGTGTCAAGCGTTTGGGAATCATACCCCCACACCAGTAACCGGTGTGGGAGTATGATCCCACCCTTCTAGAGGGATAGACATGTACCTACTGTGGGAACACGGTAGAATCCTGAAGAGCCCTGGCATCACCAGTCACAGACACTGGGCTGCGCTCCTGCTGCTGACCGAAACTCGCAGTGGAGGAGGCCCAACAATAGGCATCCTGTCACAGGGAGGTGTGGTCACCTCCCAAACAGGGTTTAGTGTATTGGGGCTGGGTGGGTGCACTCCTAGAGTGCTTTGAAGTCCTGCACTGGGGGAGCAGTAGGCTCCTCTGTGCATACACCAGTTCAAACCGGCTCAGGGGCTACCTGCCCCTGCGCTGGTGCGAAACTGGACAAAGGGAAGTGGGTGTAGCCACCCACTCCCCTGACCCTCCCATAGGTGGGGTCATAGAGCTAGTCCCTCCCTTCCTTTCAGTATAAGTTAGGGAACCCTTGCCATTGCAAACTAGATATCCCTGGACGACGCTCTGAAGAAGAATCCTGGACCTTTGACGTTCCACTACCTCTGGAATACTGAAGAATCTACCTTAGAGTCAAGGAGTGACTCCCCTGCTTGGCAGGCACCAAACTTTGCAATCAACGGTCGCAAACTTTCCCGCTCCTGCCTGAGTCCGAAGTCCCTGCAGCCCAGGAAGAGGATTTCCTGACTTCTCCAAGGCCATCGTGAGTCCCCAGTGACGCTGAGGCAAGTGGACCCCACGAGTGACGAGGAACAGCAATACCCGGGTACCGCGCACTATTGTCGAGTGCAACCCCTTCACAATGTTCTACGAACTTGTGCTTTGGGCCACGTGTGGTCCAAGCCTCCAGCAGGATTCCCTCCGAAGATCAGAGGCCTACCCCGTCCCGAGTGGCCGTGGGCTCCGGGTGACTGAATCCTCCCGAGGCGTCTTCATGATCCCTTGCCGGTTGGCTTGTGGGTCCCCTGAAGCCTTTCCTACAGTTCCAAAGGGCTCCCCTGGTTGCTCCAGGCCTGCCCTGACTTACCCTCGCTGGGTGAGTCCCTCAGACCTTGCTGGTCTGCATCGCTGACTTTTTACACTTTCCACGAGACTTGCTGTTGCCAAGGCTTGTTGGCTCCAATCTGGTCGCCGACACCGCAGTAAGCTGCAGACTTCGTGGGACACGCTGAATCCAGCTCCTAGTTATCGTTGACGCCTCCTGGACCTCGTGGCTGAAGAGTCAAGACACCCGTGGATCACCTGAAATCACCCAACGACTGTGGGCATCCATCTTCCTTGCCCCGGGTCACTGCCAAGTGACTTTGAACACTGTCCCTTCTGCTTTCAGGTCTTCCTTCTTCTGAATCCAGCCTTGGATTCCACCGGACACTTCTCCTGTCTTCACAAGCAGCAAGTCTTCTTTGGCTCCCATTGAAAACGACGCCGCGACCCGACACCAACAGACACCTATGCACCCGGCTTCCCTGGGTGAGGTAACTCCAGCACTCCGGTGCTCCTGTGGGTGTTGGCTCTAGAACTACTTACCCTGTAAGTGACTTGCTTGTAGACTCTCCCGAAGTATCCTTAAACTCTAAATTTCCAATCGCGACTTGCTCCATTGAAGCCAATTGGGATCCGCGGCTGTGTTCACACTGCATGAGTCTCCCGTGGGTCCTTTGCTTACCTGCCTTGGGTGGATTAGTGAGGCCCCAGCGCTTCTGAAGGCCCTAGGCCTTGTCCCCTCGCAAGTCGTTATCTCTAAGTCTCTTTTTTAGTATATGGTCTGGTACGCCCCTAGGGCCCCAGCCATATTTGTGCTTAACTTGTTGTGAAATGTTGATTTGTGCATATGTCCTTGACTTCTAATCTCGTAAAGAGATTAGCAGAGAGTTGTTAGTAATAAATACATATATATTTTATATATATACCTGTGTGGTGTCCTTTCATTTAGAGTTTCAAGAGATTATAAGGTAAAACAAGCTGCTTTACATTCCTCTAAAGACTTAGCCTGAAGGCTGCTATCCACAGCTACCACTAGGATAGCTTTCTTTAAAAGGTTGTCTTAAACCTACTACCATAAGAGTCGAATTGTACTGGTGGAAGGTGTCCACTTTAACTAGTGAACAGCATATACCAGGCCAACTTCTCACATAAGGAAAATGTTACCTACACAATAAGCATCTGTTCATGGCATTTAGTGCAGTAGAGTCACAACCTTAGCATAATCCCGCTATCTAGTGTAGGGCTAGGATCTGTATAAGCAGTTTTTCTTCGAAGAAATTCTTTAGAGTCACGAGGTATAGTGACTCCTTCTCTTGCTTGTAATGCGCATGGTCCTTGACTCCGTTGTTAGATTGTTTTCCGTAAGACTGGTGAGGATGAGTGTGAAGAATAGTGTAGTATCGTGAGATGACCATGCGAAAGGAATGTAATATATAAGTAACTGCAACCAATGGAGGTTTTCCAGGGAGAAGGTTGGGTGCATGTGAATCTACAGCACTACATGCCACAATCAGATGCCTACTTGGTAAGAACCATTTTCCGTTCGAAGTATGTGTGGCTGTAGGTACACTTGCTTAACATAGACTGTAAAGCAGTGGCTAACCTGTGGAGGTTGCAGTTGGATGAAATAGGGTACGTGGAACCGTTTGGCCCACATTAGCTTTTTGACAAGCCATGACATCTACACAGTAATGTCTTGTAAATGTATGTGGTGTAGACCCTGTAGCTGCTCTGCATATGTCAGTCATAGGTATGTTTCCTAAGAAGGCCATTGAAGCTCCTTCATTGCCAGTTGAGTGAGCTCTTGGAGGGATAGATAAGAGTTCTTTTAGCATTAACATAACAGGTTTGGATGTATATGACAATCAAACGTGAAATGCCCGATTTAGAAATGGCCCTTCCTTAATGTAGTTTTAAAAATGCAACAAAGAGTTAATGTGTTTTTCTAAATTATTTGATTCTATCAATATCGTACATGAGCACCCTTTTAGAATTCAAAGTGTGTAGAGCCCCTTCCGCAACTGAGTCAGGTTGTGGAAAAAATACTGGCAATTTGATTGATT
The DNA here is from genome assembly GCF_964204655.1 of Triturus cristatus. Classification (NCBI taxonomy): domain Eukaryota; kingdom Metazoa; phylum Chordata; class Amphibia; order Caudata; family Salamandridae; genus Triturus; species Triturus cristatus. The sequence continues at coordinate 590,035,190 of NC_140579.1, forward strand.
GATTTAGGTTGAATTGAGATACCACCTTTGGAAGAAATTTAGGATTGGTGTAGGGCGTCGTGCTGGGGGTGGTGTTTCAGGGTTTAGGGCAGTGCAGTGGTGTTTGGGCAGTGTAGGGCGTCGTGCTGGGGGTGGTGTTTCATGGTGTAGGGCAGTGTAGTGGTGTTCGGGCAGTGTAGGGGGTCTTGCTGGGGGTGGTGTTTCAGGGTTTAGGGCAGTGGTGTTCGGGTAGTGTAGGGGGTTTTGATGGGGGTGGTGTTTCAGGGTTTTGGGCAGTGCAGTGGTGTTTGGGCAGTGTAGGGGGTCGTGCTGGGGGTGGTGTTTCAGGGTTTAGGGCAGTGGTGATCGGGCAGTGTAGGGGGTCTTGCTTGGAGTGGTGTTTCAGGGTTTAGGGCACTGCAGTGGTGTTCGGGCAGTGTAGGGGTTCGTGCTGGGGTGGTGTTTCAGGGTTTAGGGCAGTGCAGTGGTTTTCAGGCAGTGTAGGAGGTCATGCTGGGGTGGGGTTTCAGGGTTTAGGGCAGTGCAGTGGCGTTCAGGTAGTGTAGGGGGTCGTGCGGGGCTGGTGTTTCAGGGTTTAGGGCAGTGCAGTGGTGTTCAGGCATTGTAGGGGGTCGTGCGGGGGCTGGTGTTTCAGGGTTTTGTGCAGTGCAGTGGTGTTCGGGTAGTGTAGGGGGTCGTGCGGGGCTGGTGTTTCAGGGTTTAGGGCAGTGCAGTGGTGTTCAGGCATTGTAGGGGGGTCATGCGGGGGCTGGTGTTTCAGGGTTTTGGGCAGTGCAGTGGTGTTCGGGCAGTGTATGGGGTCGTACGGGGGCTGGTGTTTCAGGGTTTAGGGCAGTGCAGTGGTGTTCGGGCAGTGTAGGGGTCATGCGGGGGCTCTTGTTTCAGGGTTTAGGGCAGTGGTGCATTGGAGTTCGGGCAGTGTAGAGGGTCTTGCAGGGGGTGATGTTTCAGAGTTTAGGGCAGTGCTGTGGTCTTCAGGCAGTGTAGGGGGTTGTGCTGTGGGTGGTGTTTCAGGATTTAGGGCAGTGCAGTGGTGTTTGGGCAGTGTAGGGGGTCTTGCTGGGGGTGGTGTTTCAGGGTTTAGGGCAGTGGTGTTCGGGCAGTGTAGGGGGGTCTTGCTGGGGGTGGTGTTTCAGGGTTTAGAGCAGTGCAGTGGTATTCGGGCAGTGTAGGGGGTCGTGCAGGGGGGTGGTGTTTCCAGGTTTATGGAAGTACAGTGGTGTTCGGGCAGAGTAGGGGGTCGTGCTGGGGGTGGAGTTTCAGGGTTTCGGGCAGTGCAGTGGTGTTCGGGCAGTGTAGGGGTTCGTGCTGCGTGTGGTGTTTCAGGGGTCAGAGCAGTGCAGTGGTGTTTGGGCAGTGTGGGGGGTCGTGCTGGTGCTGGTGTTTCAGGGTTTAGGGCAGTGCAGTGGTGTTCAGGTAGTGTAGTGGGTCGTGCTGGGGGTGGTGTTTTAGGGTTTAGGGCAGTGCAGTGGTGGTCAGGCAGTGAAGGGGGTCGAGCTGGGGCTGGTGTTTCAGGGTTTAGGGCAGTGCAGTGGTGTTCGGGCACTGTAGGGAGTCGTGCTGGGGCTGGTGTTTCAGGGTTTAGGGCTGTGCAGTGGTGTTCGGGCAGTGTAGGGGGTCCTGCTGGGGGTGGTGTTTCAGGGTTTAGGGCAGAGCAGTGGCGTTCACTGGTGTTTATGTAGTTGGAAGAAGGGCTCTTCTAAAGTTATTGCGTGAAGCTCACTGACACGTCTGAGTGAAGTGATGGCAATTAAAAATGTTACCTTCCAGGTTAAAAACTGGAGGGGCAAGAGTGTAGAAGCTCGAAAGGAGGGCTCATTAGCCTTGTTAATACAATATTAAGATTCCAAGTGGGAGCTTGTGGTATCCTAGGAGAAATTACTCTTTTGAGACCCTCTAGGAAGACTTTAATAACTGGAAACCTGAAAAGAGACGTGTGTTGTCTGTTTTCGAGATATGAGGCTACTGCCGGTAGGTGCAGCCTTATAGACGTAACTGAAATCAATAACAGGCAATGTCCTGAACTTTGGCCCCTATACGATCAACGTGTTGGGAATGACAATAGTAAACAAATCTTTTTCACTTTGTGGCATAACAGGCCCTAGTAGTGGGTCTTCTTGCTTCTTTGATACTGTTCATACAAGGTTTAAATAAACCAAAAACATTTTATTGGCATTTTTGCATGGTCTCAAGACATTTTACATTTATCGTATTAGCTTTCATATACATCGTCTCTAAACTTCACAGACATCCTTATTTCTATATTGCAACATTATTTAATTTGAGCTCCCATAATGAAACATATAAATCACATGCTGTTCGTGCCATCTTAACAACAAGAAAACATTCTCCCACCCTCCCTCTTGTTGTGCCAATTCGCAGTAAAAAGGAGAAACATATCCTACTTTCCATAGTTCTATGTATATACACCTTGCATTCTCTTATTACAGATCATCTGGCCAGTCCCTCTGTGCCTGCCTCTTCCAGTCCTTCCCCAATCAGCTCCTCATCTGGGGTAGGGTTTTTTTTTTTTGCAACTGCTATCATGAGGGTCCAGGCCCGCCCAATCTCTTCTATCTTATCATCTCTTCTGACCCTTTTCATTCGAACTAGTTCTGCAGTTGTCCATTCGTTCAGATCTTTTAACCATCCCTCGATTGTGGGGGGGATCCGGGCTGAACCATCTTATTGCTATTCTTCTCTTTGCCAACACTAGCTCTAATAGGACAAACTTTCTGCTGAGCTTTTTAGATCTAGGTGTAGGGAGCAGTTCCAGTATTACAACTTTTATAGTGGTTGGTATTTTCCACCCTGTGGCAGTTTGTATACAGCCTATCACCTTTCCCCAGTATTGTGACAGTGTTGGGCAGTTCCATATCACATGAATTACTGTTCCTACAAGGTTGTGGTAGATTTAAGTAACTAAACTCTTGGACTTCAAGAGCCAGATTGCAAGGTTGAGGGACCTAGCATTGGGGTGCTTGACTTCTCCATGGTTCTGTGTGAGAAGGTCCTGCCTGTTGGGCAGTATGTGATGGGGAACTAATGATAGTACTAGGAGTGTGGAGAACCATGGTTGCGGCGCCCATGTGGGAGCCACTAGGAGGGTGAGAGATGTCTGCTGAAGTTTGCAAACCACAAATGGAAGCAGTTGGAGAGATGGAAAAGTGTAAGCAAATATCTCAAACCAACTCATCCATAGTGCATTCCCCCTGGACTGTGGGTGTGGTAACCTATGTGCGAACTTTGGGCATTTGGCGTTTTCTACTGTGGCGAAAAGGTCTAAGTCTGGTAGACCACAATGCTGGAAGAATGAGAGGAGGGCTTGCGGGTTGAGTTCCAACACGTGGACTTGTTGGTGCCTCCTAGTGAGGAGATCTGCAAAGTCATTGTCCACCCTTCGGGAGATACCCCGCTAGCAGGTGAATGTTGTGTCGGAGCACCCACATCTATATGTTCTGGGCTAAAGGAGAGAGCTCAGAGGACCTGGTGCCCCCTGTTTTTGCAGATAATACAGGACAGTCATGTTGTCTGTTTTGATCAGGACTACCTTTCCAAAGAAGTGGGGAAACAGGCCTTGATCGCTAGATGAATAACTAGCAACTCCAGGTGATTGATATGGAGATGTGTTTGGCTGATTGTCCAGTGTCCCTGAACAGTTAGATCCTGTGAATGCGCCCCAAACCAGTGAGGGCGGCATCGGTTGCTATGGTTCTCTGCGCAACTGGGAACAGAAAAGGCTGTCCGTTTAGGAGATTGTTGGTATTCCACCACTGCACAGAGTGGCAAGCATGACGGCTCACCAACACTAGATCTTCCAGTTGACCCTCACCTTGAACCCATTGATGCGCTAAGCACTCTTGCAATGGACGCATATTGAGTCCGACATGAGGTACTATGGCTATGTATGAAGCCATGGTGCTTAGGAGAAGCATAACTGTCCTCAATGTAATCTGCTTAGGAGGCTGAAACTGGGGAATGAGCGCCTCAAAGAACTGAATCCGGGTGGCATTGGAGTAAGCTATCCCCAGTTGTCAATTGAGGATGACTCCTAGGTAAAGCTGTATTTGAATAGGTTTGAGGTGGGATTAACTGCAATGATGATGAAACCCAGTTGTTGATGTAGGTTTCTGGTGGCTTGTGTGTGTTGAAAACACTTTTGACTAGCTATACACTTGATGAGCCAGTCGCCTAAATATGGGAAAACGTGAATATTTTGCTTGCGCAGGTGAGCAGCTACTTCTGCAAGACATTTGGTGAAAACCTGGGGGGGCTGTAGTGGCCATGAATAGGAGCACTTTCAATTAGAAGTGTTGGCCATTCAATATATGAATCTGAGGTATTGGCAATGCGCCGGGTGAATAGGAATGTGGAAGTAGACGTCCTTCAGGTCGAGTGCGGCCATGAAGTCGCCTTGTTGTAGTAGCGGAATTATATCTTTAAGAGAAACCATGTGTAGGTTCCCTGAGGGAATGTATCTGCTTAGATGTCTGAGGTTGAAGATTGGCCTTATGGATCCGTTCTTTTTGGGAATAAGGAAATAAGAGTGACGAGACCCATGTGCCTTGCTGGTGTTTGGGCATGGTTCCTATGGACCACTTTATTTTTTTATTTTTAAACTGCTTGAACTTCCTCTCTGAGCAACTGTTGATGGTCTGTTGAGAGTTTATGCTTGCAAGGTCAAATGTTTGGAGGTGTGGAAGTGAGCTCCAGACAATAAGCATATTGGAAAATATCCAACACCAATTGGTTGGAGGTGATGTTCTGCCAGGTAAAGAACCATTGTAGTTGACCCAGACAGGTGTTGTGTGATTAGGGGGATGGTTGGCAAGTCACGGTTTGGTGGAGGGTAGCGGCAGGTTTGGTGAAACCGCCCTTACCTCCAACCCTGGAATTATTGCCCCTGCATGAGACCCTCAAATGTCCCCTTGGAGAGGATGTTTGGACTAAATAGTAGGAGGTGGAGGTTTCAGGGAAGGTAGTTTTGGATCCTCCACGATAAGAGGAGCGGTGAAAGGAGCCACGTTACGATGATGTTTGCAGCGCCCTCATGGCTTTAGCCATCTCATTATCGTATATTATCTTTTCTAGACGGGAGTCCACTTGAGGCCCAAAAAGGTGTTCCCATCAAAGGCTAGATCTAACAGATTTTGTTGAACCTCAGGTTTAAAACATGAGACTTGGAGCCAATGAAACGCCCTCTTCTTGTGTTCCTCAGGAAGATGTTGGAGGATGACCTGCTCTGAGGAGCAGGTCCTCGTGCCATCTCCATTGTGACAGTCCTCCTGTCCAGCTTGTTCACAGTCCGCTACCCTCAGCTAGCTACGGTTTTGTGCCTCTGCCAGTTTCTGACCTTTATTGTGCATCTTTCTGATCATTTCTGTCTTTTATTCTGCCTCTTTCTGACCTTAATTCTGTCTCCTGCTCGTCTCTGACCTGTATTTTGCCTCTTTATGCTAATTTCTGATCTATACTCTACCTCATTCTGCTTGTTTCTGACCTTTATTTCGCTTCCGTCTGCTAGTTTTGACATTTATTCTGATGTCACATCTACAGTGCCCAGATACCCCTAGGGGTGACAGTGCTGTGCTATACAAATGCTGATTGATTGATTTTGTCCCAATGTGCCCTTTCGTAGCGGGAGAAGAGGTCAATGGAGTTTGCAATTCTCCAATGGTTGGCAGATGGTGCAGCCACCCTCTTAAGCATGCCATCTATCTTATTACTCTCTTTATCTGGTAGTGGCGCCTCATCAGATGTTTGAGAGTCAGCCATTTACGGGCTGTGGCCACCACTAACAAGTCAGGTGGGAGTTGCTCTTTAATGTGTGTAGGGTCGTTTGGTGATGGTTTTAATTTCTTGTCAACCCTGGGTGTGATTACTTGGGATCTGACAGGGTCGCTGAAAATATCAGGTGTGTGTTTGAGCATGCCTTTTAGCATTAGTAGATATTGTGCTGAATGCGGAGTAGAGAGTTTCAAATAAAAAATCATCTTTGAAGACTCTGCATGAAATGGAATCTTGTGCAAGGCAGCATTCCTGCCTTTTAGGTCGTGGTAGGAGGTAGTGTTGTCTGGGAGGAGGGTTTAGCTTGATATAGATCTGGGTCTGTATTTGCTGGTGGATCTGCATTATTAGAGTACCATAGGTCATCCTGTTGTGGGATCGAAAATTGGTCTTTGTTCGTCCCTCCCCTCCCCTGTGTATGAGTGAATGGAACCGTCTGAGGAGTCTGGTGTGGAGTCAACAGGCGAAGGCGGTGGTGATGGAGTGTGGTGCGCAGTAGGTATTGGTGGGGGGACTGGTGTTCACTGGGCTAGTGGCCTTGTCCACCTTTTCTTGTGCTTCAGTGGGAGGGGGACATACAAAGCTTCCTGAAATTACATTTGTCTCTTGGCTGGGTGCCCTGAGTGACGAGGTCTCGTCATGATATGTCCAGTGGCCAGGTGTGTCATTATATGCTTTTGGCGTGAGTCCAACCCCGCTTGAAGTCTTTCTAGCACTGGTTCCACAGACTCCAAAGAATGCTTACAGAAGGTGTAAGATTTTGGCTCAGAAGCTTTCGAAGCCGGTATTTCCGGTGCTGATGGTTTTGGGTCCGAAGGCAGCTTTTTTCAGTGCCAAGGTGGAGTGGTGTTTCGACTCCGAAGTTTTCGTCTCCAAAGGTAAGCTCAACTCCGATGGAGCAGGCTTCTGTTCTGATGCATGCGGACCGTGCTGTTTTTTTGATGCCGAACTGAGGCCAGGAGAGTTTGAAGCAGTCGGTCTGTGACGACCATGGCCTGAAGGCAGTGGTGGCCCACAACAGTTTTTGGCTGATAAGGGGGAGGCAGGCTTCACACTACTCTTTGTAGAGGTCTGCTGTGGTAGGTAAAGTACCCACTGGTTGCCCTGGAGTGATAGCCTGGAATCGCAGTTGTCCTCGCAAGAGAAGGTGCCCTTGTCAGTGGCCAGTGAATGGGCTTGTACTTCCTGTTCAGGATCTTCAGAACTGAAGAGATCTGGCGTGTCTTTAGCGCTGAATCGAGACATCTCGAGGCATTGAGCTCTACGGTCTCACGTCTTCTTCGATCGAAAAGACCTACAGGCCTCAGCGGTAGCTTCCTCATGATTATAGGAAAGGCACAAGTTACACACCTGATGAAGATCAGTGCATGGGAACTTGGCATGGCAAAGAGGGCAAAATTGGAAAGTAGTCCATTTTATCACCGAGTGGACACCTCTTGGAGTGAGTGTCTAAGAGGAATTCCGCCCGGAGGGCAAAGGCCCAAAGGGGCTGCAGCCGACTCAAGTTGCCAGACGAGGTCGACATCAATGTACCGACAAGGGAGACAGAGAACAGCCGAAATCAAAACAATACCGGCAATAGTCTGGAAAGAGTAAAGGACAACGGTGTCGAAACGGAGCAGAGGGGCACACGTCCAGACCTGACGGCGGAAATAAACAATCTAACAATGGGTTGAGGACCATGCGGATTACAAGCAATAGGAGGAGTCAATATACCTCATGACTCAAAATACTTTCTTTGAAAAAAATAACTTACACACATCCGATCCCAACACTAGATGGCGGGATAATGCTATGCATGTGTATCTACAGCCACACATGCCCTGAACAATTACTTACTTGTAACCCTAGTGCTCCATCATGTCAATTGTTGCTGAATTCATGAACGTAGGATATTTTCACCTCCATGTCGGAGGATTTAAGCAACAGCTGACACAGGATTGAAGCATTTTTTGTTCCTTTATCAGTTGAGCCTCGGTTCATCTTGGAGCTAAGACGAAGTGTCCTTCTTGAAATCACTATCCTTGTGTCCTAGGGATGGACATGGGTTGAACATGAATTTAGCTTAGATTCAAACGATGGAGAAGGAAAACGTTACGTACCCCATAAGTATCTGTTTGAAGATGTGTAGATTAGCTTGTATACTCCATAGTTCTAGTGTTGGGATAAATCATTACAATTTGTGTGTCTTCTAAAAAAGTTCGAATCATGGGCTTCTCCTTGACCCCCCTCTCTTAGAACACAATGCACTTGGGCACCGACTCCACCCTAGATTGTTTTTATTTTGCTCAATGGGTGAAATGTGAAAGCGGCGGGTAGAGAATAGTGAGAATATGCACTGCACATTGTTATCAGATAACTATGTATTAGTGAAAACATGCGGTCACTGCCCACTTCCAGGAGGTGGGTGGGAGCATGTGTATCTATAGCACTAAACGCTATGAACAGATGCTTACACGGTAAGTAACATTTCCGTTTATATTATGTGCGGCTGTCGATACACACGCTTTGCATCAACTGTAAAGGCGTGGCTAACTGGCAGATGATGCAGATGTTTGCAACAAAGTCCTTAATACAGTATGTCCAACCATAGCCATTGGAGGAACTAATATGAAGAAGGAAGTTATGTTCTACACTACAGCATGGTATGGAAGAGTTTTTTTTATAAAACATCCAGCACTAGCTTCAACACTTTGGTGATGATTTTAAAAGGTAGGTGACCTGAGTTAATAGACAGGAGACATCAGGAAGAAAAGAGGCTGTTGCTTGTATTGACAGACTGCAGCAGAATACCAACATAGCCTGTCTCAGGGGTGTCAACCCTCAAATCTAAAATCAGGTGGCTGTGCAGGAGGACCACAACGAGGAGTGCTTGCAGTCTGTCGCTCACTGCTGGATATTTTAACACAGATGCTCAGCCACAGGAAGCAGATGATGACTGTCTCAGCAGTTCCTCGAGTGTGTGGAGTGCAATCAGGTAAGTGTGTGGTGACCCATAGAGAAGCATTTGCCATAAGGTGGCACGTTCTGAGAAGTGATGCTGCTGTGATGAGTTAAATGAGCAAGCCTGGAGATGTGCTTACTTTTGAGGTCATAGTCCTTCCCGCACCTGATTCAGTCATGTGTTAATTGGTTTCACCCCTAATCTTAGATTCCTTCCAGCATTTAACATGTGGACCCCTCTTTAGCCCAAACACTGTTGAGCCACTTGGACAGCAGACCTGGTACCTACACCTGGATTCATTACCTAGATCCAAGTGGCCTTGCGTAGGACCCCTGAACATAACTCTTGCTTTTGGATACTCTCTCCTCTCCTGGGAGCACGCCTTCCAGCCCACCCCGTAACTTGGTACCTTTTGGAATTGTCACATCGCGGATTACCGTACCCGATTGGAGGATGACAGCTGGTGATTGTTGCCCCGGCTTGCGGATTCTTAATTTCTGGTAGCTTCTACCCACATACCTATGAAACCCTCCGTGCAGCTATCACTATGTTTTGTTATCTATGTCCTGATGATGACCTCAAGTCATAAAGGTCAAAACGCTGTTGTCTTGCACAAGTTAAATCTAGATTTTGACTTATGACATGATTTTATAAACTTCTCCGTATATCCATGTGTGGGGAAGTGTGGCTCAGGGGTTAGAGGCGGCAGACCCGGAAGCTGAGATCGGTCCTGGACCAGGGTTCAATTCCCCGCCTCGGCGCGTCTTGGGCTAAAAATTCCACGGACTCGATAATTCTCGCCCCGGTGCCTCCTCGACTCACGGGTTCACACTCTGCGACTCTGGGCAATAGCTTGCTTAATCTCCACAACGGCCCCTCGCGGCGGGATGCCTGACTTTCACCTTGTGGATACCCTGCTATCTCACAGGGGAATACCAGGACGGGTTCCCTAAGCAAGCGCCGGGAAACCCACAGCGGGTAGCTGTGCGCTATATAAGCTCAACTACATTTACATTTTATTTACAACTTCGTTGTGAATTCTTGTCCAATATGCTGCAGCATTCTATATGTTATTTTCACTTGCACGGTTTTAATATTTCTTCACAAGCACAAAGTGTCTACCTTTTTCACTTAGTACACAAGCTTAAAGCATGATTGATGCTGCATTTTGATTTGTGAAGTTTATTCAACATATGCTTTGTAATTCAATTATTTCCTGAATCTCATTCCCGAATTGATTCCCGTTGAGATATTGTTGCATGTGACTACATTTACCCAGGTCTCTACTGGGACCACTTGTGTCTCCTGTGGTTGTAAATACTTTTGAGGTCATGTAGAAGATATGCCCTTAGTGCTTTTGCAACTTTACACCCAGGCCCTGGAATTCTCTGCCTCTAGACCTTTGCTCCTTATCGGACTTTATTGCTTTTTAACACGCTACAAGACTGTTTCTTTGCGCTCTTTGAACACTATGGTCCCCTCTCTTTTCAGTTAGAGTGGTTTTGGCCTCTTCGGGACGCCTGTACTCATATAACTTTTTAGTACGTCTTTTATGTGTTCCCAGCTCCAAGATGCCTCGATGTATGTTCGCTCAATAAAAAAATAGACCAGTAAATTCTGAGAATTGCTGGATGAAATCTGCCAGTTTAATGATAGGAGTTCCAGCGAGCGTGTACAATGTTAACATTACCAGCAAATGAGAGGGTCTAACGGGTGGGGGCTTGTGATGCTGGGTGCAGACTGTGAATGCTTCCTTGTCCGGCACTTTTAGATCTCTGGTTTTTGTGTTGGCCTGGACTGGCCTCGGCTTTGAGAGAGTTTCCAACTACCAAATCATCACCATCCTGTGGTGGTGGGCCACCCTCTGCACAAGTGCGTGATATGCAGTGGTATCCAAGGGGAGGGGAGAGGGGATATCTGGGTTTGCTTAGGCTTGAGATCTGAGTCATCTTGCGAGTCAACATTATAGTCATCCCAAGGGTCGTCCCGAGCTGGTTGATCGTGAAGGTCTCCCCCCATAAGGGATACCTTGGTCAGAGAAATTGTGTACTGATCCTTCTGCAGGGAGTGAGGAAAATGGTCCTGGTGGAGTATGAGGTGGGCGTGAGAGACTGGGTAGAGGAGGCAGAGGAGGAGGGCTTGTAGCCTTCTCCCTGTGCTGAAGTGTGTCGAAAGCCAGTTCTTCCTCAAAGGTAGCTTGCCCTGTTCAGAAGCATTTTCTTGGTGTCAAACACAGCCAAAAGACAGCGGTGTACTGGATGCGGAGGCTTTCTCCTTGAGACCTCAGGACTTGACTCCTTTGGGAGCGATGCTCTGCCTTGACGTAAGGGCGTTTGGGTGGATGGGGCTTTGAGCCTGCGGACGGCACTGGGGTGATGCTCTCAACCCTCAGTGTTTTCTCTATCCTCCGTGTTAACACTGCAGGTGTCTGGTCGTGTTCTTTGCCTTCAGAGGTGCTTAAGGATAAAGTCTGTGGGCTAGCCATCTGTTGGGCCACTAGTACATCCAGGGGCCCTGCTTGGTCTTCTTCGAAAGATGCCAGGTGCCTCGGCAGATGACTGTTGCTGCATCTGCAGGGGCGCCCAACACCTTTCTCTTCTGTACCTCAATGTTTTTTGCAGTGAAAGGCAATACATAAATCACCAATGGACTTGCGATGATTGGGCGGGAGAGAGGCTGCAGTTGCCTTGCTGGTAAGCTCAAGGATACTTAATGCCTGCATTCTCCGAGGTGTTCTTACAGAACTTGAAAACAATTCAAACAAGTCTTGGCCCATGCAATTATGTACCTGCTCTTCGATTTGATCAGTTGCGCCTGGTCGACGAGTCGGCAAACCATAAAGAATGCTTGTTCTCCGATCGTTGGTATCGAGAATAAAGAAGAGCGAGGCATGATAAAGCCATGAGGAACGTGTCAAATTAAAGCGGTTACTAAACAAGTATGAAACCGAGGGCAGAAAAAAAGCAAGTCATTACCCATGAACATTGTGGACTAAGGGAGAAGTTACGCAAAATCCCCTAACATGAGTCTTCCTCAAAGAAAAACAAGTTGTAATGCCTGAGCCCAACCCAAAATGACATAAGTAAGCAAAGGAAATGTATCTGTATGTTACAAATATGGAGTTACAAGTACCTTTGCCTTCTCCATCATTGGATATCCACTGATATAACTGAACATAGATTAAAATTGAAAGTTTCAATCTCACAAGGGAGACATATTTTAGAAGGAAAGTGAAGAGAAGAGTACAGCAAACTGTATTTGGTACTTTATCAACACTGCCTATACAGGGATGCTTGACTAACTTGGGCATCAACTCAAGGTCAGGGTCCAGGCAGCAAAGCTTTGTACATGCATGCACCAATTTCAAAGGTAGCAGCTTTGGAAAATGCTGCCAAGAGTATTTTGTTTAAATGAGTTCCAGGTTTTCCTAACAGTGATTTGTTTGCCTTTCTATACTTAGCACATTTTCGGACTACCTTTTGCTTAGAGGTTCACCTTCCAGTACAGTCAAGACCATAATTAACAACTAATTTGATTGTTAAAAGCTAGGTTAAAAAGGTGGACCAATGAAGTTGGACAGGATGATGCTCTGTCTCCATGAAGGGAGCTGGTCCCTTATGAGAAGTTATCACATTCTGAAACCTTTCAAAAATAGCTAGATCACTAGAATTCTAAAGAAAGGAGTTTGGGAAAGGTTTACGTACATGCTGTGAATACTGCTAGCTGTACCTTTACAAGGAAGAACTGTAAACCACTTCTTCCACTTGAACGGATCAGCAAATCTTTAAATACACCATAGTCAGAACATTGTTCACTTAATGGATAAGAAGTTCTAGTGAAAGGTATTTTCCCTCATTCTGAAAGTCCATTAAGTGAAAATAGAGATCCAAGTGCCAGAACTATAGGAATTAAAGGGCCAGGCCACCAAATTAAGCTGCTATACATGTGTTTGATGTGTGCCCCAGCAGCAGGCCTGGTCCACACATCAGAATCCTATGTGTTTTTTTATAATGTTGGGCGCAGCTGACGTCATGGTGATACTATTCATAGCACTGCCATGGTGCGATACTGTAGGGTTGCGTGGGGGTTCCCCTGCGGGGCCCGCGGTGCACACGTTCACTGGTGAACTCGGAGGTTTTCGCCTGGATAGTGTAGTGGGGCACAGAATGCACCACCTCTGCATGGTGGGGGTGTGGTGGGCGTCGCGCGCGGCCCTTTGCGGTGGCGAGTTCCTGGGCCCTTCGCTAGTGCACTGCATGTTGTTCTTGACACACGCCTGGCTATGGGGGACACTGCCTTAAACACGCTTACGTGGAACGTTAGAGGCCTGGGGGACCCTAGAAAACGGAGACAAGTTCTCTCATATCTGGACCGCCATGCTATACACATAGCCTTTCTCCAGGAGACACACTTTCAGGCGCGGTCGAGTCCTACCTTTGCCGGCAGGTGGGCTCAATACACTGCTTTTTCCTCATTTTCCTCGTACTCTAGAGGAGTTGCAATACTGGTAAAAAAGGGGACCCCCTTCGTTATGGCTGGCAGTAAAAGCGACACCCAGGGCCGGTACTGCTTGATGTGGGGTAGACTTGGGCACTTGGCGGTTGCCCTAGTTTGCTGTTATGGCCCCAACATAGATGACCCGCACTTCTTCACGGACCTTGGTGCACTCATAATAGGTGTCGGCCCACAACATCTCATATGGGGTGGTGATTTCAACACCACGCTCGATCCGCCAATGGATAGGTCCCACCCGGCCCCGCACCACTATACCAAATCTCGGAGGGCACTCTTAGAGATACTAGAGGAACATCGCCTGATCGACGCATGGAGACACCTACACGCCGTAACGCGGGAAGGTACACATTTTACGGCGCATGCACGCTCCTGGGCAAGGCTGGACTATGTCTTTTCACGCGGCGCTCGCTCAGGCCCACCATCTCCCGAGGACTTTTTCTGATCATTCGCCGGTCCGCGTTACCTTGAGGGCGGCCGACCTGGGCCCCCCCCTGACTGCCTGGCGCCTGCAGCCCTCGATGCTGCTAGATGCTGCTTTTCAGGAGGAGCTGCGAGACGAGTGCTTAGATTTCTTTCAGCGTAACAAAGACTCTGTGAGGGAGGTCGAGACTATCTGGGATGCTTTTAAAGTGACCTTGCGGGGCGTCTACATAGCCAAGGGGGCAGGTGTCCTGAAGAGCATACTTGCGCGGCTACGCACTCTGGAAACTGAACTTACGACGCTTGAGACGTCACTGGCTGACGCCCCGGACGACGCTACACTGGCGCGCATCCGTGACAAGGTCACCGAGTATACACACGAAGCCGCTCGGGAGTCGAAATTCAGAGGCAAATACTGGAGCGCCCGCCGGTATGGCGAAGGCGAGCGGCCGGGGAAAGCCCTGGCTGCAACGATGAGGTTGATACGTCCTGCGAATACTATCGTGGAGCTTGACGGTGGGGGCGGGCTGCTATATAGGGATACCGCGCAAATTCTCAATGCGTTCGTGACGCACTATCAAGAATTGTATACGTCGTCTAGGGTAGGGGAGCTGCAACTGCATGACTACCTGGAGGATGTTTCCCTGGGATGGCTCAGCGATGCGCAAAGAGAATTTCTGAGCTCCCCCTTTGAATTAGACGAGGTACGGGAGGCTATCATGCACATGCGGTCGGGTAAAGCCGCCGGGCTCGACGGGATTCCGATCGAATTTTACAAGACCTACATTGATTTTATGGCGCCGGTCCTGAGGGAGGTGTACGAGGACGCTCTTGAGGTGGGGCATCTCCCCCCTTCGATGCGCATGGCTCTCATCACGTCGCTCCTTAAACCCGGGAAAGCGGCGGACAAATGTGATTCCTATCGCCCCCTTTCGTTGCTCAACTGCGACGTGAAGATCCTGGCTAAATTGATAGCTACTCGTATCAATTTACTTCTCCCCAATTTAATATTACCCGACCAAGCTGGGTTTGTGCCCGGAAGGGCAACGTCCCATAACCTGCGCACGTTCTTTTCGATTCTAAATTCGGTGCACGATGACCAACCAATGGCCGCCGTTTTTCTCGATGCCACGAAGGCCTTCGACTCCCAGAAGTTGGATTATGTATTCCAAGTGCTGGTGCGCATGGGATTCCCGGGCATATTTATCTCCTGGATCAAGCTATTATACACCGCTCCTAGCGCCAAAGTATTGACCAATGGCCGGCTTTCGGCTGCGTTTCCCATTACCAGGGGCACCAGGCAGGGTTGCCCCCTGTCGCCCTTGCTGTTTGCCATAGCCATGGAACCCCTGGCCGTGAAGCTGCGGCAGCACCACAAAGAGAAAGCACTGAGGTGTTTTCAGAGGCAGATATTAATATCTATGTACGCTGATGACATTACACTCTATATCCGGGACCCCAGCGAGAATCTCAACCCGATTCTCAGGGAGTTTATCCGTTTTGGCGTGATTTCCGGGGTGCAGATCAACTGGAGCAAATCCTGTTTGTTCCCCCTAACATCCTCCACTGGTCGGTTTGGGATGGACTTCCCCCTCGCCTGGTGTGAGGGGGACTTTAAATACTTGGGCATCCGCGTTGAAAAAGACAGGGATGAGCTCATGCGGGCCAATTATGGCACTGCGATGACCCGTATCTCGGACTGCGTGGCCCGCTGGATCACTCTGCCTCTGTCCATGGCTGGCAGAGCATCGCTGGTCAAAATGGTGATATTGCCACAGTTGCTGTATCTCTTTCTAAACATTCCCTTCTACCCGGGCACCTCCTTTTTTCGTCAGCTTCGCGCGGAGCTCATTCGGCTAGTGTGGGGCGGTAAGTCGGCCCGGCTCAAATGGGAGATCCTTATCAGGCCGTACAGTCAGGGCGGATTTGGCATCCCTGATTTTGAGCTGTACTATCTGGCAGCCCAAGCGCATTACGCCTATTTCTGGATACGGCAACCCAGATACATGCCCCAGCTGGCGGCCGAGCATTGGCTGGCTCACCCGATCCCTATAGAGGGCGCACTGTATATTCCGGTGCAGGGAAGAGATAAAACACCCACGACGGCGATTAGCACGGTGACTGCATGGAACCAACTGACGGTCACGCTGGGGTTAGACCTCCTGTATGCGCCGCTCTTGCCCCTTGCTTACCACCCTCGTATGCCACTACTGCAGGAAGCAGGTTTTCGGAAACTACTTCAAGCTATCCATGTTTCGACGTGGGGGGACTTGTATCATAATGGCGTGTTCCGTTCCATGGACCACCTATATGTGGGATTGCAGCCTTCTCCCCTAGATGTCTTTTACTATCTTAGGCTTCGACAGGGGATGAGGACGCTTACTCCCGACTTTCCGCGGGAGCCCCCGCAAATGGCACCGCTGCAGCGCATCCTCCAAGACGATACCCCGGCCCGGTTGGTCTCTAAAATATACAAGGCGGTGCATTCACTATCTGCCTCGTCGCAGCTGGCGGCCAGGGCGCGGTGGGATCTGGAACTGCGGGCCCCGCTGACAGATAAGCAGTGGGAGTTCTGCCTGTTACAAACGGAACGCATCTCCTCCAGTAGTCAATTTAGAATAATACACTATAAGTTCATCCACAGGTTGTATTATACCCCTGCCCGACTGTGCAGGTACCGGCTCCGCGAGAATGACAGGTGCGACAGGTGCCGGGCCCCTGGGGCCGATTTTCTCCACCTAGCGTGGGGGTGCGAAGCGGTTCACCGTTTTTGGTGCCAGGTGTTTGAAGCACTCTCCAAAATGATTAATGCGGTGGTTGAGCCCTCCCCTCTCATCGCTCTGCTGCGTTATGTGGAACCACTACAGGCTGCACACCGCAAATTCGTTGCGCTCGCTTGTTTGCTCGCTAAGAGAAGAGTTGCTTGTCGTTGGGGCAGGGCCCCGAAATTCAAGGAATGGATGCGAGATCTCACCTACTGCCAAGACCAAATAAGCGTATATTCCGAACTTTTGCCACTGCCCTCGCGACCTGCGGATATCTGGGCTCCGTTACGTTGTTACCTCCTGGCAGGGGAGACTCACGCAGATGCCGGGGAGACCCCATAGCGACCCTCTACGAGTGCCCTGGAAACCTGTTGAGCGGGGGGTACCTGCTGCCATTCCCACTGGGTATTATTGAATAGTCGACTTGCACTAGGGATCCTTACACGCGGCTGGGATTTACAGTGCTGCTCTGTTGCAGGTATCTTCTGGGTGCGGGGGATGGGCCCTTTAAGGTACGGCTTGACTACTGTAGACCCTATTGATTACCTACTGCTTGATGTATTGCACTGCTTGATGTCCATGTCCACCTCAACACCGCCAATTTGATCTTGCTATGTTTCTCTCCATGCTTATAGTGTCCTATATATGCTGGCTGTGTGCACTCACTGTCGTACCTTTTTGTATCTTTTTCTGACTGATGCTGTATGTTCGCTCAAAAAGTTCAAAAATAAAGTTTAAAAAAAAAAAAAAGAATCCTATGTGTTTTTCTGACAGGTCTGTGAACCATCACTGGCATGGTAATTTGAGCCTCTAAGTTATTCTGGCCCTAGACTACTTATTGCTTTCCCATATTCGAAAGGGATGCTTCAACATTTTGTAATTTATTGTTGTAGCAAATAGGTCTATCTGAGATTGTGCCTAGAGTTTGAAGAGCTGGCTGAAAGTGTTCTTGTTGGGAAGCCACTTGCTGTTTTCAGAAAAACTGCTGCTCAGCACATCTGACTACTAGTCTCACTGTCTTAACACAAAGACTGATCTTGGCATGAGGATTTTTAAGATGAACCACTGCCAGACTGCTTGAGCTTGCTTTGAGATGATCCTCAACCTTGTTTCTCCCTGCTTGTTTCGGTCACATAGCGTGCTTCAGTCCATCTGGATTAAAAATTCTTGTTTGCCAAGGCCAGTTAAAAGCTCTTGATAATATGGTAGGACAATTCTTTTTAGAGACATTGTCCCCGTTTCTGTAGAGCTTCAAAATTGGTTCTACATCTTAACAAGGAGCATCTGTGATGATTGTGTGTACTTATACCTTGTACTGTAAAATAACTATTTTCATTAAGTTGTGCCCTATACTGCATCCCAGGAAGGACTGTAATGCTGCCACACTCAAAGTATCAACTTATCTTCCTAGTTTCCTAAGTGCAGACTCCATTGGTCCACCAGGCACTCATGCAAAAACTGAGTTAGCAGTCTGAAATTTTGAACTATTAGGATACAGGTTGTAAGTGATCCTACAAGAAGCAGGATTTTGCATGCTGCAGGGCGATGGTTGAACCTCATCCAGACCGACGGTCTATCCTTTGAAGGAAACAATTATCTGTATTGTTTCTAAACGTTCACCACACAGTGAATACTGCACTGTAACAGTCTTGGATTTTTTGTGTCCCTGTTAAGAACTACTCTTCTTAATGAAATTCCGAACACAAACTTTGTGTCATGAATTAGCTTTCAGCTGTCCATTGTTTAGGTAGGGGCAAACTAAAATCACTTTCTATCCAAGGTGAGCTTCCATGACGCTATGAACATTGAGACAACTAAGAGTGTAGATCTGAGGTAAAATGGAAGAACTTTAATCATAAAGTGTTCTTTCTCAACTGCAAAACTCACAAACATTCTAATTCTGGGCAACAAGCTATGCATGCTGAAGCTTTATAATGCAAAAACAACAATTGATGGACAGAATGCAGAACAATGTCATACATTCACCCCAGTACAGAGATCTGGGCCTAAATCCATCGTTTTTTTGCTCACCATGCCATTCCAGTTTGAACCCAGCCATATGCAAATCAGTCTTGACCCTGTGCCCCATGGGAACAGTCCAGCCCGAACTGCCAAGCCAGGTCCTCCCTGGACTGGAAACAAGCATCCTAGGACCGGTTTCGGGCTTTCAGCCCTCGTCAGCCAGGATAGCTTGATTCCAGTGGCATGGAGAGCAAGGGACTCACGTCTGAGCATACCCTTCCCACTCGGGGTGACAAATGCAAAAACAACAATTGATGGACAGAATGCAGAACAATGTCATACATTCACCCCAGTACAGAGATCTGGGCCTAAATCCATAGTTTTTTTGCTCACCATGCCATTCCAGTTTGAACCCAGCCATATGCAAATCAGTCTTGACCCTGTGCCCCATGGGAACAGTCCAGCCCGAACTGCCAAGCCAGGTCCTCCCTGGACTGGAAACAAGCATCCTAGGACCGGTTTCGGGCTTTCAGCCCTCGTCAGCCAGGATAGCTTGATTCCAGTGGCATGGAGAGCAAGGGACTCACGTCTGAGCATACCCTTCCCACTCGGGGTGACAAATGCAAAAACAACAATTGATGGACAGAATGCAGAACAATGTCATACATTCACCCCAGTACAGAGATCTGGGCCTAAATCCATCGTTTTTTTGCTCACCATGCCATTCCAGTTTGAACCCAGGCATATGCAAATCAGTCTTGACCCTGTGCCCCATGGGAACAGTCCAGTCCGAACTGCCAAGCCAGGTCCTCCCTGGACTGGAAACAAGCATCCTAGGACCGGTTTCGGGCTTTCAGCCCTCGTCAGCCAGGATAGCTTGATTCCAGTGGCATGGAGAGCAAGGGACTCACGTCTGAGCATACCCTTCCCACTCGGGGTGACAAATGCAAAAACAACAATTGATGGACAGAATGCAGAATAATGTCATACATTCACCCCAGTACAGAGATCTGGGCCTAAATCCATCGTTTTTTTGCTCACCATGCCATTCCAGTTTGAACCCAGCCATATGCAAATCAGTCTTGACCCTGGGATGCTTGATTCCGGTCCAGGGAAGACATGGCTTGGCAGTTCGGGCTGGACTGTTCCCATGAGGCACAGGGTCAAGACTGATTTGCATATGGCCATGTCTAAACTGGGGTGGTGTAGTGGGCAAAAGAACGATGGATTTAACCCAGATCTCTTGACTGGGGGAGAATGTCTGCATTGTCAGCATTCCGTCCATCAATTGTTTGTTGTAACGCTTTTCGCCCTAAGTGGGATGGGTATTCCCAGACGTGGGACCCGTGCTCACTACGCCACTGGAGTCAAGCTATCCTGGCTGATGACGGCTGATAGCCAGAAACCGGTCCTAGGATGCTTGATTCCGGTCCAGGGAAGACATGGCTTGGCAGTTCGGGCTGGACTGTTCCCATGAGGCACAGGGTCAAGACTGATTTGCATATGGCCATGTCTAAACTGGGGTGGTGTAGTGGGCAAAAGAACGATGGATTTAACCCAGATCTCTTGACTGGGGGAGAATGTCTGCATTGTCAGCATTCCGTCCATCAATTGTTTGTTGTAACGCTTTTCGCCCTAAGTGGGATGGGTATTCCCAGACGTGGGACCCGTGCTCACTACGCCACTGGAGTCAAGCTATCCTGGCTGATGACGGCTGATAGCCAGAAACCGGTCCTAGGATGCTTGATTCCGGTCCAGGGAAGACATGGCTTGGCAGTTCGGGCTGGACTGTTCCCATGAGGCACAGGGTCAAGACTGATTTGCATATGGCCATGTCTAAACTGGGGTGGTGTAGTGGGCAAAAGAACGATGGATTTAACCCAGATCTCTTGACTGGGGGAGAATGTCTGCATTGTCAGCATTCCGTCCATCAATTGTTTGTTGTGAAGCTTTATAATGGGCACCCAATCTCATTGTTGCTGCTAAGGGACAATTTAAAAGGACTAACCTACTGATTTATTTTGTCACCCACTTGTTCTTAAATGTAGGAGCATGAGCAGTTTTTTTTACCACAAATATCAAGTGCAGGTGCTGGAGCGGGTAATACAATATTTTGTATAACCCCCCCCCCCCCCCCCATTCTGCATGTTTATATTAATCAGAATAATCAATTAACTGTAATACTATTAATCCGTTTGAAGTGATAACTCACCAATTATATTAACAAAAGAAATATACGTGGGAATTGCACCTTGCATGGCTATATTAATTGTAAACTAACTTGAGTATGCATATAAATAGTAGAAAACTAGAATATTGCATGTTATATGTCGCTTTGGTGATGTATTTGTGATTTGTGCTTTATTCAGTAAGTATAAACCGCTATGAGTGTTGCTTCTGCTAGATAAATACACACACATATGGGTATTAGCAAGGGGATAACATTTTATTAGCCATTTCTATGTCTTAATTTCGTTTTTGTGTTTCTTTTGCTTAAGTTGACCATTTCGGCCTAGACAAGATGGCTGAACGAGACGTTAAACTTGACTGCCCTGACAAAACGAGGTTCTGGGTGAAGTGCGCAGACGTCACCGCCAGCAGCAGTGGCCTGGAACTGACCCCGGGAGAACATGTACCCTTCAAGGACCCTCCGGGAACCTATCCAATACCAAAGACAAAGCTCGATTTAAAAGCCGGAACAAGCAAGTTTGATGACTTCATCGTTTGACACCCTGAGAACTGTACCTCTCGAACCCAAGTGGACCAATCAGGACTTTCTAAACCCCGATCTTGATACTTTTTGTCATTATTTTCATTATAAAAGGAGGTAGGAAATTGAACTATTAGGTCTTGCTCTTCTTTGACGAACTCGATTTCCTGACATTATGCTGACGGAGAGGATGGTGACACTGCTGGACAGCTGTTATCCTGAATCTTTGAGAGACTGAATTGCGGCCTAACTTTGCCGAATAAAATTCTTCCTTGACTGACTGACTTAGAGGACGACTTTAGCCAGAATAGGTAAATATGATGCACTGAAATGCTGATGATTATTTCTAACGTTTCTTGCAATATTTCTTAGATAAAGAATACTTGATTAATTGATAAATGTGTTGTGTCGATTATTTAAGAAGAGAATTTAATGAGATTTTAAAGACTAGATAAATGACTGTGAATCTAAACCTGCAAACAACTAAATGATCCATCTCCTTATGAGAGGGATATCTTAGGTCTGAGGTCAATGTGTTTAGAGTAAGGTAAAGGTATTCCGTTCATGTCAGCGTTTGGAAACTTATTTCCCTAGGAAAACAGATCAACGGAGTGTAAGTATTGGTGTTATGGGCCCCACCAATGAATGTATATGAGTGAATTTGACGCTGAGGTATTTGGTCTGTGACGAAGGGGGAATTTGATGTTCCGCGCTGCAACAGTTTTTCTGGTAGCAAGACAATGGTTTTTATTGTTTTGGTTTGGTGATTATTGCTTGTAAATAGCTTATTGATTATTGGTTATTGATATTGGTTTATGTACTAACACTCTATGGTGAGTCGTGTTGAGTTTTATGTTGTTTGCACGGCTTCTGGGATGTAGGAAGTCGGAAGTTGTAACGGTTCCGTAGTAGAGCAGAGGTAAGCGCTGTTCTCGGGAAAGACGGAATTGTTGTTATCCTATAGGTACACAGGAGAAACGTGTGACGATTGAAGTTGCACGACGCATTGTCTGGGTTCGATTCGGTGACATCGCCATGTGTCGCCATTAGAGACATTTTCTGTGTGAGAAAAGTGTATATGATAGTGAAGGTTACCTGTGAAATTCTGGTCTTAGGTACCAGGGATCCAACTGGCATTCCGATAACGCTTATCACTGGAAAGGTAATAGGTACTCTCTGAGCTTGTTAGAAGGTCAAAGGAGAGGTAAGCGCTGCTTTGTTAACATATGTCATAATTCTGTAGTAGGACAGACTGTTCGCTGTTCTCGGGAAAGACAGGATTCTGTGTGAATGTACTACCTTTTCTTGTGTGAAAGTGCGTGGATGTAAAGGCATTTGGGTTAATTGTGAAACTCTAGTTTTATTTCTCAGGAGCATTGGGTCTCCAACTATGTGTCTTAATTCTGGAGAAACGGTTAGCTAATGCTTGTTAGAAGGGTGAAGTAGAGGGATGTGCTACTTTATCAACTGAAGTAACGATTCTGTAGTAGGGCAGAGGTAAGCGCTGCTCTCGGGAAAGACGGAATTCTCGTGAGAAAGGTCTATTGCTATTCTTTGGTTAACGAAGCGGACAATGGAGACGTTTTTATGTTGTTACTAACAGAATTGTAGAAATTGAAACAAAAACGTACTGAGCAGATTTGTAAAGGAGGGGTAGACAGGAGCAGGAGCTGCCGCAGCGGCTGCTGACGTCAGAACGGCCGCGCTAGGATTGGACAGTCGGTCGGAACCGTAAAACACTCCGGATTGGTGCGTTAGTGTGCGCCGCGCTAGGAGTGGAGAAATACAGGGTGACGTAAACGCTCCCTATTGGTGCGTTAGTGTGAGTCGCACTGGGATTTGAGAATTGTGACCGTGACGTAGACGCTCCGGATTGGTGCGTTAGCGTGAGTCGCGCTGCAATTGGACAGAATAGCGGTACAGTCGTAAGGAGAAACTAGTGAGACGCGAAAGAAAGGAAAATGTATTACGATCCACCAGAAAAGGAGAAAAAGTCATGGTTTGGTAAAATTAAGAAGTGGTTTAAGAAGGACAAACCGATCATAACTAGGGAAGGACAGTTACTTCCTCCACTGAAAACCCCTGCATCCTTTATGGTTGCGAAATATGGTTATCACACTTGCATTTGGTTAGATAATTGGGTTAAATACACTGAAAAGGACGGAGTATTGGCTTTTCCAGGACATGGTTCATTTCATTTGGCTGTTTTGAGAAATTTGAGAGAGAAAATGATGAATTTAGAACAGAGACCCAGACCGACTCAATTTGAGGCTTTGACGGAGTGTGAAGACGAAATGCATGACCGAGAAAGACAGAGAAATGGTAGAGGATATAGGTACCTGGTTGGCAGATCATACGGACATGAGACGCATGATGATCGAATGAGAAGGTGGCGAAATGCGAGTATGACTGAGGGTTTGTTTCCCGTAAGAACTGCAGGAGAGAATGAAGGACGAAAGTGTGTAGAAAAGAGGCATAATGTGGAATCGAGAGGGTATGGAGTGAATGAATCAGAAGATGATGTACTTGATGATATGTTCTATAAGAATCCACCACCATACCGACCAGAACCAGAAATATTAACCCCAAGCGCCCCAATGAAAGAAACAGTACGAATCATAAAATCGGAACCCGAGTTCCAAGATTTAGGAAGAAACAATTCCATTAGAGAGGTAGAAAAGAAGTCTGGAGGAAAATTGGATGGAGAAAATTCAGCAGAATTAGCAAAAACAACCCTAGAATTAACCGAGAAAATAAGAGAATTGACTAAGAATTTGGAAGCGGTAACTGTACCAGTAACGATAGGTCCAGTAATGCCTATTTTTGACAAGCAGAAAGACAGCGAGCGAACATTGTTTGACAGTCCCTTATAAAAGTAATAAACCGGTTGAACAACCAAGAATGAGTCAGAGTGAGAATCCATGGAGACAGACTATGAGTATGATTGAACCGAATTTTTCAAATAACCCGTTTATAGGTCAAATCTGTGCAGAAAAACATATGACAATGATAGAGACAATGTCAGAAACTCAAAAAGATTTTGGACAAGGAAGTGTAGAGAAGCCAGTAGGACCATCTACAGAGGAGTTGAGTGAATGGTTGAGAAGCTTGCAAAAGAAAGACAAGGAATCCCAGTCAATAGATGTAGCTAAATTACGAATGGTACTGGAAGAATTAATAGTGGGAACTATCCCGACAGAGAAGTTAAAAACTTACCAAGATGAGGAGTTATTTCTGTGTAAAAGCGTAACATGGAGAGCGAAGAGTCTTCATGAAAGATTAGAAGAAGTGGCAAATGAGATGGGTATTGATATTGAAAAGGTAAAAGCCTTACAGAAACCCTATCGAGTAGATTTCACCGAAAAAGATATTGAAAACATGAATACCACAGGATGAATAGGTCAGATTAAGGAAATAATTATTTTATTGAGAAAATAGGGAGATGTGGACAAATGGAAGAGCAGATGGTATCGTAAGCGAGACGAAGTTTCAGACAAAACGTTTTCAGCTTATCCTGTGAGAGAGAAAGAGTAGGTTGTGACAGAATACCCTATGAGAGAGATTCCGGGAGGGGGCTATGTCCATGTCCCATGGACTAGACAGGATATTTTGTCATTTACGAATGACTTCCCTCGACTGCGTGAAAAACCCGTCGAGTGGTATAGACAGGTGGACAGATTTGTGAAATTATCCAAAGTATTGTGGATCGATCTGAATAGCTTGTTTGACATAATCGTACCAGCAGATCTATGGACAGAATGTAAAATAGTAATAGATTGGCCGACACAGGAATACCCAAGGGATCCTAAGACAGGAGCTCCAGACCCCGAGGTAATGAAGAAATACGAACAGGTTATGGCATTTTTAAAGAACAAAGTACCCCCTAAAGAGACAGATTGGGTGAGAATTGACAGAACACATCAGGAAAGCAAAGAATCAGTACATGCCTATTATGAGAGGTTAATTTTAGCCTTTAAACAATTCAGTGGAGATGAAAATTTGAGTGACAAGGATTTGAGTTATTTCGTATACAGATTTGTATATGGTCTTCGTCCAGAAATTAGTGAAATGATAAAACAGCATACGGTAGATTGGCAAAATAAGAAAATAGACAAAGTATTGAGACATGCTAAATATTTCAGTGATGAAATTGAAGCAAAACAGCGAAAACTAAAAGAGAAGGCTATGTGGGCACAAGTAAAAGTAGCAGAGAGACAGGAAGCACAATTAGTGGAACAAGCTGGGTCAAAACAGAGATTTAATCCTGGGAAAAATAAGTGGAATATTGAGGAAGCTAAGAAGAAATGTCCATGTCATAACTGCGGTAGGATAGGGCATTGGAAATCTGAGTGTAAGAATCCACCAAGTACTAACGATGAAAATTCATCCTTGAATCCACAGGTGCAGAATGAGGTGAGTGGTCAACAGCAACGACAACAGCAGGGTGTAACACAACAGAATCAGGTGCCAAAACCACCTCTTCCACAGAACAAAAATTGCCAGAAGTATAGTAAGGAGAATGGATTCTACAATGAAGAACAGGTAAATAAGCCGCAACGCGCTAGCGCTGCTTCGCAGTATTGGCTGCAACGCGATGAAAGCGATTCAGAAGAGGGTTATTGACGGTGCCGAAGGGAGGAAGAAGAGTGCATACTTGGCGCAACTCTAGAAGTAGACCAGACAGGCCCATTTCTAGATGGAAAGGTTAATAATCAAAATATTACTTTCCTAGTTGATACTGGTGCTACTCGATCAACAGTTAGATCAGCTGATGTTAAGAATCTTCCTCTCTCGGATGAAACGATCCAAGTAGTTGGTGTATCCAACAGACAGATTAAAACTTACCTTACAGAACCAGTGAAAGTTAGTATAGGGACATTTTCTGAAATGCACAGATTTGTAGTGCGGACACCAGTCCTGTGAACTTGTTAGGTAGAGATTTATTGTGCAAGATGAATTGCATTATATTTTGTACTCCAGATGGAATAGCCTTTGAAACACCAGATGATGATGTGCTGTATAAAATGACAATGGCAAACAGAGAGAGAGAGGTTACAGGAACCTATGCTGTATTCAACCCTGACGAACTACCAAAAGAATTAAAACAATCAGTAAAAGCAGAAGTTTGGGACTTCACAGGAGAAGATGTAGGATTGATGAGAAATGTAGATCCAGTAAATATGTTCCACAATATAAATTGACATAATCGAAGGAGTTACTCCTGTGATTGAGAAGATAATAAAACAAGGAATTTTGAGAGAAATAATGAGTAGCCCATATAATTCACCAATAATGGGACTGAAAAAGCCTAGTGGGAAGTTCAGAATAGTGCAAGATCTGAGAAAGATAAACAAAATTGTTGTACCATGTTGTCCCATTGTACCGAATCCATCTGTGATTTTATAACAGATACCTCATGACGCAGAATGGTACACAGTGATTGATTTGTGCCATGCTTTCTTTTCCATCCCATTGCACCATGACAGTCAGCACATTTTTGCATTTCATTTCGGCGAGCGTATTTTGGTGTGGTGCTGAATTCCACAGCGGTATACGAAAAGCCCCTCAATATTTAATCAGCTATTGAAAAAGTCTTTGGAGAGTCTAGAAATGCCTGAAAATTCAGTACTAGTCCAGTATATCGATGACCTACTTGTGGCATCGAAAACTCGTGAAGCTTGTGAGGTAGACACGGTAGCTTTGCTGAATCATTTGGCAGATGGAGGATTAAAAGTGTCACCATCAAAATTACAATTTTGCAAGAAAGAAGTCCAATATTTAGGACACAGCATTGAGAAAGGACACAGGAAAATAACCATAGACAGAATCAGGATCATAAAAAGAATGAGTCAACCCATGACCCAAAGAGAAGTGAGGATGTTTCTGGGAATGGTTGGATATCGTCGTCAGTGGATAGGAAATTTTTCATTGATTGCAAAACCTTTGGTACGATTGACAAGAAGTGATGTGAGAGATCCTATTGATTTGAACAAAGAGGAGTTGGCAGCATTCAAGAAGTTGAGAGAAGGTGTCAAGAATTCCTGTCATGCGAGGGGAGGAAAACGGTAACCAGCGAAAACGGACTACATCTCCCAGGATGCTTAGCGGTTGAGAGGTTATGTAAACAGGAGAGCTGTTACATAACTCAAGGAAAACACGCCCTTATGTAAACAGGAGAGCTGTTACATAACTCAAGGAAAACACGCCCTATAAAGGGAGGAACCGGGAGGTACAACGCTGTCGGATATTGTGTTTACACCGATGTACCTGCTTAGTGAAGAGCAGTGTTCCGGAGTGGTGCTCCAGTAAGGCAAGAACGGAGGTAGGTCGAGTCGTTACTCCCTGGGCCGTGTCTTGCCCCATCATCACCTGTGAAGGACCCGGAAGCTCTACCAGATAACCATTGAGCTTCGCTTTTTGACTCGGCTGAGTCAAAGCGCAGTGGCGCTTTTGCTGGTTGGAGTCGTAACTCCCAGCCCGACCAGAGATACAGGGACTGCCAGCTGTAACGCACACCAGGAGGTGTTTGCCGCGTTACAGACTCGGAAGTCCACAGGATCGATCGAGCGGCTGCTCTCGGTTCAGTCTTCTTTGCTTGTGATTGGGGTATCGGTGACGCATCACCAGGAGGTGACTCCGCGTCCCGGTGCAGTCTGAGGAAGAGGTTGAGCGGCTGCTCCCTTCAGGTAGAGACCCCGGCTGGGTGTTTCCCTGACTCCTCGATTCTCCCCAACACTCTTCGTGCCCCTCACAGCCTACCGATTGGCATTGTCGGCCATTTCATTTCTGCCCTCTGTTGGCATACGCCGGGATCGGCGTATATGCAGAGGACGGCTAGGACCATCCGTGCTGTGGGCTGGTAACGTACTTAGCCTGGAGGATTCCAGTGACTATAACCTTTGTTTATTCCTTGTATTATTTTTGCCTTCATTAAAATAACTAAACCTTCACAAGTGGTTGCGTTCTCATTATCGTGTCTGTTAAACGATCCTGAGACGTTCAGGGCGTTACAAAATATCCGACCTTAATAACACTAACTGTCTCCCGGTCGATAACAGACATGGCAACACTTGATGATGTGCTGGCTGCTTTAGCGACCGTGCAAATTGAATTGGCTGCCTCCAGGCAAGAAACAGCCGATGTAAAAGCCAGACTGGATGCTATCCAATTGGACCCGCTCACGCCCAGCACCTCCCTCACGAACCAGACCCCTGCGGTAGTAGTGGAAATGCCGGTAGCCGTCCCCTTGGCAACACCAGAGAGGTACAGTGGGGATCCTAACACAGTGCAGGTATTCCTCACACAAGTGGCGCTACATGTATCGTGCAAACCAAGGGCGTTCCCCACGAGTCAGGCTCGTGTGGCTTTCCTTATATCCTATTTGGCTGGTAACGCGGCACAATGGGCCGTACCTCTGGTGAGCAGGGACGACCCCATCTTATGTGATTGGGGTGCTTTTCGCGAGGAATTCCTGAAAGTCTTCGACAGAAGGGCTGACTCGTACACGGCGGACCGTGAAATGCTTGAGTTGAGACAGGGATCCAACCACCTGGTGCAGTATCTCAACGTGTTCCGAAGGCTGGTTGCAGAAACTAAGTGGCCTGTTGCTAAACAGACGGCGCTCTTCCATCACGGGCTGTGCGATGAGCTCAAGGACGCCGTGGCTCATATTGACCCACAACCCAAGACATGCGAGGGCCTTATCAACCTGGTATTACGGCTGGAACATAGGCTAAGTGAAAGAAAGGGGGATCATGGGAGAAAAGGAAACTCCCTTCCATCCTATGTGACAGTGGGAAGTCCTGAAACTTCCACCGCATCCAAGGGAGAACCCATGGACATCGGCGCAATACGAGCGAGCCTCACAGCCACGGAGAAAGAGTCACGCCGTAAACAAGGATTGTGCCTATATTGTGGCAAAAAAGGCCACTACGTACGTGAATGCCCTGCCAAACCGAAGACGTCACGTTATCGGGCCAACCGGTCGGTAACAGCCGTGGTGGACGTACCGGCGGAAAACTAGAGGACTCCCAGACCAAAGAAGGGGCATCTCGGAGTCATTCATCCATCCCTTCACTTTCCAACTCGGTCACTAAGGGACAACGACACCTGTTTCTCACAGTGCACGTGGGAGTGCATGACCAGTGGATACCCGTTGTAGCCATGGTGGATTCAGGGGCCACTGGCATGTTTATGGACCACAACGAGGCATGCAGGCTAGGGCTAGTGCTTCTTCCCAAAGCTGTACCCGAAGACGTCTATGCTGTAGACGGAAGGCGATTGGTGACGGGGCCCATCGGGCAGCACACGGGGGTCCTTCCGATGAGATGTGGGAGGAACCATTTGGAACAAATCGATTTTAACATCATCCGAGCGCCCCAATATGGCGTCATATTGGGATTGCCGTGGCTACAGAAACACAACCCCTCTGTGGATTGGCCAACACATCGCATCGAACTGACGTCACCGTATTGCATCATGCATTGTGGAATAAGAACGGAATCCCTTGACGCAGATGAGAGCGGGAGTCAGACGGTGGCTACAGCGGCAGAAAAAGATGTGGCTCTCCCCCAGGCTTATCACAGTTTTGAGGATGTATTTGATGAGGTGAAGGCGGAAGTGCTACCACCACATAGACAGTTTGACTGCCAGATCGACCTGGTGCCAGGGGCCAGCGTTCCCAGCGGCAGGCTGTATGCCCTGACGGAGCCTGAAAACGTGCATCTCCGGGGGTACCTGGATAAACTCCTCAAGCTAGGATTCATCCGCCCGTCCAAGTCTCCGGCCGCCTCGCCACTCTTCTTCATCCCGAAGGCTAATGGGGAGCTGAGAGCCTGTGTGGACTTTAGGGCATTGAATGCGATAACCGTAAAGAATCGGTACCCCTTGCCTCTCATCAGTGTACTTCTAGAACAGGTCAAGAAAGCTCGTATCTACACCAAGTTGGATTTGAAAGGGGCATACCATCTGGTGCGCATGAGGGACGGAGACGAGTGGAAGACCGCCTTTAAGACCAGGTTCGGCCTTTTTGAGTACCTCGTCATGCCGTTCGGTCTGTGCAACGCCCCAGCAGCCTTTCAGTACTTTTTGAATGAGGTATTCAGAGAGGAGTTGGATATCTACGTGGTCGTATATATCGACGACTTCCTCATCTATTCGTCCAGTGTAGAGGAGCACGTACACCACGTCAAAGCTGTGCTCCAAAAGCTGAGGGAAAACATGCTGTTTTGTAAACTCAGCAAGTGTGACTTCCACGTCACATCCGTGGAATTCCTCGGAGTGATGCTGAGTCCAGAGGGACAGGAGATGGCAGAACGAAAGATCAAGGCGGTGAAAGAATGGCCGGTGCCCCAAAGCGTGAAGGACGTCCAAAGTTTCATTGGCTTCGCCAACTTTTACAGGCGGTTTATAGATGGATTTTCAGGATTGGTGGCCCCAATCACACAGCTACTGAGGAAGTCCAAGGAGTTTGTCTGGTCCCCTGAAGCGAACAAAGCCTTTGAGGCCCTGAAAAGCGCCTTTGGTAAGGCGCCGGTGTTGGCTCACCCCGATCCGGATCTCCCCTACGTGGTGGAAGCGGACGCATCGGATGTGGCGCTGGGGGCTATCTTGTCCCAACGCAACCACGACACAGGGGTGCTTCATCCCGTTGCGTACATGTCCCGCAAACTCAACGACGCCGAACGCAACTACCATATTGCGGAGAAGGAGCTTCTCGCAATCAAGGACGCCTTCACCGAATGGAGGCATTGGTTGATGGGGGCAAGACATGTGGTATCGGTGTACACGGACCATCGGAACCTACAGTTCATGACGGCCACAAGACACCTTTCTCCCAGACAGCTGCGGTGGATGATCTTCTTTGCGGGGTTCAACTTCCGCATCACATATCGGCCGGGGACGGAAAACCGGAAGGCGGACGCCCTGTCCCGTCAATCTGCAGTTAAGGAACCATTTCCTGCGACCGAGCATTCCATCATTTCCCCGAGGATGGTATTGGGGGTTATCCAACCGGATACTTTCCTGAGGGGAATAAAGAGAGGGATCAGGTCATTCGCATGGCGGAGGTGGCTCCTCAGTCACAGAGAATGGCAGCTGAAGGACGGGATACCCCTGAAGGGTAGGTGCCTATTGATACCCACGCCTAGGCTAAGGAAACAAGCATTCATCTGGTGCCATGACTCTCCATGCGCAGGTCATTTGGGCTTTGAAAAAACGGTGGCTAGCATGGGACGGCATTTCTGGTGGCCAACCATGAGAGTGGATGTCAGGAGGTGGGGACAGGAGTGTCCTACGTGTGCTACCATGAAGGCCGACCATGGCCGAACCCAAGGGCTCTTACATCCACTTCCGACCCCGGATAGACCATGGGATAGCATATCACTGGACTTCGTGGTGGGCCTACTGGTAGACCAGGGGATGACGGCAATACTGGTGGTGGTGGATTACTTGACGAAAATGGGGCACTTCATCCCCTGCAAGAGAGTCCCTACGGCCGGGGAATTGGCGTCACTACTCCTAAAGAATGTGGTACGACTGCATGGATTACCTGGGGTGATCGTGTCGGACCGGGGGTCGCAGTTTACTGCGCAATTCTGGAAGACTTGGTGCACTGCGCTGCATGTTAAGACCGCCCTGTCCACCAGCTACCACCCTCAAACGGACGGCCAAACCGAGCGCCTGAACCAAACGCTCAAACAGTATCTGCGATGTTTTGTGGACCAGGGCAGGGAAGAATGGGTTGACTTGCTATGGGTTGCAGAGATAGCCTATAACAACGCCACTCACAGCTCCACACAGGCATCTCCGTTCTATAGCAACTATGGCCAACATCCCAGGTTCTTGCCATTTCTACATCCGTTCAGAGAGGACAGGATTCCCGCCACAGCGGACAGGGTGGCACACATAAAAGACACGTTGATGCGCTCAAGGGCTGTCCTAATAGAGGCCAAGAGAAGATACAAGGCTGCGGCAGACAGGAAGAGAAGGCCCGGGCCACTGTACCGCACTGGAGACTACGTCTGGATATCCACAAGAAACATGAGGTTTCAAAAGAACAGTGTGTTCCATCCCAAGTACATGGGCCCCTATCGAATTACCAAGTGTATGGGTCCCGTGAACGTGAAGGTGTGCTTGCCCCAGTCATTGCGGATACACCCTGTCTTTCATGTATCATTGCTCAAACCAGCGCCCTCCAAGCCGTCTGGGACACCTAGGCCGGTATGCGTGGAGTCGGAGGTGGAGTATGAAGTGTCGGGCATACGGGCGTCCAAATGGCGCAGGGGGAAGCTGTGGTACCTGGTTGCATGGAAAGGCTATGGCCCGGAGGAGCAGTCATGGGAACCGGCTGAAGGGGTTCATGCTCCGCGCTTGGTCTCCTTGTTCCATCGGCGTTTTCCTGCCAGCGCTGGACCCGTGGGGAGCCGCTGAGAGGGAGGATGTACTGTCAAGAATTCCTGTCATGCGAGGGGAGGAAAACGGTAACCAGCGAAAACGGACTACATCTCCCAGGATGCTTAGCGGTTGAGAGGTTATGTAAACAGGAGAGCTGTTACATAACTCAAGGAAAACACGCCCTTATGTAAACAGGAGAGCTGTTACATAACTCAAGGAAAACACGCCCTTATGTAAACAGGAGAGCTGTTACATAACTCAAGGAAAACACGCCCTATAAAGGGAGGAACCGGGAGGTACAACGCTGTCGGATATTGTGTTTACACCGACGTACCTGCTTAGTGAAGAGCAGTGTTCCGGAGTGGTGCTCCAGTAAGGCAAGAACGGAGGTAGGTCGAGTCGTTACTCCCTGGGCCGTGTCTTGCCCCATCGTCACCTGTGAAGGACCCGGAAGCTCTACCGGATAACCATTGAGCTTTGCTTTTTGACTCGGCTGAGTCAAAGCGCAGTGGCGCTTTTGCTGGTTGGAGTCGTAACTCCCAGCCCGACCAGAGATACAGGGACTGCCAGCTGTAACGCACACCAGGAGGTGTTTGCCGCGTTACAGACTCGGAAGTCCACAGGATCGATCGAGCGGCTGCTCTCGGTTCAGTCTTCTTTGCTTGTGATTGGGGTATCGGTGACGCATCACCAGGAGGTGACTCCGCGTCCCGGTGCAGTCTGAGGAAGAGGTTGAGCGGCTGCTCCCTTCAGGTAGAGACCCCGGCTGGGTGTTTCCCTGACTCCTCGATTCTCCCCAACACTCTTCGTGCCCCTCACAGCCTACCGATTGGCATTGTCGGCCATTTCATTTCTGCCCTCTGTTGGCATACGCCGGGATCGGCGTATATGCAGAGGACGGCTAGGACCATCCGTGCTGTGGGCTGGTAACGTACTTAGCCTGGAGGATTCCAGTGACTATAACCTTTGTTTATTCCTTGTATTATTTTTGCCTTCATTAAAATAACTAAACCTTCACAAGTGGTTGCGTTCTCATTATCGTGTCTGTTAAACGATCCTGAGACGTTCAGGGCGTTACAGAAGGATTGTGTCAAGCGCCTGCATTAGGTATGCCTGCCTACGATAAGAAGTTCGAGTTGTATTGCAGTGAGAGAAATGGATGTGCACTCTCTGTTCTAGTACAGAAGCTTGGAAAACTGAGGAAACCAATTGCGTTTTTTTCATCCATTTTTGACCCAGTAGCTGTAGCCCTTCCTGGGTGTCTGAAAGCAGTAGCTGCTACATGTCGAAGTTTGGAACAGAGTGAAGGAATTGTGATGGGATATCCTATGAAAGTGTTTGTGCCTCATGATGTGGCGATTCTTTTGACAAGGAGTCGTACTCAGTATATGACGCACAGCCGACTGACTAAGTATGAAAAGGTCTATTTGGGTGCAACCAATGTGAGTCTTGTGAGATGCGTGAATGTGAATCCTTCAACATTGTTACCTGATGTAGAGCATGTGGAGGTAAGAGAATAAGCAGATCATGATTGTTTGGATGTACTTGATTTCTGTAAAAACCAAGACCAGACATAAAAGATGAACCTTTGCCAGAAAGTGATTATGTCATGTTTGTTGATGGATCTTGTTGGAGAACAGATGATGGAGTGATGAGTGTGGTATGTACAGTTGCAGCAGTGATGGAAGCATCCTATTTGAAAGGAGTAAGGTCGGTCCAAGTAGCTGAACTTGTTGCCCTGACCAGAGCATGTAAGATTGGGAAAAGTGTGAGAGTGACTGTGATAACTGATAGCCAGTATGGCTACGGGGTGGTCCATGATTTCGGCCAAATTTGGCTGCAAAAAGGTTTCCTAACCTCAAGTGGAACTCCTATTAAGAATGCTGAAGTGGTTGGAAAGGTGCTTGAGGCAATACCGCTGCCTAGGCAATTGGCTGTGGTAAAATGTGCTGCTCATAGTCGCAGTGGTGATTACATTGCCACTGGAAATAAGTTTGCGAACGACATGGTGCAATATTGTGCACGAAATCAGAATTCAATCAATCGGGCAAAGGAAAAGGAGTCGATTTCTTGTTTCCCAATGTTTACTAACACTGTGGGAACATGGGATGAGGTAAGACAATTGCAAGAAGAAGCAGGAGAGGAAGAAGTAAAACAGTGGGTAAAAGAAGGATGTGCACCAAGAGAGAAAGATCATGTGTGGGTCTATCGAGATGGAAGACCAGTTATGCCTGATAGCATGATGTCTGCCATGGCACGGATGTATCATGGACAGGGACATATAGGGAGAGACGCCATGATTAGGTCTTTTAAACAAACTTGGTATAATGCCAAGTTCAGGCTTGTTTCGGAGAGCATTTGTCAAAGATGTCTAATTTGTCAGCAATACAATCCAAAAAGAAAGACAGTGGTGAGTCTAGGAACAATAGGTCGAGAGGGAGGGCCTTTCACCAGAATGCAAGATTTCATTGAGATGCCTCCTTGTAACAGGTTGAGGTATGTTTTGGTAATGGTGTGCCTATTCTCCAGGTGGGTAGAGGCGTTCCCAACAAGAAGAAATGATGGAATGACAGTGGCAAAATTATTGTTGAGGGAATTTATACCTAGGTTTGGGTTCCCAGTAACAATTGAATCAGACCGAGGAGGACATTTTCATAATGAGATTATAAAACTGATTTGTGAAGCATTGAATGTACAACAAAAACTGCATTGTGCCTACCGACCAGAGGCTTCTGGTGTAGTAGAACAAATGAATGGTACTATTAAAAACAGAATAGGGAAAATGTGTTTAGCCACAGGTATGAAATGGCCCGATGTCTTGCCTCTGGTACTCATGACTATTAGATCAACACCAAACAGAACTACTGGTTTGAGTCCTCATGAGATCCTCATGGGACGCGCAATGAGACATGTATTTATACCAGTCAACAAGCTAATGACAATAACTGATGACATGGTATTGGAATACTGTAAAAGCCTGGCTGACGCAGTTCATTCTGTGTTTCATCAGGTTGGAG
Organism: Triturus cristatus; assembly: GCF_964204655.1. Taxonomy (NCBI): domain Eukaryota; kingdom Metazoa; phylum Chordata; class Amphibia; order Caudata; family Salamandridae; genus Triturus; species Triturus cristatus. Next base: position 590,070,704 of record NC_140579.1, read on the forward strand.
CGGATGCCACCACTCTTGAAAAGAAGCCAGCTCATGATCTGAGCCCAGGGGACTGGGTAAGGATAAAAGTTCACAGAAGAAGAAACTATTTGGTTCCCAGGTGGGGAAAACCAAGGCAAGTCATTTTGACTACAACAACAGCTGTGAAGTGTGCTGGATTGAAGAACTGGATGCATGCAAGTCATACTTTGAGAATTCCAAATCCAGTTGACTGTAAAGAAAAGGAGTATTTTCACGAATCAGAATCCAGTACTGAGTCAGATGATGGAGAGCCAAAAGATAAGGACGGAGAAAACTCTGAAAGGGGGGAGACAGAGCCAAGGTTAACATTGGTCCCCAGAAGTAACTCCCTGAGGAAAAGGTTACAGATTTCTGAATCCAGTTCAGACTCGGAGACAGAACAAAGAGCACATTCGTCCAAGAAAGAACAAAGGAGGAACAAGAAAAAGAAAGAGGAGAGACAATAAAAGAAATCCGTGAGAAGGAAGTGCCAGATGAAAGATTGAGAGAAATTCCACCTGAAACAACACCTTTAGATGGACAGGTGCCAGATACAGAGAGAGGGAAAGATTATTGCGGAAGACCCCCGAGGAGCCGTAGGGAACTCCAACATCCAGTTAGAAGCAGGGACAAGTAGTCAGCAGGAAGATTGCGTGACGGAGAATCGAGGAGGGACAGAAGTAGGGAAAACAAAAGAAGAGGTGGAAAAAGAACTCGTTGAAGGTAAAAAGCAAGTTGAAACAGAGTCTGAGGAAAGCGAAGATGACATACCAGAAGGCCGAGTTCTGAGAAAGAGAGCTTGGAGAACTGAAAAGAATGATAAAAGGAGTAAATTGAAAAGAGCAGCAAAAGAAGAGGTGTGGCCAAACAAAATAAAAAGACTGAGATATCGATTGACACGTGTAAATTTGCCAAGAGCAGAACAGGTGAATGAAGTAACGAGTCAGGAAAAATCGAAAGAAGTAGAACAGACAGTAGTCAAAGAAAACAAACGAACAAGAAAACCTAACCAGAAGTATAAATCACCGGAATGGACATATGTGGCCCTGCCTGAAGTGAAAGAAGGGGCGGATAGCCAAGGAAATCCAGAGGTGGTTGTACCGGAAGTGGTTGAGGAAGACGAAGAATCGTAAATCCTGAGAGTTATCTTGTCCGATATTGGAGAAGAAGCGGATATTCAGGACAACCTGTATGCTGAAAACGAGAGGAAAGTAAAAGATGATGAGATGCCAAACTAAATGAGACAAGGAAGTTACCGATGGAAAAACAATAAAAATACTGAAAAAGACAAAAACTGGTAGAACCACGTAGGTGCTTAGAAGCCTTGGGTTAGAAACTAGTTGTGAAGTAGAAGAGGCTAAGTCAAAAGACACGGCTCAATTATAGAAAAGATGGCAAACATAGAAAGTAGTAAAAGTAGATGTACCTTCCTTAAAAGATGGTGCAAAATGTGTTGTGTTTGTACAGGATTATTAATGCTTCTTTGGAGTATTCTTGCTCTATTAATTTCATTCAAAGTTACTGTAGATACATTAGAAGGACAGGGAGATAACATAACTAATATAGGGAAAGTTCAAAAGGTAGTTCGAACTAGAATAGATAAAAATTATTTACATAAAGACAGGTCAATAACAGATTTTTCTAACAATGTGTTTTCAAAGTTGTTGTATGAATATGTAAAAACAACGGACTTAAGGGATTGCAACGTATGTATGCAATTACCTGCATCTGTATCTGAAGGAGTGACTTATCATCACCTTCCTGTAACATATGGAATAACATGTAGTGTAATAGCTAGTTTATTTTATCAAACAGGTAAATTAGAGTATTATTTTTCAGATGTAAATACTATATTTTCACAAGTACCAGCAATTAACAAACTAAACAAGGTAAAACCTGCAAAGGTATTAGGTGAATTTTTCTTAGAGACCAATGAACTAACCTTAGAATATATATTTAGAAATAACTTGACTTGCAGTTTAAAGAAAGAGGAGAAGACATTTTTGTATACAGTTGAAGAAAGGAGATTGAAAATGCAAAGGAAGGCTTCAGAAGGGAAAGTGGAGAAAACGGTTTGGGATGTAGAAATGGAGAAACATTTAAGAGGGGAAACGAGTCCAACTATGGCTTTAGATTGGCCTCAGAAAGGGAAATTGTGTATAAGAAGGAATCAGACGGCGTATGACAATTATTTTCTAGGGAATAGTGAGTGCCATGATACATACCGAATCATTTCCAGGACTGTATTTCATTTGTGGGAACAGGGCATATTCTCGTTTGCCAGACCATTGGTATGGCACATGTTATGTTGGCCTGGTTTTTCCAAAGATTTTTCACATGCATAGAGGAGAAGATGGTGTACATAGTCTAGGTAGTTATTTAGCACGTAGTAAGAGAGAATCTTGGACTGAAATTGTGGGTGACGTTTTTGGAGCACTGATACCCGCAGTGGGAATATCTCTGAATGCGAACAAAGTTAGAAAACTTTCAACAGTAGTGGATCGCTTATCAAGAAGCACCGCTGGAGGATTCTTATTGGTGAATACACAAATGGTTGCCATGCGTGCTATGGTAATGCAAAATCGACTTGCCCTTGATATTTTATTGGCAAAAGAGGGTGGAGTCTGTGGAATGCTGAAAGTTCAACATTGTTGTACTTACATTCCTGACGAAAGTAGAGATTTGAAAATTTATATAAAAAATATTACAGAACTGCATGATGAAATTGTACCACTGGAGGTTGAAGGTGTCTGGGAGAAGATTGGTAAGAAAATATCAGCTATTAAGGACTTTGTAGTAAAATTAGGTAGTACATTTTTAGGTAAGATATTATTGCCATTAACATGTGTGATTACCTTAGTATTAATAATAAGATTAGGTTGTATTTGTTGTACAAAGAATAAAAATCAGAAAAGAATAAAAAGAGAAAACTTAAGGAGAAGGGATAAGAAACAAGAAAGAGAGTTTGAAGAAATAGAACTAGAAGAGATAAAGGAAAGCATGCATAAAACAAAAAAAAAGAGAAGAAACTGGGGAAACTGAAATATGATCGAAACATGAAATCAATTTAAATTTCCGTAATTGCGATACATAATTTTAATTTGTGTGTCGATATAATCACCTATGGGGGGATTGCTGGAGTTGGTAATACAACATTTTGTATACCCCCCATTCTGCATGTTTATAATCAGAATAATCAATTAATTGTAATATTATTAATCCGTTTGAAGTGATAACTCACCAATTATATTAACAAAAGAATTATACGTGGGAATTGCACCTTGCATGGCTATATTAATTGTAAACTAACTTGAGTACGGATATTAATAGTAGAAAACTAGAATATTGCATGTTATATGTCGCTTGGTGATGTATTTGTGATTTGTGCTTTATTCAGTGAGTATAAACCACTATGAGTGTTGCTTCTACTAGATAAATACACACACATATGGGTTTTAGCAAGAAGATAACATTTTATTAGCCATTTCTATGTTTTAATTAAGTTTTTGTGTTTGTTTTGCTTAAGTTGACCATTTCGGCCTAGACAAGATGGCTGAACGAGACGTTAAACTTGACTGCCCTGACAAAACGAGGTTCTGGGTGAAGTGCGCAGGCGTCACCGCCAGCAGCAGTGGCCTGGACCTGACCCCGGGAGAACATGTACCTTTCAAGGACGCTCCGGGAACCTATCCAATACCAAAGACAAAGCTCGATTTAAAAGCCGGAACAAGCAAGTTTGATGACTTCATCGTTTGACACCCTGAGAACTGTACCTCTCGACCCCAAGTGGACCAATCAGGACTTTCTAAACCCCGATCTTGATACTTTTTGACATTATTTTCATTATAAAAGTAGGTAGGGAATTGAACTATTAGGTCTTGCTCTTCTTTGACGAACTCGATTTCCTGACATTATGCTGACGGAGAGGACGGTGACACTGCTGGACAGCTGTTATCCTGAATCTTTGAGAGACTGAATTGCGGCCTAACTTTGCTGAATAAAATTCTTCCTTGACTGACCGACTTAGAGGACGAATTTAGCCAGAATAGGTAAATATGATGCTCTGAAATGCTGATGATGATTTCTAACGTTTCTTGCAATATTTCTTAGATAAAGAATACTTGATTAATTGATGAATGTGGTGTCGATTATTTAAGAAGAGAATTTAATGAGATTTTAAAGACTAGATAAATGACTATTGAGGAAAATAAAAATCTATGAGGCCTATGTGTCCCCATGTGCCCCCCCCGAACGCTTATGTGCACATACATGTAACCTATGTATTTCCCCTCCATGGCCTTTCTATCATGATGCTTATGCTATAACGTGGCCTGCCATCATCCAGTCTCCCATGAGAGAAACGACAAATCTGTATTGAGGCCTACACGTTTTTCATCATGTTTTCCTGCATTTTCATGAAGCCCATGTTTATGGCTCAGCCAGAGCCAAAAAGAGGTTTCATGCCTCAGAACGCTCTGAAAGCTACAGCTACGTATCCTTGGCCTTGCACACTTGGGCCTCAGCCAAAGGGGCCCCGACCGAGGTGTCGAGACAGTATTGAGCACGGTTATCTGCTTACTCTTACTGAAACCACATTCTTGCCTGGTGAAGGAGGAATGAACGCGACCCATCTGCAAGGAGGGAGCCCAGCCCTACTGTCTCTCTTTGTGAGATTGCAAAGCTCACGTCAGTAAAAAGCCCATAGCCCCCATGTAAGGCCTCTGCAGTAAATGAAGTAAATGAAGAAATAGATGCCACATCGGCTCTTGGTGATGAGCAACCTATGTCACAAATCAGTCCCTGCTCCAGACATCGGATATCAGATAATACAAGATGTGCTGGTCGTCCTGACACTGAAGGCCTCACTCACTGAAGGCCTCACTTCCAGACTTGTCCAGTTGCATAGCAACCCTCCCCACGTCAGTTACACGTCATGCTCGAGTTGAGCACAAGTAAGGCAAAGTTCCAGTACAATTCCAGCAGATCACGCAACCCCCTCCAGGTATCCACCCACACATGACAAATTACCCATTATCATCAAGTGGACGCCCACATGGACGGCCACCTTCACGCCTACTTACACGCCCACATGCTCTTATCTCATTCTCTCTTGCTCTTTTGCTTACGTACAATTGAGAAATGTATATATACTGTACTCTGTGAATAATGTTTTGAGAATATTGAGAATACTTTTGAGTCCCTTTCCAGATCCTTTTTTGGTGATGGTAATATTCTCCCTTTGACTCGAGTTATTGGAATAAAGCCCTTTTAGAACCTGATACCACAGACTCAGCCTCTTGCTTTATGCATGATCCTATTGATATTCTGAAATACATAGAGCGTAATATTTTATTTACCACATAATGGCGCCCGAACAGTTACATCTCTTTCCCCACACGCCGGAGATGAAGGTCCAGTTTTGCCCCCTTCCATAGCCGTGACGGACTTCAAGCGCGCACGTCGCGGGTCTTCCCGCCAACTCCCTCAGGCCAACGAAGGGGACAGACTGCGACCAGGCATCCATACGAGGCGGTGAGGAACGCAGATTGTCCTACCCAGAGCCCACCTGCGAGAGAGCTGTGTCCGAGGTATACAGAGGCCCACCAGATTCCGAAGTTCCGAAGTATCCAAGTCACGAGTCGAGTCCAGTCCAGTCCAGTTTGGTCTAGTCCAGTTCAGTTCCGAGGCCTTCCGTTCCGTGCTACCCGGTGAGTACCGTTGCTGGGGAGGCAGTTAGACGTGCACATTAGGTTGTGCCGGTCAAGACGGGTTTGGGTACACAAATCCGGTCTGCACTGTTTCAGCAGTGTATCTGTACTGTTTAGCAGTATATCTAGTATGTCTTGCATATAATTCAGTATTCTCTAGTGTTAGTATTATGTCAGTAACTAGTTTCCTATTAGTTATCATCGTTCGTTAAATGTTAAATGTTAAATGTTTTAATATGTTTTAAAAATTGTGGTATGAATGAGTGTTCATTATTGTGTTTATTGTAATTTATTGTGTTCAAAATCAAGTAGCAAAGTTTAAAGATGCCGTTCTTTTCAAAATTAAGACAGATCAAAACTAGAAAAGGGGTACTCGAGGAAGCTGTTCCCATTTCTTACTAGCTGTTCAAATATCATTTGTTGACCTTGAAGAATGTACACCAAAGCCTAGTGACATATACCTTGTGTGTATTAAGAATTTGTGTGATTATCAGTGGTTTTGAACAATTATCTGTGATTTCTATCAAAGCTATCTATATTCAACATTCTCTACTGTTGATTCGATAAGTATATTGTACCTCTCTAGATTATTATAGGAATCATTAGGTTCTGTCTATATTCTGACGTAAAGCCCACCTCCATTACTTAGTTAATCATCTTTCCAATATGGAACAATTGAAAACATTCGGTTTTACGGATGAAGACTTTGCTACTTTAGTAGGAACTAGCAATTCCTTTAGTAATATTTCGAACACCAACATTCGTAATAATGAAGATATTAACCAATTAATAGATCTGAAGAAAAAAGTGAAACGCATGGAAGCCCATGGAGCCTTTATGCTCGAATATCTTAAAGTTGGAATAATACCACAGGGATTACGCATTCGTAATATTCCGGGGCTTTTTGTCGAATATAGACAATTCCTAGAGAAATGGAGCATGATTGCCAACAGATGCTCCAGAGATTTCATGATTTTAATCATAGAAACTGCGAAAGAATTGGTTAACAAATTGAAATTAGAAATAACAGAACTAGAAGAAAAAATTAGGAAATCCAATGAGTTTGAGGAAGCAAAAAAGAAACTAGAAAACTCTGAGAGAGAACTTTCATCCTTCTCTGACTATTTAACAAAACGGAAAACAGAGAAGTTAAGTAAAGACAAACGTTATCACTCCCTAGAAAGAACGTACCCCTATTTAGGAGAGAATTTTTACAAACAAAATCAATATGTTAATGATAACATCCCTAGACAGCAGAAAGTTAAAACTTTCTCAGATACTACAGACTCGGAGGGTGAAGATAATTCTAATTATTATGAACCCCAAAATTTACAAAGACCATACCAACCTAACCAACAAGGACGTCGTCCTTTTTTAGCCCAGCGAGGGGGACGACGAGGGAGACAAAGAGTGAGCTTTCAACTACCAGCAAGGGAAGAGTATCAGAATCACCAATACCAACCAGAAACATCCCATATCTTAGAGACACGCAAGAGACAGTATTGGAGATAAGGAAGGAAATACCAATCTTCAATCTTTCCATAGAATCACTTAATACAAGTAGCCTATCTTTACTATCTAAAGGTTTATCCTATGTCCCCCACACAGTGACTAACAAATTTGAACTACACAGAGATATCATCTCATTTTTTCGTAAGATTAGACTCAAAAAATTCTTCGGAGATAATGATAATTGCATAGAAATTTATGATCACAATGAATTACATGTGAAATCTCACTTCACACCTTCACTTGAACAAATTGGTCCAGAAGTAGGCGTGTTTGAACACACGGTGTTAAAACGTCTGAATCAAATATGTAAGTTCATCCCCAAACCTATATACAACTTGAATAGAGAAGAATATCTCACCCTGAAAGAGTTACGAGATAACTCTACATTGACTATAAAAAACTGTGATAAAGGTGGAGGCATTGCAGTGATTGACACTGTAGCATATGAACAGAAAATGACCACCATGCTTAATGATCACAGATTTTATTCAAAAATTAAATCTAATCCTACTAAAAAAATCATCAACAAAATTAAAAATTTGACAGATAATGCCTATAACAAAGGAGAAATTAGCAATAAGGAACATGAATATCTCAATAGTTCACTTGAGAAAATGCCATGTATATACGGAATCCCTAAAGTACATAAAAATGAACTAGACCCTCCTTATCGTCCTATAGTCTCCACTATCGGTTCAGTTACGGAACCCTTGTCGAAATATGTTGACTGTAAACTGAGACCTTATATTCCTATGATACAATCTTACATTAAAGATACTGGAGATATAATCAACAAAGTAGAAGGTCTTGAATTCAACCCAAATAGGAGTACATTAGTGACCCTTGACATAGAATCATTATACTCTAATATTCCACAAAAGGAAGCTTTAGATGCCGTCAAGTGGTTTATAAATCAATATGAAATCCAAGGCCCTACAAAATTCATACTTGATTGTCTTGATATCGTTTTAAACGAAAACAACTTCGAATTTGGAAATAGCCTTTATAAACAAACAAAAGGCGTTAGTATGGGAGCCTCGGTAGCGCCTTCTGTAGCCAACATCTATATGGCTCTGTTTGAAACTAAGAATATATTTAATGAAATTGCCCCCTATTTTGAGTCAATCACTCATTGGTCTAGATATATAGATGACATCTTTTTTATATGGACCGATGATGACCATGAACTAGACGACTTTTTGACATGGTTAAACCTCACTGATCCAAACCTGAAATTCACGGCACATTCAAGCACACAAAAAGTAGAATTTCTGGACATTCTCATAAAACATAATAATGGTACCTTAGAAGTAGACTTATTTGTCAAACCTACTTCGAGAAATACACTTCTCCACTTCGACAGCTACCATCCAAGAACACAAAAACAAAGCATACCATTTTCGCAGTTTTTAAGAGTTAGACGGAACTGCACAAGACTAATAGACTTTGACAATCAGGCTGTCTCAATGAAACAAAAATTTATAGCTCGAGGATACCCACACCGATTGGTGAGGGAATCATATAAAAGAGCTAGGTACTACGACAGAGATCACCTTTTAAAAGGAACCTCTAAAAAAAGAACTACACAACTGGTATGTGTCACTAAACATTCGACACTCAATGCTAAGGTAAAACAAATCATAAATTCCAACTGGCATATCTTAAATAGCGACCCTGCACAAGAGTACACCATACCGAAACCCTTATTTGCTTATAAACGCAATAAGAATATTAAAGATATGGTAGTACATTCAAGATTCACGAAAGCCAACACTTTCACACAGAAAACAATTGATGGAGATCACCCTGTGAAGGGAACCCACAAATGTCTTTCTTGCAAATCTTGTGACTCTGTCCTTGAAGGAGAAAATCTGATTTTTAACAATTATACAATTCATGCATCAGAGATGTGGAATTGTAAGACACAAAATGTGGTTTACCTTATCATATGCCCGTGTAAACTAGGTTATGTAGGTGAGACTTCTAGAGCAATCCAGACAAGACTCACTGAACACCGTTCAGCCATTAGAAATGCTAAATTCTCTGCCCCTCTAGTAAAACACTACATTGACTCACAGCATAAACCGGAACAAATGCAATGGAGAATACTAGAAAAAATTAAATGTGCAACAGAAAATGAAAGTAACAGAATCAGAAAGTTGAGAGAAGTCTTTTGGATTTTTTCTCTGAACACAGCAACAAATGGGCTTAATAATGAGCTACCCTGGGAAAATGCAATTTAATTAAATAGATAATATAAAATTAATAAATTCAAAATAGTAGAACTTCCTGTATTACTAATAAATATACCTGTACATGTAATTAATTACCTTTGGACAGCGAATATTTTCCCTCTATTATATTATATATAAATTGTGAATAAAGTTTTTTCATTTGAAAAAAGAAAAAACATGGCAAGACTCTTGCCTTATTGTAGCTCCTATTGGCCAACGTGGGAAGTGAACATAAAGAATCTACACCTAGGTATCCAATTAGAAATCAATTCCCTGACCTAAATTTATCCTATTACCCTCGATACCCAATTAAATCACTCTACATACATTACAGCGACAATTTCCACCTATCCACGAGGCTAATCGATACAAGTCTGTGTAAGAGAATGTGATTGGATCCTAGTAACCAATAGGATAACAGCATCCAACTTGTTACCCAACCGGAACTCCAGATAGAGATTAAGGCCTCTTTGACATAAGTATTCACCAATGAAATGTCAGATCACTCGCGCTCAAATACGTTTAAATAACACAGAGGAAAAGGAGAGTATAGAACACATTACAACAGACCGAGTAGGACGCCGAGACGCCGCCGGTTCCTAGATTGTTAAAACCATTTTAAGGTAAGAAACCCCTGGCTGCGATCCTCTTGTTATTTCAACTAAATAGGCGTCTTACTAGTAATACGCAATCACTAAACACGAGAGGATTTGACCAACACGTAAGAGTGAAAGGAGTCCGGAATAGATAATAAGTCACGGTTAGAATAATATCGACAAACTTAGAATAAGAGAATGCCTTTGACGTTAATGAACCACGACATCTTGCTATTATCAATAAGAATAGTCCATAATACATAACGTAGACCTTGAAGAGAGTCAATCACATCCACTAAGAAATCTTACTTGGATGCAAATAAAATCACGATGTCTTGCAAATTTAGATAAACATAACAATATCTGTTTGAAATTATTATACATTTTATTTTTTTATTTTTTTAGCTCTACCTTGATGACGACATTCGCTTCTTTATCAAAAATAAACCATCGTCGCCATCATTTACGACGTTAAAACGCCCAACTAGGTAAATTTATGAGATCTTATAACAGGAAATTAGTATATTCGACCCAGAAAAATATGGATATGTACATATTATTTGTCTCTTCGTTTTAGTATATCTAGAATTCTATCGGTTACCGTACAACTTTAAAAGAAAGAAGAGATTATCATACCCAGAGAACAAACCACTGTAAGTTGTCATTAAAAGAGTTTATTCCTCCAAACCAAAGGTGGAGATTTGTACTTGACTTAAATAAATATCATTGCCTTCTAGTACCTAAAACCACTAACGAAGTAAAGGAAGCATAGCTACCAGAGTGTGAGAAACGTATCTAGAATACAAACAACGTAAGCATGCATCACTTTTGAATTAATCACTTAAAAAGAGGATGGCTAATAAATTGCCTAGATAAAAAAAGTAATAATGTAGCGCAACAATACGATTATTGATGCAATTTCGCCTGTCGGTGAAAAGAATGAAAACCACAAATTGGAAAGTTAAAAATATACCAACTATGTCACAGAGGTGTCGGTGAAGGTCTAAGAATAAATTGACTTGTGAAGTATCATATATTGGAGTGTAATTATTACATTATGTTATAGGTTAACGTGTGGCTTCTCCTGATGAAGACGCAGCTTGCGTCGAAACGCGCGTCGAGAAAGAACCCACTCGCCAGCCACCAAATAATGTGTATTGTGTAATCATTACGTGATGAGATAAAAAGTGTAACATTTTAATTATTTTAACAATTGCATTTTATATTGTATGATGAATTGTTTTTAATATGCCATTAAATGAATGTTTTTAAATTTAGTTAGTGTTAGTTGACTTTATATGAATTGCACTCCAATATTTCAAAGAAATCAAACGCACTGATTGGGCATATATTTACCAACAAACTACAGATAACTTAACTTGATTTGCCTAGGGATTTATACCTCACTTGATAGTACCCTGCCCTAGGAATCACATAACTATTGTACAGGGGGCCCTTGTTTATTTTCTTGATTATTACCCACAGCCTGTCTGTTTGGGGCTTCATTGTTTCTTACTAGCTGTTCAAATATCATTTGTTGACCTTGAAGAATGTACACCAAAGCCTAGTGACATATACCTTGTGTGTATTAAGAATTTGTGTGATTATCAGTGGTTTTGAACAATTATCTGTGATTTCTATCAAAGCTATCTATATTCAACATTCTCTACTGTTGATTCGATAAGTATATTGTACCTCTCTAGATTATTATAGGAATCATTAGGTTCTGTCTATATTCTGACGTAAAGCCCACCTCCATTACTTAGTTAATCATCTTTCCAATATGGAACAATTGAAAACATTCGGTTTTACGGATGAAGACTTTGCTACTTTAGTAGGAACTAGCAATTCCTTTAGTAATATTTCGAACACCAACATTCGTAATAATGAAGATATTAACCAATTAATAGATCTGAAGAAAAAAGTGAAACGCATGGAAGCCCATGGAGCCTTTATGCTCGAATATCTTAAAGTTGGAATAATACCACAGGGATTACGCATTCGTAATATTCCGGGGCTTTTTGTCGAATATAGACAATTCCTAGAGAAATGGAGCATGATTGCCAACAGATGCTCCAGAGATTTCATGATTTTAATCATAGAAACTGCGAAAGAATTGGTTAACAAATTGAAATTAGAAATAACAGAACTAGAAGAAAAAATTAGGAAATCCAATGAGTTTGAGGAAGCAAAAAAGAAACTAGAAAACTCTGAGAGAGAACTTTCATCCATCTCTGACTATTTAACAAAACGGAAAACAGAGAAGTTAAGTAAAGACAAACGTTATCACTCCCTAGAAAGAACGTACCCCTATTTAGGAGAGAATTTTTACAAACAAAATCAATATGTTAATGATAACATCCCTAGACAGCAGAAAGTTAAAACTTTCTCAGATACTACAGACTCGGAGGGTGAAGATAATTCTAATTATTATGAACCCCAAAATTTACAAAGACCATACCAACCTAACCAACAAGGACGTCGTCCTTTTTTAGCCCAGCGAGGGGGACGACGAGGGAGACAAAGAGTGAGCTTTCAACTACCAGCAAGGGAAGAGTATCAGAATCACCAATACCAACCAGAAACATCCCATATCTTAGAGACACGCAAGAGACAGTATTGGAGATAAGGAAGGAAATACCAATCTTCAATCTTTCCATAGAATCACTTAATACAAGTAGCCTATCTTTACTATCTAAAGGTTTATCCTATGTCCCCCACACAGTGACTAACAAATTTGAACTACACAGAGATATCATCTCATTTTTTCGTAAGATTAGACTCAAAAAATTCTTCGGAGATAATGATAATTGCATAGAAATTTATGATCACAATGAATTACATGTGAAATCTCACTTCACACCTTCACTTGAACAAATTGGTCCAGAAGTAGGCGTGTTTGAACACACGGTGTTAAAACGTCTGAATCAAATATGTAAGTTCATCCCCAAACCTATATACAACTTGAATAGAGAAGAATATCTCACCCTGAAAGAGTTACGAGATAACTCTACATTGACTATAAAAAACTGTGATAAAGGTGGAGGCATTGCAGTGATTGACACTGTAGCATATGAACAGAAAATGACCACCATGCTTAATGATCACAGATTTTATTCAAAAATTAAATCTAATCCTACTAAAAAAATCATCAACAAAATTAAAAATTTGACAGATAATGCCTATAACAAAGGAGAAATTAGCAATAAGGAACATGAATATCTCAATAGTTCACTTGAGAAAATGCCATGTATATACGGAATCCCTAAAGTACATAAAAATGAACTAGACCCTCCTTATCGTCCTATAGTCTCCACTATCGGTTCAGTTACGGAACCCTTGTCGAAATATGTTGACTGTAAACTGAGACCTTATATTCCTATGATACAATCTTACATTAAAGATACTGGAGATATAATCAACAAAGTAGAAGGTCTTGAATTCAACCCAAATAGGAGTACATTAGTGACCCTTGACATAGAATCATTATACTCTAATATTCCACAAAAGGAAGCTTTAGATGCCGTCAAGTGGTTTATAAATCAATATGAAATCCAAGGCCCTACAAAATTCATACTTGATTGTCTTGATATCGTTTTAAACGAAAACAACTTCGAATTTGGAAATAGCCTTTATAAACAAACAAAAGGCGTTAGTATGGGAGCCTCGGTAGCGCCTTCTGTAGCCAACATCTATATGGCTCTGTTTGAAACTAAGAATATATTTAATGAAATTGCCCCCTATTTTGAGTCAATCACTCATTGGTCTAGATATATAGATGACATCTTTTTTATATGGACCGATGATGACCATGAACTAGACGACTTTTTGACATGGTTAAACCTCACTGATCCAAACCTGAAATTCACGGCACATTCAAGCACACAAAAAGTAGAATTTCTGGACATTCTCATAAAACATAATAATGGTACCTTAGAAGTAGACTTATTTGTCAAACCTACTTCGAGAAATACACTTCTCCACTTCGACAGCTACCATCCAAGAACACAAAAACAAAGCATACCATTTTCGCAGTTTTTAAGAGTTAGACGGAACTGCACAAGACTAATAGACTTTGACAATCAGGCTGTCTCAATGAAACAAAAATTTATAGCTCGAGGATACCCACACCGATTGGTGAGGGAATCATATAAAAGAGCTAGGTACTACGACAGAGATCACCTTTTAAAAGGAACCTCTAAAAAAAGAACTACACAACTGGTATGTGTCACTAAACATTCGACACTCAATGCTAAGGTAAAACAAATCATAAATTCCAACTGGCATATCTTAAATAGCGACCCTGCACAAGAGTACACCATACCGAAACCCTTATTTGCTTATAAACGCAATAAGAATATTAAAGATATGGTAGTACATTCAAGATTCACGAAAGCCAACACTTTCACACAGAAAACAATTGATGGAGATCACCCTGTGAAGGGAACCCACAAATGTCTTTCTTGCAAATCTTGTGACTCTGTCCTTGAAGGAGAAAATCTGATTTTTAACAATTATACAATTCATGCATCAGAGATGTGGAATTGTAAGACACAAAATGTGGTTTACCTTATCATATGCCCGTGTAAACTAGGTTATGTAGGTGAGACTTCTAGAGCAATCCAGACAAGACTCACTGAACACCGTTCAGCCATTAGAAATGCTAAATTCTCTGCCCCTCTAGTAAAACACTACATTGACTCACAGCATAAACCGGAACAAATGCAATGGAGAATACTAGAAAAAATTAAATGTGCAACAGAAAATGAAAGTAACAGAATCAGAAAGTTAAGAGAAGTCTTTTGGATTTTTTCTCTGAACACAGCAACAAATGGGCTTAATAATGAGCTACCCTGGGAAAATGCAATTTAATTAAATAGATAATATAAAATTAATAAATTCAAAATAGTAGAACTTCCTGTATTACTAATAAATATACCTGTACATGTAATTAATTACCTTTGGACAGCGAATATTTTCCCTCTATTATATTATATATAAATTGTGAATAAAGTTTTTTCATTTGAAAAAAGAAAAAACATGGCAAGACTCTTGCCTTATTGTAGCTCCTATTGGCCAACGTGGGAAGTGAACATAAAGAATCTACACCTAGGTATCCAATTAGAAATCAATTCCCTGACCTAAATTTATCCTATTACCCTCGATACCCAATTAAATCACTCTACATACATTACAGCGACAATTTCCACCTATCCACGAGGCTAATCGATACAAGTCTGTGTAAGAGAATGTGATTGGATCCTAGTAACCAATAGGATAACAGCATCCAACTTGTTACCCAACCGGAACTCCAGATAGAGATTAAGGCCTCTTTGACATAAGTATTCACCAATGAAATGTCAGATCACTCGCGCTCAAATACGTTTAAATAACACAGAGGAAAAGGAGAGTATAGAACACATTACAACAGACCGAGTAGGACGCCGAGACGCCGCCGGTTCCTAGATTGTTAAAACCATTTTAAGGTAAGAAACCCCTGGCTGCGATCCTCTTGTTATTTCAACTAAATAGGCGTCTTACTAGTAATACGCAATCACTAAACACGAGAGGATTTGACCAACACGTAAGAGTGAAAGGAGTCCGGAATAGATAATAAGTCACGGTTAGAATAATATCGACAAACTTAGAATAAGAGAATGCCTTTGACGTTAATGAACCACGACATCTTGCTATTATCAATAAGAATAGTCCATAATACATAACGTAGACCTTGAAGAGAGTCAATCACATCCACTAAGAAATCTTACTTGGATGCAAATAAAATCACGATGTCTTGCAAATTTAGATAAACATAACAATATCTGTTTGAAATTATTATACATTTTATTTTTTTATTTTTTTAGCTCTACCTTGATGACGACATTCGCTTCTTTATCAAAAATAAACCATCGTCGCCATCATTTACGACGTTAAAACGCCCAACTAGGTAAATTTATGAGATCTTATAACAGGAAATTAGTATATTCGACCCAGAAAAATATGGATATGTACATATTATTTGTCTCTTCGTTTTAGTATATCTAGAATTCTATCGGTTACCGTACAACTTTAAAAGAAAGAAGAGATTATCATACCCAGAGAACAAACCACTGTAAGTTGTCATTAAAAGAGTTTATTCCTCCAAACCAAAGGTGGAGATTTGTACTTGACTTAAATAAATATCATTGCCTTCTAGTACCTAAAACCACTAACGAAGTAAAGGAAGCATAGCTACCAGAGTGTGAGAAACGTATCTAGAATACAAACAACGTAAGCATGCATCACTTTTGAATTAATCACTTAAAAAGAGGATGGCTAATAAATTGCCTAGATAAAAAAAGTAATAATGTAGCGCAACAATACGATTATTGATGCAATTTCGCCTGTCGGTGAAAAGAATGAAAACCACAAATTGGAAAGTTAAAAATATACCAACTATGTCACAGAGGTGTCGGTGAAGGTCTAAGAATAAATTGACTTGTGAAGTATCATATATTGGAGTGTAATTATTACATTATGTTATAGGTTAACGTGTGGCTTCTCCTGATGAAGACGCAGCTTGCGTCGAAACGCGCGTCGAGAAAGAACCCACTCGCCAGCCACCAAATAATGTGTATTGTGTAATCATTACGTGATGAGATAAAAAGTGTAACATTTTAATTATTTTAACAATTGCATTTTATATTGTATGATGAATTGTTTTTAATATGCCATTAAATGAATGTTTTTAAATTTAGTTAGTGTTAGTTGACTTTATATGAATTGCACTCCAATATTTCAAAGAAATCAAACGCACTGATTGGGCATATATTTACCAACAAACTACAGATAACTTAACTTGATTTGCCTAGGGATTTATACCTCACCCATTCCACCTAGGGACACCCCAGGGTACTTTATGTACCATAAGCATGGCCTAGATGCCGTATTATTTCTTGATTTATGGGTGGACTACACCAAGGATCTAGCCGAAAGTCAGAGGTGGCCCGCAGTTGGGACATGGGATGCAGATTGCATCATGAGAGTAGAAGAAGAATTATGGAAAAAGAAAGCCAGACAGTAACAGAAAGATGCCATTGAGTTTTGGCGCAAGGAGTCACATAGGAGGACAGAGTAAGTGTTTCACGAAGCAGAGAGAAGTAGACTGGAGTCTGGAAAAGCCAAGGAAGAGATGTTACAGGAGGAAGTGGAACAGGTGAAATGAGTGCAGGCTGACAGAGGAAGAAATACTGACGTTGCTGGTATTTATCCCGTCCTTTCAGAGGACCTAGCAAGAGTGGCCCCAGTAGAAAGACCAGTTAGAGTGCCACCGCAAGTACCACGATACATATAATAATGATATAGTAGCCCAAAGGTTCTTGAGCCTCCCACCAAACGAACAGCGCATAGCCGGTGTTTACATGGTCCAACATTTGACTACGTTGTCAATAGGAAATTGAGAGGGGTGTAGCTAGAGAAGGAGCAACACCTGTGATTTAATGACACCCCTAATGTACAAAGTGTTAATGAAAAATAATTAGTGAAAAGTTTAGCTTGAGAAAAATTGTGGGTATTTCGAATTTGCAAAATTGTTCCAGAATCCAGGTTTGTGTTCTTGGTGGTCCAGTGAGCCAATGTGCTGGGTCAAGACGGTAAGATTATGACCCCCTGAGAGCAAATTGTATATAAAAATAATTTTTCAATTGGGCGAATTATTGCAGTTTTTATGGAATTGAGTAGTCTTTTTGTCTTTGACAGCTTCAGAGTGAGGAGAAGGTGGGGGCTGTGTAGAGCAGTATGTGATACAGAAATCGGAGACAGATTCTGACCTTGTAGCCAGTGTAGGTGGGGGCCGGTGAGAGGAGCAGAACAGAGGCACTGCTTAGAAAGCTTCTCTGACATCGCATCTGTGTAATGCCTGCAGCCGGAACAACAAAAAAGTTGGCTGGCAGCCCAGGCTCAGGCCGCGCTGAGGGGCTATTTTTAGCTTCTCTGATAAGACAGGGCAGCTGAGAAATGTAAGTCGAGAAAGATTCCCTTGGTCTATTCTGTGCTAAACCAGTGCCCCGGGGAAATGTCTATGGAGAAGATTTGTTTTATTTTTTAGCAAATGTTATATTGCTTCTGGCCAGAAAGTAAAATGTTGCTCTTGCTTGGAATTTTAAGGGCTATATGCCTATATAAAAACGATTATCGAATTCGGACATTTTTAAATTGTGGCCACATGCTGCCACCAGTTGAATTGAATGACTGATCCGGTGGTTAAAAGTCTGTGAGGAGAGATGAGAGGCGCGTCTTCGTCTGGGACATTAGGGTACATTGTGTTGACGAAGATGCATAGCTCATTTTTATGAAAAAAAAAACAAACAGGTTCGTGTGTTCTTCGTTTTTGATTATTCTTGCTGATTCTGTGTGTCAGACTTGACACGGTGATTTCAGATGGGGGTGTATAGGGCAGGTAAATAAGTTATTGATTATAAGCCTGACAAATTAAGCAGGCCAGAGTGTTCGCCTCTGAGCTGTAGGTACTATAATTGCGCATCGCTGCTCATTTATATATGTTAGTGTAATTGTCTATGCTTTCTGTGCTTGGTATACTGATGGCTTGGCATATGTATTTTATATATGTTTTGTTTTTGTGTTGTATTGACCAGTATGTTTGGCATTAATACAAGTTCTCCTGGGCGTTACGGAGATGGACGTGACGACGTAAATCTTTGCGCAGCGCTTGGCTGGAACTTGTTCACAATTACTAAATTTCACAGACATGATATTACCTTTATCATGCTGTCAAAATAGCGGACAACACGTTATCAGTGTATGTCTAAATTGGTATTGGTGATGAATAAAAGAAGAAAATAGTTATGCAAGACTTAAATATGTATCACATGACTGCCTTTCTCTTATAGACAGGCAGCCTCGGTCATATGTTTCCAGATTGGACATTAAGGAACCATTATGATCTGTGCACTCGCATCTTACCTCTTGAAAGACCTGTTTTAAATAAGGACTGCCACCCCAGAGTGACAAATGAGGCTCGGTATTTAGGGTAATGAGAAAATATCTGACAGGATTTCCTTTTTAAAGTTTGCTTTAGTAAGCTCATTCTTGTAAGTGGTGGCCCCAAAAGTTGACTTGTTTTTAAATTAGGCTGTTTATTGTATAGGTGGAAATTATTGCAGAATTACTGATTTCTTTAGCAGATGAATTATTAATTATCAACATTAACAACTGTTCTTAAACTTGGTTTTCCGAATATTTAGGTAATTTAGCATTCCTATTAGGGCCTCCTAGCATTAATATTGACTCCAGGTTGGTGTAGGTTCATGTAATAGGGACATTTGCATATGAGATGTCATTTGGCCAGCTTATGAGCTAACACAATGAGGTTTGTACATTAATTTGAAGGATTTCTCGCCGTTTCAAATACGCTGTGTATCTCCTATAATTTTGCTTACGCCCAGTAGCTACACACAGGGATTAATAGTGTTGACAAGACACAGGGTTTGATAGTGTTTGACAGCAGTGAAATCTGTTTCAGATTTCCTCCTGTCAAAAAGGGGGGGAAGGAGGAGAATATTGGCTTTCTGCTGGCCCCTGAGGAGGTTCGCTTCCCGCAAGCCCCTTAGAAATTAGCCCCCTTAGAAATTAAGCCGAGGAAATAGGTATGGTGTTTTCCCCTTTTTCTCATGTTTTATTGTGATCTTTCAGGGGTATTAGTCCAAGCCCCTAATACAGCTTCTACTAAAGTCCTCCCTTGGACACAAGAACACACTGTGGCATTTGAAGAATTAAAGAGAGCTTTATGTCAAGCACCAGTTTTAGCAAACCCTGATTACAACAAATCGTTTATGCTTTTTGTGACAGAGCGGGATGGAACAGCACTATCTGTCCTAACACAAGATCATGCAGGAAAACACGAGCCCTGTGCTTATTTTTCTAGTACATTAGACCCAGTAGCACAGGCTTTGCCTGCGTGCCTAAAATCAGTTGCAGCAACGGCCTTAGCCATAAGACAAAGTGACTCGATAGTGCTGGGCCACCCTCTGACAGTACAAGTACCACACGCAGTAGAGGTTCTCTTGAACCGGACACAAACACAACACCTGACAGTAGCTAGACTGACAGGCTATGAGCCAACGTTATTTCAACCACACATAGAGATCAGACGATGCAACATACTGAATCCTGCTACCCTTTTGCCCTCCAGTACAGAAAGCGTTTCACCACACGACTGTGTTGAAGTAATACATACCGTGACTAAACCAAGACAAGACTTGACAGACGTTGCACTCCCAGACCCCGACCTAACACTATAAGTTGACGGCTCATGCATGAGGACAGGGGCGGGAGAATTAGTGGCAGCATATGCAGTGACTACTGATACTGTATAATAGAGACTAAGAGAATAGACATATTGTCAGCACAAGCAGCAGAGCTCATCGCCCTGACACAAGCGTGCATAAGAGCTAAGCACCTGAGAGTAAACATTTACACCGATTCTGTGGCGAGAAAGAGGTTTCTTGACCTCTCATGGGGCCAAGATACAGCATGGCCCCCTTATTCAAGCCCTACTGGAAGCAATACATTTACCAACAGCCATAGCTATCCTAAAATGTAAAGCACATACTAGAGCCACAGATACCATTTCCCAAGGCAATGATCTGGCAGACCGAACAGCTAAACAGACAGCTCAGACCCCACTAGACATGACAAAATCACAGATACTATCACTGTCCAAAGCCATGACAGTTAGGGATCCTTCCAAGGATGTACAAGACATACAGACACATGCTACTGTAGACGAATTAAAGAAATGAACGGAACAAGGAGGGGTACTGACTGATCAGGGTTGGATGACAAAGGGCAAATCCACATGGTTTCTTCCTGATTCAATGGTACAAATAATCATAAATACCGCACATAGTCCTGCACACTTAGGAGAGAAAGCAATGCTAGACAGCTTACAGAATATATGGTTCTCTTTTACATGCGAATGGTAGCTCATTCTAGAACAGGCTTATCTCCCTATGAAGTGGTCTTTGGTAGACCACCAAATATGTGGGGCACTCCAATGCCTAAAAGATTACTGATGCTGACAGATTACCTGGCTTCCTTGATGTCTGCACTACTCTCTTGTTGTTCGCAGGTTGCTGCCGCCTTCCCTGACAACACCCAGGTCAAAGAATACTCCATCGCTCCTGGATGGAAGGCGCCAAAGTCAGTGCTCTGGACCACGGGGACGGCCGTTAAAGTCAAAGGGCGGAAAGGATGGTTGCACCTTCACCACTCTTTTACAAAGGAAAGACTTTGAACACCATTTTCTAGAGGAGACTCCCCAGCAGTTTCCACAAAGCTAAACTTAGATCTAAAAAGTCAGAACCCGTTTGATCAATTAAGTCCACTAGGTGGTGAAGCGGTTGAACATGTATTCTGGCTTGCATAAGATCTTGGACAATAACATTGATAAAAAGAGCAAGATGTGCATCACGATAATATGTATCAGCTTAATACTACATGCTATTTTTCCTCCTATTGCCTCACTCTTATACTCCTCCACTAATGATACCATAAAGCACACATTTAGTGATCTGCCATCCTATGAGCTATCATATCGACTTGCCTTACGCAACAATACCTTTATTCAGATACTGCACCATTCACATCAGACTGCTGGGTCTGTGGCCGATTTCCCCCGTATCAGAAGGTAAAGGGAGTGTTGCCTCTTTTTCCTTTTCCGTTCTCCCATAATGGTTCTTGCGGAGCATGGTTTGCCTTAATGACATCCATCAACGGTGATGCCAAAGAATACAAAGCAATAACAAGGCTCCACAAGATTGCCCAAAACATACATCAAGACCCAGGCACGTGGACATGGTCCGGTTGGCTCTGGGGATTAATATCGGCTTGGGGATGGAAAGTGTTGACCGTCTGTGGGTTGATACTATTAATGATATTCAGTTGTTGCCTATGTCTGCAGTGTGGCCCGGCCATTTGTGGCCTGTGTGCTACTGCATGTGTTCCACATCCCTATTTACAAAGCATTGAAAATGGAAAAATAATGCTGCAAGAACAGATCGACTGTCTCATGAAAATAGACGTTACATAGGGGGTTCACTAAGGTACAAGGAGGGAATGAGGAAAATAAAAATCTATGAGGCCTATGTGTCCCCATGTGCCCCCCCCGAACGCTTATGTGCACATACATGTAACCTATGTATTTCCCCTCCATGGCCTTTCTATCATGATGCTTATGCTATAACGTGGCCTGCCATCATCCAGTCTCCCATGAGAGAAACGACAAATCTGTATTGAGGCCTACACGTTTTTCATCATGTTTTCCTGCATTTTCATGAAGCCCATGTTTATGGCTCAGCCAGAGCCAAAAAGAGGTTTCATGCCTCAGAACGCTCTGAAAGCTACAGCTACGTATCCTTGGCCTTGCACACTTGGGCCTCAGCCAAAGGGGCCCCGACCGAGGTGTCGAGACAGTATTGAGCACGGTTATCTGCTTACTCTTACTGAAACCACATTCTTGCCTGGTGAAGGAGGAATGAACGCGACCCATCTGCAAGGAGGGAGCCCAGCCCTACTGTCTCTCTTTGTGAGATTGCAAAGCTCACGTCAGTAAAAAGCCCATAGCCCCCATGTAAGGCCTCTGCAGTAAATGAAGTAAATGAAGAAATAGATGCCACATCGGCTCTTGGTGATGAGCAACCTATGTCACAAATCAGTCCCTGCTCCAGACATCGGATATCAGATAATACAAGATGTGCTGGTCGTCCTGACACTGAAGGCCTCACTCACTGAAGGCCTCACTTCCAGACTTGTCCAGTTGCATAGCAACCCTCCCCACGTCAGTTACACGTCATGCTCGAGTTGAGCACAAGTAAGGCAAAGTTCCAGTACAATTCCAGCAGATCACGCAACCCCCTCCAGGTATCCACCCACACATGACAAATTACCCATTATCATCAAGTGGACGCCCACATGGACGCCCACCTTCACGCCTACTTACACGCCCACATGCTCTTATCTCATTCTCTCTTGCTCTTTTGCTTACGTACAATTGAGAAATGTATATATACTGTACTCTGTGAATAATGTTTTGAGAATATTGAGAATACTTTTGAGTCCCTTTCCAGATCCTTTTTTGGTGATGGTAATATTCTCCCTTTGACTCGAGTTATTGGAATAAAGCCCTTTTAGAACCTGATACCACAGACTCAGCCTCTTGCTTTATGCATGATCCTATTGATATTCTGAAATACATAGAGCGTAATATTTTATTTACCACACTATGAATCTAAACCTACAAACAACTAAATGATCCATCTCCTTATGAGAGGGATATCTTAGGTCTGAGGTCAATGTGTTTAGAGTAAGGTAAAGGTATTCCTTTCATGTCAGCGTTTGGAAACTTATTTCCCTAGGAAAACAGATCAACGGAGTGTAAGTATTGTTGTTATGGGCCCCACCAATGAATGTATATGAGTGAATTTGACGCTGAGGTATTTGGTCTGTGACCAAGGGGGAATTTGATGTTCCGCGCTGCAACACAGGTGCCTTCATACTTATACATATTCAGATCTTTCTCCACTTGCTTTAGTTGTACCAAAAATATCTTGTGTAGATGCCTTTATACCTATGCATATTTAGACCTTTCGACAATTGCTTTATTTGCATTCTTCTTTCCTCAGTTCTCTTGGGTTCGGTGGAGAAAGTTATTTACCTTTGGTAACAAAACTTCTGGTGGATACTATACCTACATACTCCTCACCATAGGACTATATTCCAGGAGACGAACAATGTCTAGAAAACATTTTGCCCCAGCAATTGATGTCCACCGCTGCTCCATCTCCCAGAATGTGATGCCATCCAGCAATATATATATACTGTGCAGACTTGTACGCTGACTTCACTTCCTTATACTAATTTCATGCACAATGGAGGCATGCAGAGAGAAACGGAGTGTTATTTAAAACAAGAATAACAGCAGAAACACCTTGAGTCCTTATCAGTAATGGCACTGACTCGTCAAGGGAGGAGATGGGGCAGTAAGAAATCTGTAGAGAGATATATTTCAGAATTACTATTACTTTAGGTAAGCACTTTTTACTTCTGATAGCTATTTATTTCTACAGTCTCAAAGCTGAACCTTGTAGGTGATGAGACTGAATAGTGTGGGTTAACAAGGAAATCATGTTACACAGCTCTGTCAAAGTATCTATCATACACCCCAGAGCTGTAAAACAGCAATGTTTTGCAAATTTATGAAATGAAGACCAAGTGGCTGCTCAGAAAATATAAGCCACCTTTATGATCTTGTGAGTGTAGGAGAATCTGCCCTAGCCCTCGTGGAATGAACACAAATGTCAGCTGTAGGATCCTTCTTGGCCAAGGGAAAACAGATATGTATATAAAGTTGACCCAACATGAAACTGTACATTTGCTGACCTTGTCTTTCTTGACATCAGTCAAGAATTTATTTCATACAAGTCTCAATTAAATTATCAAAATTCAGGTATACTCTTTCAGTGTATTTCTTCAACTCACACGCTGCTAAAACAGAGTTCTCTTTTGAATTACCTGATAAATATTACAATAAATCTTGTGCTTGTTCCAAATCAAGTTCAGTCGTTGGGAACTAATAGGACTATCTCATAGGACGTTTTATCACCGTGGTGGAAGACGTATTCTTTACTGATAGTTCTTTAAGACTAGAGATTTCAGGTGGTGGTGTAGTCTGCAACAATCCTGGAATCCTATAGAAAGAAGAGGAATCCTCACCAAAGAACTATCTTTAGACCATATCTGCTGTCCGGCTCCCTCGAAAGTCCTCTACAGTGTTATACAATGAAATTGCCTCTTACAACTCCCTATTTTACTTTCTCCACTTGCATCAGAAAACTGCCTTTGGATTGTGTTTGCCTCCCAGTATTCTGAACCTCACTGGAGACCAGAAGGCAGAGCTACCTGTTCTTTAGGAAATTGTGCCCCGATTGATGCTCGAAAGGAAAGCCATACCTCTCTGGGTGGAAGCTTTCTCCTGATTAGAACAAACAGGTTTGGAGGATTTTCAAGCCCTTCATTAGTGATTTCCTCCTTTCCTCTTCCCTTTGTAACTGTCAAGGTGCATCCTGGCGTCATTTGTCCTGCTACAATTCTCCATGTAAGGAGAGCTCGAAAGGGGCTCCCCTTCCAACCAAATACCGGTTGGATACCATTCATGGGAGCTCTCTCTTGGACCTGGCTGAAACCTCCAAACTACATAAGCATGGGTACCTACAATGCTTCTTGGTGGTAAGTGGTAGAGAAGAGTGTTTGACCTTACAGGCTTGTGGTATAGCTTTAAAGCTTTATCTCCACTTTTTATGAAAGAGTCTTTGTTCCATAATACCCATTTCAACTCAGTGTTGTCTGAATAACTATCCTTAAAACTGTCAGGATGATTTATGAGGTAGACAGCATTGCTTCTTGATAGAAAACAATGAAAGGTAGTGGACCGATGGTGGTTGTAATTCGCTGACTCTATGGGCTGAAGTGACTGCCACAAAGAATATAGTCTTATAGTAAGTAAATGAACAGAGGAACTTATTGTAAAGAGGATTCACACAAAGTCTCTTTGAAATGTTTATTTCTTACACCCACCAAATACACAGCGATGACAGCAGGCTTCAGCTCCAACTGTCCCTTCAGTCCCTCGTACACTCTAAACCCATGTCATCACATTCTGAGACAGAACTACCACTTAAAGGAGAAGCTACAACACATCTTCCCTTTATAAAAAATGTAAAGGAATACAAAAGAAAGAATAAAAAGAAGAAAGATAAAATAACACAGCTTAAGCAAATACATAAGACTTGCAGATACAAAGATAAAAACAACTTAATACCATTAATACTTTACGCAGTAGTCTTGAAGATACAATGGTGGTCTCCTGATTCTGGAACCATGAGTAGATGGATCAGATCGAGTACAATTTTCATTACATTTTGGAACTTTGGGCTGAGACAGGGAATCTCTGTGTCCATTCCCAGGATGGGCACCTCTTGACAAACGAGACATACTCCACACATCTCCCCCATCAAGCATAACTACATTCCTCATGACTTTAATGATACGCCGCGGTCCAAAATATTTTGTACCACCTTTGGGAGACCAAACTGCTTTCTTAACAAACACCAGGTCACCAATTTTCCAAGTAGATTGACACACCCCATTTTTCATATCAAACCTACGCTTGTAATTCTCTTGATATTTGTTAAGTCTCCAATTCTTCACAACACAACCCCTATCTTTCACACTCAACCAAAGAGGATTTAACTTAGAACCAGCTGTTCTCCCCTTAAGTTTTTTAAATGGGGAACAGCCAGTAACACTATTAGGTGTATTCCTATGCGCCCACAATTTTTCTCTAAGGATGGGCTTGAGTGGAGCTCTTCTCTCTAAGGCACTCTGAGCAGAAGCTCTAATTAATCTATTCATACTTTCAACTAACCCATTTGCCTGAGGTGCATAAAGAGCAGTTCTGTGATGTGTGATTGAAAGTTCTTTCAAAAAATCTGTCATTTCTTGAGAGGTAAACTGCACCCCATTATCCGAAACAAGAACATCGGGTATACCTTCACATGTAAAGGCATCTTTAAGAAATTCAATAATGTTCTTAGTTACCACTGAACCCATACAAGAAGCAGACACCCACTTGGATGTATAATCAACAAGTACGACAACAAACCTTTCCGAGGGAGACAAAGTGTCAAAAGGACACACAATGTCAACAGCAAGCTTTGACCAAGGACGTTCAGGTATCGCAACAGGAGATAGAGGAGCAGTCCTAACTTTCCTCGACTTGTCATTTCCTGCACACATAACACAATCCTTGACTACTTCTTCCACTTGACGATCTACTTCAGGCCACCAATAAGACTCTCTAACTCTCGCCTTAGTCAAACTGCGCCCAAGATGGCCCTCATGAGCAAGATTGACAATTTTCTCTCTCATGCCAACAGGAGGTATAAGTCTATCCCTCCGCAAAAGTTCTCCTTGAAGAATATTCAATTCTTCACGCACATTCCAGAAACCCCTTACACAATTCGGAACCAAATTCAAAGAAGGCCAACCATTGACAATGAAATTCATGATGATACTTCTACCCTCATCACCCTCACAACCAGCTTTCCATTCTTCCTTATCAATAGCTGACTCTTTCACCCAACAAACAGTGCTGTCAAGGCTATTAATTGAACTTTTCTCCAAAGGCATTCTAGATAGGAAATCTGCTGGCACATTCCTTAGACCAGGTAAATATTCCACCGTAAAGTTGTATTCCCATAGTCCCTCAACCCACCTTTTAATTCTTGGAGTAGTGCTTTCAACATTCCTACACGAAAACATATGTACAAGAGGTTTGTGATCTGTTCTCACAAGAAAAGGTATACCCCACAAGTAAAATCTGAAATAATTTATAGCCCAGTAACAGGCTAAAGCTTCACGCTCTATCACCGAATAGCGCTCTTCCGCACCCTTCAATGAGCGAGAAGCAAAACCAATCACCTTCTCACTACCATCCACCACCTGTGATAGCACCGCACCCAAACCTCGCACACTGGCATCAGTGGTTAAGATGGTCTTTTTTAGAACATCGAAATGTCCCAAGGTTGGCATACCTGCAATTTCTTTTTTTACTTTTTTAAAAGCATCTTCACACTCATCAGACCAATTAAATTCCTCTCCTTTTTTAAGAAGCATTCTTAATGGTTGCAATACACTCGCAAAATTATACACAAATTTTGAATAATACTCAGATAATCCTAAAAAAGATTTTACTTGATCTTTGTTCAAAGGAGATGGTGCCTGCAATATTGCCTCTGCTAGATCAACTTTAGGGCTGATACCCTCCCCAGAAATTGAATGACCCAGATAGGAAACAGAGGTAACCCTAAATTTACATTTTTCACTTTTCAACGTGAGTCTCCGTTCCTTCAACCTAGACAGAACACGAAACAAAACTTCATCATGTTTATCCCTATCTTTACCATGGACAAGAATATCGTCCTGAAAAAATAAGACAGAATCAATGCCATTCAAAACATTTTTCATCACTCTTTGAAAACAAGCTGCAGCACTTGCTAACCCAAAAGGCATTCGAATAAATCTATATGCACCTATGTATGCCGCAGATAAATCCATTACACTGAATAAACTGGCACCTCCCAATTTTGATAAAGCCTCATTGATATTAGGTAAGGGTTGTCTGTCTACCCAGATGCAGTTGTTTAAACTTCTCAAGTCCACACACATCCTGATCTTTTTCCCAATATCCTTCGGGACCAAAACAATGGGAGCCAACCATTCAGACGACTATCTCCTCAATTACCTGCAGACCTAAAAGCCTATCAATTTCTTCCTGTAAGGGTTCCAACATAAGGTTGGGAACCTTCCTTACTTTGTGTACAATTGGTGTAGAATTTTTTTTAGAATTATTGTATGGTTAAAACCATTGAGACACCCAAGCTTTTCACTAAAAACTTCAGGAAACTTTCCCAAAATATCTTGAACATCACTCTGTTGTGAAACTAGCATAACTTGGTTTGGTGCATTTGGGTTCAGAATGATGCCAAGATCCCTTTGATGACGCCATCCCAACAGGTTATCTCCTCGTTTGGCAACATAAATCTTCCCTACTGTTTCTCTACCTTTAAACACAATAGGATGAATTGAATAACCAATTAAATCAATGTTCTGCCCACCATAACCCACCGGATTGATATCAGGTGACAAAAGTTTTATATCACAAGAGCCAAAGGTGGAATACCAGAACTTATCGCTCAAAAGAGTATAAAGTGAGCCAGAATCTGCTAGTACAGGAACACATTTACCACCAATGTACACATCACAAAGGCATGTCAACATTCCCAATGTCTACTGTTTTCTCATTATTCACTGTTTCAACCTTACTATCTGTGATACAATGTATTGCTAATTGAGAGAATTCATCAGCATCATTTAACATATTCACTTTGGTGTTCCTACACATGCGAGCATAGTGACCTTTTTTCCCACAGCTCCTGCACATGGTACTTCTAGCAAAACAATTTGGATAATTCTGTCCATGGTTCTGACTGACACATCTAGGACATTTAAACTTATTCTCTCTATTAAAACTAAAATTAGACTTCTGTTTGTCCAATTTAATGGCAGGCTTGTCCTGATTGGGACCTAGTTCTAGGACACCCCCGCGCCGCACGGCCACCAGCTGCCGCGTGTGCCTCCCTGCCTAACTGCCTCGCTGCCCGGCTGCCGCGTGACCACGCCCCCTCCTTCGAGCGGCGTGGTCCGTGCTCGCCGCTTCTCTCCCTGGTGTCATCGTTGGTTGATTTGTTGTAATTGTTGGTAAATTGTGCATTTCTACTTCTGTTTTGCCTGTTTTTCTGCTTGCGGTCCGTGTACCTGCCCTCCGTCTTCCCTCCCCGCTCCCCGCTTCCCGCCACCACCGCTGACCCCGCCCCTTTTTTCCTTCTGTACCCTCCCCGCTCCCGCCTCCCAGCTGCTCCACCCCCCTGCGCACTTGGCCATATATGGTGACCGTGCGACGCAGGTGAGTGTGACCTAGTTCTAGGACACCCCCGCGCCGCACGGCCACCAGCTGCTGCGTGTGCCTCCCTGCCTAACTGCCTCGCTGCCCGGCTGCCGCGTGACCACGCCCCCTCCTTCGAGCGGCGTGGTCCGTGCTCGCCGCTTCTCTCCCTGGTGTCATCGTTGGTTGATTTGTTGTAATTGTTGGTAAATTGTGCATTTCTACTTCTGTTTTGCCTGTTTTTCTGCTTGCGGTCCGTGTACCTGCCCTCCGTCTTCCCTCCCCGCTCCCCGCTTCCCGCCACCACCGCTGACCCCGCCCCTTTTTTCCTTCTGTACCCTCCCGCTCCCGCCTCCCAGCTGCTCCGCTCCCCCGCGCACTTGGCCATATATGGCGACCGTGCGACGCAGGTGAGTGTGACCTAGTTCTAGGACACCCCCGCGCCGCACGGCCACCAGCTGCCGCGTGTGCCTCCCTGCCTAACTGCCTCGCTGCCCGGCTGCCGCGTGACCATGCCCCCTCCTTCGAGCGGCGTGGTCCGTGCTCACCGCTTCTCTCCCTGGTGTCATCGTTGGTTGATTTGTTGTAATTGTTGGTAAATTGTGCATTTCTACTTCTGTTTTGCCTGTTTTTCTGCTTGCGGTCCGTGTACCTGCCCTCCGTCTTCCCTCCCCGCTCCCCGCTTCCCGCCACCACCGCTGACCCCGCCCCTTTTTTCCTTCTCTACCCTCCCCGCTCCCGCCTCCCAGCTGCTCCGCCCCCCCGCGCTCTTCGCCATATATGGCGACCGTGCAAACGCGCAGCGGGCGCGCCGATTGTGCGCCGAAGGTGCGCCAAAGGTAAGCCCGTCTGCGCCCGTCCGTGCCTGGCCCGCGCCCAGCGCCCGAACCCCTGGCCCACGAGGACCCCAGCCCACCCGCCAGACGTACGACGCCGCCACCCTCATCGCACTCAACACCGGCCGAACCCCGGGATGCCACCAAGCCACCCCGAGACGCACCCACGGACCCTTCAGCTGCCTCACCTGCAAGTTCACCTGCATCCGGACCTGCCCGCCACCAGCACCTGGCAAGCCGAACACCAGCAGCAACCACCTCAAGTGCATCCTCCTCAACACCCGCTCCGTCCACAGACACGCCATCGAACTCTGGAACCTCCTCGACACCACAGCCCCGGACGTTGCCTTCCTCACGGAGACCTGGATGAACGCCTCTTCAGCGCCCGACATCGCCATGCCTGACGGCTACAAGATCACCCGGAGGGACCGCACCGCCAACCAGATGGGAGGAGGCATCGCCATCATCCACAGGAACACCATCCGTATCACGACCAGCACCGACAACTCCCTAACCACCGCCGAACACCTGCACTTCCAGATCCACACCGACCCGAAGACCACCCTCAGAGGCACCCTGATCTACCGACCCCCGGGACCACGCACCCAATTCAGCGAGGACATCGCCGACTTCGTCAGCCCGCATGCCCTCCCCTCCGCTGACTACATCCTCCTGGGGGACCTCAACTTCCACCTGGAGAACAACAACGACCGCAACACCAGCACCCTGCTTGACAACCTCGCCAACCTTGGTCTCAAGCAGCTGGTGTCCACCCCCACCCACCTCGCCGGACACACACTCGACGCCGTCTTCTCATCCAGCACAGACATCGCCTTCAGCCACGCCACAGAACTTCACTGGACGGACCACAGCTGTGTCCACTTCACCTTCAAAAGAACGGCGATCCACCACCACCAGCCTCAGGTTGCCCGTAGAAGCTGGAACAAGATCACAGCCGACCAGCTCGCCGCCTCCCTGAGCCAGCACCCTCCGGCCAGCTCAGCGAACCCCAGCCAGGCCGCCGATAACCTCACGAAGTGGATCAGCAACTGCGCGGACGAACTCGCCCCTCTGAGGACCCCGCCCAGCAGACCTGGCAGCAAGAAGGCCCCATGGTTCACCGACGAACTCAAGAGCTCCAAGAAGAACTGCCGAGCCCTCGAGAAAGGCTGGAGAAGGGAACCAACACCGGACAACATGACCACCCTCAAGCTTGCCACCCGGAAGCACCACCAACTGATCCGCGCCGCCAAGAAAACTGCATTCAAAGACCGGCTGGACAACAACGCACACAACTGCAAAGAACTCTTCAACATCGTGCAAGAGCTCTCCAACCCCAGCGCAGGAAACAACGACATCACCCCATCGCAAGTCCTCTGCAACTCCCTCGCCTCCTACTTCCACAACAAGATCGCAGACATACACAACAGCTTCAGCATTCATCCGACGCATGCCACGACCACAGCAACGCCGCCCACCACCACCCTCCGCGCCTGGACTCCGATCAACACCGAAGACACCGCCCGCACGATGAATTCCGTCCACTCCGGATCTCCGACCGACCCCTGCCCTCACCACGTCTTCAACAAGGCAGACGCTGTCATCGCACCCCACCTGCGGGACATTATCAACACCTCCTTCGACACCGCCACCTTCCCCGAGAGCTGGAAGCACGCAGAACTCAACGCTCTACTCAAGAAACCCACTGCGGACCCCACCGAACTCAAGAATTACCGCCCCATCTCGCTCCTTCCGTTTCCAGCCAAAGTCATCGAGAAGACCGTCAACAAGCAGCTGGCCGCCTTCCTCGAGACAAATGGATCCCTCGACCCCTCACAGTCTGGCTTCCGAGCCAACCACAGCACCGAGACCGCCCTCATCGCTGCCACCGACGACATCAGAGCCCTGATGGACAACGGAGACACAGCGGCCCTCATCCTCCTAGACCTCTCCGCGGCATTCGACACGGTCTGCCACCGCACCCTAGTACAGCGCCTCAGCAACGTCGGAATCCAGGAGAAGGCACTGGATTGGATCATCTCCTTCCTCGACGGAAGGACTCAGAGAGTCCGCCTACCACCGTACAAGTCAAAGGCCACCAAAGTCATCTGCGGCGTCCCTCAAGGATCCTCGCTGAGCCCCACCCTCTTCAACGTCTACATGAGCCCCCTCGCGGCCATCGCACGCCAACACAACCTCAACATAATCTCCTACGCCGACGACACCCAGCTGATCCTCTCCCTGACCAACGACCCCGCCGCCGCCAGAGCCGATCTGCACGAAGGGATGAAAGATGTAGCCGAGTGGATGACGACCAGCCGCCTGAAACTGAACTCAGACAAGACGGAGGTCCTCATCCTGGGCCCCTCGCCCTCAGCCTGGGACGACTCCTGGTGGCCCCCCCGCCCTGGGCACCGCACCCAAACCGACGGACCACGCACGCAACCTGGGCTTCATCCTGGACTCCTCCCTCTCCATGACCAGGCAAGTCAACGCCGTCTCCTCTGCATGCTTCAACATCCTACGCATGCTACGGAAGATCTTCTGGTGGATCCCCACCGAGACCAGGAAGACCGTCACCCAGGCCCTCGTCACCAGCCGACTGGACTACGGCAACGCCCTCTACGCCGGTACCACCGCCAAGCTCCAGAAGAGACTCCAGCGGATCCAGAACGCCTCAGCCAGACTCATCCTCGACATCCCACGTAACTGCCACATCTCCGAACACCTGAGAGACCTGCATTGGCTCCCCGTCAACAAAAGAATCACCTTCCGTCTCCTCACCCACGCACACAAAGCCCTCCACGACCAAGGCCCGATCTACCTCAACAACCGAATCAACTTCTACGCTCCCAAACGCCACCTCCGATCAGCCAGCCACGCCCTCGCCGCCGTCCCGCGCATCCGAAGAGCGACAACAGGAGGGAGGTCCTTCTCCTACCTGGCCGCCAAGACCTGGAACTCCCTCCCTCCCGACCTGCGCCTGACCAAGGACCACCTCTCCTTCAGGAAGAAGCTGAAGACCTGGCTGTTCGAGCAGTAACGGCACCCCCCCCCCCCCCCCAAGCGCCTTGAGACCCTACGGGTGAGTAGTGCGCTCTACAAATGCTTTGATTGATTGATTGATTGATTGGTATTTGCTTTTCCAACCAGTGCAACAGGTGTTTCGCATGACGCGCCTTCTTGGTCCACTTTATTGACACTGGGCATAGGAACAGAGGAAGATGTGCCACTTCGCATCTCTTTGACCCAAAAAGAAGTGTGTTCAATACTTTCCACAATCGTAATGGCTTCTTTAAGATTGGGGTTGATAGTAATTTTTCCTGGACTTTTGGGTCATTGGTGCATCGTACCAGTTGATCACGGATGAGAGAGTCAGATAATTGTTCAAACTCGCAAGTCTGTGCCAAAGACTTTAACGCTGCCACATAGTTCCCTACTCTCTCTCCTTTGGCTTGTACACGCATGAAATATTTGTGTCTTTCCATAACCACATTTATACGAGGTCCAAAATGACTCTGCAATTGCAATAGAGTCATTTCATACACGTCATTAGGTTTGCCTGCACCTCTGCCTATTGGTATAGGATCTAGGCTGTCATAAATATTCCTTCCTTCTGTACCCAAATTGTGAAGTAGTATGGCTTGTTTCCTAATTGCAGAAAACTTTTCACCACCAATTGTCAACAAATATGAGTCAAAAAGTGGTTTCCATTTTTTCCAGGGAAGTACAGGTTCGCCTCGTTCACTTAAGAACTGTGGTGGTTGACTCATGCCACTTGACGAAGCCATGTCTGAATGTTTTGGAACTGAGGTTCTTTCTTTTTTGTTCTATATAATCTCAGTTGAAAATAATAAGTTTGAAATATTTCTTTTTTTTTAAAAAATTAACAACAAGTTCCTTTCTTTTTTCCTGTGAATTTCCTCAACTAGCACCTTGCAGACATGAAATGATGAAATTGTGAAAAGATATATATTTCAAATTGTTTGTATTCTCGTAATCTCATCCCCAATAATTTCAAATGAAGAGAGAGAAAAAAAAACAAGAATAGTGTCATTTTCAATCCTTCCTGAATTCCACAGAATTTGCATCAGGAACCAACATCATATCATGTTCACTTTGCGCTCCATTGAGCCAGCGTACAATCCTTTGATGCATAAAGGCTTCACACTTTAATTTCCTCTGTTTTTCTTCTTTTCCTTATCACGCTCTTCAGGGGCACGCAGGGTTCCTTGGTGGGTGTTTCCTCTAAATCGTCGCCAGTATTGTAAAGAGGATTCACACGAAGTCTCTTTGAAATGTTTATTTCTTACACCCACCAAATACACAGCGATGACAGCAGGCTTCAGCTCCAACTGTCCCTTCAGTCCCTCGTACACTCTAAACCCATGTCATCACATTCTGAGACAGAACTAGCACTTAAAGGAGAAGCTACAACACAACTGTGCATCAATAGGGAAGGTTAACACGAAATTTTAATTCCACTGTAAAACAGTGAAACGTGGGGGCCGAAACAGGGGGCGTGGTCTCGCCATGCTGCAAGATGGCCGCTTGCTGAAGGGGCTCTGCCGGCCGGGCTCAATAATCTTAAAATTCTACATCCTGCGGAGGTAATCGGACACAAAGTGATAGCTGCCTAGCACCAGCAAGGGAACGCGATCGTAATTTGGAGACCGCCGAAATAAAAGTGAAAAAGCCTGGAAGCAGAAACCGCGCTGACGGACCTCGCGTGCTGTGAGTGGGAGGCTGCGGCGGCATTTCGACCTGCCCTGCGGACATCGCCGCATGCTACAAGATCCCAGGACACCGGAGGCTGTGTAACAGCGCACACTGAACAAGAGAAGTTGACCGGGCGCTATAGAGCCGCACCCTAAGCGCAACTGAGGCCTGCATCGGCACGTAGGCCTGAGTCTCTGCTGAGGAAGACTACGGCCGCCAGAGGAAAAAAGCCATCTGCGGTGAGTGGAACCTGTTGCTGTGGCTGGAACCTTTAGAAATCGTGAAGGTGTCCAGACTGACCCAAACCCCGATGTGGAGCGGTAGATCCCACACGTGGACCGCGTAAGTACATCGGTGAGCCTGAGGGGCTATCGGCCTAGTTGAGGGCCCGCTGGTCGGCCTGGGGTGGTGCTGCGCTGTGCCACGCTGACGCGGGGGGAGTGCAGGGAGCCGACTGGTGAGGTGCGGCACAGTGTGTGTGTGTATGGTAGCTGGCGGGGCGAGGTTGGCATGGTGGGGCTGCGGCATGGTTGCTTGGCCCCCTGGGGTGCTAGCATTGCGAGCGCTGCCAGGGGATTTTGGGGGATTGGGCTGTGTGCCCTGTGGGGGCCGCCTGCTGCTCAGTCGCCCTCCACTAATGTGTTTAACGCGTGAAGTGGCCAAGGAGGAGTTCAGATCAGCGCCTAAAGCCGCGAAGATTGCCTGTGTACAGGTAGACCTGTAAACGGGGGTAGACGCCTCCCCCCGTGCACCAGATAAGCAGCTCCAACTGACTTTGGGTATTCTGGACGGTTGTTACCTCCCACGCACTGTTCAGCAAGGGGCACCTGACCATACTGGTCCCAAGGACTTTCCACCTCAAGCTAACATGGGGAAAAACGACCCCAGGCAGTCCAAATTAACATTTGAAAACAAACGCCTGTTGAGGCAATTAAAGATGCCGATATCGGGGTAGAAAAGTCCTTTATTAAGACTTACAATAATAAGGGCCCACGAGAGTCAACAGCAGTGACGCTCCCTGAACGCAGCAGGGTTGGCAGAATGCCCGATACAGTAATGACGTCACATAAATACATCTCCGAACGTTCGGAGATGACAGCTCGTGCTGGGCAATAAACACAAAAGAAAGAGTTCCGTGGAAGCAGTTCACTTATTAACGGCTGGGTTAAAGTACATGCACAACATCTCCCTTTTTCAACACAACAACAGAATATCAGTATAAAACATATGCATCATAACGTTTTGGTACTTTGATTTCCCTCTTTGATCTTGTTGGTAGTCTAGTCCCTTGACATTCTACTGTCTCATTGGAATCACTGTAGGGGTTTCCTCTTCCACTTTTCCGATTTGTCTTAACTTCTCTCTCTGAATGTGGGGTAGCATCATCAGTGACCTCGCATGCTTCTTCTATGATGGTGTCTTCCATTGTGCCAGTTCTGGTTCTCGTTCCCGCACTGCTAGACCTACACAATTTCCCATCCGGTTCACATAGATTTTGGTTCTCTGAAAAATCTTCTTCCCAATGCAAGATGCTTTCATTCATATCTCCATTTTGCTGGTGTCTGTCTTTCAACAAGATTTCCTCCTGCCCTTTCTTTAGTTTTACAACATCGTCTTTGCTTCGCCATCCCTTTCCATCTAAATACACAGCGCCTTTTGATGTTTTATTCACACAAGCAGGATGACTAAACACGGACTCCCCTTTTGCAACTTTGTATGGCTTTTTCACAATTACCCAATCACCCTCTTTAATGTCTTTTACTTTTGCCTTATTAGTCGAATCTGCATACGTCTTAGATTTTCCTTGCTTTGCAATAATTTTCTCTCTCACGTTTATCACCTCATCACTTATTTTCTCTAATGGTTCGCTTCCTTTGTACCATCTGTTGTACTTGGGCGTAAGCTCATTGTTACACTCCCTTCCTCTCATTAAATAGAAAGGGGTGTGCTTAGCGGTCTCGTTTGGAGTTGTGTTGTAGGTGTCTATTTTGTCACGTATGTAGTTCTTGACATTTAAATTTGACGCTACTGCAAGCTGGATACCCTCTTTTATAAACGTATTCTTTCTTTCCACTTGTCCATTGCTTTTCGGGCAATATAGTGGCGTCTTCTCCTGTTTGATCCCTAAGTGGTCAAGGAAATCAGTCATTTTTTGAGATACTAATTGGGTTCCATTGTCCGAAACTAGTATTCTTGTTTGCCCTTCTTTTGAAAATGTTTTCTTTAGAAACTTTATTACACAATCTGTTGTTATGCAATGTACAAACTTGTAATGTATCCACTTCGAGTAATAGTCAGACAGGACAATTATATATCTGCACTCCTCTTGCAATTTGTTGAAAGGTCCTGCAAAATCAATTGCCACTTTTGTCCAGGGTCCGCTTGGTATTTCTACCATCTGTAACTCCCCCTTGCTCACTTTCCAATGTTTGTCTGCCTTCAGACATTGTTCACATCTTTCAATGTATTTATTTACATCCGTACTTATTCCTGGCCACCAATAGTACTTTCTCAATATGTTTCTCGTAGCAGTGCCACCCGGATGACCTTTATGAGCTATGTCAATCAATTTTTGTCTTATTTGTGCAGGTGGTATGAATAAGTCACATCTTTTTAAGAATCCATTTTCAATTGTTAGTTCTTCACTTATTTGTTGGTAACTCTTCAATTCGTTTTCTAGATTTTTTATTGGAGGCCATTTTGACTTTAGATGATTTATGACTTTCTCCATTATGTTGTCCTTCCTCATACTTTCCAACCATTCCTTCTCAGTAATTAAGCCATTACACATTGTTGTTGCATCGATTAATGCCACTATGCACTCCGTGTCATCAAGGGAACCTTCTTCTTTTACACTCAGTGGGCAATCGTGACAAACATGCCCTGCAGTTTTTGCCTCCTTTTATGTGCCTTATGCTGAAATTGTACTGCTGCAACTTAGATAACAGTCTGATTAGCTTTGAGCTCGCTTTGCCATTTCCGCGTCCTCTTCCACCCATCATATATGTCAGTGGTTTATGGTCTGTGACTATTTCAAATTCTTTTCCCCACAGATAACTTGACAATTTTTGCACAGCCCAAACACATGCGAGAGTTTCGCGTTCTATTGTGCTATAATGTCTTTCTGCTTCACTTAATGTTCTTGACACAAATGCAACAGTGTTTTCATTTTTTCCATCAATCTGGCAGAATACTGCTCCTATGCCTTTTCCGTTTGCAACCACCGTGATGACATTTTTTAAACTTGGATCGTATGGTTTTAATGTGGGTGCCCTTGCAATACCATTTTTAATACATTCAAATGCACAGTTTTGTTCTTTCAACCATTGGTATTTCACATTTTTGCGTAATAATTGTCTTAATGGCTCTACCTTGTCTGCATATCCTGGTATGAACTTTGCGTAATATTCACTCAGGCCTAAGAATGATTTTAAGGACTCCTTGTCTTCTGGTTTAGGTGCGTCTCTTATTGCTTGAATTAAGTCATCCTTGGGTGTTATTCCGTCTGCGGTCAGGGTATGTCCTAGATATTCTACTTGTGTTTCCATAAATCTACATTTTTCCTTGGAAACTGCCATTCCCTTGTTCCTTAATATTCTCAGTACTTTGCTTAGCAAATTTAGATGTTCTTCTCGCCCCTTTGAATGTATCAAAATATCGTCTTGGAATGCCTCAACACCCCTTAGGTCACCAAATAACAAGTCC
Organism: Triturus cristatus; assembly: GCF_964204655.1. Taxonomy (NCBI): domain Eukaryota; kingdom Metazoa; phylum Chordata; class Amphibia; order Caudata; family Salamandridae; genus Triturus; species Triturus cristatus. Next base: position 590,109,572 of record NC_140579.1, read on the forward strand.
ATAAGTTTTTGGAAGACTCCTGATGATGAGGCAAGCCCAAATGGCAATCGTATGTATCTGTATGCTCCGAAGGGCGTTATGAATGTTGTTAATTTCCTTGATTCATCAGTTAGGCACACCTGATGATACGCTGATTTTAGATCAATCAGAGTAAAATACTTTGATCCCGCTGCGGATGTTAATATTTCCTGAATTTTTGGAAGGGGATGGCAGTTCACCAAGGTGTTTTGTTTAGTGATCTTAGGTCTAAACAGAGTCATATATCGCCTGTTTTCTTTTTTTTTTTTAAACTACAATTGCCGATACCCATTCAGATGCATCTGCTTCCTCAATAACACCTTCTTCCTTTAGTTTGCTTAACACATTCTTTAGTTCTTTTCTTACGGAAAGTGGTTACCTTATGTTTTACAGGTATTGCCCCATCTTTTAGTTTTATATCATGCACAAAACCTCTTACACATCCAATTTCATTTTTAAAAATATCATCAAACTGTTTCAATACCTCACTTAATCCGAACCTATTTTCTTCTACCTGTATTGTGTTCACCATATCCTCTCTCAATATTATTGGATCATCTGCCCCTGGTACAAGAATTACTCTCAGTTTTGCAAGGTTTTTCCACCCCACTAAATTCCTTCCTCGCTCAGCTACATATACTTTTGTAATGATTTCCCTTCCTTTGAATGTGAGCTCATCATTGAAATAACCCACCATATCGATGTCCTGCTCTCCAAATGCCTTTGGGTTCACATCAGTTGCATTCAACTTTACATTTTGCCACTTTTCTTCAAAAGTTTTGTCAGATATTAACGTTATTGGTGAGTCTGAATCTGCTGTGAATTTTAATTCTACATCTCCAATCATTACTGTTCCTATTGGTCCCTTCATTCTTCCGTCAACCATATCTACTGATAATACAATGTTTGCACACATTTCTTCTTCAGACTCACTCAGTGCACTTATTCTCATACCTCCCACCTTTCTTTTTGTTTTGCATAACGCTGAATAGTGACCAAATTGTTTACATTTTAAACACTTCTTTCCTATCGCAGGACATGTCTTGCAATCTGCTAAATGCTCCTGTGAGCCACATCTGAAACAACGTAAATTTCTTCCTCCTACCTTCTTTTCATTCTTACTTTTATCGATACTTTTGTGTTCAAAATTTATTTTGTCCTGTAAATAAAACACGTTAGAGTTACTGCAAGTACTTGACAATTCCTTAGTTGATATTAATGACCTTTCTATACCCTTAGCGATGTCCATTGCTTCCTCTAGCGTTGGATTTCTGCATGTTAATAACCTCTCCTGTACCTTCTTAGAGTGGCAATAAAATACTATTTGGTCCCTTATATATATATATCTGTCATGTCCTCAAACTCACAGTCTTTTGCTAAAACTCTTAAACATGCTACATATTCTTCTACTGTCTCTCCCTCTTCTTGCTTCCTCAACGCGAACTTGTGCCTTCCCACCATTATATTACTTTCTTCAGAGAACTGTTTTTCAAGTCTTTTTATGGCCTCCTGGTATTCATCTATCGGTATGAACACCCCTGGCGGGCTTTCATACTCTGGTAGGCTGTCAAATATCTCTTGTCCTGCCTTTCCAAGAAGACCAAACAAAAGTGTTTTTTTCCGTTCTGCATCGTATTTTTTCCCATCTATTGAAACTATGTAGTTTTCAAATGCTCTCAACCAAGCTTTCCATTTCATTATTGGCTTACCAGGTTCTTCGAGGAAGAAGGGTGGTACACATATATTATTGCTTTGTGCCATTTTCTTACTACTTATCTCTTCTTTTCTTCTCTTTCTATCACGTTAGTTCTTTTATTTGTTAGTTTCGTTATTTGGTAGTGCACCGCCCAGACTAATTTACTACATCCACACAATTACTGTTAGTGGTGGTTGATGTGTATTTCCTCTTTTCATTTCGCCACACCTCCTTGCTTACTTACTCTTCTCTACCATTTGCTTAAATGGGGTCTTTGCACTTTTATATTTCCTCTGCGCTCCTCTTTATGCTTATACGTGAGTTTTACAGGGCCTTTGCACCTTTAACTTCTTCACTGCGCACCTCTTTATGCACATACGTGAGTTCACAATATCGTTCTCCCATCAGCTTCCCAACGCGTCGTTTTCCGTAATTTATTTCACTAGCGCGCGTTACTTTCCTCTCAGGCGGATAGCGCGCGTTATATTTCACTCAGGTATATCTCTCACAACTAAAATGGCGGCACGCTCACAGCGTCATACTGATGTGTCCGGCGTCGCTCCAATGAAGACTCGGAGCGGGGCCATACGTCATCCCTGGTATTGCGTTCGCAACGCTGACAGGATCTTCTTCAATGACAATCTTGGTAATCTTTCACACTCCTCACTGCAACGTTTCACTTACTTCCAATAATGATAGTTGCTTTGATTGAAGATTTTGAATTACCGTGTTCCTTCCTTCACGTAATGTGCTTTTCCTCATTCCTCATGTTCCGAGTTCTTTTTTTTTTTTTACTCGTGAGCCCGTTTTCAGATCCGATCACTCGTCGCCATTGTTGAGGCAATTAAAGATGCCGATATCGGGGTAGAAAAGTCCTTTATTAAGACTTACAATAATAAGGGCCCACAAGAGTCAACAGCAGTGACGCTCCCTGAACGCAGCAGGGTTGGCAGAATGCCCGATACAGTAATGACGTCACATAAATACATCTCCGAACGTTCGGAGATGACAGCTCGTGCTGGGCAATAAACACAAAAGAAAGACTTCCGTGGAAGCAGTTCACTCATTAACGGCTGGGTTAAAGTACATGCACAACAACGCCTAACTCGAACCACAGACGCCTGCTCTGAACCTGAAACAGAGTTGAATACCAGAGACTGCGGGGAGAAACAAGATGAGGACCTACAGGCCATAATGTTTGATGTCCGCTCTAGCATAAAAACAATTGACAATAAAATTGATGTACTCACCTCAAGACTTGATAAGGTAAATAGGCAGGTCGACTTCCATGAGACTCGCCTTGGACACTCTGGAGAATCGCACCTCGGATGCACATGACTACCAAGTTGGGTCCAAGGAGCACATCCTCCAAATGGAAAAAGTCCTAGCCGTAATAAAGGCCAAAAATGAAGATTAGAGGCGCACTTCAGGAGCAGTAATCTAAGAATTACTGGTTTGCCCGAAACCACCACTATACCCAAAATGGAACCTTAGATTGAGACACTGCTGCGGGATCTGTTTGGGTTGGTCTTATCCCCCGTGCTGATTGTTGAGCACGCGCATCGCTGACTGGGGCCTGCACTACCTGTGGGAGCAGCACTGAGTCCTATAATAGCACGTTTATTAAATTAGCGAGACACGGTGCTAAAGGCGGCCAGAGACCAAGGCCCCGTTAACCACTAGGTAAACAATCTCTCCTTTTTTCCGGACTATACGCCACTGGTACAGGCTGCCCGCAAACAGTTCAAGCCGGCCAAGCATATCCTACAGCGGGCTGCAATCCGGTACCCCATGCTTTACCCAGCAAAATAAAAATGACGCACAACCTCACTTTTTTATGGACGCCAAAGCGGCATTAAAATTCGCCAAACACATAGGCGACAAAAAACAGTGCCCCCGCTCTTCTCAGCAAGCCGGACCCAACTAGGGTCTCAGCTATAATGATTAAAGACACTAAACAGAAAGAATGCCGGCTTCTTCCAGAGTTACCAAGTACCACAAGTAGCTATACCTAGTCAGTGGACTACATGAGCACAGACATGATAATCGATAGGAAAAAAAAATACATATACAGCTAAACCACATAAATGTCCACATGTTTAGAGAATCCTCAAACTAATAATACGACCCGGCCACCCTGCCACATGGTAGGTCTGTATGCCGGTGACCCAGGACCCCACTGGGAGAACTCCCATGGTTCATAATGTTTGTTTGTATGGGGTAAATAAAGGGAGGGGGGAGGGTAGGGTATCACAACCTAGTTGGGGGGTTGGTGTGGGTGGTAGGTTGAACTGGGGAGGTATTAGGTTTTGGGGGAGGAGGGAGTCAAAAAAAAAAGAAAAAAGGAAAATGTGTGGGCCAAAACAAACACATTGGGTCTTTTGAAACAATGTTCGACTCAAGGCAATCTGAAGAAAGAGGGTTAATTAGGGAGACATATAAAGATGGCCAAGGCTGCCAAATACCTCTTCATTTTAGAAACAGCCAAACCTAGTTGACAAAGTCAGAAAGGCGAGCCTCAAAACGGTCCATGCAGGTGGAGTCACAGCAATAAACAAGTTTTGACCAGCAGCAGCACAGATGGACTTGGTAGCAAGTATCTTGGCAGCCAGGATGATGTCAACTATCTCTGGTCAATGGTGCACATGAAGACAATGGGTCGCACATCACTAAAGTCTCCGGCTCGCATATGGATCTTCCCTAGAGGGTGTCTGCAAATGCATCAAAAGATATGGGAGGCATGGATAAACTTCAGACATATAGTGGAATACATGTGAAACTTAATTTGTAAATGTAAGGCTGTTGTTGGGTCTACACTGTGAAAACTTCAATAAAATGATATATTATGTAAAGATAAAATAAAAAAATTAAGCAGTATTGGACCCACATTCTGGATATCTGCAATCCTCTGAGGAGAAGAAAAAGTCCTCATGCATGTTTGCGATCAACGCTGTACCAATGAAGCTCAGCTTCTACATGAGGATGAAATTGAACCTCTGGATGGGGTAATACTAGTCATGAAGAAGAGTCATGATGCACTGTAGATGGTCCCTGACCTGGCTAAAAAGGGACGGGCAGAACCTCTGCATTTTGTCTGGAGTATCCAGAGAACCATCATGAGCTTCTTCCAATTAGTGGTCAATTGACAGACTCAATCTGCTGCAGGGAGAAGGAATCAAAATGAGTTTGAGACAGCAGATTCAGTAGAACCGGGGGAGATTGGAGCTACTGATGTTATCATCTCAAGTACAGCTCTCCAACGAAAGGACCAGTATTAGTGCTGCGGGGCTGGACAGGCTGGAAAGGTTACTGTTGGCATGAGGATTGGCTCCTGGAGAGCCCCAGAAATAATTGTTAGTGGAATTGTTCAGTTGGGGAATTTAGGCCCAGCAAACGTGCAGTAGCATGGGCTTCTCACCAAACAGTATCTTGCAGTTGAAGAGCAGGTCTTTTAGGGCAACTTAGTCATCTTCTGAGAAGCCTGTTGGTTCCGGCAAGGCATGCCATAAGAGTGAGATCTCCAGGGCCATGGATTCAACCATTGTGTAAGATGAACACAGGCCAAATTTAAGAATGTGATTGAAGCACTGAACAGTCCCTCAACAAATCAGGGAAGGGCTTTTTTATGTGACCAGGAAGGCTTATTACAGGTATCCTTTCCAAATACCACAATGCATGAACCTTGAACATACCGTCGAAGAAAGCACATGGTGTTAGCAGTAAGCAGGGCTAGCAGATAACCAAAGCAAAAAATGTGTGGCCCATGGAGAGAAGCTATTTGGACTCAAAGCCCTGAGGTGCATTGTGGATGGCATTAATACTTAGCTTTGTCAATAAACCTTCTATCACCTAGCTCTCTAAAGGAGAATGTGTGTATACAAACTTGGGGCAGGCTGAAGACACCATGCAATGTCTGAACTGTCAGGACCAAAAACATTTCTCCCAGGCAGCCAATACAAGTTCCAACACAGCTTTGTTGAATGGTAAAAGGTTGTGTGCCACAGATGTTGATTGCCATTAAACATGGGACTTAGGCCCGAAGGAGACAAGGACCAGGAAGGGCCATACAATTGTGAGCAAAAAAGGGGAGTGACCTGGACCTTAACAATTTATGCACGTTTATTCAATTAACTTGAAGACCAAACACATTCCTTCTGTTTGATCAGGTATTTTTATTTTACCTAATTATTCAACCTATTTTTATCTGATTTTCAAAAATTATGTGAAAAAGAACACAATGTGGTCATATCAAGTTTCCATACATAAATACAATATAATCATTACATTCATTACTACACATTTACAAATAACATAGACAGTGCAACATTGCTAAATCAAGAAAGACATCAAGAAAAACAACAACATCAATTTCTAGCCCCAATTTGCAGGGTATAATACATTTTTTTGAGCCTCGACACTCTTAAGGAGTATAAGTGAGGTCTCTGAGAAAAAACACAGGGGGAACACTTGGATATCTGTAACAGGGGTAGATGAAATAACCCTCCGTCTAGAAAGAGATTAAATTCACAAACCCTCAATGTTTTATATTTTGCCAACGCGTTTCGAGCCCCGGGCAATAAGTACAAGGGCTCTCATCAGGGCTTCTGAATTTTATATTCGATGGTGTTGTCTGAAACAAGTGTAGAAAAGATTTATATTAATATTTAGTAGGGCTCCCACCCTTCCAATCAATTCGTAATCTCCATAAAACATAATGTTCTATTTATATGATATAATGTACCTGGTAGAAGATATTCTTTCCATCAGACTTTAGCTTCAATTAAAGGGGTTGAAGTGAATTCTGTTGGTAGTAAAAGGAGAGGGAGAGCTGTGAGGCTTTTGTGGACCAAAATGTATTGTTTTCCGCAAAACCCTTTCACCTCAACTACTTCCTACCTTTTAAGATGCAGGCTGAGTCCTATTTCATATCCGTTTCTGTGTGCGTGGCCGGGTATTGTACATTTATCTATGAGAAATGAACTTTGTTCAAAGACATGCTTCATAAATAAAAGCTACAGACATTATTTTTAATCCGCATGTTTTCGTCGCTCTAAGAGTTTCAAAAGCGTACCTTAGCAAAGTGCTTTCGTCAGCTTCCGCTTCTATTTTAAATGAGTCAGTCGCTTAAACACGCAGCTAGATACTGCAAAAGTTCTCCTTTTACTACCAACAGAATTCACTTCAACCCCTTTCATTGAAGCTAAAGTCTGATGGAAAGAATATCTTCTACCAGGTACATTCTATCATGTAAATAGAACGTTATGTTTTATGGAGATTACGAATTGATTGGAAGGGTGGGAGCCCTACTAAACATTAATATAAATCTTTTCTACACTTGTTTCAGACAACACCATCGAATATAAAATTCAGAAGCCCTGATGAGAGCCCTTGTACTTATTGCCCGGGGCTCGAAACGTGTTGGCAAAATATAAAACATTGAGGGTTTGTGAATTTAATCTCTTTCTAGACGGAGGGTTATTTCATCTACCCCTGTTACAGATATCCAAGTGTTCCCCCTGTGTTTTTTCTCAGAGACCTCACTTATACTCCTTAAGAGTGTCGAGGCTCAAAAAAATGTATTATACCCTGCAAATTGGGGCTAGAAATTGATGTTGTCGTTTTTCTTGATGTCTTTCTTGATGTAGCAATGTTGCACTGTCTATGTTATTTGTAAATGTGTAGTAATGAATATAATGATTATATTGTATTTATGTATGGAAACTTGATATGACCACATTGTGTTCTTTTTCACATAAGGTTTGAAAACCAGATGAAAATAGGTTGAAGAATAAGGTAAAATAAAAATACCTGATCAAACAACAGAAGGAATGTGTTTGGTCTTCACGTTAATTGAATAAACGTGCATAAATTGTTACGGTCCAGGTCACTCCCCTTTTTTGCTCACAGATATTGATTGCAGCATTTCACTCAGGACAACAGAGTTAGACTGCAGTGGGTAAGGGCCTTGCAAGCTCTTCCACTGCTTGGATTCTACAGAAGTAAATGAAAACATTCCCTGAGGAGGAGGATCAGAAGGGTAAGGAACACTCCTTCTGGAGTTGCACGAAGAACACTAGCATATTGGAAATCCAAGCAAAGTCAAGGATCTGTGTGATAATCAGGAAGGAGGCAGTCAGTCTTCTAATTATTTTCATCAGTGTGTCCAAACACCCTGTATTGCATCAGAATCTGAGCTGAAGAAGTCCTATATCCAAGATAATATCTGGGCTCTAGACAGAGGTTCCCATAAAGGTCTGATGCTCGAAGGAGGTTGAAACTTTTCTCTCTGTACTCCACTAATTTGCCGACTTTGAGGGATGAGAGGCCTGAAGATCAGCCCAGAGATGGTGTTATTAGGCTCGCTAAAAGTAAACTGGCCAGCACCTTAGGAACCAATAGCTCCTCGGATGCGCTCAGAGGGTGGCGCTTGTAGGTGGTGGGGTTTCAGGTGCTTCAAGCTCGGGCATGCCGGATTTACTAAATTGCCGGAAGAGGCCTACCGTTAGCTATTGGGCCAAGAGGAATGTAGGGCAATCCTGAATATAACCATCATCAAATCTTGAAAAGCCTTAACCTAGGAGGGGTTGGCAGCTGGAGCCGTAAATTCCAGTGTAGGTTCTTTTAGAGGATTGGGTTGCGAATTGAAGACAAGGGACAGACAGGCGTTTTTATTAGGTTGCTGCAGAATATCTGAATAGCTCCAGGAGTGGCACCATTTCCTTGAGGAAGAAGAGGTCTTTCTGTTACTGTGGTGTGCTTGTATTATTTTGGGGAGGATCTCTTGCTGATGGCTTCATGTCAGGCAACTTAACTGAAAAAGGGCAAAAGGCTGTTTTGAGGTATCAATACGGACCCTTGCAGGGAACAAGTTGAGCTTCCGCTCCCTGATGCCCTTCAGTGCATGGAAGTGCAGGACTTGCAGGTTGAGGGGTCGTGGTCGGGCCTCAGGCACTTCATGCAGATACTGAACAGAGATCTAATAATGACATTTTCGTTAGACATCAGCAAGGTTTACTTTCCGACCTTAGGCGGTGACATCTGACAGTAACTGCCAAGTTGCTGAGGAATTTTACTGATAGACATCAAAGAAGATCTTCAAGCCTGTGTCTGTAGGGTACAGGAAAACAGGAACCGCCGATAATGTGTCAGACTGCACCATATATATATATTGAATTTCGTCACATCCCAGGTGGGTGGAACTACAACTCCAGTCGCGCACTTTGCATTGCTAGAGGAAAACATTTTCTGGACCCAGTGTGAAGACTAGAAGATATTCAAGTGGTGAAAGATAGGTGCAAAGAAATATCCATCCTAAGTCTGAATTTTGAAGAGGGTGCATTTGTTACTGTAGGCAGAGTTATTTTTGGAACAGGCGTTTAATGACGCAAGCAAACGAAGAACATGTTGCAAGTGGGTATACAGCTGAATTCATCAGCGATATATAGGCTTGTCCTCTACAACAGAGAAGAAAGAGCTGTGCTAAAGAGAAGTAGCAAGAAGTTTCCCAAACTATAGAAAGTGCTGCAAGACACATTAGGAGTCCCAAACCATAGAAAGTGCTGCAGAATACCAGACAGAGATCTGTAGTTAATTGTGTAGAAGTGTTGAATGTAGAGCAAGTGCTGGTTACTGGGTAGCCTGAAAAGAATATAGCTGAGGTATGGACTGTTCTGACTGGTGTTGGGCGTTCATCTCTTAACTCACCTGTTATGTAGAAGATACCATCATCTTTGCGCAAAACTAATATGTGATCCACTGCCAGTGTAACTGGGATGGGCCCGGGAGAGGAGAGATAGATTCGTGGACCATCGTCCTACACAGCAAACAAAAAACAAACATGAGCGCTGACACACTTAATGAACCTGTAATACAACCCACTGCAAACGACTTATGTGAATATTCCGAGGAGATGCTTTATAAAATCATCCTCACCTTCAAGGTTATCTTTGTGTCAATGATCTCTATCTTCATTGGGATGACCACTGGTGGTACCTCATCTTCTAGAAACAGAGCCAGGTGTGTGAGTGATGAGATCATAAGCTCAGCACTATAGCGGCTGATCTGGAAGTGCAGAAATCCATTCAGTACAGCAAGAGGTGACAGCCGAGCAGCACCAGGTCCCGCCTCAAAACGCAAGCAAACTGCAGGCTCTCTCTGGCCAAGATCTCTCGATGGAGATGATTTCTGTGAGCTGGTGTCCTCTGCTGAAAATGAAAGTGAGCACTTCATTAGAAGGAGACAATCAGCAAACATTCTCGATGCATCATACATTCAGAGTCCACATAACTCTAAGAACTGAATCACTTCTTACTATCTCTCTGCTACAGTCATAATCCAGACTCATCAAAAGTTATCTCTGAACCACACAGGCCCTTAACCAAGTCCCCTGCCATAGCTACTTCGTAATGCACCTTCCTTATTCTATGGCTGCTCAGACCCTCATGCCTACTCAGACGTTCAGTGCAACCAGTTGAAGAGCCTAATGTTTTGATTCATAGGCTGCTCCATCCTTTCACTCATTTTCTGGTTTTGCAGCCCCCGTCATGTTGGCTGTTTTGGTACCCCTCTCACCAACTGATAGTTCCACTACCTCTTAGTACCTTGCACTCTTCTCTCATCTGCCTCTTCCAGCCTCAACCTGTTAACCAATTAATTTACCAGTTATCCTGCCCCTAACTGTTTTGCTCCATTGTGACCTATGGGGGCAGCTTTTTTTGTATTTGCAGGACTACCCTACTCTTGCTTGTTTGTGACTGCTCCATCCTTGATGTCAGCTCTGCACCTCTACTGCTGCTCATCCTCCTGCAATTGGCGGGTTACACCTCCCCTCTTGGCCTACAACTTAATCACTTGCTCCATGACTGTCCTTCACCCTGTTGCTCCAAGTTACCCCACCTCTTTACTCGAAGTTTGCACCACCTTACCCTACCTCCACGGTTGTCTCAACTCCTCATGCCCTGGTAGCTACTTTGCCCCATTTTTGTTGCTACCTGCACCCGCAGTCCCTTTTTGCCTGTGGCTGTTTGCCACTATCTCTGAATCTGAGGCTACTCCACAGCTGTCACCACAGAACATGTTTGCATCTATTCTGTCTCCAAATGCTCTGCTTCAGCTCACCCTCCTAACACAAAGCCAAGCATCCACCACTGCTCCTGCCCCTGAATGCCGCATGACATTTATTTTCCCCAGGATTGTTTAAATGATCTCATACCGTCTAATTGCTTGGTCATATCTAGCCCAATCCATTAATTATGTCCTCTGTTCCCAATGAGCACCAGTCCCTTTTGCCCTCTGGCCACTTTTCCCTACTGACTATTCACTCTTGTCCCATCTTTAGGCTACATTGTTTTTCAGGTTTACATTTTCTTCCCCTACACACTCGTATCCGGCTCAGAGGCTATGCGCTACTGTCTATATGCTTGTGCCAGTGCTACTGAGACGTCGAGATGTGTGCCTCGGGTTGCCGCTCTATATGTGACTGCATGAGCGGGCCTGCTTGCGGTGCCCTGTTGTTCAATGAGGTGCTCCCCCAGCCTGTTGATCACTTGCCAGTCCACCTCTGCTAGGTCCATTAATCTTGTGATGCTGGGGCAGCCCACCTCTGAGCCGGGACCCCTAGGTGAGTCTGAGTGGAGGAATCTGCCTGGGTTAACAGGGGTCAAGGTGATTCTGCCCAACTGTGCCCTTAGGGGAATCTGGTTGGAGAGATGGGTGCAGGCTGAGGGCAAGTGTGCTCCTGCGATCAGGTGGGATGACTGTGCACCCTCCGGTGCACAGGTGGGGGCTGGAATGGGTTGTGACAGAGCCAATCAGGAGATTTTTGCCTATTGCTAGGTGAGGTAGGGACCAGTAGGCTGGCTTGTTGGGAGAGCGGATGACAAACTAGGCTCAATGAGCTAGTCTTGTGCACAATGGCAGAGTAGGGAGGGGGATCTCTGATCAGCCGACTATAGTGAACAGGACTGGATGCTTTCCAAGTGGGTGGACACGCTCCTAGCCACTTCACTGGACATTCCACTGTAAAATGTACTCTATTGATCACAAACATAAGATACTGATGAAGTCGCCACTATCCAGATGAGCTAGGGCAACTATCAAACTTATTGTGCACTCAGTGTGTGGCCCACTACTCTCTACACAGCATTTAGCATATCACAAAAGAACTGCAAAACTACAGAACGCCAACTCCAGGAAAGTGAGTGCCACCAGCACCCTGGTTAATAATAGGTTTAGAGTGCAAGATAAAAACTTGCTCATGACAAGAGGGGCCCTTGAAGACCCAGCAGATGTCTGTGGGTAAGAAAGGACTTCAGACATCCTCCTCACTAAACTCTACTAAGGATGAGAATAAAAGGAATAAAAGACATGTAAATGGAGCCGAAATGGATGAGGTAGAAGTAACTTTACCCATTACAAGTAGCTCACAAACTTAATGCACCCAATGTACTACATCAAATCGGAACTCGTTACCCATGTACAGCAATAGTAAAGAAACAGTCTTAAATGCAGCATTTACACTGAAATCAAATAAACAAACATTAATATGTGACTGCATTGACCCAACTACATTACTAAGAGCTATTCTGACCAAAACTTGAAAGATGGACAAAATTCAACTAGTGTTCCTCAAACACTATTGTCACCACTGTCAAAATGATTATAACGGCACACCCCCTAATATTAGAACTCGGCTAAATCTTCGGTCATCAACACCACACTGCAAAACAAGACTGAGTTCAATATATTATCAATGCTATCACGCCACATCGGAGTCCCCATCAACTATATTTGTATCAGCAAGAGTGCTACTACAGGAACTTTAAAAGGCCTAATGCTTTCCGACCTAGACCAAAAAACATAAGGAATCTGTATTTATGTCTAAACAGTATTAGTAGTTTCATAAAGGAATATAATTTTCCAGCTCTAGATTTATTGTTTACTATCAGCATACCTAAATGGAAGAAACTAATAAGGATACCCTGAAGAAGGACAACCACACAAGTGACCTGTGCATGTTATTACATTACAAACATTTGGAGTCAATATTTAATACTTATTTATCTGGAATTCAAGCAAAAATGGCCTCAGCATTAATTCCACAAGCAAAAAAGAAATATATAAGATTCAGGCCACTTTATATCCCATCACTACAGTCGAAGGATTGTGGAAATCGAGGGGACAAGGTTAAAGGATGAAACTTTGGAGCACATACTTTGTTAATGTCCCAAATTATTACATTTAAGTAAAAATATCTATGTCAAACTTTTAAAGAAGTCAATGTCAGATCTACAAAAGAGGCAATTAAATTTACTTTGTGTTACAATCTGATGCCTTTTTTATTGAAGCTTAATAAATTATTGGACTCGACAGACTAATTATCAAAAACGTCTGGGCCAGACTTTTTAAACATTGCCTGACCCAGGTGTTATGGATCATGGGCATTTGTTAATTATTGTTTTTTTCATTTTTGTGTTATTTATTTATTTATTTATATACAATAAAATCTATTTCATTAATTAATTTTTATTTCAAGTTTTGCAACATCCTTGATCATCCAGCCTACCTCACAGAAAAGTTGAGCATTCTTATGGCTTATGTGAAACTAAGAGCAAATGGGTCCACCAATTAAACACTTCTAAGTTAAGCCATGCTGCTTTTTGCCAATTAGCACATCTCTGGAAAATTGTTCCTGTTGAGCTTTTGTCAGGCTGTTAAGACTCCACTATTAAAGACAGATTTTTCTTATTAAATTTCCTGGCAACCTGCGGACATTATCCTCTCTCCTGTACTTTGCCTATTTTTTTTCATTTAATTTGTAATTATATTTTAATATCCTTGTTTTTTAATGTTTTTACAATTACCATATCTTGCCACTGTTTAAGTACCTAAAGTAAATACATTACAAATATTGATTCCTTTCACTTCCTGGCCACAAGCTACTCTTCCCTTTCATCCTAGCAATAATCCAGTATTACCTTCACCTTTACCTTCGTTACTCTGCATGAAGTCCTGCAGCCCAATATTTCCAAGGTGCTCAGGGATCACCTCTGCAGCCTGGACTGCCACAGCCAAGTCATCACCTCGCACCTCAATAAAGCAGTTCACATCACGCATCTTCAGCACCAGAATAGACACCTAGAATGAACATCAACAATGAGCCAAATGGCAAAAACTTTCCTAAAGAACACAAAATCCAAAATGGAAAATATGTGGGTAAACTCAGGTATACACAGATTTTATTTCGGTCAGGGCTAATGCAGATAAATGTCCATTTTACCTCCAAATCATGGGGTAAATGGTATTTCATGGCTGCAGAAAATATCACCCCCTATTCTGGCACACTCTGATGCGGGGTATTAATCACCTACTGGGCGCAGCAGTGCTCATGCCGGTTGCACATTCCTTTCATACTGAATGAAACACCAATCACTTATAGCACCTCTATACACACTCCAAAGTATATAGCACATACATTACCTGTGACATTTAATGCAGACCCTGATGCTGTAACCTTGCCAACTGCTGCACTACAAATATATAACAGTAAGGAAATGCTTCTTTTTGTATGGTCAACCCCAGGTTTTGGGACTTATGCTGTTGTTTTTGCACTCAAGCCTTCTAACTAGACTTCAGAGTCTGTGCCTTGACCTTAAGTGTATATGTTTGATTGGCTTAAACCCAATTGGCCTAAGCTAACATACTTGTAGGTCACTAGTATAATGGTACCCAAGGCTTATACGTTAGAGGGTCACCCCCAGGGTCTGCAGCACTGGTCGTGCCATCCTGGGTGTGCCAAGTGAAACAAGGCTCCTAGTCATCCACCACAGACTGGAAGAGCAGTTTTAAAACTGCTAACCCGACTTCGCCATGCAAAGCAATGGCAAATCCAAGTCCTCCTTTCTAATATATGTAAGTCACCCCTAAAGCAGGCCTAATGATCCCTAAGGCAGGGTTCTGTCTATTACCAAACGGAACATGTGTTTTCATATGTTCCAACAGTTAACGCCTGCAATTGTCATTTTTACTGTAGAAAAGGCTAGTAGCGAGTGCAGAGTTGCAGGCTGCCACAGTAGCTCTGCTAACTTCTGACTGGAAATATTAAAGTTGAGACTGTAAGGTATAAAAACAACTCTTCACATTAAGCCTTAATATCCAAGTCATGATTAATGTAACTTGTTGCAGTGTGCAGCTTTTATAAAGTTGTCACTTTGTTGCCCTAAATCCTCTGTGCCCATCAACGGTTGCACACGGGGCCTGTCCGAGACAGCTTTCTGCTGTCCTGGGGAGACATGCAAAGGACTCCCAGGAAAGAAGACAATAGTAGCCTGCGCAGGAGAGAGGTGTTACGTCTCCCTTTTAGGAAGCCACAAGGGTGTTGGCCCAAAAGGTGAGTTTGGGGAGAAAGAGAAAATGGAATGCTCTTGGGAGAGAGGCTGCCCTGTTGTTTAGGTAGACAGGCTGGCACATGGGCAAGAGAAGGAAAACAGCTCCCAAACCGGTTCCCCAGGGACAGGTAGTCCGGGGTTGGCTGGGGAGCACTATACGCCAAGAGAGGGGTTGTGCCATTTTGAGAGTGGGCAAAATGGTACATTATTGGATGGCCAGATGTCACACCTTGCAGGAAGTGGTCATCAGGAAGGAGGGAACTTGTAGCGCATTGGCCACAATCCGCATCCCACCCTCGGAGCATTTTTCTGAACATAAAAATGGCACCCTGATCTCAGATCTCCACCGATGAGGCACCACAGTGGATTGCACCTTCTAAACCTGGTGACTAGCAACGGAGAGGGGACTGTGCCTGTTGTGTCCAGATCGTGAAAAGGTTGCCTTCAGAGCCCAGGCGAAGCTAGAGACTCCAGTGGGTCGTTTGGCTGACCTCCTATTCGCAGTACGCTGCCACAACAGCTGAAGACGCCTGCTGGAGCAAGTTAGTAGCCCAGATTTTTGCCTCACTGCCCCAGAGACCAAGACCAGACACTCAAGATTGCATCGAGTCTGCTGGACCTGGGAGAGTTGTCGGAGTGCAGCTTGGTTTCCCAGAAGACGAGTTATGGCCCAGGAAAGGATTTAACTTCTACCGCGATACCGGGCGACTGGTTGCCCAATGACGACTGAACTTCTTTCAGGTCCGAGAAGACTTTGAGGGAAGTCGGTCCTTGTGGCCAGGGCCACCTCATCCAAACTGTGGACTGAGGAGTGACCAAAGAGACGCCTGTCGACCACGTAGCATCCTTGAGGATGCTCAGCACCCTGTATCCCTTGCATCAGGACCACTTCAATTGAACCCTTTAGGAAGAAGATAAAAGTGTCTGAAACTTGCTGAAGACAGCTCTTTTCTTCGAGGTAATGGTTTCTGTAGCCTTTGCTGGTCCTCTTGACTGGCTCCCTGCTGCAGGCAGTTGGCCAAAGAACCTGGAAGTAGCCGCATTGAATTTGATATTTGTTGAATTTGCCAATGTTTGTTTGCAGTTAAGTGACAAAAGTGCATATTTACTATACCTTGTAAAATCTATCTCTGGAACCCTCTGGTGGATCTTTTTCGTTTGAGGAGTTAAAAATTATATAAAAATATGTTCTATTTTTTACAAATTGGTGTCGGATTTCTTGAGTGTCTTGTGCATTTTTTTTCCAATTATTTTGGTGCTGTTTAAATGCTTTAAACTTGTTCCCTTGTGTAAGCTTGACTGCTCAGAGACACAGCTACCCAGTTTGAGTTAAAGATTTCAAAAATGAAACCGACTAGTCCTAAAAGGGTTGGTAAATATATTACACGGTGAGGTCGCATATCCACACCATATAATATACCCCATTTCCTCACAACAACGGTGAGGCCTAGCCATCAAAGAGTCCAACTTCATTTTCCACATCTCATAAAGATCCTAATTTATATCAAACTTCTCAAACACTGGTACATCAAGACACTACCCAACAGACACAAACATATTACATGTAACCTTTTCCAGCACACCAAATACAACAAACTCAATGACATTTTGAATCTTATTGAACACACACCTCTCAAACTATCAGAAAGCTCAATATGCCCTACACTTACCACATGCTACAAGACTCACACAACTCCTAAATGTCCACCAAGCTTTCATAATGCTTAGCAAATCCAGCCTCATGTTGTACATTCCACTACTCTGGACCCACTTAGAATGCCTCAACCTTCTGCAGCATATTAACACACTTAACTATCCATCATTTATAAATACACTCCTCCTAAAATCGCACCATGCCTAGACTGATGGAGAATAAGTGATGAATGGAGCATTGGTTGGGAGAGGCTTGAGGGGGGCTAAATGTAAATGCAGATCTCCACAAATTAATCAAATATAGGGTAAAAGCAAAACACTGAAGCCTGTCTGACACAGTTCATGAATGGTCCAATGCACCTGCCTTTTTCTGAATTTACAGACAATAGCTTACCACTTGAGAACCCTTAGCTCTGAACCACTTTTGTACTACTACAAGTTCTTGTGTCAAGTCATTAGCCTATCCTTACTTACAATATGGATCCAAACATTTGGAGGATTACTGCTGATAGATGGAGCTTTCTGGGGCTTCAAAACTTGTATAGAGATCTCAGCAACAGGCCAGACCATTTACAGGGAACACCTAGAGCTCTCATCACTAGCTTAAAACAGCAAGGAAGAAGTGCAACATTTAGGTATTGGATACATCAAATTAGAGCTTTTGACATACAAGAGACTGACTGGAGGGACGGGGAGGCCATACTGAAGCTGCTCTCCGCCTAAGGACAGTTTCAACTTCCTTTTCCCCTGTGTCTGGAGTGGATAACTTACTGGCCCTGTTGTGTTCTACCTATTTCCTCTAGAACAAAGAGCAAACCCCTGAATGATAGAAAATGTTCCTTCTATTTTGCACCAGGGAGTACTGAACACTAAGGAAAATACCTCGTTTTTTACACCTTGTCTATGTTCAGAATAATTTTAAAATGTGAAAGCTGTAGTGCCAGGATCCTGTCAACCCCCAAAAGAGTGAAATGTGCTTTCCCCGCAGACCACAATATATAGAACAATATATAGGTAACTGTGAATAATAGGCGTGCTTTTCATCAAGGGGTTCCCAGTGACATCAAAAAGGCAACACGAGTAATGCTGGAATGGTCTAGGAGGCCACTCTGAACTTCTAGGCGAAAAACATCTCCTTTTTCAGTTACCCATCTTCAATTTATGGGCCCCTCCATTACATTTGCCACTCCTGTCATCAGCTGTTCAGATATAGTGGAGACGTGGATGAGCCATACATAAAGGCTTCACCTGTACCCATCCTTGCCCTGTATTTCCATAAGCTTGCCACCCTCTACTCGATCACCTTAATGTTTAGAAATGGCACCTAGCATCCTGCTACCCTACACATCACTAGCATTAATATACCCACCCATCCTCACCAGCCCCCCGCATTTGCTCTCTCTTCCCCCACCAAAACATCTGATATTCTGGCACCAACCCAAAAACCCTCTACATTTATTCTCCCACATCTACTGAAAATGAAAAAGAATCTAGTGTTTTACTACCATCTCCTCAAACCTCCTCCTCCCCATCCACGTGTATCTCTGTGCCTTCCTGTCAGCTACCTGCCCGAAGCCGCACTCTAGGATCTACAATAGTTGAGTGGGAAGAACAAGTTATTTACCTATGTTAATGATGTATCTGGCGGATACTTTAACTGAAGATCCCTGACCTAGTGAATATCCCCAGGCACTGAATTGGATTCAGAGATTATACTCAGCATTTCTCCTATGTGCCAGCAGGTGGCACTGTGCTGCTCTAAGTCAACTCCATCTCGCCCTGGAAGTGACACCGGAGCCACATATAAGCTCCGCTCCGTCGTGCTGAAGTCAGTTTCTTTCTTCACTATCAGCGCCGTTGTACACTGATCTCAATAACCAATCAGTTGTGAGAGTGAGCAGATCTCTAAATTGGGACCTTTTTACAGGTAGATAAGAGAATTCTTTACACACAACGAGGAGGTTAGAAGGCAGTGAGGAATCTGCTTTAGATAGGGTGTCCACCATAAAGAGCGTTACCAAAGGTAAGTACGTTTTTCTTCTGATCAATACTTTTGGCTGCAAACTCCGTACTTAGTGAATAGATACCAAAGCAGTGATACTGAGGAATGCCTCAAACCAGCAAATCTTGAAGGTCAAACTGGCTAAGTGCCCCTCTCACCGGACTTGGCTATCAAGGTAGTAGTGCTTTGTGAATGTATGAATGGACGGTCACATCACGACCTAATAGATTTGCAGACAGGTACTCTGCATGCCAACACAATGGTAGCAGCCATGGCACTGGTCGAATAAGCCCTCAGACCTTCCGGAGGCTGTTTCTAGGCCAATCCGTAGCAGATGTTAATACAAAAGACTATCCACTGTCATGCAGTTTCCACCTCACGGTAGGAACTGCCCGATTGTGGACAGCATAAACATTGGGATGGTACCAGACTGATTTCATTACAAGACCGGAGGCTACCATTATGCAATATACTTTTATTGCTGCCCACACATGCAGCCCTTTAAAGAACATATTTACATCATAACCTAAACATTTCATAGAACATTATATACCGTCGTGGTAACCAAGCATCGTCCTCTTTTATTGGCTGCTCCTGGACAGTTGAGTATATGTTTATTGGACTCTAATACTATTTTGACTATGTTTGTACTAGCGATTATATAAATTGCTTATTCCAAGACGTTAGAAAAGGTAAGTATTATGACGCCCTTTTCTTTTAACTATGTTTTTATACCGTTCGTTCTCAATTTTTCTGCCTTCGACGTTTAGCATATTCGGCATACAAGGTAGAGAACATTTTTTCTTCCAAACACCCTTCCAATTTATGGTCGGGTTTCCTAAACAATTTACGAAGTTTCTTTTTTATTCCAGTGGCGTAGGCAGTGACAAACTGACATCCAAGGCCCCAGTGCGAGCTCTACGAGCTGAGCACGGCAGCTGATCTCTAAGGGACACCACCGGGCTGGGTGTTTCTCCCGCGGAGGCGCAGAGACGATCCTCTGCCGAAACGTACAGGGTGAGTCACTATTCCAGGCACAATTGATTAACAAGCCCCGGAGACGGCTGGCCGCCCGCCATTTCAAGTGCGGCCGACGTCGGCCAGCTTAACCAATCCTCGCTACACACAAGGGCGGATCCCACCCAGACTGCTTTTCGTCTGGGATGAGCGCACCACTTCAACCCGAGGCAAAAAATTAGGCAAAATAAGGGAGAGCTAAAAATATAGCTCGTGCTGTGTGTTGCCATGACAACTCACAACGCGAAGCTTAACAGCAATTACACAACGGGAAAGGGCTAACAGACAGGTAAGGCTGGCAGGTACTGCCTAATTAAAAAAAAAGATAGAGAAAAGTTTTTACATTAATGAAGGGGATATAATTAAATATAATATTTTTTCAAAGATTGAGAAATGGATCTGACTTAGTCAAGATTACCCCTCCAAGATGTCAGAGAAATGGAATACAAGATAATGATGATCTCCCCATTACTGAAAATATGATAATGAGTTTCTTTGAGAAACAACTTAAGTCCTCATTAAAAGAGGCAGTGGAGGCAGCCTTTAAAAAAAGGAAAAGAGACCACATTACTGAGGAAGACTCAGTTGACCTCTCTGAGGTGGAAAACCCTTTACAGAAAAAAGGAGGTAAGGCCTTAAGAATGACCAAACACCTTGAACCTCAGGGTAGCCTGCATGCTACAAAAGACCAGGAGCTATCCCTAGGTAGCCTGTGCGCTACAGCTGATCTAGGTGCCCCTAGCGGCACAATGAGAAAGAGCGACCATATTGGCGCAATAAGTACAGGTGTCCCTCACAGCACATGAAGTTCTGGTGACCTTCATGGGACAAAAGACCTCAGTTTACCAATCGACAATGATGATGAATACTTATTTCCAATACATATTGATGATGAGGCAGATGAGTACATATTTGATCCTCTTGACAACGACCTCCTTAACGAAGATTTAGACCAACCCAACAGTTCTAAAACTATCAAA
Source organism: Triturus cristatus (assembly GCF_964204655.1). NCBI lineage: Eukaryota > Metazoa > Chordata > Amphibia > Caudata > Salamandridae > Triturus > Triturus cristatus. Next base: position 590,130,323 of record NC_140579.1, read on the forward strand.
GACCCAGTGGGAATGGCCATGTTTAACCCTACTCATATCACATACCTCAGGGGATCTGATTGGTGGCCTTTGGAGCACGTAGCAAAATCCATTCACTTCTGGATACGGAAACCTCTTGAAAAGGACACCAGAAATCTAATAAGGGCAGAATGTCCTAGACCCTTTTTAGATAATAAATCGGGGATGACACCAAACCTAGACCATGAATTAATGACCTTCCTATTTAAAACAGGAAGAGGTCCTAGAAAGGGACTTGAGCGCTGCCTCAAACTAGACACCCTAGGGCCAATGGCTAGAATCCAAGACTTAGTTGAAGAAGCCTCTCTTAAGGGCACTCCTATGGATGTAGAATTACTCCGGGGATGGAGCCAACGTACCCTATGCCTCCTTGGTAATGTCACCACTGGGATAAAGTCTGATAGAACAGAGCCATACTAATGAGAATAAATCCACAACTGGGAGACCTTGCAAACAAAGATATCCATGGTGACCCGAATGGCTTACCCTTCGGAGGAAACTTTTTAAAAACCTTAGGAAAGTACGTCTCCACCTTCTCCACCTTTAGCAAAGCCTAATCAAACATGAGACGTATGTTCGGGGGTAGAGTTTTTGGAAGGGCTGACAGGATGGGACTGGCTTGTCAATTAAAGACAATATAGGTCCCCATACTACCAACAAAGCAAACGTGCTTATGGGAGATACTTCAGCGGAAACAACAGCTCCTTTCTGCAAAGAGGCTGCAGCACCCGCACATTAGGTGGTGGTAGGGGGAAGGCTACGTTTTTTCAACCATCATTGGTCATTAATAACAAACGACTGTTGGGTACTAGATACCATAAAGGGATTCAAAAAAGATTTCAACACGACACCTTACCAGAAATTTTGGCAAGTTTGAATGCTTTAATGAGCTTCAAATCAATACTAAAAAACAGTGTAGTCCTTATCAAACTAGACGATTTTACAGCTATCTCCTATATCAACCGCTTAGGAGGCACAAGGTCAAAGATACTTGCAGATCTCGCCAAAAAGATTTGGTATTTCTGTTGGAGTCAAAAAGTGGTACTGAAAGCAGAGTTCATCCCTGGCCATCTAAATACAAGGGCAGATTAGAACTCAAGATTTCTAAGAGATTCAAGCGATTGGAAACTGAATCCACTAGCCTTCAAGAAGATTCAGGACCTGTGGGGTCCTTTCCAGGTGGAACTGTTTGCCAGCAGGCTAACAACTCAGATACATCAGTATTACAGTTGGAGACCAGATCCCCAAGCCGCAGCAGTAGATGCTCTGGTCCAATCTTGGAACAAAGAGAACTGCTATGCGTTCCCTCCGATTCGCACTGATTCAGAGGATCTTACTGAAAGTTCAAATGGAGCGATACAGCATCGTCTTAATTACACCTTTTTGGAATACTCAAATTTGATTTCCAGGGGTGATGGAACTGACAGTGGATGTCCCACTTTTTATCCCTGGGAGTTTAGAACTTCGAGGAACAAGAAAGAGAGGTGCACCCTCTTCTTCAATAGGGAAACATGAACCTTCTTGCTTGGAGGATTTCAGGGGATCCAAAGATACTCTGGCCTTTCAGGAGAAGCTAAAAACCTACAGGATGAATCATGGGCACCAGGAACAAGGAAAAGATACACTAGTGTATGGAGGAAATGGTGTAGTTGGACGCCCCTGTAGTGGATGTAGCAAACTACCTAGCAGATTTATTGAAATCAGGTTTATGTTGTAGAACAGTTAACGGTTACAGATCAGGGATTTCAGCAAGCCACTCACTAATAACCAACAATTACTCTATTGGTACCGAATCTTTAATACGCAGAGTAATGAAGGGAATAAGGCATAGATGCCCTCCCAGGGCCAAATATGACTCACTATGGAATGTTAATCTTATTTTTGCCTTATTTGTAGGGGTTGGGGGAATTTGCGAAATTCACTTTTGCAAATTATCGCGAAAATGTTAAAAATCTCCGCAAACACGTGGAAATATCGCGAAGATGCAGAAGTTTTTTTCCCGCCTGTTCGCGGTATTTTCTGCGTGGTTGCGGCTCGCCAATTTACCCATGCGGTTACTCGCGGGCGCGGCCATCTTGTTTTCACTTGTCTCGCGGTGCATGATCGCGAGAAGAAAGACGTGATCGCGCGACGAATGACGTTACTGCGGCGTGAACTGTCGCAAAACAGCGCAAATGGCTACCAACAATCCAACATCTTGTAGAGAACGCGACCGGATCGGGAAAACTTGTCGGCGAACGCGGGGATTCAGGTAAGGCGATCGCGCGCACGCGAGAATGTATTATTTTACAGCACGAGCAAGCAAAAAATTTACGGTAAAATGCGGACGGGGGAAATTTTGACATTTTCGAGCTCTCCGCGGAACGCCAAAATGTCAAATTATCGCAATTTCTGCGAGCGGAACGGATTTTTAGCCCAGGCCTACTTATTTGCCTCTTGGCCTTATAACCCATACCTTTCCAGAATATAAATCTCAATTAAGTTAGCAACTTTGCTTTGTCTAATATCCGTTAGAAGCGTGCCAGAGGTTAAGGCATTAGAGACATGTAATAGATATTATTCCCCAAATGGAGTACTTTTTGAAATATGGAAAAGGACCAAAACTATTTATGAAAATATTTATCCTTATTTTACTGATTACCGCAAACTGTGCGTAGTAAGCTGCATGAAAGTTTATGAACAAAAAATGGTTGCTGTTAGACTAAATGTTCTTCGTAAAACCCTTTAAGGCAGTCTCTTCAGCTTCAAGATGGGTAAGAACAGTCATGTTAGAAGCAGGAATAGAACTATCCAAGTTTGGTGCACACTCTTCCCGCGGTGCAATGGCCAGTAAAGTGTTTTAGGGCAGAGGTTCCCTTCCTGATATTTTAAAAGCAGCAGATTGGTCAAACCAATCCACCTTTGCTAAAGTCTACCTTAAACCTGTGAAACATATAAGTAATATAGCATTAAAAAGCTTTAAACATGCATAATGGTAGCCTCCAGTCTTGTAATGAAATGACGATTCTCCAATTTACATAGAGAGAAACAGGATTTCATTAATGACAACGGAAGCTAACAGTATCCCACCCACCACACCCTGGTGGAGAATGGTAAATGTTCTTTATTTAGAGAGTTACTTTCTAAAAATAAATATATGGAAAATTGTGTGTATACATTGGTTCTACATACACGCAATTACATAAAGTTATACATTGATTGGTTGTTTCTAATTTTCTTTAGCAATTGATATTACCTGATCTCTTTCCATTCTTTCCAGACACTTCGTCTCTGTGAAAATCTCCTCCTTATTGAATGCAATTAGAGAGGAAGACCTCAAATAAACAGATTCTATACTTTGTCGCAGTTCTAAGAGGATGATGCTTGGTTACCACGACGTTCTATAATGTTCTATGAAATGTTTAGTTTATGATGTAAACATGTTCTTTAAAGGGATGCATGTGTGGGAAGCAATAAAAGTATATTTCATAATGTTAGCCTCCGTTGTCTTTAATGAAATCATTATTCTCTCTGTATGTTAATTGGAGAATCGTCATTCTGTGCACCACCAGAGGACATGTTGTCCTATAGACCGGGTAAGCTGACAGTGCCACCATAAGCCCCCCATAACCTAGGCGGGCAGCAAATGGTTTCTGGCAACAACGGAACATCACAAGCCTGGTCCCCCAGGAAGCATGGCAACAGCTCTAGACCCCTTTTCTTTAGTCACTCGTGCTCTAGTACTCTCAGAGAAATATACAAGAAATACACAGCGGGATGTTTTCAATATTTTATGGAACCAGCAAAATTTTTGTATAAAATATGTGCTGGCATGATCAATAGACAGAAGCAAATCAAAGTTACTAAACGCACCAGAATGGTGAACAGAATAAACAGCTTCACCATGGTGATAAAACAATGTATATATGCAGGTAAAAAATACAATAAAGATAATTGGTCGTACTCCTACTATGCAGTCCCTAACCTAAGTGTCTAGGCCAAGTGTGTCTGTATGTACAGCCAAGAATCCCAGTTCTGGATGATCTAACCCCAGTTACGTGATGGGAAAGAATGTAAGCCCCCCGCCTTTGTCACACAAGGGACACTCTCGCAAGAAAAGGTCTGCAAGCAGCTGGACCAAAGCATCAGCATGTAGAAACCTCTCCTATATAAGCGGAGAACTCCTCTGCCTAAAAGAAAAGCATCCTTGTGAGTTCTGTGCAGGCCAGCACTGCTTTGGTTTATAGATAGCAAAACATACAAGATGATGGACGGAATGTTGCACATTGGCAAAACATTCACCCCCAGTCACAGATCTGGGTTTAATCCATCGTTATTTTGCTCACCACGCCACCCCAGTTCAGACATGGCCATATGCAAATCCGTCTTGACCCTGTGCCTCATGGGAACAGTCCAACCCAAACTGCCAAGCCAGGTCTTCCCTGGACCAGATTCAAGCATCCTAGGACCGGTTTCGGGGTTTAACCCCTCTTCAGCCAGGATAGCTTGACTCCAGTAGCGTAGTGAGCACGGGACCCACGTCTGGGCATACCCTTCCCACATAGGGCGAACAGCAAAACACACAAGATGATGGACGGAATGTTGCATATTGGCAAAACATTCACCCCCAGTCACAGATCTGGGTTTAATCCATTGTTATTTTGCTCACCACGCCATCCCAGTTCAGACATGGCCATATGCAAATCAGTCTTGACTCTGTGCCTCATGGGAACAGTCCAGCCCAAACTGCCAAGCCATGTCTTCCCTGAACCGGAATCAAGCATCCCAGGACCGGTTTCGGGGTTTCACCCTCTTCAGCCAGAATAGCTTGACTCCAGTGGCGTAGTGAGCACGGGGTTTATAGATAGCCATGTCGCCCCGTGGATGATAAATAGAACAGTATTTGCGTAATGTGTGTCGAGACTTAGTACGTGGTGTTGAAGGAATCGTGATAATGTTAAGACGGAACAGAATCTGTAAGCGAAGCAGTTTCAGAGAAACTTATTCAACATTGCCATGCACGCAAATGTGTGTAAATGGTTACTTTGTAAAGGGGAAGGCAACTTAAGAAAACATGTCCATTACAAAAGATGGCATCGGTTCTATGTGGACCTACCTTAGATACAACACCCACTCCTCAGACAAAGGTGTGACCACAGAGCTATCTAAAAGTCTAAACACTATACAAACCGTGACATATAAAAAGGGTCCATTAAATAAAAGTACTTTAAAACCAAGCTTAAAAAAGGCAATCATGTATGTTTGACACTCAAAGCACACAGAAAGCCATTCGGTTAAAAACATTTAAAAAATGAAGAAAAATGTAAAAATGGACATGTAAAAAGCAAGCCAAATCACCAAAAAAAAGACTTTCCCACTGAACGTATTAGCCGATTGTTGAGGTGTTCCTGACTGGTAGATGAAACATTTCTCGTTCCAGCAACCACAGACTGTGTTCCCAAAGGTGTACTTTGAAGTAGGTTTATGGAGCAAATATGTTCCCATCCAGTCCCCACAGCAGCGGCTGAGGAAGTGACCACAGCCTGTGGAAGGTCCGCAGAGCATAGATCAAATTCACTAGGAGCTGAAGCATCCCAGGACGGTTAGAAAAATGCGTTCAGTAGCAATGGAATACACTAGGGACAACTAAACACATGGCCCTTTAAGGGGTCTACCAGTGCATGCATGTCTGACGGCTCAACCGATTGCGATTCGAGCCATAAATCCTTGGCACAGTCGAAAGTGCACAGCAGATAGCAGAATAGAGGGTGCAATCAGTGCAGCCAGACAGGCTGAAATAACAAGAACTAATGTTTCTTCAGTTCCTGAAGCAGAGGTGTGCCGAAGCAATGTACCATACGTTCAAGGCACAAAGGCAGACGTGGCAGTGATCATTCCATGACGTTTTAAGTTGGGCCATCCATTGTGCAGAAGGAAAATTAAAATCACAGTCCCGGCAATCAGCAGCAGGACAAATGCTTTTAACTGCAAACTCCGTACTTGGTGAATAGATACCAAAGCAGTGATACTGAGGAATGCCTCAAACCAGCAAATCTTGAAGGTCAAACTGGCTAAGTGCCCCTCTCACCGGACTTGGCTATCAAGGTAGTAGTGCTTTGTGAATGTATGAATGGACGGTCACATCACGACCTAATAGATTTCCAGACAGGTACTCTGCATGCCAACACAATGGTAGCAGCCATGGCACTGGTCGAATAAGCCCTCAGACCTTCCGGAGGCTTTTTCTAGGCCAATCCGTAGCAGATGTTAATACAAAAGACTATCCACTGTCATGCAATTTCCACCTCACGGTAGGAACTGCCCGATTGTGGACAGCATAAACAGTGGGATGGTACCAGACTGATTTCATTACAAGACCGGAGGCTACCATTATGCAATATACTTTTATTGCTGCCCACACATGCAGCCCTTTAAAGAACATATTTACATCATAACCTAAACATTTCATAGAACATTATATACCGTCGTGGTAACCAAGCATCGTCCTCTTTTATTGGCTGCTCCTGGACAGTTGAGTATATGTTTATTGGACTCTAATACTATTTTTACTATGTTTGTAATAGCGATTATATAAATTGCTTATTCCAAGACGTTAGAAAAGGTAAGTATTATGACGCCCTTTTCTTTTAACTATGTTTTTATACTGTTTGTTCTCAATTTTTCTGCCTTCGACGTTTAGCATATTCGGCATACAAGGTAGAGAACATTTTTTCTTCCAAAGACCCTTCCAATTTATGGTCGGGTTTCCTAAACAATTTACGAAGTTTCTTTTTTATTCCAGTGGCGTAGGCAGTGACAAACTGACATCCAAGGCCCCAGTGCGAGCTCTACGAGCTGAGCACGGCAGCTGATCTCTCAGGGACACCACCGGGCTGGGTGTTTCTCCCGTGGAGGCGCAGAGACGATCCTCTGCCGAAACGTACAGGGTGAGTCACTATTCCAGGCACAATTGATTTACAAGCCCCGGAGACGGCTGGCCGCCCGCCATTTCAGGTGCGGCCGACGTCGGCCAGCTTAACCAATCCTCGCTACACACAAGGGCGGATCCCACCCAGACTGCTTTTCGTCTGGGATGAGCGCACCACTTCAACCCGAGGCAAAAAATTAGGCAAAATAAGGGAGAGCTAAAAATATAGCTCGTGCTGTGTGTTGCCATGACAACTCACAACGCGAAGCTTAACAGCAATTACACAACGGGAAAGGGCTAACAGACAGGTAAGGCTAGCAGATACTGCCTAATTAAAAAAAAAGATAGAGAAAAGATTTTACATTAATGAAGGGGATATAATTAAATATAATATTTTTTCAAAGATTGAGAAAGGGATCTGACTTAGTCAAGATTACCCCTCCAAGATGTCAGAGAAATGGAATACAAGATAATGATGATCTCCCCCTTACTGAAAATATGATAATGAGTTTCTTTGAGAAACAACTTAAGTCCTCATTAAAAGAGGCAGTGGAGGCAGCCTTTAAAAAAAGAAAAAGAGACCACATTACTGAGGAAGACTCAGTTGACCTCTCTGAGGTGGAAAACCCTTTACCGAAAAAGGAGGTAAGGCCTTAAGAATGACCAAACACCTTGAACCTCAGGGTAGCCTGCATGCTACAAAAGACCAGGAGCTATCCCTAGGTAGCCTGTGCGCTACAGCTGATCTAGGTGCCCCTAGCGGCACAATGAGAAAGAGCGACCATATTGGCGCAATAAGTACAGGTGTCCCTCGCAGCACATGAAGATCTGGTGACCTTCATGGGACAAAAGACCTCAGTTTATCAACCGACAATGATGATGAATACTTATTTCCAATACATATTGATGATGAGTCAGATGAGTACATATTTGATCCTCTTGACAACGACCTCCTTAACGAAGATTTAGACCAACCCAACAGTTCTAAAACTATCAAAGACCCAGTGGGAATGGCCATGTTTAACCCTACTCATATCACATACCTCAGGGGATCTGATTGGTGGCCTTTGGAGCACGTAGCAAAATCCATTCAATTCTGGATACGGAAACCTCTTGAAAAGGACACCAGAAATCTAATAAGGGCAGAATGTCCTAGACCCTTTTTAGATAATAAATCGGGGATGACACCAAACCTAGACCATGAATTAATGACCTTCCTATTTAAAACAGGAAGAGGTCCTAAAAAGGGACTTGAGCGCTGCCTCAAACTAGACACCCTAGGACCAATGGCTAGAATCCAAGACTTAGTTGAAGAAGCCTCTCTTAAGGGCACTCCTATGGATGTAGAATTACTCCGGGGATGGAGCCAACGTACCCTATGCCTCCTTGGTAATGTCACCACTGGGATAAAGTCTGATAGAACAGAGCCATACTAATGAGAATAAATCCACAACTGGAAGACCTTGCAAACAAAGATATCCAGGGTGACCCGAATGGCTTACCCTTCGGAGAAAACTTTTTAAAAACCTTAGGAAAGTACGTCTCCACCTTCTCCACCTTTAGCAAAGCCTAATCAAACATGAGACGTATGTTCGGGGGTAGAGTTTTTGGAAGGGCTGACAGGATGGGACTGGCTTGTCAGTTGAAGACAATTTAGGTCCCCATACTACCAACAAAGCAAACGTGGTTATGGGAGATACTTCAGCGGAAACAACAGCTCCTTTCTGCAAAGAGGCTGCAGCACCCGCACATTAGGTGGTGGTAGGGGGAAGGCTACGTTTTTTCAACCATTATTGGTCATTAATAACAAACGACTGTTGGGTACTAGATACCATAAAGGGATTCAAAAAAGTTTTCAACACGACACCTTACCAGAAATTTTGGCAAGTTTGAATGCTTTAATGAGCTTCAAATCAATACTAAAAAACAGTGTAGTTCTTATCAAACTAGACGATTTTACAGCTATCTCCTAAATCAACCGCTTAGGAGGCACAAGGTCAAAGATACTTGCAGATCTCGCCAAAAAGATTTGGTATTTCTGTTGGAGTCAAAAAGTGGTACTGAAAGCAGAGTTCATCCCTGGCCATCTAAATACAAGGGCAGATTAGAACTCAAGATTTCTAAGAGATTCAAGCGATTGGAAACTGAATCCACTAGCCTTCAAGAAGATTCAGGACCTGTGGGGTCCTTTCCAGGTGGAACTGTTTGCCAGCAGGCTAACAACTCAGATACATCAGTATTACAGTTGGAGACCAGATCCCCAAGCCGCAGCAGTAGACGCTCTGGTCCAATCTTGGAACAAAGAGAACTGCTATGCGTTCCCTCCCTACGCACTGATTCAGAGGATCTTACTGAAAGTTCAAACGGAGCGATACAGCATCGTCTTAATTACACCTTTTTGGAATACTCAAATTTGATTTCCAGGGGTGATGGAACTGACAATGGATGTCCCACTTTTTATCCCTGGGAGTTTAGAACTTCGAGGAACAAGAAAGAGAGGTGCACCCTCTTCTTCAAGAGGAAACATGAACCTTCTTGCTTGGAGGATTTCAGGGGATCCAAAGATACTCTGGCCTTTCAGGAGAAGCTAAAAACCTACAGGATGAATCATGGGCACCAGGAACAAGGAAAAGATACACTAGTGTATGGAGGAAATGGTGTAGTTGGACGCCCCTGTAGTGGATGTAGCAAACTACCTAGCAGATTTATTGAAATCAGGTTTATGTTGTAGAACAGTTAACGGTTACAGATCAAGGATTTCAGCAAGCCACTCACTAATAACCAACAATTACTCTATTGGTACCGACTCTTTAATACGCAGAGTAATGAAGGGAATAAGACATCGATGCCCTCCCAGGGCCAAATATGACTCACTATGGAATGTTAATCTTATTTTCGCCTTATTTGTAGGGGTTGGGGGGAATTTGCGAAATTCACTTTCGCAAATTGTCGCGAAAATGTTAAAAATCTCCGCAAACACGTGTAAATATCGCGAAGATGCGGAAGTTTTTTTCCCGCCTCTTCGCGGTATTTTCTGCGTGGTCGCGGCTCGCCAACTTACCCATGCGGTTGCTTGCGGGCGCGGCCATCTTGTTTTCACTTGTCTCGCGGTGCATGATCGCGAGAAGAAAGACGTGATCGCGCGACGAATGACGTTACTGCGGCCGCGAACTGTCGCAAGACAGCGCAAATGGCTACCAACAATCCAACATGTCGTGGAGAACGCGACCGGATCGGGAAAACTTGTCGGCGAACGCGGGGATTCAGGTAAGGCGATCGCACGCACGCGAGAATGTATTATTTTACAGCGCGAGCAAGCAAAAAATTTCCAGTAAAATGCGGATTGCGGAAATTTTGACATTTTCGCGCTCTCCGCGGAACGCCAAAATGTCAAATTATCGCAATTTCCGCGAGCGGAACGGATTTTTAGCCCAGGCCTACTTATTTGCCTCTTGGCCTTATAACCCATACCTTTCCAGAATACAAATCTCAATTAAGTTAGCAACTTTGCTTTGTCTAATATCCGTTAGAAGCGTGCCAGAGGTTAAGGCATTAGAGACATGTAATAGATATTGTTCCCCCAAATGGAGTACTTTTTGAAATATGGAAAAGGACCAAAACTATGTCCGAAAATAATTATCCTTATTTTACTAATTACCCCGAACTGTGCGTAGTAAGCTGCATGAAAGTTTATGAACAAAAAATGGTTGATGTTAGACCAAATGTTCTTCGTAAAACCCTTTAAGGCAGTCTCTTCAGCTTCAAGATGGGTAAGAACAGTCATGTTAGAAGCAGGAATAGAACTATCCAAGTTTGGTGCACACTCTTCCCGCGGTGCAATGGCCAGTAAAGTGTTTTAGGGCAGAGGTTCCCTTCCTGATATTTTAAAAGCAGCAGATTGGTCAAATCAATCCACCTTTGCTAAATTCTACCTTAAACCTGTGAAACATATAAGTAATATAGCATTAAAAAGCTTTAAACATGCATAATGGTAGCCTCCAGTCTTGTAATGAAATGACGATTCTCCAATTTACATAGAGAGAAACAGGATTTCATTAATGACAACGGAGGCTAACATTATCCCACCCACCACACCCTGGTGGAGAATGGTAAATGTTCTTTGTTTAGAGAGTTACTTTCTAAAAATAAATATATGGAAAATTGTGTGTATACATTGGTTCTACATGCACGCAATTACATAAAGTTATACATTGATTGGTTGTTTCTAATTTTCTTTAGCAATTGATATTACCTGATCTCTTTCCATTCTTTCCAGACACTTCGTCTCGGTGAAAATCTCCTCCTTATTGAATGCAATTAGAGGAAGACGTCAAATAAACAGATTCTATACTTTGTCGCAGTTCTAAGAGGATGATGCTTAGTTACCACGACGTTCTATAATGTTCTATGAAATGTTTAGTTTATGATGTAAACATGTTCTTTAAACGGATGCATGTGTGGGAAGCAATAAAAGTATATTTCATAATGTTAGCCTCCGTTGTCTTTAATGAAATCATTATTCTCTCTGTATGTTAATTGGAGAATCGTCATTCTGTGCACCACCAGAGGACATGTTGTCCTATAGACCGGGTAAGCTGACAGTGCCACCATAAGCCCCCCATAACCTAGGTGGGCAGCAAATGGTTTCTGGCAACAACGGAACATCACAAACCTGGTCCCCCAGGAAGCATGGCAACAGCTCTAGACCCCTTTTCTTTAGTCACTCGTGCTCTAGTACTCTCAGAGAAATATACAAGAAATACACAGCGGGATGTTTTCAATATTTTATGGAACCAGCAAAATTTTTGTATAAAATATGTGCTGGCATGATCAATAGACAAAAGCAAATCAAAGTTACTAAACACACCAGAATGGTGAACAGAATAAACAGCTTCACCATGGTGATAAAACAATGTATATATGCAGGTAAAAAATACAATAAAGAAAATTGGTCGTACGCCTACTATGCAGTCCCTAACCTAAGTGTCTAGGGCGAGTGTGTCTGTATGTACAGCCAAGAATCCCAGTTCTGGATGATCCAACCCCAGTTACGTGATGGGAAAGAATGTAAGCCCCCCACCTTTGTCACACAAGGGACACTCTCGCAAGAAAAGGTCTGCAAGCTGCTGGACCAAAGCATCAGCATGTAGAAACCTCTCCTATATAAGCGGAGAACTCCTCTGCCTAAAAGAAAAGCATCCTTGTGAGTTCTGTGCAGGCCAGCATTGCTTTGGTTTATAGATAGCAAAACATACAAGATGATGGACGGAATGTTGCACATTGGCAAAACATTCACCCCCAGTCACAGATCTGGGTTTAATCCATCGTTATTTTGCTCACCACGCCACCCCAGTTCAGACATGGCCATATGCAAATCCGTCTTGACCCTGTGCCTCATGGGAACAGTCCAGCCCAAACTGCCAAGCCATGTCTTCCCTGGACCGGAATCAAGCATCCTAGGACCGGTTTCGGGGTTTCACCCCTCTTCAGCCAGGATAGCTTGACTACAGTGGCGTAGTGAGCACGGGACCCACGTCTGGGCATACCCTTCCCACATAGGGCGAACAGCAAAACACACAAGATGATGGACGGAATGTTGCACATTGGCAAAACATTCACCCCCAGTCACAGATCTGGGTTTAATCCATTGTTAATTTGCTCACCACGCCACCCCAGATCAGACATGGCCATATGCAAATCAGTCTTGACCCTGTGCCTCATGGGAACAGTCCAACCCAAACTGCCAAGCCAGGTCTTCCCTGGACCGGATTCAAGCATCCTAGGACCGGTTTCGGGGTTTCACCCCTCTTCAGCCAGGATAGCTTGACTCCAGTGGCGTAGTGAGCACGGGGTTTATATATAGCCATGTCGCCCCGTGGATGATAAATAGAACAGTATTTGCGTAATGTGTGTCGAGACTTAGTACGTGGTGTTGAAGGAATCGTGATAATGTTAAGACGGAACAGAATCTGTAAGCGAAGCAGTTTCAGAGAAAGTTATCCAACATTGCCACGCACGCAAATGTGTGTAAATGGTTACTTTGTAAAGGGGAAGGCAACTTAAGAAAACATGTCCATTACAAAAGATGGCATCGGTTCTATGTGGACCTACCTTAGATACAACACCCACTCCTCAGACAAAGGTGTGACCACAGAGCTATCTAAAAGTCTAAACACTATACAAACCGTGACATATAAAAAGGGTTCATTAAATAAAAGTACTTTAAAACCAAGCTTAAAAAAGGCAATCATGTATGTTTGACACTCAAAGCACACAGACAGCCATTCGCTTAAAAACATTTAAAAAATGAAGAATAATGTAAAAATGGACTTGTAAAAAGCAAGCCAAATCACCAAAAAAAAGACTTTCCCACTGAACGTATTAGGCAATTGTTTAGGTGTTCCTGACTGATAGATGAAACATTTCTCGTTCCAGCAACCACAGACTATGTTCCCAAAGGTGTACTTTGAAGTAGGTTTATGGAGCAAATATGTTCCCATCCAGTCCCCACAGCAGCGGCTGAGGAAGTGACCACAGCCTGTAGAAGGTCCGCAGAGCATAGATCAAATTCACTAGGAGCTGAAGCATCCCAGGACGGTTAGAAAAATGCGTTCAGTAGCAATGGAATACGCTGGGGACAACTAAACACATGGCCCTTTAAGGGGTCTACCAGTACATGTATGTCTGACGGCTCAACCGATTGCGATTCGAGACATAAATCCTTGGCACACTCGAAAGTGCACAGCAGATAGCAGAATAGAGGGTGCAATCAGTGCAGCCAGACAGGCTGAAATAACAAGAACTAATGTTTCTTCAGTTCCTGAAGCAGAGGTGTGCCGAAGCAATGTACCATACATTCAAGGCACAAAGGCGGACGTGGCAGTGATCATTCCATGACGTTTTAAGTTGGGCCATCCATTGTGCAGAAGGAAAATTAAAATCACAGTCCCGGCAATCAGCAGCAGGACAAATGGAAGACCTCCAAAAATGCTTCAGAGTACGCAGTGTATGAAAGATGGAATGACCCTGAAAACTGTCTGGAGGGTAGTGACCAACCCAGAGCCTGTAGACTTAAAAAGCGTGCTATTTCCTCATATCAGGCATGTTAAAAATGTGATGGACCAGCTAGCCAAAATGCAGTGGGAAGTTAGTATGAAGCAGTGCCTGCATCTCTGAAGAGGACCTCGCAAACTGGAGATCCAACGTCTCTTTAGCGGATGTTAAGGTCACATTTTGTTGAAACAGCATGGCTTTCAGTTTGCTCAGAGCATCAAAGCGATGCCTCCCTAACTGTGCGGGCAGGTGGAAAAAGAACTTGAGAACAACAAGTAACTATGTAATTTACAGTCAGCAGATAGGAGATGCAGGGTTTCATCCCACAACAGACTGTAAGCATCATATAGCTCCCGTTAGAGAGCAATTTGAAATCTGGACAAATCCCTGCAACTGGGGAACCTTTCAGATAACTGGATAGGTTCACCACAGACGCATTACAAGCCCTGTGGAGTGAAATGTCCTTGCAGTCCAGGGACTCACTTAAAGTGTTCTCACAGTTGGAACCGCCGAGAAAGACTTCAGCCTCCCCATTCCTACATCGATACTTCAAAGGTAGTTCCCAATACTTGTGTATATACCCTTCCCCTAATGCTTCATATGTGCCTACTTGATGGTGTTGCAGACAATATTGAAAGTGGAATGTCAAAATTGGCAAAGTAATATACCCATGGATTATCCAATCCATAGATGGAGTTTCCGCAACGGTGAAAGCTAATTTCTCTAATTTTTCAATGTGTAACATGGTGTACTAAGCATCGTTTCATACCAGGAGGATCTGTTGTTCCATCACTTGATAAGGGGAAAACAGACTAGTGGTGTTAACATGGCACTTGGATGGAATGGAATGTTTGAAGAGCCCAGCTCAATAGCATAATAGACTGAAGCTGTGACTGCCCATGTTGTATTGCGGACATGTCCTGATGTATAATGTCTGTTACAGATGACACTATGTTGCCGAAAGAGCATATTCTAGAGGATAAGGTGGTTATACTGTTGTCTATTACTGCCAAAGCCTTTTTCAAATTAGCCCTGTCAATTTCACACAGCCTTTCAGCAACGTCCTGCTGAGAAACCTTCCATATCTCATTGTGTACGTCATACAAGAAGTGCTTTTGACGTGGCTTCCATGGACCTAGTAAAAAGTCCATGTGATCCAAGTCATCAGACAAAAGGCACAAGTGTTTTTTCACCTGAGACACTCTCGAGGTTTTTAGCCAATCAAGGCACAAATTCCCAACACTAAGTTGTCACCACCCCTGAATGTTCAGACTGCACATAACGCATGTCAGGTCTTTTAACCTTGAAACCCTAGATGTTACCTATGAATCACGCCTGAAACCCGTTATTGTCCAGTGGCCAAACCAACCATCCCCTCTAATTGGGGTTGGATGAATTGTACTTCCCCATTACGCAGCATGGCATCCAATGTATCCTGACTATAGTGCGTAAATTGTTGCCAATTGTCAAAACATGTGAATATGGGAATTGTTCAAGTCTTTCATTTCAGCTATTCCAAGACTTGAAGTTTGTTGCAAAGTTTTGTTCAGGAAAATCATTTGTTGTGGTACGAGGTATGCTCTAAACAAAGCCTCTGTTCCCTGAACCTGTCAATCTCTTGTCCCACAAATAGATTTTATATCTATAGTGTCCCTCCAGAAGTTGAATCCCTATACAGAGAGATGGGCAAGAAAAGCTGCAGAATGTATAGGCTTGGGGTCAGTTAGCATATTTTTCTGTGCGGGTGTTGATGCAAGAATATAATAATATGAGGCTGGGTCAGATGTGTCATAACCTGAAAAATAAGCAAATTTCTGTGCAAATACTTTTGAACTACCCCATGGTGGTGTAGGACAATGTTCCCATTGAGTGAAATTATAAACAGCCGGTGGAAAACTGTATTTATGCAGGAAATGATGACCACAATGTTGAAAATAGAACATGCCATCATAATTAGATGTACCTTCATACAATTCGTCAAAGGAAAACACAGCTGAATACTCTATCTTCTAGCAATTCATGCATGGTGTTACTGTCCCAATCATCAGAAACAGTACTAGGGGTAATGACTTTATTTAAAGGCATTTTGAACAAATATGGAATTTGTAGCAGCTCAGTAGGGCCACACACATCATATGATACCCTATCCCATCGCTGTAATGTTCACCAGGGAAAGGTCTCTCCGTTCACGGTGTGATGATGCATGTGATTTGAGTACCAAGTTCACCAGCTGTACTGCAGAGTGTTCCAGAAGATAATGTTTGTTTAAAAGCAGGAAAAAGACAGATACCAAACCAATCCAGAGAGCCAGGAAAAGTAACCCAATTGTAATCCAAGGATGTAACCAAGGACTAAAAAAATATGTCTTTTTCAACCAAAGATAGAAAACACGGACTTTCAGCCTGAATGGGAGAGGTGGTGGTGGCGGAGGCGGTGGTCAGTTAAATCTGATGAGAAGTCATCAAAGTCGATTAAATAACCAGAGGCCGTCTGATCTATTTTTGTCAGCTCAGCACGGTTCGTAGAACTGGCTGATGACCCGATCTGTGATACGTTTATGTAGACTTTATTCTTGTCAGATATCCGGATCTAAATTTGTGTTTCTGTACTAGTTGACTGCACAGCTGTTGTAGTTGTAACAGGTAGAAGATAAACTTTGTCGTTGTTCGTTGGTGTCTCACATGCGAGAGAGTGAGCACATCTTGAGATATCAAGGCTTCCATCTGAGCTTCATGAACAGTAGCGGTAAGAGGCACGTAGCTACCCAGGAGCCCAGGTGGCTTGCTGTTGAGAATCGGCCACACAGTATGGTTTGATCAAATCGCTTGTATATGTGACCGTTTAGGGGTGGAAGAAGCACAGTTCTAGTACTTTCACCAGCTAGGACAGGCACCAGCGCTCAGCTCTGTAAAATATTTTTCAAGACATGGGGACCCCACAATTAGAGAACCTGCGGTATATACAATGTGTTTTGCGAACAGTGGTTCAAAACGAGTCCGTGGTCACCTATATGTTCCTTTTCCACGAAAGGAAGAAAAATGGTTCCATACGTTTTTGATCTGGACTCTATAATATGCAATGCAATCCAATGCAATGAAAATGCAACACTTTATAAAGTAAAACAACCTCTAAACAGTTTAGTCTATAGTGCAATTAAATTATTAATTGCAGTATATCAAGATATTTTTTAGTCTATTTTTTGTTTTTAAATAATATATATATTAATATAGGGTATATTTTCTATCAACTGACCATATGGGAGCATATACGTGGAACATAGTTACCACAGGCTTGTTTTGAACCACTGCTCGCTAAACATATTGTATATACCCAGGTCCCCTTATCTTGAAAAATATACTATGCGCAGTTGCTGAACTGCAAGGGTAATCATCATTTGATGATTGATGTTGTTTTAAAAAAATTATTCTTATTTTTGTATTTATTTATTTGCTTTATTTATTTGTACCTATTGTTGTCTAATAATTTTCATACGATTCTATCACACTGTGTTTTCTGTCACGTACACTCTTCAAAATATGTCCAACACGGATATCACTAATTACATGGAAAAGTACATTGCCAAAGTCATTAGTGGCCCATCCCTATTCCATACTCCAACCTCTAGTTACTACTGGCAATGTCACATCAGATAAATTAGACAACCTTGAAAGACTTAAAAAGAAACATACCCGTACAGACTTGCGTGCACATATGCTCACAGAATATCTAACAGCAGACATAATTCCGGTGGGCTTACAATTAGTACGTAACATCCTGGCCATCTTCATCCAAGATAAAAAAATTGAAGCATGGTTTTTCCCCACATTGGCACAACGTGCCCACATCACTGTATGGTCCTTGGAATACATATCGCACTAGAACATAGAAGAAAAGAAGAGGAAATCCAGGAACTAGAAAAAGCGATCTTAGAATCAGATACATTGGCAGATGCCAAGGCAGTTCTAGAAAAACTTGATTGACATTTTTTTTAGCATATCAAAACGTCACCAAAAGTGTCCAAAGACAAACTACGGTAAAGAAAGGAAATATCCTTATTTACTGGATGACTATTTTTCCACGGTGCCACAGGGTCCCCAAAATACCTTTACCGGTACCTGGGGTAGATTCAAAGAACGACAACTAGTCACTTTCTCCGATTCCTCAGCAGAGTCAAATGCTTCTGAACAAGACGCAGGTCCCAGTACCTCCACTAATTTAGGGAGCGGTCAACAAACATATAGAGGACAGACCAAGGATCAAGGGAGGGACAGGAACTATCATCCACCTGGAAATTCTACCGGTGGGGTTACCAATACTAGATTCTACGATGATGGACTCATTCAGTGCTACAAAGGAAATACCTACTTTCAATTTATCAAAACATAAGCTTTACCCAACTGAGATTTTGTTACTTAGCACGGGCCTCTCCTGATTGGTTCACATCATACACTGAAATACTCCAGTTCTTCAGAAAAGTACGACTCAATTACTTCTTTGCTTACAAAGATGCTACAAGGAAAGCAGATACTACAGGCCTGCGACCAAAATCCTCTTTTCAACCACCAACTAATTTGATGCCCCCAGAAATACTGACTTTTGAACGTCTGGTACTACACGATTTTGAAAAACTCAGATTCAACTACGATTTCACACCTTACAACATCAGTCTCGATGAAACAAACACCTTATGTGACATTAAATCCAGACGAACAAGTTACTTACCTTCGGTAACAATATATCTGTAAGAAACATTAGTTAGCTATAGATTCCTTACCTTAGAATTACCCCCAGGCGTCAGACTGGATCCGGAAAGCTTTTTGTCAGTACCTCTGTGCGTCGGAAGGTGGTGTCGGTCTGCTCTGCGTCCGTCGTTGGCATCTTGGCCGCCGAGATGACGTCGCGGTAGCTACTTAGACGCCGCCCTCGCACACTGACGTCAGTTCTGTACACGACTTTCCACGCCAGAAACGCAGGGCTTTGTAAGGCACTGACTACTGGTGCACAAAACTAGGGCCCTGAAAGGATGACCTTAACCCTAGAAAATCAGTTTGCAGAACGGGGAGGATGGGTGGGGCGGTAAGGAATCTATAACTAATGTTTCTTACAGATATATTGTTACGGAAGGTAGGTAACTTGTTCATCTGAAAGAAACATGTTAGTTATAGATTCCTTACCTAAGAATAGATACACCAGCAATACCAACCCCGGTGGTGGGTCTGTGAATCAAGATCACAACAGAAAGTCCTGGAGAACAGAACGGCCAAAGAAGCTGTCTCTCCGGACTTGACTGTCCAGACAGTAGTGCTTCGTAAACGTGTGCAGTGACACCCACAGGCTGCCTGACAGATTTCATGTAGAGGAACTCCTCATCCTAAGGCAGTAGTGGCTAACTTCGCCCTGGTGGAATGGGCGCGTAGCCCCACAGGAGGCTCCTTTTTAACCAGAGAATAGCATGTTTTGATACACAAAACGACTCAACGAGAAATGGTTCGCTTGTGTACGGCCCGACCTTTCTTGGCGCTCGCGTAGCCGACAGAAATTTGGTCATCCACCCGGAACTGTTTTGTGCGATCCAGAAAGAACGAAAGTGCACGTTTTGGGTCCAGACGGTGGAACCTCTCTTCCTCTTTGGAAGGATGCAGAGGCAGGGAAAGAAGGTGGGCAAAGTGATGGTCTGCCCGATGTGAAAGGCAGTGACAACCTTAAGCAAGAAGGATGGACGAGTCCTGAGAACTACCTTGTCTGGATGAACAGATAGGAAAGGAGGCTTGGAGAAAAGAGCCTGGAGCTCACTCACTCTTCTGGCAGATGTGATGACTACCAGGAAAGCAGTTTTAAGGGTGAGAAGCCTCAAAGGACAGTTGTAAAGCGGCTCAAAAGGAGCACAAATTAAATAGGTTAGAACTAGATTCAAGTCCCACTAAGGCATAATGAAGGGAATAGGAGGAACGAGGTGAGTTATGCCTTTCAAGAAGCGCTTTACCACTGGGGATTTGAAAAGCGAGTGTTGTTCTGGAAGCCGAAGGAAGGCAGAGATGGCCGAAAGAAAGCCCTTAATAGTGCCCAGAGCAGGGCCCTGCTGGGCTAAAGAAAGAAACAAGAGAACCTCAGAAAAAGGGGAAGAAAGAGATCCATAGCCTTTGCTGTGCACCATGCCACAAACTTGTTCCACCGGCAGGCGTATTCCAACTTAGTGGAGGGATGCCTGGCTGCCAAGATTACATCACAGACTTCAGAAGGCAGGTCAAAAGACGTCAACTGCTGCCGCTCAATCTCCATGCAAGGAGGTGGAGGCTGGACAGGTTCGGGTGGAGGACCGTCCCCTGTTGCTGAGACAGAAGATCCTCCCAAAGAGGCAGTCGGATCGGAGGATCGATGGCCATGTTGAGCAGCTCGGGATACCAGACTCTCCGTGCCCAATCCGGAGCCACGAGGATGACTTGGGCCCTGTCGCGTCGGATCTTATTCAGCACTCTGGGCAGAAGTGGTAATAGGCGGAAAGGCGTACAACAGACCGCAACTCCACTCGCGACGAAAAGTGTCGCCTAGCGAGTGCCGCCTTGGAAATTCTAAAATGCAGAATTGCTGACATTGAGCATTCTCTTCGGTGGCAAATAGATCTAACCAAGGCTCTCCCCACTGCTGAAAGAGACCTTGCACCACCTCTAAGTGAAGATGCCATTTGTGATCTATCATGCACCTGCGGCTGAGTTTGTCCGCCCTGACGTTCAGTGAACCTGCCAGGTGTTAAACCACCAGGGATATGCCCTGATGTTCCAGCCATGTCCAGAGGCGGAGGGCCTCCTGACATAGGGTCCACAACCCCACCCACCCTGTTTTTTGCAGTAACACATGGCGGTGGTGTTGTCCGTGAACACCTACACTACTCTTCCCCGGACAGAGTGAAGGAATGCTTTTAGTGCAAGACGAATCACCCAAAGCTCCAGAACGTTGATGTGGAGCCCGGACTCCGCCGGAGACCAGAGGCCTCTGATCTCCACCTCTCCCATGTGGCCGCCCCATCCCAGAAGGGATGCGTCTGTCACCACTGTGTGGTCAGGTTGGGGAAGGGAGAGGGATCTGCCGTTGACCCAATCCTGATTCGTGAGCCACCACTGCAATTGACGTGCAGTGCCCTCCGTGATCTGGACGCATTTGGACAGATTCCCCTGATGCTGCGCCCACTGGAACTTTGGGTCCCACTGCAGAGCCCGCATATGCCACCTGGCATGATCGACCAGCAGGATACAGGAGGCCATGAGGCCCAGCAGCCTTAGGGTCATCCTGCCCGAAACCTGGGATAGAAAATACACAAAGATCCAACTGTACCCTCGTGTAAACCAATATTGTCAGGCTGTGGTGCCATATTGGAACCACTAGGCCGATACATTGATTTTTTCATTCGAAACTTGGTCCAAACGACTGCCACTTATGTAAAGGATACCACTCACTTCATCAATTTGATTGAATCAGAACACTTTGATTGCACATCGGAATTGCTGGTAACTTTAGCTATAGAATCACTTTATACGAATATACTACAAGAAAAAGGCTTGGAAGTCATACCCAAATTTCCCATGGCCTATTTGTAAGCCAGGGAGCTAAACGCCGGACCCTGGTCAGAGTGCCAATTGTATATGTCCCAATAAAGACTTGCATATCCTTTATCACAGTGCGGGCATCAACCAACCGCTGTGGCCATACCAACAGGAATCTAGAGCAGGAATCCACTGCCACCAAGATGTACATGTAAGACCCATCTAATTGTAAGGTACCGATCCAAATAGACACAAGCCAATGGCTTGTTTGAAATGACACGCTACCGTGGAGCCCTTCATCTGCTGGCAGATGTTGCCTTCAAGGACAAAGTCCTTGGTCTGTTTGTGCAGACTGGGCCATCAATAGCATTGTTGTAGTAGTGAAATTGTAGTCGACACCACAGCGTGTGCAGAAACCAGACCCTCGTGTGCAGCTAGTATTAACACCAGTCTGCGATCTGTGTTTGATGTTACTCTATTCTCCACTCCAGAAATGTAAGCATATGGTATGTTTTGTGCATCTAACTTGTATGAGTACTTGAGTGTAAAGCCTTTCGGCAGGTGGGTACCAACTCATTTAGCATTGACAACCACCATGATGTCTCCTTCTATCCTCGTACTACAATGAATGATTGCAGCAACTGCAGCAGTGCAAACTGTTGCTTTTGTGGCTTCATCAGCCATGGAATTCCCTGCAATGTGAACACCAGCACATTGATGACTCAATGTATGAATGACATGAGTCCGTGGCAAGCAATCTTTCAGCTTAGCCAACTTCTCCCAAAGCAGCTTGTGCTTAATTGTGCAACCCTTAAATCTCTGAATCCATTCTGGCTCCAATAGTTGTAGGTATTTAATATAGGACACAGTAATACGAATCACACACTAGGAGTGTGGGGAATCCATGATCCTTATTTTCCAGTGCAAGTATTGGAGCCTTTAGTCACCTAGTGACTGTGTATAGGTTTTCTCAGGATGGAATTCCCCATCATGCATGCGCCCCTTTACCATTGCACACACAGCAATGTATTGATGCTTTTTCCTACGGAAGGCTGGGCAGATCCATCAGTATATATGATGTAGTCATAGCTCTGTAGTGGCATTATTTCATTGAGCAAAGGATATTTCTATTTTCATGCTGCAGAAAAGATTATGTTTGCAGTGTAGAATCAAATCTGTAGTCTACTTGTGATGCAGTGAGTTATCCCATTGTATGCATCGTGGATGGAAAGTTCGAAATGCTTGCTTTGGTGACGGCATCCAAGGTCGGCACCGGGGTAACGACAATTATGCGTTTACCCTCAGCCAGGGCTCTCTCACTACAGCAGTCTATACTGCTGTCAGTATTTTTTCAGTAGGTGCAAATCGCATTTCAGCAGTGGTGTATAAAAGCAATTTATATGTAATTGGTACGTGTCACCTTTGTCAAACGTGACGTAAGTGTACACTGATGTTCCCATGATGACGCGGATCATCAGGTTCATTGTGTTCACACATGTGTAAATGTTTGGAAGCTATCATGTCAGCTTGTACGGAAAGTAAAATGTCTGTGTGTTCCTGTGTACAATGTGTGCTTGAATAGTCAGTACGTTTTAAGTCGTAAAATGGTTTAATACGTTCCGAGTATTCTGAAATGTATGTTCTGCCAAAATGTAGGCATCCCAAAAAGGATTGTTGTCTTTTTAGTGTTGTTGGTTGTTGTTTCTCTAGGAAGACGGTTGTTTCCCTAAGAAGTGTGTCGCAAGGCTTTTGCCTTCACTTGACAACTCATATCCCAGTAAAAGGGCACTGAGGTGGGCAACTGTTTTATTTTTTCTTAATTAAATTTGTAACCCATGTTAGCAAATCTCATTATTATTCCATCCTATCTTGTCAGCTGTTCCATAAGGTCATCATCTGTCAGATCAATTTCATCGACATAGGACAATGCCTGGTCGTCAGTTTTGTAACAGCTCTGTCACTGTGGCTGACAACAGCACAGGGCTATTCTTATACCCCTGAGACAATCAACAGAATTGCCTCAGAGCCCAGTCGAGGCGCTTAAATATCTGCTTCCAGGCGCTATATTCTGGAGAAAAATCAGTTTGAGATATCCACTGCAGATGCTGTTCTGTATTCATTCTGAAGCTGTTTCAGCACCTCAGGCAAAACAGCCAGAGTAGGTATACAATGTGTTCTGGTATATGCTGCAGAAAAGACTGTACCCCAAGTGATGTAGTCTTCCACTGGGGGAGCCAACCCCATTGGCAAGCACATTGTCAGTATTTGGTGTTTTTCTTGAGGGCCCGCATGGGGAAACACTGCTTCAAGCTGGCTTGATTTTCTGCAATCCAGAACGTAATCTCCTCTCGCCTGACCTGAACTTTTCCCATGAATGCATTCAGCATTTCTGGGCTGATGCACGGGGTAGCTAATTGTGGTTGTACAGCTTGAGCAGCCCGTGCAGGGTTTAGTGTCAATGTCCGCATATTGAACTGTGTAAGACTTCTGTTTATACACTAAGTCTTTAAATAGTGGTCGCACCTCTGCTACTGGTAAATTATCAACATTAGAACATTAGAATGCAGTGTTTATCCGGCTAAGACTGGCCATGTCGCTCCTTTCTTACTGCATAGACAGAGTCTAACATTTGCTGTTGTGTGTGGGAGGGCGTTTTTAAACCAATAGTGTGTTCTTGGTAAAGGAGAGGTATCTCTATTTCTATGTATGGTGAGTATTCTTCAGGAATTTCACAATCAGTGTAGGCATGAAATAGCTGTGTGGTGTTGTTTGCAGGCGGGAATGTAACCCAAGAATAGAACACCTCTGACCTAAATGCTTCATGTGCCTCAGCCATGAAGGTAACATCGCCTCCTTTTGCAGGAAGACCATGTTGTAATAGTTTCAAAGTAACTGAATGTCTGCAGTTCTCAGCTATGTTTAATGCCTGGGGTTTTTCATCTCCAAACATGATAGGTAATGAATTACAGAGAGGGTACCACAATGGAAATAATAAATCCTTTCCAGCTTTATTTGCCAGCAGCCAATACATAGGGGTTACCTACTCAGAGGCGAATGTTCCCTACCACCACTGCAGTCTTTGGTTCGGAGGTAAGTAGGGGTCTCGGAGAAGACAGGAATGACCTACTCAGGCGATCCATTAAAGAAGAAGCTAACCAATGTTGGCTATGCCATGTAGGTTCCACCTATGGTAGGACAGCGTAAACATTAGGTTAGTGCCAGACTAATTCTACGTACCCCCTCAGGATAAGTTGTACTATAGACCAGCTACTTCACAGTGCCATCATAAGCCCCCCTAAACATAGTCAGGCAGCAAATGGTTTCTGGCAACCACTGAACATGACAACCCTGATTCCCCAGGAAGCATGGTAACAGACCTAGAACCCTTTTGGCTCAGTCACTCATGCTCTAATACTCTCAGAGAAATATACAAGAAATACACAGTGGGACGTTTTCAATATTTTATTGAACCAGTGTGGTTCTTGTATAAAATAGATGTGCTGCAATGATCAATAGACAGAAGCAAAAGAAAGTTATTAAAAGCATCAGAACGGTGAACAGAAAAAAAAGCTACACCATGGTGGTAAAACAATGTAAATATGAAGGCATAAAATACAATATAGAAAATTGGTCGTACTCCTACTATGCAGTCCCTCTAAATTCCTAGTGCGAGTGTATGTGTGTATGCACAGCCAAGAATCCCCGTTCTGGATGATGCAATCCTGGTTGTATGATGGTAAAGAATGTAAGTCCCCGTCTTGGTCACAAGCTAGACACTCTCGCAAGAAGAAGTCAGCAACCTGCTGGGCCCCAGGATCAGCGTGAGACCGTGCCATATCAGTGGAGTGCTCCTCTGCCTAAACTTGGAAATGCTTGTTTATTTATAAAGAAAAGCATCTTTGCAAGATCTGTGCAGGCCAGCATTGTTTTGGTCTATAGATAGCCATGTCGCCCGGTGGATGAAGAATAGAACAATATTTGCACAATGTGTGCTGAGAACTTGTACGTGGTGTTCAAGGATTCATGATCATGTTAAGTAAGCAGAATCTGTATGCAAAGCAGTTTCAGAGAAACTAATTGTGAGAAAGTGCCCTCTTTCTGCATGGTTGCCCCTATTTTTTTGCTGAATTGCTGATGTGCTTTGACTGAGTATGCCCAGGCTCCTGCTAATCAGGTACCCAGGGCCTATGTTCTTTCCCTAAAACTGCATTGAAGCCTAAACCCAATTAGTATCTCTGGCCACAGGTCAGCCCCTGGTACATGGTACCAAAAGTACCCAGGGCACTGTGACCAGAGAAGGCCTTGAAGGGCTGCGTTTCTTGGTGCAGAACAAACTGAAGAGTCGACATGGCACATATCCCTGAGTGCCATGCCTACAAACCACTGCCCTGGCATAGATCAGTCACCCCTCTAGCTGGGTGCACTATACCAGTGGTGAGGGTACAGGTGCATGAGCCCTGTACCCCTACAGTGTCTAAGTCCATTCTTAGACATTGTAAGTGCAGTGCTGCCATTAAGAGTATATGGTGCTGGGAGTTTGTCTTTACGGCTACACTGGTATCAAACTTCTCAGCACATCAAACCCACACTGGGATTTAATGAAAAATGCACACAGAGGGCATCTTAGAGATGCCCCCTGAAAACTAACCTACCACTAGTGTCCAGGCTGAGTGGCGCTTTCAGCTGGCACCACCAGACATGTTTCTGGATCCCTGTGTCGAGAGCCTTCAGCTCTCTGGGGCCAGAAACATCCTGGGACGAGGTGCCAAGCCTCCTCCCCCCAGATGGGCAGGGTTCGAGAAGGGGAAGCTTCAAAGGCTTGCCGCCTTTGTGAGCGTCCCCAGGCCACTTGCTGCACTCAGCAACTGGTCCCCACTGGTTCTGACCCCCACTTTGGGCGGGAGAACCGGCAGGAAAAACAAGTGAGGAAGAGAGGTGTGCCCACCTCTGCCAACTCCACCCCTCAGGTGGGGGAGGCGAGGTGAAGCACAACTCTCAGTCCATGCCATCTTGAAGATGGGGGGACTCAGGAACCAGGGACAGGCTTATGCCCCCCTCCCACTGGAGGGTGGCATAATAGGGGGTGTGCCCATCCCAGGGAAGGGAACTATTGGTCCCTGCCTTTCACCAACCTGTAATGCCCTTAAATCTAGTATTTAGGGGCACCCCTGAACCTTGCTTCCTCAGACAAGAAGAAAATACAAAAAGGACCCAACAGCCGTGCAGCAGCTAACAAGAAGACGACGCCCACTGACTTGGCCCAAGCCTACGGGCCTGTCTCCCCCCTCGAAACTGCTCTTGCGAAATCCTGCTGTGTCCTGCAGCCAGCAACCTCGAAAACCCTGGAGGGCCTGCCTGCCTTCAACTACAAAGACTTTGTCTCCTGTGAACACCGGGTTTGTTCATCTGTAACCTCTGGCTCCGGCCAGGCACCGCAGAGCCACGCCACTCTGCACCCACTGTCCACGGCCCGAGCTCGAGTGGGCAAACACCACGATGAGATCACCCGGCGATCCTGACCCGAGATCCAGCGACCCTTGACCTGCCTCAAGCCAACGCCTGCAGCCTAAATCCAGAAGGTCCCCCCCAATCGCGACCAGGAGCTGGTAAGAAGATCTGACCCCAAAAGGCACGCCTGCACCCGATGCCCCACAGCCTTGTGTGCCCAAACCGACGGTGCCTAACCAACCCCTAACTTCCCAACTTACCTCTCGAAGTGGTGGTCGCACCCAGAAGACCTTTGTCCCCAAGCCTGCCTTTGCAAACCGGTGGTTCCTCATTAAAAACAACAGGGAACCTGAGGTCGAAACAGCACCCTGCACCCCGCCGCTGAGGGTGCACCTTTGGTGCTACTGTGTTTCCCCATTTGTCCAAGAGCTTTGCTTCCGCAATCAAGTGGCCTGCTTGCCACCAGCCACCAACCAGAGGCCCCCTATCCCCCACTGGAAAACCTTGGGCCTCAGCACTCCGCACTCCGCACCCGGCCACCCTAGTGCCGCTGAGGGTTTAACTAGAATGCATCATTGACTCTGGGTGACCCGCGAGTCTACCCCCAGAACCTCAACTCCCACTACCAAATACTTATCTCAAAACAGAGAACACTATTTTCCTCCATAGGATAATATTGACTGTTTTTCTGTGAAAAGTTTTTAAGTGTGGAATTTGAGAAACTAAAGAAATTGTTTAAAATTGCATAGTCTAACGATTTTACTTACATGTTTTCAGGAAATGTCCCAGAGTAGTATCTAGGTATACTACTCTGTGTAAGCCTAATAATCTCAAAAGTTACTTACCTGCTATTTTACTAAAAAGCCTATTCAAGTCTATGTACTGTATTTACTAAGTATTGCATTTCTCTGCATCCATACTGTACATCAAACCAAAGTGCATATACAATTATCATTCAAACTGTATTCCAATTGCATTACTACTGTAAACGATTTATTTATTACCTGTGCCAGGCTTGCTTGGTTCTAGAAAATAAAATAACTAAAAGAATAATTTTATTCAAAAACAATTGGTCTGAAGTTCCGTCTTTGAGTGTGTGAATTCATTTGCTGACTGAGTGTGTACAACAAATGCTTAACACTGTCCTCTGATACTGCCTTACTGCTCGACCATACTACTACAAATAGAGAGTGAGGTGTTATCTGACTTTACCTCTGCCTACCTCTGGGGATGCACTGGACTCTGTGCACACAATACCTCACTTTGGTATAGTATATACAGTGCCAGCTTCCTACACTAATCCAACATTGTCACACACGCTTATGAGTGTAAAAGGTTATTGTGCAAAGGGGAAGGCAACTTAAGAAAACGTATTCATTATAAAAGATGGCGTTGGTTCCATGAGGTCCTGCCTCAGACACATAACACCAACTTGATATGGTCCTTTTGTGCACTGCCTGACCAAGTTTGCCCCGGTAAATCCCATAAGGAGCTGTTCGTGCACACAATGGCCTTTGGTGCCATTGATGTAAAAGCTCAAGGCTCTTTAAGGCCCTTTTTTGAGGGCTGAGGTGAAGCGAAAAATGAGGGAAGGGTGACAGCTATAACAAGGCATTACAATCTTCATCACAAATGCCGCTCTAGTCCATAACACTACTTTGGTTTGAAGGAAAGGGGCGTATGGTGGATAAACGGAATGAGCTTGTAGCACACTCATGTGATGCGCTGAAGCTATGGCTATGAGAAAGGCTGTTTTGACAGTCTGTAGATGCAAAGAGCAACTGTGCACTGGCTCAAATGGAGTAAATATAAGAAAAGTGACAATCAAATTGAAATTCCACTGTGGCATTACAAAAGTATTGGGTGAGAACATATGTACCAGAACTTTAAGGAAATGCATCACAAAATTTGATTTAAAGAAGAGCAGTTGGTCTAGTAAACATAAAAAAGCAGAGAGTAATTCAAGTAACCTTTAACTGTGCCTACAGCAAGTCCTTGCTGGGCTAAAGATAGCACAAAAAGATTTTGCAGATGGACGTCTGACTGATGGAATGAACTAAACTACTTTTTGAGGGAGGTTGAAAGCAGTCAACTATTGTTGCTCAATTTCCATACATGGAGTTGTAGATAACATAGGCGCGAGTGCAGACCATGCCCTGCTGCTAAGACAGAAGATCCTCCTGATCGGTGTCCAGATTCTCATGGCCAGAAGTTCTTGGTACTCCAATCTCCTGCCCAATGTGCAGCCATTAGGATGGCTGCAGTTAGGTCATTCTTGATCTTCTTCAGAACCCGGGGCATGAAAGTTGGTAGCAGGAAGGCAAACAGGAGTCGCAAGCTCCAGTAAAGGCAGACTGTGTGTCTGAGAGCGAGTTTTCTTGGGAACTTCAGCGCAGAAAGTGGTGAAGGGAGCAAAAAAGAAATAGTGCCAGGGCACTCCACTTTGCTGGAAAACATGATTTGCCACCTCTGGGTGTACCTGTGATTTGTTATCCGCTAGGCGTCACAAAATGAGTTTGTTTGCTCCCATGTTTAAAGATCCTGCCAAGTGGTTCACAACCAGTTAGATGCCCTTTCGACTCAGTCAGTTCCAAAGAAGCAGGGCCTCCTGCCACAGAGCCCTGGATGCCGCTCCGCCCTGCTTGCTGCAATACCATCAAGAGTTGGTTTTGTCTGAGAGGACCTGGACCAGCCTCCCCCTGATGGATGGCAGGAAGGCTTTTAACGCCGAGTGAATGGCCTGCAACTCCAGCAGGTTGGTGTGAAGGCCGGTCTTTATGCCAAAGACCAGAGTCATCTTAGCTCCACCTCCTCTAGATGATCTCTCCAACCCAACAGGGACATGTCCGTCACCACCGTCCGCTCTGGATGGATACAGAGAGTGGTCTTGCGGTCAAGCAGCCACCATTGCAGGTTTTCTGGTGTTTCCTCAGAAACCTGCATAGAATCAGAGATGTGCTAGGTGCAGAGCCCACAATGTCTTCAGATGTCACCAAAGAGCCTGCATGTGCCATCTGGCATAGTCCACTAGCAGACTGCAGGAAGCCATGAGACCAAGAAGTCACAGAGCCACTGTTACTGAAACCCAGGGACAAGGCTGAACATTTGGATCTTACCCCGAATTTCTTGGACTCTTTGATCTGGAGGGAAGGCTTGAAATTGCACTGTATTCAAAATGGTTCAGATGAAAAGGGGTGTCTGTGAAGGTGTCAGGTGAGACTTAGACATGTTGATCAAGAACCCCAGTGAGGATAGGAGGTTCACCATCATATGGAGGTGGTCTACAACTGACAGTTGCGAGCCCACCTTACACAGCCAGTTGAGTTAGGGGAAGACTGGTATCCTAATTCTCCGAAGATGTGCTGCAACCAAAGGCAACTCATTTGTGAACACCTGAGGGGCAATGGTAATGGGAATAAAGACAACTGAAGATGCTCATGGCCCACCTTGAACTGCAGGTGGTGCCTGTGGTACTGAAAGATGGGAATGTGAAAATAGGTGTCCTGCATGTCCAGCGTTATCACCCTGTCTTTTGGATGCAGGGCAGATAGAACTAGAGCCAATGGGAGCATCTTTAACTTATCTTTTTTTCTGGAAGAAATTGAGAGGCTGAAGATCTAAAGTAGGACATCCTTCAATGCCATCAAGAAATAATGAGAGTAAAATCTAGTCCCTATGTTAGATGCTGGGACCCTCTCTATGGTCCTTTGGCCGAAAGAGCTTGGACGTCCATTGTGGGCATGTGCCGTCGTAGGCACGTTAAAGTGGTTTGGTGGCAGGTGGGAGACTAAGTAGTGCGCTGTCACTGAGGGCCTGGATATTGTCAGCTGGATCCTCAACCGCAGCCTTGAAAGGACTGGGTGTTCTGTTGCTGTGGAGGTGGGCTTTGATATAGCCTTTGAGACAGACCTCTTCTGAATCCTAGAAGGGCGGGCACCCAAGGTCAAGACTGTCTAAGGAAAGGAAAATGCTATTCACCCGGTATGCATCTGGTGTTGGCATGTAGAGCTGTAGATTCACATGCTGTGCATAAGTCTGCCATCTAGTGTTGGGCCCGGACGTTTGCACTTTGTTTTTGTCAGAAGACGTCTTTTCTAGTCAAGAGGTAGGTGACTCCTCCTTTCGGTGATAGGGCACATGGGTATCGACTCCATTGTTAGATTGTTATCCAGCAGAGGGTGAGATTGGAGTTAGTGAGAGTAGAATAGAGATGTCCATGTGTAAGTATCTAAGTAAGATAGTACTGGAACAGGTACAGGTAACCGGAGAGGTTGGTGGGTGTATGTGAATCTACAGCTCTACATGACCAGAACAGATGCATACTGGGTAAGTAGCATTTTCCATTCAAGGCATGTGAGCTGTAGATCACATGCTGTGCATAGACTACACAGCAGTAATCTCCCAAAGCGGTGGCTAACCTGTAGCTGTTGCAGTCGTTTGAAATAGTGTACATAAAACTGCCTGGCCTACATTAGCTTGTTGTATGGCTAACACATCTACACAATAGTGTTTTGTGAATGTGTGTGGTGTAGACCATGTTGCAACTTTGCAGATGTCAGCTATGGGAATATTTCCTAAGAAAGCCATAGAAACCCCCAGTTTGCGAGTGGAATGTGCTCTAGGGGGAATTGGTAAAGTTCTCTATGCTTTTGCATAACATGTTTGAATACCTGATTTAGAAATGGGATTGCCTTTGTGTGGTGGAGCAAAAGCGATAAAAACTTGTTTAGTGTTACGAAAAGGTTTGGTCCTTTCTATCCAATACAGCAATGCTCTTTTAACATCTAAAGTGTGCAGAGCAGTTCTGCCACAGAATCTGGTTGAGGAAAGAACACAGGCAACTCAACCGATTGGTTGATGTGGAAGGCAGAAACTACTTTAGGTAGAAATTTAGAATTAGTGAGAAGAACCACTTTGTTTTGGTGTACTTGTAAAAATGGTTCTTCTATGGTTAATGCCTAAAGCTCACTGATATGATAGCAATGAGGAAAGCAACTTTCCAAGTTAGAAATTGTAGTTCACATTTATGTGAAGGCTAGAAGGGTGGACTCATTAGACTGGTAAGGACAATATTAAGATTCCACACTGGGGCAGGATGAAGTCTTGGAGGAATACCTCGTTTGAGTCCTTCCATGAAGGCCTTAATAACAGGCACTCTGAAAAGGGATAGGTGTTGTATATTTTGAAAATAAGCGGCTATAGCAGCGAGATGTAAGCGTGAAGATGTGTACCCTAAATTTGAACGTTGTAAATGTAGAGATAAAAATGATATTTTGAACGGAAGCATCAAGTGGGTTTATATGGTTATTACAATAAATAACAAACTGCTTCCATTTTGCTGCATAGCAAGCTCTTGTAGTAGGTCTTCTGGCCTCTTTAATGATATTCATACAGTCTGGTGGAAGATTCAGATAACCAAACTCTTTGATTTCAGGTGCCAGATCGCAAGGTTGAGAGGTTTGGGATCGGGATCTCTTATCTCTCCATGGCTCTGCGCGAGGAGACTGGGTGTGAGATGTAACTTTTGATGAGGAACTACTGAGAGTTCTAACAGGGTAGTGAACCAGGGTTGGCGAGTCCAAGTTGAAGCTACCAGGATTAGTGTGAGGGATGTTTGCCTGAGCTTCCGAACCACTAGTGGAATGAGTGGGAGAGGCGGAAAATCATAAGCAAATATCCCTTACCAGTTAATCCATAGAGCATTGCCTTTGGATAATGGGTGTGGATACCGGGAGGCGAAGTTTGGGCATTTTGCGTTTTGGTGTGTGGCGAACAGATCTATGTCTGGATAACCCCACATCTGAAAGAACGGGAGAAGAACTTGGGAGTGAAGTTCCCACTCGTGGACCGGTTGTCTCTGTCTGCTGAGGAGATCTGCAATGTGATTGTTTACTCCTGGGATTCTGCTAGGAGATATATTTTGTGATGAATGACCCATCTCCAAATGTCCTTTGCAAGGTGTGACAGTTGGAGAGAGTGTGTCCCTCCTTGTTCCTGCATACAATACATTGCTGTCATGTTGTCTGTACGTATCAGGACAGCTTTGCCTACCAGGTAAATATGGAAGGCTTTGAGCGCTAGAAAGATTGCTAGCAGCTCTAGATGATTTATGTGGAGTTGCTTTTCCTTTTGACGCCATAATCCCTGCATTGTGTGAGTTTGCAGATGAGCTCCCCAACCATTGAGTGATGCATCTGCGGCTGTCCACCAACACTAGATCTGTCAATCGGCCCCAAAACTGATTCCACTGGCGTGCTAAACATTCTTGATGGGGACTCATCTGAAGTCTGCATAAGGAACTATCATGATGCAAGATGCCATCATTCCTAGTAGTTGCATGAATACCCGAGTTGGTAGTGAGTGATTGGGTTGAAATTTGGAAATGAGAGCCTGAATATTGTGAATTCTGGCTGGATTGGGACAGGCTAGAGCTTTTTGAGTATCTACAGTGGCCCCCAAGTATGTTTGTGTATTAGAGGGTTGAAGATGGGACTTTGACAGATTGACTGTAAATTTTAGGTGGTGTAGTAAGTGTACTGTTGTTTGAGTGTGCTGTAGGCACTTTGTGAGAGAGCTAGCTTTGATGAGCCAGTCGTCTAAATATGGGAAGATGTGAACATGTCTTCGCAGATGTGCAGCGACTACTGCCAGACATTTGGTAAACAATCTGGGAGCAGTAGTTACTTCGAATGGGAGTACTTTGAATTGATAATGTTGTCCCGCTATTACAAACCTGAGGTATTTGTGATGAGCGGGATGTATTGGAATATGGAAGTGGGCGTCCTTTAAGTCCAGAGTGGACATAAAGTTGCATTGTTGTAACAGAGGAAGTACCTGTTGGAGAGAGACCATATGGAAGTGATCTGATTGAATGTATAGGTTTAATTCTCTGAGGTCTAATATAGGCCTGAGGGAAGCATCATTTTTGGGAATTAGAAAATAGACAGAGTATATCCCTGGCCCCTGATATTGTAGTGTGACTGGTTCTATAGCTCCTTTTTCCAGAAGAGATTGGACCTCTTGTTTAAGTAGGTGTAGATGTTCTGGAGATAGTTTGTGGTGGAATGTTTGGAGGGTTGCTGGTAAGCTCCAGGTAGTAACCAGATCAGATAATTTGTAAAACCCATTTGTCTGATGTGACTGAATTCCAGACTATGAGAAATTGAGTGAGACGTACCCAGACAGGTGTTGAATGATCGGGAGGAAGGGGAAACAAGTAACTGCTTATTTGTGGGTCGGGGGAGTACGGGGTGTATTACCTCTCGCTCTTCCTTTGCCATTGTTTCCCAGAAACCCACCTCGAAAATAAACTCTGATAGAGGGCGATTGACTATTGCCTCTATATGAGGTAGAGGATCCGTCAATAGGCATGGACTTTGAGCCTCCCCTGTAAAAGGATCAGCTAAATAAGCCACGCTTAGATGGTGTTTGTAGCGCTCCCATAGACTTGGCTACCTCCGTGTCCTTCTTCATTTTTAGGTTGAGCCTAGCGCAGCGCGCATGCACTGCTCTATGGGGTGGCTTCATGTAAGCACTCCAACCTTCCCAGAGTCTTCTCTGTGTGATTTTGTTAACTACCACACATTTTATTGGCCATTGCGTGTGGGTTTCAAAAATGAAAGCATGCAAATGGCGAAAGGCAGGTGCATGTCCCACCTCTCTTCCAAAAGTTAACTCCCACGGCCTTTGGCTCTCGGGAGCAAGCAGCGGCGCGCAGGCTGCCAGCTGCATTCCTCCCTTGTGGATCATTTTACTAATTGGACACAGCACAGTCGCTTTCACTTTAGCGTCCGCACTTGTTTTGTTTGTGAGATCTTGTTTTATTTTGTTTTCCAAAGCCGCTTTTCCTGAGGCCGCTAAAGGCCGGGGATCTGTTGTTTGCCAATACTTCCCTGCTGATGACAGCTTAATAAGGTCTATTATTGTGTGTTTTTTTTCAGGAGGCTTGTTTCACTGTGCCGCCTAATTTCCCTTTGGTTTAGGAAAGCAATCCGCTGTTTTTTACCGGCCTGGCTGAGGCCTTGATATTCCTGTCAGTGATGCTCTGAAAGCTGAGTTAGCGTTTGAGATTTCAGCTGACCTACACTATCTGTGCCCCCGGACTCCCTCCCCCTGGCCCCAGGCATTTGAATCGGCCCATAGTCCCAGATGAGATTGTAAAGGCAGCAGGGGCCACCTTGAAAATCTCCTGAAAAACAAAGGTTGTTAGCTGCTTTTCTTCTTTACCTTCCTGCCCCCCCCCCCCCAAGAAAGAGTTGGCTCCCAACAGTAAACAAAAGAAAGGAGTATGTACAGTGCACTGTGTGCTGACCCGTGCATCTGCTTCAGATAGGCGCGAGATGAAAGGTGTGCTGATGTCCAGCATTTACAGCGGCTTTCACGGACTGTTTCAAAATGGTGCAAATTATTAGGCCTTCAAGTCTTGCTGCTTGCCTGTTTTGCATGACTTTTTTTTTGCTTACCAAGTACGTTCTTCCTGTGTGTGACGTGGGCTTTTGATTTAGGATATTAATTAATTTTTTTTTTCCCCCCCTAAGAATATACATTTGTTTTTCCGTGGGGCTGTTATTTTTTCCATTTTAAGGCATATAAACATAACAATGGGGAGGCAGAAACAATTTAAGGAGACCCCATTTACTGAAAACTACAAAGAGCAGCATTTCTCAGTACAACCAGCCGCATGCAGCGCCTGACCCACGGCCCCGCCGACTGTCTGTCACCAATTCGCCCGTCCGCCCAAAATCCAGTACTCCACCTTCAACCCAGATAGAAACATTCCAAAGAAGCGCCCCAGTCAGGGAACGCCGTGCAACCGTGTCACTGGTTTCACTTTTAGACATGCAGGTCACTGATGTCCTATTGCAAAAGGTTGCATAGTATGGCGTGGTATGGGTATTTATATAGCGCCTTAATTTTGGGGGGGGGGGGATCCCTTTTGCCACTTCGTTCCCGTTTCACTCTGTGCCTCGGCCCGCTGGTATTCATTCCCAGGTGAGCAAGCGACTCTCCTATTTGGCGCTTGTTCAGATCATTCCCTTTCGTTGCTGCTTGTATGTAAATCTGCAGGTCCCAAAGGCGAGACCTATTGGCTATGCCAATGCTTGTTTCTAATGAAGTGTCCACTGCAGGACTAAATAAATGCTCCTTATTATTGAAAGTTGAATTTAAAATGGATGCTGGAACCTCCGGCTTAAAACCTGATATTCTAAGCCATGCGTGGCGTCTGAGAAGGATGCTGGTTTTAATAGCACGTGAAGCTGTATCTGCTGCGTCTAAAGCACATGCGATTGAAGTATTGGAAATAAGCTTCCCTTCCTGGATGAGGTCATGAGCTTTGGATTTATGCTCATCAGGCAGGTATTGTATAAGTTGCTCTAGCTCATCATAATGAGCTCTGTCATACCTTGCTAAGAGTGCTTGCGTATTAGCTATGTGCCAATGATTGGCTGCTTGTGCTGCTACCGAGGCATCTATTAACTTGGACTCTTTATCGGGAGACGGAACGTCTCCTGTTGACTGAGAATTAGCTCGTTTACGAGCATTTGATACCACCAACGAATCTAGTGGAAACTGACCCCTGATGAAAATTGGGTCTGTAGGTGCCGCTTTGTATTTCTTATCCACTCTAGGTGTGTGTACCCTAGTTCGGACTGGATCTTTGTATACCTCATCTGCATGTTTTAACATACCTTTGAGCATAGGTAGTGTATGTGTTGACTTTTGTGATGCACTTAGTGTCTCAAATAGGAAATCTTCCTTAAGAGGCTCCTAAACCCAACATTATCATCTGGAAGAGAAGGCCTAGATGGGTATAGGTTTGGATCATTGTCATTATTAGGATCAGTGTTATAGTCGACACAGGGGTCTGGAGCATCGTCTTGTGGCACATGTGTGTCCTCATCTAAATCCCCCATCCCCCGCATCCTGCTGATTTGGAGATTGTGGCTGAGGGGAATTTGTGGGTGTTATGAGAAGGTTACGATCAATAGGTGGAGAAGGTGAGGAAGTTAACCCGTACTGTGCCCATGACGAGCTGGACTCGTCATGGAGCACAGTCGCGATGTGCCCATGACGAGTCCAGCTCGTCATGACACCCACCCACGGGGTAAGCGCTGGCGCTCCCCCCGTGAGTGGTCGATCCTTTTTTTTTTACTGGGAAGGTAGGGGAAGACCTTCCCCCGCGTCATCAATGACGTCAGGGCGCGAGCCGCGCTGACGTCATTGGAGGTTTCCCCTTTGTTCTCCGTCGCGCAGGAAGCCATTTGCTTCCTGCGCGTCGGAGAGGAATGGTGAGTTTTGGGGCTGGGGAGGGGGGATTTTCGGCCATCAGTGGCGTAGTTAGGGTGGGGGCACTATTTTGGGGGAGGACAAAGGCATTCAGGGCTCGGCTTGCTTTAGCGGACGTTCGGGGACGGACAGAGAGGGAATAGGACTCGGGCAATGTCCTCTTCTTTTTTTGTGCTGGCAGCTGTCCCCACCTCTCTTCCTATTATTCCCTCTCTTTCTGTCTTGCTCATCACTTACTGAAAACCGTGACTTGAAGAAACGGGTCACAGCCTCTCTTTCCTTCTTTCATTTAGTTGCTTCCCTGGGAAATGGATCCAAAAAAGAAAAACACTCTTCCGAGAAATGCCCCTTTTCTGACATTTTTCTCTTCCAAAGTGCAGCAGGATGGAGAGAAATAGACGGTTTTAAATATGAAAAATAAATACATAACTAAATAAAGCAAGACAGATGGGTTGCAAAGTGGCCAGATTGGTTTTATTTACATCCAAATACATCAGCGTAACCTTACAGAGTTTGCCAGTGAAGCGCTACTTTCGTTTTCTCGTCTTTCTTTGAACCGCATTGTTGTTCCCAGGTGGGAAAGTGTACCATTCCTGGAGGTACTGCAATACCTGGTTGATGGATGGATTGGAAAACACAATGTGTACCATGGCTCTGTGTTTATGGATATGGTCTTTTTATACCATACTGCTTAAGTTTTGTAAGGATATAAGCAATGGACATTGAAACGGTTCCCTTCAGGGCCCTCTAGTCATGTCCATAACTTTTCAGGTAAAACCACTCGCTGATTTCTGAATAGTGAGTGAGAGATCGTTAAGGTAACGATGTTGTTTCTGCTTACATTTCACATGCTTTACTTAATCTTGCATTCCCTATGAGTGGTTGCTTTTACTTTTTTTAGGCAGCATATTACTCTTATCAAGTGCATAATTTGTATTGAGCCACATCCAAGTGTTTATAGCGGGCACAATTAGGTTATAGCTGAAGGCAGTGCGAGTTTCTCTCAGTGGGGAAGTATGGTGTTCAGTGGGGGAGAGGATGTGGCACTATGGCCAAAGCTGTCGAATTTGGAACTGGGTTCAGCCTTCATGACCAGTCCACCAGACCACTCTACTGAGGGAGCACATTCCCATGTTAGACCGTAGAAGGCCCCACTAGACCTTAGAAGGCTTGATGTCCTAGCACAAGCAGGTGTACCCTAGTGGTGTCAATTGTTGGTTAACCTTGAAGGCCTGTCCACCACAATGCATACTGAAGTTCATCTCCAGTCTTGCGGGCAGGCCTACGAAGCAGCACACCCTAGAGCAACAGTTTAGGGCGATGCGAATGGTGTGACCTCACTGGGTACCTATTTCTGGTGGGTGCGTAGTGTTTGCAAGTATATTATGGTTTGAAAAAAACTTGCTGCCTCCTTCCTGGCCTCCAGCAATTTTCAGAAACAATAAAAATGTCATGATAACTTTGGTGATTAATGTTCTTCCTAGAGAGAGATGGAGTTTTGTCTGGTGGAAGGGTTGACTCCTGGAAAGGTAGCACAGAGGGTTAATGTGCCTGCTGCAAAGAACATGTACCATGCAGATCACAAAGTGCACTGCTTTAATGGGGGGACCATGATGAATGGTCATTTAATGTCAGCTGTAGATGATGGATGCCAGAAACCGGTCCTAGGAAGCTTGTTTCCGGTCCAGGGAAGGCATGGCTTGGCAGTTCGGGCTGGACTGTTCCCATGAGGCACAGGGTCAGACTGATTTGCATATGGCCATGTCTGAACTGGGGTGGCAGAGTGGGCTAAAGAACGGTGATGGATCAAACCCAGATCTGTTGACTGGGTGTGAGTGTTTGATTGGTTCTGATGCTCTGTCCATCACCACCCCCTTTTGTACCGGATCCCTGAACAATGTCATGTATGTGTATGTTTGCATTGTGCGGAGGGGATTACCAGGTAATTATTCACGCAGCTCTCTGATGGATGTCACATGCGGTTTTTCTGTGTCCCCAGATAGATCATGCACTCTGTGTGTTCTCTTTTGTACTGCCAGTCACCGGTGTATTCAACTGTGTAGCCTTGGACCGTGTCATGTATGTGCATGTAACTTGCATGATCGAGGGAACTATTAGCGGCGATACTACGTGTCTCTCGGACCTCTTTCAAGTGGTCGCCGTCCTTTTTCCCCAGCAACCCCCCCTCCCCAGGGGCGGCAATCTGAGAGATAGCCCCGGGCGCCACAAGCTCTAGCTACGCCTCTGCCCCCGATGTCTCTTTTATGCATTCCTGCTGCGGGATCGTGCAGCAGGAATGGCCACCAGCGCCAGTTTTTTTTTTCTTTTTTTAGGTTTGGGGTTGTTTGTGCGAGCGGCCCCTTAGGCAAGGGTCGCTTCCCTTATGGCCACATTTAAAAAAAAATATTTTAAAGTGCAAACAAAATCAAAGAGGTAGCAGATGATACGTTACAAGAGGAAAAAGTGATGTGTGCATGTTACAAATGAGTACAAAATACAAGTAGAGGTAAAATACTGCAATAAATGGCAGACACTCAGGAAACAAGAGCAAACGTTACGTTACATGAGGCAATGGTGGTAATTGTGCATGTATCAAAAGCAAACAAAATACAAGAGGTAGCAAACAATACAATACAAGAGGAAAAGTGACATGTGTGCAAGTTACAAAAGAGTACAAAGTACAAGTAGAGGTATAAAAGTGCAATAAATGGCTGACACTCAAAACACAGGAACACACTGGAAAGGCACTTCTATAGGCATGGAGAACAGAATTTCCTATAATGTAAAGACTTCCTTCAGACAATAGAGAGGACATGAATTAAGTTTGGAAGTGTCTTTGCAGGAGGAGAACTTTGAGGTCAGTTTTGAAGGACTGGGAAGAGGGGGTGGTTCAGAGCTGAGGCTGAGTTCCAGATTCTCGCCGCGTTGCCTGTAAAGGATTGGGCCATCGATCTTTCCTTCTTGAAAGTGGGAGGTTCAAGCAATAAATTTTGCGCAGTATGTGATGGTCTAGAGCATTATATGCATATGTGACATTAATGTTTTTTTCTCCATTTTATTCTAGTCTAAAGCTTTTGATTCCTGTTTCCGGTTTCAACAGTGGTTGTTCTGCAGTTTTGTGTAGTTGCATTATTTTGGTAAGAATTTTTTGTTGTTGTGTTTACTCCAAATGAGTAATATTGTAATGTTTTAATGTTTGAATTAATTTTTTTGTAAGTGAAGTCATAATGGCAGCATATTTAGTTAGTGGTTTGAGCATGAAATTCTTTGCGATGTGTTTTGCATAGTCTTATGTGTAATTTCTTTTCTCTTTCTTTTTTAGTGGGATATTGTTGATCCATACTGTGTCTGTGCAGAGTAGGTGGTGGTGAGTAGTTTAGCTGCCTCTGGCAAGTGAGTGGTATTGTTTTGGAGTATATATGTGTTTTTGATAAAAGTGCTTTTTGTTTATTACTTATTTTACAAAGTGTTTGTTGTTGACTTGTTTGACAAATTACCTTTAATAGTAAGCATTATGGCTAGCCGTAGAATGACTGCTCAACAGGTGGTTGGTATGCTTCTTGAATCTTCCTCTGAGCAGGATTACGAGACTGACAGTGCGTCTGAGGGAGAGGAGGGAGGGGAAGATTCTGGCAGTGAGTTTTCTCTCCACGTGGAATTATCGGATGATGAAGGTACTCTAAGTGCAGATGAAGGTACTCTTGGTGTGGATGAAGCAACTCTCAGTGCGGATGAAGTGCCTGTCTTAGAGGAGGAAACTGCTGTGCCGATGGTGCAAGAGGCATCTGGATTGCAGTCTGAGGCTGCTAGGCTTCCTACTGGAAGTGCTGGACTTTGGGTTGATCCAAACATGGTGCAGCCGGTGTTGCCTGCCTTTAGCGGTGATGCAGGGTGTAGAGTGGATTGTGAACATTTTTTGCCTATACAGTTTTTTCAGTTGTTTA
This sequence comes from Triturus cristatus, assembly GCF_964204655.1. Lineage (NCBI taxonomy): Eukaryota > Metazoa > Chordata > Amphibia > Caudata > Salamandridae > Triturus > Triturus cristatus. The sequence continues at coordinate 590,171,518 of NC_140579.1, forward strand.
TGGATGATGTATTTTTGGGTGAGATTGTTGACAAATTTGTATGCTGAACAGTTTTTGAGGGACAACAGTGACAAACTTAGGCCCCAGTCTAGAGCTACCCGGTGGACTCCCACAAATCTGGAAGAGATTAAGAAGTTTTTGGGTTTGACTTTATTGATGGGTGTGGTAAGGAAGCCAAACTTGGCTTCATATTGGTCTACTAGCCCCTTGTTGGCAACTGCCATATTTCCTGCAGTTATGACTCGTAATCGGTATTTACTTTTGCTACGTATGCTGCATTTTGTTGATAATTCTATGGCGTTGCCACGAGATCACCCTGACTGTGACCGTCTTTTTAAGATTCGGCCCGTTCTTGATCACTTTGTAGATTGATTTTCTGAGATATATACTCCAGGGAAAGAAATATCTATTGATGAGTCTTTGGTCTTGTTCAAGGGCCGTTTGGTTTTTAGGCAGTACATCCCTAGCAAGAGGGCACCCTATGTAATTAAGCTGTATATGTTGTCTGAGAGTAGGACAGGATATGTTTTTAATTTTCGTGTATACACTGGTAGAGATTCTACTATTGACCCCCCAGGTTGTCCGTCCACTTTTGGAGTTTCAGAGAAAATTGTGTGGGATCTTGCTAGAAGACTGTTTAACAGAGGCCACCATTTGTACCTTGATAACTTCTATACTGCTGTGCAATTATTTAAGGAATTGTATAAAGTGGACACTTTTGCATGTGGCACAATCCGCTCTAACCGTAAGGGTTATCCGAAAGAGCTTGTTTGCAAAAAACTTCAGAGGGGGCAGTGCAGTTCCTTGCGTAGTGATGAACTACTAGCTGTAAAATGTGTGGACAGGAGGTATGTGTACATGCTGACTACCATCCATGATGAGAGTACTTCACCTGTGGCTGTTTGGGGTCAGGTTGCTGAAGTGCGCAAACCTGTGTGCATTCTAGACTACAATAAGCACATGGGTGGTGTTGACAGAGTAGATCAGAGGTTGGAACCTTACTCTGCTATTCGGAAGGCTTATGTTTGGTATAAGAAGTTGGCCATCCATTTCTTCGAATTAGCAAGTTTCAATGCTTTTATTGTGTTCAAAGAGTGTTCTCCTGCGTCAAAGTTGACATTTCTTCAGGTCCAGCACTCTATGATAGCTAGCCTTGTTGTTGTGGAACAGGCAAGTGCTCCTAGATTTGGAGTGGTGGAGGATGTGGCTCGATTGAAAGATCGCCACTTTCCTGATTACATCCCTCCCACACCTTCAAAAGATTTTCCCACTAGGAGATGTAGAGTCTGTTGGTGAAGAGATACACGGAAGGAGTCTTGTTATTTCTGTCCCGGGTGTCCTTCTAACCCTGAGCTGTGTATGCCTGCTTGTTTTAGAGCGTACCACACGCAAAATAAATTTTGGGAGCTTCTATGAGTGGTAAAGTGAACTGCCTGGTCTGTATTGTTTAAAAAAATTATTCTGTTTCAAGGTCGGCATTAGTGCAATGTATTTAGTTTCAGATTTTGTGTTAGAAGATTTGTATCTATTTGCAATTTGTTTGTGTTTTTTTGTATATAAAATCCTAAATGTGATGGTGATGTGTGTAGGTTGAAGCTTGGCTGGAGGTGTGCGTGGACTGCCGCTTGGCTGGCGGTGTGCGTGGACTGGCGCTTGGCTGGTGGTGTGCGTGGACTGGCGCTTGGCTGGTGGTGTGCGTGGACTGGCGCTTGGCTGGTGGTGTGCGTGGACTGGCGCTTGGCTGGAGGTGTGCATGGACTGGTGCTTGGCTGGAGGTGTGCGTGGACTGGCGCTTGGCTGGCGGTGTGCGAGGACTGGCGCTTGGCTGGCGGTGTGCGTGGACTGGCGCTTGGCTGGCGGTGTGCGTGGACTGGCGCTTGGCTGGCGGTGTACGTGGAGTGGGGCTTAGCTGGAGGTGTGCGTGGACTGGCGCTTGGTTGGAGGTGTGCGTGGACTGGCGCTTGGCTGGCGGTGTGCGTGCACTGGCGCTTGGCTGGCGGTGTGTGTGGACTGATGCTCGGCTTTGCGGTGTGTGAGTAGTGACTTGCTGCTGGTCACTACACACACTGCTAGCTGAGCGCCACTCCACGCAATCCATCAGTTTGTGTTGTTGCTGTGTCAGGAATGTGGGCGTGTGGAAGTGATGGGCCCTTGAATGGCGCTGTGTGCTGGTGTGAGTTTTGTAATGTTATGGGCCCGTGGCTGGCGGCGTGAATGTTTTGTATGTGTCACACGTATGAAAGGTGTATGAATGGCCTGTAGAGAGGTTGGTGCCTTGTCGTGGGGCTTTAAGGCTCACGAGCTGTGAGTCAATGGTTCAGTTTCTCGTCCTTTCAATTATTAATAGTGCATTTCATTTTTGTGAAATCACTTGCTAATACAATTGTATATACTGAACCATTACTCACCCTCGTGCCAAATCCAACCAGTATGTGTGTGTGCTTTAGGATTAGATGGCTGTGCAGTAATATTTGTCTTTTTTGTCTTCCTGAAGCAGGGTGTACCTTGTCCCTTTTTGTGAATGTTGTGATGTGTTGGTTTTGTGCCTGGTGGTTTGAATGGTCTTGTGTGTATCACGTATGAAAGGTGTGTGAATGGCCTGTAAAGCAGTTGGTGCCTTGCCGTGGCTTTACAGCTCACGAGCTGCGAGTCATTGGTTCAGTTTTTTGTCCATTTAATTATTGACAGTGCATTTCATTTTTGTGAAATCTCTTGTTAATAGAATTTAATATACTGAACCATCACTCGCCCTCGTGCCAAATCCAACCAGTATGTGTGTGTGTTTGAGGAATAGATGGCTGTGCAGGAATCTTTGTCTTTTTAGTTTCTCTGCCAAGGTGTATGTTTCATGTAAGAATAACCCACCAACTGTAGATATTGTCGTAAACCCATGGGAGATTATGGTGATGTCTCTCTTGTGAATTCCAAAAAGTTATTTTATCCACAATGTCCTGCAAACCTCAAAATGTCTTGTCACATTTTACTTGCAATATTGTGCCGAAATTCTCACCCTGTAGAAACAAACAACTAATTATGTCAAAACAATCTGGTTTTGCAAGGGGGTCAACTGTCTTTTTGGCCCGTGCTTGGGGGCATCTAGGGAAACCTACCAAACCCACACATTTCTAAAAACTGGACACCCGGGGGCTTCCAGGGAGGTAAGGTTTGCGTGGACCCCCCAACGTTTCCGTACCCAGAATCTCCCGCAAACCTAAATTTTAGCTGAAAAAAATCACTTTTTTCACACATTTTTGTTTGGGAAAGTTGTGGCATCACCAGGCTCACTCAAATTTCCCACCACCCAGCGTTCCACCGGGTCTCCCGGTAAAATTGGTGCCTCACTTGTGTGGGAGGCCTAAATACCCGCAACAGACAAGGGCCCAAAACGTAGTGAGGCGACATAAAAATTGCCTATCTCGAAACCACCTGGTTTTGCAAGGGGGGTCACTTGGGTTTTTGGCCCGGTGCTCGGCGGCCATCTAGGGAAACCTACCAAACCCACACATTTCTGAAAACTAGACACCCGGGGGCTTCCAGGAGGTGAGGTTTGCGTGGATCCCCCAACGTTTCCTTACCCAGAATCCCATGCAAACCTCAATTTTAGCTGAAAAAAATCACTTTTTTCACACATTTTTGTGTGGGAAAGTTGTGGCATCACCGGGCTCACTCAAATTTCCCACCACCCAGCGTTCCCCCGGGTCTCCCGGGAAAAATGGTGCCTCACTTGTGTGGGAGGCCCAAGTACCCGCGACAGGCAAGGGCCCAAAACGTAGTGAGGCAACATCAAAATTGCCTATCTCAAAACCACCTGGTTTTGCAAGGGGGGTCACTTAGGTTTTTGGCCCGGTGCTCAGCGGCCATCTAGGGAAACCTACCAAACCCATACATTTCTGAAAACTAGACACCCGGGGGCTTCCAGGGAGGTATGGCTTCCGTGGATCCCCCAACGTTTCCTTACCCAGAATCCCCTGCAAACCTCAATTTTAGCTGAAAAAATCACATTTTTCACACATTTTTGTGTGGGAAAGTTGTGGCATCACCGGGCTCACTCAAATTTCCCACCACCCAGCGTTCGCCCGGTAAAAATGGTGCCTCACTTGTGTGGGAGGCCCAAGTACCCGCGACAGGCAAGGGCCCAAAACATTTTTTTGAGAGGCAATGTTGATGTCGCAGCACTACGTTTCGGGCCCTTGCCTGTCGCGGTACTTGGGCCTCCCACACAAGTGAGGCACTATTTTTACCAGGAGAACGCTGGGTGGTGGGAAATTTGAGTGAGCCCGGTGATGCCACAACTTTCCCACACAAAAATGTGTGAAAAATTTGATTTTTTCAGCTAAAATGGAGGTTTGCAGGGGATTCTGGGTAAGGAAACATTGGGGGATCCACGCAAGCCATACCTCCCTGGAAGCCCCCGGGTGTCCAGTTTTCAGAAATGTATGGGTTTGGTAGGTTTCCCTACATGGCCGCCGAGCACCGGGCCAAAAACTCAAGTGACCCCCCTTGTAAAACCAGGTGGTTTTGAGATAGGCAATTTTGATGTCGCCTCACTACGTTTTGGGCCCTTGCCTGTCGATCGTACTTGGGCCTCCCACACAAGTGAGGCACCATTTTTACAGGGATACCCGGGGGAACGCTGGGTGGTGGGAAATTTGAGTGAGCCCAGTGATGCCACAACTTTCCCACACAAAAATGTGTGAAAAATGTCACTTTTTCAGCTAAAATTGAGGTTTGCAGGGGATTCTGGGTAAGGAAACGTTGGGGGATCCACGCAAGCCATACCTCCCTGGAAGCATACGGGTGTCTAGTTTTCAAAAATGTATAGGTTTGCTAGGTTTCCCAAGGTGCCCGCAGAGCTAGGGTTAAAAAACTACAGCTAGACACTTTGCCAAAAAAGGGCCATTTTTCACTGCAAAATTGAGGTGTGACCACGTTGTGTTTTGCACCGTTTTCTGACGCAAGCAGTAGGCCGACCCACACAAGTGAGGTACCGTTTTTCTCATATGACTTTGGGGGACGCGGGGTGCGTGGAAATTTGTGGATCCACGCAGATTCCGGAACTTTCCACCACAGAAATGTGGGGAAAATGTGTTTTTTTTAAACAATTTTTTAGGTTTGCAAGGGATTCTGGGTAACAGACCCTGGTGGGAGGCAGTCAAGTCACCCCATCCTGGATTCCCCTGGGTGTCTACTTTTCAAAAATGTATAGGTTCGCTAGGTTTCCCAAGGTGCCCGCAGAGCTAGGGTTCAAAAACGAGAGCTATCCACTTTGCCAAAAAAGGGTCATTTTTCAATGCGATATTGAGATGTGACCACGTTGCATTTTGCGCCGTTTCCTGTCACGGGCACTAGGCCGACCCCCACAAGTGAGGTACCATTTTTCTCGTAAGACTTTGGGGAACGCGCGGTGGGTGGAAATTTGTGGATCCACGCAGATTCCGGAACTTTCCACCACAGAAATGTGGGGGAAATGTGTTTTTTTTACAATTTGTTTAGGTTTGCAAGGGATTCTGGGTAACAGACCCTGGTGGGAGGCAGTCAAGTCACCCCATCCTGGATTCCCCTGGGGGTCTAGTTTTCAAAAATGTATAGGTTTGCAACACTTCACTAGGTGCCGACAGAGCTAGTGTTCAAAAACTACAGCTAGACACTTAGCAAAAAAAGGGTACATTTTCATTGTGAATATGTGGTGTGTTCACGTTGGGTTTTGAGCCATTTCCTGTCGTGGGCACTATGCCTACCCACACAAGTGAGGTACCATTTTTATCGGGAGACTTAGGGTAATTCAGATTTGTAAAGGAACTGTTATTACCTATTGACTTTCGATGCATTTCTGCCTTCCAAATGAAATTCATTGTGTAAAAAAGAAGGCATTCTAAAAAATTACTGATAATTCTCATGCTAGTATGAGTATTTCTAATTTCGGAAATGTGCAAATATCTACTGTTTCTAAACTCTATATTTTGTTCCCATTTCAGAAATACATAGGTGTCTTTCATACCGATTTTTCCATGTACACATTTTTACAGAATAATTACTATATACCAGGTACATAATAAAAAACCATTGCAAGTTGCTGCTCAGTTTTTGGCTCTGGGTTCATCGGGTTCTTGGTGAACCTACAAGTCCTATATACCACCTCAACCAGTAATGTCCAGCGGATGTAACGGTATATTGCTTTCAAAGAACTGTCATAGTTAGAAGAAGTTACAGGTGAAAACGTTGACACAAAAGGCTGTTTTTTTCAACTAATTTTCAATTTACCCTATATTTAACTGGTAGTTTCTATAAAGAAACCTTGATGGATCTACACAAATGACCCCTTGCTGAATTCAGAATTTTGTCTACTTCTCGAATATGTATAGCTTTCCAGGATCCATTATTGCTTTTGTACCCATTTTTACCATTAACTGGAAGGAGGTCGAAAGCACAAAAAATAGCAAAAATAGGCTATGTCCCAGAAAAATGCCAAAACTGTGTAAAAAATGTTGGGTTTCTGACAAAAGTCTGGTATCCCCTAAAAGCTGGGAAAATGGTGATTTCAACCCCACAAACCCTTTTTTGATAACATTTGCAGGGCAAAACCCAGATGCTTTCATTTGCAGCCCGTTTTTCCCATTTTTCAAAAAAAAAAAGAAATTTGCTGTATTTTGGCTCATTTCTGTGACCCCTCCAGGGAAATCCACAAACCCTGAGTACCTTTAGAATCCCCATGATGTTGGAAGAAAAGGACGCAAATTTGGCGTGGATACCTTATGTGGTCTAAAAGTTACAGGGGCTTCATCGCGCACTACCCCAAATAGCCCAAAAAAGATTTGGCACAGGAGGGGGGAAAGGCCTGGCAGCGAAGGGGTTAAAAGAGTTGGAGGAGATGTATTAGTTCCCATATTCTTTTTCTTTAACGGGATATGGTAAGATTCCTCAAATTCTGGCTTACTTTTCTCTGGCAGCTTTGCATAAAGGTGTCCAGTTTTAGGGTTGATAACCAGTTCCTTTTGTTTGGGGTTAGTGTTAGTAGGTGGAACTTCTAAACAAGGCTCTTTGGATGGAGGAGGAGCGGTTTTGTCCTTTGGGGCCAGAATTTTCTGCGTCGAAGATTTCAGAGCTGATGATTTCAGAGCTGATGATTTCAGAGCTGATGATTTCAGAGCTGATGATTTCAGAGCTGATGATTTTGCAGCCGAGGATATGGGTTCCGATGATTTCGGTGCCAAAGCCTTTAAAGGCTGGATTGGCTTGTGTTTCGGTGCCGAAGCCTTGGCTTCAGTCCTCAAAGGTAGACTCGATCCCGAGCCGGAAGGCTTTGTAACTTGTTTCAGTGCCGACCTTGGCCCAGAGGAGGGACCGGAGCCTTTTTAAAGGGTCGTTTTTGGGGCAGAGGAGTATCTTTACTCACAGTTTGCTGACCGAGTGTGATGTCTTCCTCGATGTCGGAGTCTTCTTCAGACACATAAATTTGCTCTTCCTCCTCTGCCTCGGCTCCCTGTGCTTGGAAGATCTCTTGGTCGACATCTTCTACGTAGAGGTCTGGAGCGGAGTCTTTGTAGTCCTTGTGTTGATAAATCTCGTGACGTCAAGTCTGACGGTCACGGAGCATCTTCTTTGATCGGAATCATCGGCACGCTTCACAGTTGTGTTCGTCGTGCTCGGGTGATAAACACGAATGCACACGTTGTGGAAATCGGTGCAGGGGTACTTAGAGTGGCACCCGGGGCAGAATTTAAATGAAGTCCATTCCACCGACTGCGAACTCGGTCAACGCAGCTAGGCCCAAGGCCTTGCACAAGACTTTCTGATCGAAGTTTTTCGAAATGGAAACGATACGTGAAGGCAGGAATACGCGATCGAGAAACAATACCGTTGAAGGGAGTGGATTGCGCATCGAGGGGAACCCGAGAACTGTGTCGAACTGGAGTGCAGCAATTCACATCCGAACCCGATGGCGGACAAAAACAATCTAACAATGTAGTCAATGCCCATGCGCACTCTCACCGAAAGGAGGAGTCACCTACCTCGTGACTGGAAAAGACTTTTATCGAACAAAAACAAAGTGCAAATGTCCAGGCCCAACACTAAATGGCAGACTTATGCACAGCATGTGATCTACACCTCACATGCCTCGAACACATTCTTTTCCCAAATGCCTCCATCCTCTTTGGCAGGGTTTTAAAAAAGGAATTAGGATTGTCTCAGCAAGTAGAGGCTTGTACCATCAGTCTCTCCTGAACAGCGTACAGGGTAAGGAAGGCAGGATCACCAGGAGCTGCTTTTATGGCAACGTGCCATTTGTCCATTTGCTGGTGGGCATGAGCATGGTTTTGCCCAAGTGCCCATGAGGGTGTGAGTCAATGCCTCGTTAAAAGTAACAGGTTCCGTAGAGGATTGTCCAGGTTGTAATAACTCTGTAAATACTTTAGTCTTCACATAAATAAAAATCCAGGACTGTGGCTGCCCTTCTGATAAAGGACAGCAACACTTTGGTAGAAAAAATATGTAGAGACACCAGCCCTACATCAGGAGACATGTCTAGGCCACTGGCCTCTTGTAAGTCCATACAGAAAACATCATCATCATACTGTAGGGATAAAAAGACATCACCATTATCACCAAATGCTGATTAGCTTCGATCTGAGTCTGAACCAATGAATTGCTGCAGTACTGGGAGGTCTGCCTCTAGGTAAATGAACTATTTTGTCTGAATCAGAAGGAATAGTGTCTGGGCACACAAAAATTGAATTCATGCATGACTTTGTTCTAAGTCGGGATGGATTTGGTTTATAGTCGAACAAAACTATTCGCTCGTCATCCTCCTCTGGTGTTGGTGTGAGTCAATGTGGCACGAATCGGCATGGAGCATGGAGTAAGTGATGATTCTGCTACACAGTTGGAGGTGGACCAGCGGGTTCAGCAGGCAAAGACGGCGCAGAAGGCAGATTTACTGGCGGCCCTAGACAACATAGGTAGGCATCGTGGGGATTTGTAACAGACATCGGTTTGTGACAATCCCCACATGGATTGAAGCCTGTGGTTTTATGACATGAAATTTCTCTTGTACACTGGCAAAAGTTTTAGAAGAAAAGAACTGGCTGACTGATGATGAAAAGAAGAAGCTAGCTCCGAATACGTGCCAGAAGTTGCACAAAGAGAGGAACTGAGACAGCACGCAAGGATGAGGCAAATACGTGGCTCCAGCATCACTTCTGGGAGGGACAGAATTGACACTGGGCCGCACAACGCCACCCACTGGAGCAATGCTGAGAAAAATCTCTTGTTCCAGTGTAGCGCATGGGCTATTAACAAAATGAGTTATGTTATGTTAAATGGTGTTAAGCCCACAGGATACTTGACGCTAGCTGAGAAACCGCGAAAGAAAAGATCCCGCAGAAGTTGTTAGCAGGTCATAAAGAGCCAGGTTTTTAATGATTTCCTGGATGCCAGCAGATTTGGCATGGATTTGATATGAAAGGGATGATTGTTCTAGGCTTTTGTGGCTCCCACCACGCAGCCTCTACCGCCCCAAGAAGCACGCTTAAACCTAAAGTACTGAGGTAGAGGTGGAACAAAGTGATCTCAGAGGTGAGTACCAAGAAAAGCTGTTAAAAAATTCAGGACCCTGATCATGAAAGGCCTTGTAAACCGTACTTAGAGCATTAAAGAGCTCCCTCTGTCTCACAGGGAGCCAATGAAGCTTTTTAATGGACCCGGAAACTGAGTGATATTAAGGTTTTTTTTAAATAGTATGAGTCGCGGCGATTTGCAAAGTCTGTAGTTTAATTAAAACATGCTGATTGGCATTTAAATACAGTCCATTCGCATAGTCAATCACACCAGTGAGGTGACCACTGTTTTCTGCAAGTGTGTGAGTATATACGGGATAATTTGTTTGATTAATCTCAAGGTGTAAAAAGTAGCTGAACTAAATACATTTGCCTGATCATAAAGAGATAACGTATTGTTTATGACTCCCAGGTTTTTTGTTTTCTACACCGGCGTGGGGAGTGGGCCTAACTCCACAGGCCACTATTCTGGAGACCAGAAAGATGGCTGAGAGCTGAAGATAAGACCTTCCGTATTCCCTGAATTCAATTTCAGGTAGTTCCTGGCCATCCAGGAATTGCCAACTTGCATACACTCACAGACCCTTACACAACAACCTCAGCTCTACTATCCAGTGAGACAACTATCTGTGTGTCGTCTGCTTAGGAAGTGAGGGTGAAGCCAAAGGATGTGATTAGATCTGCCAGTGGGGTGACGTAGACATTTAACATCGTAGGGCTAATGGCAGATCCCTGAGGTACCCCACAAGGCAAGAAGAATTTGTGAGAAGAGTAATCACCCAAGTGGACCAACTGCACACGTCCGCTAAGAAAGGAGGCTAACAATTTCCATGCAGCATTTGCTATCCCAATCCTGCTTAACCACTACATCAGCAGCCCATGATTTACCATATTAATGGCTGCTAATATAGGTCAAGCAGAATCAGAGCCAGCTTGCCCCATTGTCCAGAGCTTCTGATTTCCTCTGTTGCTTTAATGAGAGCGGATTCCGTGTTATTTCCTGTCCTAAAGCCGAATTGAGTGGAATCCATGTAGGTTACTGGTCTGAACATGACTAACCAATTGCTAATTCAAGATCTTTTCAATTAGCTTTGATGGAAGGGGCAGACAAGAGCTAAGGCAATAGCTATTCAGGTCCAGAGGATCTAGAAAAGGTTTATTTAATAAGAGGCCGACTAGTGCCTTTCTCCATTCTGATGGAAACTGCCCAGAGCAGCAACTGGAAGATATTATTATTATTATGAGCTTTTGTAGAGCGCAGAGACAGAGGTTGCGGCAAAGGTTTATGAAGCTGACTGCTGGAATAGCCAGGTCTTGACAAGTTTACGGAAGGGAAGATGACGGGATTCAGCACGGATGTGTGGGGGCATTGTGTTCCAGAGTCTGGCCACATTGTGAGCGAATGATCTGGCTCTGCTGCTTGCCCTTTTTATTTTCGGTGTGACTGCCAGATGGAGATTAGTAGAGTGGAGGCATTTTCGGGCGTGGTATGGGGTAATGAGAGGTCTTTTCATAGCTGGGCCGATACCCCAGTAGGTCCTATGGGCTATGCACAGAGCCTTAAATTTGATTCTGTCGGAGACAGGTAGCCAGTGAAGCATCTTTAGGGCTGGTTTGGCTGACTTGTTTTTAGGTACGCCAGCAGTAGTCTAGCCGCACAGTTCTGTACAACTTGGAGTTTCCTTAAAGTTGCTTTGGGTGCTCCAAGATAAACAGAGTTTCCATTGTCCAAGCGTGATAGGACCAGGGCCTGTATCAGGGTCCTCCTCGCACTCATTGGAAGGAAGGAGAGGACCTTGCGAAGTAGTCTAATGGCGCCAAAGCATGCTCCAGTTACTCTTACTGCTTGGTCTTCAAACTTAAGGGAGCTGTCCAGCCCTATGTCTAGGCTTTTTATCTTGGTCTTTGGAGATGGGGTAGACCCCAAGCAGTTATGCCAGATCTGTTTGAGGTCTAAGCCGGAGGTGTTATCCAGAAGCATTAGCTCTGTCTTTCCATCATGCAGCTTAAGGCAAGAGTGTTCCATCCACAAAGCCACTTCTCCCAGGCAAGTTTCCAAGTCAGAGGGGTGGTTACGTGGACCATTGAGGGTGATTACCAGCTGGGTATCATCTGCGTAAGTGAAAACTTTTATCCCGTAAGGCAGGATGATATCAGCCAGTGGATGGATGGATGGATGGATAGAGATATATATATATATATATATATATATATATATTCACTGAAAAAACCATAGGTTTCAGGCACGTTATAGTTAGGAATTATTATTTAAAAAACCTTAGAAATTCACTGAAGAAACCATAGGTTTCAGGCACGTTATAGTTAGGAATTAGCATTTAAAAAAACCTTAGAAATTCACTGAAGAAACCATAGGTTTCAGGGGCGTTATAGTTAGCTGGACTTTTCACTCGTACAAAACCATTGAAATTCCCCCGTTATAGTTAGTTCAGCTAACTATAACTTGCGCGCCCGCAATGCACTGCTGATGACGTCACATATTACATCACTCATGACATGGTCAGTGACATCACTCATGACATCACTGATGACATCTCAAATGACATCACTGATGACATCAATGTGTGTTTTTCTGAAAATTACATATGTTTTATATATGTATATCTCAAGGTCGATGGAAGAATAAATGGGTATATAAGTGTCTAAATGGATGATTTGTTTTTGAAAAATTGATTGTATAACTGACTGATTAAGTGCATCTTAGTGAATACATGGCTTAGTGAGTAATGTTTAAATATGTAAATATCTGCATCAGTCTCTCACTTTGTGTATAATTGGCTGCATGGGTTGGTGAGTAGCTACATGAGTGTCTACATAGGTTATTAGTTGGTTTTTTGAGTATCAGTATGAGTGTCTGAGTGTCTGTATGGTTCGGTGGGGGGTATTACGTAGTGCATAGGTGCACGAATGAGTGACTCACTGTTTGTATGTGTTGAAGACAGCATGTGTGCAGGTCTGTATGGGTGGATGAGTGTGTGCATGGGTGTGTTAGTGAGTGAATGTCTCAATAGTGTCTTTATGAGTAACTACATATGTTTTAAACTAGTATATGTGACTATTGGTGTATATAAGTGAGTATATGTGAGAGTGAGAGATTGAAAGAGTTCCTGTATGAATAAGTATGTGTTTCTAAAGTGATTGTTTTAAAGACTAAGTATGTGTAAGTTTCTGTAGAAGTAAGTGTGGTGGTGTGTGTATAACTGTATATGCAAGTAAATGGATGTTTGATTCTTTATTAGCATGAGTGACTGTGTGTGAGTAACTCTATGGATGAGTGGTGTTGTGTAACAGGATGTATAGGTGTATGAGTACATATGATGAGTGAGTACATGTATGAGTGACTGTATAGGACTGTTGGTGAATGAGTGGATGTGTATGTGGATCTTAGAATTACTGAATAGGTTGTTGTAACTGATATTGGTATGTCCATTGTCTTGAAAATTTTAGTTTCTATTTTTGAATGTGTGTATCAAAGGTTATATTAGGGGGAGAGGAGGTCTGCCACTCTATCACAAGGATGATGTCATGAGTGATGTAATTTGTGACGTCATCAGCAGTGCATTGCGGGCGCGCGAGTTATAGTTAGCTGAACTAACTATAACGGGGGAATTTCAATGGTTTTGTACGAGTGAAAAGTCCAGCTAACTATAACGCCCCTGAAACCTATGGCTTCTTCAGTGAATTTCTAAGGTTTTTTAAATGCTAATTCCTAACTAGAACGTGCCTGAAACCTACGGTTTTTTCAGTGAATTTCAATGGTTTTTTACATGCTAATTTCTAACTATGCCTACAGAGATAGGACATGTGAAGAAAGAAGAAAAAACGCACATAAAGAAAAAAAAGAAATGCAGAAAGAAGCAACAGAAGTCTTCAAAGACGAAGAAAAGTGCAGGAAGAAGGATAACGTGCAGAAAGAACAAACAGAAGAGCAGAAAGAAGCCTTGTTGCAAAATCATCCTGTACCCTCAACTTTTTCAGACGGATACTGGTGGTAACTGAGTCTGACTAACCAGTCCTAGAGCCAGTGCTATGTTAAAAGACAGTCAGAATACAGTGAAAACACCTACATACACTAGGGAACACTATGCTTTGGGGTCCCCCTGTGATCAGCATGACCTCCTCTGTAAGACCCTAGTATATAATAGGGCAGGGGATTAAAACTACCTCTTAAAACGCGCCACAGGGCGTGTTTGCACACGTCACCTCAGGCCCCGTCCCCTCACTTCCCCACTGTGTAAACACGCCCTGTGGCCGTTTTAAGTTGGGAGATTAAGTAACCTTGAATCCTAAGGGTCCCTAGGGTCCAACTAGACCACTAGGTACCTCCAGTAAGCGCCACAGAGCTGCGTTGCAGAGAGATGTAAAAAGGGGCACGGCCTAGACCACTTCTCTGCAACGCAGCGCAGTGGCGCTTACTGGAAGCACCTGGTGGGCTAGTTGGCCCCCAGGGTCCCTCAGGATTGAAGGGGAATTATTTCCCCAACTTAAAACGCGCCAAAGGGCTTGTTTGCACATGTTAACTCAGGCCCTTCCCCCTCCCTTCACCACTGTGTAAACACGCCCCGTGGCCGTTTTTAGTTGGGAGATTAAGTTCATTTGAATCCTGAGGGTCCCTAGGGTCCAACTAGCCCACTAGGTACCTCCAGTAAGCGCCACAGAGCTGCGTTGCAGAGAGGTGTAAAAAGTGGCACGGCATGGACCACCTCTCTGCAACACAGCTCAGTGGCGCTTACTGGAAGCACCTGGTGGGCTAGTTAGCTCGGAACGGAAGGCCTCGGGAACTGAACTGAACTTGAACCGGACTGGACTCGACTCGAACACTTCGGAAACTGGACTCGACTTAGGACTTCGGAAACTGGTGGGCCTCTGTATACCTCGGATCTTGCTCTCTCAGCTAGGCTCTGGTCGGGATACTTCGCACTTCTCACCGCCTCGTCTGGGTGTTGATCGCAGCCTCAGTCGCCCCCGCTTGACCGGAGGGAGATACAGGAAATCCTGCTGGTACGCGTTGTTGTCCGTCCAGCTGTGGCAGGAGACCGGGCCTGCAACGCACCACCGGCGCGTGAGATGAGAAAGTGTCCCTATTCGGGCGCCATTCATGTGGTAAATAATTTAATTACCGGGACTTAATTTGATACAGAAACATAATAAAATAGCTCAGTAAATAAGAGGCAGAATCCGTGGTATTAGAGGTTCGGAATGGGCTTTATTCCAATGGTCGATTATAATCGGTTGCTCCAGGTTCCATCACCACGAAGGTTCAGGAAGTGAAGTACATACGTTATTGACAATCAATTACTTTTATACAATAGGCATTACAGTGAAGCAAATACAAGAGGCGTAACAATTGATAGTGGTGATAATATATTCGTGCGTAGCAAAAATAGGCGTAACTGGGAGTGATGAAAGAACGTCATCAGATGTGATGTCATAAGAGGGTGGTTACATGAAAGAATTTCGCAATGTCAGCAGAAATACTTGGCAGAAATGCGCGCGCAGCAGTATGACGTGTGATTGACGTGCGACTAGGGGGTGAAGGGGACTTGATATTTAGCTCTACATGTGGCGACAGAAGTCTGGAGGGTCAAGTCAACCTAATCCCAAATCATATCTAACATCCTATGTTTAAAGAACTAAGTTATCCAAAAGAGAGGTCTCTTAGAGTAGAATCTTATTCTATACTGACTATACTGACTGTTAGTGCGTGTACAAGCGTCTAAGTGTCTATACTAGATGCGAGGGCGGAAATCTTCCATAGTAACAGGGCTATGAATTACTTGCATGAAGACAGAGAAGCCGGGCCTTTGCTCGGTAGCTGGCAGAATGTTTACTTAAACTACTAGACAGGAATGCATTGGGCAGGGATCGGAGCAGATAATTTCGAAGGTGAAATACAGTTCTTGGCAGGCAGCAAGCTGATGTCAGGCATCGTGAGCCGCGCAGGGAATGAGACAAAGTTCATGGTCACAGATGCAGGCTCAGACTGGAGCTTCAGAGACAGAAAGCAAGAAAAGCTTGATGACAGAATCAGGGCCTACTTGCCTGGACTGTAAAAATGACATAAGTGAACCATATAAAGGCGGTGGCCTTTTGTACTTAGGAATGGAATATCCGGCCCATTCATGGCGGATCTGAAAGAGGACATGTTAACGGTGGACGCACATGTATTTGCGTCTTCATAACTGGAACTGGAGGGAACATACATGTACTTGTAACATGCACATAGAACCGTTGGGGTCCAAGATAGGGGACATAACTGATCAGAAAAATCCATATTTCCACATTCCCTCCTTGTCCCCTACTTGCCCGTCAAGAGATATCAATCTTCATCAATCCATTGATCTGTTCATATAGCATCATTTGTTCTTCTTTCTTCTTCCGGGATTTTGAACGAAAATCTTGATGTGGAATACATGATGTGGCACACAGACCACAAATCGCTGGTCCACATTGCAGGCATAAGCAGCAACTGAATAGTATGAGAAGGCCAATACCTAGGAAGGATAGAACTCTCCATCCCCAGGCTGATAACACGCTCCAAAACCACCCGGACCAAGTCCAAGTGCCTGGATTCTGGTGTATCTGGCTCACAATCTTATGAAGGCGGGTTATAGCTTTATATACAGATGGCGAATTTTCTGGTATGAATACGCAGCAGCTTGATCCGATGACCCTACAAGCTCCGCCCCTATCGGCCAGGATGACGTCAAGGACAAGACGATTTTGAAGCACAACAATCCGCATAGCAGACTGCTCTTCTGTTAAATTGCCTAAGGCGGAAATAGTTTCGTTCACTACTGCTTCGAGGGTTCTGGTTAATCTACGTATCAGCTTACTATTAGTAACTGTACCTATATAGGGAAAGAGACCTTTATTGAAATCTGTGTATTTTTCCCATGCTGTTTCAGTGTAATCGACTATCGGGAGATCTCTCCTTACTCTAGTATATACTAAATGAGTATTTCTGTGATAATCAGGAGGAGCTAGAAAAACAGGTGGCAATAGGAATCCAATGTAGCAGGTACCATCCCAATCTAGAGGCAAACGTACATATGCCATCTGACCACATATAAAATAGGAATGGCGGGAAGCTCTAAATGTCGACTTGCCTTGATCACTAAATTCTATTACAGTGGTGCATCTACTATGGCCCATATGTATGGAACCATTCTTTCTTACACATAATTCACCTTTTACTGGAAATACTGACATGGCGGGCAAACTTGGAGTGACTTCGGATTCGACATTCAAGATCAAGAGATTAAGCGTAAAATTACCTAATCCATATACTTCGTTTTCTAGATCAGTTCCTGTTCTTTTGGGAAGTCCCTCCTTGTTGGGGTGGCAGACTTTAAGTAAAACTAAGTTCAGATTTCCCCATACCCAGTTGTCTTGATAAACTGCAGAATTTGAGTCTAAGGAATTAATTAAGCTAAACCATGCTCCACAGGAGCCGTTGTGTGTGAACGGGTATGGAAAAAGAGGTAGAATTCCTTTATAGTTCTGATAGGGAGGGAGTCGGCCACATATCCAACAATTTGTAGCATTGCTAACCTGATGGGAATGATGTAACATACTGATAAACGTGTTATTGCGCAGCGCAAATCTATAAGACAACTCAAGCGGAGGTAATTCACTAAAAGAATGTTCAGCAGTAACATTGTAAACATGTCTAGAAATAGGATAATATATGTGCAACAATATATTCGCAATAATTATAAAAAGACTTAAGAAAAACAAAATTAATAACGTCACTGTGCAATGACTACGCAGTGATTTACAGTATGCATGTCGTTTCAGCATTTTTCGGGTTTTTCCTCTATTCAGATCTAAGGGATACATGTCGGAGACAAATTCAACCGCTTCACCTTGGAGAGGACTTAAACAATCGAATTGCCCGACGGATTAGATCTGAGTTTTAGTTTATAATGTTCGTGACTACTGGTTTCAACCAAAGGAAGTTTTGAGTCAATGGGTGAAGACACACGAGGTGTGGTATTCACATCTGATTGTAGTCCATGAAATTTCTTGATATGACTTGAATGTATCCAGCCTTTCCTGCCTTCGATCTTCACGGCTGTCCTTGTGGTGAGCAATACCAGCTGAGGCGACCTCCACCTAGGATCCAGCTGAGTCTTTCGATCAAAGTTCCTCACTAAAACGAGATCCCCCGGAATTACGTCATGGGGTTTCACTTCAGTGTTGTCAGGAAAAGCTGCAGCTACCTGTGAACGACAAGATTGTAGTGCAGACATCAAGGAAGCCAAATAATCTGTCAGCATATTACAGTCAATATCAGTTATTTTGCGTGGTATAGGCGTCCCCCACATATTTGGTGGTCTGCCAAAGATCACCTCATACGGGGATAGCCCTGTTCGAGAGTGTGCTACCATTCTCATGTAAAAGAGTGCAACTGGTAAGGCTACTACCCAGTCGACACCTTTCTCTCTGCATATTTTGGACAATCTGATTTTCAAAGTTTGATTATGTCGTTCCACGAGACCTGCTGCCTCGGGGTGTCGGACACAATGAAACTTCCACTGATATCCCAACAAAAGTGAAACGTGTTTCATTAGTTCGGATGAGAACGGCTGGCCGTTATCTGAGTGAACAACACGTGGTAAACCGTATCGTGGGAAGAATTCTCGAACTAACTGTTTGGCAGTAGTCGGGGCCGTGTAATCTGAAACCGGGTATGCCTCCGTCCAACGGGAAAGAGCACAAACAACTACGAGAACATATTTAAATCCTCGACATCGTTCCATCTGGATATAATCCATCTGGAGGACTTCAAAAGGGTGATCAGGAGGCTGAAATCCACCCTGCTCTACGGGAATGCTTTTACCTGGGTTAAACTGACAACAGATCATACAGGTACGAACTTTTTGTTTGGCTGCTGCTCGTAAATGCTTGTTGAACCAGATATGTTGAATGCTGTCTAGCATAGCTTTCTCTCCTAGATGCGCTGGACTATGGACAGTGTTAATAATGACTTGGACCATTGAATCAGGAAGGAACCACACAGACTTTTCCTTCATCAACCATCCTTGATCCGTTTGGATCCCTCCTAATTCAGTCCATTTCCTTATTTCTTCTGGTGTAGCGTGTGTCTGTATATCAATTACGTCAAGAGTAGGATCTTTAACCGTCATACAATGTGTTGGCGTCGGAACTATTGTCTTTGTCATGTCGGATGTTTGAGTTTGAGCAGTCTGTTTAGCTGTTCTGTCAGCTAGATCATTGCCTTGAGAAATGATATCAGTAACTTTCGTATGAGCTTTACATTTCATAATTGATATTGCAGTGGGTAGATGTATTGCATCTAATAAAGCATGAATGAGGGGTCCGTGCTGAATGTGGGCACCGTGAGAAGTTAAATAGCCTCTCTCTCGCCACAGCACGCCGAAGTCATGTACGACTCCGAATGCATAACGTGAATCAGTGTATATGTTGACTTTTTTATTTATGGCTTGAATACAGGCTTGTGTCAGAGCGACGAGCTCTGCTGCTTGAGCGGACAAGGTATTTATGCAATTTGTTTCGATGATTTCAGTGTCTGTTGTGACTGCATACGCGGCCACTAGTTCTCCTGTACCTTTTCTCATACATGAACCATCTACATACAACGTCAGGTCTGGGTCTGACAATGGGACATCTGTCAAGTCTTGTCTGGGTTTCGTCGTGATTGTAATAACGTCAATGCAGTCATGAGCTAGTGGGTCTGTTCCATTTACAGGTAAAAGTGTGGCAGGATTCAATGTGTTACAGCGTCTTATTTCTATATGTGGCTGAAACAAGGTTAACTCGTACCCTGTAAGTCGCGCTATAGTCAAGTGTTGTGTTTGCGTTCTATTCACAAGAACCTCTACTGCATGTGGTACTTGAACTGTCAATGGATGTCCTAACACTATGGCATCGCTTTGTCTGATTGCTAAAGCTGTCGCTGCCACTGATTTCAGACACGCAGGCAAAGCCTGAGCTACGGGATCTAATGTACTAGAAAAATAAGCACACGGTTTGTGTGATCCTGCTTGTTCCTGTGTGAGTACTGACAAAGCAGTACCTTCGCGTTCTGTACCAAAGAGTGTAAACTGTTTACTGTAACATGGCGTTGCTAAGACAGGTGCTTGACATAAAGCTTTCTTTAAGCTTTCAAAAGCTTGTGCATGTTCCTGAGTCCAAGGGAGAACAGTCGATGTGGCTGCCTCCTGTGTTGTCAACTGAATGAGTGGTTTTGCTAGAAATGCATACTGAGGGATCCACTGCCTACAATATGAAGTGAGGCCTATGAAAGCCCGTACCTCCTTTTGTGTCTTGGGTATTGGCATGTTAGCTATTAACTGAATGCGGTCGGGTGTAAGCTGCCTTCCCTCCTTGGACAGCGAGTGTCCAAGATAAACAACTCGCTGGACTCAGAATTGCAGCTTAGAAGGGGACACCTTGTGCCCCTTTTCGGCTAGGAATTGTAAAACTGTCAGTGATGCTTTCTCACATTCGGGTTCGCTTCTCGCGGTGATCAGTAGATCATCGACATATTGAAGCAAAGCAGTGTTAACTGGCATGTGGATACTGTCGAGTTCTCGTTTCAGTGCTTGGCTATAGATGCTGGGGCTTTCTGTAAATCCTTGAGGTGCGCGTGAGAATTTAAAGCTACGTCCATTTAAACTAAATCCGAACAAATATTGGCTTTCCGGATCTATTGGGACGCTGAAAAAGGCATTTCTGAGATCAATTACAGTAAAGAATGTTGCTTCGGAATCAATAGCTGTCAGTAATGATGAGATATCGGGGACCACAGGGAATTGTGGCACAATGCATTTGTTCAATTCGCGCACATCAATAACCAATCGATATACTGGCGGGGCCTTCGGATCTGTTCGTTTCGGAATTATCGGTGAATTACATACATTGGAGTCTGTTTCCACAACCACTCCTTGGGCAATGAGTTCGTCAATGATTTGTAGTAAAGCCACTACAGCATCTGGGGGTAACTTGTATTGTCGCATTCGTGGTAGTACCACTCCTGCCTTTAGTGTAACTCGATATGGTGTAATATTCATGCAACCAACATCAGTAGGGCCTTGTGCCCATAGATGTGTAGGTAAAGTCTGCAGTCGGGGATCCATGTCTCTAGACACATAATGACCTTTGAAATCACGTAAAAACAATCTTACTCCTTCCGGAGAACAACATATTATAGCTCCTAGAGCTTTCAGTGTTTTTATTCCTAACAAGTTTTCTGGACATGATTTAGTAAGCAATAAATCTGTAGTTCGGGTCAAAGGTCCTATCGTAAGTGGAAGAGGCTGTGATACTTCATTAACAATAGGTTTTCCTGAAAAACCAAGGGAAATATTCTGTGAGCCTGAGAGGGGTGCCCCTGGAACTTCACTACGTTTTATGGTTGTTCGACTTGCCCCTGTATCAAGTAAAAATTTTCTATCTTGACCTAATAATTCACTATGTACATAAGGTCCTTCTTGGTCTACAGGGACCTCGATAAGGGGTAAGTCAACTTCCCTCTCTAGGCTGGTTCATGCGTATCGTTGGTAATCAGGATAGTCATACTGTGCGGTCTGGTACAGCTGTCGTGTCGTGGTTTGTGTGGCAGCAGCAGGCAACGCTGGTGCGGCCGGCACAAACTGTATAGACTGTTGTGGAGCTGGCATGGACTGTGCATGCTGCGGTGCTCCTTGTTCATTCTGATCCTGTCTAAGTGGCCGTGGTCTTTCTTTTGTAATACCTGTGGCGATATTACGCTTCAGGACTGGACAATCGTGTACATAATGACCTGGTTGTTTACAATAGTTGCATGTCCCTTTTACAGGTCCTGCTGAATCACCGGAATGTGTCGTACCCTTTTTATGTCCTTCAGCTGGAACTGTCTGGGAGACTAGCATTTTCATTTTCGTGTCTTTCATGCGTCTTTGTTCATGTTCTTGTTCTTCTCTAATTCTATTGTAATGGTACTGTAACATTTGTAACATTTGTGATGGGGTATTACCTTGCCAGGTACTCTCGAATTTTAATACTCTATTCTTCACTTGGGGCAAGGAATTTTCCACTAATTTTGTCACAAACAGATGTGGGTATGACTCGCTACTTGCTTTTATACCACTATTTATACCAAAACATTTTTCGAATCGGGCATAGAAATCACTAGTGTCTTCATCTTGCTTTTGTTTACAGGCTGAGATTGCACCCCAGTCTTCCTTTTTCGTGGTTAATAAACGTGGCAGTACCTGTACTAGTAAACCTGGTAGTGCTTTAGTTTTGTCCCCAAGCCCCGAACCTGGACCTCGGGCCTTCTCTTCATTTTCTAATGCTGTCCAGTCTATCTTTTGGTCTCCCACCTCCCACTCTTTTTCCTTGAGTTTTTCATAAATGCCAGCAGGCATCAATACCTTTAATATGGTCATAATGTCGGGATAGGTATACTCTCCCATGAGTAACATGTCTTTAATTTCTCGGTGGAAACCCGCTGGGTCTTTGTCATGACTGGGTACCACTTTCTTCATTTCTAACAATTCTATTTTTGATATGGGCGTATATACATATACACGTTTAAACTGATTGTCCTCGCCTTTTATTGGGTGTACTTCTCGTAAGGGATTCTGTCTGTCCATGTAATACGTGGTTCTTTCCTTGATGGGCAATGAGACATGTTCTGGGCATACAAAAAGAATGTACTGCTTTCTTGATTCTAGTATTTCCTTAATTAACTTAGTACCTGAACCTTTCCATCTATTCGTGAGTAATTCAGTCAATATATCAGGTAAGGGACCAGGATCTGAATGTTGGCTTTTATATAGTATAAGAAGTTGTTGAATCATATAAATCCCAGCTAAACGCTGTTCATCTGGGGTGAGATTCAAAAATGTGTGTGCTACTGTATCATCATCATATTTTCCGGGACTGTCAACCCATTGAACGGCTGACCTGGCTAATTCTTGTTCATCCATAGAATCGAGAAAATGATAACCCCTTCGTTCTCGCAGTAATTTGTCAGCGGCTTGGAACGAATGCTCGGGGGACCTCATATTTATTATAGGTGTTTGGAAATTCCTGTTAGTATCTGGGCGTATCGGACGTATCGGGTCAGTAAGACATCTAGTACTATTACAAGATCTTCCTCTACCTACATAGGCTATGGTTTCTGACTGTCCTGTGGGCAGTCCTGATCCTTCTTCCTCACTTTGTTCGAACTGGTCTACCGCTAATCTTTCTTCGTGTAAGCGTTCTATTTCTTTACGGATCTTTCTGCACATGGCTATTATACAGTTTTGCTTATCATGTCTCCCTTCTGATATATTCTGGCTCCATCTGGTAAGAATCTGCATTGCTTCCGGGTCTACCCCAGGTCGGTCTTGATTTCTGATCACACAATTTATGAGAAAACGTAACAGTTCCCCCTGTATCTCCACTTTCTGGTATTCCATAGCTCTGTTAATACTTTCAGAATCTCGTCCTGTTTGGACAAAATGATATATATTATCTAGATGCATAGTCATTCCTGGTAACTTCCCTAAATACACCGCGGCTCGTCTGATACGTAATGATGCCAGGGTCATTTCGTCCTCTTTTCCGGGCACAGGGTCATATCTACAATCTATAAGAAGTTCCTTAAGCGTACGGGCATTTATGAGTTTGGGGGTACGTGAATGTGCTGACTCTTGAAAAGTAAGTTTATTTATTCTGGGTGGCGTAGAAAAAATGTTGGTAGCCCCTCCCGTAGCCCCGTCTGGGGTATCGGGCGTGAAAGGATTCGTTGAACGTGATACAGCAACTATAGGTGTGGACACAGCCATAGAAGTAGCTGTAGGAACAGATGAGGAAACAGATGTGCTTGCCGGAACTTGTGTCAGGATTTGGTGCTGTAGAGATACAGATACAGGATCTTGGCGTTGAACCTCCCCGGCCGACGGTCTATGTGGGGCGGGGTTAGCATACTCGGGAGCTGCGTCATCTAGATATGAGGAAAGAAAAACATCTTCTGCGGTTCTAGGATGCCCCTTAGGATGTACTTTTATTGGAAATAATGGGGGTGGCAAGTCTTTTGGTATCCCCGCAGTAGCCTTAGGCAATCCCTCGGCCAGAAGGGGATACATACCCTTCATAAGGGCATGTCTTTGTCTGTCTACTTGTTCTGATTTCACTCGTGTACCTTCTTCAATTAATAGATTTTCTCGGACTTCATTTGAATTCTCTTTACTCTTCTCTTCCTGTCTACGTGCTTTTTCTGTACGTCTATACGATTCTTTACGCCATAATTCAATGGCGTCTTTCTGTGATTGTCTAGCTTTCTTTTTCCATAATTCTTCCTCTACTTTCACGATGCACTCTGCATCCCAGGTCCCAGCTGCGGGCCACCTCTGACTTTCTGGTAATTCCTTAGTGTAGTCTACCCATAAATCAAGAAATAATATAGCATCTAAGCCATGTTTATGATACATGAAGTACCCTGGAGTGTCCCTAGGAGGAATGGGAACAGCTTCTTCGAGTACCCCTTTTCTAGTTGTGATCTGTCTTAATTTCGAAAAGAGCGGCATATTGAGAACTGATTTGATACTTGATTTTGAACAAACTTAATACATTAAACACAATAATGAACAGTCATTCACACCACAATATGCAGAACGTTATTAAAACATTTAACATTTAACATTTAACTGAGCAACAATGATGATGACGATCTAAGGAAAACTTAATCACTAAACATAATACTCGACTCGAACTGAATTATTCTGAATTTATATACTTGATATACTAGATATACTGCTAAACAGTACAGATACACTGCTGAAACAGTGCAGACCGGATTTGTGTACCCAAACCCGTCTGGACCGGCACAACTTATGTGCACGCCAGAACGCCTCCCCGGCAATGGTACTCACCGGGTAGCTCGGAACGGAAGGCCTCGGGAACTGAACTGAACTTGAACCGGACTGGACTCGACTCGAACACTTCGGAAACTGGACTCGACTTAGGACTTCGGAAACTGGTGGGCCTCTGTATACCTCGGATCTTGCTCTCTCAGCTAGGCTCTGGTCGGGATACTTCGCACTTCTCACCGCCTCGTCTGGGTGTTGATCGCAGCCTCAGTCGCCCCCGCTTGACCGGAGGGAGATACAGGAAATCCTGCTGGTACGCGTTGTTGTCCGTCCAGCTGTGGCAGGAGACCGGGCCTGCAACGCACCACCGGCGCGTGAGATGAGAAAGTGTCCCTATTCGGGCGCCATTCATGTGGTAAATAATTTAATTACCGGGACTTAATTTGATACAGAAACATAATAAAATAGCTCAGTAAATAAGAGGCAGAATCCGTGGTATTAGAGGTTCGGAATGGGCTTTATTCCAATGGTCGATTATAATCGGTTGCTCCAGGTTCCATCACCACGAAGGTTCAGGAAGTGAAGTACATACGTTATTGACAATCAATTACTTTTATACAATAGGCATTACAGTGAAGCAAATACAAGAGGCGTAACAATTGATAGTGGTGATAATATATTCGTGCGTAGCAAAAATAGGCGTAACTGGGAGTGATGAAAGAACGTCATCAGATGTGATGTCATAAGAGGGTGGTTACATGAAAGAATTTCGCAATGTCAGCAGAAATACTTGGCAGAAATGCGCGCGCAGCAGTATGACGTGTGATTGACGTGCGACTAGGGGGTGAAGGGGACTTGATATTTAGCTCTACATGTGGCGACAGAAGTCTGGAGGGTCAAGTCAACCTAATCCCAAATCATATCTAACATCCTATGTTTAAAGAACTAAGTTATCCAAAAGAGAGGTCTCTTAGAGTAGAATCTTATTCTATACTGACTATACTGACTGTTAGTGCGTGTACAAGCGTCTAAGTGTCTATACTAGATGCGAGGGCGGAAATCTTCCATAGTAACAGGGCTATGAATTACTTGCATGAAGACAGAGAAGCCGGGCCTTTGCTCGGTAGCTGGCAGAATGTTTACTTAAACTACTAGACAGGAATGCATTGGGCAGGGATCGGAGCAGATAATTTCGAAGGTGAAATACAGTTCTTGGCAGGCAGCAAGCTGATGTCAGGCATCGTGAGCCGCGCAGGGAATGAGACAAAGTTCATGGTCACAGATGCAGGCTCAGACTGGAGCTTCAGAGACAGAAAGCAAGAAAAGCTTGATGACAGAATCAGGGCCTACTTGCCTGGACTGTAAAAATGACATAAGTGAACCATATAAAGGCGGTGGCCTTTTGTACTTAGGAATGGAATATCCGGCCCATTCATGGCGGATCTGAAAGAGGACATGTTAACGGTGGACGCACATGTATTTGCGTCTTCATAACTGGAACTGGAGGGAACATACATGTACTTGTAACATGCACATAGAACCGTTGGGGTCCAAGATAGGGGACATAACTGATCAGAAAAATCCATATTTCCACAGATTGAAGGGAAATTATTTCCCCAACTTAAAACGCGCCATAGGGCGTGTTTGCACACGTCACCTCAGGCCCCGTCCCCTCCCTTCCCCACTGTGTTAACACGCCCTGTGGCCGTTTTTTAAGTTGGGAGATTAAGTCCCCTTGAATCCTGAGGATCCCTAGGGGCAAAATAGCCCATTAGGTACGCCCAGTAAGCGCCATTGCAGAGAGGTATAAAAAGGGACACGCCCTGCACCACCTCTCTGCAACGCAGAGCAGTGGCGCTTACTGGAAGCACCTGGTGGGCTAGTTGGCCCCCAGGGTCCCTCAGGATTGAAAGGGAATTATTTCCCCAACTTAAAACGCGCCACAGGGCATGTTTGCACACGTCACCTCAGGCCCCGTCCCCTCCCTTCACCACTGTGTAAACGCGCCCTGTGGCAGTTCTGAGTTGAGAGATTAAGTCCCCTTGAATCCTAAGGTCAAACTAGCCCATAGGTACCTCCAGTAAGCGCCATAGAGCTGCGTTGCATAGAGGTGTAAAAAGGGGCGTGGCCTCAGCACACCTGTCTGCAACGCAGCTCCCTGGCGCATACTGGAGATACCTGTTGGGCTAGTTGGCCCTCAGGGACCCTCAGTATTGAAGGGGAATTAATTACCCAACTTACAACTGGCCAGGGGGCGCGTTTGCAAGTGCTGCAAGGAGGGGGCGTGGCCTCCGGCGCGATGCCGGTCTTTTATTTATTTTATTTTTTTAAGGAGGACGGCTGTGTGGCCCCCCTTCTTTTTCTAATTTACTGGCCCTGGGGACCCCATCCCCCAGGGCCTGCACCCTAATTTGTTTTGTTGAAAAAAATAAATTTGGCCCTCCCAAGGCCTTAATCGGCCCCGGGGACCCCAACCCCCAGGTCATGGCCTTTTTTAAAAAAAAAATCTTTAGGAGGGGGCTGCGTTGCCCCCCTCCTCAGGCCACTTATGGCCCCGGGGACCCCCTCCCCCGGGGCCGGCCTTTGTTTTTTGTTATTTAAAAAAATATATATTTATAGAAACACCTAAGACATGCTGGACAAACCGTATGTACCTATCACCATGACGATTTGCGTGATATTCATTAAAAGGCGACTGTGCATAGAATGAATCCACATGGAATGTATTTACACCGCTAGTGAAGCTCTGACGTGTCGGATGCCCTACCGTGCCTAATCCCGGCGCCCCCGCCGGTGGGTACTCTCCAAGTAGACACCCTTGTTGTTTATTTATACAAACATGGGTAGCTATTGACGGGCACATTTAATATACAGGCACACCAAGCCATTCAAAGGGGATTCGACAAAAATTTGACCAAACTATGCAAGAAACCCCCCTCATGGTTAAAAAAAATACACATCCACCGCCGGATGTGTAATACTTTTTATTTTACTCTCTGGAAAGCAGACGAACCTCACTTGAGAGTCACAGCGTGCTCCGGGCTGAGCCCAATGCTGTGTTACACCCACCAGTGCCCGCCGGGTGCCTCAAACCTCTGTGTTGTATTCCACCAGCTAGTGCGTATGCTATGACACTCTAGCCCATGTGCACTGTAACACCACCCCGTGAATATGTCATGCCACACTTGCCTTCGCACGGGTTATATTGCCCCATCTAACGTGCCTTCCTCGATGCCTATGTTATAACGCACAGCGCTATGCCATACATATTACAATCTGGGATCCATATCTTTGTCACAGTGCATATGCAATGTTACACTCCCCAGCACATATTTTATATTACAACTTTAGAGACTAGTTAGGTTACACAACACTGTCCTGTGCATATTACACTCCAAGGCGCATATCGCATAGCACGCGCTAGTGCCTGTGCTATCTCGCGCTCTCCAATGAATCTGTCATTGCGCACAATGTATTGCATATTATATTTCACGCCCCGGTTCATCTTATATCACACTTTTTGGTGCATAGTTTATACCATATACTATATCTAGTTTTCATTTTCAATCGTGCTCTCAGGACTATGTTCTATGTAACACTGAGTCCACCTACCCTTTTCACGGGCATTACATTTTGCGATGGGGTTGGAGGGTCAGGGGGTGTTTCTGCCAAGTGAGCCCTGATTCACAGTCACAAACGTCTTCTTCTTCCTGAATAAAAGTGAGATTATGCTGCATACTTGTTCATATTTTAAGTAGTTCGCACAGACACACATTTTAAAAACAATAAAGTTCCTAATACCCACCTTCTCTGAACAGTTAGCTTGCTGCCCCATCCACCTCCTCCCTATCATCTGTTGTCTGAATCCATGGACTAGCCTCCTCCCTACTGCCATGCATGGTCTGATGTGCTGCCACTGCCCTCCATTTAGCATGATGTACCAGTCCACTCCTCCTGCCCTCCATTGCCCAATTCTATGGCCCATCATTGACCTCCTGCTTAGCCTCTGTGCTTAGCTTGCTGCCCCTATTCTCCTTCCCCCTGCCCTCCGATGTCTTTGTGCATGCCCCTGCTCCATCCTTTTTGCCCACCATGTTCCATGGTCCTGCCACTCCTATCTACTTTGAGTGTTCTGTTGAGCTGCCACTCCCCTCCCACCTGCCTAGCATTGTCAGATGACTGTAACCTGTCCCTGCCCCCTCCACCCTGCCTGTCCACATGCCATGCCCCTATCCCCTTTCTCCTGTCCTCCATGGTCCATTTTACTGCCACACCCTTCTGCCCTCCCTGGTCTGTTGTGCTGCAACTGCTCCTCCTGCCTGCCCCGCACGGTCTGTTGCGAGGCCCCTTCCCCTGAACTCTCTTGTCTGTGCCCAGGTCCTGACCCTCCCTTCTATCCTCCATGGTGATTTGTGTATGCCCCAGCACCCTCCTTCTTGCCCATCATAGCCATTGTGCTGCCACTAACCCTCCTGCTTGCCATGCATGGTCTTCTGTGCTGCCATGGCCCCTCCCATCTTCCCTGTGTGGTCAGCTAGCTGCCCCTTACCCCCTACCACCTTCCCTCCATGGTCTGTGTGTATGCCATCATAGTCTCATTGTTGCTCTCCATGGTGTGTCTTGTTTCTAGTGTCCATCCTGCCTGACCTCCATGGTCATCTTGCTGCTCCTGCCCTGCCCCCTTGCCTCCAGCCCTCTGTTTCCATGTGCAGACCCCTATTCCCTCCCTCCTGGTTTGTCTGTTCCATTGTAATGCCCCTGATCCGTCCCTCCTGCCCTTTATGGTCTGTTATGCTGCAGCTTTCTCTCCTGCCTACCATGATCCAATGTACCATACTTGCAAACATTTTGAACTTGGTAAGAGGGAGATTTTTAAAACAAAATGGGGTATTGATTTTCCCCTTTGAGTTACATTGAAAAAGAGGAGATTGTAGACAGGAGACCGAACAAATAAAGCCCATTTGAGCTTAAAAACATTGGACGTTTCATGGCTGAAACGGGTCTGTTGGCATGTATGGTTGTATTACCACTGCCTCTTCCTTCTGCCCACAATGGTCTATTATATTGCCACAGCCTCTCTTGCCAGTCCTGTATTGTTGGTTTGTTGCCCCTGCCCCCCTTTCCACTGCCCTCCATAGTCTGTTGTGCTGCCACTGCCCTTCCTGCCTGCCCAGTGTGGTAAAATTGTTGCCTCTGCACTCGCCTACCTGCCTTCAATTTTCAGAGTCCGTGCCCCTGGCCTCTGCCTCTCAACAGTATCCCAATGAACAACTAGATTGCTAACATTCTATATTTATTACAAAAGTGTGGAACGCCTGACGTCATCTTGATGTAATCAAAACTGTAATAACTAGAGTATTTCCTTTAGAAATTACATATATGAGAGGGTCTTATTTGCATCAGTATGGTTAGTGCTCTAAAAAACTAAAATGAGGACATATTTTCTGAGTTTTCAAATAGCGACAAAGAACTTTTAAATTATTTGTAATCTTTATGTTTTTTTATCCAGTTGACCACTTGATTAAATGTTGCACCTAGGGGAGAGGATGTGGTGTTACTTCCAGAGCTGCAGACTTTGCAACTGGGGAACCAGGTTGGAGTTTCTGCTTCAGCTCAACATTCTGTGATTCTGGTCAAATCACTTAATCTCCCCATGTCTACAACCAAAATGAATTTGATCTTGTGTGATGTAACCAATGCTCATGTAAAGCACTCTAATACCTGACAAGTCTGCACTATATAAAACTGCAAATACACAAAAAAAATAAGTGTTTTGCACACTTCTGTCATTGGGCTACATGCGGGCTACATCTGGGTGATATTTGCGCTGCATTTGGGCTCTTTTGTCTCTGGTGGCCATCTTGGGAGATTTATTTGTTATGAAGTTTCCTAATTTCCACATTTACTGCAGTCTCCTCAGTAGGAAATGCTTTGTTTTTTACTTTGATTCCATCAAGAAGGTATTCAGATATGTCACACATTTGCCATAAATTCTGAATGTTAGCACTCTATTTGCTCATTAGATCACTGTACTAAAGCTACTGCTCACCACGGAAGTCTGAGATCACTGTAGTAAAGCTACTGCTCACCACGGAAGTCTGCTGCTGGTATTAAAAGTGCATGTTTCAGTCTGCATATCAGAATTTTTTAATGAAATAGAAGAGGATTTGAGAAGTCACTCAAAATGTGCCTTAATTTTTCTTTCTTCAGCACTAATCATAATTTCTATGGCAAAATGAACCCCCTCGTGTTCCTTTTTAAATTAAATGTTTTAAGTGTTACCAGTTTATTCCAATCAAGATGGCTTCAGGTGTGCCATACTTTTGTCATAAGTAAGACAGTAAGCGCTCTAGTTGTTCTTAAGAACACTCTGGGACATTCTGTCATTGGGCTATACTTGGGCTACATCTGGGTGATATTTGGGCTACATTTGGGCTCTTTTGTCTCTGGTGGCCATCTTGGGAGATGTATTTGTTATGAAGTTTCCTAATTTCCTCATTTACTGCAGTCTCCTCAGTGGGAATACTCTCAGTTTTTAATTTTGGTTCCATCAAGAAGGCATTCAGATGTGTCACACATTTGCCATAAATTCTGAATGTTAGCACTCTAGTTGCTCATTAGATCACTGTAGTAAAACTACTGCTCACCAGGGAAGTCTGCTGCTGGGATTCAAAGTGCATGTTTCAGTCTGCATGTCAGAATTTGTTTATGAAATAGAAGAGGATTTGAGAAGTCAAAATGTACCCTAATTTTTCTTTCTGCAGAACTAATCATAATTTCTATGGCAAAATGAACCCCCTCATTTTGTTCCTTTGTAAATTAAATGTTTTAAGTGTTACCACTTTATTCCAATCAAGATGGCTTCAGGTGTGCCATACTTTTGTCATAAGTAAGACTGTTAGCACTCTAGTTGTTCTTTAGAACACTCTGGGAAGCTGCAGTAGAACACAAAGGAATCAACTGACAGTCTCTGCCCTTGTTGGATGTACATGTTTTACTGAGAATGTCAGACTTCATTCTCACATGACTGAGAAAGATAATGTGAATTTACAGAAAATATGCTCTCAGTTTAGCTTATAGATCACCTTCCAAACCTCTGTGGGAAAAGCATGAGAAAATAGTTTTCTCTCAAACATGATTCATGATATCACAGCAGAAGGCTTTTTCACATGGTAAAATCCCCTTAGAACACACCACGATTCCTAAAATGAGTATGGTACCATCAACAAATGATTTATATTGTAACTAAAGTCTTAAAACCTTCTATTAACTGCAATGCTTTTTAATGAGGTGCTATCATGTATATTGGTCCCAAGATGGCTGCCAACACTTCTTGGATGAAGTGCTGACAGCCAATCAGATCTCACGATGAGATGTGTGGTTAGGCTCCGCCCAGATATATATGTGATTTTACTTTTGATTTTCTCAGGAACTACTGAACGGATTTACACCATTTAAGCAAAAGGCACGAGTCTGAACTGAGGACTACCTCTTTGCCAAATTTGGTGTAATTCCGTTCAGCACTTCGGGCTGTAGCTGCGTCAACAGGTCCTATGGGAAAATGCATGGGGAAAACGCATTTTGGGACCCCCCTTTTTTCTCGGCCCCCGCTTGACGAATCACCGTGAAATTTTCAGGATAGGAGCGGACAGGAGCTGGCCAAAGGTTTGGAAACTTTCGCGAAGATTCATCTATCGACGCCAACGTTATTCCAAATAGAATGTTGCGCATTTCCTATGGATAATAGGTCCTAACTATAACTACCTACTGGCGACTGCCAGTAGGTAATATATATATATATATATATATATTTATTAATATATTCTATTAAATAATGTGGGGCTCAAGGAGGATCCCTGAGGGACTCCGCAGCTGATCGCTAGGGCTCTAGAGGTTGATTCCCCTGAGAAGACCTGGAAGGTTCTAGTCTCTAAGTAGGATTGGATACATTTAAGTGCCTCACCTGAGACACCTCTTCTCCTGGGTCTCTCCAATAGGATATTGAAACTCACAGTATTGAAGGCTGAACTCAGATCTAGGAGGATGATGGCCACTGCTCCCCCTTGATCGAGGATCAATTTAGATTCCTCCACTACGGCGAGCAGGGCAGTTTCAGTGCCGTGTAGAGGCCGGAAGCCTGTTTGTGTGGGATGTAAAAGGTCGTGGGTTTCCAGAAATTCTGAGATGGTTGAGTTCACATGCTTTTATAGGGCCTTGATGATCACTGGGAGGAGGGATATTGGGCGGTAATTACCCAGGTCGTCCGGGTTGGTTTTTTTTGTAGAGCCCTCACCATGGCATGCTTACAGGGTGCCGGGACTGAACCGATAGCCATAGACTGATTCATTATTTCGAGCATGTGGGGAAATATCACTTTTCCTGCTTTGCATAGTATGTGGGGGCGGAGCTGGATCTAGAGGGAAGCCTGATTTTATTTGCAGGAGAATAACCTGGCTAGATTCAAAGGGGGAAGTATATTGAGCGCATGGTCTGGGCTGGGCGGGAGCTTATCCGTTACAAGGAGGTCACTAGGGCGGGGTGGACTAGGGAAGACGGATTAAATGTTTTTAGTTTTTCCTGGAAAGAAGTCCGCTAGTTCATCACATCGCTCAGGGGAGACCACAAGAGAGGCTTCTGGTCTTGGGAATTCTAAAAGTTCCTTCGCGACGCGGAAAATCTCTCTGGGGGTGTTAGCTGCTAAATTAATTCTCTCTTCATAGTATACTGCCTGGGCGATTTTTATTTCACTTTGATAGTGTTTTATGGCTTCTCTGTATTTCTGTTTGCTAATGACGTTACAGTCTTTCCTCCACTTTCTCTCCAATCTTTTACAATCCTGTTTGAATGATCGAAGTTTTAGGGGAGTACCAGTGTGAGAGTTTCACTCTCACTTTATGGCGGGGTTTGATTGGGACGACCATGTCCAATGATGTCTTGATCCAGGTGGTGAAGTTATCTGCGGCTGAGGTGGTACATTGTGTATCAGGGGGAAAGGGTGGGAAGTTAACGTAAATGGGAATCAGGAAATGATCGGTCCATGGCAGAGGGGTGGGATCACCTACCGATAATTTGTTATTATTATTAAATACTGGATGGAGCGTGTGGCACAGTTTATGGGCGGGCCTGTGGCTTTTTGCCGAAGTTGAGTTGCAATAGGTCCTTAGTCAATTCTGATGCGTCAGCCTTATTAAAAAGTTATTGAAATGGAGGTTAAAATCCCCCAAGATAGCATTGAGCTTAGGAGGTATGGTATCAGCTACTAAGGCCGTGATTTTGGGAGGACAAGGGTCACAGGGAGAACCAGGTTTAGCTGATTTGAGCAATTCTGCAACCCTCTCAATTGAGGGTGGAGAGAAGTAACGAAGGGTACTATTTAACAGTTGGCAAGGAGGGACCTGATGGTCCGATGAAATAGACAGCAGTGAGGAGGAAAAATTAGTAAAAACACTTTCAACTTTCACCCGGAGTACTTCCACCACTGAGTCATAGAAGGATTGGCTATAATCAGTACAGTTGTTGATGGTACGGGTGGTTATTTCTGTACTGTCGTAAAGAGCTCTTTAGCGGAATTGGAAGCTTCTTCCACCTTAGTGGTAAAGAAGGCTGACTTTTCCTGAATTATCAGGCTTTCAAACTTGGCTACACATTTTTTTTTATCAATGAGTTTCTCCTCCTCTGAATAATTAGTTCTCCATTTTTTTCCTGTCTAACACAATGCTGGTCTAAGTTTAACTGAGAACCAGGGGGCAAATGTTTTCTCTCTCTTTATTTGTGTCATTTCCCTGTGATCTGACCACAGAAGTGGCAAAATGGTGACAATTCCCAGAGAAGGACAATTGGAAAAAATTCCATCTAGAGTGTGATCCCGCTTGATGCGTGGGCCCTGCCACCCTCTGGGTTAGGCCCAGAGCCTGAGGAATCTGCAGCTAGCATTATCCAAAGGAAATAACTTTTGTTTCTCATTGTTCGTAAGTCATAGCACTCATACCTGTGCTTCATGCAAACAGCACTCTATGAGTGTCATAAATAACTATGCACTAACTTCTGGGAGAGGTACACCATCTCTAAAGGCAGGCCCTACATACCTCACTTAATTCCTATGATCAGATTGTGATCCTGTATTGGTCTGTAGCCATGCCAGGACTTTATTCCACAAGGCATCTTGAGGTCCCCATGCACCGCTGGTGATGGCATAGCGACTACCGTGGCAGATCCTTTTCTTGCACATTGGATTGTGTGTAGGAGGCATGTGGGCTTTTTATGAACAGGAGTGCCTACAGTTGGTGCATTTTGGTCGTTCTTTAGTGGCCTATCACCAACAAACCTCAAACCTCCTTTTTGTGTGGCAGTGGACACTGCTTTTTTTAAACTGGTCATCAGTGACGGACACTGAACACTCAGTTGTTCCACTATCTGTGGCTGATTCCTAATAGCAGCCAGAGGAATTTTTGTACGTTTCTGCATCGGCTGATTAACTACCAACATTGCTCAGTGGGTTGTAGATGGTTAGAGGGGCCAAGATATTTTCTTTATTAACTAAATTATCCATACCTTTTTATTTTGCTGCACCTGCTGTTCTTCATTTCGCACTGCACTCCACCCCTCTTTTTTGCTTTTGTTTCTATTTCTTTACCACAATCAACTTCCTCCTTCACACTGAGCTAACATGAAACTGCATGGAATTTGCTTTGGAGGAGGGTGTTTAATCACCCAGTGAGGTTGACCCTATCCCATTTTACTGGTGTACACTTCCTGCAACCTCAGGAGAAAATTGTATGGTCTCTTGTTGCTTCCCAGCATAGGCCTTGGCCTGGAGCTCCTGAGAAACGGCAGCATTTGGTATTTCTAACAAATCTTTTTTGCTACTAGCTTGACTGTTTTCATAATTATCTAGTACATGGTTTTTGGGCTACCTGAATCAGCCCACTAGGCATGAAAGTGGTCATTGCTTTCTTTAGTATATCCAGCTTCAAATTGGTTTGAGATTGATGTTTGCCTCTTCAAACAAACAAATGGTCTTGCTGGAATCTTTCCTTCTACTATACCACATAAGTTCCACTCATATTGGACAAAGCAGAAGAATTCCAGAGAGAAAAAGCTGAAATGTGTTGCAGGAAATTTGTCTTTTCTGCAGGGTCACCCCGGATTCTTTGCTGTCTGCTGAACCCTACATTTTTGGCTAGTTTTAGAACTCTGTGTACTTTACCACGGCTAACCTGTGATAAATGTGGTGAAAAGAGCATACCCCTAATTGGCATATTTAACTTACCTATAAGTCTCTAGTTTCTGGTACAAAGTGTACCCAGGACCTGTGAGTTAAATGTCACTAGTGGACTGCCTTACTTATTGGTCGACCCACTACAATGACAGCGTAAACATGACTGCAGGCCTACCATTTGTAGTCTGGCTGCGACAGTTTTAAACTGCAAATTTAACCTGTCAAAATATTCCTTTTTGACATGGCAAAACCCTTCTTTTAAATAATTATAAGTTACACCTAGGTAGGCCTTATTACCCAATACAGCAGGGTGCATGGTATTTAAAAGTAGGCGACGTAGGAATTTACTGTTACAAAAACAACAGGAGGGAACCCCTACCGTGCTTAGCCTATCTCTCTATACCAGCCCAATGTTATGATCCCATGGAATTAAAAGTACTCTCACACACAGAAATTCCAAGAGGCATGCTTCATTATAGAGTCCTCGTCTGGACCAGTCAACCTTGGTAGCCAAGGGAACTCTTTGGTTATTGGATGGGATCCTAGATTTAAAATAGTCTAGGGTTTCCAGAGGGTTAATTTCATTTTCAAAGGTCACCCTGGCAGACATAAAAACAGGTGGAGATGCACTAAGCAAATAAGTACCCTCTGTCACCCCGGGCCATCATACTAATTCCTCACTGGGCTAGTTGGCTTTCATCAGGACCTCACAAGGATACCTGTTAGTATCCTATTTGTCTGATTTCAATTTAGAAACTTCCATTCACCATACTTGTACATGCCATATATTTGGTCCCTATGTGTGCATTTCTTTAGTAGCATCCTGTTTAGTGCTCCATGAGGGTAAGGAGGCAGGTGGACATTGTAGTCAAACTTTCATCAACTTTCATCCTTCCTCAAGATGTGAGAGAAGAAGGCACCAAATAGGTTTACGGCCGGGCAGAGACCTTTGATAAAAATTTGACTACAAGATGCACCTGTCTCCCTACTCTCATAGAGCTCTAAACAGGATGCCTCAAACTCGATTTTAGTGTTACGATTACAATAGTACACTCCCTACACACATGCATAGCTCTTTGAGCCCAAGATAAGTGTGGCCGAAGACTTCTATCTTGAAAATGCCTAAAGTGGGTAGGGCTGGACCTGTGAACTTTTACCCCATTGGTTAGTATATGCCTCAGAGTCATGCACAACCAAGGAGCTTGTGTCAGGCGTAAATGTGGCATCTCCAGGCACCCACTTCAGAGCACTCCAGGACCCGAGAAAGAGCAGAAGAAGACTGGAACTGCTGTCTGTCACCTGAAAGGAGCTGTAAAGGTCTAGAACTGATCTTTCTTTTACCCAGGGCAAGGAAGTGGATTCCAAGGGTCATTATGATGACCTTCTGTAAAATCTACAGGGACATAAACTACAAGAAGCCTTTTCCTGCAACTACCCAGCTGACCATTGGCAACAGGAACTTGACTGGACTGTGCTGCTTGGCCTCTGCCTTACACCCTGCGAGTCTCTAAGTGCCTCACCTGAGGTCCTGGGGGCTTTTAGAAGTGTACTCCTGTGATTGATTGGGATTTAAAGGACTAAAGTCAAAAGATAAAATATTTGACCAATAAAAACTGGCTGGTGTAGCTGACCCGTGCACCATCGCAGCCAGCCTCATATGGCGCCTAGGTTCCGGTCTACCACGACCAGTGACTATCATTGGCACATTGTGCTGTTTGGGGCTATTTCTATGTAAAACCTTTTTTAAATTCATATCTCCAGGTCCTCTTATTGGATTTTTGTCAGTGTGGTATAATTTTGTTTATTACATTTCATTCTCTAATTTGGGTTGGGATTTTTGTTGTTACATTTTTACTTTATACTGTTTTGGCAAAGCATAAATACATTACACATTACAGTTAAGCCTGTCTGCTCTGTGTCATAGCTATCAGGGGGTTGAGCTCAGGTTTATTTAGTTATAATGAGGGTTCACCCTGACAACGGCTGTGATTATTCCTTGAGGTTGGCAGCTGCCCACCCCAAATAATGATGCAATTTCTTACAGGTCACAATTCTGAAACGTCACTATATTGAAAATTCCAGACAATACAAGGGCACTAAAAATAAAGCAGTAATAAAGGCACCACACAAAGCCTTTTTGGCCTTGACTGCACAGTTTGAAGTTAGTTCACCAATGGTTATGAACTCCAAACGAGGAAAATGTGGGTCAGGTAAGACCAAATAAAACAAATGAAGTCCGATCAACACTGAAACAGAATTTACATGGCTGTCTCACTTTCAGCTTCAGAGCACTGAGGCAAGAACTTTGTTTACGTTTACCATGCCAGAAACCGGTCCTAGGAAGCTTGTTTCCGGTCCAGGAAAGACATGGCTTGGCAGTTCGGGCTGGACTGTTCCCATGAGGCACAGGGTCAGACTGATTTGCATATGGCCATGTCTGAACTAGGGTGGCAGAGTGGGCTAAAGAACGGTGATGGATCAAACCCAGATCTGTTGACTGGGTGTGAGTGTTTGATTGGTTCTGATGCTCCGTCCATCACCACCCCCTTTTGTACCACACCACAAGGGACAGCAGGTTAAAAAAGAAAACCTCCATTTCGTCATCATGGAGGAGTTTCCCCAACATCCTACATGAGTCATGTTTCCTGGCTAACTCAAAGGACCTGCAGAGCTGGAGGGAAGGGGAGAGATTGGCAAGTGATAGCTAACAGCTGACACCAACTAGCCGAGATGAATGTCTGATGTCAAGTATCCAGCAACAGATTGGGGAGAAACATTAGGGCTATTTCTACCTTGTGCTAAAAACCCTTCAACAGCACTTCACCACAGTCACCAGCCCAGCAACAGCAAGAAGCTCACACCTACAGCTTTCTATCAGGGTGAGGCTGCAGAAAGCTGCACCTGCATACACATTGAGCTGGTAGACAGACATGGACACCTGACCCATGTCAACCGTTCAGCTCCTCGATACAATTAGCTCCATCTCATTATCCTCGTTTTTAATTTGTTTAACTTGGTAGCTTCCCAGTTTCATTAGGTTTATAGTGTGTATTGGGTGGTTGTGGCCTGGGAGGGAGAACGAGTATGTATCTAGATTTGTAGTTTTGATGGCTTGGTAGTGATGTTAAATGATTTGTATGTGAAGCATTGCTTGGAGAGAGAACAAGAGAATACCACTGAGAGTAGGGGAGAGTTATTCTTACTTGTGTGAGCCAGTGATGGGGGAGAGCAGCTGCATGGAGGACAGCTTTCAGGGGCTACGAGGGTGGAGACTTTGATATTTGCATGGTACCACGCTTTCTGGACTTTCTTCTACATGTACTCCATGAATTCAAGGCAGAAATAGATGTAGAAGCCTAGTCCCTTGATCTGGTAGAGAGTATCCTTACACATTTCCCATTGCTAAGGCCAGGTGTTTCTGGCTTCAAGTAATATTTCAGTGGGGGTCCACATAAGTCAAAAGCTTAAGAACTGCTGCACAAGAAGATAATTGTATTTGATAACAGAATCGGTCAATGAAATATAATGCAACTCACAAGGAGGTAGAAAGGCAAACCTATGAACACAGAGAGAAAATATAGGTATAAAAGGGAGATAGTAAGAGACAAAGGATTGAAGAGAAAAACAGACTATGACTGGAAGGGAGACATTTCCGAGATAAATTTTAGGAACTTGAATCCTCACCTGAGACTGATCAGCCTCATCCACGCTCTGAGAGGCTGAGCTGTTCAAATCCGGTGTTGTAGTTTCCCCTTGTCCTGCTCCTCTTCCTCTGTCGCCAGAGCCCATTGGGCTGTACCTGCTGCCTTTTTCACCTGCTGCCCCGGGATCCAAGATGGGCTCTGCAACATAGGAGAGAGGACAAAAGACACATCCCTATAGGAACATTTGTAAAAGAAAAATCGATTTTCATAAATAAGACAAAGAAATGTTCTTAACTACAACAATGATTTTACTTCATGAACATCCTCCACATATATGATACATTTTTGGCACTGGAATTGTAGAGTGGTTCAAGTAAAACTGTAGGTTTGGATGCATTTGGAGGGGCACCGGGGTGGTTGAATGGAAGGCAAAAGCAGTTGTTAATGGGATGTTCAGACAGCCAGCTTCTGAGAAGGTGATCAGGTGTAAGCTTTATATTTGCATGAGGTATTCAGAGGGATCAACGACTGGAATGTAGTTTTTGCTTAGGACTAATCATTGCAACAGCTGAATTTGTTCTGGAGGAGCATTTTTATGAGCAGAACAGGCGTCTCTGCTAGGTGTATCGCAGACAAACTACCAACATGACTGTAAAGTTTCATACTGTTTGGAACATAGTTAGATTCATGTAGGCATAGGAAAGTAAAAGATATTTGCCTGGCTGTCATTGCTTCACACTCAGTGGGTGCCCCAGGCTTCCAGGGTAAGAGTTACACATTTTGTAACTGAAATGAAGATGCAGCACAGCCTCTGGTCCCTTTACACACCCAGCAGCTGTCAAACCAAAGTGCATTTCAAGTTAAACCCAAGAGATAGGGCAGAGAATATAATGGGCAGTCCATCTGAAGGAGAGAGGATATTGCTAGGACTTGAGTCACTATGGTGAGGAAGATGGTCAAACAGGTTGTGGCTATTAATGGCAGGCAGGCTTATTAACCACAAGAGTCTAGTCAAAAGAATTATATAAGAGCTTAATCAAATGAAGCATCAGATTATGAGCGGACATTCATAGCGCAATGAACACAGAATGCAGGTGGAGCAACTCATGGCTTCAATCAGTTAACTGCCACAGGGACATCAAGCTGAAAAGTGTCAGATGTTGTCCTAATGAGGCACCTTACCAGCAATCATGTAGCACTGTGAAATGTAGGAAACCACCCAATGAGAAATACAGTGGAGGTCAGCATGTCAGAGGATTGAGATCACTTAGCCCTGCCTACATGAAATTTAAGGTAAAAACTAATGCCATTGCTCAAAGCATGTTGGGACCATGTAGGTGCAACGGTCGCCTATGAAGGGCTTTGTCCTTCAGTAAAAATTGTGTAACGCTCAGCTCAGCAAACAATCTCAAGCTTGTTGAATTTAGACATACAATTCACCAAGTCACCATCTAAAGAATACTGGTTCAAAAGTTTATAAGACTAAACTGGAAGGGTCATATAAAGATCTCGTAAAGAATATGGTTTCAAAATTGGAAGGTACCAATTTAACAAACTCCGGAAAAAATTCTTCCTGAAAACCAATTTTCAAAAGAAAAACATTGCAAATTAGAGTTTCAGCTAAGCCCAATAGTGGTCTGGTCAGATCGGCAAGATTCCTGGTGAATCTCTAACCTAACCAGGTTGAAAAAAGACAAGGGCATTTAATAATGCAAAGGACAGCAGGTGCATGTTTTTCATTGAGGCCCAGTGATCTCTTGCATTAGGATGTCAGTAGACTTAGACCTGGGGCCTGCAGGCCAGACATATTGTTTACCTGAAAGGCCTAAATGGCTATAGTAGGTTAAACATTCTGGTAATCCACACCTACACTTTGATATCACAAGCAGTGGTTTAAGTCCAGAGTTTATGGCAAGAGTAGTTCTATTCCATCCAAAAGATTTACGATCTCATTATTAGTGAACTAGGAATTTGCATGGCCACTCCAGGAATTACCAGTTAACGAAGTGCCATTACAAATTGGGCCTTGAGGCTCCATTAACAAATGAGGAATTACTGGAGGGGGCAGAGCTGTAATTGCCGGTGCGATTCCCCCAGTAATTCATCATTTTGTCTGGCCTTTCACCCAGATGTTCCAAGCAGGTGAAATCTTTAGGCTATAGTTAACAGATCTGTTGTGTTCTTCCAGGTATTGCAATTCCAATGTGGACGG
This sequence comes from Triturus cristatus, assembly GCF_964204655.1. Lineage (NCBI taxonomy): Eukaryota > Metazoa > Chordata > Amphibia > Caudata > Salamandridae > Triturus > Triturus cristatus. The sequence goes on from NC_140579.1 coordinate 590,212,995, forward strand.
TGACTGCTGTTGTTTACTTCATCCAAAGTTAGTGGCAGTGATAATGAGCACCTAAGTTTGGCCTCAACTGCCAGAAGAATCCAGTCAGACCCAAACAAAACTGGTTTAGCAAGGGGGGTGAAACCTTGATCAGGGGACAACTTAGGCAGCTTCCACATTTTGACAAATACCTTCTCTAAAATTTGGAAGGGGTTGGGGGGGGGGGGGGGGCACTACAAAAAGGACCAAGCCAGATGATTTCAGGGTTAATGCATCCCTCGGGGTAGAAGATCTATGGCAACAAAGAAGAAGCACACACTTGTGGTTAAACAGAGACAAACTCACCTAATTCAAGTTTTCACCATCTGTCTAAGTACTCGTAGTCCCCACTACATCAGCTGCTGAGATCCACTGGCTTGCACCCAATTCCAAAGATCAGGAGGCAGTGCTAATGCAAGTAGATTCCCGTCCTGCTTGTGACCAGGAAAACGTGGGGAGGGCCTATATCCTTTGGGCAGATCACCTGAACTTTCGACGTGTTAATGTTGATGAAATTATCTGCTGGGGACCAGAGGTCATAAACCTGAAAATGGCCCATGGTGACAAGGGGCACTGAAGAAACAGAAGCATATCTTACAGAAGCTGGCCTGAGACAAGCTCATTAAAGCTAGTGAGCTGAGGGACAGCACGCTATTCTGGAGGGTCATAATTGGGCCTTGATTTTCGGAGTTCATAGGGCCAATTTTATTTCATCATATTACTGCGTCTTTTACATTGCAAAGTACTTCTTTTTATGCAGCACAAAAGGCATCTATACTCTCACCAAAAGACTGAGTGGAGGTGGAGTGGACAAGAAGGAAAAGAAAGAAGCTCTACAAGATTGGGACTATTGCTCACCCCTGACAGGGTCTACGTGTCCTGGGTAACGGTGAGCCCTGCTGGCAACAGGAGGGTAATTAAGCTACTAAACAGGTACAGTGTTAACTCAGTTCGACCTTCTACTTGTTCTCGCTAGAGGAGGAAAAACTACTGTTGTACTTTGAGAACTTGCACAGGGTCCTCTACTGGGCAAACCTGCAGTCTGGCAGTCTACTATTGCTAAAGCTTCAAAAACCTTGCATGCTTCCTTGTACCAGGATGGAGTTAGGCCTTTGAGGAGGCTTAAAGGAGTTCCGGGCTAGAAACCTCGCTCATGCAGCTGTGATTTGCACTTGATATGGTGTTCATCATTGCACTCAGAAAAGAATCATTTGTCATGAATGTGGGCGTCCAGTGCTTTTGCCTGGGTTTCAGGGGAAGGAAGCCTAAAGCGAAGCCTTGCCTTTCACATCCATACCCAAATTTAGACACTGAACCAGTGTCCATGGATAGAAGGTATGAGTAGCATGGCAGTCAATTTGCAAGGGTAATCCATATCTTACTAGGGACCTATAAAGAAGTACCATAATTAGTCTCCTTCATCCCCATCAAAACCATCATATTGCTCCAGAATTCGAATCAAGACTTTGTGCTTAGAATTCTCCTACACATCTTCAAACTCCTTGTCTTGGCTAATTCTTAAACCACTATCTGAAGTTGTGACATGCAAGGCTATGCAGAGATATGCCAGGTGAGAGGCATTAAGGACCCCAGAAATAAGCCATTAATAGTAGCGCTACAGGCTGGGGCTCGAGCACTGGAATAGGTTTAATCAGGGATGAGCTGGGGTTGGAAATGGAAACATTTATTTTAATCCCAAAACAATGATATTTATCAACTGCCCTCAGAAGACAGCAGACTATTAGGAGGTGAACCTGAAATTGCCACACAAGGAACCTATGGACCAACATGGTTGGTCTATAAGCACAGCTGGAGCACCACATCTCAGTTCAATCAAACATGGAGAAGGTAAAGAATATCATGGTGGAACATGTGTTTAAGTTTCATTACAATGTGTTAATTTTTAACAATAAATTACAGGTTTCTTATAGAGTACAACAGCTGATGCATGTTTTCACTGTAGTGCTCGAGTCTAAAGCCCAAAAGAGCAGTGACACCTATAATGGGTTTCCTTTCCTTGTGGTCGCTACACGGTTTCTCTTGTAAAGAGTTATTCTCCTCTGCCATTACACTGGTAGAGAGAAATCCTTAATGTGAGACAGAGAATAAGTGCCACAAGGAAAGGAAGCTCATTATAGCTATCAAGAATCTCAGAGTACTTAGACATGGCCTTTGACTAAGCGTTAGCGCACGAAAGAGGAGTCAGCTGTTGTTTCTTTCTTAAAGAAAGTATAAATAACATTTTATTTTTATAATTCTTTTTATTGATGACATCTCAAATACATTCCAAATGCAATTCCAACAATATTTATGACCATGTTGTTACATCTTACTTGATATTCCTATCTTGGTATTGACCCTACTATGACTACATATTTCCTTAAAGTGTTATCAGTCTGTGTCCAGTTCAGCATGTCTTGTTGCCTGCGGGGGTTCACAAATATTCCCTCTTTATTTGTTCCATTTACCCCAGATATGTGACCATTTCTTGGGACAGCCTTACGACTCATATACCGTCCTTAGTGCTTTCCATTACAATGCACCAATCCATGTCTTTTTTCTATGTGCCCAGTGTGGGTGTTTCGAGTGCCTTCCACAGTTTAGCCGTATTTCGCCTGGCTACAGTCATCCCCAGAGTCACCCAGGTTTTCTCTTTCTCTTGTAAGTCAGTGGGGTCCCACAGTATCAATAACAATTAATAGAAAATGACAAACCATAAAATGTAACATACTAATTCCTTATCTTTCACAGTTAGACATGTCCTGCAAAATGCCTTGGGCACCATAAATGATCTCATTGTGAAAAGTGATGCATTATTCTTAAGTAGGAAGCACATATGTTCCTGTGAGAGGTTCTTCAAATAGTGAAGAGGACGCAAGTAACCGTGACAAAGAATCAGCAGGTACGCCAAAAAGGGAAACAACTTATTAGAGGATTGATTTGTGCCTGTAATCAGTGATCAGAACCCGATTCATCCTAGTCAGCTTGAGGCCACAGACTTAGGTGTCAAACACCCTGGGGATTTTTTGATCTATCTCCATAACAACCATTCGGGAGAGGGAGGTAGCAGATCATCCAGGGTAGATCCATCAACCAATAAGTGGGACTGGGCATAGGCTCATGTGACTGTTGAAGTCTTGAAGCAGCAGAGATAGTAGGTACAGAGGAGAGACTCCTTTTCTGAATTTGATGGGTCAACTGGCCGGATAACTTTTATTCAGAACAAGGTTACCAGGAAAGAGTGTGGATCAAAGGAGGAGTTTCAGAAACAATGGGAAATATGCAGTCCATTCCCCCAAGACTTTCTGCTTGTATTTATGACTATGTCTGTATGTTGCTGCTTGCACTGACTCAGATAGAGTAGAGAAACAGGCAAAATTGGTAAGCATGTGTCACATTCCCCAGTCCCCACGTTGCTTGCACAAACCCCAAAGGTCGTATCTAACACCGTCTTGAACCTGGTGGAAGTAGGCACCCCCCAATATAGTCCGCCCAAGGAAACACAACTAAGTGACCCTCTGAAATGTATTGAACATCTTATAAGGTCTTTTATTTTACCAATTATTGAGAGGCTAAAGAGGGTCGAGGAAAGGCTGGGGAATATAGAATTGGCCATTAGTAACAAAGTGGGACCAATTAGAGATATAGTGATGCTGGACCGCTCTCCCGTTATAACCAACTCATCCTTATGTCCTGCCGTGGGTGAAGGCCCAGCTAGAGCTAGTGTGATGACTACTGCCCCCAAAGAGTTGACCCAACTAACCCCCAAACTGGCAAGATATTCGGCCTTGGTAGCCCCAAATGAAACTCAGAGGGTTGGGGATAAACGAGATGTAAGTAATATGGGTCGTGACGAGTGTATGAGGCCCAGCATTGCTAGGGAAACAAATTGTAGGGAGCCCCAGGTCGAATTACCACCTGAAGCAGTCCCCTATGTGGTAGTGTTGGCGAGAGTTCCTAAACTCGCAGATGGTAAGAGGGAAGGGTTCTCTCAGCTTAAAAATAAGACTGTGCACTGGTTGAGCCAAAATCGTCCTCTCCCCCTTACAATCAATGGTGAAATTCTTCACGTTCGCCGTTTAGACTGGTTGGGAAGTAGGACAAAGGACATTGTGGGGGACCTAATTGTCATTAATTTTAGGGATCCCGCGGCCGTAAGGCATATTCTTAACTGGCCCGCTGGGACTCCAGGTACCTCTATTATCCCTTTGGAGTTAACTTTCTTCTACCCTAGAAAACAAGGGAGCAGAGCCAGATACTTTGGGGTTCCCCCCTTGCCTTTGATCAACCCTTGTGCATTTCGTAAAAATGTGTACAAGATGCTAGAAACCAACCCCAAACCAATGGCCCTCGATAGCGTCTCAAGGTGGGACACTGTACTGCCATGGAGCCATGGGAATCACACTAGGAGGTTGGACCATTTGGTTCCATTTACACCATTGGATGTTTCCAACCGTTACGAGGCCCTCTCGAACTTTGACGGTTGCGATTGACAATTGAGGCAAATGACTAAATTACCCCCTCTTGCAACTCAGTCTGACCCAATAATAAATCTTGGGCTACTCCAAAATGGTAAAGCTGATTTAAAGAAACGACAAAGCCCGTTGAAGGGGATCTTGATTCCTGAACCACTCGTCCCCTCTTCTATTTTACGCCCCTCTTCAATTTGTGTATTTAATCAAGGGGCGGATGCAGGGCCCCCCATTTTGAATAATTCCGCTGGCACTTTGGATCCTCAAATATCTAAGCAAGCCCCCAATGCTGAAGGTGTTAAAATTATTTCATGGAATGTGGCAGGCCTTAAAAATAAACTACCCAATCCTGAGTGGGGTACATTCATCACTTCCTTTGATATTTGCTTGCTGCAAGAAACCTGGTTGCTTACAGAGAGTGTGGCTCCTGGTTTTGCAACATTTGATATTTTAGCAAGTAAGAGCAGTAGGGGAAGACCTTCGGGGGGGCTGTCTATATGGGTTGGCTCCCATTTGGGAGTTAAGGCAAAGGACATCCCTACTGATTCTCGGGATGTACAACTTGTAGTAGTGGACGAGGTGAATGGCCCGAGTATTGCTCTGATTAATGTTTACTCTAGACCTATTAAGAGGGGCTTTGAATCTAAGGCCATCACTGAAATGTCCAAACTTTTACAGTCACTTGACTCCTCTACTGTTCTAATTCTGGGCGGGGATTTTAACTGCCACTTTGAGCCTCTCTTGGACTCAAATACAAGAGATCGCGATGAAGTTGACTTACTATGGAATATTCCCGATCCATTGACTCCTCTGGTTAAGGTATGGACCCCGCTTGTCTTGCAACTGCAGTCACTCTCCCTAGCTGCATCATTGCGAGCATGTAATGGAAGGGTGATGCCAGATAGACCTGGGAAAGCAACGTTTAATAGAGCAAATCATACCTCAATAATTGACTACATTTTTATCGAAGCAAAATATTGGGATAGATTATATGAATTTGTAGTCATTGAGAGGTCTGATAGTGACCACAATGCTCTATCTTTGACCCTAAAGCTAGGGAGTTTTGGACTTAAAAACCCTGCCCCTGGTGATAATTTTGCGACTGATCCTTTGACGATCACAAATTGTAGAAGGAGAGTAAAGTGGCCAGAACTCCAAATGTCCAATAGTAAGCTGGCGGAACTATATGGAACAATAATACCATTTATTGAGGAGATGGGGAGAGTTGGGTCTTTGGGCACCCCCTCTGACATCCATGGCAAATTGGTTGCCGCATTAAAGGACATTTTGTACCCAGTAAAAAGGGTAACACAGTCTCGGGCTGTATCAGCACGGTGGTTTAACAAAACCTGCCGCACAGCCAAAAAGGCCCTGTTGATGGTAATAAAAACCAAGGACAGAGAAGCAATTAGGGCAAATCGTTCCCTGTACAAAAAAGCAATCAGTGATGCTAAGAAGGAAGGGGAGGTTGTACTGTGGGAAGAGTTGGGCCATGCGCTCTGCTGTAAGGACCTTAAATCATTTTGGAATATTGTTGCAACAGGAGTTAGTGGACATTCGCATGCCCCTGTCCCTAACATCGCTGCCTCAATTTGGGAAAATCACTTTTGTGATCTTTATGGCATACGTGATTGTGATAGTCTCTTTGCTGATACCTCAGATCCTTCATCAGCCACAGTACGCTATGCCCCATTTGAACTTCTTACTTTGGACGAGGTGGAAACAGCAATTGGAAAAATGCTTCCGAATAAGGCTCCAAGCTTGGATAAACTGCCTGGGGACCTATTTAGGGCTCAACCAAAAATATGGGCACCCTACTTGGCTGTTTTATTTAATGGTATTTTACAGGGGGGTGAAGTACCCCATACGTGGCTTGGGGCCGAAATAGTACCCGTTTTCAAAAAAGGCTGCCCATTAACCCCCTCCAACTATAGGCCTATTAGTCTTATAGATACGTCACAAAAATTAATGGGGAGGGTTCTTTTGGACAGAGTCTTGGGATGGATCGAGGAGAATGGGATTCTGTCCACATTACAGGGAGGATTTAGGGCTGGTACTTCTACCCTAGATCAGATTTTTCGCCTGCAGGTCTTGTAATGGAAAACAGCCTTGGTCGAGGGTGGCAGCCTCTACCTGGTGTTTGTGGACCTGCGGGCAGCTTTTGATATAGTCCCACGAACTAAACTGTGGCAAGTACTGGCCGATCTGGGTCTTCCGTCTTACCTATTGGCCGTCCTATCTAGGCTCCACGATAATAATTTTGCCCAAGTAAGGTGTGGTAAATATGGTGAGCTTACTGACTGTTTTCCTGTCCAAAAAGGCGTCCGCCAAGGGTGTGTCCTGGCTCCCACACTGTTCAGCCTTTATATTAATGGTCTTATTGACCATTTGAACTGTGTAGTAAATAATGACGCCCCTAAATTGGTATCAGGACGTGTGCCCGCATTGATGTTCACAGACGATACTTTGTTATTGTCTAGAACATCATCGGGCATACAAAACATACTGAACGGTTTTGCGAAGTTCTGTGAGCTAAGAGGACTCGAAATAAACCTGGGGAAAACTAAATATATGATTTTTAACCCCCCTAAGCGGGTGCGTCCTAACCCAGTATTATTTGATATCCCCCTTGAAAGAGTCAAAACCTTTGTTTATCTGGGCGTCACCCTAACGGAGAAATTTAGCTGGAACTCTCAGATTGCTAAGTCAACGCTCAAGCTTGTCCAACTGGCAGGGGGTTTAAATAAAGTTTTTAAAAAATCAACCTTTAAACCAGTGTCCCCTGCCCTTGAAATTTATTGTCGGCAGGCTAGAGTAGCTGCAATCTATGGGGCTGAACTTTGGGGACATATGCAGATAATGTCCCTTTCAAAGGCTGAGCAGTCTTTTTTAAGATCTCTACTAGGCCTTCCTTCCAGCACACCGTTGATTCCCCTTAGGCTTGATCTTGGGCTAGTTCCAATAGAGGAGATCACTAGTGCAAGACCAATTTTGTACTGGAAGAGGCTGTGGTCAGTGCCAGAACTGACCTCGTATAGATCTGAATTTGCTGAGATCTGGCCTGCCCTTAAACACAAAAAGATCCCTTGGCTTCTGCATATTAATGCAACCTGTATTCAACTAGGACTCCCGGAATTGTGGTCAAACCCGGAAGCAAGTTGTCCTGGGATAACGAGGAAAGAACTTCTTTCCCTGATGTCCACAAATTATTTCTCTTCTCTTTCAAGTTCTTCAGCTATGGGTAGGTTGACCTTAGAATTCCTCATGGTCAAGCAAGATCCCAAACTAGAGGAATTCATGGATCAAATAGAACCCCCATTTGCTAGAAAATTGTATATCCAGCTTAGATATGGCACATTACCGGTTAGGTCCTTTTCATTCAAATGGCAGACCCAAAATCAGGAATGTTGTCCTGCCTGTAACTATAAAACGGAGTCTGCCTATTACACAATTAGGAAATGTTGGTTGATTCCTATTTGCAGGAACCTGGGATTTTGTCATTTTAAGCAGGTGTGTAGGTCATTAATCTATGATACTCATCCCATTATTGTCTTTGCTGTATCTCGCTATCTACACAGTATGTGGCGCAGGAGACAAGCCTTTTTAATTTAATTATTCTTATATTGATAACTAGTAGTTTAATCTTTATTTTTAAAATTTTTAACTTTTATGCCTATTTATTGTCTTATTGTATTATTGTAATTGTTGATGTACATATGTGCACTTTTATGGTCTTTTGACCGAAATAAAGTTATCACTGACACATTCTGGCGCCAGTGCTATGTGAGATAGAACATCACAAAGTGTGCACCTGTGGGGGTGCCAGGCTCTGTCAGCACAAAACATGCTGGTCACCTACGGAAAATGCCCGTTTGCCTAACTTATATTGTTTTAAACCAATCAAAATCATAGGTAGAGGCAGAAAGAGTAGAAACCGAGAGACCTAAAGAGGTTTGCTACCTTCTAATGAGGGCTTCAAAATAACGACAAGAAGCACAAACTTCGAAACCTTGCTGGCTCTGGAGAAAGAAAATGATGAATAGTTGGAAACTGGAAAGCCTGCAACGGAGCACAACCTGAGATGAACATGCACCCAGCTCCCTGCTTCTGGACATTCACAGAGTCCAGGTTAAGGGGAAAAGTGAGGAGGAAGGAATATACCAGCACACTTAGACACATGGAAGAAGACAAAAGAGGATATGGTAGAGGATGATTGTGAATTGATTGGGAAGGAATGGTTCTCAGTAGTTTCACAGTTGTTCAACATGGGTGTGTGGTTTTCTTGTTACTCCAGTATTGGAACTTTCATTCCTTCCCATAGCTTGTATCATTCCCCGTCGTCGGAATGGGAGCCTCAGTAAACAAAATAACATAGCAGTAGGTAAAAAAGAGAAAGAAAAAGGCCTAGGCCTCATTCCCTTTTGTAGCATATCCACCTCTTTTTGTAAATACAACCAAAACAAAGCAACAGCCAATCAGATTAGCCTCACCCCACAGAACCCTCCTGAGAGAATCTCAGAGCCTCAGATTTTCTACCGCACATTGTGATAAGGGAGTCTCCTTTGAGCTCTGCTCACTTCAACTCTAGTTGACTACTTTTTCAGTGTTTTTTCTTCAGAATTGTTTGGTATTTCATCCGGAAATGTCCGACAAGGAGAAGAAAGCCCTTTTCAAGGCTTGTTCCACCTGTGGCAAGAAGAGGCTGTATGTGGAAGACAGGCATATGGACTACATTTATTGCCTGTACCCTGATCACAAGGCAGCGGACTGCAAGATCTGCCGCACCTTCTCTACGAAGACCCTCCGGGACCGCGAGGGTCGCCTCCTCACTTGGCTCCAGAAGCTGAAGTCGAGGAAGGAAACTCTGTCAAGTGACAGTGAGGACTCATCATCTGGCACCTCATCTCGAAGGTCGGTGAAAAGGGGTAGGGCTTCACCATCCTCAGAACATCCTGTTGAGGCCTCCGTGAATCTGAGAGCCGGAGTCCTAGCAAATCTCCTTACCATGGTGCAAAGGAGAGGGAAGGACTATCTGCAGCTGCAGCAGTGGTGAAGTCTGCTAAAACTTTTAAAAAGCCCTCTTCTCTAACATCTGAGACGACGCTGCAGAAGACTCCGTCGACAAAGACTTCAAAATCTCAGGTAAAAAAGTTGCACCGTCGATGGGCTCGTCGACGGTACCTTCTAGCCACATATCGACGTCAGTGTCGACGGGAGTGTTGATGACGGTTACGGCGACGAGAGTGTTGATGAGGGTGTCGACGACGGTAGTGTCGACGACGGTGTCGTCAACGAGAGCGACTATGACGGCAGGAGTGTCGACGGTCTCGTCGACGGCAGTGTCGACGACGCCCATCTCTTAGTCGAAGATTCAACCGTCGACGATGGATTTTCCGTCGACGACCTCGTTGACGATGGTTTCTCTTACAACTCCACCGTCGACGACATCTTCGTCGATGGAGAGGATCACTATTTCCTTAAAGAGGAAAACGCCTGATATGACGTCTCCAAGGAGGGTTACCCCCTTGCCTCCCGCACTGTTGCTTGAGGAAGAAGAGGACTCTGACGGGGATGATCAGGATTCTTTTGGCTATGCCCATAGCCCCTCGCAATTATTGGTAAAATGCCAAGACACTGATTCAGAGGGCGAATACACTCATGAGTGCTCATACCAGCAATCCTATAGTCGTCAGGAAAGTGCAGGCCAGGAGATTGTTTCAGTCCCTTCTTCCCTCCTGGCAGATCTCCAGGGCATGTTGCAGGATTATAGGAAGAGGTTTTCTCAAGCTACTCCTCCTCCATCTTCAACTTTTTCTGCAGTACATGCTGTGCCTACACCATCAGCTTCTGCAGTGTTTTCTCCGGGAGAACCATCCCAGATGGTTTCACAGCCACAGGTATCCAGCCCAGGTATATCTCCAGTGGTCCAAGAAGTTCACGATGATTCCTCGGACGAGGATCAGGACGATGGCAACAGGTTTAACCAGTGTGTAGAGTGGGAGGATTGTGTGATCCCGGATCCAGCTTCACCTACTCTGGATCCAGTGGATTCTCCCCCGGCAGACATTGGGGGGTTTCACAAACTGATGGAAAGGGCCTCCAGTAGATTCAAACTTCCTATGCCTTCAGTTCAAACGGAATGCTTCCTTTATGATTTCAAGGAGCCCTACAGGAAAGTGGTCCGTTCCATTCCCATTGTCAGCCATGTCTGGGATGAGGGTTTGAAGGCAATGAAAAACCCGGCTACTGTCATTACAGTTTTGCCACGCCTGGAGCAGAAGTACAAGGCCCCCTGAGGATAGTCCAGCGTCCTTGATAGGTCATCCGAAGCTGGATTCGGTAATATCGCAGGTGGCGCAAAGAAAGTCATGCAATCCTTCTGCACCCTTGACAACTTCTCCCGATAAAGAAGGCAGGCGCCTTGATAATGCGGGGAAAAGGGTTTCCTCTATGGCAAGTCTTTTGGTACGGGCAGCGAATGCGTTGGCGATCCTTGGTAGATACGATCGCCAAATGTGGTGCGACCTCTCACCATATTTGGACCAGCTCCCACAGGAGTCCAAGGCGGAGGCCAAGAAGATTCTACAGGAGGGAGAGGCTACATCTGCGGAGGTGATAGATTGCGCCATGGATATTGCCACGACAGCTTTCTGTTCACTGGCAGGCGCAGCTGTTCTTCATCGCCAAGGCTGGCTCCAGGCAACATGGTTCCGGCCGGAGGTCCAGAACAAAATTATGGACCTTCCGTTTGATGGTGAGGCATTATTTGGCAAACATATCGACGATGCCCTCCAGGACATTAAAAAGGATACGGAGATGGCAAGATCTCTAGGAACTCTTCAGTATTGGAAGGTTCCTTTCCGTGGGACCAGGGGGAAGAGTACCACATCCTACAGAGGTTCGTACCAACAACGGTGCTCTTCTTATGGTCCAACATCTCAGTCTTATTGACCAACATAGACAAGGCCAGACCTTGTCTTTCTCTAGGTCCAACACTAGAGGAAAACTAAATTGTCAGGGACGTGACACCTCCAAGAGGCAATAGCGGCGTCCTGGCTCTGCCTGCTGTACCCACCTCCCCGTCAACATCTGTGGGAGGCAGGGTGTCTCAATACCTCCACAACTGGAAACGGATAACATCAGACCGTTGGGTGCTCAACATCATTCAAAATGGCCATACGCTGGAGTTTCTTCATATGCCACCTTCCAAGCCCCCTGTCGCTATGCCTTCAAAACATCTGCGTCTCTTACGGCTCGAAGTTCATCAGATGCTCCCCAAGGGAGCAGTGGAGCCGGTTCCCCTGTCTCAGAAAGGGGAAGGTTTCTACTCCAGGTTTTTCCTGGTCAAGAAGACGCTGGAGAAATGGCGCCCCATTTTAGATCTCAGGAAGCTAAACATCTATCTCATCAGTCAATCCTTTCGGATGTTCTCTCTCCAGGATATCTTACATCTCCTCAACCCAGGAAATTGTATGGCCACTCTCGATCTCGAAGATGCGTATTTTCACATACCCATTCATCCAGCCCACAGGAGGTTTCTACGATTCACAGTAGCCAAGAGCCACTTCCAATTCAAAGTTTTACCCTTTGGACTTCGCTCTGCCCCAAGGATCTTTACCAAGGTGCTGGCACCGGTGGCAGCTTTTCTCAGGAAACAGCATTTTCAAATCTTCCCCTACCTGGACGACTGGTTGCTGAAGGCTCCGTACAGGCGCACAGCGGAGGAGACAGTCGAGGCATGTACGAGACTGTTCAGCAATCTGGGTCTGACTCTCAACAGGGAGAAGTCGTCTCTCTGTCTGTCCAAGAAAGCACGATTCCTAGGGGCTAGCTTGGACACGTCTCTCAACAGGGCTTCTCCATCCTTCGAAAGGCAAGAGAAACTGAGGTCCTTGGCTCATCTGTTGAGAAAAAGAAAGTGTCTTTCAGTACGCCGTTACAAATCCCTTCTAGGAGTGATCTCTTCATGCATCCCTCTGATACCCCACTGCAGGTTGCCGATGCGATCTCTTCAGGAGCAACTAGACATGCAATGGCAGCAAGTACACAGCTCTTTCGACGACAAGGCGGTGATTACTGCGGCAATAAAAAAAGCAGCCTTGTGGTGGACAAAGAAGGGGATTTATCCCAAGGTCTATCCTTCGTAAGCATTCCGGCTCCTCAAGTTGTAACAACAGATGCCTCGCTGGAAGGCTGGGGTGCGGTGCTTCAAGACTTACATGTAAGCGGGCATTGGTTGCCCCGGCACCGCCTTCTTCACATCAACCTCCTGGAGCTCAGAGCGATTTGTCTGGCACTGCAAGCATTTCTTCCACGATTGCAGGGTTCAACGGTTCTCGTCAGCACGGACAACACCATGGCCATGCACTACATAAACAAGGAAGGGGGTACCAGATCTCTTCAGTTGACGCAAGAGGCCCAGAAAATTTGGGAGTGGGCGATCCTACACGTAATATCACTCAAGGCAGAACACCTACCAGGAGTGCTAAACGAAAAGGCAGACAGGCTCAGCAGGCTTTCGTCAGTCAGCCACAAATAGGAACTAAACCAGATGGTCTTGGAGGACATTTTCCACCGGTGGGGCAAGGCAAACCCTCAATAGATCTCTTTTGCTACCCCGGTGAACAGAAAATGCCAGTTTTACGCAAGCAAACTACACCATCGCGGATCGCTGGGGAATGCGCCTTCGATAGCTTGGTCAGGAGCATTTGGTACGCCTTTCCCCCAAATTCCGTTAATACCGAGAATACTCAGGAAGATCAAAACGGAGCCATGCAAGATGATCCTAATAGCCCCAGCTTGGCCGAGGCAGTTTTGGTTCACAGAGCTTCACCTCCTTTCTCTGGATCCTCCACGTCCTCTACGGGCGATCCCGGATCTTCTCACGCTGTCCCAGGGCCAGATCTGGCATCCGGATCCTCGTTCCTTACACCTGTCAGCATGGCTCCTGAGCAGCGAGAATTCCTAGATCTTCATCTCTCGGAAGAGATAAGAGATGTTCTCTCTCAGGCTAGAGCTCCTTCCACTAACAAGACTTACCGTTTAAAATGGAAATGATTTTGCATCTGGTGCCAACAGCAAGGTGTGGACCATTTCTTTTCTCAACCTCATCAGGTTCTTCCTTATTTCCTGTCCTTGGCTAAGGCAGGTCTGGCTCATTCATCCATAAAGGTTCACTTGGCTGCAGTTTCTCGCTACAGACGCACTGCATCTGGGCCTTCTCTCTGGTCATCCAGAATTGTCAAACAATTTCTCAAAGGCCTATTTCGAGTCTTTCCTCCAGTGAGGCCTCCGCCCCCCACATGTCATTTGAACTTGGTTCTCACCCAGCTGATGAATCATCCCTTTGAACCGGTTCATCGAGCAGATATGAAATTCCTCTCATGGAAATTGCCGCTCCTTCTTGCTCTCACTTCGGCAAGACGTATTGGAGAATTACAAGCTCTCACAATCCAGGAACCTTTCCTCCAATTCAAAAGAAATACAGTGGTTCTAAGGACTAATCCAAAGTTCATACTAAAGGTGCCTTCGGACTTTCATTTAAATGAGCCGGTGATTCTCAAGGCTTTCTTTCCTCAGCCTTCTACGCCAGCAGAAAGGGCACTTCATTCGCTGGGCGTGCAGCGGTGCTTGAAATTTTATCTGGACCATACTAAAGCATTTCGGAAATCTTCTCAATTGTTCATTGCATTCAGTGCTCCCCGCAAAGGCTTACCCCTGTCCAAGCATGTATTGCTCGATGGATCTCCAGTGCTATACAGTTCTGTCAATCTGCAGCGGACAAGCCTCTAGAGGGCAGAATTAGAGCACACTCGACAAGGTCCATGGCTTCCTCTACGGCTCTCTTTGCGGGAGTCCAGATTAAAGACATCTGCAGGGCTGCAACTTGGAGCAGCACACACACCTTCACAAGACATTACTGCCTGAAGAACTTGGCACAAGAAGACACGGCTGTAGGCCAGGCAGTCCTGAGGAACCTCTTCCAGTGAGTGGTGAGCTTTCCTTTCTTCCCTCCTTCCTTTCGTATTGTTATTTGCACATTTTGCTATGTGTTCTTTATGTGATTGCACTGTTGATTTATTTATTATTGAAAAATTTTTTTTTTTAAAAGGAGAGTAGAGGAAGAGATGTCACTAAAGAAGCAAAATGTGCTTCTGACTGCTAGCTACTCTGATACAAGCTATGGGAATCTATGAAAGTTCCAATACTGGAGTAAGAAAACAAGTTACTTACCTGTAACTTTGGTTCTCCATTATTGGTAACTTTCATAGATTGCCATGCGCCCACCCTCCTCCCCTGGGAAAGCTCAGCCCTCAGCAGGTTTTGGTTATACTGTACACAACGGCTACGAAAATCTGAGGCTCTGAGGTTCTCTCAGGAGGGTTCTGTGGGGTGAGGCTAATCTGATTGGCTGTTGCTTTGTTTTGGTCTCTTTTACAAAAAGAGGTGGATATGCTACAAAAGGGAATGAGGCCTAGGCCTTTTTCTTTCTCTTTTGTACCTACTGCTATGTTATTTTGTTTACCGAGACTCCCATTCCGACGACGGGGAATGATACAAGCTATGGGAATCTATGAAAGTTACCAATACTGGAGAATCAAAGTTACCGGTAAGTAACTTGTTTTCATATGTCCAGTAAAAGAGTACTGGGGTTCAAATAAGACTCAAGTGAAAGTCGACAAAAAACAGGTATGTTGACTTTACTTTCCAGAATAATAGGAAGAAATTCTGGTGTACATTTAATCTGTCCAGTTATTTTTGAATTATTAAACTGTTAAAGGGGACTTGGATAGCACTTCCCTTGACCTCCAGGAAGGAAGGTTGCCAAAAATCATCATGCTATGCCTAGAATGTAGTAGCTAATGCGGAGTAACTGACTTAGAATTATTCCATCACTGCAGCAGAGGAGCTTCTAGACCAGCCCCATGACAAGAAAATATGATACTTCCTAGCCCACGAGTACAAAAAGTGTTAAACTATGAGCACACGTGATGCTTGCATTTTATCTGAAATAACCGGAGTTCTCTGAGGTCATAATTAATAACAGGGTATTATTTTTAGCATGCAATTCTAAAGCATCTCTTACTTAGGAGTTCATCCCACTATGGAAAAGACAGTATCGAGAGAGCTAGGTTTACGCAGTCGTATAGCTTCGACACAGAATGACTCTATAAAACCCACACTGCTGTCACTGTATAACCATGACATGACACTGGTGGAGTTCTGACAGGGCACCTCTCCTGGAAATCACTCTCATGGAGTCCTAGAAATGTCACTGGTGGACGCCACCCAAGCGCCTGCGATCCTAAAGCAATATTAGAGGACTGCTCCAAACAGAGTACTGTAAGAAGTTCACACTGCTGGAGTCTGATAGCTTGGATGGGGCCTTTCAGAAGATGGCTCACACCACTGAACGCCAATAGCACTAACTGGAAGAAGCTCACACTCCTAGAGTACCGGAGCTAAGACCTGCTAGAGATGGTTCACAAACATAGTGTCACATAGCACTTACAGGGAATTGCTGGCGAAAATCTCTCCCAGCTGAAAATGTATAGCCTCGATAGGTTAATACACAGAGGAAGAAGGCAATACCAGGCGCTGTGGAAGGATGCAAACACAGCAGGAGTCCCTTAGTATAAAGAGCTTCCATACTATAAGGATTCCTTTGCACTGAAAGGCTAATACATGGAGGAATCATACACTGCGCTCCCCACAGTACTGATGGGGCACTATTAAAGAAATATCACACTGTTGGAGCCCTACAATACTGACATTAGTCTGTGAGGGGCAGCGCACAACGCTTGAGTCTTGTAGCGCATATAGGGCACTTTAGGGACAGGCCCAGACTGCAGGTATGCTATGGACTTACCTGTACTACTGGAAGGATCCATCACATTATGGAGGTAAGGTGCATAAATGTTTATT
The DNA here is from genome assembly GCF_964204655.1 of Triturus cristatus. Classification (NCBI taxonomy): domain Eukaryota; kingdom Metazoa; phylum Chordata; class Amphibia; order Caudata; family Salamandridae; genus Triturus; species Triturus cristatus. The sequence goes on from NC_140579.1 coordinate 590,229,410, forward strand.
AGTAGAAAACTCCTACAATTAAAATAACACCTATTGCTTTGCATGTACAAGGGTAGTAAGCTTACCTTAACATGCAACTGATGCCTAGATAACAAATGGGGGTTGGCCTCAACAAAGGTGGAGAAAACACCCCCACAGGGCTTACCTGACTCTGCTAACAGCACAAAGCCTTCACAGCCATCACTGTCAATAGAGATCCCATCTTCTGCAGCACCAACACTCCCGTCCAATGAGGTGGTATCGAAGGATTGCTGGGATGAAGTACGTTTCACCGAAAAGAACCGCATTCGACTGCTGCTGCTGACCGTTGATGCCAGAACCACCTCGTCTCCCTTCAGAACTGGGTCCCTACAATCAAACACAACTCATTGGTCACTAAGGGAGAATGAGCCATGGGCAGCAAATAGCGCTTACCAGGAATATTTACCAGGGCTAGTAAAAGGGGAAGGGAATCCCCAACGATGAGCTGTAGATGAGGTTACCATCCACCGGCTACACTAAGAGGGAGGGGTCAACAGCTATGGACCGCAGACTGAAAATGAGAAGTCTATGACTACATAGAGAGAGACCAGATCATTTGCTAAAAGTTCCAGAGAAGAGAGGTGGAATATTCTAACATTACATACAGAGTGGCATGGCAAATGACAAGATACGATAGAAAAAGAAGAGTGAGTTGCGATGAGAAAGAGAGAAAAGAGGAGATTCACCTGGCTTCTGCCTAAAAAAGTTAAGGAGTTAGCAGAAGTAGTTTTGCAATAGGGAGGGAGTCCCTAGTCTGGCTTTCAGGAGGTGGGGAAGATAGTATGGATAAGAGGAAGGGAGGGCAGAGATTAGTACTGATGTACAGACAGGAAGGGTGGATGTAATCATCTTCCGCAGAGAGGTGGTGACCAACCAGAGAGAGCAATTGCAAATTCTACAGACATGGTCTAGGGAATGGACTATCCTCCAATATATCACAGAGACAGTGCCAGATAAGGACCCAAGAATGGAAGGAACATCCAGACAAAGGTCAAAAATAAAAAGGGGGTCACCAGCGGAATGGGATGCCTAAGGGAACAGCTCCTCTGCTATAGGTCACATGGAGAAATATTGTCATTAGTCTTGAAAAATGCTGAGATGGTCATCAACCTTAGGCCACAGAAAGGAAAGTGGTGAACAGTGGCAAAGGGGTCACCAATCATGAACAAGAGAAAGGGATGGGTGGGATCATCAGCTACGATCTGAAGAGTGGAAAGTAGTCACGGGCTATAATACTTTACAATGAAGTTGTTTGTAGAAATGCAACAAAATGTTCCCCCCTCACCCGCCATCCCCTTGAAAAGGTCAATACTCTAATAAAAGTTAAAGGGAGAATGAGAAATAGGTGCTCTTGTGTTTCTATGCCTCTGCTGCTCACACGTGGAATGTATGATGGATATTAAAATGTGGTAGTGTCATGGAGAGGTAGATGCAAGTTAAGTCAGCTAGCAATTGGAGGCTGGACAGAGATGTCGTGCTGGGGCATTTCATATATGTAACCTGAACTTGGAGCCTAAAAAAGAGTAGGTCAGATCTAGTAATACAGTTGTCGCAAAAAAGTTATTGCATATTGTGCACCGATTTTGTGCGACCAGTAGGTAATCTTGTGACCTGACTTATGCACTATTAGGTTGATCCGCAAAATCACCATTTGCAGGGAGTCACAGACTGAGCTGCCTAATGAATATTAATTAGGCAGGTTGCAATTAGCAAGCCCCTGGCGATTGGCTACAAATAAAGGCAGAGTGGCCTGTAAAGGACAACAGACCACCATCCCTCTTTTTGCATTCCTTCAAAGCAGACCCGGTTCCATAAAGAAACTTGCATTAAACAAACATAATACAAGTTCTCCATTTGGTAAAATATCGGACGGAAGCAGGCAGTGGCCCACACCACTGGCTACCCCCTTCAGGTTGCCACCACAGTTCCCAAAGAGACCCCTTCCCCACTGCAAATCTGTTATCTCCTCCTCTTAGGTGTCGCTAACTGCACAATGATTTACGCCCTGGATTGCGGTTCCAAATCATTAATACCGAGTGTACCCATTATTACCGCGAATACCGATTCACTTTTATGAAGCAACTCCCCTTTTCTACCCCTTCCGAACTGGGATTGTGTACGAGTCATAAACCTCATTTTACGGGTTGCAAAAAGTTTCCAACTCGTAACATGTGTTTTGTACATTACAAAAAGAAATTCTGCGGTTGCAAACACAGCGATTTTCTGAATTGCAAGGTTTGGGATCGCAAAATCCTTAGTCCGTCTGGCCCAGTGTCTTTTGCACTTGTCTGATTCAAGGTTTTATTTTTGTGAACCTTTATTTTAACACAGATGAAGGAAATCTGCCGCTGACCGCGGCCCCCGCAGGGGGCCAATCGGCGGTCGGCGCCTTAGTGCCCCCGGGGCACCGGTCACCCCTCCACTCCCCACCGGGGGGGGCGGGGTCGCAGTCCGGAGCCCCCCTCCTTGGGATGGCCGGAAGTGACGCGCAAGGCGTGTCACTTCCTGGCCCTGGGGTGAGGGGGAGGCTATTCAGCCTTCCCCCACTCTCCTGGCGACCTCTTTGTCGCCCGCTTGATACATGATACAAGTGCATGCATTGTTCACATTGGGCGATTTCGGGCATTACTAAACCCCCCCCGCACCTCAATGGATAATCTGGTGCGGCGCTCGCGTGATCCGGGATGGGGGAATGTGTAATATGGTACGATTCTCTTAAGCACCCCCTGCTTGAAGGTGTAATGTAATTACGGTGCTCAGGTTAAGTCCTCTATTACATTCCGGTCGAGTTCGCGCTATATAAATATGCAACATGTAATTGCTAGCCTCCTATAAGGCAGATACATGACACAAGTACATACATCGTTCACATTACGCGATTGCAGGCATTACTAAACCCCCCGCACCTCAATGGTTAATCGGGTGCGGTGTTCGCGTGATTTGGCACAGGGATCGTATTATATGGTACGAATCGCTTACGCTACCCGTGCCTGCATGGTGTAGTGTAAATACGGTGCTCATGTAAAGCGCTCCAAGACCTTTGGCGTCGAGTTCGCGCTATACAAATAGGCAACTTGTATCTGCTGGCTTCCTATAAGGCAGACACCTGATACAAGTGCAGGCATGGTGCACAAGATTTTGCTCCCAATACCTTCGGGTCGAGTTCACGCTAGATAAATATGCAACGTGTATGGGCTGGATTTCTATAATGCAGACTCATGATGCAAGTGCAGGTATTAATTTGCTCGGGCCCACATTCGCGCGCATCAGGTGATTCCGGGCATTACGACACCCCCTGCACCCGAATGGGTTATTTGGCGGTGCTCGTGTCCAGCGCTCTAATAATTTCGCGCGCATTACGGTTGGAGCTAATCACTAATCCACCGTGCCCGAATAGGTATGCTAATACGGGGCTCATGTACTGCACTTCAAAACCTTCGGGCGGGTCACGCTGTGACTCTGGGAAGATAATTAATATCCACGTGCCCGATGTATGTATATATGGTGCTCACGAACTGCGCGCCATCACCTTCGGATCGGTTCGCGCTGTGGTTGCGACGCTGGGCAAATCACTGATCACCCCATGCCCAGATATGCATGCGTGCTGCTGGGCCTGGTCTACCTGGGCCCCCGAGGGTCGCGAGTTTGGGCGGCCCATGATCCCACTCCGTGCCCGAATATGTATATAGATACGGGGCATGCGAACTACGCTCCAGATACCGTCGGGCGAGTCGCACTGTGACGCCGGGCAGATCACTTAATCTCCCCGTGCCAGATTATGTATGTAAATACGGTGCTCAGGCACTGCACGCCAATACCGTCTGGTCGAGTTCGCGCGTTATAAAAGTGCTATTTACAGCAAGGGTCGTGCTGTCCGATCCTGACCACACGTGACCACGTGTCCCTCGTCTCCAACCTTTTTGCTGAAGGGGGGCTTGGCTCGTGTGTCGTTGTTGTCAGCAACAGATAAAGTATCAGCGTGTGGGTAACAGGCATCTGCTCTCCAGCAACTCCGTGTCCTGGGAGCACGCCCTAATTCTGAGGCCCACCCATAAAGGGGCCGAGGAGCAAAACAAGTAAATAGGCTCCATAGGCGGGCCTCTGGCCTTACAGCTGGGTGATAACCACCAGCATTTGGAGATAGGCCCAGGAAAAATAGGGCCTTTTCTGGATGTCTAGAGGACCATTGCCCGATCCCTCTGCGCTCCCGGCGCACGGTGGGATCGGGCATGAGCGTGCGTGGGTCCTCGGCCCTGGGACGCTGCCTCGCAAGGTCGCAGGTTCAAGTTACATTGATTCGGTTTCCGTTGGCGTACCTTTCGTGGCGTACCTTTCACCCCCCCCGCGCATCTTGCGTTTCGGGGGTCTCGTAGGCACGGTTTAAGTCACCCCTGCTCACGCGTCGCACGCGGGAGCTATAGTGCTGTGTAAAGGATCAATACCGTCCGTCAGAGCACACATTTTAGTGATTGCGTGTCCGTTGGCCTTTCGCCCGCGGGGCATACTTCGCAATGGTGGTCGGCCTCGCGAGCAAAGTAAATAAAGGGGAGTGCGACCGGCTAAGAAGCCGCATACCCTGTGCCGTGGGAGCCGGTAGGAGACTAGCGTGGGTTCACAGCCCCAATACACCAGCATTGCAAGGCTGGGAGCTGCCTGGGTCCCCGCTGATCACGAGCGGTGCAACACCTGTGGCGCTCCCTGGTTAAGGTTATCACCCCCCCTCCCGTCGGCTACGCTGCCGTTGAGGGTGGTGGGGGGCATGCAGTGGGCTGCGTGCGGCAGGCACAATGGACCTGGCACGGGGATCGTTAGTATGGTACGAATCTTGTAAGCTCCCCGTGCTTAAATGTGTAATGTTAATAAGGTGCTCAGGTAAAGCGCTCCAACACCTTCAGCTCGCGCTATATAATTATGCAACATGTATTGCTGGCTTCCTAAGGCAGATAAATGATACAAGTGCTTGCAATTTTCACATACGCGATTACGGGCATTAATAAACCCCCCACACCTCAATGGAGAATCTGGTGCGGTACTCGCGCGATTCGGTCGGGGAGCGGGTAATATGGTACGAATGTCGTAAGCACCCCCTGCGTGAAGAGGTAATATAAATATGGTGCTCATGTTAAACTGCTCCAATGCCTTCCGGTCAAGTTCGCGCTATATAACTATTCATCATGTATTGCAGGGTTCCTATAAGGCGGATACATGATACCAAGACATGCACTGTCCACATCACGCGATTACGGGTATTACGAATCCCCTATTCTCCCCGTGCCGGCTTGTGTAAATACGGTGCTCATATAAAGCGCTCCAATACCTTTGGCGTCGAGTCGCGCGATACAAATATGCAACATGTATGTGCTGGCTTCCTATAAGGCAGATACTTGATACAAGTGCATGCATTGTTCACGAAATTTGCACCAATACCTTCCGGTCGAGTGCGCGCTAGATAAATAGGCAACATGTGGTGGCTGGCTTCCTATGATGCAGACACATGATACAGGTACATGTATTACTCACAAGAATTTGCTCGTGCTCACATTCGCGCGCATTAGGCGTTTCCGGGCATTACGACGACTCCTGCACCTGAATGGGTTATTTGGTCGGTGCTTGTGTTCGGCGCTCTAATAATAAGTGGGAACACAAAGTCCACGGTCTTGGGTAACTTCCAGCGGTAGGTCATTTGGCAACAGATGAAGTATTAGCGTGTAGGTGACAGACATCTGCTCCCCAGCAGCACCGTGCCCTGGGAGCACGCGCGTTGCCCTAACTCTGAGGCCCACCCATAGGGGGGCCGAGTAGCAAATCAAGTAAATAGGTTCCATAGCTGGGTGAAACCGCCATCATTGGAGATAGGCCCAGGTAAAATAGGGTTTCTTCATGTCTAGAGGACCATTGCGGTTGGGGGTATCCCCCAACGGAATCACTGGTCGCGTACTGCAGCTGCAGGAGACTGGGATCCTGGTTTACGGACACTTAACCGCGCTCAGGGAGTGCTGCCGACCTACATATGGTGCTGCTGTCCCAATAACTGGGGTGTCAGTGGGGCAAACACAAGGGGACATTATGTCAATAGAACACTTGTCACGCCCAGGGTGCATGCAATCTCTACTTCAACGGAGCTGGAATTTGGCACTGTTAAGGATGCTCTGGGTTTGTGGGGTGGCAACCCCCCCCCGCCACCCTAGTACTAGGAAGCATGATGGGAGGGGCGAAGTAGGACTTAGTCATCCCTCAATGCTTGAACTTTACAGACAGCGCGCAATGCTTAAGTCAGACAGATTCCCGAAGCTGGTAGGCCTAGGGGGTCTCATCACTGAGGGATCTGTAGGGGCTTAACTCCCATAAGGAATAAGGGATGGTGGGCAGGGGCAAGAGCCACCCCTTGCCCATGGTCACGCGCGGGCAGCTAGGAGCACTCCTGTGCTCCAGGTTTAGCAATCAGAGGGGATTGGCCGAGGATTAAGTAAAACCCTTCTCGCCTTAATAGCCAAAGAGGGCAGGCCCAGAATTGTGAAGAGGTGTAACTTTCCCGCTGGGGGGCGAATAGTTCTTGGCACATCTTCGCAGGCCCAACTGGTCCTTTATTCAGCAGACCCTATCCGATTGGGATGGCGTCTCGGGCTTTAGGGACATAGATGGGGCCATCTACAACACCAGGAGCTTTAGCTCACTGGTAAGTCTTGGGCCTGTGGATATAGGGGATCTCACAGGGTTTGAGTCCCTAGCGCTGTCATGCGGTGGCAGAATTTCAAACTCTTCTTTCTGCTAGGATGGTTCCCTTCCAGCTAGTTGCAGGAAGCCCTAGATAGGAGAGGTTGCAGGTAAGACTATAGCGGGTTGGTGGGGGGCCCTGGCTGCGACGGTTAGCCGCCTCCAGGGCTGTGGCGGAGTTACAGGGCGATCTGGAAGCAGGCCGGTACAAAGGGTACCTCTGCGCGGCACCATAGGGGGTGCCTGAGCCAAAACCGAGGAGCCTCAAGGGAGGTCCCGGAAGCCGTGTCGGCGCCCCGCTAGTCCTGCGGGCGGTTGTGGGCCTGAACAACCGGGGGTTTGCTATGCGACGCTCCGCCCCGAGAGGGGGGGCGTGAGTAGAATTACCAACGGCACGTGATCGTAGAAAGAATCACCTGGGGGGCAGCAACGGCGGGCAACGCTCCCGCGCTGCCCGGCTCATCAGGCGGGCAGGCGACCCAGTTGGTTGCCTGCCCTTGGATCGCCCGTAAGATAACCCACCCATTACATATACTGGAATTATGTAATAAACCTGCAGCATTGTGTTACCCAACACCAACTGTCTTGTGTGTGTCATTTGGGTAACCTATTATGGGGGAGGGGGGACAGCGGGTTGCCCCTGGGGGTACTAAAAACCATGTGCGTGTTTAGCAACTGGCACACGGGCACGTCAGAATACAGAGAAACAGCGGACCATAGATAGGACAGAAACACAGTAGATTATAAGACATGGGTAGCAGCCAAGGAGTGTGGTCAAGCCGAAAACAGCACAGGAGGGGTGTAGGAGGAATGCTAAAATCCATGTTTAGCAGAATAGAGGTAGTCGCAAGCACAGAATTTGAGTGGACTATGTGCGAAGTATACAAACCACTTGTGCCCTTGCACTTTGCAGTGATTCACAAGCATGGGTATCTACAGGGAGTTAATAAATAATTTTTTTTTAAGTAAAAGGGGGCTGGGACGGAGAGGTGAGAAGCCACAGGTCTACATATCTATGGCCAGTGCAGGTGCGAGCCTACAATCCACTGGTCTCAACGGGAAGCACCGAAGTGCTGTGAGGCCAGTGTGCACAGCAGTAGACTGACAGGCAGCAGGGCAACAAAGTATTGCTGCCAGTTAAGCAACAGCTGGGATGCTGCTGCTGATCACTGCTTTGTAGCACTTTGTGGGGTATACCAATTGTGACAGTAAATGCCACAGGCCTCGGCGGCTTTCTCTAGCTCTACTGCTGCTGGATGTACCAATTAAGGGTGCTGCCAAAGTGTTAAATGGTAGCCCTTTCGTCTGCAACACAAAGTATGAATGCAGGCTTTATACACCCAGTTTACTTATTCCAATGATTTTGCTTCTGCAGTAAAACACAAAAAGGTTAACTTACCTGCAGGAGTTGCTTTATAGCTTGAAGACTTTTCTGGATCCACATGCGGTGCATCATTATGACATCTAGTGGTTGGGTCCGGAGATGTCTCTTCTTGTTTTTGGGTAGAGCCTGGGCAGCACATGCGCTGCTCTGCCAGGCATGCTGCATTTGAGTATGGCCTTGAAGCCCCGCCCACTCTGTCCATATTTGTCATTAGCTTGTGTCATTGTCCTTCTTAAATGTTGGCTTATGATTCATAAATAGGCTTGCTAGTCCCTGCTTAGTACCGCCTTGTCTTCATTTGTAACCTCCCATGAGGACTGGCCCTTTTACTTAGTTTGTTACCCTCTACATCTTATTTAGTCTGTAAGCACTATTTTATTTAATGAGTTTCACCTACTGCAGGCACAACAGGCTTTCCTGCAATATTCAGCGCGCCATGCGCGCTTTCACTTTCAAGCAGACCCGGACAATAGCGGCTGCTTCTTTAAAATGCAATAGGTCTCGCATTTACAAGAGTTAGAGCTATTTGCATTGTAAATGAAAATGCCTTTTATTTATGTGTTAGTTATTAAAATGGATAAATTAAAGGCATTGTCAGTTACGATAACTATAGCTCAAACTGTCGCAAATACGAGACCTATTGCATTGCAAATGCTTGTTTTTCTCTCTGGTGTTGTCAGCTATTTGGTGATTTGTCCATCCCTCTATGGCAGACACACCCCAATGTCCCCGTGTGTGGTTGTCATCTTCAGATTGTTTTTTGCCCTTTTGGTGACCTCTGATGTTTGTGGAATTAACAGCTTTTGTTGTAATGAGATGTATTGGCTTCTTGCTTACTCTAACCTTTTCTATAGAGAGCAAAAAGGTTGCATGTGAATCAAGTAAAGTCTTCAAGCTGCAAATCTGCTCTTACAGGTAAGTCAATCTTTTTGTTTTTTAGTGAGAATCTTTTCTGGAGTCAAGTGCTGTGCATGGATTATAAAGGGGTATTCCCCCACTTTGGAGGCTGGGCTGAAGTGAATGTGAGTTTTCAAATAGATATCTTAGAACTTTCTATCCCACCTGTGCCTTTCCGTTAGTTCGTATGTCAATGCAGTAGTGTCTTGTGAAACTGTGAACTGATGACTAGGTAGCTGCCATGCAGATGTGGACATCGTCGCTAGATTGACTAATTTGGCTCCTTTCGTTCTAGTTCAGCATGCTCTTGGTTTTGTATCCAATGTCACCCCTGCCTCCTTGTAACACGTTTGGATTGTTGGAACTATCCATCTTTCAATGGTATCTTTTGCGACTGCCCTCCTGACAACTTCCGTGTTTAGGGTTCGTTCTACTGAGGTTTTGGTAGTTGAAATAAAGCTGGCAGTTGTACTGCCTGGTTAACATGGAGTGACTTAGGGCAGAAAATGTGGGTTCGAGCTCATGACCACCTTGTCCTTGTGTATGTGTAAGTATGGCTCCTGCACTGTTAAGGTCTGTAGCTCACTGACACTTCTTAGTGATGTAATGGCTATCAAGAAGGCTCTTTTCAATGTCAGAAATGGGAGTCCTACTTTATGCATGGGCATGACTTCATTAGTTGAGTTAGTAACTGGATAAGGGTCTGCATTAGAGTGGGTGATGAGCTTGGTGGTGCGAATCTCTTTACCCCTTCCAGAAAGACTTTGAGGACTGGTGTGGTAAATAAATATTTCCCTACACTGTCCCTTGTGTATGCTATTATAGCTGCTGGGCGTATCTTGATGGATTTGTATGTTAGTTTTCCACTGAGTAGATGTGTTAGGTATCTTACAATGATAGTGTCCATTGTCCAATCGTGTATTTTCTCTCTCGTACATAAACAGATAAATCCCTTCCATTTGTCTGTATTTCATTTGTGTGTGCTTGCTTTCCTAGCCACTCTAAGGATTTCCATGCATCTCTGAGGCAGACCCCAGTGTATAAATTCAAAACACTCAGGAGCCATGGATGGTTCGTGGTGACACACTTGTTCCCACCCTGCATAGCAGTAGATTCTGTTATGTCAGTATCCTTATTACTCTGCTCTATCTCCATCAGGTGTGAAAAACATACTTGTCTGGCCCACTGTGGGGCAAATAATATCACTTACACTGTTGTTTGTCGGCACTTGCTTATCCCAAGAGGTACTACTAAGATAGGTGAAAAGACATAATACAATGTCGCTGACCAATTTATCAAGAGTGCATTCCTTTGGGACAGCAGGTGTGGGTATCTTGATGCAAAGTTTTGCTATTATGAATGTTATGTGTTGCGAATAGGCAGAGTGCCACAATACTGGAAGATTGTTGCACCACTTCTTGACTGAGCTCCCATTCGTGTGATGCATATTCCTTTCTGCCTCTCTTTTGTATGTCTGATGTATGTATTGATGTCAGTTCAATACTTGTCTGTACAGAGTATTTACATATCCCCAGTGCTAATGTTGATAGTGTGAACTGTCTTGCACCCTTGTTTATTTAGGTAGGACACTGTTATACTGTCTGTTGGTGTTTGTAGAAGGCTTTTAGCACTATAAACAGTCTTCAATTCTAGGACATGTATGTGGCTCACTGCCTTCTGTGGGTTCCATTTTACATGCAGTTTCCTCATAGACGCACTCCATACTGTATAGGATGTATCTGTTGTGATGATCACATTTGGTGAAGGCGGTTTGAAAGGGCTGTCCACAGTCATGTTCTCTTCCTTCCACTACTCTATCTCACTCTGCATGTTTCCTGTGAAAACCACTAGATCCTCCTAGCCCTCCATTCATTGTCTGTGTCCATTTTGTTTACTATCATACCTGGATTGGTCTTGTGATTTCTAGAATGTGGAATCAGGCATGTGAGATCAGGAGTATTAAGTACACCATCATGCCCAGCAGCCTCATCACAGATCTCGCTGTCAGAGAAAGTCCCTTCGGGTAGAGGTGAGTTTACTCCCTCAATTGCCAAGTCTCTCTTCTGTATGGGGAGGTACCTCTCCTTCGCCATGCTCAAAGACTTTCTCTCTTGAGGATGCTGGGAAGGATTTCTCCATCTTTAAAGAGAAATCCACCTTGTTTAATGTTTGCTTCATGACCTGTATGTTCTCTTTGCATTTTTGTCATGAGCTCGTCCTTACCAACCAGTTGTTTAGGTAGGAATGCACATGTATACCCTGCCTTCTCCAATGAGCCGCCACCACTGTAAGGCACTTTCTGAAAACCGTTGGCACAGATTTGATCACAAACAGCATAACCCTGAAGCGATTATGTGAGTTATTGATCACAAAACCAAGATACTTTTTGTGCTCTGTGTTCATCAGGATATATAAATAGGCGATGTTGAGCTCTTTGGTCGCCATGTAGTCTCCTTTCATCATCCTCTGTATGACCCTCTACAGTATTGTCATTCTGAACCCATGTGTTTTTATTCATTTGTTTAGAAATCTGATGTTTATGTTTGGTCTAAAAGTCAAATATTTTTGAGGATGAGGAGGTATATTGAATACGCTCCTCGATTACTTCCTTCTTTTGAATCTTCTCTTTGACTTCTTTGTACAATAACTCATTTATCCCCTGTTGCAGGGGTATCAGTTACTGTCCTCTGGAAACACTTTCCTTTGGCTTGGTGATATATTCCATGGTTCTATGCTGTATAAAGCTGAATTAAGTTTAATACCCATTTGTCGGAGATTATTTTGCTTCACTCCAGGAGGAATCCTCCTACCCTGCCCCCCCCCACCTGTTTGATAGCAGAGGCATCCTTTATGCAGTCACTTTCTTGAGGGCGCTGCTCGTCTTGTGGTTTGGCCTTTCCTTGAAGCTATTTCCAGAGAGGACTGTCTCTGGAATAGCAGTGGGTACTATGGCATTCCTGTTGACTAAGCAAAGCTTGTTTATGGACTCTGGCTCAGTTGTGTGGTTGGTTGAAAACTCTCTACTGCTGGGTGTCAAGCCCACCTTGAATGAGCCCCTATTTTATAGGGCCGCAACTGCCTTGTCCCTTTTCATCTGCTGTAGGGATTCATCTGGAGCTGTTTCAAATAGTTCCGCCTCAGTGAATGGAATTTTAATGATGGAGGATTGTACTTTTTGTTTGAAGCCAGAGACTTTCATTCATGCATGTTTTCAGTGTTGTGCCCGTGCACAACTGCCTGCTGGTTGTGTCTGATACATCAAGGACCAATTTCTCACGTGTTCACTATTGTCTTGCTTTTTTGTATGACAGCTTTCGCCTTTTTCTTCAATTGGTCAGGGAGGTGTTACATTAGCTCCTCCATCCTCTACCATTGTTGGTATCTATATCTATTCAGGAGAACATTGTTCTCTCTCAATTCTTTCCTCACTGTTTTAATCCTCTTGCTCTCCTCCGGTGGAGGGCCCGTGGATGTGGGTGCACTGGCTCTTTTACAGGCTGTGCAAACTATGATGGAGTCTACTGAGGCACTAGTCTTGATGCAGGTATGTATCCATGTAGTGTTTGTATTTATTGTCCACCCTGGGTGTGACCACTTTGCAGGGCTTCTTCTTTGATCCATGATGCTGGGACAAATAGTTTGGTAGAGGCCCCTCTTCTGTGCGGGGCCCAGGGTTTCTTGTAGGAAGCAAGACTCTGCTCTTCCATTAGTTATATTCTGTAGGAGTCTGCTGCACTTTTGATGACAGCGTAATACATAGAGATGTTATCCGGTGGTGAAGGGCTAGATGAGTATGAATCTATGCTCTCCTCTGAAGAGTCTGCTTTAAGGTCTTCCCAAGTCTCTTCTGCAGGGCTTTTCAACTCCACTAGTTGCTCAAATTGTTCTTTCTCCTTGTAGAAGAGTTCTTCCTCTTGTTCTTACATTTTTTATGGAGTCGTCAACTCCTTCTTCATTTGTCATAGCTTTGGCTTGAGTCTCTGTTTCTTCCTTCTAACTTGAGTCTTCCTTTTCAGGGTCAAGGAGTCCTTGTTGTTCCAATTTTTGTCCCTCTCTTATCACCTCTTTCTGAGTGGAGTCAGGTTTCGAAGGTTTACCCAAGGGGTGACTATGTGCTTTGACCTGTGGTGCTCTTTGGACATGTGTTTCCCTATCGGATGCCAGTTGTTTCAATACCATGGGTGCCTTTATTGACTTTCGATCCAAATGTTTCTGCTCCATACCTGTTCTGACTATAGCCCTTCTGGAGTTTATCTCTTGAAATGTTTAGTGTCTTTCAACTCTTTTTCGGTGATTCATTGCTCTTGAGGTTGACATAGGCCCGTCTGACGTCAGAACCCTAGTCCTGGGCTCATATGGCATCCTTGGGCATCTCCTCGACGAATGACAGTCCAAGCTGCTTGAGGGACTCCTGCTTGGTCTGTGACTGCATCATGGAGATGGTCCACCTCTGCTTCTCCCTTACCTGAAAGAAACTCAGGAAGAATTCTTCATCAGCCTTGCACCCCTCGTAAATGTAATCCTTGGGAAGGCAAGAACAGCACACCTTGTGCTTATCCTTTCAGATAAGTTTGTGGTAGCAGTTTGGGCAGAATCTAAAGGGGTATTGTCAACATCTTCTGGTAGAATCAATGTCCAGGTGTCGCTGCCAATTATCATGGAGCCATACCTATAGCACAAGTTACTACTTGTGTAACGATATATCTGTAAGAGACATTAGTTAGTGATAGATTCCTTACCTTAGAATATCCCCAGGCATCAGACTGGATCCGGAAAGTTTTTTCGTTAGCAGTACCCCTGCGCGTCAGTAGGTGGCGTCGTGCGGCTCCGCGTCAGTCGCTGGCATCGTATGAGCCGAGATGACGTCACGGAGACTACTTAGGCGCCAACCATGCGCGCTGACGTCAGTTCTGTACACGACTTTCCGCGCCAGGAACGCAGAGCCATGCAAGAAACTGACCACTGGTGCCATAAAGGGGATGACCTTAACCCTAGAAATCATTTCGCAGAACAGGGAGGATTGGTGGGGCGGTAAGGAATGTATCACTAACTAATGTCTCTTATAGATATATCGTTACACAAGTAGTAACTTGTGCATCTGAAAGAGACATATTAACGATTCCTTACCTTAGAATAGATACCCCAGCAATACCAACCCCGGTGGTGGGTCTGCGAATAGATTACCCCAGCAAATCACGGAGAACAGAACAGCCAAAGAAGCAGTCTCTCCAGACCGGACTGTCAAAGCAGTAATGCTTGGTAAACGTGTGCAGCGAGGCCCACGTAGCTGCCTGACAAATGTCCTGCAAGGGGACGCCGCATCCCAAGACAGTAGTGGCTGCCATTGCCCTGGTAGAATGAGCACGCAGCCCCACAGGAGGCTCCTGCTTAGCCAACGAGTAACAGGCCTTGATGTAAAGAACGACCCACAGAGAGATGGTCCGCTTGTGCACAGCCCGACCTCTTTTGGCGCCCACGTAGCCAACAAAGAGCTGGTCATCCACCCGGAACGGTCGTGTGCGCTGCAGGTAGAACGAGCGCGCATGTTTTGGGTCCAGACGGTGGAGCCTCTCTTCCTCTTTCAAAGGATGCGGAGTCGGAAAGAAGGTGGGCAAAGTGATGGTCTGCCCGATGTGTAAGGGCGTGACAACCTTTGGCAAGAAGGACGGGTCCTTAAAACCACTTTGTCCGGATGAACAAAAAGGAAAGAAGGTTTGGAAGAAAGAGCCTGGATCTCACTCACTCTTCTGGCAGAGGTGGTAGCCGCCAGGAAAGGCGTCTTGAGAGTGAGAAGACGCAAAGGACAGGTATGAAGGGGCTCGAAAGGAGCGCACATCAGATATGTCAAGACAAGGTTTAAGTCACATTAAGGCATGATGAGCGGCACAGGAGGGAACGTGTGCATAATGCCTTTTAGGAAACGGTTAACAACCAGGGACTTAAAAAGCGAAGGCTGATCTGGAAGTCGTAACAAGGCAGAGATGGGAGAAAGATAACCTTTGATAGTGCCCAGAGCAGAGCCCTGCTGGGCCAAAGAAAGAAGGAACAGAAGGACTTCGGAAAGAGGGGCAGAAAGGGGATCCACAGCCTTAGCTGTGCACCATGCCACAAACTTGTTCCACCTGCAGGCGTATACCGTTTTAGTGGCTGCCAGAATGACATCACAGACTGCGGGAGGAAGAGCGACAGCTGTCAACTGTCGCCGCTCAATCTCCACGCATGGAAGTGGAGGCTGGACAGGTTTGGGTGAAGGACCGTCCCCTGCTGCTGCGACAGAAGATCCTCCCGAAGAGGCAGTCGTATGGGGGGATCGATCGCCATGCTGAGTAGCTCGGGATACCAGTATCTTCATGCCCAATCCGGAGCCACAAGGATGACTTGGGCCAGGTGGCGCCGAAGGTTCTTCAGCACTCTGGGCAGAAGTGGTATAGGCGGAAAGGCGTAAATAGACCGCAACTCCACTCGCGACGAAAAGCGTCGCTTAGCGAGTGCCACCTTGGAAATTCCAATGAGCAGAACGGATGACATTGCGCATTCTCTTCGGTGGCGAATAGATCTAACCAAGGCTCTCCCCACTGCTGAAAGAGACCTTGCACCACGTCCGAGTGCAGACGTCATTCGTGATCCATCAAGCACCGGCGGCTGAGTTCGTCCGCCCTGGCGTTCAGAGAACCTGCCAGGTGTTGAACCACCACGGTGATGCCTTGATGTTCCAGCCATGTCCAGAGGCGCAGAGCCTCCTGACATAGGGTCCAGGACCCCACCCCGCCCTGTTTGTTGCAATACCACATGGCAGTGGTGTTGTCCGTGAACACCTGCACCACACTTCCCCGGTCAGAGGGAAGGAATGCCTTCAGTGCAAGTCGGATCGCCCGAAGCTCCAAAACGTTGATATGGAGTCAGGGCTCCGTCGGAGACCAGAGTCCTCGGATCTCCGCCTCTCCCAAGTGGCCTCCCCATCCCAGGAGGGACGCATCTGTCACCACTGTGTGCTCCGGATGGGGAAGGGAGAGGGATCTGCCATTGACCCAAACGCGATTCGTGAGCCACCACTGCAATTGTCGTGCAGTACCCTTCGAGATATGGACATGATCGGACAGGTTGCCCTGATGCTGCGCCCACTGGAACTTCAGGTCCCACTGCAGAGCCCGCATATGCCATCTGGCATGCGGCACTAGCAGGATGCCGGAGGGTCATCATGACTGAAACCCGGGATAGAGGCTGAAAGATCGGAATCATAGGCTGAATATCCCGGTCTCGCTGCTCGGGAGGATAAACCCGAAACAGCGTCGAATCCAGAACCGCTCCGATGATGGGGAGCGTCTGAGGGGGACTCCGATGCGACTTCTGCACGTTGATGGAGAACCCCAGCAAATGCAGGAGGTCAGCCGTAGTCTGAAGGTGGTTGACGACTGCCTAGGGCAAGCCCGTCTTCAGCAACCAGTCGTCGAGGTAAGGGAAGACTGACACCGCTGACCTGCGCAGGTGAGCTGCGACCACCGCCATCACCTTCGTGAACACCCGAGGGGCGCTGGTAAGGCCGAAAGGGAGCACGGCAAACTGAAAATGCTCCGGGCATACCGTGAACCGCAGGTAACGCCGGTGGGCCGGCAGGACGGGGATGTGAAAATATGCGTCCTGCAAGTCCAACGCTAACATCCAGTCTCCGGGGTCGAGGGCGGCCAAGACCTGAGCCAGAGTCAGCATTTTGAACTTATCCTTCCGGAGGTCCAAGATGGGACGCAGAACTCCTTTGTCCTTCATGGGGACCAGAAAGTAGTGGGAATAACCACCACTCCCTACTTCTGGCCCAGGAGGTCGTGAATTCCTGCTGGAGAGCTGCCAAGTGTTCCCTCGACATGCGGTGGTACTGAGGTGGCATGGCTGGATTGACAGTGAAGGGAGTAACCCCTGCGGAGATCTGCAACACCCACTTGTCCGATGTGATAGCGTGCCAGTGGTGGAGGTGATTGCGGATCCTGCCACCCACTGGTGTGGGGTGCCCCTCAAAGCTCGGATTTGGAAGGTTTGGAGGTAGAAGCGGCGGAGGTGGACTGATCCCCACACTGATTCCCAGGCCCGCCCCTGAGGAAGCCACGGCCGCGCTGAGGCTGGTTCTGTACAGGCTTGCTGAAGGAACGTGCCTGAGAGCCCGTGCCTTGGCCACGAAAGGAACGAAGACCAGGAGTGGCTGGGCTTTTTGTGGAAAGACCCAAGGACTTGGCCGTAGCCCGCGAGTCCTTAAAATGCTCCAGCGCACTATCAGCCTTATCGCCAAACAGACGGGTGCCATCAAAGGGCATGTCCATGAGTGAACTTTGTACATCTGGCAAGAACCCGGTAGATCTCAACCAGGCATGGCGACGAAGCGCCACAGTTGTACAAATGGCTCTACTCAGTGAGTTTGCGGTGTCCAAACCACACCGAATGGCAAACTTAGCCGCATCCTTACCCTCTGCAACAGCACAGTACAGCTTGGGCCTCTTCAGGACACTGAGGCAACACCTGTGCAACAGCATCCCACACCATGTGGGAATAGCGGCCCAAGAGGCAAGCGGTGTTCACTGACCGCAGCCCTAAGCTGGCTGAAGAAAAGAACCACTGGCCGAACTGCTCCAGCTTCTTAGAGTCATTATCCGTCGGAGCCGTGGAAAAGGCCGTCTGGGACGTCGAAGCTTGGATGATCAGGCACTCGGGCGATGGATGAGTGGTCAGAAAGGCAAGGTCACCCGGCGCCGGGCGATGACACCTGGCGACATTCTTATCCACCGGGGCCCCCGTGGCAGGCTGCGACCAAGTGCCAAGCAAAAAGTCAGTGAGGGCGTCGTTAAATGGCAGCAGGGGCTCTGACGAAGTGGACGCCGTGTGGAGCACCTCAGTGAGGAGATTAGTCTTCAGGGCCACCGTAGGGAGATCAAGGTGGAGGACCTCAGCGGCCCGACGAAGCACCATCGTGTACGAGGCGCCCTCCTCCATGGTAGGCGGAGGAGAGGTAAACCCCGGGTCAGAGGCGAGATCGAGTCCGCCGGCCTCCTCTAACTCGTCCGCCCAGTCCTGCTCAGAGTCACAATGACGAGCAAGAGGGTCCTCGGATCCCTCCCAGTCATCCTCCACTTCCGCCGCATGCGGGACAGGCTGCGGCAGCAGGGTAGGGACCGGGGAAGGAACAAACGGCGCCAGGAACGGTGCCGAATGGGGCTGGACCGGCGCCGTGTCCCAGTGCGGTTACCAGTTAGGGACAAAAGTGTCCGAAAACCTGGGCAGGGGCGGGACAAATAGTACTCACTGCAGCGCCGGAGGCGGCGCTGGGGCCAGAGCCGGCAGCAAGGGATCCAGCGGGACCTTGTGGCACTGAAGCTGGAGCCAGCGGTGCAGGATCCAGTGGCGCCGGAGCTGCCGGCCCGACAGGATCCTGACACGGGACCGCGGGGCCCGAAGTCCTAAACAGGCGGTCCAAGGTGGCAAGAAATTCTTGCACCTGAGCGGGTGACGCCGACGGACCCGGGTAAGGTGGGTAGGCCGAGGGACTCCCGGGCTCCGAAGGAGCTGCAGGGGGCAGAACCCCTGTCCCCCTCGTTCGCATCCGGGGATCGATGGGGGGACGTCGGAGAGCGACAACGCTTCTTCGACTTCTTTTTGTGTCGTCTCTTACCCAAATCCGAGGGTGAAGACTTGGAGCCCGAAGAGCGATGATGGTGGCCCCGAGAGCGTTCCCTGGAGCGGCCCCTGGGACGAGTGCCGGACCTCAAACAGCTTCCGGTGCCGCTCCCTCAAGGCCTTCGGGCCATGGCCAAACAGTCCATGCAGGCCCAGGAGTCGTGGTCGCTCTCCAGGCAGTAGAGACAGACGTTGTGGGGGTCCCCCACCAACATATTGCGCCAGCAGGCCCCGCAAGACTTAAAACCAGGCATCCCTACGGCACCAACTCAAACTTACAGGAGACAAAAGTCTCAAAAAGATAGTAAAAAAGTGACTAAGGTACGTGCTCTAACCGGATCTGCGCTTACTGGTGCGGAAAAAGGAAGAACTGACGTCAGCGCGCATGGGTGGCGCCTAAGTAGTCTCCGTGACGTCGTCTCAGTGCATACGACGCCAGCGACCTACTGACGCGCAGGGGTACTGCTAATGAAAAAACTTTCCGGATCCAGTCTGACGCCTGGGGATATTCTAAGGTAAGGAATCTATCACTAACTTTTCTCCTTCAGATTCGCTACTTCTTTGCTGTTTAATATGAATATTAAATGCATCACTTCAATCTATGCGTCTTACACCACACATACTTTCCCCTTAATAGTTGTTCTTTTTCAGTGTCAAATTACTTTCACATCTTGTTAATGGGCTAGGCCCAGCTTCCCAAACATCCCTTTTGAATGGGAATATTATAATCACAAACCTAGTGACTGAAAGATACTGTACTGCCTGATGATGTAAAGCCTCATAAGGATCACATTACCTTATAGTTCTTCACTGAATAAATTAGCCTGTTCCCTGCTTAACACAAAAGGATAGATTCATTTAAAAAAAGAAGAGTGGGAAACACCATTTGGTGGGAGTGGGGAACAAAGTGAAAATGCAGGCTCAAGGAACCAGTGGAGGAAGTGGACCAGTGGAGAAAGACAGCGGTCTTGTCTTTTTCAAGTGAAATTGGGGAATGGGGAAAATGACAAGCTGGTTCTGGGTTGTGACTAGAGAACATAAAAGTTGTTCAGAAGTACCATGGACATCTATGAATTTAAATGGTTCATGATTTAAATTAGCCAGTCTATGTTCTTCAAAAGCATACCCTCCTCGCTTCTCCTAATATACACATCATCATCACCCCAATTGTAGCACAGAAATAAAAAGCTAGTGAGAGTAATTCAGAGTGATTAAAACATTCCAGAGTTCAGAGTTAGCTAAGAAGAGGGTTTGTTGAGTAAGTGCTAAGAAAAATAAGCATTTCTGTAATTTCTAAGCAGACTCCTATCATGCACAAGGTAGTAGGACGATAGAAAGAGACCACTTGGAAAGCTAGATAATGTAACTTGTTACGTATGACAAAGATCAAACTGTTATAGGCGAAGCATTATTTGAAAAATGAGCAAGGATGTATGACAATTGCTATACTGATTTCAAGATTGGGCCAAGTACTACTGCAAGCCAAAATGGCTCTCTCCCAGTCCTCTCTCCAAAAGAAGCACTATGCTGTCTCACACAACCACTAGCCTCAAACTATGCTGCTTGCACTCAAACACTAGCAATGTCCTGTGTGCATTACGTGGCCTACCTGAAGGCCAACCTGAAGACCCTCACTTGCCATACTACACAACAGGACTCTCCTCATCAATCATGCAACAGACGGAGCCTCATGGTGGCTCTCACACTCTGCTCACTGACATACCTGGATTGAAGCTTCTGCAAGGAGTTCATCTTGCCCTTGCTGAAGCTTAAGACATCTTTGGTGAGGGAAACTGCCTCCTTAGTGAGATCCATAGTAACGCTTATTGCTTCCTTAGTGGCATCTTTGGTCATGTTCAGCGCACTTGTCAGTTCTGCCTCCAAGTTTTTCATCGAGATGATATCCTGCCCACTCATTGATGGGGCCCTGCTGTTATGAGGCTGCAGTGTCATAGAGGAACTGCTAGTCAGGTCACATTGTTTTGTTTGGAAGCCCTCCATGGCTTCATGAGCCTCATCAAGCACCCCTAAACGCTCAGTGCAGAGATCAGCATTATTATCCTCACAGTGGGAATTCAGCAGCACCCCGCTGTCCATAATTTTTGTCTTACCATCCAAGGGCACCAAGTCACTACCCTCTATGTGGTTAGCAGCCACATCCAGAGAGACATCCCATTTTGATCCTTTTGAATCGGAGGCAAGGGCCTCCCTGCTCTCAGAATGGGAGAGCTCAGCCTCTACAAAACTAGTGGTTTCATAGTCTGCAGAGAGGTGCTCAGGTTCAGAATTCAGGACAGGGGGTAGTAGTAGGGCGATCTCTGCGCTGGTGAAGAGAACACCCATGCAAGAGGTCTGTAGCGGAGTAGAAGGGCCCATCAGTGTCTGAGTGTCCTCAGTCAGCAATTCCTGCAGCTCTTGTAACTCCTCCTTCATTCTAAGCAGCACCAGATATTGATAATGGGTCAACCTGATCTTTACATGAGCTGTAGAGTGCATTAGGATATGAACATCTGCAGATGCCTCCAGTTCCTTGGTTTCTGTCAAACTGCTACTGCTGCCTCGAGACAGTAATCCTTTCTGTGGATTTGAGAAAACCTTTTGAAAGTTCTGTTCTGGCTTTGACCTTTGACCAATCTCAGTTTCTCCTTCCGTGCTAGTGACTGAGGAATGGTAGCTGAGTGAAGGCTTTATAGGAGTTGATGAGGTTTTCAAGAGCTGTCTGGACTCTTGCACCTGCTTGTATCGGTTAGGAAGGCATGCCCAAATAGATAAGGGAAAGGCCGCAATGAAGCAGAGAGGTTTGCCCTTGGAACTTTCAGAACCCTCAAACTGCAGTGAAATTTCAGAAAAGTAAACAGACCACAGATTTTCTGAGGCCCGAGTCTTCAAAGCTTCATGTATGGTGCCCCTGTCATTTCCAAGGCCTGGGTCTACTGGGTAGGCATGGCGCATAAAGAGGCTGTGCAGCAGCCCAAAGCAACCCGTTGACTTAGGAAAACGAGAAAAAGTGGCATGGAAGAATTCAAATGCAGCAAAATGTCGGAAAAGAGACTGGAGGTCTGTGCAGCTACAGTGTGATACATGCCGGGTGTTAGTGGCGCTCATGCTGGGCATACACACAGAGAGGCACTGAGGGCGGTCAGGGTGATCAGCCATTTTCTTCTCCACAGGGATAGAGAGCTGTGGAAAGAAAAAAAAGACAAGGTAAAATTTCCAAGAAACTAAAAAACACTTTCTCTGGTCTATGCTACAGTAGATGAAAGCTAAATAATTAGAAAATATATAAGCTTTTCTGACAGTGCATGTAGGTCTGAAAAAGAGTGTGTCATGTAAGGTGAGGAAATCTACAGTAGCACCCGGCAAATGATTTGCCTATCAATCAACCCAGCTCATCTATGGTCAAGTCAAAATCTGAGAGATGGTTAGTCAGTGCAGGGAGGATAAGGGAGAACAGGAGAGTGCTGATGAAAGAGATGCAGGCCCAACAGTGAGCTTACAAAGGGACGTTTCTGGATAATCTATCAAAACAAACACACTACAGGAGAACTATGTAAGGTACCCTTTCTGTTCAATAGCAGCAAACCATTTATCGTTTCATGCAAACTTTTCGTTAGCTATGTTATAGAGCAGAGGTCTTCAAACTGGGGGGCGGACCCCCTATGGAGGTCTTAAGTGATCTCAGGGGGGGAGCCAGTCTCGGGCTAAGGGAAGCATTATGCTTTCTTTTAAGTGTTAAAAACATGAGCAGCAGTAAGCCACTTTGTAATGGGTCATCACTAACAACGTTTGTCATTTATAACCTAACTGGGAGCACGCGTAAAAAGAGGTAACAGAGCTTAACTGTAATGTTTTATTATGTTTTGACATATTTAAACGTTGACTATTTAGCAGAATAATTGAGAAACAATTGAAGGGCGGGGGGTTTACAGGGACGCAGCATGAAGAAGGATGAAGACCCTTCTATAGAGAAAAGCCACACTGGCGCTAAAACTGCCTTTTGTATAGGCAAGATCTTCAAAAAAAAGCAGAACGGCATTTTACACATGGAATTCCAATTTCTCACCTGTGTCCTTACAAAAAAAATCCAGACATGAAGTGATCATGTCATTACCTACTACAGATTAACTGGCATTAATTAGGTAGCAACTTCTGCTGTGAAAGCATTCACGGCTCATCAGCATGGCAGATGGACTATCCCAAAGCCTTTATCCTCAGCTACTTTGCTGCAGCAGCACACTTTCCTCCACCACAGTCCCAGGGTCTCCTGTCACCATAGGAATTATCTGTGAAGGGATTCTACTTCGGTTCCCTCACTTGGGCCGCATGAGAGTATATTTACCTATCCTGGGCACATCCAGTCTTTGGGCGTTTAGGTTGAGTTTTTGATTGGGTCAAGAGTATGTGATATGTTACCTATCTATGTCCAGCTATTGGAAATAATTGCTATTTGCAAGGATGTTGTACTTACAATCCCTAGCTTTTATACTAAACTCAAACAGTGCTTAATAAGAAAGCTAATAAGGTGACTGGTGTGCCACATTACACAATGTAGCTTAATGAATGGCAGACCTGTATCTGTGGAGGCTCCTGATATATTCCCACTAACATCTTATCAGCTGATGGTAAGCAGTAAGAGAAATTCAGATAGGTGAGGCTTCATGTCCAGCAGTGAGAAACAGGATTGTTATCTTGCATGTCATTTCATTCAAAGTGTTCTGCCTACGTCTGATATGTCAAGGGTCTAAATATTTCTCTCCATGTACTCAGATCTTCTTCCAATTAAGGAATTATATTGAAATGACACCATACACACACAATTAGCAATCCACCATTCTTTCAACTCTTCCCATCACAGATCCCACTCACCTATCCTGCATCCAATGCATTGGGATTCGCCTCTTTGATAGTATCAGGCCCATGCCACAAAGCAATAGTTGTTTAGCTTATTCTTGTTAAACAAATTGGCATTAAAACTTGACTATGTGATGGTCACTACTACATATTAACACACACCAACAATATAGTTACACACAATTCACAGACTACAATTTCATTGTTTTTTTAATGGCACACTTCATTCTATATCTAATCTCTTTCTACTTTCTCACTGTGACTGGAGGTGAATGCGGAGGGAAAACAAAAAGGTGAGGGAGAAAAAACGAGGACCAGCAAGTGGAATTCAAAAATCACAACACTCCTTGTATTCTGAAAAACTCAATTTGATTTAACGTCATATTACCACTCCCCACAAATGCCACCTCAAAGATCTAAAATAGGAACACTCAACATCATGTCATGTACAGAGGAGAGGCCAAAAACTATTTTATAGCTCGCAAGAGTATGGTCTTCTCGGCCTTCCCAAACTTTGAGCGCACCATTAATAGGAAATAATTCACCAATTCGACCTGGGAAAATCATCTGTATCACTGTGATGAGGACACTTTTTCCGGAAGCCAGAAAACACAGCATGCGGGACGTTTAAGGGCGAAAGAGTCCCCACTCAAACAAAACATAACACAACTCTTCAAAGCCCATATAATAATACATCAAGCAAAAGGTTATACATATGGATTCATCTATCTTTGAAATGCCATGCAATAGACAACTACAAGAGAGACTGCCAATGTATTTAAATGTATTTTAATTGAAATAATTCAAATTCCAGAAATACTTTAAGCAACAACAAAAAGGTATTCTTGTTGTCTTATAAGTGCCCTCAATCAAAGACTTACCGCTCGTGGGTCAATTCAGTCCAGAAAATTAAAAACAAGGTCTCTGTTGTATGCTCCCAGTCCAGGAAACAAGGAGGAAATCTACAAAGTCATAAATTCTTTGTATCAAGACAGACAACAGGAGACAGTTACAAATGTTGATACACATTTCGGTGGACAAATCCTGGTCTGTATGCCACCTTCATCAGGATAAAAAAATAATAATAATATCATGGATGAAAATCTTCAACACCTTGATTTGTTGAACACCTTATTCGAGGATAGATGAAACCATATATATATATATATATATATATATATATATATATATATATATTATCTACTGGCGGTAGAGACTCAACCGAGTAATCAATTCCAGGTATCAGATGTGCCTATGTTGAGAAATGTCTATTCATTAGCAGGCCATGCAGATGAAACAGTGGGAAATACACAGGAGGAGCTTCGTGAAATGGGGATTAATAGTACCAGCCCAGCCACCAGCCCTTTCCGTCCCCCATCAACTTTCATTCCAATTATGCCACGGGATGCTATAGACATTTTCAGTGACTGTGTTATTGATGAATTGAAAACGTTGAACAGAAATATATTATGTGAAAATAAACACAGAAGTTATAATGAACAACAATATTCGAGATTAATTAAGAAAATCAATGACCATAACAACATAATTGTGAAAAATGCAGATAAAGGGGGCAATATTGTGCTCTGGCCACGTGATGCCTATATTAAAGAAGCCTATAGACATCTTGGGGATCCATTATGCTATAGGAAGGCAACTTTTTCTGAATTAAGAGCAGTAAAAGATCTGGTCTTCAGGGAACTAGCACAGTGGAAAAGAATGGGTCTTATTAGCAAAGAAGAATATAATTTTCTGAAAACTGATCACCCATGTACTCCGACGTTGTACTTCATACCTAAAGTACATAAACAAATAACCCCGGTACCTGGGCGACCTATAATATCTGCCCAACGTGGATTATTAGAAACTATGTCCAAGTATGTTGATTTTTTTCTTAGAGATTTTGTAGAATTGCTTCCTTCATATATAAAGGATACTGGCCACTTTTTAAATAAACTTAGGGAGATTACATGGAACAGCGAATATTGTTTTATTGTGATGGATATATGCTCCCTTTACACCAGCATTAATCATGAAGATGGCCTTGAAGCCACAAAACAATATCTCGAAAGCAGGGATGTAAAATTCAATGAACATAACAAAATGTTATTGACTATGATACGTATATGCCTAAATAACAATTATTTTTTGTTCAACAAAGAAGTTTATCAACAACTACGGGGCGTGGCGATGGGAGCATGCTTCTCCCCCAGCTATGCATGTTTGCATGTAGGCTGGTGGGAGGAGCATGTCTTAAAACACATCTTGATAAACTCAGACATATCTAACATAGTAAGATGGTGGCGTTTCATAGATGATGTCTGCATAATATGGCATGGCACCACTGAATCCGCACAAAAATTTGTTGATACTATCAATATCAACAGTCTTAACCTGGAATTTACAGCAAACATTAACAAAGAGAGAGTTGAGTTCCTGGATGTTGAGATATATATTACTAACAATATCATTAATACAACACTCCATAGAAAAACAACTGCTGGGAACTCGATTCTCCATGCTAGCAGCACCCACCCTGGACATTTGATCAAAAGTATTCCCTATGGGGAATTTCTTAGAATTAAAAGAATTTGCAGCAATGAACAAGATTTAACTATTTGCCTAAATGAATCAGTAGAGAGATTCTTAGCAAGGGGTTACAAAATGCTTGATCTTAAAACTGCCCTAGCCAAAATACAAAGCCCTCCAGACATAACAACAAATATTGACAAAGATGTGATTCCTCTGAGCACTAATGATGAACCAAATAAAAAAGAAAAATCATTAGTCAGATTAATAACCATGTATAGTTGCCATCACAAACGATTTAGAGGCATCATTACGAGAAATTGGCCTATTTTAAAGTCTGACATTTCATTATCATCAGAAATACAGGATTCACCATCTATCACATTTAGAAGAGCACCCTCTATGAGGGATGCACTTGTAAAAACTAGCCCAGAAATACAAAAAGAAAAAACGAACTGGTTAACGAATAAGACAGGTTTTTACAAATGTAGCTCATGTAGGGCTTGTAAATTTGGCATCAACAAAACAGAGTTTTTAGACGCTTTCTCTACAAACACATGTAAAATTAAAGGGCAGTTTACATGTAAGACCGACTATGCGGTCTATGTCCTGGAATGCACTTGTCAATTAAAATATGTGGGCAGTACAAAACTTCAAGTTTTTAACCGCATTCTTCAGCATTTACGGGCTATTGTCAACTCTGATTCCAACTACCCTGTGGCTCGACATTTTAAACTAGTGCATCAAAACAATTTAAATGACCTCAAATATTTTGTCATAGATGCCGTACCTAAATCCATCAGGGGTGGTGACAGAGAGAAACAATTACGCAGATTAGAAAGCCAGTACATAGTACAATTAGATACTAAAATGCCAAACGGTTTAAACACTGGGGAAGACCTGCACAACTTTTTGTAGTTAATCTTTGGAGTATTTTTTGTACAATTTTATTTAAGAACTTCGTGAGATGGCAAGAAATTTGATCTTTGAACGTTGTATCTTAAATTTGCTGCAAATGATCTGATCAAAGAAAAATATAAGTCTATTAATAATTATTTTGTGATAATGGTTTTTAGGATTGATGTTTTAATCGTGTAAGAATGATTTTTATATGAGCTACAACCGTCATTTTATTGGATCTTAACTAGTTTTACTTGTTTTTACTGGTTTTTATCTGGTATGTATGAGGTGGGTGGCTTTGTTAATTGCTATTTGCACACGGTTTTTTATCCTTATTTATTTACCATTTTTCATGCACTGTACTGTTAAGAAGCTCTAAAAAGAACTAGCGAAACTGAACATGAGACATGATTTTCGCTAAAATAATCAGTTATAAATTTAATCTCAGGTATCTTAGTATTAATACTAAACCCCTATGGAAAAACTCTTAATGTATTATATTTAGATAATTTTTTGGTTTTTGCACTTGGCACTTTATATCAGAAAAGCAAATACAAAAGAAAATGCAGGTATATAAATACACATGTTCCCCTTCCTGAGTACAGACAAGGATACATATGTTAAATATTGGGCACTTGCCCATTATAACATAACTGTTATTATGTTTATATTTGTTCTGACATGCATATTTATGCTTCTTTTCTGATTCAAACAAATATATATATGTTGAATTAGGGGCACTTGCCCACCAGAACTTTGAAACTTTGAAATTTTAAAACTTATAAATTTTAAAATTCAAAAACCATTGTGTTTATAATTATATTTATAATTGTCTATATTCACACATCTACTCCTGCAATTGCAAAAAATATATATTGGATTAGATGTGCACACATAACAGCGACTATGTAACTAGATAACTTGAGTGTTTAGTCTGTTGTCTCTATTTACTCCTGGGAGGGGCCAATGTTCAATTACACCTGTATTTAAACACGTAGGTGATCGGGGCATGTCATGTGATCAAGACCGGGTTTCCCGGTCGAA
The DNA here is from genome assembly GCF_964204655.1 of Triturus cristatus. Classification (NCBI taxonomy): domain Eukaryota; kingdom Metazoa; phylum Chordata; class Amphibia; order Caudata; family Salamandridae; genus Triturus; species Triturus cristatus. Next base: position 590,257,407 of record NC_140579.1, read on the forward strand.
ACGCGTCATGCTGGCTGGAAATATGGAATAAAGCACTGAAATTCAAAAGAATACTTGGCTGTGTGGTGGTCCGTTCCTGCTTTTTCGTTCAACGGATTAATGCTGGATCGTGCTCGATATATATATATATATATATATATATATATATATATATATTATCTACTGGCGGTCGCCAGTAGATAGTTATAGTTACAACCTAGTTTCCATAGGAAATCTCAAAATTCTATTTTGAAAAACTTGGGCGCCGGTTGACGAATCCTCGCGAAATTTTCAAAACTAATGGGGCGCTCTGTTCAGCTCCTACCCTGAAAGTCTCGGGGTGATTCGTCAAGCGGGGGCCGAGAAAAAAGAGGGGTCCCAAAACGCGTTTTCCCCATGCATTTTTCCATAGGACCTTTAGACACAGCTACAGCCAGAACGGCTGAACAGAATTACTTGAAATTTGGCAAAGAGGTAGTCCTCAGGTCAGGCATGTGCCTTTTGCATATATGGTGTAAATCCGTTCAGTAGTTCCTGAGAAAATCAAAAGTAAAATCATATACATATCTGGGCGGAGCCTAACCACACATCTCATTGTGAGATCTGATTGGCTGTCAGCACTTCATCCAAGAAGTGTTGGCAGCCATCTTGGGATCAATATACATAATAGCACCTCATTAAAAAGCATTGCAGTTAATAGAAGGTTTTAAGACCTTAGTTACATTATAAATCATTTGTTGATGGTACCATACTCATTTTAGGAATTGTAGTATGTTCTAAGGTGATTTTACCATGTGAAAAAGCCTTCTGCTGGGATATCATGAATCATGTTTGAGAGAAAACTATTTTCACATGCTTTTCCCACAGAGGTTTGTAAGGTGATCTATAAGCTAAACTGAGAGCATATTTTCTGTAAATTCACATTATCTTTCTCTGTCATGTGAGAATGAAGTCTGACATTCTCAGTAAAACATGTACATCCAACAAGGGCAGAGACTGTCAGTTGATTCCTTTGTGTTCTACTGCAGCTTCCCACAGTGTTCCAAAGAACAACTAGAGCGCTAACAGTCATACTTATGGCAAAGGTATGGCACACCTGAAGCCATCTTGATTGGAATAAAGTGGTAACATTTAAAACATTTAATTTAAAAAGGAACAAAATGAGAGGGTTCATTTTGCCATAGAATGTATCATTAGTGCTGCAGAAAGAAAAATTAGGGCACATTTTGAGTGACTTCTCAAATCCTCTTCTATTTCATTAAAGAATTCTGACATGCAGACTGAAACATGCACTTTCAATACCAGCAGCAGACTTCCCTGGTGAGCAGTAGCTTTACTACAGTGATCTAACGAGCAACTAGAGTGCTAACATTCTGAATTCATGGCAAATGTGTGACACATCTGAATGCCTTCTTCATTGAATCAAAGTAAAAAACTGACAGTATGCCTACTGAGGAGACTGCAGTAAATGAGGAAATTAGGAAACTTCATAACAAGTCTCCCAAGATGGCCACCAGAGACAAAAGAGCCCAAATGTAGCACAAATATCACCGAGATGTAGCCCAAGTATAGCCCAATGACAGAAATCCCAGAGTGTTTTAAAGAACAACTAGAGCGCTAACCGTCGTACTTATGACAAAAGTATGGCACACCTGCAGCCATCTCGATTGGAATAAAGTGGTAACATTTAAAACATTTAATTTGCAAAGGAACAAAATGAGGGGGTTCATTTTGCCATAGAAATTATGACTAGTGCTGCAGAAAGAAAACGTAGGGCACATTTTGACTTCTCAAATCCTCTTCTATTTCATTAAAAAGTTCTGACATGCAGACTGAAACATGCACTTTGAATACCAGCAGCAGACTTCCCTGGTGAGCAGTAGCTTTACTACAGTGATCTAATGAAGAACTAGAGTGCTACCATTCAGAATTTATGGCAAATGTGTCACATCTGAATGACTTCTTGATGGAACCAAAGTAAACAAGCATTGAAAATGCAATAGGTCTCGCCCTCGTTTAAGTTAAAGCAATTCTGTTTGTAATTAGGTGGCTTTTTAGCTTTGCTTTTATTAGTGTTTTTCAAAATTTCATGTAAATAAGATGCATATCTGTATATGTATGCATGCATTTATATTTGTATGTATATAGATATGCAGATTATATATATGTTTATATATGTATGTATATACATATATATACACATACATATATATAAATGCATATATGTGCATATGTGTGCGTGTAGAGAGAGGTAGAGAGAGGTAGAGAGGAAGAGATGTAGAGGTAGAGACGTAGAGGTAGAGAGGTAGAGGTAGAGACGTAGAGGTAGAGGTAGAGAGGTAGAGGTAGAGAGGTAGAGGTAGAGAGTAGTAGAGAGAGAGGTAGAGAAAGGTAGAGGTAGAGAGTAGAGGATGAGTAATAGAGAGTAGAGAGTAGAGAGAGAGTAGTAGAGAGAGTAGTAGAGAGTAGTAGAGAGAGTAGCAGAGAGTGAGTAGGAGAGAGTAGTAGTGAGTAGTAGAGAGTGAGTAGTAGAGAGTAGTAGCGAGTGAGAAGTAGAGAGTAGTAGAGAGTAGTAGAGAGTGAGTAGTAGAGGGAGTAGTAGAGAGTAGTAGAGAGTGAGTAGTAGAGGGAGTAGTAGAGAGTGAGTAGTAGAGGGAGTAGTAGAGAGTGAGCATTAGAGAGTGAGTAGTAGAGAGTAGCAGAGAGAGAGTAGTAGAGAATGAGTAGTAGAGAATGAGTAGTAGAGTGAGTAGTAGAGAGTAGTAGAGAGTGAGTAGTAGAGAGTAGTAGAGAGTAGTAGAGAGAGAGTAGTAGAGAGTGAGTAGTAGAGAGTGAGTAGTAGAGAGTGAGTAGTAGAGAGTGAGTAGTAGAGGGAGTGAGTAGTAGAGTGTAGTACAGAGTGAGTAGTAGAGAGTGATTAGTAGAGAGTAGTGGAGAAGTAGAGAGTAGTGGAGAAGTAGAGAGTGAGCAGTAGAGAGTGAGTAGTAGAGTGAGTAGTAGGGAGTAGTAGAGAGTTAGTAGTAGAGTGAGTAGTAGAGTGAGTAGTAGAGAGCAAGTAGTAGAGAGTGTGTAGTAGAGAGAGAGTAGTAGAGAGTAGTAGAGGGTGAGTAGTAGAGAGTGAGTAGTAGAGAGAGTAGTAGAGAGTTGTAGAGTGTGAGTGGTAGAGAGTGAGTAGTAGAGAGTGAGTAGTAGAGAGTAGTAGAAAGTGAGTAGCAGAGAGAGTAGTAGAGAGTAGTAGAGAGTAGTAGAGTGAGTAGTAGAGAGTGAGTAGTAGAGAGAGAGAGTAGTAGAGAGTGAGTGGTAGAGAGTAGTAGAGTGAGTAGTAGAGAGTAGTAGAGTGAGTAGTTGAGAGTGAGTAGTAGAGAGTAGTAGAGAGTAGTAGAGAGTGAGTAGTAGAGAGTGAGTAGTAGAGAGAGTAGTAGAGAGGGAGTAGTAGAGAGGGAGTAGTAGAGAGAGAGAGTAGTAGAGAGAGAGTAGTAGAGAGAGAGTAGTAGAGAGTAGTAGAGAGTGAGTAGTAGAGTAGCAGAGAGTGAGTGGTAGAGAGTAGTAGAGAGTAAGTAGTAGAGAGTGAGTAGTGTAGAGTAGTAGTGAGTAGTAGAAAGTGAGTAGTAGAGAGTGAGTAGTAGAAAGAAGTAGCAAGGGAGTAGTAGAGAGTGAGTAGTTTAATTTAAAAGGAACACGAGGAGGTTCATTTTGCCATAGAAATTATGATTAGTGAGGAAAAAAGAAAAATTAGGGCACAGTTTGAGTGACTTCTCAAATCCTCTTCTATTTCATTAAAAAATTCTGACATGCAGACTGAAACATGCACTTTCAATACCAGCAGCAGACTTCCCTGGTGAGCAGTAGCTTTACTACAGTGATCTAATGAGCAACTAGAGTGCTACCATTCAGAATTTATGGAAAATGTGGGACACATCTGAATGCCTTCTTGATGGAATCAAAGTAAACAAGCATTGAAAATGCAATAGGTCTCGCCCTCCTTTAAGTTAAAGCAATTCTGTTTGTAATTAGGTGGCTTTTTAGCTTTGCTTGTATTAGAGTTTTTCAAACTTTCATGTACATACCATGCATATGTATGCATATATGTATATGTTTGCATGAATTTATATTTATATAGATATGCAGATTATATTTATATGTTTATATATTCACTGAAAAAACCATAGGTTTCACACACGTTATAGTTACGAATTAGCATTTAAAAAACCTTGCAAATTCACTTAAAAAACCATAGGTTTCACACATGTTCTAGTTAGCTGGACATTTCACTCGTAAAAAAACAATGAAATTCCCCCGTTATAGTTAGTGCAGGCAACTATAACTCACGCGACCGCAATCCTCTGCTGATGACGTCAGATATTACATCACTGTATTTAGACACTTATTTACCCATGTCTTCTTCCATTAATATTTAGCTATACATATATTACAAATATTTATTTTTCATAAAGACACATATGTCATCAGTGATGTAATATCTGACGTCATCAGCAGAGGATTGCGGTCGCTTGAGTTATAGTTGCCTGCACTAACTATAACGGGGGAATTTCATTGGTTTTTTACGAGTGAAATGTCCAGCTAACTATAACATGTGTGAAACCTATGGTTTTTTAAGTGAAGTTATATATATATATATATATATATATATATATATATATATATATATATATATATATATATAACCTTTTGCTTGATGTATTATTATACAGGTTTGAAGAGTCGTGTTATGATTCATTTCTTCCAGAAGCCTCAGTGTTCCCTTTATCCAAATATTCGCCAAGCAGTCTATGTCCTCAAGCTGTTTCAGGCGAGATGCCAGGAACCCCTTCGCTGTCATAGCGCAAACTCGAAACTTAAGATACCTCCTCTCTTAAGACCTTTAATTCTCCATTAAGGATTGAATGCTGGAAACTCTGATTGCCACTTCCGGAACATTGATGTTTTCACTGTGCGCTAGTCTAGGGCAATCAAGGTCTCTTCAATCAAGGTCAGTGGCCTTTTCACAATAGGCATGGTCTAAGCTTTGCTAAGTAATTTGAATAATATCTAAGATAGGCTCCCAGCACTGCTCCTACCAGTCTCTTTTTTTGACTCTTTCAAAGCCAAAATGTGGTAGGAGCTGCAGACTAGAAGTTTTTTTTATTACCCCTCTTTGTTTCGTCTCTCTCCTCTTTCGGTACCCTTATGAAGCGGCAGGCATTGCTGCAGTAAACTCCCATGCCATCAAACTCCCCAGTGGGAGGACCTCAGATAGTCTCTCCATTCATCTGTTTGGCAGTCACTAAGCCAGTACCTCTACAAGGTCAGTCTGAGCCCTGGCACCAAATGTATCACCATCACCTTCTGGTATCTTCCCCACTCAGAAGTTGCCTATCCGGTTGCCCACAACAGCTGGTTTTTCCTCAGCTTGGAGTTCACTAGAAAGTATGGGCTGAAGCTCAGATATTCACCCGACAAATAAGCTTCAGTGGCGCACACTCTAGCCTTCACCCAGCTCTGGAAACCTCAGAAGACTAAGTCGTGCTGGAACACCGGGGATCCATGCCCTCGCATAAGCCCAGCTTCATGTGTTTCTTTTTGGGACTCTGGTGCAAACTCGAAATACACTGCACAGAGTTCAGGCTAACCAAGTTCCCTATCACCCTCAATAAATGAGCTGTGACCTGATCTCCAAACCGTCTTGCTAGGGCTCCATATGACTAAACCATATGCATTAACCCTGCTTCATGAACTTCATGTCTTTTGTGAAGAACTGCAGGTGTGAGATAAGACATGTGCAAGCACTTAAAATGCGCAAGGAGAAACGGATTGTTACTTGCCCTCTTGGTGTTGGCCAGCATCTTGTCCCAATCATCATATGAGATTTGCTCATCACAAACTCTTGTGCACTTCGATTTAAAACATGAATACAGCAGTAAAGAATAAATCCCCTGGGTGGGGGGGGGGGGGGGGGGGGGGGTGGAGGGGGTCACAGAAGTAGGCAATGAGCAGCCACACGTTAACAAGTAAGGTATCCCTGACATGTCTGTACCTTATGATAGCCAAATGCCCAAGAGCAGCCCCATTATACAGCAAACTGAATATTGGACAGCAAACAGCTTATGTACTCAGCGGGTTGGAAACTGCTAATGGGGGGGCGAGGGAGGACCAAGCAGGCTAGGGGTAAATCAAGCTGTGGAGTACAATGTCTGCTGCGTAGTGATAGGAGTGGTGCGAACACTGTGACGGTGAAAGGCAGGTACAGAGTGCATGGTGTTCAGCTCCATTTCGCCAGTGGTTGAATGAGAGGAGGTGGGTAGGAGCCCGGAGGTGCCACGAGCGCAGGAGGGTTGCACGTGAGTGCCTGGGAGGGCCGCCAGGGGGCGGCTATCAGGCCCTCTGGGTTCAGAGAGGGAGATCATCAGGGGACATAAGTAACATAAAGTGTGCAAAAAGTGTCTCCCAGTCCTGTGAAATTGGCCTCTTGCGCAGGTGCCACACCTCCTCATATTGTAGGCTTTCACGATCTGCTTTTACCCCTTTGCGCACTGCACTCTGGCATGCTGCCACTGGCGGAGCATATGGAGCCCTTCACTGAAGGGTAAGTGTTCTTTTGGCAAGTAAGAGGGCCATGGTCTGCAAAGCGGGACCTCACCTTGTAGAGCTGCTTTCGCTTGAAATTACCTAAAGCGCAGACCTCCCAAGTGAATTGGTCTGTGAGCGCCGTGAGCTCTCGATGTGTCTCATGCACCGCCCGCCAGTAGTCCATGAGAGTAGAGGGCAACATTGGTCCGCTATGGGGAAATAACGATTGAGCTGTGCTGGCGTCAAGTACGCACAAATTACTGAGGAGAATTTTATATTTTTAAAATGGGAAATTCTAGAAACTTTTTGGAAACGCTAGAGCTTGCTCCCACTCGTTCAGTATCTTCCCTCAAGTCGTCCTCCCATTTAGTTTGTAGGGGCCCTAGGAAAGTACCAGTATGGTCTCGTATCTCTCTGTAAAGCCATGTGATCAGATGACGACCCTCATCCATGATAAGAAGCGCTTGGAGGACGAAAAGGGTTGAGTGCTCCTCATCCTGAGTGGACCAGAGAGTGAGACATGTGTTGTGCAGTTGTTGGCATGTAAGGAATTGTCCCGACAGGAGGTCATAGTCAGTCTGGAGTTGATAAAAGGAGACGAGGTGGCCGTCCGAGAAGAAGTTGCCGACTGCGACCAATGATTGGTCCTGCCAACTACACTATTTTGCAGCCAAATACGCCGGATAACGTGGTAGGCCCATGTAGTGCTAGAGCACTTCCATTATTGGGACCACGTGATGGCCTTTGACTACCATTGTTTAATTGACTTTTGGTGTTTTGCTTTACCCTAGCCTGAATGTACAACATTACGTTTCTTTCATGTGCACTTTTCCTTGAAGATTTCTTTCGTGTCTTCTTGTAGCTGCGGAGGGGGGGAGCTTTCACACAGTAGAACATCCTTACGATGAACAGAATGTGTGGGGTGTGCATTTGGAAGCATGAGAGAGAGAGAGAGAGAGGTAGAGAGAGAGAGAGAGGTGTGAAATGTACTTCTTGGTCTCGAAGTGCAGTGTTATAAGCAGTGGTGCTCAAATGTGCATTATGTTGTACACTGGGAGGTGAAGTGTGTGATGCTATAGGCAGTGGTGCACAAATGTGCATGGTGTTGTACATTGGGTGGCATTATGAAGTTCTTACTGTTGGCTTTAACATGCCTCCGTGACATCTTGAGTTCTGTTATCTAGTTTGAGCTTTTGCACACGCAGGCAGGCCCCCAGATTTCTCAAGTGATTTAGGCTATTCACATTCAAGGTTGTTTTGCTTTTGGAGATAGTGGATTGTACTGCTGGATGGAAATTTTCTTAAGCTTTGTTAAGATAAAGGCTGGAACATGTGAGAGTGCAGAAGAAACATGGGAACTTTTTTGCCTGTGGAAAGCTTGCATGAAAAGTGGCCAATTCCAGTAAGTTTCCTTGGCCTGGAGGAGGAACTCTCGGAAGCTTCTAGTGTGTTTTGAGATTATAAAGCTGGGGTTTGTCGACTTGGAAACTGGGATTTGGGACTGAACGGCGGACGTGTCTTCAGTGCAGCAATCTGGTTTGCTGAGTCTCCTGACCCCAGCTCTGAATCCCCCAGTCTGGAGTGGGCCTAGATAAACTTTGCACCAGATGATGTGTTTTATTTTTGATTACTGACAATGTGATGTGTGAGTGTCTGTGTGTGCTGTCAAGTCTCCAGTGAATATAATCATCTGTGGTGTTTATATTTGGGATGTGCGAGTGTCTGTGTGCACATCCAAGTCTTCAGTGGTTGTAATCATCTGATGTATTTAGTGTATATATCTTTCTGATTTCTTGTAGGACCTCCAGTATTATCTGCTTATACTTCATTTCATATTATCTGCTATGCATTTAACTGTTGCATTTGCCTATTTGTAAGTGTGTTATTATTGGAGGACGACATATTTCTATATATATTTAAATGTTTTTCATTTGACATCTGGGAAAGACTTTTTGTTAGAGTATTGCACAGATAAAACTCCATGCCTTATTCTGAGAACAGTCTTTGATGTGTCTCCTTTTATAAGAGTGAGATTCCTTTCTTTGTGTTGTGTTGTTTTTATTGCTCGGTCATGTTTGAGACTCCGTGTGGGAGGGCGGTATTTTCTATTATTGGGGCGGGCAAAGCAATACATCCCAGTAGTGGGAATCCCGGCACGTATGGGAGGGTGGGTAGTGTTGCAGGAGAAGATTAATTCTGGTGATGCATTTATGGGCCACCTGTAAAGACAGTGGGGAGTTGGGTATAACTTTGGGAATCAGGAAGCTGTAGATCATGGATGACGTTAAGAGGATGTGACCCGTGATATGTCTCCTCCAAATGACGTCCCACTAACCACCTGGCAATCAATTGTAGTTGTGCCATGTAATAGACTTCAAACGACGGGGCACCTACACCTCTCGCGCCGGCAGCCAGTTGTATCTTTTTCAGAGTTATACGGTGCTGTCTACTTCCCTACATAAGTATAGGAGCCTGGTTAAGATCACCATCTTTGATAAGGCTTCCCCGTAGTGGCCAGCGGCAGTTTCTTTCAGAGTTACACTTATGATGCTAGTGCTGTCAGCAAGGGTCACAAGTTGTCATCAAAGAGGTACGCCGGGAAATGGTAGAGGCAAACCCCTAGGTATAAGACAGCAGAGTCAAGCCAGCAGAGCGATGTCCCTCCCATGCATATCTGCTGTGGGGGTCAAATCGGTATGGAGCGGAAAAACTGAAGATTTCTCCCGGTTAACCCAGAGGCCAGTGTCCCTGGCAAAGGCTTGGAGAGCGTTATGGGTGGGGGACAGGTCCGAGCATATGTCTCTGAGGTATAGGAGCAAATCATCAGCATCCAGAGACTCAGCATGTGTTCTTTCTGCAAGTGGGATACCCTAGGATTCACCATGCTTCCGCAGTCTAATGGCAAGCGGCTCCATGGTCACTGCAAAAAGTAGGGGGGATGGGGACATCAGTTGGAATGCGGGTGAAATGTAGCAACCCAAGTGGATGTGGGAGAGAGGCTTGTGTAGAATAGCCATGTGTATGTCAGGAGGAGTTTGCCCACTCCCATCTGCTCCACGACGTGGAACAGGTAGTCCCAGGTTATTGAGTCAAATGCCTTCTGCAGGTCCTGCACCAGGCTTGCCATGTGAGGACATCGCCCCCAGCACCTAATCTTGGACGAGAAACAGGCGCCTGATGTTTTGTGAGGTATCGCGCCCCGGGACGAACCCATTATAGTCTGGATGAATGAGCTCTGGAAGGACCCGAGCATACCTACTGGAAACAATTTTCACCAGGATTTAGTAGTGTGCTCCTAGTATGGCAATGGATCAATATGAGGATACAAAAGTGGTATCTCTGTTGGGTTTGGGAATGGATACCAACAAAGACTCCCGGAGGGATGGTGGTCATTCACTGATTTTAGGGCACCATTATGCATCTCTGTCAATCACAGTGCCAGTCTGACAACATATGATGCCGTTTGGCATTATCCAACTCCGTGATTTTAGCGGTGTCTCACTCCGTCACTCTTTGCAATGATGGCAGGCGTCGCTCCGCCTCTGTTATCTCAGTCAAGGGTCCGTAAATCCTACGGACCCCTATTATTTCTTGTATCCAGATACCACGTGTGATCACTTTGAAGGCGTCCCACTCTATCATCCTGGTGGAGGTTGTGTTGCCATTTTCAGCAAAGTAGTGGGATTCTTGGGTATCCCAGTAAACCGGATCATCCAGGTAGTCTCAGGGGAATTGCCACATGGGAGTCGGTAGGCACTGGACATTCCACTGCACATCAACCACATGAGCAATGTGATAAGAAACCACGCGGCCAAGGTAGTCTGCGTTGGGGGCTAAGGTCAGAAGGGGAGGGAGAATAAGCTACGGTCTAGGTGCACATATAAGTTGTATGGTGCAGTAGAATGAGTGAACTCGGGAGCTCGGGTAAATGGCCCTCAACATAGTCGTCAGTGCCCAATGTTCACCGGTGTGAAGGGGAGGTGCACGGAAGCAGTGCGTGGGAGCGGTCTAAGTGCAGATTGAGTACACAGGTATTGTTGACACCCTTCGAATCTACGGCATTTTTTGGGTTTATGTGCTAGTACTTCTGATAGCATTTTCCAGTAAACCTTCTGGTCAGTGTTTGAGTCATAGTTGTGCCCCAGTATAATGTGTGAGCCCTCCAACTGTCCCTCAGGCAATGCAGTGTCCCTTCCTGTCAATCGAGCACCTGAAAGGGAATACACGGGTGCATTTAGACCCTGGCCCTCCTTGCATATTCTGAGTATGTGGTGGAATATATGGACCCCCGCCATAGTTTCCGGAGTTGCAGCAGCTCCCCAGCCGTAGAGTGCTTTTCTTGAAGGAAAACTATTTGCGCCTGTTGTCTCTCAACATAAAAGTATACAGAGTAGCGTTTCTGCGCGGTATGCATTCCACTGACATTTAGGGCAAGGAATCTAGTGGTAGTGAGAGAAGTCATTAGGTGTATGTTGAGGGTGACCTCACCTCATGAACCAGAGGGGCTCCCAGCGAGCACTTCCACGGTCCTGTGCCCATCTCCTCGAGCTACATGTGACGTGTGATGCCTGTCTACCGCAGCGCTTCGTGTGGAGGGGAAACGTTGTATGGATGTTAAAAGATACTAACAAGGACCTACAGAGTCTACCGCAAATGGTGGTACCCCCAAACTAGATATAGTAGGTAACCATCAATTTATGCGGGGTGGCGGCCAAGTGGTGCATCAGAAAGGTTCTTGGGAGGGTCTACCCTGCCTGTCAGTATCGAAGTTGTTCTGGGCCTGGCCTAAATAATGTCGAGAAAAGGGTTGTCATGTCTCTGCAGAAGCTGCCTGGGAGGACATGGTCGGAAAATTCAGCTAGAAGTGTACACATGGGAGAGCCAGTGGAATATAAGCACTGGGGAAGAGGCAACCTGCTCAAGCTGTGCATATATGTAGTTAGTTCAAAGTGGAATAGCTATTGTGTATCGGATCTCTGAGGGTAGGGAGGGGGTGGACGGGTGCGGATGATCACAGTTCACCCCAGAGGCTGGAAAAGATGTAGTCACAATAATCCAATGAACAGTGCATAGGTTAAAGAGTCACCACACAACAGTGCTATGTTTAGGTAGAAGTCAGCTCGCCCACGCTGTGGCAGTGAAGGCCTATCAATAGGATGTTGTCAGCTTGTGGAGTGGATCGAGAATGATGGTTGAAGGCCAGAGAGGAGTCTGACTCCCCAGCGGAGGAAAAAAAAATGTGTGGTCTACTGTACCCATCTAAGAGGCCAGCCTCAGCTACTAGACTGGCCGCGGCCTTGAGGGCCGCCTGAGATCTTCAATTATTTGTTTTAGTGCAGGGGACTTTGAAGGGGGAGACCTCGGGAGGAACCCCGCCGTGGACAATTCAGCCGCTTTCGGCCTGGTGAGGGTGGTCTACTCACAGTCCCTGGCGTGGGCATTGGGGTGTCTATCAGCTCAGGGCAAGGTCTCTTTAGGGTCAGTAAAAAAGAGGGAATTGCAGTTGCTGAGAATCTTAAGGCGGTCTGGGACATATTGCATTGCAAATGCTTGTTTAGGTAAAAGTGCCTGCCTTTCACCACAAAATAACCAAGCGTCGCGTCATGTGCCTGGCTTTAGGCCCGCCTGTGCCCCTCACGCAGAAGAAAACAGCAAATTAATTATATAACCAAGCTCGGCCACTAAAGTGAGCAGACCGCGCTGCAAATTAATTAAATAAGCAAGCGCAGCTGCAAAAGTGAAAACGGCCCGTGCTGCAAATTAAATAAATGAACAAGCACGGCCTCTAAAGTTAAAGCGGACCGCGCTGCAAATAAATAATTTTTAAAAAAAATGTGCTCTTAGCTATGATAAAGCAGACCATGTAGCATGACCAGTAAAAGGTCCAGTCCTTATGGGCATTAACAAATAGAGACAAGGCAGTACCAATAAGGGACTAAAAAGCCTATTTACTAATCAGAAGCCAGCATTTAAGAAGGACAATGACACAAAGCCAATGACAAATATAGGCAAAGAGTGGACGAGGGTTCCACAGCATACCCTGCTACAACGCTCGACCTAAAAAAGAAAACAAGCATTTACAATGCAATGGTCTCGGCAATATTATAGGTAGAGCTATTGGTATTGCTCATTATTTTTCTATCATTATTGTATCCCTAAATAAATGGCATTGTCATTTCTATTGGCATTAGCTTTTTTTTTTTGCATATGTGATACCTATTGCATTAGCAGAGAGAGAGTGAGGTAGTGAGATAGAGAGAGTGAGGTAGTGAGATAGAGAGAGTGAGGTAGTGAGATAGAGAGAGTGAGGTAGTGAGATACAGAGTGAGATAGAGAGTGAGGTAGATAGAGAGTGAGGTAGTGAGGGAGAGGGATGTTGTGAGCTAGAGAGTGAGGTAGTGATGTTTTGAGAGAGAGAAGTTGTGAGATAGTGAGATAGAGTGGAGTAGTGAGGTAGAGAGAGTTATGTAGTGAGAGAGAGTGAGGTAGTGAAACAGTGATGTAGTGAGGGAGAGGGATGTTGTGAGGTAGTGAGATGTAAGCAGAGTGGTGTTGTGATGTAGTGAGATAGAGAGAGGTAATGAAAGAGCCAGTGAAAGTGAGTTAGTGAGATAGAAAGAGTGAGGTAGAGAGATAGAGAGTGAGCGATGTAGTGAGTTAGAGAGAGAGTGAAGTTGTGATATAGAGAGTGAGGTAGTGATCTTTTTAGAGAGAGAAGTAGTGAGATGGTGAGGCAGTGATATAGAGGGGAGTAGTGATGTATAGAGAGTTATGTAGTGAGAGAGAGTGAGGTAGATAGAGAGTGAGGTAGTGAAAGAGTGAGGTAGTGAGAGGTATTTTCTGACGTAGTGAGATAGAAACAGTGAGTGATGTTGTGAGATAGAGAAAGATTGAGGTAGTGAAAGAGAGAGTGAGGTAGTGAGAGAAGTTGTGAGGTATTAAGATAGAAACAGAGTGAGGTAGTGAAGTAGTGAGATAGAGTGAGGTAGTGAAAGAGTGAGTGTAAGTGACTTAGTGTATTTGAGAGAGAGAGTGAGGTAGTGAGATAGAGAGAGTGAATTAGTGAGTTAGAAAGAGAGAGTGAAGTTGTGAGGTAGTGAGAGTGAGGTAGTGAAGTTTTGAGAGAGTGTGTTGTGATATAGTGAGGTAGTGAGAGTGAGATAGAAATAGATAGTGATGTAGTGATACAGAGTGAGGTAGTGAGATAGAGAGAGAGTGAAGTTTTTAAGTAGTGTGTTAGAGTGAGAGATAGTTACTGTGGTAGTGATATTGTGTTGCTGTGAGAAAGAGAGAGTTGAGTAGTGAGTTAGAGAGTGAGGTAAAGAGTTAGTGAGAGAGAGTGTAGTATAGTGAGAGATAGGAGGTAGGGAGAGATAGTGAGGTAGCGAGAGAGAGAGAGTTAGGGAGAGAGAGTGACGTAGTGAGAGCCAACCCCACACACATACAGAACCAGCCTCCTCCCCCGCAGGGCCCGCCCTCTAATTACCACCCCGAGCCGGCCAGTCTCTTAAACCCTCTCTGCACTTCCCCGAGACTCGTAAAAGAGGGGGGGGGGGCGCGGGACTCGGCCATCACGGGCCTGGCAACGGAGCGCTATCACTGGGGTGAGAGAGAGCCAGGCTCGTGACAGAGACAGGAGAGGTGACGGGACAGGTACAGAGGGAAGTGCGCGAGAGAAAGAGCTGGACCCACAGGCCTCCCAAGAGAAAAAGAGACAGTGATGGACGAGAGAAGCATTAGAGTGGAGGCAGGGAGTTACACATACACGAAAGAGATAGGCGCACTGGACTAGAGATATTAGAGATGAGATGCAGAAATGCGAACAAAAATGTAAGAAACGAGAGAGAACAAGAGTGTTAGATATTGGGGGGGTGGGGGGGGGAAGGGCTGACAAATGCGAGAGGAGAGACAGAACAAGCCATATTACAGAAGAGAGAGTAGGAAATATCAGAGAGGAGTGGGAGACTTACCAGGGGAAATAACGGAGAAATGGAACAAAAATATTAGTGAGGAAGAAGAGATAAAGTATTAAATATGAGCGATGGGAGAAATATTACATCGGAGAGAGAGAAAAACGGACACCTTAGGATCCTATGCGCTCTCCTTGCCGTCACCCCTCCCTCCCTCCCTGCCCTCTAATTACCACCCCGAGCCGGCCAGTCTCTTAAACCCTCTCTGCACTTCCCCGAGACTCGTAAAAGAGGGGGTGGGGAGGGCGCGGGACTCGGCCTTCACTGGCCTGGCAACGGAGCGCTATCACTGGGGTGAGAGAGAGCCAGGCTCGTGACAGAGACAGGAGAGGTGACGGGACAGGTACAGAGGGAAGCGCGCGAGAGAAAGAGCTGGACCCACAGGCCTCCCAAGAGAAAAACAAGGGGGAAAGGCGTCCAAGGCACGGTGCGGATCCCTGCTCATCGAAGGGCAGCGCCGCCAACTATACTCACAACAGCACGAAGATCCTCACGGCCAGAGGACAGCAAAACAATGGCGGATGGAAGCTCCGAAACTTTTTCGGATTCGGGGGCGTGTTCCTGCTGTTCTAAAAGGGCGTGGCTAAAAAGTGGAAAGAACAGCAAGGAACACGCCCCCGAATCTGAAAAAGACGGAGCCTATTTGGAGGGACGGCTCTCTCCTCCAATGGCGGGCCTCCGTTTAGGAAGCCAGCCAATGGAGGAGAGGCAAAAAGAGAGGCGGGCTAAGGAGCCACTCTAGGAAACATTAAATCTCGACTTCCGGTTCTGCCTTCGGCAGACCGGTAGTCCTCGACCTAAAAAAAAGTGATGTCTGAGGCAAGAACAAAGGAATGGACCCAGGTCTCAAGAAAGGTCACCCCCTCCGGCAGGCCTAGGATTGGGATGTTGCTCCTGCAGGAGCACCCCTCAGTATATTCTGCCCTCCTTCCAGTGTTCGCACACGATCCCGCAGGTCTTGAACGGCTCACTGGTTATCAGTTGTCAGTGGCCGCAGTGAGGCTAGCATTTTTTCCCCTTAAGCAACCCTGTCAGGCAATGACCCATGGTTGTGCGTTATGGTCAACATAAAGACCGGGTCCCAGCCGTCTTGTGACATGCCTAGTTCCTCAGAGGCCCATGTTTACCACACGGCCCGGGTCAATCAGGCCTCAGCTCTGCAGTTGCTGCTGTGATGATTTCTCCGTGCTCTGATTTGGGCACCAATGCCACTGCGCTCACCTGCTCCACTCGGCCCTCCTTCCAGGTGCTCTAGACTCTCGTCTCGGGAGGCCCAAGTGGCACCCCAATCTGCCGGATGTCACAGCCGCACCGGGGGCTGTCACTATGAAGACCATGCCCGATCGCCTCGCCACTCACGGGCCCGTGTTGCCCAAGGACAACCAGGCTGCAGCTTCACAGCCATCAGTGCGACGGTTTCTCTTTCTCTCTGCCACCGCCCAGGCCTTTATGTTGCTGTAGGCGGCGGGGCACGGCTCAGGGCCAGGGTTCCCAGTTCCAGCCTCCACCTCCTGGACCTCGATGAAGGCCGCGATCTCTCGCCCCACGCCACCTCTTGTCCAGCTGCCCAAGATACAAGAGAGTCACGCGGGGCACCCTAATCTGCAGTGCCTATTCGCGCCAGTGGGCACAGTCACATCGAAGGGCGAGCTTGTGTCGATGCTGGGCCAGAGTCCAGATTTAGAGAGATTGCAGGGTGGATGGTGAAGAGCTCTAGCAATGTGTGTCCTCCATCTTGGTCTGCTTGGCCACGCCCCTATCCACAGAGTATCTTACAGAGGAATGATAAAGAGCGGTAACCAGTGACAAGAGTTCCAGGAAGTCTCCAGATCCCGGTGGCTTTCCCGGGAATTACCCCCCTTCCCCAAGTATCATGCATCATTCTAGACAGTGTACTATATAACAACAAAAATGGCCCACCTGCATTTGCATGGATGATCTAGCTTCTTCAAATATAGGCAGTGGGCGCACATTATAGATGCCTCCCGTCAACCTGAAGTCACTATCAGCCCAGCCCATCATCTCAGCTTCAGAGTACAATTTGCAGAATTCTTTCTGTCCTCAAAGTAGTGCCCGATTCGAGATGATACTTTATTTATTACTGATTTGAACACCTGTCCCAAACATAAGGCATTACGGAGACCGGGTGAGAGACTCTTGGAATCACTGTCACCAGGGCAAGTTATTGATATCTGTGTTCCATAATACTAGCACATGAATATTACCACTGGAAATCGATATGAATTACAAAACTGAGAAAAAAACTCACCTGAGAATTATATTATACACTCCATCCCAGATTGAACAGTAATAAGCGCCTACTCATTCTATTCAAATTACACAGTGGCAAGTCACCACTGTGTACCTATGGATCAGATGTACTTTGAAAAGACATTTTATGATCTGCCTATAACTTTGCCTCCTGTGAATGGATCAAAATTTGTCAACTGCACAGTGTAGTCATCTAAGGTTCGACATGTCAAGTTTCGTGCACTTCTGAGCAGTGCAAAACAGTTAAATCGGGGTGTAAGAAATATGTATTTTCCCATTTTACCTTCATAATAGTTTTTGCTCTCACCTATAGAAAAAACTGCTGGGTGGATTTACATCAAAAATGCTATACAAGTAGAACTTTACTCAGAAACGTTGCTTTTATTGGTATGGGGAAAATCCATTCAGTAGTTTTTTTAGAAATATGTGTTTGAAAAGTGTGCTGGGCTCGAATGTGTTAACGCACTAACTATTTCTGCCATTAAAAGTTGTGATTAAGTGACTCCCAACTCCTGTGGATCTCTTTGAATTTTATACAAATGTGATTAGCTGGCTAAGGTCTCTGTAGAATGTTTTTTGTCACCATCTTGAAAATGACAAATTGACAAGAATGCGGAGGCTCTATAACAAGTCTCTTACTCCAGGGCAGTAGTATGGGGGACCCAGCAGTGAGGAAAACTCGAGTAAACGACTGAATACTCAAAACATGGTTGCAATCTTAACAGACACTCTTAAGTAGAGGATTCCTCTGCCATTTTGTAGAAAAAAGGACAAATTAGATTCAATTTACGACTTTGACGAACAAGTTATTTAGCTTCGGTAACGCCTTATCTGGTAGTGACTGGGCCTGATTTAGATGTTGGTGTACAGGTTACTCCATCACAACGGTGACGGATATCCCATCCGCCGAAATATAAATTCCATTATAGCCTATGGGATTTATATTTTGGCGGATGGGATATTCGTCACCATTGTGATGGAGTAGCCTGCCCGCCAACATCTAAATCAGGCCCTATATCTAGCTGCAGATTCCTTACCATCAGACTGGATCTGGGAGATTTATTTTAGCAGTACCCCTGCGCACCGGTAGGTGTCATCGATCGGCTCCTCATCTGTCGTCGGAGTGACGTTGCAGTACATATATAAGCGCCACTTAGGCACGCTGACACAAGTTACTTTTCCCAAATTTTCCACGCCAGAAGGGCGGAGCCATGAAGTATACAGACACATGTGTGTTCAAACCAGGGCCTGAAAGGAATCAACCCTGATCTTCGAAATCTGTCCACAGAGCGGGGAGGATGAGTGGGTCGGTAAGGAATCTGCAGCTAGATATAGTCTCTACCCTATAAGGCCTTACCAAAGGTAAGTAACTTGTTCATCTGATAGAGACTTCTAGCTGCAGGTTCACTACCTAGAAATAGATACCCAAGCAATACCATCCCCAGGGGAGGGTCTGCGGACGAATTTAAACTAGGAAGTCCTGTAGGACCAAACAGGTTAAGTGCCCATCCCTACAGCCCTGACTGTCCAAGCAATAATGTTTAGTAGACGTGTGCAGGGAGGCCCACGTTACTGCCTGACAGATATCCAGGACCGGAACTCCGCATGCTAATGCAGTGGGCGGAGCTTTAGCTCTGGTGGAATGAGCTCGTAAGCCTTCAGGAGGCTGCTTCTTTGCCAATGCGTAGCAGATCTTGATGCAGAGTACGACCCATCGAAGATGATACGCTTCTGCACCGCCCGACTGTTCTTTAAATTAACATAATCCACAAAGAGTTGGTTGTCCGCCAAGAACTCTCGTGTGCAGTCAAGATGGAATGACAACACTCTTTTTGGGTCCAGACGGTGGAGTCGCTCCTCCTCTTTGGAAGGATGTAGAGCAGCATAGAAGGTGGGCAAGGTGGCAGATTGTCCCTTACGAAATGGTGTGACCACTTTTGGCAAGAAAGAGGCCCTAGTACAAAGCACCAGTTTTTCAGGGTAAACCAAGAAAAAGGGAGGCTTGGATGACAAAACCTGCAGTTTTCTCACTCTCCGGGCAGATGTAATTGCCACGAGGAAGGTTGTTTTAATCATGAGCAGTCTGAGGGTACAATTGTGAAGAGGCTAGAAAGGAGCACGCAGCAAGAAAGTGAGGACCAAATTAGGGTACCACTGAGGCATTATAAAAGAAGGAGGGTACATATGTACAAGGCCTTTCAGAAATCTATTTACAAGAAGGACTTAAATTAAGGGGGTTGGTCAGCTGGCCACAAGAAGGCAGACAGAGCAGAAAGATTATCCTTCAGAGTGCCCAAAGCAGAACCCTGCTAGTCAATGTTAATAATAAAAAACAAAATATAAGAAAGGGAGGCAGAAAGTGAGTCAATGGACTTTTCTGTACAATATGATACAAATCACTTCCAACGACAGGCGTATACCATCTTGGTGGAGGGACGCCTGGCTTCCAGAATAACATTGCAGACTTTTGTGGGAAGGTCAAACGCTATTAACTGCTGCAGCTCAATCTCCACTCAAGACAGAGTTGACCGGTTCGGTTGGAGGACCCTCCCCTGCTGCTGCGACAGAAGATCCTCCTAAGAGGGGCAACCTGATCACAGGATTGATGGCCATTCTCAGTAGCACCGGATACCAGAATTTCCATGCCCAATCCGGAGCCACAAGGATTACTTGGATATGGTCATTCCTGATCTTGAGGCCTCTGGGCAGGCTTGGTATCAGTGGAAAGGTATAGAGGAATCCCGAGCTCCACTTGGGACGAAAAGCATCTCTGAGTGAGAGCCACATTGGAAACTCCAGTGAACAAAACTGCTGACATTGCGCATTCTCAGCGGAGGCAAAGAGATCTAAGCAAGCCACTACCCACTGCTGAAAGAGACCTTGCGCCACCTACGGTTGGAAAAGACATCCGTGATCAACTAGGCATCAACGCCAGAGTTATTCAGCCCTGGCGTTCAGGGAACCTACCAGGTGTGTTCAACCTGCTGTTCCAGCCATGTCCAGAGACGCAAGGCCTCTTGACAAATGCTCCACAACCCCAACCCGCCCTGTTTGTTGCAGTACCATATGGCGATGGTGTCATCTGTGAACACTTGTACCAGCCTCTCCTTGATGGAGGGTAGAAGGGTTTCTATTGCTAATCGGGTTGCTTGAAGCTCCAACAGGTTGATGTGGAGTCTGGATTCCGCTGAAGACCAGAACCTTCTGATATCCACCTCTCCCAGATGGCCGCCCCATCCCAGGAGTGACGCACCTGTCACTACTGAGAGATCATGTTGGGAGAGGGGTCTGCCCCTGACCAGTAGCGGCTGGCGGGGAATGAGGCTGGAGAGGCAGGAGGGGAGAGGGAGGGTAGAGGAGGAGACAGTAAAAAAAAGAAAATACCACTTACTTCTTCCGCCGGCCATCTCTCCTTGCTTCTCTAGAGTCCAGGAGCCAGGGAGTACCCAGGCTCCCCATAGCCAGTCACAATGCTGTAATGCAGCATTGTGGTTGGTCTGAATGCCATGGATCAGAGCTCAGATTGGGACAGGGGGCCTTGGCATGTTCCTCACCAGGCGCTGTAATGCAGCCTGGTAGGGAACATTCTAAGTGTGCATGACTGTTTGGTCATTCCCAGACGTCCAGGCAAGCAGTCATGTGCACTTAATGTGCACAAAGCACTCCTCTCCATGTGCCTCCATGCCAGCCCCGCCCACCCTCACCCAGCCCAGAACCTGCGGAAAATAAAATGTTAATAACAGTTATCATTTTATTTTTCCTGTTCAAAGAGCAGAGGGGTGACGCTCCTCCGCCTTAGCGGAGGACACACCCC
The DNA here is from genome assembly GCF_964204655.1 of Triturus cristatus. Taxonomy (NCBI): domain Eukaryota; kingdom Metazoa; phylum Chordata; class Amphibia; order Caudata; family Salamandridae; genus Triturus; species Triturus cristatus. The sequence goes on from NC_140579.1 coordinate 590,278,008, forward strand.
TGCCCCTGACCCAATTGCAGTTCATTAGGCACCACTGCAAATCCATCGCAGTTCCCTCAGAGATCTGGACCAGGTAGGAGAGATTCCCCTGATGCTGCACCCACAGGAACTTCAGGTCCAACTGCAGAGCCCACATATGCCATCTGGCATGTGTGACCAGCAGGATGCAGGAGACCAGGAGGTCGATCAGCCTCAGTCAGTCTCACTGAAACCCAGGATAGAGGCTGAAACATCGGTATCATAGCCTGAATATCCTGGACTTGCTTCTCGGTACAGTAAGTCTGAAACTACACTATGTCCAGAACATCTCTGATGAAGGGGAGTGTCTGAAAGGGAGTCAGGTGTGACTTTGGCATGTTGATAGTGTTACCCGGCAAATGCATTAGTTCTGCCATAGCCGGGAGGTGGGAGACGAGAGTCCGGGGCGAGCCCACCTTCAACAGCCAGTCATCGAGATGGGGGAAGACTGACACCTCTGATCTCTGCTGAGGAGTTGCAACCACCCCCATCAAGTCTGTGAACACCCGAGGGGTGCTGGTAAGGCCAAAAGGGAGCATGGTGAACTGAAAGTGCTTGTGGCCTACCGTGAACCGCAGATAACACCAGTGGGCAGGCAGGACAGGGATATCCTGCAAGCCCAACGCTATCATCCAGTCTTCTGGATCGAGGGCAGACAACACCTGAGCTAGCATGAGCATCTTGAATTTCTCCGTTTTGAGAAAGAAGTTGAGGGTAAGGAAGTCTAGGATAGGACCAAGGCCCTTGTCCTTTTTGGGGACCAGAAAGTAGCAGGAATAACAACCACAGCCTACTTCTGGTCCCAGGACCCTCTCTATGGCTCCCTTGGCCATGAGAGCAATAACTTCCTCGGGGAGCAAGGACAAATGATCCTCCAACAGCTGGTTTGTAAGATGTAGGCATGGAGGGAGGGGTGGTCTCAGAGGGGAGGGAGTATCCCATTGGGATGATCTGTAGAACACACCCGTCCGATGTTATGGACTGCCAGTGGTGGAGGTGATGGCGGAGTCTGCCACCAACTGGACACCCATGGTCTATAAGGGCAAGATTAGGAAGGTTTGTCAGAGGGGTGCTGGCTGGATCAGACCGCTGGCTACCCAACCCACGAGGCCAGTAGGAACTGCACCCTCGTCCACGCAGAAGCTGGGAAGCTTGCACAGCCCGGTGGCAGGGATAGGGTTGGCGCGGTTGAAAATCCGTACCATAGCCATGAAAGGCAGACTGGGGTTGACGTGGGGCAGCCGAGAAGCCCAAGGACTTGGCCATAGCCTCAGAGTCCTTAAAGAGTTCCAGCGCCGAGTCTGCCTTGTCTCCGAAAGACGAGTGCCATTGAAGTGCATGTCCATTAGGGAAGCATAGACTTCTCCCAAGAAGCCAGTTGTTCTCAGCCAGGCGTGGTGCCACAGGGCCACCATAGGAAACCGCTCTGCCAAGCGAGTCAGCATGCTCAGACCACAATGGATCATTAACTTTTCTGCCTCCCTCCCATCCATAATGGCTTGGGAGAGGAAGGCCTGTGCCTCCTCCCGGACCTACGGCAGCACTTCTGCAACCGTATCCCACAGTGTTTGTGAATAGCGACCAAACAGGCATGCAGTGTTCACAGACCTCAAAGCCAGGCTGACAGATGAAAACATTTTCTTACCCAAGGAGTTCAGCCTCCTAGATTTCCTGACTGAGGGTGCGGTAAGGAATGTACCCTGGGATGTGGAAGCTTAGACCACCGAGCTCTCGGGGTAGGGTGTTGGGTCAGGAAGCTTGAGTTCCCAGGAGTGGGTGGTGGTGACGGGCAATAATCCTATTCACAGGAGCCCCTGTGCTGGGTTTGGATCAGGTTCCCAGAAGGATATTGGTGAGGACCTCATTAAATGGGAGTATGGGTTCTAATGAGGAGGCTCCCGGTTGCAGCACCTCAGTAAAGAGATTAGTCTTGACAGCCACCGAGGGCAGCTGAAGGTCAAGGACCTTAGCCGCTCTACACACCACCATAGAATAAGAAGCTCCCTCCTCCGTAGTCACGGTAAGGGGAGAAAGCATGCCCGGATCTGGGGAAAGGATCCAGTCCCCCGAGCCTCCATCCTGGCTCCACGGGACCCGAACGGTCCTCGACGGGGTCAGGCCCCCCAAATATGAGATTCAGAGCCTCATAAAACTCTTTAAGTTGGGGGGTCGCTCCAGCTCCCGGATATTCAGGAAGGCACAGACCCATCCCAGGCACAGGGTCCGTAAAACCGGGCCTCGGATGCCGATGCTCCTTCGTCACACTGGCTGACGGGTGAGGAGAAGTCAAAGAGCGCTTTAACTTCTTACTCTTCTTGTGCCTATTACCTGAATGCCCCGACAATCTCAAATGGGACAAAGAGGAATTCGGACTCCGTGAGCAATCCCAGGACCTTTCTCCTGACCAGGACCTCAACTTCCTCAGTCACGTGCAGGGCCACTAGCAACTTCAGTAACTGCTTCTCTCAAAGCCTTCGGCGCCATGGCCCGGCAACTGAAACCGCGGTCACACTCCAGTCACCACAGACGGAAAAGGAGCAGATCAGTCACCTACATCGCCCAGTGACAGGCTCTGCAGGGCTTAAAACCTGTCCTGACTTTCCTTGAGACACCAGGAGGAAACCTCAAAAAACAGCAGTCAAATTTCCGCAAATTTCGTGTAAAAAATGACAGAGGGTTAGCTGTTCCCTGGATCAGCGCTGGCTGGTGGGGAAAGAAAAGAACCTACGTCAGCACGCATTGGTGACGCCTGTATAGATACTGCATCGTCACTCTAGCATGGATGACGCAAACGACTGACGCGGAGATGATTTATGCCACCTACCTGTGCACAGGGGTACTGATAAAAAATTCTTCCAGATTCAGTGACGCCTGGGAAATTCAAAGGTAAGCAATCTACAGCTAAAAATCTCTGTCGGATAAACTGCAACAAAAGGGGGTGTGAGGCAGAGACATAAGAGAGGAAGTGAGGAAGTGAGCCAGAGGAAAGAATAATGCAGGTTGGGAGAGCCAAATGCTGCACGAAGAGGGGGTTGTGTGCAGCGTAAGCTGGGCACTTGTGGCAGGTTGGCTGCAGCACCTTGCCACAGACCAGGTCCTACAGGCAACCCCTGCTGCACATGGCAAAAGGCAGTGTGCAGCAATGGCTTGCCATCCACAGTGAGTTGGGAGTAGAAGATGGCTGAACCCTATGCGCAGCGGTCATTGGGCACCCACACCAAGTTGGGCACAGCACAAGGGCAGGACACAGGATGCAGAGTTGAGCGCCTACGGTGGGTTGGGTACAGGAGCTGGCCACGCACAGTGAGTTGGGCACAGGTCCTAGATAAAGGCAAGACCATGCTACCAGCTTCAGCTGTGCACAGCCAAATGCCATGTGCAACTGGGATAAGGAATAAAATGTATTATATAAAAAATAAAAAAAAATCACTAAAAAAACAGTTAATATTAGTTATTAATTTGTCTGAAAAGCGCCACTCGTCGCCCACAGATTTCCAAATATCACTAGAAAAAAGGTAATCAAATAAGAGTTCTACATGGTGGGTGGCAGGAGATATGGTGTGCATACTATAGCTAGCAAATGTCAAAGGTCTTGCCAGTGGCGACTGATTTTTAAAAGCGGTGGGGCTTAATACATGGCATGAACTCACCTCACTTATTTCTATATGTACCTTGAAAGTTGCCCATATATTAGGAATTACTTTCATTGTGCCTATGTAATCATTTTGTTACAGTACCCCCCATGGAAAAAATCACATACAATATTCCAGTACCAGAATTTTGCCCAAATACTATGAATGGCCCATATGCCAAAAATTACCACCAGTATTTCAAAGGCAGCATTTTATCACATTGTGCTTACCCCAACCTTCCTACTGTTACCCAATATGCCATGGCTGCCATCTACAAGGCAATACTTTTTCTCCAGTATGCCATCACCAGCATTTTGCCATAGGTGTCCCTTTATGTCAAACATTTTTTCCAGTATGACAGGATCTGCATATTGCCTTGGGTGCCCTCCCTTATGCCAAGTATTACCTATACAGTCCCTGCAAAAGCATTTTGCCACGGGTGGCCCATGCCAAGAATTTCCTCCAGTATGCAAGCACCAGCATTTTCCCACAGGAGCCATGCCAAGAATTACTTCTAGTATGTCACCGTTTGCATTTTGCCATCAATGCCCTTTCTTATGGCATAAGTTACTTTGGGTGCCACCATAAGACCAGAATTGTATGGAGTATGCCATGGCCAGCAGCAGACTCACAAACACACTCTTACTCACACTTTTTGACTCATACACACTTCCTCTCGCTATCACTCTCTTCACCCTCTCGCACTGTTACTCACTCTCACTGTTACTCACACACACAAGCATACACATACTTACTTACTGCTTCTCACTTTCACTTACCAACACATACTAAAAAAATCTGTGCCCTGGTGTATCTGCTGCACCGTTGATAGTTACACACATAGTGCCCTTTCATACCCTCCCACAATCTCCAAACACTCACTTCTTATAATGCATTCACTCTCCTTTCCGTCACTCAATCGCACTAACTTATACTCAATCATGCACTCTCAAATTCAGATTCTATGTCAGGACTGGAGGCTTGGATTATGCGGAGTTCCTTCATTTATTCCACTCAATTGCCTTAAATGTAACAATGAAAGGACTAAAAATCCCATGTGTCTTTGCAGTGGTCTATAACAATAACCATAGAGAGCATCCCTATAAATGCAGCATCAAGGAACAGCACTTTATTAGGTCTCGCTGAGACATCGAAAGCTGTCTCTTTGAGACATTTTGTAAGTGGGCTTTCAAAAGTGCTACCCACATGGTTTGCTGGCCTAGGGCTTGAGTGCACGATGGCGTGCACATGCACAGCTGCTCCTCTTCTCCTTGCATTCCCCCCTCCCTTCTCACCCAGCCCTTTGATGCTCTGTTCGATTACTTTCACTTTCGCCGCTTTGATGTCCCAGCCCTTTGATGCTCTGCTCGATTACTTTCACTTTCGCCGCTTACCACGTGTGTATGTTTGGTGCAAACAAACACACAACTACAAAGCAAATCAGAGTCTGTCGGCTTATATCTAATTGCGTGCCTCTGTTCGCTCATGAGTTTGTTTCTGCGTGTGAAGCATGGCTGCATGTATCTCTTCACAAAGCAAATCAGAGTCTGTCGGCTTATACCTAAATGCGTGCCTCTGTTCGCTCATGAGTGTGTTTCTGCGTGTGAAGCATGGCTGCATGTATCTCTTCACTCTTGGTATTTATTTTATGCCTCTGTGATCGCATTGTCGGTCCCACAGAGGGGCTCTCGCTGTCTACGCCCCCCCCCCCCCAATCCTAATGCTTATGTGTGCATGTGTCGGTTTGCGTGCATTCGTGTTTGAATTTTTGACTGTATGTTTGCAAGCACAATCTCACGCCACCAAACAAATGTCTTTTTGTTGCACACTTTCACTAAGCATGTCAAACGCTTTTTGCACGTGCAGTGATTTATTTCCATCTATGATATGATAGGCAAACTAAAGGCACGACCTGTCATTACCACATAAAGACGCACAGCAGGTGCAGTCTCTCTTCCCTCAAACAATTCACAGTGACTGACTAAGGCGGGAGTATCTCTTGTACCAACCACCCCGTAAAGCTGCATTGTGCCCTTCCACAGTTATTCAATTAAGAGGGTTCAGCTGATTCACAACAATAGGATTTCTTCACCAATGGCACTAATTATAAAGCACTTAGATCTTTTTTTTCGTGTAGAAAAATAGTGGCGGCATTCCTATCTCTGGTATTCTGTCACAGCATTCTGAAAGGAGCCTTCTGTATTGTACTCTCACCAATTATTTGTGTTAAATTCATTCATTCCGTTTAAAGAAGAAACCACTTTTAACTTGCAGTTTTGCAACTTTCTTACATGCTTCGGGGACATTTCTGACTTCGAGTAGTCTGCAAGATCAAATGTCGTTAAATAATCAATCCTACAGCTGGCCCACGGATTACAAGCCACGGTGGTTCTCGGAAGTTCCAACCACAATAAATATTTTATATTAATTTGTCGATCCCAAAGTTAAGTCAGGTCATTAAGAAATGGTGGCATTCGTTTATATGATAATCTCAAGAATTTGACTTCCAGTCTAATTGGTGCTTTGCAGCTTGACTGGAGTTTGATCTGCACATTACAGGGTCCATCCAGAGCAAGAGTTTACTGCAAGGCTTCATAACCACAGGCCGCAACTGCTTCTGCTTAGCTAAAATGAGTGATAAAATGTGTTTGCTATCAGGGGAATGGACGTTGTTGCACAACCTTCTCATGGCATAAACCAAAGAATTTGCCTTGCATTTTAGAGATGCCTGACCTTCAGTTCAGATCCCCATATAGTTATATATTTGAGCTCTTTCCATTGATACATCTTCTAGCTACCTGGCTATATTACATGTTCTTCTTCCACCCACCAGTACTGCTTAATTTTAATTTATTGCTAACTTTTCTTGGTTTTCCTTGATGTACATCTCTCAACCGTAACCTCCAGTCAGACAGATAATTTTAAATTGGGAAATCCACAAGAGACAAGTTAGGGGTAATGTGAGACTCACATATTTCTTCTCCACCTGGCGACATTGTCATGTGAGCTAACACCTTTATTACACCTCCTGGAAAAGAAACATTTTAAATATTTGTGTTTTCCCAAACATATTGTACTGCATACACCTATTGAAAATAGTTGTATTTTAGAGTAGTCGACTAGGGACAGCACATTTCTTTTAGTACCCACAAAGTTATGACTTTGTAGTGTGCAGGCTAACTCCATCATACTTCCATTGGAATATCTATTTTTCGGACCCTACTTCACATTTTCTACTGCGGAAAATCCACCTGTCCATTGCATTCTCTATAATTGTTATTGCGCCTGTCAATGGTAAATTTACTACCTTCCAACTCAGTGCATAACAAAATTGTGAATTGATCCTCCGTGTGCACATTTCATTTGATAAGCGCAATAGTTGAATTATGAGGTTGAACCTGGCTATGCATATTTAAGGTCTAAGTGGGGAGTCAATGGCTCTCTAACATTAGACCTGTTGAACCGGGGAATGCCCTTACTAAAACTAGGTCTCTGATGAAGGTCAAGTTATTATGTTAACAAATCAGAAAGAGGGGGGTTTGCATTCTCCAGCCATGCATTGATGTCTTTTGACATTGCTGTTTGTAACCAAATACGAACCTAAGATGTGAAAATTGAGATTCTATCTATGTCTTGCATAAGCCAAAACATTTTTAGGTCTCGCCACATAATTACATGCCACATAACTACAATGCACTCAATACAACAGACACTCCAAAAACCAATCAGTGCCACATAGTTACACACCACATAATTACACAGCGCTCAATGCCACATACACTTCAAATACTACTCAGCGCCACATAATTACACACCACATAATTACACTACACTCAATGCCACATGCACTCCAAATAACACTCAGTGCCAATTAATTACAATGCAAACAATGCAAGATACACTCAAAATAACACTCAATGCCACATAATTTCACTTCCACTAAAATCAACATACACTCCACACAAAACCACTCGGTGCCACATAATTATATTCTACACAATTACACTATCTATCGCCCTCACTCTCTATCTATCTATCTATCTATCTATTGGACTATTGCACTCTATCTATCTATCTATCGCATCACCACAGCATCACTTAGCACCACCACAGCATCACTCAAGGGCACCACATCACTATGCGCTACCACAGCATCAATTAACGCCACAGCATCACTCGACACCACCACATCACTCACCGCCCCCACAGTATCAATCTGTACAACCATTCAACAACAACTGGCTCTAATATGTTCTCTCAATATTTAGGCTTTATAACAAATGGCACAAAAAAAATGATATTTAACTTCAGTTCTTGGATTTTAGGCGCAATTAAATACACTAAACATAATCTTCACAAGAGTTATTAACAAAAGTTTAAACGATTGCCATTATAATTTACATTAACTTATTTAAGTATTAATTATTTGCAAAAATTAAAAGCCATTGTTATTTGTAATATCAATACATCTAAGTCACGTAAATACAACACATATTGCATTACAAATGCTATAGGTGTCACATTTGCAACAGTTAAAACTATTGACATTGTACATGAGAAAGTTAGTAATTTCAATATTTTCAATACCAACTCATAAATAAAAAATTAGTCAATTTACAATACAAAAAGCTCAAACTTTCCTAATGCGAGACCTATTGCATTGCAAATGCTTGTTTTTCTTTGCTGCTCAGCAGCCAGATCCGTGCATTCCTTGATTCCGCATATACTATAATGTTGCCGTGGCGTTTCACCGCTTCATTCCCTCTCAAGCAGGTTCCAGCCTCAGGGAGGCTTCGGGCGCCGTCTCTGCCCCATTCCTCCTGCCGTCGGGAGCGAGGAGCGGTGGCAAGCTTGGAAGGTTCCTTCATTCCTGAGAGTTTCTTCAACAAAGTGTCACGCGTGTGTGCCACGCGGGGTGACCTAGCGAACTTCCTAGTGGACATGTACAGCTTGCGCTCACTTGCTGGACGTGAGCGCCCCTTCCTCCCGCATTCTTGAGATTGTTGGCACTTCCTGTCGGCTGTCAATTTCATTTCGTTAGCAGTAAGAGGCTGATGGACCAAGTGCGAAGTTGCTGGTGGTTTTCTTAAATCTCAATAGGTATTTAGACTCCAGATAAACGGGTCTTATCACCATGGAGCGCTGATCCTACACTTTAACGACCCAGGCCTTTGAATTAGGCAGGCCTTGAGTCCCATCAAGCATAGGCACATACAAATTTGCTGGGAGTGTTTAGGATTTCCCCTCATCGTTTTTTGCACTCTTCCTGCGCTGACTTATATATTTTGCACCTGAACAACTATGTCTGATGCTGATAATGATTATTGGGAGTCTGTTCAGGAGAAACGGACCCTGTACCCATTCATGAGGAACTTGTGGATGCAATTGATGCCTCTTTGTAAAGTGCAGTATCTTAGGCACTACAACCCATTTGTCAAAAGATTATCGACAATTTATCTGGAGTACTATTTCACCCCTGGCTGTGGAAGAGCACAGGCCCGCTCGTTCTGCTGACCCTAGGGGAGCGCCAAGGGTGAAATCCAAATCACTGAGAGCCAATGCCTTTCTCGCCCCTTCCTCCATGGATGCCTTTGAGAGGTTTCGCCAGGCCTTCTGGAAGAGGAACCAGGACCCCCAGGCGGCTCCCGATGATGCCCATCCAGGGGAGACCCACGAAGACAATTCCTGCTCCCCTCAGGGAGCATATGAGAATTCCGGAAACGATTTGGATTCCCCTAGAGGAGATTCGGCCATCGAACCAGGCCTGAGTCAACCTTGGCGACCAAAAGGAGGCACAAAAAAAACACAGGCTGGATCTTCATGGCAATATGGACTCTGCGAGGGTTCTGGGAATGTTGAACCTGGAGGTCATCTACAGCCCTCGCGCGGCAGGGTGGGTCTCTGCCCCAAAAGTGGCAAGCTATGTCGCGAGCAGGATCAGGAAACCCATGGACCAGGAGGTCAGGGGACTCCTAAGAGAGGAATGTCTGAGACCCTCCCTGACAAACAAAGTGACGGCCACCCCAGACATTGATGCCAGGTTGGCTACGTTCCTAGCCAAATTTATTAAAGACCCTAAGAAGGACCTGGCGCTCTTGCCAGGACAAGGTCCTCGATGTTCTGGGGCCACTTACCAAAATCCAGGATATGGTTGAAGTTGCCAAGGAGTCTGGTCATATGATCGACCCCGTCATTTTATCAGGTTGGGCCCAACGGGCCCTAAGCTTTTTAGGGAATGCCAATTGTGCCCTGTCCTCTGAGCATAGACGCTCTTTACTCATCAAAGTCAACCCCATACTGGAGGGAACTGGCTACAACGGAAGCCGACCAGAGGTGAATGCAGGCCTTTTCAGGGACCCTGTCATGAAGGAACTGTCACATTTCGTAAACGCCATCCCGTCCCTAGATAAAGCCCAGCAACCTATGAAGAAGTCCTTTACCAAGCAGGTTTTTGGGGGGGCCGGAAGGGGACGCTCCTCCTGCCGTTCTAACAATTCCAACCCCCCAAAACAGACCAGGCACTCTATCCAGTGGTAAGACCACAAAATATTTGGAGAGTTCTATCCCTCTAAAGGTCTTGGGAGAGGACACAGAGGCAAAGGATCCTTTATACCCCTTCATCTCTACCAGGGGTGGGAGGCAGTTTGCAATGGTTTATTCACAGTTGGATGTCCATCACGGGGTACGTGTAGATGCTGCAACAGTGAAAGGGTTTCACATAGAATTCTACTGAAACCCCCGTCAACTCGGTCAGCCCTGTCCCTTGGTTTCCTCACAAGAAAGAACATAGGTGGTGAACCAAGAAGTGAGAGAGCTTCTTCAGAAAGGAGCAATCATCCGTTCTCTCCTTCACCCTAGAGGTTTCCTAAGCACCACTGTTCTGGTTGAAAAGAAGGACAAATATTTCAGACAAGTTATAAACCTAAGAGAATTCAACCGATGGGTGGTATATCGCTGCTTCAAGATGGATGGCATTCATCTCCTGGGGGACATTTCACTACCCAATGATTGGTTAGTAAGACTAGATCGAAAAGATGCCTATCGGACCATTATGATTTTTCCTCCTCACAGATGCTTCTTGCAGTTCGAGTGGGGAAGCCAAATTTAGGAATTCACCTGTTTTGCATTCAGACTATCCTCGGCACCTTGGTGTTTCACCAAGGTGCTGAGATGGGTTATGGAATGGCTCCGGGCATGAGAAATCCGGTTGATAGTGTACCTGGACGACTATCTTATAATGCACCAAGACAAGGCGATATAATATTATCCCACCTTCAGAAGACAAAGGGATCTGGGCTTTATAGAAAAGTGTAATATCCTCAGTTCTTGTTAATATGTTCCCTTTCATTCTGTACCTAGCTGCTCAGCCAGTGTGAGTGTTCCGCGTAGAATTTTAGTGTGAGTGGAATGCTTGGGTGCCTGTGTGTGTGAGAGATAGTTGGGAAGATGGGCTGAGCAGCTAGGAGGCTGTTCCTGGTGGGGCCTGCTCTGGGCTTGTTCTAGCTTGCTGTAATATCTACTTATGGACTTAATAAACTACATCAAATCATCTTGGCTACGTTTACTTCATCACCTGAACACGTGGGGCCAACCCACTACATTTATGGCGACGATCTGGAGCTCATCTCACGCCCTAAAGGTAGTCTGATGTGAACTAAAGATGTGGAGTACAGCAAGACTACGTGTAGGAAAGAACCTACTACAACTAAATAAAAAAAAAAAAAAGAAACCAGCATCAAGAAATTCAATGAAAAGAAAAGAAACCTGTCAAGCACGCCTGACTGCCCCACCAGTGTCCACTACAACGGACAGCCCTGCCCAGGCGTGCTGTGCGTCTACAGCATCTGGTAATTCATCATCAATGCTGCCTACGTGACGCAGAAGGACTTACATCTCAAATAATGTCTAACAAGCAACGACCAACATCCACTGCCTTTGTAAGTAAGGTACTCTGTATCTGCATGTATTTTTAACAGCATGCTGTTGAAGTGAAAGTTAAATCTTTATGACTGTCATCTAACCTTTTGCTCATCTTTGTATGGGTTTTTGAAAGCAGTGTCGGCACAGGACTTGTTTTGCTCGACTGGTGACAGTTTACTTTATTAGTCATGTTACTTTTGTGTATGGCTTTTCCACGTGTGCCAGCTGAAAGTGATTTGGATTTGGTTTCATCTCCTTCCCTTCCGCATGAGGAGGCCATCCGAGTGAGTAATTTTCAGTTTTTAATGTGTTTTTTGTGTCTGTGGTCTTCCCTACAGTGAAGCCTGTAAAAACTGCCACACTGCGTTTCAAAACTTGAATGTAAGCGCGTGCTCCTCACCTCTCCGCATCCAGCACCTGTGGCGCCATTTATGACGTTTTCCCTGCTTGGCAGTCATCACTGCTGCTGTCTGACGCCTCGCAACAGGAGCGTGCCTGCAGCCACCCAGCACACCGTAATGTAAGTGCCTCCATCCTATGTTTGGCGCGCCGGAGCACATTGAACTCGAGGTGCTCTGAAGTATCCTGCCTTGCTCTGTGCCTCTGCCAACCACGTTTTTCAACGTAGTGCGTTCACCGTTTCCTTTTCCTCAGGGCTTCTACAGCAACGAACTGGCTTCTACTGCTACACACTGTATGTCTAACGGACTACCGCCACAACATTTGATGCGTTGGCTGTTCACCCCATGTTCACTATTATTGTACGGATCTACTTACAGAGGACAGTGGATGCTGTGTCGGTCACTGTTGGTGAGTGGCAGTTTGTTCCTTCCGTTGTCCTCTTTCCGGTGTCTGAGTTGGAGTGTTTTGTGGCAGTTTTACATTTGGACATAACGAAAGAGTAACAGGAATATTTTTAAAAGGCTTATTGGAGCGATGATGACTTTCAACATGAACAGTTTTTCAATGCACTGCACAAGGTTACGTTGCCATCTAGTGTCTCAAATTGGAATTCTTCCTTTATAGAGAATAACCATAATTCTAAAAGTATTTCCAGTATAATCCTGGTGAGAGATCGCTCACCGGCGTGGTCATGTTGTCTCTTCTGCAAAGTACTGGTTTGTTTATTTGAACTGCCTCTGCCTTGTTTTTATCGCGGTGATAGGCACACCATTGTCATTTTCGAAATTGTGTAGTTTTAGAAGATTCAACGCCAAAAAAATTTCTTTCACAGGAAAAGGACATTTATGGGTTTACAGTGTGTTTTGTTATTGCTACATGTCAACATTTTTTAACCCCTTCCCTGCTCATGACGGAACCGTTCCGTCATGAGCCACGGTTGGCGTGTGCTCATGACGGAACGGTTCCGTCATGACAATCCTGTTGGCGGCCGCTCCGCGGCGCTGTTTCCCCGCCTGTGCGAGGGGACAACGCAAATGGGCGGAGTCATGACGGAACCGTTCCGTCATGAGCACAGCTCAACTGTGGCTCATGACGGAGCGGCTCCGTCATGAGCACAGGCCCACCGCGCTGCCCCCCTGCCCCCCCCAGCGCTGCAGCGGAATGTCCGCAGCAGCGAAGGGGTTAATGGCATTCCACACGTTTATGTTTTGTTGGCATGGGAGTGGGTCCTAGTCCCATGTCTCTTATTTACGCATTTTCACGTTTCAGATATTTCAGATATTGTATCCCTGCCTAGGGATGGGAGTGGGTGAGTTTTTAGTTTTTAGTCCCATCACCCCACGTTCACAGTAGATATTTTATCCCTTCCTTGGGATGGGAGTGGGTTTTTAGCCCCATGACCCCATTTTTCAGATATTTTATCCCTGCCTAGGGATGGGAGTGGGTTTTCAGTCCCATGACCCCATGTTTCAGATATTTTATCCCTACCTAGGGATGGGATTGGGTTTTTAGTCCCATCACCCCATGTTCACAGTAATTTACATGTGGAATGGGTTTTAGCCCCATTTTTTTCTGTTTAAAGGGGGTGTGAGTCCCACCTTTGTTACGTTTGTGTTGGGTGTCAGTCCCTTCATTTCAATATTTGCTGTTGTGTATGTGGGTAGCCATCTTTAGATGCCACACTGTGCTGCATTTCTGTTTTTCATGCTGCACAAGTCCTTGGGTTTTAGTCCCATGCAACGTATTCTGTACATTTGGGTGTCAGTCCCAAACAATGTTTGTTTTTCACTTGGGTTTAAGTCCCATAGTGTTCCTCATATGAGGGGTGGCGTATTGGGTTTTCGCTAGTCTTCTCACGTGAGAAGTACTTCCTTGGGTTTCGTCCTAACCTTTGTATTTTTGTCTGGGTTAAGTTTACCCTTTTCTTCTGTCACGTGTGTCTTGCTCACTTGTTTTATGTTAGCTCTTATTTCACTTCTTAAATTTTCCTTTGTTCAGTATTAAAGGAGGAGGATGGTGTTAGTGTGTTTATCTATCCTTTCATCCTTCCTTCCTCCTTCGTGTGTCTGTTTTCCCTCTCGTGATGTATTTCTTCATGCATCCCTGGGTTTATGGACTCTTTACATTTTTTGTACATTTCTGTATATATTTGTTTTAATTTTAGTTTGGGTTTAGTTTAGGTCTTATTAATTTTCAGTGTAAAGGGAGAGTGTAAGACCTGGGGTCTCCAGGCGCTAAGGGGGTAACGTGACACGAGCGGCTGGGCACCCAAAGGCCTGTGTGTTAAGCGACCATACAACACACGCATCCTCTGAAGCAGTAAACGCACACAATAAGGTGAAATGCAAATTAATCAGGTTTTATCTAATCAAAGGATCACACACGGTGATCTTGGAGGGCAATGTATCTTAGCTTATACACATTCACATTTGCATTACAGTTTCTCATTACCTGTACACTTTAACATGTGCATTACAGTTCCTTATTACTGTTACCTCAGCAATCCCTGCAGTAGGAACTTCCCTAGTGCTGCAGGCCGGGGCCTGCACACGTGGCGCTACTGGTGTCTACGAAGAAACAAAGGCACATGAGCATAACTTGCGGTCGTACAATGCCTGCCTAGCACCCTGTGCATAAGCGTGGTGGGTACAGTAAGCGCCTTGCACTTGGGACCTTCACTGGCGAAAGAAGCGCTTGTGAACTGGTGAATACACAGGAATGATTAGCGCTACTGAGACATAGAACGCATTGAGCACTGTTGAATACAATTGAACGATCAGCGCTACTCTAACATGGAACGCATTGAGCACTGGTAAATACACTTGAACGATCAGCGCTACTCTAACATAGAACGCATTGAGCATTGGTAAATACAATTGGACGTTCAGCGCTACTCCCACATAGAACGCATTGAGCACTATTAAATACAATGGGACGATCAGCGCTACTCCCACATAGAACGCATTGAGCACTGTTAAATACAACGGAATGATCAGCGCTACTGGGACATAGAACGCATTGAGCACTGTTGAATACCATTGACCGATCAGCGCTACGGGGACATAAAACGCATTGAGCACTGTTGAATACAATTGAGCGATCAGCGCTACGGGGACATAGAACGCATTGAGCACTGTTGAGTCCTGCGAACGGCAGTCCCCAGGAGAGGGTAATCCCACGGAGGGGAGACTCACAATTACGGCGGGAAATCCCACGGAGGGGGGAAAGTCACAGTTCCTGCATGCGGTGTCGCTCCCACTTGGCAGGGGGCGCACCGGGCCTTCCCACGACTCCCGGGGAGCAGGGGGGGGCGAGTCTCAGGCCGCCCCACGGCCGCGCTACCTCCCAGCCCCCGGGGGGTTACCTTGATCTCGTCGCTCGGTTCCGCTCCGGGTCCTCCTTCCGATTCGCGCAACGGCGCGGGACACTCGCTCTTCCTTCGGACGCTGCGACGGCAGCGGCGGGGCCCCGGGCTTCTCCGCGGGCTCCGACTTGGCGCTGACACTTCCCTGAGGCCTACGGGCCACGGCGGTGATCGCGTTGTGGGTCCTGGCACCCGGGGGGTCACAAATTAAGCGGGAGCTCGGCCAGCTCCGCGCTCGACAGCGGATCTGCACAGGGGGTCACAGGTCAGGTCTGGCAGCGCAGGAAACACAGCCCCAGCACCTGGTCGATCCCCAGCAGTCCGGCAATCAGTCGTTTCAGGCAGTTACAATATTCAGCTTGGCATGAAGTTTCAGGATGTTACTTCTGCAGTTTCAAAAGTCAATCTTTGTGGCGCAGATGATACTGGCGCCCTTGGGGTTCTGTTCCTTGGGGGGTAGGGGATGAGTTGGCGACTAGGTCCTTCCTAGTCAGGCTGGGCAGAGGTTCCCTGGGTCCTCCTACTGCTGGGCAAGATCAGTGGGTTTCACAGGATCCCTCACTCACTTAAGAGGCAGCACCTAAGCCCTGTCACTCTCAGAGGCATAAGTCCCTGGCTAGGCCCTACCGCCTACACTCCTGCGTGGATTCTCCAGCTCTGCTTCACCCCAACTGGCCAACTAACTACAAAAAGTTCCCTCCCTCACTTATGTATCCCTAGGTCAGGTGACCTCTAGCCAAGGCGGCAAAAGTAAAAACCACACCTCCCTTCTAGAAGGTTCCAGCACATTCCAGGAGCTTCCCCATTCTACCTATGGGACAAAAAAGGCGGGCTGGTGTCGCAACATTGTTGTGGGGTTCCAGCCAGCTCCTGGCAGCTAGGGTGCTACTATGAAAGACCACTCTGCAGTAGCAGGGGTCTGTGGCAGCCATCTTGGGAGAAGGGAGCACCTGCACCTTAACACTGGTTGGCAATGAAAAGGCGCCCGGAGACCTAAGTCCAACATCAAAAATGAGGGTGGAAAAAAATGAGGCACGAACAAAAATAGATGGGGAGACTACCCTAAGGCTGACAGGTCCAACAGAGAGGATGTGTAATATCCTCAGTTCTTGTTAATGTGTTCCCTTTCATTCTGTACCTAGCTGCTCAGCCAGTGTGAGTGTTCCACGTAGATTGTTAGTGTAAGTGGAATGCTTGGGTGCCTGTGTGTGTGAGACAGTTGGGAAGATGGGCTGAGCAGCTAGAAGGCTGCTCCTGGTGGGGCCTGTTCTGGGCTTGTTCTAGTTTGCTTTAACTTCTACTTATACATAAAATCATCTCGGCTACATCTACTTAATCACCTGAACACGTGGGGCCAGCCCACTACAAAACGTTACAGAAGTCAGACTTTGTTTCGGCCCAACAGATGACCTTGCTGGGATTTGAGGGGGACTTGTTACACCAATCACCATGATCACCACAGAAGAAGATGTTTCTGATTCATTGCGAACTTCACAACACACTGGAGAAAGAGAAAGTCTCTCTCTGTCACCTGGCCAGGATAGTTGGTATACTATCGATACAAATGATTTTCCCAGGCCCCTTCCACTATCGAGTGATACAACGCCTGAAAGCCCAACACCTCAAGAGGGGGTTGACGTATGCGCAGGAGATCTCCCTCTCCTCAGAAGCAAGCATGGAACTCCAGTGGTGGCTCGACCACATTCATACCTGGAATGGCAGGGCCATCTTTGGCTCAGCCTGGACCTCATCATTGAATCCGATGCAAGTCGCCTAGGCTGGGGTGCTCGCTATGGGGATACTACCACAGAAGGGCAGTGGCCAGAGCAAGAAGGGAAGCTTCACATCAATTGTCTGAGACTCCTCTCAGGTTTCTTTGCAGTATAGAGCTTAACGGCCAACAAGGTGTTGTGTTCCATTCTCCTGAAGATGGACAACATCTGTGCAGTCCTGTATATCGACTGAGGGGGGCAAACAGTCCAAAGTACTGGTGGACCAGGTGAGAGAATTATGGGACTACAGTCTGGAGAGGGTGATGGCCAAATATCTTTCGGTAAAGCTGAATAAGTCAGCGGATTGGCACTCCAGACAGCTCAACATTTACAGTGCATGGATACTGGATTCATATCTTTTTCAGAAGATAATGGACTACTGAGGTCACTGTCAGGTAGACCTTCTTGCCTCGAGACTAAACCATCAACTTCCATGTTTCTTAAGTTGGCATCCAGATCCTCTGGCTGAGGTGACAGGTGCCTTCCTTCAGGCCTGAAGCGAGTTTCAGGGTTTCGCGTTTCCCCATTCTCCATGATAGCAAGAATCATGGCATTAATCAGGCGACAGAAGGCGGAGGTGATCTTGGTGACACCACCCTGGAGGTCGCAAGTTTGATATCCAGTTCTTATGGAACTTTCCATGGATTTTCCAATCCCACTTCCCCCGACTCCTCGTCTACTGACAGACCCTCATGGCACTTGAACTCTCTGGTTCAGTACGGAACTCTTCTTCTCATGGCCTGGAATATTACAGGGGACATTGGGCAGTCCTGGGCCTTTTGGAGCAGGCTGCCTCTCTTATTGTTCGTGCTTAGGCAAACTCTATAGTTAAGAGATATGGTTCGGCTTGGAGCAGATGGACACGCTGGTGTCTGCGACGGGAGCTGAATCCCGTGGGAGCAGATATTGTCCATGGTGTCAATTCCCTTTCTGAGCCCTCGATAAAAGACTTAACATATCGTATAATCAATGCATGTCGATCAGCCATTTAGGTCCGTTATGCTCTTATTTATGATGTTCAGATCGGTGAACACCCACTAATCTGCAGACCTTTGAGAGGCATTTGCTTATCTTTTCCTCCAGAGCCCATATACTCCTCACTTTGGGACATAAATGCGGCCCTTCGGTTACTGGATTCCAAGCCAGACAATCATTATTTGTCATGTAAGGTGCTAACAGGTAAGTTGGCAATTCTGTTATGCCTCATTTCCTATAAACTATTGTCTGACGAAGGAGTGCTGGATGTTACATCTTACAGGTTTACTCTGGAGGGGGTATCCTTTACTATTTCAAGTTGCACGAAATTCCATACCAGAGTGGTACACTACCTGGCTTTCAAATCACACCCCAAGATCTGTGTAGTTCATTTCCCCACAGGGTTATGAAAATATAACAGAGGAATACAGACCACATGGCACGGCACAACTTTTTATCTCCCTCAATATACCTTTTAAATAAGTCCCGGCGACTACGATCACACTATGGGTCTTACAAAAAGCAGGTATTGACACTCCTTCCTTTCGGGCCGATTCTACTACACAGGCCATGATTTCTAAAGACTTCTCTCTTGGTGGTAGGCTGGAAGATCTCCTTAGAGTTGCCGATTGGTCTTCAGACTCCACTTTTAACACATTTTATTTTAAACCCATCACTGGTATGGCTCCTCTAGTTGGCGACCAGCTTTAAACTAGCATAATCCGAGACTTCGGTCTGACATAGAATGTAAAATTTCCTAGCAATCGTGAAGGAAAGTGTCAATTTTATTAAGTACACGGAGGCAAGTATTATCCCACCCATCTGGGCACACCCATCCCCTTCAGAGTGTTTGGAAGTCAGTGATGTTGGATAAGTATCTTATGAATTTACAGTGCCCTTGATTGGGTAAATAGGAGTACAAGTATGGTTCTATGCAAAATATGTTCCAGGTTGCCTTATTGTACAGTATATTGTATCACTGTCTGTGGCGGTGTATTGATACTGATTTTGACTGAAAGGAGCTGCCCAAAGGTGAGAAATAATTTTCTTTTCAGTATCTTCTTTAGGTTTGGACCAGAAGCAAGAATTTTGACAGCGCAGCAGAACTCTGGATGTTTGCTCGAAAGAGAAAGTGCTGTTACATTTATTGGGATGTTCTCTATTGTTATAGACTATTGCAAAGACTCATGGGATTTGTAATCTTTTTGTTATTGTATTTATGGCTGCTGAGTGGAATAAATGAAGTCAAGCATAATTCTCACTTCGGTGTTCTAAATAGAATTGAAACTTTCATTCACGATTGCTAGGAAATGTTACATTACCACTCACTTTCACTCCATCTCACTCCCACACACACACACACACACACACACACACACACACACACACACACACACACACACACACACACACACACACACACACACCCACACACCCACACACCCACACACCCACACACCCACACCCACCCACCCACCCACCCACCCCCCACAAGAGGGGGGGGGGGCGGGGTGTGTGTGTATGTGTGAATACCTGCCTTGTGGGGACTAACCTTTACCAATGTTTTTAAAACACACTAATAACAGAAAAATGTTAAGAAAAAATTAATGATACAGGATCATGCTTCAAATTTGCAAATATATTGTTATTTAATCATGCGCACTGCACCATCCTTGTGGGGACTTGAACACGTGCTACCATCCTTGTGGGGACCTAGTCCGTAACACTATTTGTGATTGAATACAGTCGAAGGCACATGGCTAAATGTTTATTTTATTAGCAATATACACCAAAGGCATTATAATCTATTCATATATGAATTGCTGCATATATACTAGGTGAGTACATTACAGACAGATTATGTTAATGTGCCAGAAAATATCATATCATGCTTAAAGAAAGACACTTAACGCTGTATTCAACCTATTTATTAGTGCTTAAAATCATCTTAGGAGATAAGGGAACTAACACAAAGAAATTAACATATGGAACCAAGGAATATGGTCAAGTGGAACGCGGAGCTTGATTAGCTGCTTACATTTTTGCCAAAATAGATGTTCAAGTCCGCACATAGATTGTGGGTGAAGATCATTGTGTTTAAGTCTCCATACAAATAGTGTGTACATTCAAAGCTTAAATCCCATTATAAAGAGTGTGAAGCTAATAATGTTCAAGTCCATACAGAGGCTTTGTGTAATTATAGGAATGCTCCCTACAAAGATGGTATGTTATTATAGCAATGTTGAAGTCCCCACAGAGATAGTGTGTTATCATAGAGATGTTCAAGTCCCCACAGAGATGGTGTGTTATTCAAGTCCCCACAAAGATAGTGCCTTATTACAGTGTTGTTCAAGTCGCCACAAAGATAGTGTGTTTTTATAGCGATGTTTAAGTCCCCACAGAGATAGCGCATGTAGGTGATTGTGTTTAAGTCCTCATTAAAAATGGGCCCGATTCACAAAGGTAAACTTAGACAAAGTCTAACTTTACTACTTTTTAGTATTCACAAAGGTAAATTTAGACCACAAGTCAAACTTTACTACTTTTCAATATTCACAAAGCCTCATACAGAGAATGTGAAGCTAATGATGTTCAAGTCAAAGCAAACACAAGGAGATGATGGATGGAGTGCTGAAACCTTCGTCACTCACCCCCAGTCGCAGATCTGGGTTGAATCCACTATCGTTCTTTAGCTCAATTCGCCACCCCAGTTCAGACCCAGCTATATTCAAATCAGTCTTGACCCTGTGCCTCATGGGAACAGTCCAGCCCGAACTGCCAAACGAGGTCTTCCCTGGACCGGAAACAAGCATCCTGGGACTGTTTCGGGGTAAAACCCCCTCATCAGCCAGGCTAGATTGAATCCAGTGGCAAAGTGAGCAAGGGACCAAAGTCTGGGCATATCCTGCCAACTTAAAGTAAACAAAGCGTTTGCAAGGAGATGGACGGAGTGCTGAAACTTTTCAGTCACTCACCCCAGTCACAGATCTGGACTGAATCCATCATCGTTCTTTAGCTCACTTTGCCACCCCAGTTCAGACCCAGCTATATGCAAATAAGTCTTGACCCTGTGCCTCATGGCATCCCTGGTGCTTCAATCGGAAACAGAGCTTGCGTTTAGTTACAGGAATGCTCAAGTCCCCACA
The DNA here is from genome assembly GCF_964204655.1 of Triturus cristatus. Lineage (NCBI taxonomy): Eukaryota > Metazoa > Chordata > Amphibia > Caudata > Salamandridae > Triturus > Triturus cristatus. Next base: position 590,299,237 of record NC_140579.1, read on the forward strand.
GAGATGGTACGTTTTTATAGTGATGTTCAAGTCCCCACAAAGATAGTGTTTTATTATGGTTTTTTTCAAGCCCCCACAAAGATAGTGTGTTATTATAGTCATGTTTAAGTCCTCACAGAGATAGTGCATGAAGATGATTGTGTTTAAGTCCTAATTAAAATAGGGTCCAATTCACAATGGTAAACTAAGACAAAAAATCTAACTTTTCGACTTTCCAGTTTTAACAATGTAAACTTAAACCAAAAGTCTAACTTTACTACTTTTTAGTATTCACAAAGCCCCATACAGAGAATGCGAAGCTGATGATGTTCAAGCCAAAATAGAGCTTGCGTGTAATTACAGAAATGCTCAAGTCCCCACAGAGATGGTGTGTGACTATAGTATTACCACGGTCGCCAAAGAGAATGTGTGTGATTATAGAAATGCCCAGGTCCCCACAGAGATAGTGTGTGATTATAGACATGCTCAGGGCCCCACAGAGATAGTGTGTGATTATAGACATGCCCAGGTCCCCATAGAGGTAGTGTGTGACTATAGAGATGTCGATGTCCCCACAGAGATGGTGTGACTATAGTATTACCATGGTTGCCAAAGAGAATGTGTGCGATTACAGACATGCCCAGGTCCCCACAGAGATAGTCTGTGATTAATAGGATGCACAGGGATAGCACACAGAGATAGTGCATGATTTTAGTCATGTACAAGTCCTCACAGAGATATTGTGCGAACGCATTGATGTTTAAGTCCCCACAGTTATAATGTGTGATTGCAGTCATATTCAAGTCTCCACAGTGATATGTGTAATGGTAGGTATGTTGAAGAACCCCTACAGATCATATTGGTCTGGTGGCCTATTAAATTAAGGAATACACTTGAGGGATATGTGTTGACCACTCTCTCACATGTTTGAATCCTGGCGCTACCGCTCAGCCTTTATTCCTTCCAAGGTCTATAGAGTAAGTACTATTTACTTGGATAACAAAAAACATATGGTATTCAGCAACAAGATACGCTCAGGTGTGAATGTGCATTTTATATATGCACATGAGATGATGTGATGTGATAATAGTGGTACTCAAATCACCACTATGATAGACTGGAATTATCCCATATCTACGAATCCCAGTTCAAATGCAGCATTAACTGATTTAAACTGTGTTCATCCAGGAAGGTTCACACTTCCTTAAAAATCCAAGTATCCGAGTTCTCATTTTGTTTTCTGGCCCCCATCTTATCAACTCTAGTCTCCATTAAGAAGATAAAACTGTAGCTCTGATTACAATAAACTCCCCATGCTGATTTGTTCTGACACTTTAAGATTATTACAATAGAGAAATCGATTTAAGAACTGGCACATCTTTATATTTTTTGTCTCTATAATTCAAGAATGAAATGATCCTCTCCTCACAAAGCATATTCTTCATGTGAGAAGTGGGATTTTTTGATTGTTAGAGGGGTGAGGTGGCATCGCCTCAAACCAGCACCACTGGTGATTGGGAAGCACTCCGGAAAACCCAGGTTGCAATATATGTGTGTATGTGTATATATATATATATATATATTTATATATATATATATGATTGAAAAAGACTTCCTGAAAGCTAAAACGCGTATCTCTTATCTCAGGGGTTGAGGGTGGACCTGAGAAATAAATAGTTGCCAAATCTTGATTACCTCATGTCCGTGCCTTTGTCCATGGAGTTTTCTGTGGGAGCTGGATTGTTTGTTCATACATTACCTACTGGCAGTCGCCAGTAGGTAGTTATAGTTAGGACCTATTTTCCATAGGAAATCCGCAACATTCTATTTGGAATAACGTTGGCGCCGATTGACGAATCTTCGCAAACTTTTCCAAACTTTTGGCCAGCTCCGGTCCGCTCCTATCCTGAAAATTTCACGGTGATTCGTCAAGCGGGGGCCGAGAAAAAAGGGGGGTCCCAAAACGCGTTTTCCTCGTGCATTTTCCCATAGGACCTGTTGACGCAGCTACAGCCCGAACTGCTGAACGGAATTACACCAAATTTGGCAAAGGGGTAGTCCTCAGTTCAGACTCGTGCCTTTCGCTTAAATGGTGTAAATCCGTTCAGTAGTTCCTGAGAAAATTAGAGTTAAAAAGATAGATATATCTGGGCGGAGCCTAACCACACATCACCGTGAGATCTGATTGGCTGTCAGTACTTCATCCAAGAAGTGTTGGCAGCCATCTTGGGACCAATATACATGATAGCACCTCATTAAAAAGCATTGCAGTTAATAGAAGGTTTTAAGACTTTAGTTACATTATACATTATGTGTTGATGGTACCATACTCATTTTAGGAATCGTGGTGTGTTCTAAGGGGATTTTACCATGTGAAAAAGCCTTCTGCTGTGATATCATGACTCATGTTTGTGAGAAAACTATTTTCTCATGCTTTTCCCACAGAGGTTTGGAAGGTGATCTATACGCTAAACAGAGAGCATATTTTCTGTAAATTCACATGATCTTTCTCAGTCATGTGAGAATGAAGTCTGACATTCCCAGTAAATCATGTACATCCAACAAGGGCAGAGACTGTCAGTTGATTCCTTTGTGTTCTACTGCAGCTTCCCAGAGTGTTCCAAAGAACAACTAGAGCGCTAACAGTCCTACTTATGACAAACATATTGCACACCTGAAGCCATCTTGATTGGAATAAAGTGGTAACTCTTAAAACATTTAATTAAAAAAGGAACAAAATGAGGGGGTTCATTTTGCCATAGAAAGTATGATTAGTGCTGCAGAAAGAAACATTAGGGCACATTTTGAGTGACTTCTCAAATCCTCTTCTAATTCATGAAAACATTCTGACATGCAGACTGAAACATGCACTTTCAATACCAGCAGCAGACTTCCCTGGTGAGCAGTAGCTTTACTACAGTGATCTAATAAGCCACTAGAATGCTAACATTATGAATTTATGGCAAATGTGTGACACATCTGAATGCCTTCTTGATGGAATCAAAGTAAAAAACTGAAAGTATTTCCTACTGAGGAGACTGTAGTAAATGAGGAAATTAGGAAACTTCATAACAAATAAGTCTCCCAAAATGGCCACCAGAGACAAAAGAGCCCAAATGTAGCCCAAATATCACCCAGATGTAGCCCAAGTATAGCCCAATGAAAATGTCCCAGAGAGTTCTAACGAGCAACTAGAGCGCTAACAGTCTTACTTATGACAAAAGTATGGCACACCTGAAGCCACCTTGATTGGAATAAAGTGGTAACACTTAAAACATTTAATTTGCAAAGGAACAAATGAGGGGGTTCATTTTGCCATAGAAATTATGATTAGTGCTGCAGAAAGAAAAATTAGGGCACATTTTAACTTCTCAAATCCTCATCTATTTCATAAAAAAATCTGACATTCAGACTGAAACATGCACTTTGAATACCAGCAGCAGACTTCCCTGGTGAGCAAGTAGCTTTACTACAGTGATCTAATGAGCAACTAGAGTGCTAACATTCAGAATTTATGGCAAATGTGTGACACATCTGAATGCCTTCTTGATGGAACCAAAATAAAAAACTGAAAGAATTTCCTACTGAGGAGACTGCAGTAAATGAGGAAATTAGGAAACTTCTTAACAAATAAATCTCCCAAGATGGCCACCAGAGACAAAAGAGCCCAAATGTAGCCCAAATATCACCCAGATGTAGCACAAGTATAGCCCAATGACAGAATGCCCCAGAGTGTTCCTAAGAACAACTAGAGAGCTTACTGTCTTACGTATGACAAAAGTATGGCACACCTGAAGCCATCTTGATTGGAATAAACTGGTAACACTTAAAACATTTAATTTAAAAAGGAACACAATGAGGGGGTTCATTTTGCCATAGAAATTATGATTAGTTCTGAAGAAAGAAAAATTGGGGCAAATTTTTACTTCTCAAATCCTCTTCTATTTCATTAAAAAATTCTGATATGCTGACTGAAACATGCACTTTTAATACCAGCAGCAGACTTCCGTGGTGAGCAGTAGCTTTACTACAGTGATCTAATGAGCAACTAGAGTGCTAACATTCTGAATTTATGGCAAATGTGTGACATATCGGAATACCTTCTTGATGGAATCAAAGTAAAAAACTGAAAGCATTTCCTACTGAGGAGACTGCAGAAAATGAGGAAATTAGGAAACTTCATAACAAATAAATCTCCCAAGATGGCCACCAGAGACAAAAGAGCCCAAATGAAGCACAAATATCACCCAGCTTTAGCCCACATGTAGCCCAATGACAGAAGTGTGCAAAACACTTATTTTTTGTGTATTTGCAGTTTTATATAGTGCAGACTTGTCAGGTATTGGAGTGCTTTACATGAGCATTGGTTACATCAGACACGTTCAAATTCATTTTGGTTGTAGACATGGGGAGATTAAGTGATTTGACCAGAATCACAGAATGTTGAGCTGAAGCAGAAACTCCAACCTGGTTCCCCAGTTGCAAAGTCTGCAGCTCTGGAAGTAACACCACATCCTCTCCCCTAGGTGCAACATTTAATCAAGTGGTCAACTGGATAAAAAAACATAAAGATTACAAATAATTTAAAAGTTCTTTGTCGCTATTTGAAAACTCAGAAAATATGTCCTCATTTTAGTTTTTTAGAGCACTAACCCATAATATTGATTCAAATAAGACCCTCTCATATATGTAATTTCTAAAGGAAATGCTCTAGGTATTACAGTTTTGATTACATCAAGATGTCGTCAGGCGTTCCACACTTTTGTAATAAATATAGAATGTTAGCAATCTAGTTGTTCATTGGCATACTGTTGAGAGGCAGAGGCGAGGGGCACGGACTCTGAAAATTGAAGGCAGGTAGGAGAGTGCAGAGGCAACAATTTGACCACACTGGGCAGGCAGGAAGGGCAGTGGCACCACAGCAGATTATGGAGGGCAGTGGAAAGGGGGGCAGGGGCAACAAACCAACAATACAGGACTGGCAAGAGAGGCTGTGGCAATATAATAGACCATTGTGGGCAGAAGGAAGAGGCAGTGGTAGTACAACCATGCATGCCAAAAGACCCGTTTCAGCCAGGAAACGTTCAATGTTTTTAAGCTCAAATGGGCTTTATTTGAACTGTCTCCTGTCTACAATCTCCTCTTTTTCAATGTAACTCAAAGGGGAAAATCAATACCCCAGTTTTTTTTCAAAATCTCCCTCTTACCAAGTTCAAAATGTTCGCAAGTATGGTTCATGGTAGGCAGGAGGAATTGGGGTAGGGACATGGACTCGGATAACAGAGGACAGGAGGGACATGGAGAGGTGCACCAAACTGACCCTACAGGGCAGGCATCAGGGTTTGCAGCAGCACAATACACCACACAGGGCATGCGGGACGGGAGTACAGCACAACACTCCATAGAAAGCAATAGGGAGGGGACAGGACCTTGCACATGGACAACAGAGAACAGAGGGGAAAGAGGCAATGGTAGCTAGCTGACCATAATGGACAGACAGGAGAGAAAGCTGCAGCATAACAGACCATAAAGGGCAGGAGGGACAAATCAGGGGCATTACAATGGAACAGACAAGCCAGGAGGGAGGGAATAGGGATCTGCACATGGAAACAGAGGGCTGGGGGCAAGGGGGCAGGGCAGGAGCAGCAAGATGACCATGGAGGTCAGGCAGGATGGGCACTAGAACCAAGGCACACCATGGAGAGCAACAATGAGACTATGATGGTATACGCACAGACCATGGAGGGAAGGTGGCAGGGGGTCAGGGGCAGCTAGCTGACCACACAGGGACGGTGGGGAGGCCATGGCAGCACAGAAGACCATGCATGGCAAGCGAGAGGGTTAGTGGCAGCACAATGGCTATGATGGGCAAGAAGGAGGGTGCAGGGGCATGCACAAAGGATCATGGAGGATAGAAGGGAGGGTCAGGACCAGGGCACAGACAAGAGAGTTCAGGGGAAGGGGCCTCACAACAGACTGCGTGGGGCAGGCAGGAGGAGCAATTGCAGCACAACAGACCAGGGAGGGCAGAAGGGTGTGGCAGTAAAATGGACCATGGAAGACAGGAGGAAGGGGATAGGCGCATGGCATGTGGACATGCAGGGTGGAGGTGGCAGGGACAGGTTACAGTCATCTGACAATGCTAGGCAGGTGGGAGGGGAGTGGCAGCTCAACAGAACACTCAAAGTAGATAGGAGTGGCAGGTCCATGGAACATGGTGGGCAAAAAGGATGGAGCAGGGGCATGCACAAAGACATCGGAGGGCAGGGGGAAGGAGAATAGGGGCAGCAAGCTAAGCACAGAGGCTAAGCAGGAGGTCAATGGTGGGCCATAGAATTGGGCAATGGAGGGCAGGAGGAGTGGACTGGTACATCATGCTAAATGGAGGGCAGTAGCAGCACATCAGACCATGCATGGCAGGAGGGAGGAGGCTAGTCCATGGATTCAGACAACAGAGGATAGGGAGGAGGTGGATGGGGCAGCAAGCTAACTGTTCAGAGAAGGTGGGTATTAGGAACGTTATTGTTTTTAAAATGTGTGTCTGTGCGAACTACTTAAAATATAAACAAGTATGCAGCATAATCTCACTTTTATTCAGGAAGAAGAGGACGTTTGTGACTGTGACTCCGGGCTCACTTGGCAGAAACACCCCCTGACCCTCCACCCCCCATCGCAAAATGTAATGCCCGTGAAAAGGGTAGGTGGACGCAGTGTTATATACAACACAGTCCTGAGAGCACGATTGAAAATGAAAACTAGATATAGTATATGGTATAAACTATGCACCAAAAAGTGTGATATAAGATGAACCGGGGCGTGAAATATAATATGCAATACATTGTGCGCAATGACAGATTCATTGGAGCGAGAGATAGCACAGGCACTAGCGCGTGCTATGCGATATGCGCCTTGGAGTGTAATATGCTCAGGGCAGTGTTGTGAAACCTAACTGGTCTCTAAAGTTGTAATATAAAATATGTGCTGGGGAGTGTAACGTTGCATATGCACTGTGACAAAGATATGGATCCCAGATTGTAATATGTATGGCATAGTGCTGTGCGTTATAACATAGGCATCGAGGAAGGCACGTTAGATGGGGCAATATAACCCGTGCGAAGGCAAGTGTGGCATGACATATTCACGGGGTGGTGTTACAGTGCACATGGGCTAGAGAGTGTCATAGCATACGCACTAGCTGGTGGAATACAACACAGAGGTGTGTGGCACTCGGGGGGCACTGGTGGGTGTAACACAGCATTGGGCTCAGCCAGGAGCACGCTGTGACTCTCAAGTGAGGTTCGTCTCCTTTCTAGAGAGTAAAATAAAAAGTATTACACATCCGGCAGTGGATGTGTGTTTTATTAACCGTGAGGGGAGTTTCTTGCATAGTTTGGTCGAATTCTTGTCGAATCCCCCCTTTGAATGGCTTGGTGTGCGTGTGTATTAAATGTGCCCGTCAATAGCTACCCATGTTTGTATACATAAACGACAAGGGTGTCTACTTGGAGAGTACCCACCGGCGGGGGCGCCGGGATTAGGCACCGTTGGGCGTCAGACACGTCAGAGCTTCACTAGCAGTGTAAATACATTCCACGTGGATTCATTGTATGCATAGTCGCCTTTTAATGAATATCACGCAAATCGTCATGTTGATAGGTACATACGGTTTGTCCAGCATGTCCTAGGTGTTTCTATAAATATATATTTTTTAAAATAATAAAAAACAAAGGCCGGCCCCGGGGGATGGGGTCCACGGGGCCATAAGTGGCCTGAGGAGGGGGGCAACGCAGCCTTCCTCCTAAAGAATTAAAAAATTAGGGTGCAGTCCCTGGGGGATGGGATCCCCAGGGCCAATAAATTTGAAAAAGAAGGGGGGCCACACAGCCCTCCTTCTTAAAAAAAATAAAAGACCGGCATCGCGCCGGAGGCCACGCCCCCTCCTTGCAGCACTCTGCAAACACGCCCCCTGGCCAGTTGTAAGTTGGGGTATTAATTCCCCTTCAATACTGAGGGTCCCTGAGGGCCAACTAGCCCAACAGGTATCTCCAGTATGCGCCAGGGAGCTGCGTTGCAGACAGGTGTTCTGAGGCCACGCCCCTTTTTACACCTCTATGCAACACGGCTCTGTGGCGCTTACTGGAGGTACCTAGTGGGCTAGTTTGACCCTAGGGACCCTTAGGATTCAAGGGGACTTAATCTCTCAACTTAGAACGGCCACAGGGCGCTTTTACACAACGGTGAAGGGAGGGGACGGGGCCTGAGGTGACGTGTGCAAACACGCCCTGTGGCGCGTTTTAAGTTGGGGAAATAATTCCCTTTCAATCCTGAGGGACCCTGGGGGCCAACTAGCCCACCAGGTGCTTCCAGTAAGCACCACTGAGCTGCGTTGCAGAGAGGTGGTCCAGGCCGTTCCACTTTTTACACCTCTCTGCAACGTAGCTCTGTGGCGCTTACTGGAGGTACCTAGTGGTCTAGTTGGACCCTAGGGACCCTCAGGATTCAAGGGGACTTAATCTTCCAACTTAAAACGGCCACAGGGCGTGTTTACACAGTGGAGAAGGGAGGGGACGGGGCCTGAGGTGACGTGTGGAAACACGCCCTGTGGCGCATTTTAAGAGGTAGTTTTAATCCCCTGCCCTATTATATACTAGGGGCTTACAGAGGAGGTCATATTAATCACAGGGGGACCCCAACGCATAGTGTTCCCTAGTGTATGTAGGTGTTTTCACTGTATTCCGAGTGTCTTAACATAGCACTGGCTCTAGGACTGGTTAGTCAGACTCAGTTACCACCAGTATCCGTCGGAAAAAGTTGAGGGTACAGGATGATTTTGCAACAAGGCTTTTTTCTGCTCTTCTGTTTGTTCTTTCTGCACGTTATCCTTCTTCCTGCACTTTTCTTCGTCTTTGAGGACTTCTGTTGCTTCTTTCTGCATTTCTTTTTTTTCTTTCTGTGCGTTTTTTCTTCTTTCTTCACATGTCCTATCTCTGTAGGCATAGTTGGAAATTAGCATTTAAAAAACCTTTGAAATTCACTGAAAAAACCATAGGTTTCAGGCACGTTATAGTTAGGAATTCGCATTTAAAAAACCTTAGAAATTCACTGAAAAAACCATAGGTTTCATGGGCGTTATAGTTAGCTGGACTTTTCACTCATACAAAACAATTGAAATTCCCCCGTTATAGTTAGTTCAGCTAACTATAACTCGAGCGCCCGCAATGCACTGCTGATGACGTCACATATTACATCACTCATGACATGGTCAGTGACATCACTCATGACATCACTGATGACATCATCCTTGTGATAGAGTGGCAGACCTCCTCTCCCCCTAATATAACCTTTGATACACACATTCAAAAATAGAAACTAACATTTTCAAAACAATGGACATACCAATACCAGTTACAACAACCTATTCAGTCATTCTAAGATCCACATACACATCCACTCATTCACCAACAGTCCTATACAGTCACTCATACATGTACTCACTCATCATATGTACTCATACACCTATACATCCTGTTACACAACGCCACTCATCCATAGTTACTCACACACATAGTCACTCATGCTAATAAAGAATCAAACATCCATTTACTTGCATATACAGTTATACACACACCACCACACTTACTTCTACAGAAACTTACACATACTTAGTCTTTTAAACAATCACTTATAGAAACACATACTTATTCATACAGGAACTCTTTCAATCTCTCACTCTCACATATACTCACTTATATACACCAATAGTCACATATACTAGTTTAAAACATATGTAGTTACTCATAAAGACACTATTGAGACAGTCATTCACTCACTAACTAACACACCCATGCACACACTTATCCACCCATACAGTCCTGCACATATACTGTCTTCAACACATAGTGTGTCACTCATTCATGCACCTATGCACTACGTAATACCCCCACCGTACCATACAGACACTCAGACACTCATACTGATACTCAAAAAACCAACTAATAACCTATATAGACACTCATGTAGCTACTCACCAACCCATGCAGCCACTTATACACAAAGTGAGAGACTGATACAGATATTTACATATTTAAACATTACTCGCTAAGCCATGTATTCACTAAGATACACTTAATCAGTCAGTTATACAATCAATTTTTCAAAAACAAATCATCCATTTAGACACTTATATACCCATTTATTCTTCCATCGACCTTGAGATATACATATATAAAACATATGTAATTTTCAGAAAAACAGACATTCACTGGATGATGTCATCAGTGATATCATCAGTGATGTCATTTGAGATGTCATCAGTGATGTCACTGACCATGTCATGAGTGATGTAATATGTGACATCATCAGCAGTGCATTGCGGGCGCGCGAGTTATAGTTAGCTGAACTAACTATAACGGGGGAATTTCAATGGTTTTGTATGAGTTTTTCAGTGAATATATATATATATATATATATTCACTGAAAAAACCATAGGTTTCACACACGTTATAGTTAGGAATTAGCATTTAAAAAACCTTAGAAATTCAGTGAAAAAACCATAGGTTTCACACATGTTATAGTTAGCTGGACATTTTACTCGTAAAAAACCAATGAAATTGCCCCGTTATAGTTAGTTCAGCTAACTATAACTCGCGCGCCCGCAATGCACTGCTGATGACGTCACATATTACATCACTCATGACATGGTCAGTGACATCACTCATGACATCACTGATGACATCTCAAATGACATCACTGATGACATCACTGATGACATCATCCAGTGAATGTGGGTTTTTCTGAAAATTAAATATGTTTTATATATGTATATCTCAAGGTCGATGGAAGAATAAATGGGTATATAAGTGTCTAAATGGATGATTTGTTTTTGAAAAATTGATTGTTTAACTGACTGATTAAGTGTATCATAGTGAATACATGTTTTAGTGAGTAATGTTTAAATATGTATATATCTGTATCAGTCTCTCACTTTGTGTATAAGTGGCTGCATGGGTTGGTGAGTAGCTACATGGGTGTCTATATAGGTTATTAGTTGGTTTTTTGAGTATCAGTCTGAGTGTCTGCATGGTTCGGTGGGGGGTATTACGTAGTGCACAGGTGCATGAATGAGTGACTCACTGTTTGTATGTGTTGAACAGACCATGTGTGCAGGACTGCATGGGTGGATGAGTGTGTGTATGGGTGTGTTAGTGAGTGAATGACTGTCTCAATAGTGTCTTTATGAGTAACTACATATGTTTAAAACTAGTATATGTGACTATTGGTGTATATATGTGAGTATATGCAAGGATGAGAGATTGGAAGAGTTCCTGTATGAATAAGTATGTGTTTCTATAAGTGATTGTTTAAAAGACTAAGTATGTGTAAGTTTCCGTAGAAGTAAGTATGGTGGTGTGTGTATAACTTTATATGCAAGTAAATGTATGTTTGATTCTTTATTAGTACGAGTGACTATGTGTGTGAGTAACTCTATGGATGAGTGGCATTGTGTAACAGGATGTATAGGTGTATGAGTACATATGATGAGTGAGTACATGTATGAGTGACTGTATTGGACTGTTGGTGAATGAGTGGATGTGTATGTGGATCTTAGAATTACTGAAGAGGTTGTTGTAACTGGTATTGGTATGTCCATTGTTTTGAAAATTTTAGTCTCTATTTTTGAATGTGTGTGTCAAAGGTTATATTAGGGTGAGAGGAGGTCTGCCACTCTATCACAAGGATGATGTCATCAGTGATGTCATCAGTGATGTCATTTGAGATGTCATCAGTGATGTCATGAGTGATGTCACTGACCATGTCATGAGTGATGTAATATGTGACGTCATCAGCAGTGCATTGCGGGCGCGCGAGTTATAGTTAGCTGAACTAACTATAACGGGGCAATTTCATTGGTTTTTTACGAGTAAAATGTCCAGCTAACTATAACATGTGTGAAACCTATGGTTTTTTCACTGAATTTCTAAGGTTTTTTAAATGCTAATTCCTAACTATAACGTGTGTGAAACCTATGGTTTTTTCAGTGAATTTGCAAGGTTTTTTAAATGCTAATTCCTAACTATAACGTGTGTGAAACCCATGGTTTTTTCAGTGAATTTGCAAGGTTTTTTAAATGCTATTTTTTTTTTTTTTTTTTTTTTTCTAACATATTTTTAATTTAATTATCTTACCTTTTATAAAGACTATGATTAAATATAAATTTTTAAAATTCTTTAATATGTTTTTTTAAATATATTTTTTAAAATAAACATGTAAAATTTATTTGCAGTACTTTTTAAAAAAAAAAAAAATTTTTTAGTACGCGTACCGTAAGCTCACGGTAAGCGTACGGTTTACGCAACGTCCGTAATCTATCTACGCTGCTTGCGTATAGTTACGCACTTTGCGTAGCCGCGCGTACTGCGCGTGGGACGCGTGCGCGCTTACGCTACACGCGCACGTTACGCGGAAGTGTCGGGGAGTGACTGTTATGCGCATGCGCGCAAGCGCGTGTCTTTTTTACGCGCATGCGTACTTTTGCCGTAAGCGCACCGTAAGCGTACCGTAAGCGTACGGTAGGTCATGTGATCATGAAACACAACTTTTGATTGGTTGAAACTACTTTCAGTTCTAGAACTCTCCTACACCACACCCATTCCCCTCATTTCTGCTTGTGATCCCTTGGGAGAAGGAGCTGGTTTGTCTTTGGGATACGATGGCAGAACAGCAGAGCTCTTCTGAGAGTGAGGCTAGCACTAGCAGCACTGTCTTGAGGCAGAGATCGAGGAAACAAAAGCCCTCTTATGTATGGGATTATTTTACTTTTCCTGAAGGCCAGCAAAAGGTAAATGCACCCTTAGTGACTTGTAAGCTGTGTAAGCGTGTACTTTCTAGAGGTAATCCTAACAGGAAGTATTCCTTTGGGAATCACACCATGAAGAGACACCTCCAGGATGTACACAGAAGGACACATGGTCATCTTTTTGGAGGTAACTCTTCAGAAAGACAAGCCAGTACATCCACAGCAGCTCAGCCTGAACCATCATCTGCAGGGCTGACTCCTTCTTCTGCAGGTCAGGTGAGCCCTTCATCTGTGGGGGGAGAATCTCCTTTTGCTGGCCCTCTGGAAATCAACCCTCGATTTCGGAAGGTTGATATTCGATGCACATTTTGTCAAGATCTAATTTGCTATAGGGAGACCAGTGTTTCCCTAGTGAACAACAAAATAGATCAACACATTTGTCGCTTTGAATAATTTTCCCATGCTTCCTTTCCTCTGTCCCTGCATGAACACAACGGTTCTTTTAAGAGCCAACCTTATCTTTCATCTTTTTTTTACATATGTTTTTAAAAACTTTTTTTTATTTTTTTTTACCGTACGCGTACGGTGCGCGTACTTTTTTTTTTTTTTTTTAAAAAACACTAAAAATCATTTATGACATTACATTGACCTTGAGAGACTACAATTATTATTATTGACTTACCATACTCACTGAAAAAATATTTATTCATTTCTTTTTAAAAAAAATAGTTTTAAAAATGTTTGTAGTTTTCGAAAATTTTCTATATCTATCTGGAAAAAAAGAAAAAAGTATTAATATTTTTAAAACATTTTATAATACAGTACACATATTTACATTTTTTTCCATAAAATATTTTTGCCTTATTTTTGCTGTTTTCAGAATATATTGCATTTCACTATAAATTGTGAAAGCAATTGCATTCATCATTTTACAGCGGGCAAAAAAAAATAACAATCACAAAGATTGTATTAAAAAAGCCCTGATTCTTTTTTTACTTAAACTTAACATTATAGAAATGCATAATATTCTAAAAAAATATCATCTAATACCAATACTTATTTCTTTAAAATACCGTCTGATATGTTTGTTTCAGAAGTATAATCACAATATTATATCTCAAATAACTCCAAAATACATCTGATTTCATTTCCTTTAGACCAAATAGTAATTTTAAAATTCTTTTTTGATTAAATTTCCAATGGTAATCCAATAAAATTCTAAAGTTTTATTTGTACAGATCTCACCGATTCTCTGTAACAATTCCTTTATTGTATTTAAATATATTACTACATTTCTTTTCACAATAGTCACAAAACGAAATTTCTATGCCAATTTGAATGCACACTAACTGCTCTTTTTTTTGGGCAAGTGAAAATCACTTTTACAAACTGTCACATTATGAAACCACTTTTCAGATTTTTTAAAAAGCCCATGTCCAGACTGCTACACTACAGCAAGGGCAACCAGCCTTAGTGATGCTGAATGTATTTGCATTACAGACTGAAACCTGAAAACCCCACTCGCTTGTAAATACTGTGCATGACTATACATGGCAAGCACATGGGTGTGTGCTAAGACTCCGCTTCTTCCCCCAAAAATTCGCTCCCCCTTTCCATCTAATGCAACTGTGAAATCACCAGAGCAAGACGCAATAAATCTCTGCCTATAATTCCTCTCTGCACACAGAGTCATGTTTTCACATTAGTCCCAAAACGAAATTTCTTTGCCAATTTGAAAGCACACTTACTGCTCTTTTTTTTTTCGGGGCAAGTGAAAATCACTTTTACAGACTGACACATTATGAAACCACTTTTTTTGATTTATTTAAATGCACATGTCCAAACTGTTTTTTCAGACCACCACCATGTGTATTCTCGGTGACTGCCTACACTCCAGCAAGGGCAACCAGCCTTAGTGATGCTGAATGTATTTGCATTACAGACTGAAACCTGAAAACCCCACTCGCTTGTAAATACTGTGCATGACTATACATGGCAAGCACATGGGTGTGTGCTAAGACTCTGCTTCTTCCCCCAAAAATTCGCTCCCCCTTTCCATCTAATGCAACTGTGAAATCACCAGAGCAAGACGCAATAAATCTCTGCCTATAATTCCTCTCTGCACACAGAGTCATATTTTCACATTAGTCCCAAAACGAAATTTCTTTGCCAATTTGAAAGCACACTTACTGCTCTTTTTTTTTTCGGGGCAAGTGAAAATCACTTTTACAGACTGACACATTATGAAACCACCATGTGTAACTACAACAAAAACAATTTCCATTTCTATTATTCATTTCTTAAGTTACCACATACATCCCCTCTCAAACTGTAAACTCACCTTTAAAATTAGTTAGTTGTGAAAGAAATGTGACACTCAAACAGCAGATTATCAGAGCCAGGATCTCTGTTGTGTTCACCTCTCTCCTCTCAGCAGAACCAGATAATGGCAAACTTTCCCTCTATTTTTCCACACATATACTTGTAAGTTTCAAATCTCAGTGCTTCCCCCTTTTTTTCAAATGTAATAACACATTTCTATTGGTTGAAAACCAACCCTTTTCCAAAAGTACCCTTCCCCCAACTTGACTTCTGCCTAGTACCCTTCCCCCAACTTGACTTCTGCCTGCTACCATAGCAACAGCTCATGGAACACTGCTGTGTTGAGTTAGGTCAGAAGTTCGCCAAACAATGTTTCAATTCCACAGAGCAAGAGTGCTTGACTTTTCAAACCTAACAGCAAATCCATAGTACTGTTCTTTGGTTACACATTTTTTTTTACCAATACAAAACATGCTTCTATTAATTTACACATACAGCCTAGTTTTTATTCTAGAATGGTATGAAACAGCCAATCAGTTCTTTTTGTTTTGTAAAAAATATGTATGCCTCCATTTCCAAACTGTCTTTCTTTTCATATTGCCATTCTACTGAAAGACACCTCCTGAGTGCATCCAGTTCTCCTTTGAAGATGTTCACAGTGTGGATTGTAGGGCACAGCTATGTCTTCTGGAGTGAAAAGTTTGCAGAGAAAACAGGTATGGTGAGAGACCTTGCTTTGCCAAATGTAGACATTAAATGGATTGGTCAGAGAGGGTTAAAGTGGCACCAATTGATGCCATTGGTGAAATCCTTCATTCAAATCCAACACCCTGACCTCATAATAGTGCACTGTGGTGGCAATGACCTAGGCACTTTGACTGGGGTAGGTCTGGAAATGCTTATGAAGGACACCTTTGCACAACTGTTTACACTTTTCCCTAAAACTGCCTTTGTGTTTTCCAACATATGCCAAAGGCAAAAATGGAACTGGTCCAATCATTTCTGTCCACAGATTGACAAAGCAAGAAAGCACGTCAACAAATCTGTTTCTGCTTTCCTCCGTGACTATGGTATGGGTGCCATTTACCACAACAACTTGCGTTATGACATGCAAGACATTTATAGAGGAGATGGTGTGCACTTCAATGATGAAGGGAACAGAGTCTTCCTCTTGAACCTTAGACTCTGCATCGGTACTTACTTGTAGGTACCACTAAAAATTCACTTCATAAACACAACGGCTCTTTTTAGAGCCCCCTAATATCTAAACTCTTAAATCTGCTTTTCATTTATTTTTTTTTATTTTTTTTACCGTACGCTTACCGTAAGCTTACCGTACGCGTACCCCGTGATTTTTTTTAAAATCAATAAATGTTTTTTTTGTACTTTTCTGTCCTTCTTTGACCCCCTTACAAATGTTAGGGGGTCTGTAACTCTCCTCATTGCCCCCTTTCCTTGTTTTCACTCTTTTTTTTCAGAGTGAAATACACAAAATGGCGGCCGCCGCTTCCTGGTTTCGACCGATTCGAATGTTTACTAAGATCTAAGAGCCAATCAGAATCGCGCTCGCGCACGCCACCGTACGCTTACCGTAAGCGTACGGTAAGCGTACCGTAAGCGGGCTCAGATCTATATATTGATTTAAAGGCTATTTTCTCAGAATCTACTGAACAGATTTACACCAAACCTACAAAAGGCACTTCCTTGACCTAGGGACTACCTCTCTGCCAAATTTTGAGTAATTCTGTTCAGCCGTTCGGGCTGTAGCTCGTTCTAAAGGTCCTATGGAAAAATGCATGGGAAAAACGCGTTTTGGGACCCCCCTTTTATCTCAGCCCCCGCTTGACGGATCCCCCCGAGACTTTCAGGGTAGGAGCGGAGCGTAGCGCCCCACCTATTTTGAGAAATTCGCGAGGATTCATCGACCGGCGCCAAAGTTATTCAAAATAGAATGTTGAGGTTTTCCTATGGAAACGTGGTCCTAACTATAACTACCTACTGGCGACCGCCAGTAGGTAATATATATATATATATATATATATATATATATATATATATATTATCTACTGGCGGTCGCCAGTAGATAGTTATAGTTAGGGCCGAGTTTCCATAGGAAATCTGAAAATTCTATTTTGAATAACTTTGGCACCGGTTGACGAATCCTCGCGAAATTTTCAAAACTAATGGGGCGCTCCGTTCAGCTCCTACTCTGAAAGTCTCGGGGTGATTCGTCAAGCGGGGGCCGAGAAAAAAGGGGGGTCCCAAAACGCGTTTTCCCCATGTATTTTTCCATAGGACCTTTAGTCGAAGGTACAGCCCGAACGGCTGAACAGAATTACTTGAAATTTGGCAGAGAGGTAGTCCTCAGGTCAAGGAAGTGCCTTTTGCATGTCTGGTGTCAATCTGTTCAGTAGAGAAGTGTGGCTCACTGGTTAGAGGAGGCAGACCTGGAAGCAGAGGTCAGCCTGGGACCAGGGTTCAATTCCCGGCTCGGCAGGGTCTTGAGTCCATAAATGTCCATGGACTCGATAATTCTCGCTCCAGTGCATACTCGACTCATGGGTTCACACTCTGCGACTCTGGGCAATAGCTTGCTTAATCTCCACATGGGCCCCTCGCGGCGGGATGCCTGGCTTTCACCTTGCGGATGCCCTGCCGGGTTATCTCACGGGGGAATACCAGGACGGGTTCCCTAAGCAAGCGCTTAGAGACCGCTTGGTGATTTGCGCTATATAAATTCCTGCACATTTACATTTACATTTTTAGTTCCTGAGAAAATAGCATTTAAAAGCATATAAATATCTATAAGCGCGCACCGTGCGCGCACCGTGCGAGCACCCTAACGTGCGCGAGCGTAATTCTGATTGGTGGTTACATGTTAGTCAACGTTCGAATCGGTCGAAATCAGGAAGTGTCGGCCGCCATTTTGTTTGTTTTCAGTGCTAGAGTGAAAAAGGAAGGTGGCGAATGTGAAAAGGGGGCAGGGTAGAGAGTTCCTGACCCCCTAGCCTTTGTCAGGGGGTCCCTGAAAAACCACGAAGGCATTTTAAAAAAAATAATTTTTTTTTTAAAAAAAATCGCGGGGGTGTGCGCGCACGGTGAGAAACCAAAAAAAAAAAATTTAAAAAAATTTAATACGTAGTTTATTGTAAAATAAATATATATAAAAAAGAATACAGAAATAAATTAGCATTTAAAAAACCATACAAATTCACTGAAAAAACCATAGGTTTCACACACGTTATAGTTAGGAATTAGCATTTAAAAAACCTTGCAAATTCACTTAAAAAACCATAGGTTTCACACATGTTATAGTTAGGTGGATATTTCACTCGTAAAAAACCAATGAAATTCCCCCGTTATAGTTAGTTCAGATAACTATAACTTGCGCGACCGCCACTCTATCACAAGGATGATGTAATCAGTGATGTCATGAGTGATGCCACTGACCATGTCATGAGTGATGTAATATGTGACGTCATGAGCAGTGGATTGCGGGCGCGCGAGTTATAGTTATCTGAACTAACTATAACGGGGGAATTTCATTGGTTTTTTACGAGTGAAATATCCACCTAACTATAACATGTGTGAAACCTATGGTTTTTTAAGTGAATTTGCAAGGTTTTTTAAATGCTAATTCCTAACTATAACGTGTGTGAAACCTATGGCTTTTTCAGTGAATATATATATATATATATATATATATATATATATTATCTACTGGCGGTCGCCAGTAGATAGTTATAGTTAGGACCACGTTTCCATAGGAAATCCGCAACATTCTATTTTGAATAACTTTGGCGCCGGTTGACGAATCCTCGCGAATTTTTCAAAATAGGTGGGGCGCTACGCTCCGCTCCTACCCTGAAAGTCTCGGGGGGATTCGTCAAGCGGGGGCTGAGATAAAAGGGGGGTCCCAAAACGCGTTTTTCCCATGCATTTTTCCATAGGACCTTTAGACACAGCTACAGCCCGAACGGCTGAACAGAATTACTTGAAATTTGGCAGAGAGGTAGTCCTCAGGTCAAGGAAGTGCCTTTTGTAGGTTTGGTGTAAATCTGTTCAGTAGATCCTGAGAAAATAGCATTTAAAAGCATATATATATGTGGGCGGAGCCTAACCACACATCTCATCCTGAGATCTGATTGGCTGTCAGCACTTCATCCAAGAAGTGTTGGCAGCCATCTTGGCACCAATATACATGATAGCACCTCATTAAAAAGCATTGCAGTTAATAGAAGGTTTTAAGACTTTAGTTACATTATAAATCATTTGTTGATGGTACCATACTCATTTTAGGAATTGTGGTATGTTCTAAGGTGATTTCACCATGTGAAAAAGCCTTCTGCTGGGATATCATGATTGAGAGAAAAATATTTTCTCATGCTTTTACCACAGAGGTTTGGAAGGTGATCTATAGGCTAAACTGAGAGCTTATTTTCTGTAAATTCACATTATCTTTCTCAGTCATGTGAGAATGAAGTCTGACATTCTCAGTAAAACATGTACATCCAACAAGGGCAGAGACTGTCAGTTGATTCCTTTGTGTTCTACTGCAGCTTCCCAGAGTGTTCCAAAGAACTACTAGAGCGCTAACAGTCCTACTTATGATAAACGTATGGCACACCTGAAGCCATCTTGCTTGGATTAAAGTGGTAACTCTTAAAACATTTAATTTAAAAAGGAACAAAATGAGGGGGTTCATTTTTCAATAAAAAGTATGATTAGTGCTGCAGAAAGAAAAATTAGGGCACATTTTGAGTGACTTCTCAAATCCTCTTCTATTTCATTAAAAAATTCTGACATGCAGACTGAAACATGCACTTGCAATACCAGCAGCAGTTTTCCCTGGTGAGCAGTAGCTTTACTACAGTGATCTAATAAGCAAAAAGAGTGCTAACATTCTGAATTTATGGCAAATGTGTGACACATCTGAATGCCTTCTTGATGGAATCAAAGTAAAAAACTGAAAGTATTTCCTACTGAGGAGACTGCAGTAAATGAGGAAATTAGGAAACTTCATAACAAATAAGTCTCCCAAGATGGCCACCAGAGACAAAAGAGCCCAAATGTAGCCCAAATATCACCCAGATGTAGCCCAAGTATAGCCCAATGACAGAATGTCCCAGAATGTTCTTAAAAACAACTAGAGCGCTTACTGTCTTCATTATGACAAAAGTATGGCACACCTGAAGCCATCTTGATTGGAATAAACTGGTAACACTTAAAACATTTAATTTAAAAAGGAACACAATGAGGAGGTTCATTTTGCCATAGAAATTATGATTAATGCTGAAGAAAGAAAATGAGGGCACATTTTGAGTGACTTCTCAAATCCTCTTCTATTTCATTAAAAAAATTCTGACATGCAGACTGAAACATGCACTTTTAATACCAGGAGCAGACTTCCATGGTGCAGTAGTTTTACTACAATGATCTAATGAGCAACTAGAGTGCTAACATTCAGAATTTATGGCAAATGTGTGACATATCTGAATACCTTCATGATGGAATCAAAGTAAAAAACTGAAAGCATTTCCTACTGAGGAGACTGCAGTACATGAGGAAATTAGGAAACTTCATAACAAATAAATCTCCCAAGATGGCCACCGGAGACAAAAGAGCCCAAATGTAGCCCAAAATCACCCAGATGTAGCCCAAATATAGCCCAATGACAGAAGTGTGCAAAACACTTATTATTTTGTGTTTTTGCAGTGTTATATAGTGCAGACTTGTCAGGTATTGGAGTGCTTTACATGAGCATTGGTTACATCACACAAGAACACATTCATTTTGGTTGTAGACATGGGGAGACTAAGTGATTTGACCAGAATCACAGAATGTCGAGCTGAAGCAGAAACTTCAACCTGGTTCCCCAGTTGCAAAGTCTGCAGTTCTGGAAGTAACACCACATCATCTCCCCTAAGTGCAACATTTAATCAAGTGGTCAACTGGATAAAAAAACATAAAGATAACAAATAATTTAAAAGTGCTTTGTCGCTATTTGAAAACTCAGAAAATATGTCCTTATTTTAGCCTTTTAGAGCACTAACCATAATTTTGATGCCAATAAGACCCTCTCATATATGTAATTTCTAAAGGAAATGCTCTAGGTATTACAGTTTTGATTACATCAAGATGATGTCAGGCGTTCCACACTTTTGTAATAAATATAGAATGTTAGCAATCTAGTTGTTCATTAGGATACTGTTGAGAGGCAGAGGCCAGGGGCACGGACTCTGAAAATTGAAGGCAGGTAGGAGGGTGCAAAGGCAACAATTTAACCACACTGAGCAGGCAGGAAGGGCCGTGGAAGCACAACAGACTATGGAGGGCAGTGGAAAGGGGGGCAGGGGCAACAAACCAACAATACAGGACTTGCAAGAGAGGCTGTTGGAGGCAAGATCTATTACGGGTCAAGGAA